>NC_084480.1:253064980-254378313 GCF_030035675.1 Rhineura floridana | reverse complement strand
TCCATTGTCACATATCTGTAGTCCATTCCATAGATTTTTTCTATGTCAAGCTCCATCACATCATTCCAGTCCAAAAAATTATCCAAGTCATTAATAACTTTATCTCTATTATCTTCATTAATTTCTACAGAGACAACGTTGATTTCCAAACAGTAAACTTTATTTCTAGTATCCATAAACTCCAGATCTTTTTCCAATTTCACATTTGTTCCAATCTCCAGAGCTTGCATCTTCCCTTTAGTTTTTCTTTTTTCATCTCTAATCTCATCAACTATTTCTTTAAACTCCTGCGTCATTTTACTAAATTCATTTTTCATCTCCTGTCTACCCTGTCTCAGGGTTTGTTTCGTTATCTCAATCTCATCCATTATTTTCTGAAACATAATTTCTTCCATGGTCTCAGCCACTTTCCTGATTGCCATTCTTAAAACCACAAAAACAAAAATTATTTCAGTCACAATTGGGTTAATATTCCAGGCTTGATGAAGCCACAGTGTAGACAGTACAGCCTGCCTTATCTCTTATATTCAGGAATACAAAACAAAATGAGTTCCCAGCTTCAAAAGAGTTAGTAGCGTCGTGAACAAGCAGATTCGTCAAAATGAAATAGACCAAAAAAAAAACAGTCCCAGACATATAATGCTCCAAAGTTCATAAATCAAATTTATTTATTTATTTTCCCTCCTCGAAATAGAAATCCCTCTTCCGTTTATATCTTTAGAATGCACTTCCCGGCCAGCTTTTTGCAATAAAAACTAAGACAGGCTTTTTCAGTTTCTTTCCTCCTTAGTTTCGTGAATAACAGAGGAAATTTTTAACTCACCCAGCAGTTCTTATATAGCCGATTCATTGACAAATCTCTTTTTTGCTGCAACGATTTAAACCAAATGAAAAAAAAAATATAGAAAGAAGGATGCTTGCTTGTTTAAGTTCGTTTTCTTTGAAGAAAAGATAAACGTGTCACTTAGTCAGTTAGAGCTTGATGGACGTCCTCCGGCATTGCTGGCTGAACCTTCTCTCATAAATTAATGAGATCCAGAACTCCCAAACAAAAACAGGCTTTAATGGTTAATCTCTACGTTTTTCCCTGCCCGGGAAAAAATCATCACCAGTCAAAAAAGAACGTTCTGACTGATTTATACTGAAAAAGTTTCTTCTGAGACGAGAGCTCGTCTCAAAAAGCAGGCACAAGCGAAGTCATCCTTCCCGGAAGTCCATGAAAGAGAATTATCAGACATCTGGGAGGTGTAAATATTCTCGACTTAGTGCCACTCACAAGATAATTATGGAATACTTTTAACTCACAGTTAATTATTAAAGCAACATACATATTGTAGCTCACAATCCAGAAAAATACAACAATAAAATGTAACTAAAAAAGAACTTGGAGCAAAATTTATGAGAAGCGGGAGCAGTAGCAGCTCCCTAGAACAGTATTCCAAAAAGGCTCTCTAGAATAAAAAAGGATTTGAAAAACATGCAGCCAAGGGGCCAGACCAGAACTGGCATGTGTGATGGGGCACAGCCACTCTCCCAACACTGATGTGCGTGTGCGCAAGTGCCAACCAGAGTACCAGATTGGCTGCCCTGCCCCATCCCCAACACCAGCATTGGAGGGAGGCTCCACCCCACCAAACAAGCTGCTATTGCCCCAGACACACCTGTCTTGGATGTTGTTCCAAAACTGTTAACTAAATAATAACTTGCTAAAAGCCATGGTAAGGTAAGGTAAGTCTATGTATACTTCAGACTCATCTCACATAAATAAAATAGAGCATTATCAAATGATTAGTTGTAACTAGAGCACCAGAGTAGTGCAGTGATTAGAGTCTGACTAGGACCTGGGAGACCAGGATTCAAATCCTCACTCTGCCATGAAGCTCACTGGGTGACCTTGGCCAGTCACTATTTCTCAGCCTCACCTACCTCACACGGTTGCTGTGGGGGATTAAATGAGGAGGGGGAAGAACCATGTACACCACATTGAGCTCCTTGAAGAAAAGGTGGGAGTACTCATGGTGCCCCTCCTTGAGCCAACACTCTCCCCCCCTCCGCTCAAAAAACCCCAACACCTGCAGCTACAACAGCAAGGAAGGGATAGAGTCAGCTAAGGTGTGCTGGAGGACAAAAGGCCATTAAAACATTTTGTTTGCTTCACAAAGGGAGGCACAGACTGGGACTGCCCGTAGCACAGAAAGCCTTTAGCAGCTGTCCAAGCCAGAAGGGAAGCCCAGAAACACAGAGAGTGGAAAGGTTCAGAGGTGTGAGCAGAGTCTCTCCCTTGAAGGGTGAAAAAGCACAAGTCCAGGGGGAGTAACTTCTTTCTCCTTCCCCAGTTAAAGAGGACTTGCTTTGCTATTTCTTATCCTTGAATGCCCTCTAGCGGCTATTAACAGGAGTGCAGAAATTTAAAGCCAAGACAGCTTATATTTTTGGATTTCATAGCCCTTGCCTGCCCTTTCTTTCAGAAGAACTGGAAGACCCCTTTTGTTTTTTCTCTTGTGTTATTAAGTGCTGAACATCACCTTGTTAAGGGCTCAACAAAGGCTATCCCTGCTGGGAATTGGCTACCCTCATAAGAATAGGTGATCTCCTGTTTCCATGACCTGAGCCCAGAGAAAACTTGCTTTACAATGCAATGTGGTTTTTTAAGACTCCTCAGGTAGTTCAGTCTTTGGCAACTAAAAAGATATTGGCTTGGGTCCAAATAAACAGCAGGTGATATTCCATGTAAGAAACTAGGCCTTTTCCTATCTCTTCCTCACACGGGAGCCTCCAGTGCCACTGAAAAGCAACTCCTAAGGGTCAGAGGATCTTTGGAACACTGTGGAATATGACATGGGGGAGTGCGATAGGAAGCGGAGAATTGGTGTAAATTGGACACCTCTTGCCACAGCAGAGGTACCCTGTTTCTGCTGTCACTCCATTTGGTCCGATACATTTACTTTGCACTTGGTAACTTCGTAACATTCTGGTTTCAATACTATAAGTAGCCTGCAGTTTTAGGGAGTTATCACTAATTTTCCTTTCTATTCAAAACACAGACATCCTCCTGTAATCAGATTCTATTAGTAACCTTAACAATCTTAAATGGAAGAAAGCCATTTAAACAATTATGGAGGCAGCATTCAGATTAATGCCTTCAGAAAGAAACAAAGTTAGATCTGTATAATGCAGATTAGATAACTCAGCTCCCCCCCAAAAGTTTAGTGAACAATTAAAGCAAAGGTTTGGTGTGCTTTTTCTGTTGGGGATTGCATGCCAAGGGTGGATAGGAGCCAGAGACAGTACTGGGGGGGCCTACCCTCTCTCTCTCCCCCGTCTCCCTCCCCCTATCCAGCAGGCTGTTGGGGAAGAAAAGGTCGCTCTTGCCAGAAATCTGAACTGCTTGCTGGTGGAGGAGTGTCCTCTCTCCTCTTACCATCACTCTATTTTAGCTCCCCAACCTGGTGTTTTTCGACTTCCCCTCATCAGCATAAAGAAGCTTCTTTCCCCTCTTAGTTCCCCCTGCCTAAAAATGCAGGCTTTCTCCTTTCCCCTGGAAAGGGGAGTAAAGAAGTACCCTATGTTCAGAGCTCCCTAAAGTGCTGAGCATGGGGCTAACAACGCCCCTTGTGCCAGCTGACACGCCCTTGTGAACCCTGCCCAAGGGATTTTGCCAGGTGGGCAGGACAACTCATATGTCAATCACATGATGCCATCTGACTAATAGGTGGGCAGAAAATCCACCTGTCAAATTTGGCCTGAGAGGCCCAACCTAATAAGTCTCTGGCCTGTGGAACTACAAAGGTTCCCCACTCGTTTTAGTGGCTCACACCCAGTTGTTGCCACTGCACCAGTGGTACAAATAAAATAGGGATTACAAAAAATGAAATGGAATCCCTACATCTCAACTAGCAGATATCAGCATTTTTTTAAAAAAACCCCTCACATATTTTATATAAACATATACTGATTTACTTTCTACTACTGTGCCAGCACTTAGGTGTTGGAAACATTCCAGTCATTGTAAAACTAGGTTATGTTAGCAGTTTCCTGTAAGGATGAACATGAAAAAGAAATGAGCGAAGGCACTCATCCTATTTCTTAACATCTCCTATGCCTATTAGCAAGAACCCTAGCAAGGAATTCACTCTTCTTTAAGTACAAAAGAGTTCCAAGGGATTTATGACCTATGATTTAGAACTCTAGTGAATCCTAGCACAGGTTTTTACAAAGAACTGAAAAGGATTTATATAATTTTAAGCAGATTATTAGCTTTGAAAAATCCTTCATTTATGGACCTTCCTAGCTTATATTTTGTCCTTTTACAAATTGCAAGTAATTAACCATAGTACTAGGAGCCTGGATATACTGAACTTACTGAGAAGAGAAATTATCTATCAGTCCTTTTATGCATGGTCACAATCTGAAATTTTATATATCACTATGAGATATCACACCCGCTCAATTTTTTTTTTTTTTTTCAATAATTTTTATTCAGATTTTCATAAAACATACAAGACAAAATCATAAAACATTCAAAGACAAAAAACAAAATCAAAAATAGTTAAACAAAAAGAAAAAAAGAAAAAAAAAAACAAAAATAAAAAATAAAGAGTAAAATATTGACTTCCCATTTGTCAAAGATCAAATCAGTTATAAGTCTATAATATATAACAATCCTGTCTCTTAAGTCATATTATAAAATCACTTTCCTCCAGTAGTTATCTTACTTAATCATCAAATCTCATAAACATTACTTTATTCTTTCCACAAAAAGTCAAAGAGAGGTTTCAATTCTTTAAGAAATATATCTATCAATTTTTTTTTCCAGATAAGCATATCGATTAATCCATCTCATTACTAATTATGATAATCTTATTGTCATAACCATAGTCAAAATAAACATTTCAATTAATCCATCACATCAGAATCTGTTAGGTTCAATAATTTCAGTAGCCATTGTTCTATTATCTCTATTAGTTCCATTTTCCATCTTCCATCTTCAGTAGTCTTGTTAAGTCCAGTAATTTCAATATCCAATCTTCCATTATCAGTATTCCATAATAATCTTGCTGTCAAAGCCATAGTCATATAGTAAGAGTCTGATGGGGATTACCTCTATCCCAAATATTTTCTTGCCATCCATTCTGAATAGGTTGCTGAAATACTGCTGTAAAATCATATCTCTGTTCTTTTTTTCAAAATACACTGGGTCATCTCTTAAAAGTTTTTCCATTGTCACATGGCTGCAGTTAATTCCATAGATTTTCTCTATATTGGGCTCCATCACATCATTCCAGTCCAGAAGATTATCCATGCCATTGATAACTTTATCTCTAGAATCTTCATTCATTTCTTCAGAGATAACATTGAGTTCCAAACAATAGATTTTATTTCTAAAGTCCATAGACTCCAAATCTTGTTCCTGTTCCACGTTGGTTCCAATCTCCGGGATCTCCTCTCTCACAGGGACCCCTATTCCAGTCTCCAGGGTCACCTCTCTCACAGGGACCCCTGTTCCAATCTCCGGGGTCTCCTCTCTCACAGGGACCCCTTCCAGGGTCACCTCTCTCACAGGGACCCTTATATCTTTAATCTCCTGCTTCATTTTACTCAATTCAATTTTCATTATCTCAATCTCATCCATTATTTTCTGAAACATAGTTATTTCCAGATTTTCAGCCACTTTCTTAATTGCCATTTTAAAAGAAAAATATAGGAAAACCACTTCTTATTTCAGCAACAATTGGGTTAATACTCCAAACTTGGTGACATCACAGTATAAACAGAGCAGACAGCCTTATCTCTCCAATAGTTAAGTAAACAAAATGCAGTTCCCAGGATCGAAACAATTAATGGCAATCGTCAAGAAACAGATTCGTCAAAATAAAATAGACCAAAAAGAGAGTAGTCTCAAAACAGTATAATATTTTTCAAAATAAAAATCTGGAATAGAAATCCCTCTTCTGTGTATATCTTTAGAATGCAAATCCAGGACAGCTTTTTGCAACAAAAACAGAGATAAGCTATTAATTAGTGCGTAGCAGAGAGAAGTTACGGCTCCCCAGTGAGATGTCAAAAACTGATCAATCTGGCAAATCTCTTTTAAACAGCAACAATTTAAGTCAAGTAAAAGAAAAATATAGAAAGAAGGGTGCTTGCCTGTTAGTGCGTTCTCTCTTAGAAGATAAGGTGAACGTTCGCTTTATCAGATAGAGCTTGCTGTTAAAAATCCGTCCCACCTTCGTCGGCTGGACCTCGTCCCATAAATTAATGAGATCTGGTCGTCCCAACAAAAATAGGCTTTGAGGTTAATCTCTTCGTTTCTCCCTACCCGGGAGAAGTTTAATCAGTCAAAAAAAAAGAAAAAACTGACTGATATATCTGAATAAGCTTCTTTTGAGGCAGGAGCCCGTCTCAAAAGCAGGCACAGGCTAAGTCACCCTTCCCGGAAGTCCACACCCGCTCAATTTTAAAACATTTAATCTATTTAATTTATGACACAGTGCCCATGAATTATGTAGAGTGCAAAAGAGCTCAACTTTCCAATCCAAGTTACCCTTCCAATTAGACTCCATATTAACACAATTGTATTAACATACCATTCCTGCTGTAGAAAAACATTTTGCAACAATGGTAATACCTGCTGTTGGAGAGTTTGCATGATGAGATTTTTTTGGCAAATTAAAGATCTGTTCACCAGGATCAGGTGGTGGAATAGCATCTTGGCCTTGCCGGGCATCCACTGGATCATATTCCTTCCCATCATAGTTAGCATCAAAGAATTTCTTAAACCACTGTATGAAATCCAAGTTGTCTTGGAAGCGCCCCTTCACTAATTTCTCCACTGGAATAACCTGCATAGAGTACATACCAGTGATTTAAAGTGGTAATTGAAGCATTTCAACATTAATATACCAAAATCCCCAAATGCTAATGCAGCACTCATAGTGAGATAACAATACTAAATACCATTAATTTGCAATATGTTGTATGTTGTTATGTGCCTCCAAGTCAACTATGACTTATGGCGACCCTATGAATCAGCGACCTCCAAGAGCATCTGTCACGAACTACCCTGTTCAGATCTTCCCAGTTCAGGTCTGTGGCTTCCTTTATGGAATCAATCCATCTCTTGTATGGCCTTCCTCTTTTTCTACTCCCTTTTGTTTTCCCCAGCATTATTGTCTTTTCTAGTGAATCCTGTCTTCTCATGATGTGTCCAAAGTATGATAACCTCAGTTTCATCATTTTAGCTTGTGGTGATAGTTCTGGTTTAATTTGTTCTAACACCCAATTATTTGTCTTTTTCGCAGTCCATGGTATCCGCAAAGCTCTCCTCCAGCACACATTTCAAATGAGTTGATTTTTCTCTTATCCGCTTTTTTCACTGTCCAACTTTCACATCCATACATAGAGATCGGAAATACCATGGTCTGAATGATCCTGACTTTAGTGTTCAGTGATACATGTTTGCATTTGAGGACCTTTGGTGTAGTGGTTAAGGTGTTGGACTATGACCTGGGAGACCAGGGTTCGAATCCCCACACAACCATGAAGCTCACTGGGTGGCTTTGGGCCAGTCACTGCCTCTCAGCCTCAGAGGAAGGCAATGGTAAACCCCCTCTGAATAGGGCTTACCATGAAAACCCTATTCATAGGGTCGCCATAAGTCGATATCGACTTGAAGGCAGTCCATCTCTCTCTCTAGTTCTCTCATAGCTGCCCTCCCCAGTCCTAGCCTTCTTCTGATTTCTTGACTATTGTCTCCAGTTTGGTTAATGGATGTGCCAAGGTAATCCTTGACAAGTTCAATGTCTTCATTGTCAACTGTAAAGTTGCATAAATCTTCTGTTGTCATTACTTTAGTCTTCTTCACGTTCAGCTGTAGTCCTGCTTTTGTGCTTTCCTCTTTAACTTTCATCAGCATTCGTTTCAAATCATTACTGGTTTCTGCTAAGAGTATGGTATCGTCTGCATATCTTAAAATTATTGATATTTCTCCCTCCAGTTTTCACAACTCCTTCATCTTGGTCCAATCCTGCTTCCTGTATGACATGTTCTGCGTATAGATTAAATAAATAGGGTGATAAAATACACCCGTCTCACACCCTTTCCGATGGGGAACCAATCAGCTTCTCCATATTCTGTCCTTACAGTAGCCTCTTGTGCAGAGTATAGGTTGCACATCAGGACAATCAGATGCTGTGGCACCCCCATTTCTTTTAAAGCATTCCATAGTTTTTCATCTACACAGTCAAAGGCTTTGCTGTAATCTATAAAGCACAGGGTGATTTTCTTCTGAAATTCCTTGGTCTGTTCCATCATCCAACGTATGTTTGTGATATGATCTCTGGTGCCTCTTCCCTTTCTAAATCCAGCTTGGATGTCTGGCATCTCTTGCTCCATATATGATAACAGCCTTTGTTGTAGAATCTTGAGCATTACTTTACTTGCATGGGATATTAAGGCAATACTATGTCTTTCTCCTGCTTCATTTCTGTCTCCTAAACCCCATTTCCCCACAATTCCTAGTTCTTCTCCGTTCCCTACTTTTGCATTCCAGTCCCCCATGATTATCAGAACATCTTGTTTTGGTGTGTTATCAATTTCTTCCTGTACTTCTGTATAAAATCCCTCCAAGTCCTCTTCTTCTGCGTTTGCCGTTCGGGCATAGACTTTGATGATGGTTTTGTTAATAGGTTTCCCATTTAATCTCACAGATATCACTTGTTCAGACCTTGCGTTGTAGCTCCTGCTATTGCTATATCATTTCTTACTATTAAACAGTTTCTTCTTAATTTCTCATTTCTTGCATAAAATATTTTGTAGTTGCCTGATTGAAAATATCCCATTCCTGTCCATTTTAAATCACTCACACCAAGTATTGTAATGATGATACGTTCCATTTCTTGCTTGACAATTTCTAACTTTCCCTGTTCATGCTTCTCACATTCCATGTTCCTATTGTGTGTGTCGTACAATTTTGGACTCTCCTTTCGCAACTGTGCACACCAGCCTCTGGGCTTCCTTTCGGCTTTGACCCATTAGTCACATGTACTTGTCCTTTGTTCTTCCCCAGTAGCTCGGTGAGTGCCTTCTGACCTGGGGGTCTCATCTTCCAGCACTATCTCATGTTGCATTTTGGATACTCTGTTCCTAGGGTTTTCGTGGCAAGAGGTATTCAGAGGTGGTTTACCGTTGCCTTTCTCTGAGTTTGGATGCATCTTAGTCTGGTGTTTCAGCTTTGACCATTCTGCCTTGGGTGCCCCTGCTAGGAGTCTAGCCTCTTGGTCTAGACTCTTGACAGCATTGCTCTCAGCTTCTTCAACACTCTCAACCCCCCTCACCACGTTAAGGTGCGCATCCTAAAGGGGGTGAAATGTAACTACTAGCAATTATATTGAAATTCTATTGTAAAATGGTCTATATTTACCTTATCCACATTCATTCTTTTAAATGATGCTTGTAGAAGTTTGAAGTTATGAATGTACTCGTGTTCCAGCTTTGCTTGAAATTTTACTTTCTTCAAGCTAATACACCCTGGGAACAACATATCCATGAACTGGCAGTAAGCTGCCCCTAAAACAAGAACAAGAGAACACATTCATATTAATCGCAATACAAGTGACTAAAATGATATATATTTGTCACAGAAGACAAAGTAACCAGGTTCACTATCTGTTGCTACAATATAATATATGCATAACATCCATATCTGTCTTGGTACTGAATACATGCAATGTGAACATTTGTTTGGCACAGGTATTCTCATACACTGAGCAAATCATTTAAGGTTTTCTAGTTATTTCAGCATCATTTGTGGATAACAGCAAACAATTATATTGAGTAATATTATTCAAAGAACCAGAAAAACCTTCAGCTTATCCAAGTGACAGGAGGAAAGGCATACTAGTCTATGGATCGTACATACCCATCGGATTTATGTTCCATTGATTTGTATGAAGCTTACTTTCTTGTAGTAAGAGTCATACAAAACGCATGCAAAACAGAGACAATTACATCTGCAATGAGAAAACAGGCTGCTAGGTTGTACACCTCTGAGTACTTGTTGCTGGGGTTCTTAAGCAAGATAGCGCTATTACACTCATATCCTCCCTGCAGGCTCCCCATAAATATCTCATTAGCTGCTGTAAGAACAGAGTGCTGGACTAGATGGGTCTTTACTGCTGCATCAGACTAATGTTCCTAAGTTGTGTTTTGTTTGCAGTAAGGGTGGGAAGAGGATCTTTCCAGAAGACAGATACAGAACTCCCCTGTGGGGCACTTTGAGAGGTGGGTGGGGCAGTTGATCCCAGTGGAGCGTGACAACAAGCCCATTTCCCAAGGAATAATTGGCAGAGCACTTTAAGTTTTCTGATTGTTTCTTTACAGATGCATTTGAAACTGCCACATCATGGGCCAAACATGGATCTCTTGTCAGGCCTAAATTGTCCTGTGGGCCAGAGCTTCCTTATGCCTGATTTACATGATGGCATAAGCCACAAGAAGTGTAAACTTCATCAGAGTTCACAAATTCTAGTCAGTGGCCATTAGTTCAAGAAGAAACTTCCATAGTCAAGGAACTAAGGCAAGGTCTCCAAAACGCCAAGACTGAGCATAGTCCAAGATGAAAAGGAGCAGGGATACTAGGCATAGTCTATTGGAGAAGGTCCTCTGATAAAGAGGTAGAAAGGTTCTGCTAGGATTTTGTCTTTTTGAGTACCCAAAATCATGGCAGAGGCTTTCAACCTGCATACACATGGAAAAGGATCAGAGTTCTAATCTAGCTGTCCCCACCCTGGTGCCCTCCAGTTATTTTGGACTACAACTCCCATCAGCCCCAGCCAGTGCAGATAAACATAAAATCATTGAGCTCCTATGCACCGTTATATGAAGCCCCACTGAGTTCAACAGAGCTATTGCTAAGTACATACACAAATCCTTTTTGTCTAGACTCACTACTTGTAGGTATTTACAACACAAGACATGCACACATCGCTATCGGAACATCTTGTACATTTCTCAACATTGTCTGCACCTGCCAAGTTAAACAGATACAACTACAGCCCAGTCTACTTGCCCATTATCAGCACTATTCAATTAACATCCGCAACCCTAGCTATCACTCTTCATCCCTAAACATTGGCTATATTTGTTGCCAATGACAGCTACTTATGTTCCTCCCCCTCCCTGGCATTTGTGTTATTCTTTCTCTTCCAGGAACTTATTTCATGGTATTCTTCCATATAAATACAGAAGAGAGAGAAAAAAGGGAAGAGAACTATAGGTGTTTGCCTTTTTTTTTTATAAAAAACCCTTCTTAAACGTTACCCAATTCAAAATATAATATTCCATAAATCATGTCTCTGTCCAGAGAACCTTTTACATTAATTTGTACAAGGTTTAGAACACTCCCCAAACCTGCTTTGGAAGTAGAACTTGCCATCACATGAACTAGTGAAAAGGAACAAGAGAATACTGATTCACATTATGGGATTTGGAAAACTTACCCTCCTGAAGGATGTAGTAATGACTCTAACCGGCATTAATTGTCACAAGAAGGAGAATCAGCAGAGAAATAGTGTAATTAGACAAAAACTGCTTTGGAAACTAGCCTTTCAGGAACCACAGAAAGGAACTAATACGAGGAATTACATAACCCAATGAACATCAGACATGCACTTCCCAGATGCTATTTGTATTGGTAGAGATCACAGAATCATAGAGTTGGAAGGGGCCTATAAGCATGTAGTACTGCTAAGCCAAGTATCCTCCATCTTATAATTGTGCATTTGGTTTCTTTTTCCTAGGCAGGGCCGGGGCTAGGCATGCCAGGACCCTTGGGCACGAGCCTGCCCCAGGTGCCGGCACTCGCACACACGCCCCACCTACTTTTCCCTTGAAGTGAATGCTGCCTGCACTGTGTGTGCATGCCTACTATCAACCAAGTTGGCGACCAACACTTCCCTAAGGGACTGATGCCTCCACCACCATCTTGGTTGATGGCATGCATGCTACGAGCATGCATACTGCCATCAACCAAAATGGCAGCAGGGGCAGCAACCCCTTAGAGAAACCTCGGCCACCATCTTGGTTGATGGCAGGCATGCGCCTGCAGCACAGCCAGCATTTACTTCAAGGGAAAGGTAGATGGGCATGCAGGCGGGCATTGCGGGCCTGTGCAGAAATAGGGGTGTGCGTGGGAGCTCCCTCTCTGCAATCCGTGGCAGGGTCAGGAGCAGACACTTGAATCCACTTTCTGCGTAGCTTGGAAGAATTTGGTAACATCTATGGCTTTTCTAAATTGTGAAATACACTTGTTAACATTCTTATTTATGAAAGCTACCTTAGGTAATTTGGTTTTGTTTTCTAGACATTTAGTTGGACTATAAATTTTGAGAAAGAACATTGCATTTTGCCTAAAAGCCAAACTCCAGTCACATATATAAAGGTTGCTTTCACACAGTTAAGAGGCTGTATCAATACACAGACAAGTTCAGGAATTAATAATAGATACACAGCTCTCATGTAACCGAAGCAGATACACAGATGTAATAAAAGATATATGTGAGAATATTTGAAATATGAAATCCAGGAATTTTCTGGAAGACTTGAAAGCAAAATACAGTTTGCAAGGAAAAGCCTGGACTTTGGCTAAGATAATATGAACACATGGAAACCATCTTTTACTCACCACAGTTCTACCTCCTCTAACTGGCAGTGTTTCTCAAACATCTCAGGCACAGGCCTTTCCCACCTCTGTCTCCTGCAATTTTTTCCATTGGGGACTGATTCCCCCCCCCCCGTGGACCACTTGAAAATTGCTGATGGTCTTGGTAGACCACATAATAATTATGCTACCTGTTACAGCAATTGTAATGTGCTCTGCTATATTCTGTATGATATTAATTATATTTTATTGCTTCTTTTATATTTTTATGGTATTACAATTTGCATGACATAGAATTCAGATTAAAATACAATCAAATGCAATATAAGAAATAAAAGAAGCAACAAAAATACAATCAAAGACCAAATGGAATACTGTATGCAGACAAGCCGTGGACTGACTGAAGTTCGCAGGCCATTGATGGGTCCATGGACCACAGTTTGCAAACCGCTGGCCTAAAGTATTCTGGATGCAAAGTATGTGGTCTGCCATTGAATTATACCCATGTCACTGGAAAAGGCTATGCATTGCAGTCCTTCTGTGCCCTCTATCCTATCTGCAGATGAAAGGGTTTCCCGTTTCTTCATTATTTCTGACAGGAGATTTGAAGATACACTTGGGGGGGAGGGGAAGGGCAGCACGTTACTGGAGAAGGTGCTGGATCTGGAGTAACCCCTTTCAAGTTGGACTCCATCTCCAGGCTTCTCCACGGATGTCCAATAAAATGCATGGCTGCTGACCCACTTCAAGATACTACAGTTGGTATTCCAGCATTATAAATGGATTCATAAGCAAGAGTACAAATAATCAAGTCTTCAAGTGTTAATTCTTGAGATCTTGGACACAATCTTAAAATAGTAGTATATCTCTAATGGCTCTCAACTCTACTATAACAAGACAAAGAAAAATCACAGACCACAGCTTGAGGTGTGAAAACAGCCTTCAAGCCCACAGAATTTCATCTGCATGCCTTAAATATGACAAACTTTTCACTTCTCCTATTTACATGCTGGCCTTCCTGTAGAACCTGACAATGGGATCAAAATGTACAGACATATCTGAAAATGAGCAAGATACCCACAGCACTACAGATAGCTCTTGCAATTAAAAACAGACGATATATTTACTAAAAATAAAAGTATGGCTCAAACGTTTGTAGATAAAGGGCAATAATCAGAAGAAAGCTAACAGAATAAAGTAATTCAAATTCTGTATGCCAATGCAGCCTACATAGAGAAGCAAGATCTGTTTAATCCCTGCCTTCATATAAATTTATAAGTAAACTCTCAGAAGAGCAAATTGTAATCAATTAACTAAACACATTGCACAGCCTCTATTGTAAAGCTGTAGAAATAATGTTCTTTCAATTAAAAATACACATTCCTTTCACTCCATGAATTCATACAGTAGAAGCTTGTTATAACAAGTCTCAATGTACCGTGGAATTAGCTATACTGTGGATATGATCATGTCCCCTAAGTAAAATATACAGTATAGCAGTTCACACATCTTTAAACTCACAAGATAAAAAGACCAGAGGTTCCCATTTTTCCAAACAACTTCCCTCACTGCAGTGCCAGTCTAGGAACTAGTACTGTACTCACTCGTGTTAACTCTTAAGGGTGAGCCTGAGCTGAAAAGCAACTGGGAAAGGTTTCTAATTCATTCCTATATCTGTCTCGCTTTCTAGTTCATTTTTTCTGTTTGTTCTACCCAGAGCTTGTAAGACTACTTTTAAAAAGGATAAATTACAATTACTGTTACATGGCCCCCAAAAGGAACAAGTTACCATTACAATTGTTCTGAAAGGAATTACTTTACAGTTACTCAAAAGTAATCACAACAATTACACTTAAGTTACTTTAAAAAAACTAGAGTGCCTACAAGGTGCTGGCCTTGCCTGCTGCACAATAAGTCACCTAAAACAACATTAAAAATAAACACACACATAGAGGTAGTAGAATAATTCTTTTTATCCATAAGATAGCAGTGGTGGTCTCTCTGCTGGTAAGCAAGGCAGGGAGGGAGGCAGAGGCCGTTAAGATCTTTGCACATCAAACCTAGCGCAACCCCAACACACATACACACTCTCAGCCAGCAAGCATAATCTCTCTCACTCAACCACCTCCGGGACCCTGCCCTGCCACCAACAAAGGGACACCCACCCAAGCAAACATTTTCCCCTGGGATGCAAAAAAGTTAAAACACTGCAAATGCAGCACAGTTGCCAGAGAGGGTGACGGAGGTCACTTTGCATGCCAAATGAAACACAGTATATACACACACACAAAAGTTGTCATCTTTCACCTCCACAGCTCTTTTTCTCCATTCTGCTGCCTCCTCCCCCTCCTTTATCCATGTCCTTGCCCTCCGTCTCCATTTCCCTCCACTCCTTTCCTCTCCATCTCCATCCATTTTTTAAACAATTGTTTTCTCCACTCCACGCCCATCTCGCTCTCCACCTCCTCCCCACCTACAGAGCACAAGGAAAAAGCGATGCTGCACAGAAGCCGTTTGAGCCATATGGTTTTCATCCACAAATCAGAGGAGCAGAAGACTGCCCCTGCTCCCCTCCCCAAGTAAAAGTAATGCTGGAAGCATTACAATTATTCCTCAAAAGTAATAAAATTGCTCCTAGTTATATTACAATCAAAATGTAAAGGAATTACCCTCTTGTCCCTCAAAAAAATAATAAATTACAAGTAATTCGTTGTTTGTAATGAATTACTTCCAAGCTCTGGTTTCTTCATCCTCATGAGAGAAATGTATATAAAATGTTGCTTTTTCAGAATATTCTAAGCATAAATAAAATATGTGATTTTATTGTTAAGAATAAATGGTTAATAGGTTAATAGACTGTTTGCAGTAGATAATTCTATAGAAGCTGGAGTTAACGTAGATAGAGAAAAGGGGCTTTTTCTTAGAACAGGACATCTGTCTGAAGTTCAAACAAAGCAGCCAGAACAGACAGTTTGTGGTCAAGTTCCACTTCAAAATAGAAAGGGGATTTACACTTGACTAATTCAGCTGATGTTTTTAGCCCTTCATTGCTTTGCTTGATGTAAAGGGAGTTTTTATGCTTAGTTAATGAGGAGGGGAGGGGAGCAATATACCATATATGGGAAATAATAAATAAGGGTATAAGGTAGCCTAAAACTGAGGAGTGGGAGATGTAAACAGGGGAGGAGTTTCATGTGACAGGGACAGGCGGATCTGATAGGCTGTGAACCCTGGAAGTACCTGACCAATGGGGAAAACAGGGGAGGGCATGAAGCGTCGGGCTAGGGGATAAAAGATTTGTACCAATGTCATTTGGGTGTGTCTGCCTTCTGGTAGGACACCCGTCCTTGCAAGTACGAAATAAAAGCTTTTAAAATTGATTCACACTTGTCTCTGTCGTGGGTCTTCCACAGGAGACCATTTTTGGGGTCTCATAGGGGGTTTTTCCCTTAAGGAAAACCACGTTTCTTACAGATGGGGGCTTGTCCGGGATCCAGTCTTTGAAAGGACCGTTAGTCCCAGTTCTACTGTGGGAGGACGCGTCCCGTTGGTCTTTCAACGGTCCCAGGTAGTAAAGGGGACAGTCCGGTCCTTCAACTGACAAAAAGTCCCAGGACCCAATTTAATAGACCAAACATTGTGAATCAGGGGGAAATTCTTTGGGTGTGGGTTTCTTGGAAGGAAAAGACCTGGAACGGTAGGCATACCACCTAGACACGCGTGATATTGACCAGGCAACTCCGTGCACGGATCAAGGTAAGAAAACCACTACTAAGGGTGCAAGTATTATCTTGATGGTCAGAAAACCAAAGTGTGAGGAGTTCAAGTCTCCCTGACCTTGGTAGCAAAGTGTGAGGAGTTCAAGTCTCCCTGACTTTGGAAAATAGCTGGGGTGTGAGGAGTTCAAGTCTGCCTGACCTTGGTGGCAAAGTGTGAGGAGTTCAAGTCTCCCTGACTTTGGTCAAGGACTGGACCTTACTGTCCTGTGTGTGAGACAGGAGGAGTGGGGATAAAGTCCCGGGCTGGACCTTGTCATCTTGTTTGTAAAGCAGGAGGAGGAAGGTACTAGCCTTAAAAGTGTGAGTGTGTCTCAGACCTGAGTGTGTGTGATTGAGACGTGTCCTGGACACGAAACGAGTTAGTTAATAAAAAGGCAAGAGAAACTGCCTTACAGTCAGAACCAATCACAATTAATATATTAGTTCCATCAGTACCAATTATAGAAATTGTCCCCAGTTTCATCAAACAGGAAATAAAACAATTAGAAAATTAGGTTTGAATAATCATTTGGTGTTGTTGGTGTTGGGAATTAAGGATGTGACAAAAGAGATGGACAATGTTGTGAAGTTAAGTCAAGGCCATTAATTTAAGGATCCAGTAAGGGTGAGAATTGTGGTCTGGACATTATACATGTCTTAGAAAGGGTGGTGTGGGACAAGTAATGTCCACAACCACAGAAAACGAATTAAATAAGGAAAAGGAAAATTTAGGAGAAGGCTGTTCCCTTCACCCCAGTGTTTTCAATTGAGAGGTAGAGAAAGTTGTTAGATAAAGAGTGGAATTTGAAACTGGGAACCAAGTACAGGAGGTCATATTAGGAAGTGAGGATTCAGACCAAAATTAATGCACGCAAGTTAAGATAAACCCCACAGCCCATCCTCTGGATTTTGTAAGGAACAAATGTTTAGATTCCAAACATTATCGAGAATTTGTTGTGGAGAAAAATGAACTGACAACAAAAAGAAGTAAAATGTGTATAAAGGTGGTCAGTTTTACCCACTTATCACTTTTGCAGCAGAAAATAAGAAAGTAAAATGTCCAAAATGTATGAGAAATATGGCATGTTTCCAGTAGAATTCTTGTCTTTGTGGTATACTCATAAAAGCACTTAAAGCAAAAAGCAGCAGTTCCCAGAAGAAAGAATCTTTGATTTAGAATTAAAATCATTAAAATGGCTTTGGAAGGTAGGACTTGGTTTTCCAGTTTTGACAACTAGGTCCCTCTAAATAAGAAGAGAGTCTATTAACCTTCTGATAAGTTATATGGTGAATATAAATTTTATTTGGGTTATTAGTGTAGGGCCAATTGCTTAGAAAATTTGGAACTGCCATATGATTTTACATGTATATCCCTTTTGAGGGAAATTACTCTATCCTACCCTTTTGTTGCCTAATGAGTAAGGATTTATGTATAAACATTCAGGTTCTTAGGAAAACTTGGAATGTTTCTCAGTAGTTATGAAGTAGTGCCTGAGTGGGGACACTCACTCAAGATTAAAAATAATTGGAATAGACAGTATTTGGTCATAAGCATAGACTCTCAGGAAAGTGAATAATGTCATGAGAAGAGAAAGGGGAGTCATGACTATAGTAATTATATATAAGGAGAATGAGATATAAATGAATTTGACTGATTTAATTAGGAAATAATGTCATAAATATTGTTAAATCAAACACTATTTTAAGACAGATGAAAAACACTAAGAAATTCTGTATACAGAATTGGCACATGTGTATACTTTAATCATTTGATAAGATAAAAATCATATTAATGTTAATTTATAAAAAGTAAAGGAGAAATATTTAAGAAATTAAAAGGTATTCCTACCGTAGAAACTTCACACCTGGGTGTCTACTGAAGTGGACTTTCAGCTGTGCCAGTTTCCTTAAAATCCAGTCCAATGGTCATCTGAAAAGTCCAGATCTGAACGGGCTTTTGGGATAACATCCAGTTGAAGAGATTACTTCATTTCAGTCTGTCTCTCTCAAGTGAGTGGCAGGGACTTTCCCAGCTGAACAGATCGCTCAGGGGAAGTTCACAAGTGTGCGTTATCTTTGCTACAGCCTGACATTCAACTTGGGAAAAAGAATCTGAAACAATTGAAACAGACTTTTTGCTTTTTGTAAACTAGCAGTTTGATAAATTGTTCCAACACAGGCTGAAAAGACCAACCTTTTTGAAAACTGCCCACAAAGGAACTGTTTCTGTGCTAACACAGACAGATTCCTATTAATAGAACAGGAGGAAGTGCCTGTTTGTGACAATTGTGATAAGATAAGGGGCAATATAATCATAAAATCAGTATGGGTTTTAAGTTTGATAATAAGTGTTAAATAGTGTAGTCCTTTGTAAGGGGAAAATCACTTTGTAGGGGGAAAATCATTGTGTCTGGGCCGATGGATGTGGCAGGTGGCCAACTGCCTGGACCAGAGGACCTAGACTGATGTTACCCATTCAATGGATTATTATGCTCATATTGTTTTGCCAGGAAAAGGGGGTACAGGTAAATTTCATGGCAAAACAGTGTCTGGTCATTTATGTGAGAATTTCACTCTAGGGGAATTCTCTCCTTTGCTTTACTAAGAAATAAGGTAAAATGGAGTACTTAGATTACTCTTTTATAGTTAAAGGGGTACTTTAGGATAATATCAGAAATGATCATGGTATTAAAATTATTTGTATTTTTTATGTTAGTTTTGTTTTGGGTCATGACAAGGATGGTGGACATTCACTTCATGGCCCAGGGTTTCAGGACTTATTACAGTCTGACCCTCCTTTTGCATGTTCATATATTATGGCTATTATACATTTTGTAACTGTTACTGTATATATGAGTTGGAGATTATAGACTACCATGTTTGGGGGTGTGGGGAACACACTAACCTTTGGGACCAAGGACCAGTTATTGAAAAATTAGATACTGGCATTATTTTCTTTTATATCCTCCCTAAGGAAAAGAAAGGGGGGGCCTTTGGCCCAAACCTCGTCGTTGGAGTCTGCTGTTGATAAGACACAAAGAAATTCTTGGACAGACATCACGACTACTTCTTTGGAAAAACTCCTACAGAATGGATTTAGAGGATCAAAACTGGACAGATAAGGAGAGATTTGAGACTTTACTAAGTCCAGAATTAGATACTTGGAGTTCAGGGTGGAAATGGAAGGGAACTTGGATTAGGACCTCCTTTAAGGAATGAGGTTGAATGACAAATGAGAAGAAGGTTACCTGTAATAATAGAAACCAAATTTCTGCCTGTAAGGGAGTGGGGGGGTCTCAACCAATAATATTTGTATACAAGAAACCTGGACACTTAAGACCAAGGGTTCTAGTGCAAATACCCCTTGAGATTGAAACGACACCTAATAGAATATCCCCAGGTAGGGGTTAAATGTATAATGATCCCTGAAGTAATTTGTACAGGAATTGTTTGGATTGGAGTTGTAATAATAATAATACTTTGTCTGTTGAACATTTTCTTATATTTCTGGTTTTGTGAAGAGATTACCAGAGATGAAGAGATGGATTAGTCTGAGCAATGTGAAAGTTAGGATGGGAGTTGTGTTACTTGGGAGAAAATAACATTCGAAATGTTGTTTTCAAATAATAACACTCCCATCAGAAAAAGAGCCAAAAATGCCCAAGAAAAGTCATTCAGTCCACCACAGATTGACCTCCATAGGGTAGAAGTCATAGAAATTCAGGATAAGCAGTTTGAATAGAAATAGTAATAGGGATAAGTGTTAATTTTTGTGTTTATATTGTTTAACCAGAAAGAGGGAAATATATGTCAAAATATAAAATTCATGATAATGGTGAGAAAGTGGCAGGTGGCCAATAATGCCAGTCAGAAGTTCCGGACCCAGAGTAGTTTGGTTAGGACAGTCCTATCCCGTATACTTATATTCAAAATAGAGACAGGATATGGAGAAATAAAATGCCTGGGTAGAATGAGTAAAATATATATTCGAACTGCTATGCTTGTGCAGCAGGCAGGCCAATGGCACAAATAGCTCCCTCCTCTATAGAAGGACCAGACAGTACCACTAAAATAAGTTGCCTGTTGACGAGAATGCTTGGAACAATGAGACCCTGTCAAGAGCTTTCCCACCAGTTCCCAGCCTTAAAACCTAGAGACTAAGGACACCACCAGTCCAGAGTTTCTAGGACTCACTCAATAGGTGGGAACTTTGGATAGTTGTACAGGAGATGGGTCGAGTAGTTCTTCTCACCCTCAGGAAACAAGGGCAGACTTATGATGGTATCTGTGGAGGTGGAACATTACAGCTATCCTTCCTGAAAACTGGAAAGGGACATGTGCTATAGCACAATTGGAAAAAAAACATTTACCCTGGCATTTGAAGAAACTAAGATGTTTAGTAGAAGAAATAAAAGAGAGGCAATAGATTCCTCAATTGATAAAGGTATTTATATAGACTCAATCAGGTATAGATGACCAACTTACTGGGTGGTTGGAGTCCAAGTTTGGAAAATGGAAGGGATGGATTTTATATATTTACCTCATTGATAATAGTAGCAGGGGTATTGATTGTTGTAGGATGTTGCATCATACCATGTGTACGAGGGTTAGTTAGCACAGAAACTAATAGAGACAGCTGTAACTAAACAGATGCCTTTGGAACCTCCTCCTTATAATGAAAATATGTTACTTTTAGCAGAACCAGAAGGAGATTCTCAATCCCAGGAAGCTCGATGTGAGACCATGTTAGAAGAATTCAACAGAAGCATGAGAACTTAATGAAAAAGACAACAGAAAAATTATAAAATAAAAAGAGGAGGGATTGAGAGAAATGTATATAAAATGTTGCTTTTTCAGAATATTCTAAGCATAAATAAAATATGTGATTTTATTGTTAAGAATAAATGGTTAATAGGTTAATAGACTGTTTGCAGTAGATAATTCTATAGAAGCTGGAGTTAACGTAGATAGAGAAAAGGGGCTTTTTCTTAGAACAGGACATCTGTCTGAAGTTCAAACAAAGCAGCCAGAACAGACAGTTTGTGGTCAAGTTCCACTTCAAAATAGAAAGGGGATTTACACTTGACTAATTCAGCTGATGTTTTTAGCCCTTCATTGCTTTGCTTGATGTAAAGGGAGTTTTTATGCTTAGTTAATGAGGAGGGGAGGGGAGCAATATACCATATATGGGAAATAATAAATAAGGGTATAAGGTAGCCTAAAACTGAGGAGTGGGAGATGTAAACAGGGGAGGAGTTTCATGTGACAGGGACAGGCGGATCTGATAGGCTGTGAACCCTGGAAGTACCTGACCAATGAGGAAAACAGGGGAGGGCATGAAGCATCGGGCTAGGGGATAAAAGATTTGTACCAATGTCATTTGGGTGTGTCTGCCTTCTGGTAGGACACCCGTCCTTGCAAGTACGAAATAAAAGCTTTTAAAATTGATTCACACTTGTCTCTGTCGTGGGTCTTCCACAGGAGACCATTTTTGGGGTCTCATAGGGGGTTTTTCCCTTAAGGAAAACCACGTTTCCTACACTCAGTGTTCCTTTCCCTCCTCAGTCTTCCTTTCCCTTGTGAGTCTTTCAGTTTGCTTCTGTGGGTGTTTTTGAGTCATTTCCCCTCCTGTCAGCATTCTTTTAATTTTTCTCCTGGTGTCCTCCCTCCTCCAATTTCCCACCCTTTTTCCTTCCTGGCAGCTTTTTTCTAGGGTCCATTTTTCTCCTTAGCTTTGGTCAAATCCTTTCATTGGCTGCTTTCATACATGGTGCTAATAGCGCTAGTTTAATGGATTAAAAAGATAGTGCTTCGTTCCGGATTTCAAAAATCCTTTTCACGTTGCAGTACCTGTTATACCGGCATTTTGCACAACAGTCTTTCACACACAGAGCAGAGTTTTTCTCCCCCCCCTTCATTCGGCCTCACGCAACACCACAGGTCTTCACCTTCCTTTGGTTTGAGGCCTGTTCTTTTGGTGCGTGGGGGGGGGGGTTTGAAAGAGGCGCAATCACAATCAGCTGAGAGGCGCGGCAGCGCAGCAGCAGAGGCTCTAGTTGAGCACAAGCAGCAGCAGCACAACAGGCTGAGCAAAGGCTGCATGCTGAGAGGGCTGTTGGTAAGGGCGGGAATGCACTGCATGCTGGGATGGCTGTCACGTGAGCAGTGGCAGTTAGTGCAAAACTCCCGCAATCTTCCGGGTTCCCAGCCTGCTATCGGAATTTTTCTGGTATCATTTATTGCAGAAATTAGCGCTAAATTTCCACTACATTCCACCAGAATTCTGGAGCTATGTCATGTGAAAGCTCAAATTTAATGCGCAAATTAACAGGAAATAAATCGTCAGAATAACGGAATAAAGTACAGTGTGAAAGCACCCATTATCGTATGTGGAGTTTGTTAACTCATTCTTCCCTCAGCATTAACCCTTCCTGCTTTTCCCCTTCCCATTCTGTCCCTCAGTCGCAGCAGCAGTGATTTTGCCTCTTGCCTTTTCCAAGCGTTTTTCTCTTTTTTCTTCAGCAGCCCTATATCTGTTTCTTCTTTCTGTTCCTGGTTACTGTTTTTATTAGTTTTGGTTGCTTCTTCTGCCCCTGCCCTGAACTTCATCTATTTTATTAAAAAATAATAATTCTAAGTGCCTTTCAGTGCAGTTTTCATTATGACAAGGAAGCCCTGTAACAGAGGTACATTTCTACCCCAGTAGTATCTCAAGTCTACCATCCAATGTACTTTTGTCTGAATTTCAGTACAGTAGGGCCCCTTGTTGGTGTTCCGCTAATATGGCGGCACCAGTGGAGAGATCTGCTGTAGCACTGGGAGCTCCAGCAACTGTGCTCCAGCTGACAGTGATCAGTTGGAGCATGCGAGCTCCCCGTGCTACAGCTGATCAGCTGTAGTGTGTGATTAGCTGTAGCACGGGGAGCTCCCGAGCTAGCAGCGGCTGGAGCTCCCCGCACTACAGCTGATCACGTGATTAGCTGGAGAGCGGGGAGCTCCAGCGCTACAGCTGAGTAGGGCCCCGCTTTTCGGCAGGGGCCTGGAACAGAACCTGCCGTATGAGTGGGGCCCTACTGTAACGTCCCTACTGTAAAGTACAGTACAAAGTTAAAAGATTGCATGGGAAGAGATCTAAAATTGTGCCAAAACTCAGCTTCAGAATGTGTTTTCAGTATCAGGACTTTCTAGATGCATATCAAGTAGGAATAAGCACATCAAGAATTAGACAATAAACCAGTGTAATTACAACTGCATTATTCTGTACCTTGAATTCCATTTTGCCATTTGCAGGGATAGCAACTGTTCTGCCACTCTGCTTTTTCTGCCAGCCCAATATATGTCCTTTGTAGTGATGTATCCTGGCACTCTGTGGCCCATACTCATCTAGAAGCAGTGAATGGGTGATGCTTGCATATCTCTCTCTCGATTTTGAAAACAAGGGTGTGATTTTCTTACATGGACAAGTTCTGTGTTAAAAAGAGGCACTTGTTTTATCTTTATTCTTTTCATTTTCCCATTCATTACTTTTAAAGGAGCCACCCTGGATGAAACAAATATCTAGAGTAAAAGCATGCAAACAAAAGGCTGCTTACAGTATAAGTATTCTTCTTGTGTCTTGGGTATGTGTTTGTGTCTGCTAAGTAGTCAGAATGCAGAGCAAGGCTCCCTGTGCATCTGACAAGCCACTTAACAGTTATGTGCCAGATGATCTCAGTTCTGTGGTGTCTAAATTTAGTCTGCAGTTCTACTAACATTGCTTGGTGAAAATGAAAGCTGGAACCTTTTCCATGCATACAAAGGACTAAAATTCTTAGTTCTGGGTGTGGGCATGTTGTCTTTGGGAAATGAATTCTTGGGTCTCCAGGACACAGGACGGGGTTCTGTATATATTTGTTCACTTGCAAGAAAACCTCAAATGAGCAGAGTATTCCATCACTGTTGAGCTGCTCAATCAAAAGCACAGAATAGAATACAAGACTTTAAGATCCAAAATAACTTTTTATTAGCTATGGATGAATCTCAATTTCTGTTTCTCATTTTTCCAATCTCACATTCTCCCCATTTCTACATCAATGTGATTTTTTAAAAATAATTTACATACATTTTCCTGTGTATTTCACCTAATATATGTATTTTTGGAAGGTTTTTTCCTTCAATATATTGCAATTTTGTACATTATTTTCACTAGTTTAAGCATTTTCCCGGATACATATTTTGTACACTTTTTAAAAAAATACATGGAAAACTGTACTGCAAAATTAGGAGAAGTGCAAATTTTGAAGGATGACTGCATTTTAGTTTGTGTTTTGGTTTCAGAAGTGTGAATTAGGTAGGTTTGCATTCAAATGTGAACTCATTTCTCCCACAGTCCTACTTTTTATTTATCTGTTGACTGGCCATTGGTATTTGCTTAGCCTCTCTCTGTTGCAAGTACAAATATACTCAACTGGAAGCTGTAGTTTGGGGTACTTTTGCAGTAGGCTACTGTGCCACACAATGCCCTCATTCAATCATCCCATGGTTTCTGAAGCTGTGGACAAGCACAGCAGATGCATACTCCTCCATCCCCTCCCCTCATTATGTGGTGACTTTTGTGGGGAAATCCTGGCTTACATTAAGCCAGGGTCTCCCACTATGTCCAAACTGAAAAACTCTGTCTTAACCATAAACAAACAAGAAAATGAAATCAGGGGGTTGCATTCTCAGGGTTCTGCTCATGCACTGGGATTTTTGTTTCCTCTCCTCCTCTTGTGCATCCCCAAAATTTGCTCCAGAGAATGCCCCAGCTGTATAGACCTGATTTTGAGAGCATATGGGGGGGCTGGAGGGAACAGGAGAAAAAGAGGAAGCTCCATTGTGTGCATGGAAGTTAGTTCTGCCAGCAGAACTATGGTATTGGATACGGTCTACTGTGAGAAAGAAGTGTACTGCCATGGCATTCCTTCAGGGCTCCATAACTCATGGCTTATGAAGACTTGAATAGTAGTCTGAAAGCAGCCACAGCATAGTGACTGAGGTTTGTTAAAAAGTCCCACATGTGGTATGCTGCTTGGGAGTACTGAAGAAATGCTGCTCAGCATTCTAAGAGGCTAAGACCACAGAGTGACACAAGATGCATTACTGTGAATAGCAAAGATTGAGCTAGTCCATGGGTTGCTAATACATTGCCCATGGGTGCACATGAATCCACAGGGGTGTTCCTTGGAGCCTGCAGAGTCCCATCTCTCCAGTGAAATCAGGCTTGAAAGCAGCCTTCTAGCACAGCCATTGGAAGACTGCTTTCAAGTCTAACTGCAGCATGTGGGGGCAATTTCAAGGTGGGCTCACAGGTAAGTAGGAGAGTTGAAAATGAAATCATAACTGCTGGGGGAGGAGTGAGTGTGCATGTGAAAACATTTTTATTTCCTAGTTGCTGATTTGTGGAGTGGGGGGGGAGAGAATGAGCAGGCATATGACTGCTACAGGTACAGGGTGCCCATGACAGCTTTTTGGGTCTGCCAATGTACCCATGGGCCTCAAAAGTTCAGCAACCCTGGACAAGTCAAAGATGGTAGACAGTGGGAAAGCTGCCACTGCTACAAATGGTAAGAAAACACACATACAAAAAAATCAGCACACAACCCTCAGATTGCAGAATACAAAAAAATAGTTATATTACTTGCTTTTTCTTACTTCTTTATATATATTTGAAATTAGACTGATGCAGTGATGGAAGCGAGAAATCCAACTGACCCCTTTTTTCTTCAGCACAGGCTATTATGTTTTGCCACTACAGTATTCTGCACTCAATTAACTTCAGGGCATTCAAGATTAGATTGCAGCAATAGTGAATTCCCTCAGTTAAATGTTTTGGGGACTCTAGTCACTTAACACTATCCTTTCTATTTGTGATCAATGTTCAGACAAATGAACCCATTCTTCCTTTTCATTGCAACATTACTTTCTACTGTCTTTTAATTTTAAATTGCTCTATGCAGCCAAAAGTCTGAATTCACTATACATGAGGTTGTGTGCAACTCTTCTTTGTTCTAGAGCTCCCATTCCACCCCAGCAGAGTTACCAACAAAATTCTGCTACCTGTAGGTGGACTGGAGGTGGAACTGGGCGGATTAGGATGCATAGCCCACAGAAAACATTCTGTTCATGTAAGCCAAAGATGGGGAACCTTTACAGCTCCATGGGCCAGATCCTTATCAGGATCGGTCTAATATTGAAGGGGAAGGAATTCCAAAGGGTAGACGCCACTACACTAAAGGCCCGCTTCCTATGTTGTGTGGAATAGCAGGAGGCCCTTACCTGCAGAGAGCAATGATCAACTGGGTATATAAGGGATAAGACGGTCTTTCAGGTGTCCTGGTCCCAAGCTGTACAGGGCCTTGTACACCAAAACTAGAACCTTGAACTTAGCCTGGTAGCTAATGGGCAGCCAGTGCAATTCTTTCAGCAGCAGGGTGACATGTTGGCAATATCCTGCCCCAATGAGCAGCCACGCCACCACATTTTGCACTAGATGCAGCTTCCGGACCAGCCTCAAGTGAAGCCCCACATCAAGCACATTACAGTAATCTAACCTGGAGGTTACCAGTGCATGGACAACAGTGGTCAGGCTATCCCGGTCCAGAAACAGCCGCAGCTGTCTTACCAGCTGAAGGTGGTAAAAGGCACTACTAGCCACTGAGGTCACCTGGGCCTCTAGCGACAAAGATGGATCCAGGAGCACCCCCAGACTATGGACCTGCTCCGTACAACCACATTCAAAGTAGACAATTGACCAATGAAGAATTACATTTTTATATGTCTGTTGGTGGTGTTCTTACTTGGCATCTTTTCTGTGTTACTACTGTTTCTACAAGATCCTCCATGGCGCAGAGTGGTAAGCGGCGGTAACGCAGCCGGAGCTCTGCTCACGGCCAGAGATCGATTCCAACGGAAGGAGGAAATCAAATCTCCGGTAAAAGGGGTCGAGGTCCACTCAGCCTTCCATCCATCCGTGGTCGGTAAAATGAGTACCCGGCATATGCTGGGGGTTAAAGAAAGGCCGGGGAAGGAACTGGCAATCCCACCCCATATATACGGTCTGCCTAGTAAACGTTGCAAGACGTCATCCTAAGAGTCGGAAACGACTTGCACTACAAGTTCGGGGACACCTTTACCTTTACTGTTTCTACAAAAATCTAACCTAGAAAATTATATTTCGCTCATTATCTTAAAAATCTGTGTCAAATTTATTTTTATTAATTTCAAAGCCTTTTCACTGGTCAATGTCATATGACAGTGAAGACAGCCTTTTGTGTTTCAAACTGGAGATTATGCTCCGTTTCTATTTTGGGTGCATTAATAGTTGAATCTGAAACTGCAGTTTGATGTAAAATCAGACTGATTACAATATGTGGCTACTTAAGCAATGCATCTAACTGTTGGAAAAAACAAACTTGGCCTGCCCAAGATGCGTGTTTTCAGTCTGCTATTCTTAAACCACTCCACTTAAGGAAAGGTGGGCATGGTCAATTAAAAACATAGAGCACACCTGGAAGTTTTCTAAAATATATTTCACCTCCCAGTGTTTTATCTTGTGTAAACTGAGACACTCCTCATGTCCATTGAAGAGTATATTGCAGAATAGTCAGTGCTATTATTCCACAATTGTTTTTGGAAATTTTTTTAGTGTTGCAAAGTGCTGTACTTCACATATTCACAGTAACAGAAGCAAAAGAAAATGATTTACTATAGATAACTTCACTAAAATTGCAAAGTAAATCAAACACATTTAAAGTGACTATCTGAACTATATCAACTGTCTTAATATTGTTACTTCCTGCCTGTTAAAACAAGATCAGCACACCATGTCTTGTTTCTGTTATTTGGGCTGATTGCAGGTGTTGCCACCACTCACCATATGCTTAGAGGCATGTGTTACCAAAATCTTCCAAGCTACACAGGAAGTGGATTGGACTGTGAAAGACCAACCCAAATGGTGTTTGCATTTTGACAAATGTGTAGGGCAGTCCAATATCTCAGAGGGGAGGTCAGGTCTCCTGCTCCCTGGTGCATTCACTATAGATGCCCAATTTCCCTGCTTTTTAAAGTGGAATGTGAAAATCCATGTTGGGGTCCCTGCACTCATCCAGGGTTTGGTTTCCTTTGGGAAGAAGGTCAGTGGAGACTGTGGTGTCTTTATGAAATATGGTTTATTTACACACATTCCAACCTTAGTTTAGGATGGAGGGGTTCAAGGCATCAGCAGTCCAATATCCAGTTTTCCCATCAGTGTTACAGGAGGCACCCCAAATGCCATGGTGCAGAGAGCCAGCCTCTCTGCCTGCCTGCAGTCCCCAGCAATTCTTCCTCATGACTGAAAACACAAGCCTCTCCTAGCAGCGCGGGGGGGGGGAGAGGGAAGGCTCTCCTGAAAAGTTTCAATGACAAAAGGGTCTTCCTGGCCCATTCACCAGTTGCTGGGCAACTGATAGACCCATTCTCCTACCTGGCCACTGTATTAGCTTAACAAAAGAGACTCATCTGAGCAGCAGAGTGAGTTCCTCATTCCAAGGCACAGGATTCCAAATCAGAGGCTGGAAAGGGGACCCACAGGGATCATCAATTTCAACCCCAAACTCACAACAGTATAAAGCCACTGGCGTGGCTGTATAATTTACTTGGTAGCACTCCTCCTGTCCTTCTCCCAATAAAGATCACCCATCAGGGAGACCAAGGCTAAGTCATACAACCTGGCCTGAAATCAGATTGGAATGGGTCAAGACAATCTGTTTCATCTAAGAGTACTTGCAAGTGCTATGCCACAATCCTTTCGATCACTTTCCCTAAAAAGGGGGTATTTGTGACTGGGCGGTAGTTGTCACAAACCAATGGGTTCAAGGTGGCCTTTTTCAGGGGTAGTTGGATTCACCTCCTCTTTCAGGGTGACTGGGACCACTCCCTCCCTCAAAGACGCATTGACCACACCCTGGATCCACTTGGTCATATCCCCTCGTTGAGCTTTAATAAGCTTAGAAAAACAAGGGTTGAGCGGACACGTTGCTGGTTGCATTATCACAAGCACCTTAACCATGTCATTAGGCTACATCAACTGAAACTGATCCCAAGAAGTTGCAGCAGACGTTGCACTGGACACCTCACTGAAGACTACAGTATATGTGGATGGGGCATCAAGATTGCTACAGAGGCAAGCAACTTCACCCTCAAAGTAACTTGCAAACAATTCACATTGGGCCTCCAAAGGGTCTAAAACTCCATTTCCTGGAGTTGATGTCAACAGACCCCTGACAATACGAAAAAGCTCCACTGGACCACTACCTGAGGATGCAATGGAGACAGAGAAGTGGGCTGCCTTTGCTGCCCTCACCACCACACAGCAGACACAGTTATGATGTTTTACTTGTGCCCGATCAGCCTCAAGCACGTCTTTCTCCACTTATGCTCTAGCCGTCATCCAGCCTGTTTCATTGCCCTTAGTTCACTGGTGTACCAAAGTGCAAACCAGGCTCCACAAGGCCGGAGAGGATACTCAGGGGCAACCATGTTAAGAGCCCGATGCATCTTGTTGTTCCACAGTGTAACAAGGGCTTCAACAGGGGCACCTGCTCTATATAGTGGGAACTCTCCCAGGGCATTCAGGAATCCAGTGGATTCCATTAGTCTCCGGGGACAGACAATCTTAATCTGTCCACCACCCCCTCCAGGGGAGAACTGGAACCTTGTCTAAACTTCACCAGGGAGTTGTCCAACCATGTCAATGGGGTGACATCCTCTTCCCCATCTCCAGACCACACCTTCCTCCATCTGGAGCAAATGTAAAGTCAAGGGTGTGCCCTGCCCTATGTGTTGGACCAGTGACAACTTGAGATAGCTCCATAGTCATCATGGAGCCCGTGAAATCTCAAGCCGGAACACTAGAGGCCGCCTCAGCATGGACATTGAAATCACTCAGGAATGTTGTTCTGGGCTCCTCCAATACCACAGCCAAGACGGCCTCCGCCAGCTTGGTCAGAGAAGCTTCTGGGCAGCAGGGTGGAGGTACACCAGCAGCAATCCTAATTTACTGTCTCCTTGGACCGACTTCAGGTGCAGGGCCTCACCAGAGAGCTCCAAGACAGAGTGGTTTCCTGGTGACAGAGATGGATATTCTATGGACTACAGCAACCCCCTCTCCCCGTCCCTGCAGCCTATGCTGGTGTTGCACCAAGTATCCTGGTGGGCAATGCAAGGTCAGATCAACTCCTCCCAGTTCACCCACCCAGGTCTTGGTAATAAACAACAAATTGGCACCCTTACCCATGATCAAATCATGGATGAGTGTGGTCTCATTGTGTACTGATCTAGCATTAAACAGCAACACACATGGGCCAGTGGGCACAACAGATGAGCAACTAGGAATCCATCCATGGGAGGAGTGGGAGTGAGGAACAAGGTGTAGATAGCCTTGCTCTCATCTTCTGTGGCAGCTCATCACCTCCCCATGCCTATACCTCTCTCTACCATGATCACTGAAATTGGGGTGGCATCACCCATGTCCCTCCTTACCAAGACTCATCCTAAGAACATGATATGGACACAACAAGAGCCCACCAACAAAACCTACCTGAACCAGTTATCCCAGTATGCCTCTGAGAGAATTGGGAACAACCAGACCCACCCAATATCTTCACAGAGGGCACATCTACTCCCCTCCATGTCACACCCACATCACTGGGATGCCATGTAACTGACAGATGGGAAACCGCACCCACCTATCAAAGGTAGTTTGGGAGGGGTAGGATGAGACAAAAGAGATATGGATCCGGTCTGCCTACTGGATCCAATTTCCCACCCCTTGTCTAAAGGAACCAGACATATTATACAACTCTATAAATTAAATCTATGGGTTGAGAACAGACAAGACAATTGAGTATTTTGGTGTCAGTTAAAAGAAGGGGGAAGAAACTGGATGAAGGGGGAGAGAGGCAGGGACCAGTACAAGTCCCTAACAGCTTAAATACGCAGGAGGCCGGGAGAGAAGATTAGGATTGGGGGAATGTGCACTGAAGTTTAGAAAACTTCACCTCTGCATTATACAGGGACATTTCAGATGCTTAGGGGTTTGGAATGGCAACCACTGAGCCAACTATATTTTTTCTATATATGTTTTTAATCTGGTTTTAGATTGTGGATTTCTATATATATCTGTTTTTGTATTGCTTATGTGATTTTCTTGTATTTATTCATATTTGTTGTACACCGCCCAGAGAGCTATGCTAGTGGGGCGGTATAAAAATCCAATAAAATAAATAAATAAATAAATAAACTACCACTAACAACTGTCTTAACATACTTCCCTTCCCTTTTTTCCTCCCAGTGGAGTAGGATCAGTGTGGACTTGATGGCCTTATAGGCTCCTGCCAACTCTATTTTATGATTCCAAGTAGAATTTGCAGAGACTTTTATTTCAGTCACTGTGCAACAATTTACAAAATATTGTATGGTTATTTCCAAACTTGGCAAGGATGGGCATACGTAGTAACACCAATCACAACCAATACAGCATGGGATCATGGCAACACAGCAGTACTCAACGGCTTGCTGCCTTTCTCTCTTTCAGTAATGTGACCCACCTTTCGAAAGAAAACCAACCACGTTCAAATTTGCACACTTTATACAATTCTAACATTACATTGCCAGCATTCAGCCTATAGATTGAAAACGTGTGTGTGCTTTTTAAAAAGAAGCCACCTAACACTAATATCAGGACAAAACAAATTGGCTAAGAGGCTTGCAATCAATAACAGATTTAGAAGGGACATCGCTCAGTGGAAGAGCATCTCCTTTGCATGCAGAAGATCCCTGGTTTATTTCTTAGCATCTCCAGGTAGGGCTGGGAAAAACTCATGTCTGAAATTCTGGAATTACATTATCTGTCAGAGCAGACAATGCTGAGTTAGATGGACCAATGGTCCAACTATGCATAAAGCAGTTACCTGTGTTTTTAATGCGTAGTCTTCAAATTAGCATTTTCCAGCCTGCCATCTCAAGACTTCTATTTTTGTGTCCTTAGGTTAATGGTTCTCAAGTTGTATACTAGAGCACACCAGAGTGCAATGAAAAAATGTTACATAACTGAAGGACCACTGTGAGTTCATGCGTGACAGGGTGCAAGTAGCCCCTAGGGCATCTGTTCACACAGCAGGCTACCTCATCCATCTCTGCATAACCTATTGCTCTGACCTCACCTCTTTCCAGTGAGAGTCTACTGGACCAGGTAACTGTATGCCACATCTCATATCATATCAGGGTATCAGGTGTGACTGAATCATTCCAGATGCAGCAGTGCTCAAAGGCAGGCTGAGCTTACATGCTCTAAAAACCATCATTTTGGGTTGTGTGAACTGTGTCTCCACAATTAGAGGTCTATGAAATATTGCCGTAAAATATTGTCTTGTGTTGTAGTCACATGTACTCTTCAGCAAGCATTGTAAAGTCTTCAGACACAATAGCACAACATCACAACTTCTCCATGAAGAAGTTGTATAAGAAACAGGGTAATAAAGTAACAACTTCAAAATTGAACAAGGTAGGGTTCTCTCCACATTTACACCCACAATACTTAAAAGTAAGAACAGTGGATAGGAACAGTTATAGATGTGCAGATCAGAAATAAAAACAAAATGAAATCAATGACACCTGTGAAGAGAACTTATTAAAATCCCAAGAAAATGGAGGCAAGGCTACACTTCCCTCGTGGCATGCCCCAAAATTCTTATATTAGAAAGAGAGATTGAGGGAGAAGAAGCCACAAAAGCATCATGTTTATCAAATGTGGTCAAGACAAGCCTAGTCACAGTATCACTATTTAAAGCCTTTTTGCCCTAGGAAGCTTACTACAGTGACAAGTCTCCACCAATACATGCCATTATCCTGTGACCAAAAGATGTAGACCCATGTTGGATTGAAACAGGAGTTCTGACTGCAACTTTACTGTACAAGATCAAAGCTAAATAATATATACAAGACTGAAGCAACTCTGCCAAACATTCCTGCCAACTAGTCTTTGATCCAGCAGCAAATCAAAGTCTCAAGGTGCAAAGTAATTCACATCAAAAACAGAGCTATAGGCAGGTTCAGTTAAACAGTCCCTTGTCTCAAGCAGTTACAGTGCCTTACAGAATTTACCCTTATTCTCCTCACCCAAAGCTGTAGAATCATCTCCATTTTACTATCAAAGCTAACAGAGGGCAGTGTTCATCAATATATGACATTGCATCTCCATTTGCAATTCTCAGTACTTCTGACTAAGTTAATTAATCCACAATATTCCTGCAGGTAGGCATACTGAAGTTTATAACACAGCGGCTGCTAGGCCAGGGATGGAGAACCTGTAGCCCTCCAGATGCTGTTAGGCTACAAGTGCCACCAGCACCAGCCAATGTGGCCATGGTTTGCACAGTCTTTGTTCTGGTTTGTCAATTTGGACATCATACCAAATCATAGTGAAGTTTCACAAACAATGATTTAATGTCTAAATTAAGCCAAACTCCCTTATGTTTGATGAATGTTGTAAATCAACTGCTATTAACAATAGGTGAAAGTTCTCTAGCACCTCATGCGCTCCTATGCAACATGCCAAGCTACCAGCAGCTTCAGGAAAATTGAATTCCCCAGAGGCTACATGCAACCTGGTACATTGAATAGCAGTGCACCAGTTTTCTCCAAGAATGAACCTGGCATGTGTCCTTGGGAAGAGAGGTCCAGATAAGGAGACAACCACTGAAAATCCTCTTTCTCATATCTGACTGGGTCATTTCAGACAGGTGAACCTGTGACAACATACTGACATATGCAACATTAACTGCATACTGACATATGCACATTTCTCAGGAAGATGCTAGAGGCACCTATTTCTTCAGTTTGTGCTCCTGCAGCATCTTTTGTCTCTCTTCATCACTGAACCAACATACTGGGGCAGAAACAGGAAAAGAATGGCGAAAATGAATTTTTATTTAAAAGAAGCATATATGCAATATTTAGCAAATGCACTGGGAAACAAACAGCAGCAGAATCTACAATCAATGTATATCTAAAAAATAAACTGAACTCACAAGTAAGTATTTCCAGAAACTGAAGTTTTACATAATGTAACAATTCACAGTATTAGACCATTCTTTTTTTAAAGCAACCACTACAAAAACAATTCAAAAACACCTGCTAAAGGACATCTGACTACATTTGTGTTATCTAATGGCTCTCTATCAGCCCAGTTTATTTATAACGACTTCTCTTATTACTATAATATAATAGGGCAACTCATAGCAAATGTCATATGCAAAGAAAAAAAAGTAAGAGATCCATCCAGTACACATTAAGAAGACCTTGAAGCAGTACAATAATGATCACTTACAAAACATTATGTCCCACCTCATTTCACATCATTGCTTCTGTGAGCTTTCTGTCCAATAAAATGGCTGCCAGGGAACTTGAATGTCTCAATAATTTTTATTAATTTAAGTTCACATCATACAGTTGACTTTGCACTATTACAACTCCTTGCACTCCCACTTATTTCTATGTTCCCAAGTAATTTAGGCAACTGTGGTGCAAAAAGACTTTTTTCATGATGTAGATTTAAATTTTGCTCTTGGATTATGTTAGGCTTCTGAAGATGAACATCTTAAGACTCCCTTTAGACATTTTCTTATCAACATGGTTTCAGTAGCCAGCATGACTACTCCCAAGTCTGTCAGAGAATGTCTAAAGATTTCTGTCGATGTGGGTTGTTGTGATGTGGTTAACCATGCAAGTAACATATCTCCCAAAGGGCTAGGTGGTACTCAAGTAGTTTCTAACAATATTGTCAAAGCAACCATCACACATCATAAAAGTGAGAGAATTCATAACAGGGGTCTTACACACAAGCATTTCTACAACAGGCTTGGAAATACCAAAACTAATTTGTTCACCTAGATTATAGTCCCACATGACAGATCAACATTTTAAATAAAAGGACTATGTAAATTTGCAATTTACATAATATTTATTATTCAATTCATTTATAGACTGCTCATCATCCAGCTAGGATCACAGGATTGTTCACAGCACAATAACAATCAAAATACTATACATAAAACCTTTAACCGGTAAACATTAGATAAAACCAGTCATTTATAATTCCTCATCTCAATACAACTCTATAATTTACCAAAATCTATTCTATAGATTTTGACACTTGGGAAGCTAAAGACTAATTTTTAAATAGTGTGTGCCCTTTAAAAAGAATAATATCCTGTACAAACCACCATGTCACAGGCTAAAATACAAATATATATGTCTGATACAGAGAAAGCTTTTGGAGCAAGTTCTGATAAATTGCTGCAGTTTTATAGATAAAATACAGATCTTTTGAAAAGTTGCATCTTACCTGAACATAGTTGTTCAACTTTTGTGTAGTTTAAAGCTACTATGTCATTCACCCATGCAATGATGTCATGTCTGCTCATAGTCTCTTGGGTTATAGAGGTAGAATACACGTTGACCGCCATTCCCCAACTGCAAAATGAAACAGGTAGATAGATACAAGACTGGCGTTTGAATACATGTATTTTAAAGCCAACAACTATCTGTTTTAGCAAGATAAAAAATATACTTGAAGGTTCATAGAGCTAATTCTTATGGCTGTTTTTGAGGTGGCTGTGATTCTTCCTTTAAAAATTTCATGCGGTAAACATTTTGTGAAGAGCTCTGAGCTCAATTTTGTTATTGCTGAAACAGCATACAAATATAAAATTTAATCAAATAAAAATATGGTAAAAATCTAAGTTAGCAAAACCTGAAACACACTGAGAAAAACAGCATTTTGGGAATATATTAAGCATTCTGGAGACTTAACATTCTGGGAATGTTAAGACCACTTTATCAGCATGACTGATTTGATCAAAAGTCAATCAGCCTTCTCTTTTGAAGGCTTTATCAGGAAGCTTGAATGCATGTGTCAGCCCTACCTTAACCCCAGTCTTTCATGGAGAAAACAGAAGTTGCATCTTTTGTAACTGGTCTGTTGTGTTTGACCAGAGACAATATTTCAGGACATTCTTATCCTGAACTCCCTTTCAAAACAGCAAAGACAACAGCAAATTCAAGAGTACTTTTCACAAAGGAGATAAAGTCTCTTACAAGAACATATACTTTGAACACAAGAAGTTTATTTTTAAGACAAGGGTGTTATCCAATTGCAGTATCCCACTTCTCTAACCTTCCCCTCCTTCCTCCTCCAGTCTTCTGTGCACTCTCCCAATATCTGTTCCGGAGGGATCCTCGGGGGGGGATCCAACAGGAAGGTGAGTCTAATAACATCTGCTAGTGTAATGTTGGATCTCGCTCAAAAGGTTGGATCAAGACTAAGCCATGCTTATTGGACTTGGCCTACTGAAACAGGAACATAGAAAGCTGCATTATACCAAGTCAGACCATCAAGCTCTGTATTCCCTGCATTGACAGGCAGTAGCTCTCCAGGGTTTCAGACAGGCTTCTTTCCCAGCCCTACATGGAGATGCCAGGGATTGAACCTGGAACCTCCTGCATACTAAGCAGGTGGTCTACCACTGAGGTATGGCCCTTCCTAACAATGGGTCTACTGTAAAGATGGCTAAGTTTGGATCCAACCTTATGTATGAGGTATGGATAGCCTTTTTTCTAACCATGGGCCACATTCCCTTCAACGTAACCTATAGGGGATACATATCAGCAGTGGGTGGGGCACCCCCTTCTCTCTTTCTGGCACTCCCTTTTCCCTGTTTTTCCCTCCTTGCCACCCATGTGAAATTATACCAAGGACTGCTTGACACTGGGCCAAGGATAACAGGTTGCCCACCTGTGCTACACAGTAGACACATTTTTCCTCTTCGCTTTTCTTCCAAGAAGGATTCAGAAACTGTTTTTAACTGCTATTTCCCTTCGATATTTATTCATCACAAATGACTAAGGACCTTTGGCTTCAATCTCAACAACATCCGAACAGCTCCAATGAGTTTAAGTAGGTTCAAAAATTATCCATAAACAACAACTATTAATCAAATTGCAAAGAGTAAGATATCCAACTTACTCCTGGTTGCTTTGCTGGCCCAGCAGGATCAGTAGCACGTAGAGGGCCATTCATTCAGCTCAAGAAATTCAGGTCTATAACACCCCATATACTTTCAAATGAAGACGATTAAGTTTAGGAGAAGGTGGAAGTTGATATAATCTAATTTATTTATTCTGCAGTAGGATCGCTACCAGAGACATCAAACAGGCCTTTAGTATATCCATGTTTTGTGGCTTGCAAAAAGGTACAAAATTTCCAGAGCTTACCCACAATTTCATATTACCCCAATAGTCAAAGCTTAAATCTTCTTACTATGCACATAGTTGTTTAAAAAAAATGACGGCCAAAACTTTATCCCACACTGGGACTTAATTATCACCTGCATCAGTTGGTTTAGTAAATAATCTGTTTTACTTGTAGAACTGGACTTCTGCACTATGATGTACTTGTATTTCAAAATTCTGAAAGTGTAAGTATTTAAGAGTGAGTTGAGAAGTACTATAGAAAAGTATATACGCATAAGACATTGTAAATGTGGACATGAGCTTTCTTGGTGTAGCATATGCAGTAAAAAAAACAATACTATGAATGGTGGCTATGTGATAGCACTTGCTCCAGGAAAAGTGAGGAAATATCAGGAAAGAATGTGGCCAAACACATACTGCGTTTTCTAAAGCTGTTTTGCCTCTTTGTGGATTTTACTTCAGAAAATTGGCTCCAGGAGAACTCCACATCACATCACATGGTGGGATCAGAAACAAGGCTATGAGAACACACTGCTCAAATTATACTCCAGGGGTGAGGACACTTTTTTCAGCCACAGCACCACATTTCTTTATGGGCAAACTGCCTGTGGCCACATGCCAGCTATAGACAGGGCCAAAGGCAAAAGTGGGCAGAGCAACAGATGTGACTTTTACAACAGACTGTCCAAAGGAATGAGCTAAGTTTCTATATTCCCCCCTCCTCTCTCCATCTACCTTCTAGACAACCAAGAGGCATAATAACAGTTCAAGAACTGTGCACGAAGAGTGTGGCTCAGGGCTGTTGAGGCTGTTGGGCTGTATGTGTGTGCTGGGGAGAATCCCAAGGGCTGAGCAGAGAGGCCTTGAGGGTTCCCTACCCCTGCCACAGTCCTTGCTGAGGATTGGGAAAAACCACACTTAGTATCCATGGACACAGCATATTTATAAGCTGATGTTTTGCACACTTGAGACAAAAAGCAACTTGGCTCTTCCTTTCACTCTTGGGAAGTTCGCCATGTCATCAGTTCCTCAGTACCTAGTCCCAGAGACTATCAATTGATCATACCTGGCAACAAATTATTGGTTTAGCAAACCAAAAATTCAAGCACTGTTCAAGCTTTTAGACTCAGCTGGAAACAACTGACAAGATCTTACAAAGAGGGTGCTCCCATTTTAAAATTACTTTTATAAGCACACGGGTTCTGTACAATCTTGCACACATTGCTGGCAACAGATTATTATTTCATTTACCGTACAAAAATGTAGCTATTCTACCTTAGGGCAAGGCATTTCTATGCACTTTGAAGTTGTGTTGGCAGCATGAATCAAGAGTACAATAACATTTAAATATTTGGCCATGGATAATTTAAATTGATGCGGTTTCACAGCAATGATGAAAGTAATTAAAGCATCTCTTGCAGAAGAATGCACATACACTTAAGTCTTACTGGAAGAAAGTGGTCAGAGTTCGCGCACTGCTTAAAATTAGGGAACATATTCACATTCTGACATTGCCATCACTATGCTCCATGATTAAGCTATGTTGGCTCAAGGCTAATATCTGATTGCCTGTCTGTCAGTCTTCTTCCACTCTCTAACACACCCCCAATGTTCTTTTTCAGGTGGATTTATCTGGGTGAGTGGGCTTTTCCAATGCTCTGAGTCAACACCAGAGAAAAAATTGTGTCTTCTAAGCTCATCCTGTGGTTTTCCCTCATTCATAGCTCAGCAGAGTCTCACCCTTTTTAGCCTGACAAAGTACATACATGTTATGGGGGTGGGGCAGGGAGATAAATGAGAAGGAATTTAACATTTAAGTCCTCTGACTGCCCTTAGGCACTTCACAGGCTTCTGACTTCTATGTTTTGCTTTTCACACACACAATTCTCTTCTAGTAGTTTTGCGATAGAGTTAAGGGGAGTTCTGCAGCCACAAAGAGTAGCAAGACTAGGCTGACCAGTTTCCAATAATTAGTTTGTCACACCCCCTCTAGGATGCGCACCTTAACGTGGTGAGGAGGTTTGAGAGTGTTGAAGAAGCTGAGAGAAATGCCGTCAGGAGTCTAGACCAAGAGGCTATACTCCTAGCAGGGGCACCCAAGGCGAAATGGTCAAAGCTGAGACACCAGACTAAGATGCATCCAAACTCAGAGGAAGGCAATGGTAAACCACCCCTGAATACCTCTTACCACGAAAACTCTATGAACAGAGTATCCAAAATGCAACACGAGATAGTGCTGGAAGATGAGACCCCCAGGTCAGAAGGCACTCACCGAGCTACTGGGAAAGAACAAAGGACAAGTACATGTGACTAATGGGTCAAAGCCGAAAGGAAGGCCAGAGGCTGATGTGCACAGTTGCGAAAGGAGAGTCCTGAATTGTACGACACACACAATAGGAACATGGAATGTGAGAAGCATGAACCAGGGAAAGTTAGATATTGTCAAGCAAGAAATGGAACGTATCAACATTACAATACTTGGTGTGAGTGAATTAAAATGGACAGGAATGGGACATTTTCAATCAGGCAACTACAAAATATTTTATGCAGGAAATGAGAAATTAAGAAGACATGGGGTTGCTTTAATAGTGAGAAGTGATGGAGCAAAAGCAATCAAGAGCTACAACACAAGGTCTGAGTGAGTGATATCAATTAGATTAAACAGGAAACCAATTAACATAACCATCATCCAAGTCTATGCTCCAACAGCCAACGAAGAAGAGGAATTGGAGAGATTTTACGCAGAAGTACAGGAAGAAATTGATCATACACCAAAACAAAATGTGCTGATAATCATGGGGGACTGGAATGCAAAAGTATGGAACAGAGAAGAACCAGGAAACGTGGGGAAATGGGACTTAGGAGACAGAAATTAAGCAGGAGAAAGACTTATATAATTCTGTGAAGCCAATGATTTGTTTCTTGCAAACACATTTTTCGAGCAACCGAAAGGACTACTGTACACGTGGACATCACCAAATGGTCAATATAGGAATCAAATTGATTATATAATTGGTAGCAGAAGATGGAGAAGTTCCATACTTTCTGCAAAAACAAGACCAGGACCAGACTGTGGTACAGATCATGAACTGGTCATATCAAAAATCAGAGTAAAGCTAAAGAAGAACAAAGCAATCATAATGCCAAAATACAATTTAAATAACATCCCAGAAGAATATAAAGATCAAGTAAGGAACAGGTTTTTATTTATTTATTTATTTAAAAAGTTTATATCCCGCTTCAGTTCCAAAGAATTCTAAGCGGCAAAAACAATAACATAATATAAACACCTTATACAATATACAATATATAAAATCAATTATCTCTCACATTATAAATTAAAAGCTAACCAAAATAAAAAGGTCTTAACTTGGCGGCGAAAACTAATCAAAGAAGGGGAAAAATGAATTTCCTGCGGAAGAGAATTCCAAAGGGTTGGAGATACCACTGAAAAAGATTTGTTCCTAATGCCAATCTGATGAATTTGGGAGAAAGGAGGAATATTAAGGCCGGGGTCTAATGAAGATCTTAAAGGACGAGTAGGCTCATAAAACGAAATACGATTAGATAGATAGCTAGGCCTGAACCAGATAACGCTCTGAACGTTAACACCAAAATTTTAAACTGGACTCGATAAGAGATTGGGAGCCAGTGTAGCTGTTTTAGAAGCGGAGTGGTGTGGACTCGCCAACCCGCTCCTGTTAGCATCCTGGCGGCTGCTCTTTGGACTAATTTTAATTGATGGAGTGTTTTTAAAGGAAGTCCTGTGTAAAGCGAATTACAATAGTCCAGCTTAGACGTAACCAGGGCATGGGTAACCGTGGTTAGGTCAGAAAGCTCCAGAAAAGGGCGCAATTGGTGAACAAGTTTTAGGCGGGCCAAGGCGCTTCTGGACGTTGCTAAGACATGGGCCTCCAAAGTCAAGGCCGAATCCAGGAGGACACCCAGACTACGGACCTGGGTCTTTAAAGGGAGTAAAGTTCCATCTAATAACGGTACATTCCCTATTTCCAATTTGGTTCGGTCCCCAATCACCAACACCTCTGTTTTATCTGGGTTCAGTTTCAGCTTGTTCTACGTCATCCAGATCTTAACTGCTGTTAGACATTTATTTAAAGGGAGAATGGCATCTCTCATATCCGGAAGGAAGGAATAGTAAAGCTGGGTGTCATCAGCATATTGGTGAAATCGAATTCCAAAACTCTGGATAATCCCACCCAGCGGCTTCATGTAAATATTAAACAGCATCGGTGAAAGCACTGAACCTTGTGGTACTCCACATGACAACGGCCAGGGGTTAGAGCTAAAGTCCCCAAACAGTACTCTCTGTGATCTGCCCTCCAAGAAAGAGGCGAGCCACTGAAAAACAGCGCCTCGTAAGCCCATCTCAGAGAGGCGTCCCAAGAGAATATCATGCTCAATCGTGTCAAACGCCGCAGAAAGATCAAGAAGGACTAACAGAGACATTCTCCCCCTGTCCAACTCCCTCCGGAGATCATCCACTAAGGCCACCAATGCGGTCTCAGTTCCATGACCCCGCCTAAATCCGGACTGAGATGAGTCATAGTAATCTGTCAGCTCCAGAAAACTCTGGAGCTGAGAGGCCACAACTCTCTCAATAATCTTACTTAAAAAAGGTAAGTTGGACACAGGGCGAAAATTGTCCAAGCAAGAAGGGTTCAAAGAAGGCTTTTTTAATAAGGGAATGATAATTGCTTCCTTTAGGCTTCCTGGGAGGCGGCCTTGCTGGAGGGAAGCATTAATCACCTCGCAGATCCGATTTGCAAGTCCCTTCCTGGACTGTTCTATAATCCATGAGGGGCATGGATCCAATAAACACGTGGTGGGTCTCATCCCTTCCTGGAGATTGTCTATATCAGCAGGAAGGACAAGCTGAAAAGAGTCTAAAGTGGAGGAACAAACAGTCACCGTAGTCGGGGGCATAACATCGGTTAAAGTGTTATTAGAGTCAAGGTTAGAATGAATCTGGGTAATTTTAGTACTAAAATATGTGGCTAATTCTTGGCAACGGGAAGCTGAATATTCAAAATTCAGTTTATGTTGGTCTTGGTTAAGTAAATTCTTAACCACCCAGAAGAGTTCTTTAGGTCGGTTGTCAGCAGACAAGATGGCAGCCGAGAAAAAGGCTTTTTGTGACGATAGTCTAGATGTCATATACTTCAAAAAATTCCTAGCCTGAAGTTGGTCAGAAAGACTCCGAGTCTTCAGCCATCGGCGCTCTAAGCCTCTATAAGTCCGTTTCATATCTCCCAATTCCTTGGAAAACCATGGGGCAACTTTAGAACGAGAATGAGTGAGTGGACGTAGAGGGGCAATAGCATCTATGGTCCTGGACATTGTATTATTCCAAGAATCGACTAAGTCGACAATCGAGTCACTGGTTCGGGGAACAAATAATTTTTCAACAGTGGATAAGAAGACGGTTGAATTTAACAATCTTTTTGGGTGAATCATTTTTAAAGGCTTCTTTCCTTTAACAGGAATATGTAATGGTGGTATTTTGAATTTAATCAAATAGTGATCTGTCCAAAGTAATGGACGAATGGATAGATCACTAATTGCGGAATCCTCTGTGTCAGAGCCAGTATAGAAAACAAGATCAAGAGTATGGCCAGCTCTATGTGTAGGTTCGTTAATTAATTGAGATAATCCCAAAGTGGTCATAGTCGTCACAAAATCACGAGACGTTCCATATAAAGAGGAATTAATATGGATGTTAAAGTCTCCCAATATTAACAATTCAGGGGACACCAGCATTAATTCTAATATCAAATCTGATAGCTCTTGCAAGGTGGTCATAGAGCAACATGGGGAGCGATAAATCAGTAAGATTACCAAGCCATCCTGACTACCAGATTTTAAACTAAGGGCTTCAAATCCCGACAGAGATGGAAACGGTATTCTAGTCAGATAGATAGTCTCTCTATATATAATTGCTACTCCACTTCCAGGGGCTCCAAGCCTGGGTTGATGTAAAGCCAAGAAGCCAGGCGGGCAAAGGCTAAACAAGTTCACTCCACCAGCTTCATCTAACCAGGTTTCAGTAATGCATAATAAATCAGCTTGTTCATCCAAAGTAAGATCTTGGATAATCACAGATTTCCTATTTACAGATCTTGCATTAAGAAGCAGGATCTTAGATCCGAAGAAATTAATTGGAGAAATAGTCTGTCTCTCTTTTTGAGCTGATTGTGCGGGGGTTATTAAATAGCGGTATGCTCTGTCCTCCTTGTGGCGAACATATGGTGTCGACTGATTATAGTTCCCTCTGCCTGATATCGTGAAAATAGGGTTTCTATCAAGGATCCTCAATGAACATCCCCCCCGATTCTCTGGGCAGGTGTATGAACAGAAAGGGGACAGATCTGATTGTGATGAAACTCAAAAGGAGACGGCATCAGGTTCTAATAAAGATCTGCGTCTAGGGGAGTCTATATGAAATTGATCCCCAGGGGTGGTGGGAAGTGCCGAATCCATCGTAACAATTTTTTTTTATATAGGGGAACCACAGGCAGTTTCAGCTACTAGGTGAAGATTAGAATTTTTTGTATTCTGTGACAGTCTATTATTTTGCAATAGCTTAAGAAGATTATACAGATCATCGATGATATCTTGTTGAGCCATGTCAGAGAAACTAGGGAATTTATTCACTAGTTCATCAACATGAAGCCTCAGGGGTATATGAAGCTGACCAACTGACTCTGTTTAGGGTACTCAATTAAAGGTGGAGAAACAGAAAGAGAAGACGCCAATACTTTATGATTATTACAATTAATTAAAGGGTCCCTAGGACTCATCAGAACATCTGGGTTAGAAGGGGGTAGCGAAGCAGCATGCTCCCCATATAATTCTCTTAAAGGTGGTGATTGATCACAGGAACTTAACAAAGCTACTGGCTGCTTGATAATCAAAGGGGAAGGAGTCGCCAGATTTAAAAAATGTCTCTGTACAGAAATACCTCGCTCCCAGAGCCAAAGTTTCTTGGCTAAAAACAGGTTGACCAATTTATAGGATACAAATGAAAACAGTACTGTGGACTCAGTGGGAGAATTAGATAAAACAACAAATTTAACTAAATCTTTGAGGCTTTAAACTTAGTTGACAGAGAACCAGAAGAACTATGGACTTAAGTCAGAAGCATGATCAAGGAAAAACGCAAAAAGACAATATCTGTGCTTAAAAAGAGAGAAAGACCTCAATGGATGACTGAAGAAACTCTTAAAATGTTTAAAGAGAGAAGGAAAGCAAAAGCAAAAGGAGACAGAAACACGGTCAGAACACTAAATGCAACAATACAGGGACAAGTACGTAGGGACAAAGAGAACTCTTACAATAGTTATTGTCTAGAAATAGAAGAGGACAACAAAGCAAAGAACAAGAGTCCTATTCCAAAAGATCAGAGAAATGAAAGGGGAATTTAAGCCAAGAGTAGGGATGTTGAATAATCAACAGGGGAACACACTGACTGACCGAGATGAAATAAAAGGAAGATAGAAGCAATACACTGAAGAACTCTATAAAAGAGATGACAAGAGGACAGATTCATTCGCGGAGGAACCGTATGATAAAGAAGCAGAAATTTTAGAATGCGAGGTGAAAGCTGCTCTTAAAATACTTGGAAGAAACAAATCACCAGGAACAGATGGCGTACCAACAGAATTGCTACAAGCTACTGAGACTGAATCTGCCCAACTTTTGACAAACACCTGTCAAGAAATATGGAAAACTAAACAACGTCCCACAGACTGGAAGCGTTCAATATACATCCCAATTCCAAAGAAAGGGGATCCCAGGGAACGCAGTAATTATCAAACTATTGCCTTAATATCCCATGCAAGTAAAGTAATGCTCAAGATTCTAGAACAAAGGCTCTTACCATATATGGAGTGAGAAATGCCAGATGTCCAAGCTGGATTTACAAAGGGAAGAGGCACAAGAGATCTCATAGCAAACATACGTTGGATAATGGAACGGACCAAGGAATTTCAGAAGAAAATCACCCTGTGCTTTACAGATTACAGCAAAGCCTTTGACTGTGTAGATCATGAAAAACTATGGAATGCTTTAAAAGAAATGGGAGTGCCACAGCATCTGATGGTCCTCATGCGCAACCTATACTCTGGACAAGAGGCTACTGTAAGGGCAGAATATAGAGAAACCGATTGGTTCCCCATTGGAAAGGGTGTGAGACAGGGGTGTATTTTATCACCCTATTTGTTTAATCTATATGCAGAATATATCATATGGAAAGCAGTATTGGACCAAGATGAAGGAGGTGTGAAAAACGGAGGGAGAAATATCAATAATTTAAGATATGCAGACGATACCATACTACTAGCAGAAACCAGTTATGATTTGAAACGAATGCTGATGAAAGTTAAAGAGGAAAGCACAAAAGCAGGACTACAGCTGAACGTCAAAAAGACTAAAGTAATGACACCAGAAGATTTATGCAACTTTACAGTTGACAATGAGGACATTGAACTTGTCAAGGATTATCAAAACCTTGGCACAGTCATTAACCAAACTGGAGACAATAGTCAAGAAATCAGAAGAAGGCTAGGACTCGGGAGGGCAGCTGTGAGAGAACTAGAAAAGGTCCTCAAATGCAAAGATATATTACTGAACACTAAAGTCAGGATCATTCAGACCATGGTATTCCCTATATGTATGGATGTGAAAGTTGGACAGTGAAAAAAGAAGATAATAGAAAAATCAACTCATTTGAAATGTGGTGTTGGAGGAGAGCTTTGCAGATACCATGGACTGCAAAAAAGACAAATAATTGGGTGTTAGAACAAATTAAAACACAACTATTATTAGAAGCTAAAATGATGAAACTGAGGTTATCATACTTTGGACACATCATGAGAAGACAGGATTCACTAGAAAAGACAATAATGCTGGGAAAAACAGAAGGGAGTAGAAAAAGAGGAAGACCAATCAAGAGATGGACTGATTCCATAAAGGAAGCCACAGACCTGAACTTACAAGATCTGAACAGGGTGGTTCATGACAGATGCTATTGGAGGTCGCTGTTTCATAGGGTTGCCCATAAGTCATAGTCGACTTGAAGGCACATAACAAGAAGAAGTTTGTCACAACTTGTGGGGTTTAGTAATAGGAGATATTATGTTCTGTTTCCATAGTGGATTCATAGGGGTCACGTCTAGTGAATCCTATAATGGCTGGTGTGACTAAATCTCAGCTGGTTGCTAACATCATCTCTCTCTGGCCTCAATCCCCCCCCTGGTTCAGAGGAAAATGGGGAGGAGGCATCACATAGGGAGTCATTATCCCCCACTCCAAAACCTGTCAAGCCAGAGGTCACAACTTTACCAGACTCCTCATTCAAAGAGTACCCTTCTCTCCAAACCCATGCCATAGGAGCCACCAGCTGCAGAATCAAGCAATTATCACTTAAGAAACAGGCTGTTCATCAGAGGGGCAGGGTTAAGAGCAGGTCCAGACCAGCCAGCCTTCCTAAGGCCTCAGAATGCCAACGAGACAACAGTTCTCCTTGGATGAGTTCCAGCATGAACCTGACAACAGTCCTGGGTCCTGACAGCCCATGCTGTGCCTTGCCAATTTTGACCCTACATAGCCCATCTTGACCCTGCTCTTTCATACATCAGCCTGCCCTCCCTGCTTCAATCCAGACTCCCTTGGGATACTTGAATCGAGCTAGGGATAGGCTTGCCATCTTGGCTTTGAGAACCACATGGGGACAGGGTAGCTTATGGGTGGGGCTCCTTTTATATCCTTACCATATCTGGAAATCTAAAAATAAACCAGACATAAGGCTGTTAGGGTTTCCAGGTTCTCAGGACACCAGGCATTACTTACCTCAATGAACTCTCTGCTGACAGTCCCATCTGGCAGACTTTGTGGGACTGCAGTCCTTGTGCACTAGGCCTTTTGCTATCTGAGATATACTTATACTGCAAAAATTTAAAATAGCGGCCAAAGTTTAAATTTGTTGTTCATCTCCTATTTTTCCCCAGGGTCAACAGGAAATGAATGTGCGTGGTGCAGGGAATCCAATAGAAGACTCATGTTCAAAAGCTAGTTTAGCCATGAAATTCAGAGACTACCATTCATAAAAGTCAGTTTCTCTCTACTTTATGAAAATAAAATTATATATACATATCTTGTAACCTAGCCTGATCCCTTCTGTGGGAAGTCTACATAAGGACATTGTAATTTGAGACATCTCAGATTTGTTGTTATTCCCAAAGTTTGTTTTATTTATTTAAAATATCTATATACTATTCTTCAGCAGAGTTTCCACGGTGGTTTATAAAAGTAAAATAAAATACATAAATAAAACATACCAACCAACATGTTAAAAGAGGGGAAATACATTTTAAAGCCTGGGAGAATAGAAAGATCTTTGCCGGGCACGGAAAGGAGAACAATGTTCGCATCCCAGGCCTTCCTGGGGAGGGAATTGATCAAACAGGGCATGACTACTGAGATGGCTCTTTCTCTGGTCACCATGCACTTTACCTTAGCTGGAGAAGGCACCTAGAGGACAGCCTATGAAGCTCAGCTCAATACATAGACTTGTTGGTATAGGAGCAGATATTCCACCTAGTAATGTACCTTGATCCTAAGTCATACAGGGCTTGGAAGGCAAGCACCAACAATTTTAATTGTGTTTGAAAACAGAATAGAAGCAAGTGCTTTCAATATCAGTGAGATATGTTTCCACTGACTAGAGATATGGTAGAATTCCACACAATTCAGATTTGGTACTGAATTTTCCATTAATTCACTTATTTGCTAATGTTGCAGATTGCATTTTTATATATTGATCGTTCCACAGCTATTTTCAGAAACAGATTTTTTTTAAAAAAATCTTCTTCTAAAATATTGATATTAATGTTGTTTTAAATATTTCCTTTAATTTATCAATATATCCTTTAAAAATATTAATATCAATATTTTTCCGGAGGGGAAAAAACAGATTGGTAAAAGCAGTGGCTTGCAGACAAAGAATGAACTTTAATAAATACCAGCCTGTTAGGTCAACAGAAATTTTTAGAACTGGCATTGGCCAACGGATCCCATCCTTAACACTGACTGTCCTACTTAACAAGGCTATTGCCTATAATTTGAACTACCTGCCGCTTCCAAATAGTACTCAAAGGTAGCCCCACATGCCATGCATTATAGTAGTCAATCCTAGACATTTCCAGAGCATGGACAACTGTGGCTAGGCTCTCTCTCCACAAGAGGCCACAGCTGATGTACAGGTCTAACCTGATGAAAGGCACTGCTTGAAAGACACTGCTTGCCACAGAACCTACATGTATTCTGTGACAAAGCTGGATACACCTAGACTAAGATCTTAACCCCTATGGGGTAGAGCATCCCTATCCAGAACAAGTAGAACACCATCTTTCTGAACAAGTGAATCATCTAGTCATAGTATCACTGAGTTTGTCCTCATCCAGTCTATTGCCGATTCCAGGCACCAGTTCAACACTTCTATTGCCTCACCTGAATCTAATGAGAGAGATAGTACTGGGTGTCATCAGCGTATTATTTATTATTATTATTATTTATTAGATTTATATCCCGCCATTTCTCCCAGTAGGAGCCCAGGGCAGCAAACAAAAGCACTAAAAAAACTCTGAAATGAAATGAACTGCCTTCAAGTCAATTTCGTATTCAGTAAGCAGTATTCAGAGGGGGTTTACCATTATGCTCCTCTGAGGCTGAGAGGCAGTGACTGGCCCAAGGTCACCCAGTGAGCTTCATGGCTATGTGGGGATTCGAATCCTGGTCTCCCAGTTCATAGTCCAACACTCTAACCACTATGTGACCCTGGCTCTCAAAAACACATAATAAAAACAGACTTTAAAATATATTAAAACAACCATAAAAAAATACTAAAACAAAGCATCTTTAAAAACAATTTAAAAAGCTTTAAAAACATCTATTTTTTAAAAAAGGTTTAAAAACATATTAAAATGCAGTCCAACACAGACACAGACTGGGATATTAATAACACCTCAAATGCCTGAATTATGGTTTAATGGAAAACGTTAAAAAGCATGCGAGACAAGAAAGAACCCTGCAGGACCCCATAGTATAAATATAGAACTGAGCAGTAGTCCCTGAGCAGCACTTTCTGGAACTGGCCAAGTAGAAGCGGAACCACCATGTCTCCAACTGCAAACTCCAAGAAGCCTACCCAGAAGGACACCATGGTTGATGGTATCAAAAGCCACAAAGAGGTTTAGGAGAATTAGCAAGGTTGCACTTCTCTATTAGGATGACCAAGGCAGCTTCCATGCCAAAATGAAGCCTGAAACCAGATTGAAATGGGTCCACAATAACAATTTTGACTATGTCACTGCCTGCACAAGTATGTTGCCTAGTAAAAGGATATTAGCAACTGGTCAATAATTATAATGATCCTTGATATCTAAGGTGGATTTCCTTAGTGCCAGCCAAATGCAGAATGTATAGACCAATATGAAAAAGTCATTCCAGAATTCATTTTTTAAATGACATACTAAATGTCGAATAACAAACCAACAGTCTTACAATACTTGTTAATAATATTTTAAACATTATACACACATGGGAAGGGGAAAATCTGTCCCCCTGCTCACTTTGCTCACCAACCCCCCCCGCCCATTCATCAAACAGGGATTCCCAAACACACACACACACACACACACACACACAGACTCCTCCCCCAGGACTCTGAAACACACACACACAACAAACAACCAAACACACACACAGGCACTCACAACCCCCCTGGGACTCCCAAATGCGCGCACACATACACAGGGATTCCCCAACAGGTTGCTAAGGTTCCTCTTCTTTTCCCTCCCCAACAGGTTGTTAATCTTTCTTCCCCCCCCCCGCCATGGGTCGCTAAGCTTCCTCCTCTTCTGCCCTTTAGACCTTCTCCTGCGAGGAGGGAGGGAGGAGGACTGCCATGGCAAGCAACACAGGAACAGAGGGGAGGGCCAGGGCAGTGCCTCAGCAAGAGTTCTTCTCTCTCACCACTTCCCTCCTCCTTGCCTCCCACCACTAAGGCCGTCAGTGAGGGTGGGGGGCAGCAGAGCAGGACGGCTGATAAGGAGCCACACTGGGCTGACCTGACTGTTCTTCTGTGACTTGCCTGGGCTGCCTCGCTCTCCCACTCTGCTTGCTTGCCTCATGCCACTTTGCTTGCCCTCTGGTCTGCCATCCTCACTTGCCTCACGCACCCCGCACCTTACCCCGCCCCCATGGAATGCTGCAGTCACACTGTGTGGCAGCTTACAAAAATAGTATAGATCTTTATCTCCCATACACATACACACAAATGTGACACAGCATCCTGTAACTTTTTTTTGAAAGGGTGATCTAAGGAAAACAGTGTTTGGCTCTAACAGACTTCCTAAGGGAGAGTTTTACACCCATAGTGTTACAACCAGTGCGCTCCATGTCATAACAGATCTTATTTCCGGGGCTTCCCTCATAGATGGCTTGACTACTGCAATGTGCATTACATGACAAAAATGCTGCTTGCCAGCTCTAACTAGACAACTGATTACTTCAACAGTAAGTCATTTGCATTGGATGCCTTTAGTTATTTATTTATCTGCATTGGATGTCTTGTACTATTTCAGTTCAAAGATCTTACATACAAATCCCTAAACAGCTTGGGACCTGGGTATTATTTATTACATTTATACCCCGCCTTTCTTTTCATGATTGAAACCCAAGGTGGCATACATATGGTCCCAGGTGGTCTCCCATCCAGGCACTGACCAGACCTGACCCTGCTTAGCTTCAGTAGGAAGCTGGCCTTATGTGCCTTCAGACCATAGCCTGGGTACTTGAAGGATCACCTTCTGCCATATATACTCCCTCATGAACTCTTTCGATACCTGAGATTTCATTCTGAGCACCTTCACTGACTGAAGTTCAGAGCAAGACTTTTTTTAGTGGTGTTGCTGACTCTGTGGAATGTCTCCCCGATGGAGGCCTACCTAGCCTGGATATTGTGTACCTTTGGGCAACAGGAAAAAGTCTGGCTTTTTCAAGAGCCTTTTGGGGCTGGCTGAAGCAGTCTATGCATGCTTTGTTTCTCTTGCTGCATTGTTGCCTAGATTTTTACTGCTGCCACATTGTTTCTGGTGCTGAGGTTTTTGTGACATATATGTTCGTCAATTTCTATATGAAGTTTTTATTTTAAAACTTAATCTGTAAGCTACTTTAAATTTTATAAAGAATAGCAGGACACGAAATATCAAAATAAGAATAGGTATCAACAGGGAGGGTGGATTATATGGGAGAAATTACTCTCAATTCATAACTGACTATTAGAACAAACATGATGAAAATGCCATTGCTTTTAGTGAGGCTCCTCACTTTAAAGACATGAAAGAAAAGGAAGCTGCAAAGTAGGAAGAGGGTGACAGGATGCTTTCTGCTAAGAAAGACGAGTTCTCCGACAACCAGGATGAAGATTGAAGTATGACTGTAGATGACATGGCCAAGTGGGAGAAAACCCCTGAACTTTTGCCAAGATGTTTTTCCAGGGATTTCCTCTCTTTCCAACAAAATGGCCTATTTAAGAGGCAAGCAGCTCTAGCAAGGGACTGCAGCTGGAAAATAAAAAAAGATACCGCTGGACCTTATTCAAGGAAATCCATAGTTCAACAAATGGGTGAACTGGAGCCTTGCTCCTTCTACTGCCTTTGAAAGCTAAAAGGTTTCAACATCTATGGACTATAATAGCAAGTTTTCAGAGAAAGAAGTCTCCTAAATGAGAAGACTTCCCTGAAATATGATTACACATTTTCCAAGCTGAGTAACCTGCATACTGCACAGTCAGAGAATCAGTGTTTGTGTAGTTTAAATAAAGTGAATTTAGGACTGGCAGTGGGTTTTTTTGGGGGGTGGGGAGGACTTGTTCATAAAGAAAGGGAGAGCTGGATGACCAGACCAAAGCTGTTGCTCAGCAAGGGGAAAGAAAAGAGGATATTTCCAGGTACCCCTTCCATTTCTGGGTGCCAGCTCTCTGCCTAAGAATATTTGCTTATACTCTGAATGACAACTCTACTTACAATGCATTTGTCTTCTCAAAGTTAATGGTTCTTAACTTCAGACAGTCTACTAATGCATCTAAGGGAATTCTTGCAGACAGGAGAAAGCACAGAAAGGAGACAAAAAGAAACTAAAAATCAATACTCTAACGGTGCCATGAAGTGCCAAAGAGAAACAACAAACCAGAGCATGTTGGGCTTTGCAAGCTTGTTGGTATATCCACTCTTAATTCTAGTTTTGAAGGATTAACCCATAACACGAGCACTTTAACTCTACCCATATCAGGATAGGAGAAGCAGAGACTTTCCCCCACCCTTTCAATCTGAGACAGGACTGGAAAATCTATGCCTCTCCACATTTTTTTTATTACAAAAATAAACACATAACAAAATAGAAAAGAAAATAATAGAAGTCATCTGGTTATATACATTATAAACAGCCAGATAAAAAATGTTTATTTATAGGATTATCTTAAAGCATTTCAAAGCCATTCTTTGACTAATGAAACAATTTCTTCTGCAACAGCCAATAAAAAATTTCTAGCTCAGTATGAAAGTATTCTGCCATTGTTCCCCCCCGTACCTGCAAATAGTATGTCAATTTAGCTATTAAGCCAAACCCAAATTTTTCCTAGTTATTCTCTGAGTGTCTGTACTTTTTGTAGCCTCCACCCCATTGCAGGTATGGGGAACCTGTGGCCCTTCAAATGTTATTGGACTAAAGCTCCCATCATCATTGACCATGGTGGTTGGGGCTGGTGGGAGATGTCCATCATTGTCTTGAAGGTCACAGTTTCCCTAAAGTGATCTTGTAACCAAGAACAGAGGTTGTTCTACTTTTAATCCTTTTCCAATATTTTTAACAAAACAACACTCCCACCATACATGACAGCAATTCCCTCTATCTTTTGCACATTTCCAACATATGTTTGGATAATTTGCATTCATTTTATTTAATATTTTCAGAATATTATACTACTGTATCACAATTTAAAAGCAATTCCCCTCTTATGGCTAAAGTTAATGGGAATCTATGTGCCTTTCTCCACAAATTCACCTAAATGTCTAGTTTTCCCTTATATTTTGCACATCTACCCCTTTATTTGTTCATCTTCTGTAGCATATTTAACAAGTAATGCATGGGTTTTTTTAACAAGTGATATTTATTTTTTGTAATGAATTTTTCAAAATCAGTCCATTCCCTCCACGTTTTGATTATCTCTATGATATTTATTTATTATCAGTCTTTGAAAATACTCAAACCATGGGCGTTTGTCTGGTTTGTCATTGTTCTAATTCCTAAATATTCAATCATTTTATTGTAATTTATTAAATCCATTTATGTAATTTTATAAAAGTTTTCTCCAAATTTAAAAACGTCTATCTGCATCTGGGGCTTTAAACACTGATCTTAATGGTGAGATTTTGGGCCTCAGCCATATTTTCAGCCAATTGGGAAAACATCCTTTACTTGCTTTAATCTATTTGTATTCCCTCTCCATAATAACTTACTGGACTGGAGCTCTTTGTCAGTTCCTGCTCAAAGACTGCTGTCTAGGTCAGGACTATTGTCTAATCATTTACCCTATTAATATAATTTGTTATATAATACAGTTTCAAATTTGGAATTGCTGGACCTCCCCTATTTCTTTCCATCAAATAAAACTTCAATCTTATTCCTCCAAATAAATTCCAACAACTGTTGCCTTTTTTTGATCTGCTGCTCTATTTTTTTTTGGCAGATTGAAACAATTAAATCTTTGGTAACAGTACCATTTTAACTGGAGTAACTTTTCCAAAGAACATCAAATATAGCTTTTCCCATTGTGATTTTAATTATATTTTCTTATATAATAGTTTATACTAATTTGCAGATAAATCTATCATTTACTTTTACACTAATACCTCAATATCATATTCCCCTTTTTATTTTCCTCTAATTATACTTAACTTTTTCTTTTATTTGTTCTTGAGATTCTGGTGTCCTATTAATTTTTAAAAGGTCCAATTTGTCCTTATTGTTCTAAGCATAGGCATTAAAACATCTAGTCCTGGGGTGGGCAGAGACCAGAGAATACAAAGGGTGATATCCAATGATGTTCATCTGCTGGCGCAACAGAAATTTGCTTGCACAACAGGACTTCTCCTTCCTCTACTCCCCCATGCAGCCCCCACACATCCCTAAAAATCTGCTCCAGAGGATTTCCCAATTCTAAGGAGCAAGCCTTAGGGGACACATGGAGAGCTGAAGTAGAGAAGAGAGGGAGGAAAAGCCCTGTTGCATGAACAGACATCTACTCACATTATATTGAATCTCACCCAGATATTTTAGTAGAAACAAGATGCGGTAAAAGAAACTAGGCTTCCTTCTTACTTCACTTTGATTTCTCCATTCAGAGGATTATGGTCTCATTGTCTTTGAAAAGAAGCATATTTATAACAGTCAGTAAAACCTTAAATTGGAATATTACACTGCTATTAAAATCAGAGCCCTGAACAATTATTATGCATTTTCATTTAGCTGGGCTGTTTATTGCGATAGACTTAGAATACAACCCTTGGAACACTTATGTGAGGAAGTTTGTATTTAAAGCACCCACAATCCATATGGCACTTTACAGAGTATTCACAGAGATAAGTGGGGCTTACTTCTAAGCAACATGCTTGAAGCCTGAGCCTTAATTAAAAGTTAAAACTGAAACTGATAAAAGCTAAAGTGCTTTTATTGCTTCAAACATCGATTGTAAAGTCTGCTTTCATGACAATTTCTGCAGGTTTCACTTTTCTATAATAAGTAACTATGAATATTTTGACAAAAACAAGCTTAGAATTGGGCCTAAATCCTAAATGAGGCATTCTTCTAAGCAGCCTGGTACTATTGCAGGATTTCCTATAAATGCTACATCCTTAATCCTCCCCTCACTGATTAATATTTACTTTTTCTTGTGATGAAGACAAGCACTTTGGAAAGTGCAGTGGGAAAAAAATCCTAATACATCCCAATTCCATTAAAAATGCTACCCATTAAATGGGTCAACTGACATCATTCAAAATCCAAATTTTATAAAGGATTCCACATGCTCTATACTTTGATAATTATGTATCAAGCAGTCCTTGAAGATGGGGCAGATCACAGATGGGTAACCTATGGCCCTCCAGAAGTTGTTGCGCTACAACTCCCATTACCCCTGACCATTGGACATGCTAGCTGCAGCTGATGGGAGCTGAAGTTTAACAACTGGAGGCCTAAAGGCTCCACATTCCTGATCGAGAAACTTCAGGGTTATGAAAAATTTGCTTGCCAATCTCATAACAGAAATTGATTTATTAAACTAACTATTTACTCAGTAGTCAACTTTTCCAGTGCCAAGAGCTGTATTCTAAAAACACACAAAATTCACAAAAGCCACAATTAATTTGTTTTATACCTACTGACACAATTACAAATAACTGTGTGCAAGCCTCATGCCATAGGAATAATCAAATGGAATTACTACTACATCTGGAACTGCTAATATCAAGCATACAAAAATCCTCATTTATCCACTTGAAACAATATTAGACAGGAAGACAGATATGGGGCTCTGATTTGTATTCTGGCTATAGCACTTGTAGTGGTTATGTATCCCAAATCGTTCTAATCATGAGGACTAGAAATTTATTTTAAGAACAACAATTTTCAGTATTTTTAAATAAAAGCCATATTAGTCAAAGAAAATAAGTAATGGAATGATCTTGGGGCAGAACCAAATGGCATTCCTCTTCCTTCTAGTTTGTTCTTATGTGCCTTCAAGTCGATTATGACTTTTGGTGACCCTATGAATCAGTGACCTCCAAGAGCATCTGTCATGAACAACCCTGTTCAGATCTTGTAAATTCAGGTCTGTGGCTTCCTTTATGGAATCAATCCATCTCTTGATTGGCATTCCTCTTTTTCTATTCCCTTCTGTTTTTCCCAGCATTATTGTCTTTTCTAGTGAATCATGACTTCTCATTGTGTCCAAAGTATGTTAACCTCAGTTTCATCATTTAGCTTCTAGTGATAGTTGTGTTTTAATTTGTTCTAACACCCAATTATTTGTCTTTTTCGCAGTCCATGGTATTCGCAAAGCTCTCCTCCAACACCACATTTCGAATGAGTTGATTTCAGCTGTAGTTCTGCTTTTGTGCTTTCCTCTTTCACTTTCATCAGCATCCATTTCAAATCATTACTGGTTTCTGCTAGTGGTATGGCATCGTCTGCATATCTTAAACTATTGATATTTCACTCCTCCTTCATCTTGGTCCAATCCTGCTTTCCGTATAAGCACTTACTATATGCACTCATTTTTGGAATGGGTTTATAATACCAACCAAGTACCTTTCTCAAAAATAGTAAATCTTTGCAGTATAAAATGGAAATTTCCCCCCTCCTATTAATAACCTTATTTTTATACGTGATGGGAAATACCATAGGAAAAGGTTTCTCCCCTCCCCCACAATTGTGTTGCATTAGTGCACCTAACCTCTGAAAGCCACCTAAGGATACTCCATCACTTGTGTTAGCCCTCAAGGGAAGGAATTCAATGAGCCCCCAGTGACATTCCTCTCTTCAGAGCTTTCAGCACCCTCATTTGCATATTCCTCCCTTCAAAATCCAACCAAATTTAACAATCCAACAGACTACTTGATGTACATAAATTCTTATTTTAGTTTATATTCCTATTTTATAAAGTGCAAGAACACTCAGTTGCCAATGAATTAAAATTTATTCAAATGCCTGTTGACCAAAGCTGCAAATGAGCTGTGATAGTGTCATAAGAGACCTAATATGTAGGCTTTTAAGATAATAATTGGATCTAAACTTCTAATGCAGTAGTAACTTTTTTTAAAGACAGAAATCTTGGTGATCCAGATTATTAACATAGTTTGTCTTAATCTCAAAGCAACTATAGAATCACAACTGAGATTTAGCACAGGCTGCACAGAAAGTTTGGTATCTATTACAGCTGTACAGACAGGCTGAAAACAAATGCCAAGTTGTTACATTTGTATCCTGTTCTTTTCTTCAGGGAGCTAAGAACTCAAATTTATTCTCACAACTATACAGTTAGGTAGGATAGGCCAAGACAGTGTTCTTGGCCAAAGCAACCGAGCAAACTTCATAACTGAATGGAAACATGCATCCAAATTGCCTGTGTCTAAACCTGATTGTGCCCAACTGATTAAATAATTGTTAAATAATGTTTTGCACACACCTCATTGGATTGAGATCAAGCATAAATAAAGGATGATGCAGTCAGACCAGTGCTCTATGCAACATTTTAATGCATATTAAAAACCTGAGACATGACCAGACCCCAAATCTTCCTACAGCAGCAGTAACATATGCTCTTGTGGAGGATGTGTGCCTGCAATTATGCTATATTCCCCATAATAGCAGGCATAATATGATGTGGGCTTTCTATTCTCAGCTGTGGTCTGTCTTGCCACACTGAAATGTAATGTAAAGCACCATTGGTCAGCTAACCCCCAGCTAAACTGTGTATGACACTCCTCACACTGCCCTCTACAAGTACAAGAGGCATCCCAAGACTTTGACTTGCTCTAGAGAAAACTGCATTCAAGCCTAAATGCCTAGATCGATCTTTAAAGATTGTGCTAATAGAGGTGACCAATAAAAAGATATTATCATGTACAGAAGCAAAATATGCCTTATTTAACTCACATAAAAGGCACATGGTAAGAAAACATCATTTTCACTTTTAAAACACACAGTTGTTAAAACAAGCCACAAGCTCTTGTTCACAATCTGTTTTTCAGTTAGCACTTCTATGTTGCAGGGTCCATAAAAAGCAGATAACAGATTATTATGCAGGAGCTGTTTCTGAATGCAAGATTAAGATCATCAGAAAGGTGTTTGGGAAAATGTATTGTTCAATTATTGGCAAATATATATAACAGAGAAATGGCATTTGCAAACCATTTTGTTAGTGCAGTAGTTTAGAAGATACACAACACAGGCAATATCTACAAAGAGTAAGTCTGAAATACTGTGCCTTCACAGATATCATTCATCTATCTATGGGCTTATTGTTGCTTTTTTTATCCTAAAATTTTTATACCAGTGTTATTTGCTACAACACTAGTAACAAAGAATGCTGACCAAGTTTCTTGAACGTTCTGAGTGCTTAACTCTTTAAGAGTTCTTAGGCTAAATTCAGAAAATTCTAAAGCCATAGTCTGAAGAAATTAGGGGAAACTCTGCAAGCATGCATGCATGAACCCTCTTCCCCCTTTTTGTGCAGCACTCCTCTCCGTTTCCTATAGTGGTAAATATTATTAATTGTGATGTCTAAATAGGTGCTTGCCACTCCAAAACAAATAAGTTTCTAATTCTGGTTTAGCGAGCACGCACTAATCATGGCTTGCCAATTCATATAACATAGCAAACATGCTAAACAGGACATGCAGAAAGAAGCCAGACCCAAGTGAAGGGCAAGAAGCATGCAACCCAGAGGTTGTAGTTGAACCTCCAAACCATCATTTGGAGCAGGGGTCATCAACTGATTTGATCCCATGTGCATGAGAAAGCACACACATACCCTACCACTTTTGCTTTTCCATAGGGTTTAGGTAAAAGTTAGACTCATTAGAATTAAAAAAAATATGCTCAGATTTGCTTGTTTTACACAGGGTCCACCCAAAACGCCATCAAATTAAAGCTTATGGACTGCACAGTAAAAAGCACAGATCAGGTGCTTGGTAGAACCATAAGCATTGGTCCAAGGCATGGATCCCCAAGTTTTTTTCACAGGAGGCCAACATCAAGAAGTCACAGAACACATCTGTGTACACAGAGGCAACTATGATTTAATGGTTGTTTTGGGGGGATTCATTCTAAATATGTTGAGGATCCACAAGAATCTGTATCATGGGTTCATGTTTCTGTACCAAAGGAGCACTGGGTCTGTGATTTTTCCACAATGGACAATGGAGATAGATGTAATTTATCATTTGACAGTGGTTGATTGGGGTGGGTGGGTGGGTAAGGAAGAGGCTCATAAAAATATGCAGAGAATCCATATTGCTGGATCCAACATGAGAGACTGAGTGTGTCTTTTCTCTTTTTGGCACTCAATTTTCTCTTACCGTCCCAATTCCTGTGGTATCCAAATTTCTTTCCCTCATTGCACTCTCCCCCCCACATACCAGATTGCTCCCCTTTACCTCCTATTCTCTTGGCCACTTTATTTCCTGTTGAGCTGCTGATCTGAGCCTTAAGAAACCCATACAGCTGAAAGAGGAAATGGAAAACAGTGTTACTCTCTCCCAGCTCCAGCTCCAGAGGGGAGAAAAAGAATACCAGCCTTACCAGCTCATGACAGTGAACAAGGGAGGGGACTCAGAAGATCTGTTGTCACCAGTGGGTCCTCAAGGGTGCCACTGTGCCCATGGACACCACTTTGGCGATCAGAGATCACCTGGATTCAGCAGATCACCTGGAATGAGCCTTAGTGCCCTTGCATGAGAAAGTAAAACAACTGCAAAATTAAGAGTCATCTCATGGTATGTTCTTAGCTACCAGGCAAAGTTCAAGGTTCTGGTTTTGGTGTACAAAGCCCTATGCAGCTTGGGACCAGAATACCTGAAATATCATCTTACCCCTTATATACCCAGTTGATCACATAGGAAGCGGATCTTTAGCGTTGTGGCACCTACTCTTTGGAATTCCCTCCCCTTAAATATTAGACAGGTGCCATCTCTGTTATCTTTTTGACATCTACTGAAGACCTTCCTCTTTCAACAAGCCTTTAAGTAGAGACCTTATCCCTGTGTTGGAATTGCTTTTTAATATGTTTTTAATTTTTTTTTTTTAAAAAAGAAGTTTTTTAAGATGTTTTATTTTAATATGTTTTTAAAGATGTTTTGTTTTATGTGTTTTAAAGACTTTTGTTTAAGATGTTTTAGAGTGCTTTCAGTGTTTTTGTTTGTTGCTTTGGGCTCTTTCTAGGGAAAAGGTCAGGATATAAATTTAATTACTACTACTACCACCACCACTGCCAATGAATAGTAGCCATGAAGGCTATGTTCAGTCTCCACTGTTGGAGGCAATATGCCTCTGAATGCTATTTGCTGGGAACTACTGGTGGGGGAGTGCTATTGCACTCAGGTTCTGCTTGCAGGCTTCCCATGGGCATCTGGTTATTCACTGTGAGACGGGAATGCTGGAGTATGTGGGCCTTTGGCCTGATCCACCAGGGTTTCTGTTTCTATCTAAACAGACTGATTCTGTAATTCAAAAAGCACGTCAGCTGCATGACCAAAACTTTTGATTATGATCCTAGATAGAATGGCTCTTTTAATTGCAAACAGATATACTATAATTGCTAGTGCTACCAATAGGTATGCACACAACACATGAATTAGATGACTGGAAACTTCATCTGAATTGATTTAAATAATTTGCCCTTTTCAGGACAATACCTTGGTTGAACCATCATTAGGCATGCCTTTATGAAAATGTCTTTTCATCAGGGTAGTTGGAGTCATTTTTGAGTATGATCTATCTGGGAGCATTCCTCACTGAACATAGTGGGACTTATTTCTATGTAGACATGCATAGGATTGTGCTGAAAATAAAGGCAAGAGTTGCATAATAGCTGTATAAACAGATTCATGCACTGATTTTTTTGGGGGGGAGTCAGCACATAAGGAATAATATAGCATAATGCTGGCTGGCATTCTGCTGTATCACAAATTGCTACTATATTTGCTCACTTTTATATAGAAGCTTGCATCTCAAGTTGATCTTGGCATACTTCACAGAACCAGACCAACTGAGGTAATGATAATTTCATGGTGGCTGCTAAGAATGTACCCTGTTGAAATTTGAACTGACTGATCTACCACTTTCAGATCCCAGTCTTCAGATTATTCATAGGTTTGGGTTTTGAAGTTTTTAATTTTGTTCAGTATTCTCCTAAATAAACAGAGAAAGACAAGTGAAAAGAGTAATAAAAAGGCCATACAGTTAGTGTGTATCAGATTAAAGAAAATTGTGCCCATCATCCAGTTTCAATTAGGGCACTAAATTATCCCCAAAATCCTTTTTGCAAGTATCAGGAAGACAGGAGAGAAAGCACAAGCCCACTGCTTTATAAACTGAATAATGTTGTGATAAAATAATCTTGCACTGGCAAATGAGGGAAGGTCAGGGTGTACATTATCAGACTCCTAAAAAGAATATATGTAATTACTCCCAAGTCATGTGCTACATTCTATCCCACATTGATCAGCAAGCCAATTCCATAGAATGTAGTGTTTGGACCATCTTGAATTAGACTTTTATGAATGAAACCCCTGTTTTTATCCTGATGGTAAAAGTCCCCACTGTAACTGGTTAAAGCAATCTTTTTTAAAAAAATCTGCAAGTATGATTAGACAATAATTTAAGCAGTCCTACATAACATGGTATTCTTTAAGTTTAACAGCTTATAATATAGAAGCTCTTTTCATCCAAGGCATTCTGATGTGATTAAAATTAAGCAGTTAGTAGTTTTTACATTTTAGGGAAAAGATATCAAGTTATGTTCATTTCTCCAATAAGAAACTGTTCAGAAGAATTAAGAAATGTGAACAGAGGAGACAAGGTCCTATCACTTAAATCTTTTTTAAAAGTAATTTTAAAAACTGTATCGAGAACTTTAGGTATCAAATTCCAATTCTACATTTCAATTTCCAACTGGCACTGTGTCTAAAAGATTTTATTTTTATTCTCTTACTAAACATGCTTTAAAGTATCTCCAAAGGCCTAAGAGGTTGGTGTGCTTTTGAAGAAGTACAGGATGAATTTGTACATTCAGAGAAATAAAGCACTTGGATTCCATAAATAATTCAACACTTCAGTCTTAAAAACATTGTTGTGGCCTTACCTATTGAAAAGGAGAGGAGGAGTCTTTAGATAGGTCAGTTTGACTGAGCTGATGGCAAACAGAGCAAACCCATCTCTGCACACTATTCACAGGCGATCCAAAACTCAGCTGAGCAAACACACACACTTCATTTTGTTCCAATTCTACATTTCACTACACACTGCAGCTTAGCCAAATATTTTTATAACGGTTTTAGGGACAGTTTCATTTCCTGCAGCTTGCTTAACCGCTTGAGCTCCCCCCCCCCTTTTTTTAAAATCAAGTATGATTCTGGGGTGGAGGAAGGGAAAGGGCAGGAAGGATATTCACTTAGAGGAGATATGCCTGGCTGTATCTCTTCTACTATTCTTACCTTTTACAGTGTATAGCACAGAAAAACCTCTCAGAACTAGCTGCACTCCTGGCTATACTGTTATACTTACTGAAGCAATGTTAATGAGCTTATCTAGAAGAACATATTGTCAGATATGTTAATGCACACACACAAAAATCCCTACTGCCAAAGGTACATGACAAGCCATTAATCAAGAAGGCTTAGAACTGTGACAATGAAAATAGCCACCATTCTCCTTCAAGCAAGAAACACAATGAAAATGTATCACACAAAAGAAAGAAAGAAAAGGAAGTAGGAAGGTCAGTGCCCTCCATAAGAAGGCATGACCCAAATGTACAAGCGAGGTGCCACATCCTTTTAGAAGCTTCTGTACAGCCCAACCTCTTCAAACCCCTAGATTTACAGGAATTTTTTTAAGTGTATTCCTGACATCCTGACTTCTACTGTCAAGCATTCCACCAATCAGGGTGTGCAATTCTTACAAAGCTCCATCAATCTGGTGGTTTAACCTGGCAGACTGCAGTTTAATCTAGAGGATTCCATTTTCCCTTCCATACACCAAGGCAGTGCACCACCACCATCACAAGACCCTGTTCTTTCTTCTCCCCCACATCCTTCCCCTTTCCTGTCCCCGAAATGTCTCCTTTGACACACACATAGACCAAGATTATACTGGTATTATTATTATAATTATAATTATACATCCTATACCAGAAGGCTTCTAACATTATCAATACGCAAAGCAAAAAGAAAAGGGGGGTGGGAAAGGAGGGAAGACGAACAAAACAGGCGGAGTATTTGCAAGATGTTTTCCATTTGGACAATGCAAAGCGCTCGTTCAAACGGCTAGACCACGCTGCAGCTTAACAGAGGAGACACACCAGATTAGGTTTAAAGCACCGCTGTTTTTGTTATGCAATACCCTGCAATCCTCCGCCTCTCCACCCGGCTCTGCTGCAGCTCCCCAAGCGTGTATGTGTGTTCGTCCACGCACACGTACGCGCACGCCCAACACATACACACACACAGAGAGAGGGTTACCTGTAGGAACGCTCTCCTCGCACTGTGTGCTTCCTGAAAGGGATGATGGTGGTGCCGTTATCCTGGATGATATCGTTGTTGTTCTCTCCATTTGGGGACAGCGCTTGGGTAGGTCCCGGCATTGGAGCGCTCCCAAAGGCAAGCAGCCCTAACCCGGGTGCCTGTGTAAAGAGAAGCTAGGGCGGGCTCGCCGTGCGCGCGTCTGCTCCTTTGCTACGGATTCTGTCCGTCTCTCTTCGCCGCCGGCCCCCCTCCCCTTTCCTCTCTGGCTGGTGACGTCAAACAGCCGGGAGCAGCACCCAGACCACGTGACATGGCTCCTCACCGTAGTAACCAGCTAACTCATCATATCTCCTCAATTCACACAGGGCTTGAACATGACCACACGGAGGCAGCCAAACAGGCGCAAGGGGCAGGCCTAACATCTGGCACGTAAAAACACCAAGCCCAGCGCCCCTCTTCCGCATCTCTTCCTCTAGATTTCCCATCAGACTCAAATTCTATAAATCCAGCTGTATATATAAAGAGCCAGCCTTTAAAAAAAATGTGTAGGGGCCGCGGGCTTCAAAAGGACAACACTAAAGCTCCTCCCCCCGTTGTTGTTTTTAAATTTACTATGCAACACAGCAATGCGGAAATCTTCCCGAATGCTTAAAACTAAATCAATTTCAAGCACACTAGTCCCACTATAAGCGACGGCTTATGGGTGTAGACAAAACATGCGACAAAATGCCTAGAAAGCCTGAGGTTTAAAATTATGGGGTCTCTCAAAAGGAGCATTTTATAATAACCACCCTCGAAGCTTGGAAAAAACACACTGCATGGGAGTTTTCAATGGTTAAAGCAAGAGGGTGGGATGGCAGCTTTCCACGAGTATATTTACATGACTATTAACCTCTTATTTCAATGATTATTTAAGAGAATTTCAGTGGAAGGGCAGCATGGCAAAATGCATTTTCCTCCCCCAAGCTAAACACAGAGCCACGCAAACACACAGCATCCCACCCCCCACAACCCCTTGCTCTCAAGCTCTTAAATTGTTTATTATTTGTCCTACATTTGCGAAGGGCAAACAAGCCCCCCAAGCGTTTTCCCCCTCAAAACCTCATAAACCATCATAATCTCTGCCTCCCCCATAATACCAAGTTATGTTTTGTCTCAAGCTGCTGAAACTAGGATCAAAATCAGTCTCTCCTGTACTAAACCGAGATGGCAGCACTGATCCAAACATCTGCAACAGGGAACCCATCCTTCTTCTAGATTAGAGTATATAGTATTATGTTCTGATCCTTGCCATTTCAAAAATTGCTTCTTCCTTCTAATACAGAATGATTTACTTTTTGCCCTTATTTATTAGTAAAAAAACCAAAACAACTGAATGAGGGTCAGCAGCTAGGTTTTTGCAATGTATTAAAGACTCTGAATTTTAATGACTGCTCCTATTCCTAGTAAACATTTTTCATCCTCCTGGCAGGAAAGGGTGTCTAAGAACTCTTGTTTCGTAGACAAATACTGTGCTGAAATCACCCTGAAAAGTTCAAATGCATTTTAACAGCCTCAGGCCATATGCTGAAACCACTGAAGACCTTCTTTCTTTTGAAAATGCATGCAGAAGGGGAAGCGGATAGAGAAGCTACTTGTGTTACCACTTTGTTAACAGATCTTTAAAACAGACATGTTAAGTATCTTTCTTTTGTTTCACTGCTCCTGACAGTATCATAGTATCAGCCAGGCTCCTTTGGTCTCCAATGTCCATGCATGACAACAGTTATCAGTTGATTAGCATATGGGGGTAAACCTTTGATCTTGGAGACCATTTTAAACATCAGGAGATGATATCCACCAGAGTCAAAAGGCTGTGGGGTAACAAAAAAGTAAAGTACCGCACTGCTATTTTCTCTCTCAAACAATGGGATACTTAATACAACTTTTACTAGTTTGCTTTTAGAAAGCAAAAGTCTTTTGTAGCTTTTTAAAAAAATATCCAGAGTGGTAGCTGTGTTAGTCTGTTGCCACAAAAAAAAAAGTCTTGTGTCACCTCAAAGACTAACACATGCCCCAAAAAGTTATAGTCTTTATGGTGCTACAAGACTCTACTGTTTATATTTTCAAAAGACAGTCTCTGTAACCCAGAATCAGGGACCTACACAGTCCTCTCCTTGTTTTCTTTTCTAGCTCTGGGTTAAATCATCATTATTAAATGTTTGTGCCCTCTTTCCTCCTCTAGGATGCACACCTTAACATGGTGAGGGGGTTTCAGAGTGTTGAAGAAGCTGAGAGAAATGCCGTCAGGAGTCTAGACCAAGAGGCTAGACTCCTAGCAGGGGCACCCAAGGCGGAATGGTCAAAGCTGAAACACCAGACTAAGATGCATTCATACTCAGAGGAAGGCAATGGTAAACCACCCCTGAATATCTCTTACCACGAAAACCCTATGAACAGAGTATCCAAAATGCAACACGAGATAGTGCTGGAAGATGAGACCCCCAGGTCAGAAGGCACTCACCGAGCTACTGGGGAAGAACAAAGGACAAGTACGTGTGACTAATGGGTCAAAGCCGAAAGGAAGGCCAGAGGCTGATGCGCACTGATGCGAAAGGAGAGTCCGGAGTTGTACAACACACACAATAGGAGCATGGAATGTGAGAAGCATGAACCAGGGAAAGTTAGAAATTGTCAAGCAAGAAATGGAACGTATGAACATTACAATACTTGGCGTGAGTGAATTAAAATGAACGGAAATGAGACATTTTCAATCAGGCTACTACAAAATATTTTATGCAGGAAATGAGAAATTAAGAAAAAAAGGGGTTGCTTTAATAGTAAGAAATGATGTAGCAAAAACAATTAAGACCTATAATGCAAGCTCTGAGCGAGTGATATCAATGAGATTTAATGGGAAACCTATTAACATAGCCATCATCCAACAAGATGTGCTGATAATCATGGGGGACTGAAATGCAAAAGTAGGGAACAGAAAAGAACTAGGAATTGTGGGGAAATGGGGCTTAGGAGATAGAAATTAAGCAGAAGAAAGACTTATAGAATTCTGTGAAGCCAATAATTTGTTTCTCGCAAGCACATTTTTTGAACAACTGAAAAGACGACTGTACACGTGGACATCACCAAATGGTCAATATAGGAATCAAATTGATTATACAATTGGTAGCAGAAGATGGAGAAGCTCTATACTTTCTGCAAAAACAAGACCAGAAGCAGACTGTAGTACAGATCATGAACTGGTAATATCGAAAATCAGAGTAAAGCTAAAGAACAACAACAAAGTAATCATGGTGCCAAAATACAATTTAAATAACATCCCAGAAGAATATAAAGATCAAATAAGGAACAGATTTGAGGCTTTAAACTTAGTCGACAGAGAACCAGAAGAATTATGAAGTCAGAGACATTATCAGGGAAGAATGCAAAAAGACAATACCTCCACTTAAAAAGAGAGAAAGACCTCAGTGGATGATTGAAGAAACTCTTAAAATGGTTAAAGAGAGAAGGAAAGCAAAAGCAGAAGAGATAGAAACAAGGTTGGAACCCTAAATGCAACAATACAGTGACTAGTGTGTAGGGACAAAGAGAAGTATTAAAATGGTTATTGTCTAGAAATAGAAGAGGACAACAAAGCGAAGAACAAGAGTCCTATTCCAAAAGGTTAGAGAACTGAAAGGGAAATTTAAACCAGGGGTACGGATATTGAATAATCAACAGGGGAACACACTGACTGACCGAGATGAAATAAAAGGAAGATGGAAGAAATACACTGAAGAACTCTATAAAAGAGATGCAAAGATGACAGATTCTTCATGATGAAGAACCAGAAATTTTAGAATGTGAGGTGAAAATGGAAATGGATTGCCTTCAAGTCAATTCTGACTTATGGCGACCCTATGAATAGGGTTTTCATGGTAAGTGGTATTCAGAGGGGGTTTACCGTTGCCTTCCCCTGAGGCTGAGAGGCAGTGACCGGCTCAAGAACACCCAGTGAGCTTCATGGTTGTGTGGGGATTCGAACCCTGGTCTCCCAGGTCATAGTCCAACACCTTAACCACTACACCAAATGGTGAAAGCTGCTCTTAAATTACTTGGAAGAAACAAATCACCAGCAACAGATGACATACCAATAGAGTTGCTACAAGCTACTGACACTGAATCTGTCCAAATTTTGACAAAAAATTGTCAACAAATATGGAAAACTAAACAATGGCCCACACACTGGAAGCTTTCAATATACATCCCAATTCCAAAGAAAGGGCTATTGCCTTAATATGCCATGCAAGTAAAGTAATGCTCAAGATTCTACAACAAAGGCTCTTATCATATATGGAGCAATAAATGCCAGACTGGATTTAGAAAGTGAAGAGGCACCAGAGATCATATCACAAACATACGTTGGATAATGGAACAGACCAAGGAATTTCAGAAGAAAATCACCCTGTGCTTTATAGATTACAGCAAAGCCTCTGACTGTGTAGATCAGCCTTTCCTAACCAGTGTGCCTCCAGATGTTGTTGGACCACAACTCCCATCAGCCTCAGCCAGCATTGCCAATGGTCAGGAAAGATGGGAGTTGTGGTCCAACAACATCTGGAGGCACACTGGTAGGGAAAGGCTGGTGTAGTTCATGAAAAACGATGGAATGCTTTAAAAGAAATGGGGGTGCCACAGCATCTGATTGTCCTGATGTGTAACCTATACTCTGGACAAGAGGCTACTCTAAGGACAGAATATGGAGAAACTGATTGGTTCCCCAGCGTAAAAGATGTGAGATGGGTGTATTTTATCACCCTACTTGTTTAATCTATACGCAGAACATGTCATACAGAAAGCAGGATTGGACCAAGATGAAGGAGTTGTGAAAACTGGAGGGAGAAATATCAATAATTTAAGATATGCAGACAATACCATACTACTAGCAGAAACCAGTAATGATTTGAAATGAATGCTGATGAAAGTTAAAGAGGAAAGCACAAAAGCAGGACTACAGCTGAACATCAAAAAGACTAAAGTAATGAAAACAGAAGATTTATGTAACTCTAAAATTGACAACGAGGACATTGAACTTGTCAACGATTATCAATACCTTGGCACAGTCATTAACCAAAATGGAGACAATAGTCAAGAAATCAGAAGAAGGCTAGGACTCGGGAGGGCTGCTGTGAGAGAACTAGAAAAGATCCTCAAATGCAAAGATGTATCACTGAACACCAAAGTCAAGATCATTCACACCATGGTATTCCCTATCTCTGTGTATGGATGTGAAAGCTGGACAGTGAAAAAGGCGGATAAGAGAAAAATCAACTCATTTGAAATGTGTTGGAGGAGCCCTTTGTGCATATCATGGACTGCGAAAAAGAGAAATAATTGGGTGTTAGAAGAAATTAAACCAGAACTATCACTAGAAGCTAAAATGATGAAACTGAGGTTATCGTACTTTGGACACATAATGAGACAACAGGATTCACTAGAAAAGACAATAATGCTGGGGAAAACAGAAGGCAGTAGAAAAAGAGGAAGGCCAAACAAGAGATGGATTGATTCCATTAAGGAAGCCACAGACCTGAACTTACAAGATCTGAACAGGGTGGTTTAAACAGATGCTATTGGAGGTCACTGATTTATAGGGTCACCATAAGTCATAATAGACTTGAAGGCACATAACACCAACAACATGTCCTCTTTCTGTTCGGTATTATAAAAATAACAGAGAGAAATAGGAACTAATTTGGTTGGTCCTATTTCTTAGCAGAGATATAAAAAATACAAGCAGCAGAATGAGAATAAACCAGCCCCACCTTTATCTATATAAACAACAACAGACACAATCGTTTAGGTAAAAGAAAAGAATGTTTGCTTACGACCTCATATGTTAGGAACATAGGCTCTAGCTGAAAAGAAAAAAAAATAGGAGTCTCAGTTCATTTTAGTGGTTTAGTATTGATGCTCTCAGAGAGAGCATCTGTGCCATGTAGCCTCTCTCAATGGTGGATGGATCAGCAATGGAGAATATTCAAAAAGAGAAGCACTTTGGGAAGTTATCCTCACCCCTGCAGTTTGGTTCCACATCAGAGCCACCATGCACTCTAGCTACCCTGTAGCTAAGGAAACACACACACATACAGTATGCTGTGCTTGTTCTGTTATACTGAATCTCTGTATGAAGGCAATAACTATACTGCTGAAACAGCCTTTATTTCAGCTTTACTATATTTATTTATTTATTAATTATTTAATTTATATCCTGCCTTTGCTCCCGGCAGGAGCCCAGAGCGGCAATATGATGACTATATGATGGCATTCTGTAAGGGCTTAATTTGAGCAACATTCTACCAAACCCTATACAAGCCCATACATACTCCAAATGGGCTTTCAATGCCTTTCAGAACTGAGTCCTGGAATATATAAAGTAACAGAAGGAGATGGGCCTCCAAGATTGAGAAGTATAACTTTCTCACCACTGAGTGATCACATCTTGCCTTCACTTACCATGGATTAGAGAAAAGATCCAGTTAGAGACCATAGCTTAAGTCCTTGCAGTTCTTTCAAAAAATTAGGTACCACATTCCAAATCTGCACTGGCAGCTTACATAGCAAAATGGTGTCAAAAGGACAACAAATATCAAGCCTGCAGAAAAACGATTTTAGTTCACAAGCTTCTCCTTTTATCCTTTTTTCACAAGCCTTCACCATGCACAATGGAACTACTATGAAGTCAAAGGAAAACATCACATCCTTCCATCCAGTAAGGCTACAGTGAAAAAGTTAATGCCTTGGACGGATTGCCAAGTTAGTAAAGAGGAAAACTTAGTTTGACTCTGTTCAACACTAACTAGGAGGCTCTAGACAAGTCCCTGGGCCTGACATTCCTATCTTATACACAATCAAGAGGCAAATGCTCTGAGTTCCTTTGAGGAAGAGCAAGAGACAAATAGAATTCCTTCTCAGCCTTGATATAGATGACCTGCTATTACTTTTTATCAGTCAACCTATGGATATGTAATGCTTGCTCAGCATACCAGCCTCTTCCATTCTGCATACAGAAGACAACATAACCCACAGCTCTCATAGCAAGATGTGAGACCATGGGGGTTCATAACAGCTTGGGCCAAAATCCTGGAGACTTCAGGAATATAAATGTAACCATCACAGATATAGGTCAGGCACAGAAGGAAGGCCCAGATTCCCATTACTTGGGTAGACCCTGTGAGATGATTCAAAATACCCTTCATTAGGTGCCAAGTACTACCCCCATGTCAGTGGTACAGCAATCAGAGTACTGAATTTCCAATATGTGACCTGCAGTAGTGCTCTAATTCTCAGTCTAACCTACCTTACTGTGTTGTTAAAAGAATAAATATCAGAAGTATTAATGCAGAATGTTTACATTTACCTTCTCTCCCCACTGCCCCCCAAGATATATTTCCAATGAATAATAGGCCACCTCAGATCATATAATGGGAGAGTAGATAGATGAATAGAAGCAGTATGGGAAAACAATTATAGACTTCATCCATGGGGTAGAATAAAAATAAGACATTTGAGAGGATAGGAAGTTTAAACTTTAGACCTAATAATGTCTTTTATAAAAGCACACAGAGTGTGCACATCTTAAATCTGTAGGCGTAGAATTGGTGCACCATCTATTACAAGCATACCCCGCTTAAAGTAGCTTCACTTAAAGTAGCCTCGCTATAAAGTACATGCTCCATACTGCACCATACCCCGCTTAAAGTAAGCGTGCTTCGCAATAACGGACACTTTTTTGGCATGACGCCGCTGCCATCTAGTGGTGATTGCGTGCAGTACAAGTGAAGATAATTGCTTCACTTTAAGTACATTTTCACTTAAAAGTACACTCTCCGGTCCCATTGCGTACGCTAAAGCGGGGTATGCCTGTATAAGAAATGTGCTCTAAGTAGCATCAGACAGTGGATTCAATCAGCCTACTCATCAAAATGGTGTGGCATCAGACATTGCTCTCAGTACAGTCTCTTCCTAAGAACTGAACATGCTGTCAGTGAAGGTACAGATAAAGCAATGCCTTTTCCATCAAGAACACAGCAAGAAAACATACTTCCCCATTTTCTAATGGCAGGTTCATGAATACACCAATTATGCTGGTGGTAAAATAATTTTTCTTCTATCATGATGGAGCTTAGTAAGTTGCTGTATATTAACCATGCATGTTTTCATCATGATAGAGTTTAATAAGCTGTTGTACATCAACCATATGACACAGCGAGAGCAGCTATGGAGTTAAGAATGGCCTTCAGAAAGTCAGTCCTGTGGCATGTTGTACTAAAGCTACCAAGTTCCAGAAAGAGGTTTTTAACTATATGGACAGAATTTCCAGTTTCTAACCACATTTTTTGTACTTCTGGTCATTGTCCTGCCCAGAGTGTGAGACACGAGATAGAGACGAGACTGGAATTAATTCTTTTCATTAAAGTAACGGTTACATCAAAGGCAGTGTGCTTCATAGACTTAACTATGCTAACTCACTACTGGCCCTAACTAAGCTATCTAGGCATACTCTGCAGCGTGTGAAGAAAGTTGACTCAGCACCCCAATCAGGGGGGCACCGCCTTAAGTAGGGAAGGTCTTCACTCATAATCTCTGACTCCTCCAAAGTTCCACCTTCTGACCAACCCGCTTCTCACGGCATCTCATGTGGGGCGAGGGGGGGGTGAGCCTCTGCTGGCTCATCTGACAGTACAGGCTCGATAGGTGCCAGCTCAGCTTCAGGGGGTGGGGAAGCACTTGAAGTGCCAGGTGGGGAGTCTTGAGCGGGTGGAGTTGGCATGCGCATGAGGGCATCCCCCAATGACTCTGTTGGAGCATCTCTAGGTGGAGCTAGGTCGGCTTTGGTGGGAGAACCGTCTGTGGGAACTGGCAGACTGTCAACTATACCCTCTGCCTGATTGTCCTGAAAAGCCTTATCTGCCTCTGATTCCTCTTCCTGCTCCAGCTGGGGAAGCTGGGGCTCAACCGCCTCCCCTCTCTGAACCTCCTGGGAGAACTGGGGCTCAACATCATCCCCCCCTCCATAAACCATTCCCCTCCACCCCCGAGGTCTGGGCTTGCTTGGATAGGCTTCATGGAATTCTCTCACCAAGCCCAGTGCATGAACATCCTCCACTATTTCCTAAGAATGTTCAGATGGGTTATACCCTTTCCAGTGTATCAGATACTGAAGTTGACCCCGGTGCTTCCGTGAGTCTAAGATCTGTTCCACTTCGTACTCCTCTTGCCCATTCACAGTGAGAAGAGAAGCCGGCTCCACTATCGCTCGGTGGGGATCGGGGGGATGTTCCAACGTCAGTAGGGAGCAGTGAAAAATGGTGTGTATCTTAAAGGTGGGGGGGCAGCTTCAGGTGGAAGGCCACTGGGTTAATTTGTGACTCCACTTCGAAGGGCCCCACTGTCCAATCCTCCAAATTGTGGCAGTGACCCTGTGTAGGCAAGTAACGTGTAGACAACCACACTCTGTCTCCCACTTGGATGGAGGGACCTCCTGGCGGTGCTAGTCTGCTGCCCTTTTGTAATCCTGCTTGGCCCAATCTAACTGTTCCTTCAACAGCTGTTGCATTGCTTGAAGCTCCTGTATGAACTCCTCCGCTGCCGGGACGGATGGGTTGACTCGAGGGGCAGCAAAAGCTCAAGGGTGATATCCGAGGTTGGCAAAGAAAGGAGCCTGTTGCATGTGAGTGTGTATGGCATTGTTATAAGCAAATTCCGCGAGGGGTAGGAAAGACACCCAGTTGTCCTTCTGGTAGTTAACGTAACAACGTAGGTATTGCTCTAATGTGGCATTAACCCTCTCCGTCTGTCCATTTGTCTGCGGATGGTGGGAAGAGGAGAGTCTTAGTTCACTTTGCAGAATTTGCTACATTGCACGCCAGAAGCAGGCCATGAATTGCGTGCCTTGGTCAGAAACCAGGCTGTCCGGGAGCCCATGCAATCGGTACACATGATGCACATAGAGTTGGGCCGTCTCTTGTGCATTTGGGAGCCCGGAGCATGGGATGAAGTGCGCCATTTTCATAAAAGCATCCACCACTACCAACACCGTTGTCTTACCCTGTGAGGGAGGTAGATTGGGACAAAATCGATTGTGACCATTCACCAGGGGCCTTGGGGGTCGGAAGGGTTCTAGGAGCCCCGCGGGCCATTCAGTAGCGTGCTTGGCCCGGGCACAAGTGGGGCAGGATCGGACATAATGTTCCACTTCCCGCTTCATCCGAGGCCACCAGAAATCTCGGGCGATGGCTTGTAAGGTTTTGTAGACTCCGAAATGCCCCGCAGTGGGGGAGTCATGACACTGATGCAGCACCTTGGCTCTCACCTCCCCAAACGGCACATACATGACCTCGTACTGATATAACACCCAGTCTCTCAGTGCGAACCCCTCTCAGATCGAGCTTGGTATAAACCTTGACTGAACATAATCACTCCAGCATTTCCGTGATGATAGGCAGGGGGTAACTGTTTGGGATGGTAATCTGATTTAGGGCCCTGTAATCATTACACTTCAGTCGTGCATGCTCTGGTAACCTCTAGATTGGATTACTGCAATGCGCTCTACGTGGGGCTGCCTTTGAAGACAGTTCAGAAACTACAGCTAGTGCAAAACGCAGCTGCTAGACTGTTGACGAGGACCAGGCGGTCCGCACATATAACACCTGTCCTGGCTCGTTTGCACTGGCTACCTATTTGTTTCCGGGCTAAATTCAAAGTGCTAGTTTTGACTTATAAAGCCTTACATGGCGCGGGACCACAATACCTAGCGGAACGCCTCTCCCGATCTGAACCTACCCGCTCACTGCGTTCAACATCAAAGGCCCTCCTCCGAGTCCCGACCCACAGAGAGGCTCAGAGGGTTGTAACAAGATCCAGGGCCTTTTCAGTAGTGGCCCCTGAATTATGGAAAAGTCTCCCCGATGAGGTACGCCTGGCGCCTACACTTTTATCTTTTCGGCGCCAGGTTAAAACCTTTTTATTCTCCCAGGCATTTTAACTTAATTTATTTTTTAGCTTTCAATTTATACCAGGCTGTTTTACTGTTTAATATGTATGCTTTTTACTGACCTTTGTAATTTTATTGTATTTTACTCTATGTTGTGCACCGCCCTGAGAGCCTTTTGGCTGTGGGCGGTATAGAAATCGAAATAAATAAATAAATAAATAAATAAAATAACTCTCCATTCTTCTTCCTGATGAACAGCAGCAGCACCCCGGCTGGACACTGAGCGATTCGAATGAAGCTTCTCTTCAGATTCATGTCCGGGAACTCCCTCAGCGCCACCAACTCTGGCTCTGACAGAGAGTAGATGCGTCCAGATGGGATAGGCACTCCAGGCATTAGGTTGATGGTGTAATCATATGGTCAGAGGGGGCAATTGGTCGGCTTCTCCTTTGTCAAACACATCCCAGAAGTCCCTATATTTCTCGGGTAGAGTAACTTCCTCCTGCAAGGTCACCCCAGCCATTACCTCAGGATCGGGCTTGCCTCGAGGTTGACAGTGTTGGCAATATTTCAAGGTGAATGCCACCACCGCCTCGGCCCAGAAAATGGTCGGGTTATGTTGGACCAACCAAGGCATTCCTAGCACTACTGGGAAGGAAGGTAGGGAAGCCACATAGAATGACAGCTCCTCCATGTGCCCCGGGACCTCCATTCCCAGCAACTTGGTCACTCTGGTCATAGTTCCTGACTTTAGCGGCCACCCATCAATGGTCTTGACGGACAAGGGTTGCTCCAGCGTCTGAATAGGGATGCCATGCTTGCAGGCAAAATTGCAGTCCATGAAACTCGATGATGCCTCGCTGTCAATCATGGCCTTCACTTGAAAGCTCTGTCCCGTGGGCAGGTTCAATTGGACCGACATAAGCAAGGCAGGTTGTGATGGCAGGGACTGTTGAGGAGACCACTTCGTTGGCTTGACTCCCAGCTCTTGGGCCTCTACGAGAGCTGGGATTTGGAGTTTTCTGACACAGGGGTCTTCTCGGTCTTGGAGGGGCATCCCCGGGTCAAATGTCCTCCTTTTCCAAAGTATAGGCATAGCCCCTCCCTCCTGCACTTCTCCTTTTCCTCCTCTGACAAGTGTCGTCGGGCTCCGCCAATTTGCATGGGCTCCACCCCTGACGAGGTCAAGGTTCCCACGCTAGGTGGTTGATGGATTCGGGGAGAGGCAGAGGTGCCTGGGAATGGATTGGCTCCGCTCTGTGCTCCAACTGTCGGCCCTCGAGTCGACTGTCGATCTGCAGACACAGCTGGATTAGCTCGGTCAAGGTGCCTGGTGGGGAGGTGTGCGCCAGTTCATCCAACACCTCAGGGTTCAAGCCATTTCAATAAAAGTACATCAGGGCCGGGTCATATTCAGTCTCTTGGGCCAAGACACGGAAGGTGTTAGTGTAGAAGCCAACAAACCCCCTTCCTTGCTTTAGGGTTCCTAGCTGGTAGGTCACCGTCTCCTTCTGCTGTGGGTCTCGAAACATCTCTTCCATGGCGGTGATAAAAGCAGGGTATTGGTGCAGGGCAGGGTCATTCCGGATCAGGTACGGGGTGGCCCATTTGGCCGCCTCTCCTTCTCGCAGGCTGATGGGAAATGCCACCTTCGTATCGTCTGTCGGGAACTTGGCTTCTCATACACGCATGTACAATTCACACTGGGCATGGAACATGGTAAACTGGTCACTCTGGCCACCGTAGTGGAAGGGCATCCCCACGGGAGACTTGATTCTGGCAGGCGCTGCAACTGGCAGCACCGCACCTCCCTGGGCAATCAAGGCGCAAAGGTTCTGTTTCTTGAGCTGGAGGTTCTGGGTCACGGCACAGAGGTTCTCGAGCTCGGTGTACAAGGTCTTGAGGGTCACTGGGATTCCCCCTTCAGCACCACCGCTAGCCTCCATGTTCTTGGTCATGGAGTCATAGGAGAAGAGGGATGGTGGCTGAGTCAAGCTGTCCTGCCCAGAGTGCGAGACATGAGATGGAGGCAAGACTGGAATTAATTCTTGTTTTATTAAAGTAACAGTTACATCAAAGGCAGTGTGCTTCATAGACTTAACTATGCTAACTCACTACTGGCCCTAACTAAGCTATCTAGGCATACTCTGCAGCGTGTGAAGAAAGTTGACTCAGCACCCCAATCAGGGGGGCACCGCCTTAAGTAGGGAAGGTCTTCACTCATAATCTCTGACTCCTCCAAAGTTCCACCTTCTGACCAACCCGCTTCTCACGGCATCTCACGTGGGGCGAGGGGGAGGGGTGAGCCTCTGCTGGCTCATCTGACAGTACAGGCTCGATAGGTGCCAGCTCGGCTTCAGGGGGCAGGGAAGTGTTTGAAGTGCCAGGTGGGGAGTCCTGAGGGGGTGGAGTTGGCGCACGCACCAGGGCATCCCCCAACGGCTCTGTTGGGGCATCTGTAGGTGGAGCTAGGTCAGCTTCGGTGGGAGAACCATCTGTGGGAACTGGCTGTCAACTACACCCTCTCCCTCATTGTCCTCAAAAGCCTCGTCTGCCTCTGATTCCTCTTCCTGCTCTAACTGGGGAAGCTGGGGCTCAACCGCCTCCCCTTCCTGAACCTCCTGGGAGAACTGGGGCTCAATAGTCAACATTTGCAAAAGCGATGCACCATTATAGTTAAGATGTATCTTAGGAACAAAACACATATCAGAAAATCATGTGACGTCTCCTTTATGCATTAAGTTATTGTTTGCATCCCATTTAGAAGCATGGTTTAAAAGGCTTGCCTTAATTTGGCTTCTGTTGAGATCCTCTACCTACGTCATGCCAGTGTTACCCCTGTGCAGGACAAAACTTTTAACTTGATCCCCAGACCTTGCAATAAGGTGGGAGAGGATTTTTTTTAAGGTAACAAAAAGGTAGCTGGGGTGGTGTTTGTCTTCCATTTCCCATGTTTTTTCCCTGCTTTGGTGACAACCTCACTGCACAATTGACAATATAATGGGACAAGGCCAGTTAGCAACTATATGGAAATTTTCTAATTGCCATTGCTCCAGACTGGACATGAACTTGTGTCTTCAGTTTATATGAAGCCCTTCTTACTTACTTAAACATTCTAGAGCAGCATATACAGTACTACTCTAAAGCTCTTCTCCCATATCCTGGTTGCCATCTCTGCCACTATTATTCCTTCTCTCCTTCACATAATCAACCTCTTTTTCTCTCTCCCTTTGGTTCCTTCCCAGCAGTGTTCATACGTGCCATTTCCTCCCCTGCTTAAAATAAAAACCTTTACTGATATTCCTCCTCCAGCTGTAATATTTCTTCTACCCTTTATCTCCAAACTCCTGGAGTGCGCTGCTTACCCCCCCCCGTTTGAACTTTATTTCCAACAACTTTACTTCCACCCTCTGCATTTCACTGAAACTGCTTTTGCAAAAATCAGTAATGATATCCCCACTGCAAAATCTGCTTTGATGCTTCATTATTGTCTCAAACTCAGTTAAATTCAAGACTGAATTTATAAGCACTTGTCCTAAGCCCTCCTCTTTCCATATGCTTTCCTTATCCACTGACAATCTACTCAGTTTAACAGGCACATAGACATAACTTGATTCCTTTCTCTTCTTTGATCATAGAATCATAGAATAGTAGAGTTGGAAGGGGCCTATAAGGCCATCAAGTCCAACACCCTGCTCAATGCAGGAATCCAAATCAAATCATTCCCGACAGATGGCTTTCCAGCTGCCTCTTGAATGCCACCAGTGTCGGAGAGCCTACTACCTCTCTAGGTAATTGATTCCATTGTTGCATGGCTCTAACAGTTAGAAAGCTTTTCCTGATGTCCAGTTGAAATCTGGCTTCCTACAACTTGAGCCCATTATTTTGTGTCCTGCACTCTGGGATGATTGAGAAGAGATCCCGGCCCTCCTCTATGTGACAACCTTTCAAGTACTTGAAGAGTGCTATCATATCTCCCCTCAGTCTTCTCTTCTCCAGGCTAAACATGCCCAGTTCTTTCAGTCTCTCCTCATAGGGCTTTGTTTCCAGTCCCCTGATCATCCTTGTTGCCCTCCTCTGAACCTGTTCCAGTTTGTCGGCATCCTTCTTGAAGTGGGGAGACCAGAACTGGACGCAGTACTCAAGATGAGGCCTAACCAGTGCTGAACAGAGGGGAACTAATACTTCACACGATTTGGAAACTATACTTCTGTTCATGCAGCCTAATATAGCATTTGCCTTTTTTGCAGCCACATCACACTGTTGGCTCATATTCAGCTTGTGATCAACGACAATTCCAAGATCCTTCTCACATGTCGTATTGCTGAGCCAAGTATCCCCCATCTTATAACTGTGCATTTGGTTTCTTTTTCCTAACTGTAGAACTTTGCATTTATCCCTGTTGAATTTCATTCTGTTGTTTTCAGCCCAATGCTCCAGTCTATCAAGGTCCCTTTGAATTTTCTTTCTGTCTTCCACAGTATTAGCTATGCCCCCCAATTTTGTATCATCTGCAAATTTGATAAGCATGCTCTGTACCTCCTCATCCAAGTTGTTAATAAAAATGTTGAAGAGCACTGGGCCCAGGGCTGAGCCCTGTGGTACCCCACTCCTTACTTCTGCCCCGTTTGAGGAGGAACCATTGATAAGCACTCTTTGACTACAATTCTGGAGCCAACTGTGGATCCACCTGATAGTTGTTCCATCCAGCCCACATTTAGCTATGATCTCCATATTCAGCTCATGGGCTCCTCTAGACTACTGTTCTTCAATTTTGGGTCCCCAAATGTTGTTGGACTACAATCCCCTTCATCCTTGGTCATGGACTAAGCTAGCCAGGGTTAATAGGAGTTGTAGTCTGACAACAACTGACGACCCAAGGTTGAAGAACATTGCTCCAGACAACCTATTTATTCAGCATGCATCCTGATTTGCTTGCTCCATGTTTACATGTAGGTTAGACTATAATGTCCACTCTTTATTACGTAGCTATTCTCATTTGTTTATGGAGTGGTTATATGACAATGAACTTTATACCAATTTGCTTGCTAGTTCTTTCCATTAGTCATTCATTTGTCCCACACTTTTCAATGCATTTCTGTATCACTTTCCAAAAAGCAGAATTCCCTTTTTTTAAAAATTGGATTTGTTGTGCCAGGGCAACAGAGCACCTTAACTGTGCAAATCTAAAGTTCCGATATGCTCTTGAAACCCTTCTGCACAATAGTGACAGTGTGAAGGCACCCCAACTCTTGTCACTTCATACCCCCCAGTGAAAATTCTGGTCATGCTGGTCATTTCTCATCTAGACTACTACAGTCTTCTCCTCCCATTTTCTCACCTTAGTCTCCCTTCATCTATTTAGCACTCTGCTGCCAAATCATTCATTTCTGTATTAATCTGATCACATAACACTCTACATTAAATCATTCCTGTCTGCTACCAGATCCTAAAGAAGTTCTTAGTCCTTGCTCTCCATAATCTTATTCCCCATTCTCTCCGTTCTTATATCCCAATACTTTTCTGCCTGTGTTCTTCACTCCTCCAGTTCCACTACATTCACCATCCAAATGTCTCCTGCACCCTCAAAAGGCTCTGCCATCCCCCTGCCCCCAAGTATGTTTGGAATTGCCTCTCAGAACACATGCATGATGCCATCTCTCTTACTTCAAATCCCTCCTCAAAAGCCATCATTTTTGTAAAAGCCTTTGGCACCACCCTCTAGTTCTATGCCCTACTATAGCAGTGAGGAACCTCCAGTTGATGAACCTAATTAGGTTCACCAGTCTCCAGCTTTGACCTGCGAGCCCATTTTTGGCAGGCCACACTCACCTGCCACTCGCCTGATGTCATATGACATCAAGTGCAGGACATAAAGCTGTGACTACAAAGGAACAATCAGAAGCTTTAGAGTATATGCCTGATTCATGTCCCCAATTGTTTCTTTGCAGCTATGGCTCCTTTGCTGTTTAAATTTGGCACCAAATTCAAGCCATGGCTGCAAAGGAGCAATTGGGAGTGCACTCCTGTGCGCTCCTGACTGTTTCTTTACCATACCTGACATCATATGTCAGTTAACTGACAAGTTGGTAGGCCCTGTCTATCTGTCAATGTGGCTGGCCACTTTTGGAATTGGTCCTCTGGCCAAAAGTGGTTCTCCACCCCTGCCCTATGTAGCTCAATCTGTACCAACAAACATATTTCTTCCCTGTTTTCCCTCATTTCTCTTCCTTTCTTCCATTTCCTCTTTGTAGAAAATAAGACTGAATGCTTCTCAGGAAAGAGACCTCTCTAGTTCTAAAAGCACCATGCGCGCTGATGGCACTATACAAACAATAATGATAAAATGGGGTAAATGCTGAAGTATCATCTCATGGATACAGGTTTGCCATGGCTTGGGAGATGTGACAAATCAAGGATAAGCGTCATCCTTTGTGCCTTTAAAAGACCAATAACAAAAAAGCAAGTAACAGACAAGTTAGCTAATGGATACTTGTTGGATGAGAACTGCCAAGAACTCATCTCAATAGTGAAATCAGAACCACTGAAGAGTGCTGGATAGTATAAAAATACTGTGTAACGTGTAGAATTACCTTTTAGAAAAAGAAAGACAAGCAGAAAATAAAATGCCTACTTGTTCTAGGTCACCAATCTGAAAAAACAACAACACCATACCAAACAATGAGTACAGAATCACAGCGTTATTTGTTAATCTTCTTGCAGCACTCCAAAATTTACTACTTTTCCTGTCAGATCTGTTCCCCAAAAGAGCTCTTTTCTTCTAATTTTGTCACAACATTATAATGCAAGCACAAAAGAGAAAAAAATAGTATTGGCTTCATATGAAAATTCTTCTTTCCCTTTATAGTTACAACCACGCCAGTGCAATCCTGAGAACATAGGGGAGGAATGATATAGGTTCCATATGGACAACAGACCTTTTGGCCTGGCTGACATTCACCATTTGGAAACAATGCACATATTACAGATGTAGTTAATATTGTCCTTACTGCAAGCCACTACACATATAGTAAATCATCTTGTAGGTTTCCTCTTCCCATATTCATAGCTGTGTGCAAAACAATTCCAATAAATGGCAGACCAGAACTGGCATAAAAAATAGCAGAATGCAATTCTGGTTTCTATTGAGTTCTTTTCAGTAAGGTAAACAGGAGGAACACAGTTGTGTAGCATTGAGCATAGCTGAAGAGGCTGTAGGTTTTCCCACCAATGCTAAGGAAAGCAAAAGATTTCTGATCAAATACGACATGTGTAAAACAGTTTGCAATTAAAATGCAATACCTATATTGGCTAGAACACTCTTCTGCACTTCAATCACTTTCTCTTTTGCATTAATGATGATCATATGTTCACATAATTAATAGAAGAGAGGCTCAAAGGAGATTTCATCCTCAAAATGTTTTGTGAAAAATGACTGCTCCCCCACTCTCAGTGCTAAGCTGTCGAGGCACTTGTCCATGTATCTAGATGCTGCACAGCAAAGTTTTAATTCTGAGAATGGAAGGGAGGGTGAGCAGTTAAACTGCTCAAATATGTGTCTGTGCTGACCTCATAAGGTCACTGTATGAATACAATAGAGGAGGGAGAGCCATATATGCTACCTTGAGCTCCTTGGAAGAAAGGCAGGTTATAAATGTAATAAACAGATCCATTAAATAAACCCCAGGTCCGAAGAACATGAGTCATTTCTGGATCAACACAGCAACCCGTCTCTCAGAAATCCCAGGCTGTCTTTTTTCTGCTCCATATAAGCAATCAGAGAGTTATACTAGTGTAAACTTGAACAAGGTATGCTTACCAGTGCATGGCATTCCTATTGACGTATAAGATTCAACACGGACACATACACCAACTTGCCTGCACTATCCCTACATAAGACAGGAGCTCATTCCTCATGTTGCATATCCAAGAACTGCAGTGGTGCATATTAGTACTAATTTTATTCTGAGGAGTTTTCCTCCAGTTATCTGCAAATTTGCTAAGGATTTTCTCCAGCATTTCATCCAACATTGATAAAAATGTTGAAGAGTACTGGGCCCAGGAAACAGCCCTAAGGCACCCAACTTGAAACCTCCCTCCAATTTGATGAGGAGCCAACAACTCATTCTCTTTGAATATGGATGTCCAATCAGCTGTGAATCCTCCCCATGGTATCATGTGCCCAAAGCTTTGTTAATCTGCTTTTTAAATCTCATCCTAACAATGTTTTCCTAAAAATTTATTATTTCTGTTGTCAGATTTATATTTCTTCAATGGCAACTTTATTGTGATGGGAAGCTGTACAATAAAATGTCATTCAGCAACTGTTCAATAGGCAAGTGTAATTATACAAGTTATAGTACATAGGTTTATTCCAGGTTATATTAATCAACACTTAATGCAAAATAGCAATACATGTGCATGCTAGACTAACAAGTAGCAGCTGACAATAGTATTACAAGTAAGAGCATAAGAAGAGCCTGCTGGATCAGGTCAGTGACCCATCTAGTCCAGCATCCTGTTCTCAGTGGCCAACCAGATGCCTGCAAGCAGGATCTGAGCCTGTAAGCAGGATCTGAGCACAAGAGTACTATCCCCCACTGCGTTTTCCAGCAACTGGTATTCAGAAGCATACTACCTCTGACTATGGAGGCATAGCATAGCCATCGTGACTAGTAGCCTCAGACATCAGAGTATACAAGATGAGACATAATATGATGCATTGCTTAAATTCATGCTGTATTAAGGTTATGCAGGAAGATTGCATATTTCATTTTATCATAATCACACTGGTTAGCCCAATGAGAATATTTAACTGTTACATTAAGCCTTAGTTCAGAACTTTACTATCAATCTGAAAACATTTCAGGGGGCATGGCTAGCTCACTACCAAGTCTTGGCAATATTCCTCACTTCTTTTCTACTGAGAATGGATGATTGTCCATGTTTTCCTGTTGCGCCCCAGGCGCAAGAGAAGTTAGCTCAGGGAGAGGAGTCAGATGAGGATGAGGTCCCTGGGAGTGTTGAAGGAAGGGGGAGCACTGTCAGCCCGCAGACTTCACCGGCCAGCCCCCCCATTGAGGCGGTTCCTGCACTGCCTGCAAGTTCCTCGCCTGAGCCATTGGAAGTGACCCTTCGCACATGCCACACCCACAGGAATCCCCATCTGGCACTTCAAATGCTTTCCTGCCAACCAGCTTCCCGCTCCCTGAAGCCGAGCCATCACCTAGCAAAGCCCCACTGTTGGATGGGCCACTGGAGGCTCATCCCCCTCCCTCACCCCACGTGAGAAGAGGGACTTTCAGAGGGTGGAACTTCATAACTTCATTTGCAAGCAAAGACCTTCCCTACGTAAGCAGGTGCCTACCCAGACTCTAGTGCTGAGTCAACTCTCCCCACATGCTGCAGAGACTGCTTAGGTAGCTTAGCTAGGGTAAGTAGTGGAGCTAGAGCAGACAGGTTTATGAAGTGCACTGCTTTGGATGTAACCATCACACTAATAAAATGAGAATTGAACCAAGCCTTGCCTCCGTCTCTTGCCTCGGGCTCTGGGCAGGACAGTTTTCCATGACCTGTGAGAAGCATCGGTCGGGGGACGTAGAGAAGACCACAAATGGGAAGACTCCAGGTCTTGATGGCTTTGGAGCAGAATTTTATAAAACATTCAGTCAGATTCTCCTTCCCCATCTACAAGCACTGGTGAATGGAATTATGAAGGGAGATAGGATCCCAGAGACTTGGAGACAAGCTAGAATAACTGTCATCCCTAAACCTCAAAGACCCGTGCTCTCTGGGGTCCTATCACCCAATAGCTCTTCTGAATCAAGATGCTAAGCTACTTACTTCGATAATGGCTCAGAGATTAAATGTCTTTATCTCTAGATACATTTGCACTGATCAGACAGGTTTTATCCCTAAGTGGCAAAGACTTAAAACAATTTAAAAAGTAACTTCGATCCATTAATATGAGCTATCAAAATGGAGCTTTATTCTTGGAAAAACCTTTCCTTTCTTGGCTTGGCAGAGTGACTGCAGTGAAAATGGCCATTCTGCCCAAATTCCTCTTCCTTTTCCAACTCTCCCCATTTATCTCTGTGAGACACTCCTATAGAAATGGCAGCAAATGCTTGACTCTTACTGCAACTGCAGTAAATGCTCATGCTTAAGCAAAGCAGTTCTTTATCACTCAAGCAATAAAGAAGGTTTTGGCATGTCAAATCTGTAGCTATATTACAAAGCATTGCAGTTTAAACAATTAGCTCAAATGATTGGCTTTGACTTAAGTATACCTTGGATTTCAATGGAAATTACTTCGGATGTGAAATGTCCATCAATACAATCACTCCCCTTGCTACCGCCATCTAAATGTGCTCTTTCCTCAATCACACACCCTTTCTTGAATGCCACCTTGAAAATCTGGACTCAATGGGTCCGCAAACTAGTGCCTTGGCCATCCCCTCTCCTTCCATTTCTAGATCATCCCAAGTTTAGCCATATTGACAAATGTAGACAAATTGCTTGACAAATGTAGACAAATTGCTGACAATGTGAGATCTGTTTGATTGAGGACATCCTTTACAAATTTCTCAATTAGTAAAGCGTCTCTCTGGGTTAGGAATCAACTGGTATAGAATCTTACAGGTATCCTCCTTTACAAACACAATTTACTAAGCTGAAGGCTCACCACATTCTTTGACGTCCTATGAATCCCTGTGTAAACCATGAACTAGCCAAAAAGGTGCTATCTCTATCATTTATAGCTTCCTATTAGAATTTAAATATAGAAAAGACAATTCGGCACGTAAAGCTTGGGCTAAAGATTTGGGGAGGGAAATGATGGAAGAGGAATGGAATGATATATGGGTAGGTCCACACTCAAACCACTTCAGCTCTTATCAAATAAAATGCTTTGAAAGTTATACATCGGTGGCACCTCACACCTGTCAAACTGAACTATATCAACTCCTCCCTCTTCCCTCTGTGCTGAAGGGGATGCCCAATTCGTAGTTTTTTCCTACATTTATGGTGGGACTGTAATAAAGTGAGACAATTCAAATTGCTAGTAAGGTTCTTAAAGCCACAATCACCTTGGATCTAGCTTTGGCACTTCTTTTCCTTAAAGGAGATTCTGATGTTCCTAAAACTCAGATGTCTCTCCTATCCAGATTCCTACTTGCAGTGAGGCTTGAAATAGCCAAAAATTGGAAGGAAGCAGAACATCTATAGATAAAGAATTGGTTTAGTAGACTTTGGCAACTTGCCCTAGAAAAAAACATTAACTCAAAAGCGAAAAAAAGCTTGAGGGGAGACATCCTCCAATAAATTCACTCCAATATGGTATCCTTTTATATAGTATGCTTTCGAAGATGGGGCAGAAGCGAGACCACCCTCATCATTAATTTCCTTTTGGTGGATGTATATCGTGCTTTTTAATTCTATTATCGTGCTTTCTGGCATTCTTTCTATTTCTTATGTAAGGCTGATGTTGTTGAACATACTCTCTTTTTTTATGTAGAGTGACATGTTTGTTGTACTTTGATCATTGTTATACTTTGTTGTTACATTTACTGGAACTCTCAATAAAACATTATTTAATAAAAAAGGACAGCATTTTAGGTAATTTCAGTAGCAACTTTAGAAAGTACATATCTTTTAAAACAGAATAGTTAAGATATTATAAGCTTCCCTTCACATTTCCTGTATATAAAGTACAAGCCTTCTTATTCTTTTATGATACAGTACTGATATTTCCTGGTAAACCCTAATTTTTTTTTACTCAGGGATTGTCCTTCACATGAAAGGGATTGGCATCAAGATAGAACAAAGGAGTCACTTCCTGTTGGAGAAGCCCCCCTCCCCCCCAAAAAAATCAGTTTGCTGCTTAGGTTAGTAGTATCATTATACTACTAGTTCCATCTTTAGATCTTTTATTATCAATAGCCTTAGCCAGGAGAGTTTTGTGGAATAGTCAAAAAAAGCTAAACTGACCTGGCAGGAAAGAGAGGTAAAGACAAGACTGAGATGCTGCTGGTGGGTGGTTTCTCTGATCAGATGGTGGATATACACCCTGTCCTGGACGGGGTTACACTCCCCTTAAAGGAACAGGTTCGCAGTCTGGGAGTTGTTTTAGATCCTTCCCTGTCACTTGAGGCTCAAGTAGCCTCGGTGGCACGGAATGCGTTCTACCAACTTCGGTTGGTAGCCCAGCTACGTCCCTATCTGAGCAGGGAGGACCTAACATCAGTGGTACATGCTCTGGTAACCTCACGATTGGATTACTGCAATGCGCTCTATGTAGGGCTACCTTTGAAGACAGTTCAGAAGCTACAGCTCGTGCAAAACGCGGCGGCCAGATTGATAACGAAGACCAAGCGGTCTGAACACATAACACCTGTTCTGGCTCACTTGCACTGGCTGCCAATATGCTTCCGGGCCAGATTCAAAGGGTTCGTTTTAACTTATAAAGCCTTATACGACGCGGGACCACAATACCTGCTGGAAGGCCTCTCCTGATATGAACCTGCCCATACACTGCGTTCTACATCGAAGGCCCTCCTCCGAGTTCCGACTCAGAGGGAAGCTTGGAGGGTGGTAACAAGAACTAGGGCCTTCTCAGTGGTGGCCCCCGAACTGTGGAATAGTCTTCCCGATGAGGTGCACCTGGCGTCGACACTGTTATCTTTCCGGCGCCAGGTTAAAACTTTCCTCTTTTCTAAGGCATTTTAATCTAACTTTAATTTTAATTTAGTTTTTTTAAAATTTGCTGTAACTGATTTTAGATTTTTCATTCTTTATATGTGTCTTTGCTGTATTATATTATGGGTTTTTATTGTATATATTTGTATTTTTTGCTGTACACCGTCCAGAGAGCTATGCTAGTGGGGCGGTATAAAAATCTAATAAATAAATAAATAAATAATGCATTATATAGATGAAGATAGACAAGTATATTGAATTTTATGGCAAAACAGGAAACTAGGCCATATTGTCCCACACACTACGTTTGCTGCAAATGCAGAAGAATTAATTTGTTCCCAATAATTTAAATTGACTAAGAAAGAAGAAAGCCAGTCAATAGAGCTCAGGAACCCAGATAAAGCTTGCAGATTTGCATCATTCCCCAAGATCAGCATCATCACCCAGAACTGAGGAAAGCTGGAGCAGAGAACTAGGCATTCAAAAAGGCCTGCTGTGCATTTGAGAACTGTAACCATTCTAGGAAGATATGTTGAACAGTGAGGGAAACACTACAAAAACATATGTGTGTGTGTGTTGAGGGGAGTTCCTTCAATAGATACTAATGGAGAGTGACTTCATGCCTAATCTTTAAAAGGGTCAGAACTTCTTTCCTTCTGCTCCTCAGTGGCACATTTTACCACAAATTTTAGCTCAAGAAGGTTATTGTTTGTCTTGCCTTCCCTTACACTGTCCAACAATATAGACCAGTAGCACGGACTGTGGAAAGGGCAATATGGAAAGTTGAATGAAAATGTATAAAAGTAGGAAAATGTTCAGGAGGTGCATTTACATTTATTATGGCACAAAGAAATACACATGCCACTATTCCTCTGTGCCCATAAAATCCCATATAAAAAAAATCAACTTGAATTCTGGTGATTAATTTTCACAGCTCTCCTATATACACTAGTAATTATAAAGGAAACACTACTCCAATGAAGAACATAAGAAAAGCCTGCTGGATCAGGGCAGTGACCCATCTAGTCCAGCATCCTGTTCCCACAGTGGCCAACCAGATGCCCATGTGAAGCCTAGAAGCAGGATCTGAGTGCAACAGCATTCTATGTCTGAATTTTCATACATGCTATTATTTATTTTATTTATTAAATTTATATCCCACCCTTCCTCCCAGAAAAAGCCCAGGATGGCAAACAAAAACACTAAAAGCACTCTAAAACATCTTAAACAAACTTCTTTAAAATATATTAAAACAAACCATCTTTAAAACCTTTTTCAAAAAAAGCTTTGAAAATGGAAATGGACTGCCTTCAAGTTGATCCCGACTTACGGCTACCCTATGAATAGCGTTTTCATGGTAAGAGGTATTCAGAGGGGGTTTACCATTGCCTCCCTCTGGGGCTAGTCCTCCCCAGCTGGCTAGGGCCTGCTCAGCTTGCCACAACTGCACAAGCCAGTCCCTTCCTTGTCCACAACTGCCAGCTGAGGGGCAACTGGGCTCCTTGGGACTATGCAGCTTGCCCACGGCTGCACAGGGGGCAGGGCACGTAACCCCTGAGCCACTCACTGTGGGGGTGATCTTTAGCTGGCCCTTGACACCCAGGAGACATGAACGGGGATTTGAACTCACACACTCTGGACTCGCAGCCAGACTCTCCTCCCCACTGTGCTATACCAGCTGTTCAAAAAAGCTTCAAAAACATCTTATAAAGTAATTTCAACACAGACAGAGACTGGGATAAGTTTCTGCTTAAAAGACTTGTTGAAAGAGGAAGATCTTCAGTAGGCACTGAAAAGATAATAGAGATGGTGCCTGTCTAATAGTTATGGGGAGGGAAATCCAAAGTGTTGGTGCTACAACATTAAAGGTCCACTTCCTGTGTTGTGCGGAACAGGCCTCCTGTTCTTTATGTAGGCTGCACTTTATGTAGGCATTTTTATATATATTTGAATGATACATAGACAATTTTTATGAGCATCAGAGAAATAATTGATAAATGTGTGCATATTTTCAGTATTATTCATCACATTTTCCTGAATATATTAGGGGTGGGCTTCATTAAAAGTTAGGCACAAATATTACTAGAAATGTTAGCAGACTGCTTAAAGCCTTACACATTTTGGTCACTAGCCACAACACTCAAACTTTTAACAGTCAACATTTAAGTCAGTCTGAGAACATTTAAGTCAGAAGCTATCCATTTTTACATCTTAAGAAGCACCTCCTCAATAAGAACTATATAGGTCATGTAGGGAATGGGACCTATGTAGGTCATATAGGGACTGGTAGAGATTATTATAGCTCTCAGCCAAATGGCAATACTGATAAACACTTAACCAGTCACCATTAACCTGCATCTACATGTTTTCTGAGTGTTGCTTCACACGTTACACTGGTGTTTCCCATAGCAAACATGTACAGTTTGAACAGATGTGTGTACTTAAACATCTATGTAGATGTTCTAGAGAGCCCTGGCCCAATTCATTAGACCCTGTGGATCTTAACTTCCACCCAGACTCTAATCTCCCATTTTTGGGCAAGGTGATTGGAGAAGGTGCTGGCTGCTCAGCTCCAAGTTTTCCTGGATGAATTGGACTGAAAATGGAAATGGACTGCCTGCAAGTCAATCCCGACTTATGGCTACCCTATGAATAGCGTTTTCATAAGCGGTATTCAGAGGAGCTTTATCATTGCCTACCTCTGAGCAGGGCCGGATTAAGCTGAGGAGGGCCCCTAGGCTGATTCTGAGCTGCCTGCCATCCTGTCCCATCCCATCCCCCCCGCTTCACCTACCTTTCCACTTTTTTTGCGGCTGCGCGCACTGTGTGAGCAGGTTTGCCATCAATCAAGATGGCGGCCAAGGTTTCCCTAAGGGGCTGAAGCCTCTGCCGCCATCTTGGTTGATGGCAGCAATGCACGCATGTAGAATGCATGCATACCATCAACCAAGATGGTGGCAGAGGCTTCAGCCCCTTAGGGAAACCTCGGCCACCATCTTGATTGATGGCAAACTGCAAAAAACAGCGGAGAAAAAGGTAAGTGAAGCGGGGGGATGGCGGGCAGTTGGGAAGCTCTTGTCCTGCGATCCGCGGCTCCTGTCCTGCTTCCGCGGATTGCGGAAGGAGAGCAGAGGGCCCTCTGTAGCTCCAGGGGCCCTCGGGCCAGTGCCCCACCTGGCTGCCCTTTAGAACCAGCCCTGCCTATACATGCAGTATGCACGCCACAAACCATGAAGATTAAAAACAGCGATCAATACTAAATATCGGTGCAGAGTGCAGGTGCAGTAAAATTATTGAAAATAAAATGTTTAATGGACCGTTTTTATTTGGCTGGTGTGCATTATGTCTTTTAAGCCATCCTTTTAGAACGTTATGAATGCGATTGCAAAGTGCAAACATTTTCTTTTTGTACATAATGAAAAATCTATATATATACATATTTAGCTTATGCACGGGCCCCCAAGAGCTCCGGGCCCCTAGGCTTCAGCCTACTAAGCCTAATGGATAATCCAGCCCTGCCTCTGAGGCTAGTCCTCCCCAGCTGGCTAGGGCCTGCTCAGCTTGCCACAGCTGCATAAGCCAGCCCCTTCCTTGTCTGCAACTGCCAGCTGGGGGGCAACTGGACTCCTTGGGACTATGCAGCTTGCCCAGAGCAACACAGGTGGCAGGGCACGTAACCCCTGTGCCACTCACTGTGGGGGTGATCTTTAGCTGGCCCTTTACACCCAAGAGACACGAGCAGGGATTTTAACTCACAGACTCTGGACTCCCAGCCAGGCTCTCCTCCCCACTGTGCTATGCCAGCTGTGTGAATCAGACTAACTAGACCAGCCTTTCCCAACCGGTGTGCCTCCAGATGTTGTTGGACCACAACTCCCATCAGCCTCAGCCAGCATTGCCAATGGTCAGGAAAGATGGGAATTGTGGTCCAACAACATCTGGAGGCACACTGGTTGGGAAAGGCTGATCTAGACCTTTTTCAATCAGGCTTCAGGCCTGATCATGGGACAGAGACTGCCTTGCTCGCCCTGCTTGATGACCTATGCCAAGCATCAGACAGGGAGAGTGTGTCCCTGTTGGTGCTGCTGCACCTCTCAGCAGCCTTTGATACCATCAACCATGGTATTCTTCTGGGCCGTCTAGCTGCGATGGGATTGGGAGGCACTGTTTTACGGTGGCTCTGGTCCTGCTTAACGGACAGGACCCAGAAAGTGGTGCTGGGAGACTACAGCTTGACCCCCTGGCCATTGGCCTATGGGGTACCGCAGGGTTCCATTCTGTCTCCCATGCTCTTTAACATTTATATGAAACCGCTGGGAGAGGTCATCAGGAGATTTGGAGTACAATGTCATCAATATGCTGATGACAAGAGGTCATCTTGTGGATAAGAAATTGGTTAAGAAGCAGAAAGCAGAGAGTAGGAATCAACGGACAGTTCTCCCAATGGAGGGCTGTAGAAAGTGGAGTCCCTCAAGGATCGGTATTGGGACCTGTACTTTTCAACTTGTTCATTAATGACCTAGAATTAGGAGTGAGCAGTGAAGTGGCCAAGTTTGCTGATGACACTAAATTGTTCAGGGTGGTTAAAACAGAAAGGGATTGCGAAGAGCTCCAAAAAGACCTCTCCAAACTGAGTGAATGGGCAGAAAAATGGCAAATGCAATTCAATATAAACAAGTGTAAAATTATGCATATTGGAGCAAAAAATCTTAATTTCACATATACGCTCATGGGGTCTGAACTGGCGGTGACCGACCAGGAGAGAGACCTCGGGGTTGCAGTGGACAGCACGATGAAAATGTCGACCCAGTGTGCGGCAGCTGTGAAAAAGGCAAATTCCATGCTAGCGATAATTAGGAAAGGTATTGAAAATAAAACAGCCAATATCATAATGCCATTGTATAAATCTATGGTGCGGCCGCATTTGGAATACTGTGTACAGTTCTGGTCGCCTCATCTCAAAAAGGATATGATAGAGTTGGAAAAGGTTCAGAAGAGGGCAACCAGAATGATCAAGGGGATGGAGCGACTCCCTTACGAGGAAAGGTTGCAGCATTTGGGGCTTTTTAGTTTAGAGAAAAGGCGGGTCAGAGGAGACATGATAGAAGTGTATAAAATTATGCATGGCATTGAGAAAGTGGATAGAGAAAAGTTCTTCTCCCTCTCTCATAATACTAGAACTCGTGGACATTCAAAGAAGCTGAATGTTGGAAGATTCAGGACAGACAAAAGGAAGTACTTCTTTACTCAGCGCATAGTTAAACTATGGAATTTGCTCCCACAAGATGCAGTAATGGCCACCAGCTTGGACGGCTTTAAAAGAAGATTAGACAAATTCATGGAGGACAGGGCTATCAATGGCTACTAGCCATGATGGCTGTGCTCTGCCACCCTAGTCAGAGGCAGCATGCTTCTGAAAACCAGTTGCCGGAAGCCTCAGGAGGGGAGAGTGTTCTTGCACTCGGGTCCTGCTTGCGGGCTACCCCCAGGCACCTGGTTGGCCACTGTGAGAACAGGATGCTGGACTAGATGGGCCACTGGCCTGATCCAGCAGGCTCTTCTTATGTTCTTAAGTTCTTATGACACTCAACTCTATCTCTCCCTACCACCTGATTACAGGGAGGGAGCGCTCATCCTAAAACGGTGCCTGGAGGTTGTGAAGGGCTGGATGTGGGCTAACAAACTGAAGCTTAATCCAGACAAGACAGAAGCATTGCTGGTCAAGGGGAAAACTGCGCCAGGGATAGGGTTGCAACCTATTCTGCATGGGGTTGCACTCCTCTTGAAGGAGCAGGTCTGCAGTTTGGGAGTTCTCCTAGATCCTGTCCTGCTGCTTCAATATCAGGTGGCTGCAGTAGCCAGGAGTGCTTTTGGCCAACTCAAACTGGTCTACCAGCTGCGCCTGTTCCTGGAAGCAGTTAACTTGGCTGCAGTGACACATGCATTGGTGACATTGAGGCTTGATTACTGTAACACACTCTATGTGGGGCTGCCTTTGAAAATTAACGTTGTTTTGTTTTAATGTATTTTAAGGTCTTTTTATGATGTTTTAAAGTGTTTTTAGTGTTCTGTTTGCCGCCCTGGGCTCCTGCTGGATGGAAGGGTGGGGTATAAATAAAATGATAGATTAGATAGATAGATTAGACAGACAGACAGACAGATAGGTTCGGAAGTTATAGGTGGTTCAAACTGCAGCAGGCAGAATGTTAATTGGAGCACAGCACAGGGAGCATATCACCCCTGTGCTTTATTGACTCCCCTGGCTCCCAATTTCTTTCCAGGCCCAATTCAAAGTGCTCATTCTGACCTTTAAAGCCCTAAATGGCCTTGGACTAACGTACCTGAGGGACTGCTTAGGCCCATATGTACCTTCCTGGGATTTAAGATCATCTGCCTCTGGTCTCCTCTGTGTGCCTGGAGTGAAAGATGTTAGACTGACCGGCATGCAGGAGAGAGCCTTTTCAGCTGTGGCCCCCAGACTTTGGAATACCCTACCCCAAGAAGCCTGCTCTACTCCCTCCCTGATGGTTTTCCAGAGACTTCTGAAAACCATCTTGTTCTGGAAAGCCTTTAGGAAGGACTGAAGGTACAGCCTGAACTGATTTTATGCCTTCTATTTTAATTTTACCTCTTTAGTCCCTTCAGTACCACATATATATATGTGTGTGTATTGTATTTTACGTATTTTAATTGTATTTTATGTATTTTAATTTATGTTAATGTTTTTGTGAGATGCAACTGAACCTTAGCTGTTATCCCTTATCAGCTTCCTGAGATCAAAAGTCAGGAAGAGGGGGTGTTGTATATCAGGACCCCTGGATGATGCTGTCTAGCCCCCTTATCTTCAAAGGCTTCAAAGGAGTGGATCACGGCAGGGGCGGAATATGGCTATTTGCCTCTCCCCTCCCTGTGGACCAAGAAACTCCATAAAAATGAAGGATATTCCTTCAGTTGTTCCCTATTTCCATCTACTCTACTCGCCTGAAGTTTGAGAGGGAAAAGCCGTTTGGGGACCAGGCTATTCTACTGTGAGTATAGGATCTTAGCTTAGCAAGCTCTTGGTTATTTTCTTTTGTCTGTATTGAACCTCTCACCTTTGTTATGCCAATGTACCTCTTGAGGGTAATTAGCTTTGAGGAACAATTGCTGCTCTCTTTTTATATATACCTTTCTTTTCTTTTAAAGGGTGTGTATTGGCTCGAAACTGTTGTTGTTATGTGCCTTCAAGTCGATCACGACTTATGGCAACCCTATGAATCAGCGACCTCCAAGAGCATCTGTCATGAACCACCCTGCTCAGATCTTGTAAGTTCAGGTCTGTGGCTTCCTTTATGGAATCAATCCATCTCTTGTTTGGCCTCCCTCTTTTTCGACTCCCTTCTGTTTTTCCCAGCATTATTGTCTTTTCTAGTGAATCCTGTCTTCTTATTATGTGTCCAAAGTATGATAACCTTAGTTTCAACATTTTAGCTTCAAGTGATAGTTCTGGTTTAATTTGATCTAACACCCAATTATTTGTCTTTTTCGCAGTCCATGGTATGCGCAAAGCTCTCCTCCAGCACCACATTTCAAATGAGTTTATTTTTCTCTTATCCGCCTTTTTCACTGTCCAACTTTCACATCCATACATAGAGATCGGGAATACCATGGTCTGAATGATCCTGACTTTGGTGTTCAGTGATACATCTTTGCATATGAGGATCTTTTCTAGTTCTCTCACAGCTGCCCTCCCCAGTCCTAGTCTTCTTCTGATTTCTTGACTATTGTCTCCATTTTGGTTAATGACTGTGCCAAGGTATTGATAATCCTTGACAAGTTCAATGTCCTCATTGCTAACTGTAAAGTTACATAAATCTTCTGTTGTCATTACTTTAGTCTTCTTGACGTTCAGCTGTAGTCCTGCTTTTGTGCTTTCCTCTTTAACTTTCATCAGCATTCGTTTCAAATCATTACTGGTTTCTGGTAAGAGTATGGTATCGTCTGCATATCTTAAATTATTGATGTTTCTCCCTCCAATTTTCACGCCTCCTTCATCTTGGTCCAATCCCGCTTTCCAAATGATATGTTCTGCGTACAGATTAAAAAAATAGGGTGATAAAATACACCCCTGTCTCACACCCTTTCCAATGGGGAACCAAGGTTTCTCTATATTCTGCCCTTACAGTAGCCTCTCGTCCAGAGTATAGGTTGCGCATCAGGACCATCAGATGCTGTGACACTCCCATTTCTTTTAAAGCATTCATAGTTTTTCATGATCTACACAGTCAAAGGCTTTGCTGTAGTCTATAAAGCACAGGGTGATTTTCTTCTGAAATTCCTTGCTCCGTTCCATTATCCAACGTGTGTTTGCAATATGATCTCTGGTGCCTCTTCCCTTTCTAAATCCAGCTTGGACGTCTGGCATTTCTCGCTCCATATATGGTAAGAGCCTTTGTTGTAGAATCTTGAGCATTACTTTACTTGCATGGGATATCATGGCAATAGTTCGGTAATTACTGCATTCTCTGGGATCCCCTTTCTTTGGAAGTGGGATATATATTGAACGTTTCCAGTCTGTGGGCCATTGCTTAGTTTTCCATATTTCTTGACAAATTCTTGTCAAAATTTGGACAGATTCAGTCTCAGTAGCTTGTAGCAACTCTATTGGTACGCCGTCTATTCTTGGTGATTTGTTTCTTCCAAGTATTTTAAGAGCAGCTTTCACCTCACATTCTAAAATTTCTGGTTCTTCATCATATGGTTCCTCCATGAATGAATCTGTCATCCTGGCATCTCTTTTATAGAGTTCTTCTGTGTATTGCTTCCATCTTCCTTTTATTTCATCTCGGTCAGTCAGTGTGTTCCCCTGTTGATTATTCAACATCCCTACTCGTGGTTTAAATTTCCCTTTCATTTCTCTAATCTTTTGGAATAGGGCTCTTGTTCTTCCCATTTTGTTGTCCTTTTCTATTTCTATACAATAACTATTGTAATAGTTTTCTTTGTCCCCATGTATTAGTTGTTGTATAGTTGCATTTAGGGTTCTGACCGTGTTTCTATCTCCTTTTGCTTTTGCTTTCCTTCTCTCTTTAACCATTTTAAGAGTTTCTTCAGTCATCCATTGAGGTCTTTCTCTCTTTTTAACAAGACTTATTGTCTTTTTGCTTTCTTCCTGATAATGTCCCTGACTTCACTCCATAGTTCTTCTGGTTCTCTGTCAACTAAGTTTAAAGCCTCAAACCTGTTCCTTATTTGATCTTTATATGCTTCTAGGATGTTATTTAAATTGTATTTTGGCATTATGAGTGCTTTGTTGTTCTTCTTTAGCTTTACTCTGATTTTCAATACAATCAGTTCATGATCTGTACCGCAGTCTGCTCCTGGTCTTGTTTTTGCAGAAAGTATGGAACTTCTCCATCTTCTTTTTCCAATTATATAATCAATTTGATTCCTATATTGACCATCTGGTGATGTCCACGTGTACAGCCGTCTTTTTGGTTGCTCAAAAACTGTGTTGGCAAGAAACAAGTCATTGGCTTCACAGAATTCAATAAGTCTTTCTCCTGCTTCATTTCTGTCATCTAAGCCCTATTTCCCCACAATTCCTAGTTCTTCTCTGTTCCCTACTTTTGCATTCCAGTCTCCTAAGATTATCATCATATCTTGCTTTGGTGTGTGATCAATTTCCTCCTGTACTTCTGTGTAAAATCTCTCCAATTCCTCTTCTTCTGCATTTGATGTTGGAGCGTAGACTTGGATGATGGTTATGTTAATAGGTTTCCCATTTAATCTCATTGATATCACTTGCGTTGTAGCTCCTAATTGCTTTTGCTACATCACTTCTCACTATTAAAGCAACCCCGTTTCTTCTTGATTTCTCATTTCCTGCATAAAATATTTTGTAGTTGCCTGATTGGAAATGTCCCATTCCAGTCCATTTTAATTCACTCACGCCAAGTATTGCAATGTTGATACGCTCCATTTCTTGCTTGACAATTTCTAACTTTCCCTGGTTCATGCTTCTCACATTCCATGTTCCTACTGTGTGCGTCTCACAGCTCCGGATTCTCCTTTCGCATCTGTGCATATCAGCCTCTGGGCTTCCTGTTGGGTTTGACCCAACTGAGTCATTAGTCACAGCACTACTCGTACTTGTCCTTTGTTCTTCCCCAGTAGCTCGGTGAGTGCCTTCTGACCTGGGGGTCTCATCTTCCAGCACTATCTCGGGTTGCTTTTTGGATACCCTGTTCATAGGGTTTTCGTGGTAACAGATATTCAGAGGTGGTTTACCATTGCCTTCCTCTGAGTTTGGATGCATCTTAGTTTGGTGTCTCAGCTTTTGACCATTCTGCCTTGGGTGCCCCTGCTAGGAGTCTAGCCTCTTGGTCTAGACTCCTGACAGCATTGCTCTCAGCTTCTTCAACACTCTCAAACCCCCTCACCACATTAAGGTGAAAGGGCTCGAAACTAATGATTCTAAATCTAGTCCTTGATCGCTGACCGCTACTGATTACTGTTAATTAATGTGGGTTAATACCCTTAGAACTCACTAGTTGTCTGAGATCCCCTTGCTCCGAGAAGGAAGCTGGAAAAAGGGGTGGTGGCAGTTCTACCATTGGTTTAATCCTGAAGGAGGGATAGTTTGCCTGGGAAGCAGAGACCCAAAGGTGCTGGGACTGTTCTCAGAAGCAAAGAACCCCCCTTGGGGCGCTGAGGACAAGGAACCCCAGGGGGACAATTCTTTGACATTCTATTTTAATTTTACCTCTTTAGTCCCTTCAGTACCACATATGTGTGTATTGTATTTTACATATTTTAACTGTATTTTATGTATTTTAATTTATGTTAATATTTTTGTGATCTTTACTGTGTACAATTTTATTATGTATGTGTTTGATTTTATTGTAAGCCACACTGAGTGCCCTATTATAGGATAGAAGGGCTGGATAGAAATATTTTAAATAAATAAATGAACTTCCGTATTAAGGATTCACTGTTGTTTGCACCTTACATGTCTGCTGTGGGAAATGCCAATGTACCCACAGCAAACAGAAGCACTGTGTACATGTCAATGATATCCTTACAATAATATGCACTGCTGCATTAGTCTGGTATAATGTTAGCATGGAATTGTCCCATGCCACATTGTTCTGTTTTAACTGGGATTATTTACTACCATATCTTGCTTTTGACCTACACAAAACAGTACAGCCCAATGCAGAACCTTCATATGCTTCAGAACATACATGGAGCTTGCATGGGTATGGGCTTCCCCAAGGGCCATTAATATGGTATTTTTAGCAACGTGTCCAAATGACGGCCCTGTAGACCTTTATCCTAGATAAAGTGTGTCTGTGTATTGTTATAGCTACTCTTTTCTGTTTAGCACAGCCTTTCCCAACTAGCGGGCCACCACATGTTGTTGGACCACAATTCCCATCTTTCCTGGCCATTGGCAATGCTGGCTGAGGCTGATGGGAGTTGTGGTCCAACAACATCTGATGGCCCACTAGTTGGGAAAGGCTGGTTTAGCACAATGCTATGATTTAATGCCCAGTTAGAAAGGGACTGTTAAAGCAGAGGTTACAGGGCCACTAAGTGCCTACATTTTCAGTATAACACTTGTACTGAGTGACAGAATCTTATGCAACAGGAGGAATACCAAGAAGCATTCTCTGAGTGGCTGCTCAAACAATTATGAGAATATTTCCCTGGAGATCTGCAAGAACCAAAGTCTGCTGATGTTTCAGAAGTGCTACAAAAATTTAAAATGTGGGCCACTTTCAGCAAACTGGGTTAAAGACTATGGAGAGGGAGGGAGCTGTTAACATTATGTTTGCATTCTAACACATTTTTTGAGGGGGGGGGACAGATTGTTACTCATCCTCAAGACCCTGAAATGGATGGGTGAGAATTCTAAAAGAAACCATAAGACAGCAGGGGGTGAATAGAACAAGGAGTTCAAAACACACTAGAAACAGCAGATCCCCTTAAAAAAACACAACCTACTCTGCAGTATACAAGAGCCCATAGAAGAAGAAAAGCTAAAGAATGTATGGCAGGTTACCAAAATCTATTGTCTGGATCATTTGACAGAAGTAAAAGAAAATCACCACATATGCCTGATCTTCAAGGTAACTAACATTTAGAGAGAGAAAATTATGCTGAAAGATGTTTGCTGAACTCATGGTCCCAACTGGAACCTATATCCTAACAGAAAGGAATCCCCAAAATCAAACATAAAGCTAAGTGAATAATATAAACTAGTGAAATTTGGTTAATTCAGGATTAATTACAATGGTCTACTGTAGTTTTATGTTGAATGAATCAGACTTCTTTTTAGAAGGACGATTTATGATTAGCCAGTTAGTATAACTCCCAGGGGATAATTTCCGGTAATAGATCAGTGGAAAAAAAAGTTTTATAAATATCATTTTTAAACAGGTCCTTAAAAGGACATTTATGATTACTAAAGTAAACAAGCAGTCTGGAGCCATAAACAAACATTCCATTTAAGTTACTTTTTCCACTGATTGAGAAATGTTATCAAAGCATCTACCCATGTTTAACCAAAAAATACCATAAAATAATAATTTTGTAATTAAGAATATCAGGCTGATCATGGCACTCTGCAAATATTCTTGGGGGAAATGTTGACAGAAATTCCACAATGCACTCATTATTTATTTATACCATTTTTCTACTGAGCAGCTTACATATAAGGAACAAGCATACAGCATTAGAAGCCACAGAATCAAAAAACAATCATGAAAAGCAGTAATTGAAATCACAGAACACAGCAGCAGAATTGGATATTAAAAAGTCCATCTGAATAAAAATGTTTTGAATTTCTGCATGAAGGATAACAGGGAGGAGCCAGGTGAATCTCCACAGTAGGAGTGGGGAATCTTATCTCAGCTTGAGGGCCGCATTTCCTTGTGGACAATCTTTCAGGGTCCATGTTTAAGTGATGGGTTCAGGCAAAGGCAGAAGTGGGTAGAGCAACAGACTGACTCTTTCTTTTATACAATAGGTTTACACTCCAGTACATGAAGTCAGAAGTTTCTATATACAAACACACCTCTACATCCAGACAAGCAAGAAACATGATCACAGCTGACAGACCCATTCCAGCCAGGCAAATGCACTAGAGGACAGGGCAGAGCTGTGCCAGTGAAGAATATGGCCTGGGGAGGGTCCCAAGGGCTGGACAGAGAGGCCTGGAGGGCAGTATTTAGTCATTTGGCCCCACCCTTGCTCGACAGCAAGGTGTGACCACCATTAAGGTTCCAACTCTTGCGTTCACTTGTTTTAAGTGCTTCCAATGATGTCACAAAGAGTCAGACCACCAAGGTTGAATGATGCAGATCTTTAATTATTTAAGCTATTATTTTACTGCTTAATCACCAGCGTTTTACAGGCTAGTACTTCAAATAAAGCCCAGAAACAAACAGGAAACCAATGGAACAAGGGGAAAAAAACACAGCATTGTACTCCAATATCTAGGTGTTGGGCTGTCCCTCCCATGAGGCAAAGTGAGCTTCATGGCTCAGGCAGTAGATCAGGGCCAGACTGCATGGGAAGGTGGTGGAGTGGGAGTGCACCAGCACTTGCCTCCTGCCACCATGAAGTGCTCCTGCCTGTCCACAGCCTAAGGCAAAAAAAGCCAAATGTACCTAGCAGACCTAGCTAGCCTTTTCTTCTGAAGTGCAAAGGCAGTTGCATCTGCCGGGCACTCTATAGCCAGCATCCCCAGGTAGACTGGCTTTCTTTCTCTTGCAGCGAAGCATGGGCCATATAAGCCCTTTACTGCCCAATTCAAAAGAAAGAGCCAGCTCCTGCAACCACCCTTTTGCCATTGCTTCTTCTTTTTCTTCCACCCTCTCCTTGCTCCAGCTTCAGGAGTGGTGGCCCCCTGCATCTTCTAACCCCCTTGGAGAAAGAGAGCTGAGCTGTGATCTATCACTATTACAGTGGCTGCACCATGAGGAGCAAAAGAGTGAATACTTTGAACTCATGTACTGCACTGGTGATGCTGTTCCTTTCACTCCTACTCCTGCTGCTGCTGCCCTGCTATAATCACCGCTTCTTTTGCAGCCAGTAGCAACAGGCCCCTAGGGCAGAGAGGTTAGCCAGTCTGAGAGGGGGGGCAAAGCAAGAGTCCTTACAGAAATCTGCTCTTTTTATGTTTTGTTTTTAATATGCTGCCAAACCTCCCTGTGTCTGTGTAGGAGTGGTATTGCTATTGTTTTGTTGTTGTTGAGTGTTATGTTTTTATAGTGTGTTTTATTTGTTTTGTTTTAACAATGTGTAAGTCGCTTGGGGGCCTTCGGGTATCAAGTGATGACGATGATGATAATGATAATGATAGATAATGATAAAACCAATAGAGTTGCTACAAGCTACTGAGACTGAATCTGTCCAAATTTTGACAAAAATGTGTCTAGAAATATGGAAAACTAAACAATGGCCCACGGACTGGAAGCATTCAATATACATCCCAATTCCAAAGAAAGGGGATCTCTATGTATGGATGTAAACATTGGACAGTGAAAAGGGCGGATAAGAGAAAAATCAACTCATTTGAAATGTGGTGCTGGAGAAGAGCTTTGCGCATACCATGGACTGCGAAAAAGACAAATAATTGGGTGTTAAAACAAATTAAACCAGAACTGTCACTAGAAGCTAAAATGATGAAACTGTGGTTATCATACTTCGGACACATCATGAGAAGACATGATTCACTAGAAAAGACAATAATGCTGGGAAAAACAGAAGGGAGTCGAAAAAAAGGAAGGCCAAACAAGAGATGGATTGATTCCATAAAGGAAGCCACAGACCTGAACTTACAAGATCTGAACAGGGTGGTTCATGACAGATGCTCTTGGAGGTCACTGATTCACAGGGTCGCCATAAGTCGTGATCGACTTGAAGGCACATAACAACAACAACAACAAATGATGATGATGATGATGATAGTGCATGGGGAAACTTATCCTCACTCTCCTGTGGTGCCTTGTGCAGCAGCTACCGTGTCCATGAGGCTAAGTTCCCACACCATGGAAGCTGCTTCTGAGCGGACAGGGCCAGATGAGTTTCTGGAGGTGGTGACTGTAGAAGGGCTCATCACAGAGCATCCAGAACCTTCAGCCACTGAAGGGATGGGTGAGTGCAGAGGAAGTGGAGGTGATAGCAGTCCCAGCAGGCTCCCACAGCAACAAAGATAGGTGATGGGAGGAGTGCCAGGCCCAGGACTGGTGGGTGATGGGCCCCTGTGAGTTCCTGGGTCCTCAGGCCAGTGCCTGACCTGGCCACCCACTGTTGCTGGGCCTGTGCCTCTTGAAGACATTTTTATGCAGACAAGTCGATGCAGTTGTGTAAAGTGCCTAGCTACTCAAGAAAACATTACTGATTATTCTGTACTGTTTTTAATGGCTTTTATGTTTTTATTTTGTTGTGCACTGCCCTGATATTTTATGAGAGGGCAGTGTACATATACTTTTATAAATATCAATAAATATAGTATAGTATAGTATAGTATAGTATAGTATAGTATAGTATAGTATAGTATAGTATAGTATAGTATAGTATAGTATAGTATAGTATAGTATAGTATAGTATAGTATAGTATAGTATAGTATAGTATAAAATTATAAAATATTTCAGGCTGAAGGAGTGCAGGCTAGTTTAACCTTCTCAACTGTGCTAAGAATAAACATAGTTGCATATGAAAACATATATGTGCAAATAACTAATTGATTTTACAAGCCCCAAACAAGAACTAGGTAAAAACTTCTCTAGCAAAACCTGCTACTTCTACAATAACTCAATGAAGCCTTGTACTGAAGAGCTACATTGCAACTTACTATGCTATGAAGGATACTGTAATATATGATGGAATCATTTTGGGAGGAAATATTACATAGCAGACAGAATTCCATGGGAAATTCTTTAGGAAACCATCTGTTGATCTAAGGAAGAGACCACTGCCGGAAGCATATGGCTTCCAAGATCAGTTTTTATTAGATATGGCACTGTTCTAAGTGGGCTTGTGTAGTCCCCCAGTGGTATTTAACCTCTTCTACTTGTAAGCTGTGACATTGCCAGCTTTGCTATCCTAGTGTAGCTAGGTTGTCAGAATTTAAGAGCACCAGCAAATAGCAGCTACTAGCAAGATCTCTAAGCCAAACCATGTCTTGGCACAAATGAACAAATGTGCAGGCTTCCAGCTTGAAGATCATGCCTCTTTTGCTTCTCCTGACATGCTGCTGCCTGCTTTTGTGAGCTGAGCCATGGTTTGGCTTAGCGTTATGTCTTAACCTGGGCTAATGGTTTATCTCCTCCAGACCAATCATGAACAGTAAGCTGTAGAACAAATCTTGACTACAACTCATGGTTTGTCTGGAGCAAAATAAACCACGAACCCAGGTTTGGCTGCAACACTAAGCCAAACCATGGTTAAGCTCACAGCAGCATGGCAGCAGCAGAACTGGAGAAGGATCAAAATCAACCTCAATCTTCTCACTCAGATTTCGTGTTTGCTTGTTCAATCTAAGTCATGGTTTGGCTTAGCATTAAGTGTGATTTTGATCTGGGGTGGGGCAGAGGATAGATATTTCTTCAACCATCTGGCTTGGATTAAATATCAGCTTTTTCTCTAATCCATCTCCAAACACTAGATCTCTGCAGCCTCTGAGATCATAGTGGAGATGAAAGGTAGAGCAGAGTATCACAAGCACACCAATGACACTGCAGCTTAAACCTCCAGATGACTTTTCCTGTCAGTTTCATGTAGATGTTTAAGAACCTGGGAGGCAATATTGATCTTGCAGAATCCCTTTGGCCAAGGGATAGAGCAAAATACCCCAGTACCATCTTCTGGAAGCATGCAAAACAATACCTCCTAAGTCAGGTGATCCAGAAAGATATCATGGTTGATGTTACTGAAACTGCTGAGAGGTCAAAAAAAAGGCAGCATTTCTCCCATCCATTATCCTGCTCAAGTCATCTGCCAGGATAAATCAAGAGTGTTTACATCCCAGAAACCAGACTGGAAAGGATGCTTCCTCCAAGAACCTAGCACTGAGAGACCACCTAGTAAGACAGAACATATGTATCCACATCCATACTGAAACTAAAGTGTATACTACAGATTTCCCTTGCATTTAAAGCCCAGGACACATAAAAGGGCATTAATTTTAAATGCATTATTAGAATGGTGCATTCTGCAAGAACATCTTATTTCATGCTTCAGTTTTTGAAAGGCTTTCTACACATTGCCACCTTGTGGATATATCACCTAATTGTATTATTATTCTCTAGTCTTCGCATTACTTTCTGCATTTCATATAGCTTGCTGCATATATTGGGTTAGTTATAATGGATTAGTTAGTTAAGCCAGATAATTAATATGAATGCTATTGGAATTATATTAGTTTATTTGCAATTACAAATTTGGTATAGCATGGAACTACTTCATTGTTTAGATATATTGATTGCAATTTTTATATTTTTGTATTGTTTCGCACTTCTTGTCAGCCATTTCAGGCTTCCTGTAGGAAGAAAAAGCAGGTCACAAATACGAAATTCAGTTAATATCTATCTTAGCAATGAACAAAAATACAGAACTTACTTTGTGCATTCATGCACCTTCTCCAGTTACAGGAATGAACTATTTCTTGCAGCAATTTCGTTCTGGAAAAGAAAATTTAGCAATGTTTAGCTCAATAAGAAAACCAGAAGGAGCAACACAGTAGTACATTGTTTCACAGAGGTACATAATCACGAAGCTATACAAAAAAAAGAGAAACCCTTTATTACAATACCCTAATTCAGTAAAGTTTAACTATCAGACATACAGCTGACTGCCAACAAAATGCCTCTCCTATATTGTGATGTCTACTTGACTGAAATCTGAAAAAAGAAATAACAGGAAATTTCATATATAATTATTTCTCCATTCTAATGAGCAGGGCCCACCAAGCCCTGGGGATTCAACATGGTGCAATCCTTACACAGTTGTGTATATAAATAATTAAAGAGTAAATACCCATAGGACGCATTAGGATAGCTGTCTAAATGTTGCATCATGCAGTACAAAACTGCTTTTCTCCCAGATTAAAAAAACACAGATGTCTCATAGATGTTAGAATCCAAGCCATAAACAAAAAGTGTTTTAAATATCTTCTCCAGAATAAAACACTGAGTTGGTATCATAAATTTGAGAAGATTGCACCTTGGGTGCAATATTACATGAATGATACATACTTACATTTGTTTAGGATTGCTAAATTGCATCAAGCTTCAAGCTTAGGTGGATGCAAATATAAAAATCAAGTCAACCAAGACATGTAGGTATATGAGGAGAGAGTGGGACTTGAACTCCTTTCCATTTTACATATAGCTCCATTAACATGGGTCTATATGACTAGGCCCCACACATAGAAACCTTCCTCCCATTCCTTTTTCACATTGGAGAGGTAGAATTGCCAATGTGTCAGCAGGGAGGGGGGCAGACTGGTTGGGTTGTTGTTTCTGGCCAATTTCCAAAAGAAAAGAGAGAGAGAGAGAGAAACAGAGAGAGAGAGAGAGAAGGAGGCAACCATGGTTTTTATTCTGTCATCTCCCCTTTAGCTGCACATCTTGGGCAAACATACATTTTTTCTGCTATGATCCTCTAGAATAAAGCATGACTCAGACCCAGGCCCACTCTGGAGTCAGCCTCCTACCGAAGGATGTCTCAGTTCACACTAAAAGGATATGCATGTGGTGAGAACAGCTATGCAAGTCCAAGGTTAATGCAATCTACATACCGGAGTTGTACCAGCTCAAAGAAGCAGGTAGCTGCAAAGTAATTCTGCAGTCCTAAAGATGAAGATATGAATTTGGCTTTGAGAGAATTGTCGATGGTCAAGACTTAAACAAGTATACTGATATTTTAATGATTGAGATTAATCAAATGAAGTGCAGGGAATATGACAGACATTTCTATAAATTAGAAGTCTATAACTTGCAACTTACCAAATCAAGAGGACTCTGTGAGCCAAATTTAACCCCACTGTCTAGAAATAGAATCTTCATAGTCCAGCCCACAAACTGGTTAAGGAACAGTTCTTAGTTGTAAACCCAGTGCCATTTAAACCAGGCTACTCTAGTTTATTGGAGTGCAGGAAGACCAGCACTAGCAGCTGGAACTTCTGGGAGGCTGGGGAAGAAGACTCGCCATCATTGCCCTACCAACACTTTCCTGCTGTTGCCCCAGCCTCCTTTTGGAGGAGAGATGAGGAAGCCATCTGAATAATCTAGAGTGATGAAGAAGACCTGCTGAACTGAATTGTATTTATTTATTTATTGTCACTTCACTTTCATTTTGTTCTTTACTTACGTATTGGCTCTATAAATTATTTTATTGCGATATTGAATTTATTCTATGTTTGTTGAATTGTTGATTTTGTCCAACTTGAATTCACTGAAATGCTTTGTAAATTGCTCCCTTTTGCACACAAAAATATTTTGTATTTTGATAGTAAAGGGATGTTTGCTGTAAGGTACTTTGGGCACAGTTCACTCTGACAAGGTGGCATATAAATAAACCAGACTTCAGTATAAATATTGCTGATGTCCTTCACAGAATTTTCACGTACAAGCCCTGCTGAAATCAAGAGGACTTCTGCCTACATTACTTAAAATATTGGTCCAAAACCAAACTATTATGTCAACTATCATGTTGACTCTGGCTTGTTGATTAGACAACAAATATGTTTACCTATACAGATAAGATACCCTAAGTGAAAGTCTGAATGCAAAGAAATGAGATCCCTTGTGTTTAGAGTGTTAGACTATGACCTGGGAGACCAGGGTTCAAATCCCCAATCAGCCATGAAGCTCACTGGGTGACCGTAGGGGATCAGCCAATCTACTGTGTAAGAGTGTCATGTGGCCTGCAGGGTATGGGTCAGTGGTGGCTGGCACCCATTGAGACTGGTAGGATGAAAGAAAGGCCAACAGTAGGAGAAGCCAGAGCCAACGACAGACAGAGCCAACTAATTCCAGTTCTCAGGGCTGGCACCAGGCACGACTGGGCCCTTGGGCTCTCCAACACCCTTCCCAATGCACGTGGCACAGGCCTAAATAGGCCTGCCCGCTCCACTACCTCCAGCATTGCTGTGCCAGCATGCTCTGCACACATGCCTACCATCACCCAAGATGGTGGCAGGGGCATCAACTCCTTAGTGGCACAGGCATCCCTATCTTGGGTGATGGTAGACATGTGCATGCAGCATGCTGATGTGGCACAGTGGGAGGTAGGTGTAATGAGTGGGCCTATTTAAGCCAGTGCCACCTGCATGGGAGGTGTTGCCAAAGAGGGTGGAGCTCCCACTCTGCAATATGTGGCAGTGTTGGGTCACTGAGTGTGATTTTCCCCATGTCCTGATGCTGGCATGGATAGCAGAGCACGAGCTCCACCCTCCTGGCCTAAGAAAGGGTCTTCTGGGCCACAGGGGCCCTCAGCCAGTGCCCAACCTGGCTACCCACAAGTGCTGCACTGGCTAGTTCTGTCCTCCTCCTACCCACTGCATTCAACAAGGGAAACATTATCAGGCAGTGAGACCCCCAGGACTAATTATAAGTAAGAATGCAGGCAGGCAGGGTCTGGCTGAGAGCAGACTGAAACTGTTGAGGCAGTGCCCCCTTTACCCTAATAGACCAGACTCCACCAAATAAGCGTGCCTGGCAAGCCTTGTGCAGCAGCAGTAACTTCTCCCTTTTGTTCTCCTGGTAATATCTGTACACACACAACAGCACTATTTGTGTGCAAACTCTGTAGCATCCAGTCTTGTACCACTGTATGCAAGCTATTTAGGGTTTTTAAATACTTTGCTTTTTTACAGTCCTTTTCTAGTTACTGTAGCTAGCCAAATACTTGGTCCTCCTGCGTCCTCGAAGCAGCTTGCCTCTCAAGAAGCTGAGATCTTTTAGATTCACAGTGAAGCAATACTTTCTCCTCTTGAATGGCAACATTTGAAAACTCATCAAGTGAAGTGCAATTACCCTTCATCCGTTTTCAAGTGCTTAACAGCTACCATTTGCTTCAACACATCATTTGATTTTTTCTGAGTGTAAGCTGTCATTTCCCCTGAAAGTCTTACTCCAAGCTCCAAGACCTTGCCACATTCTCTTTCCAACACTTTTATGCACATGACATAAAGGTGTAAATTTAAACTTCCCAGTTACATGGAGTGCTAAGCTGAGAAATTTTAATATTTAATATTAATAAAATCTACATAATAGGAAGCTGCCTTAGGAAGCAGAATCTGATGATTGGTCCATCTCACTCAGCATTGTCTATCTACACCAAGGGTAGCCAACGTGGTGCCAAGCAGGTATTGCTGGGATTACAACTACTACCAGTCTGAGCCAGCTTAGCCAATGGTCAGGAACAATAGGAGCTGTAATCCAACAACACCTGAAGGGCACCACATTGGGTGCCCCAGATGGCCACTGACTAGCAGAAGCTCTCCTGGGTTTCAGTCTTTCCCAGGCCTTCCTGGAGATACCAGGAATGCTTGGACCTTTGGCATACAAGGCATGTGCTTTACCACTGAATAGAGGTATTTCCTGTTGGCCCCAATTTACTAATCTAAGAGAGTTCTACTAGCTCCCAGAATTGCACCTCTAGACTTGGTTTTATACTTGCTACAGTGAAAATTGGTGTATATGTTTCATAATGCCTGCCCTCTAACAATGTCTGCATAGCTTAAAATTCTCCTATACCACTGTGTAGTGATAAAATCTAATCAGTCAGGATATACATCAAATGCATATTCACCTACATATTAATATGCACATTTTTATATGAATAAGCCACCATTAATTAACTTTTTTTGCATGGTGATATGGGTATGATACATGGCATCCATGCTCATGCCATATATATTGTACTCTTTAAAATAAATTTGGAATTCTGTTTGAAGGTAATCCAAATTCTGTCCGATGAGCTGCTCTTCAAATTGACATAAGCAAATTCCTACTTTCCACCACCAAAGCATCAGTTGTATGCAAGCAATCCACTATCGTGCCTCTTGCAGCCTTACTTCCTGAGTTATTCCTTCAGCATTATCCATGAGCTCAAAGTCCATTTACAGCAGGGGTGGGACTCTGGCAGCTAAATGTGGCCCTCCAGGCCTCTTTATTTAACTCTTGGGACTCTCTTCAGGCCACATCCCTCACTGCCCCTGCTTCATACCTTCCTTGAGTGTTTTTGGATGAGGAGAAAGGGATACCTGTCGGTGGGCTTGGTGAGTGATGGAACCCTTCTGTCACATTTCTAATCCGTCCTCCTGATAGATAGCATACCTGGCGAGTCCATGGATCTTCTTGGCATACTTGGGTTTCAATCCCACGCAGTAGGGAATCTCCCACTATTAGGACTCTTCTCTTGTTGTGGGGCATGGTTTCATTGCCCCTGCTTGATTGAGCTTCAGCCTCTTGCTCATTGTCACATGGGGTCTCCTGTAATTCTTCCACCACAGGCTGTCCTCCAGTCTCATCCTCGAGTGGTTGAAAGTGGTTCCATAGCTCCACTGGTAAAGGGTGTCTTCTAGCTCTTCTGCTCCTAACTGTCACCCTTTCCCACGAAGTTTCCTCCACTTCGTTGTTCCTCTCCAAAGCAGCCTCCTCTTCTGCTACCACATGCTGTTGTTCTTCCACCTCCACTTCTCTTTGCTGCTGTTCCAGCATTCTGTCCAAGAACTCTTCATCTTCTCTTATAGTCCTCAGTGTGGCAACCTGACTTTCCAGGCCTCTCACTTTTTCTTCCAACAGTGCCATGAGCTTGCACTTGTTGCATGTATACGCCATGTTCTCAGGCAAGAAAACAAACATGGCACACACCTTGCAGGTCACAACCACTGGAGTATCCTTCCCATTCATACTCTGTTCTATCTTTTGTTTCTTTCTAATTACTTGTTTTGGAGTGGCCTGTGCTTTGTCCTGTCCTACTTCAGGGTTAACTTGAGAGTCCCACTGGTATATGGTGCACTGTACAAGGAGAATTAGTACTTTTTTTTTTTTTAGGGACCTCCCCCTTGACCTCCCCTGTCAAACTCCTTTGTCAAACTCCTTTGTCAAACTCCTTTGTCAAACTCCTTTGTCAAACTCCTTTGTCAAACTCCTTTGTCAAACTCCTTTGTCAAACTCCTTTGTCAAACTCCTTTGTCAAACTCCTTTGTCAAACTCCTTTGTCAAACTCCTTTGTCAAACTCCTGTTTGCTCTTCCTGTTTGCTCACTCTCTGAAAGCTGGGTTGCTTATATCTCCTCACCTGTGGACCAACTGAGACAGCTCCCTCTGCTCTGCTCATTTAGGAGTCAGGAAACAGAATGAAAGTCCCAGCACACACAGCTGCTGCTTGTTGCCCTCAGCAGCTCTCAGGCCATGCCCTTAAGCCAATAGGTATCAGGCCACACCCCTTCCAATCAAGCTACTATGGAGCCCTTCAGAGCACATGGCTTAGAGCACACGGCTTCATTGCACACAGCGTCACAGCCCTTTTGGTCTTTTTCCTTCCGTCGCTACAGCTCCTTTGTCAAACTCCTGTTTGCTCTCTGTTCGCTCGCTCTCTGAAAGCTGGCTTGCTTACATCTCCTCACCTGTGGACCAACTGAGACAGCTCCCTCTGCTCTGCTCAGTTAGGAGTCAGGAAACAGAAACAGAAATCATTACAGGAGTTTGGGACAGACATCTAGGACCCTACTCAGCAGAATGAGCAGGAGGGCCTCCCAAAGCCAGCAGGGCTGGCTTACCACTTTTTCAAGAGAGTGAAGTAATATGACCATCTAATGAGAGGGGCCCTGGAAGACCATTAAGTCCAGAATCTAAAATTATCAAACTGTACCACTGAACTTGATTTAGAAAGAAAGAATGAACAATATATGAGAATCTCAGGATGCTGAATGGTGCTCCTAATGTCAGTTTTCTGCACTTGTGGAATAATTGGTTCTATACAGTGGTGCTCATGGCCCACATCTATGGGGAAAAACAAAAATGGAGATTCCTTAAAAAAACTAATGCAGAGATAACTGGAAAGTTGCACAGAAAATTGAGTCACAAAATATATTAGACATTCCAATGAATCTTGTGCTATATAGCCCTAATCATGAGAAGAGAGAGAAAAGAATATTTATAAAGGTTAGATGGAACAATCACAGTCATCTCAAATAAGTATCTTATGTTCCATTCTTTTCTCTTCTATAATTATTATTTGCCCCAATCTATGGAGCCATTTCTTACATTATAGGAGCCACATGGTTGCCACTCCCTTCTTACTCCACCCCACGCTCCTTTAGCATGTAGGACCAACATGGGAGGGAAAGACATGATTGTATGGAAAAAATGATGCTGGCAACAGAGACTGCAAAAGGGTGGAGGATCAGAATGGCCCATGCCATGAGATCTTTCCATGTGGTTTCTGTGTGGAATTGAGCCACCACAGAGCAGCAATCATGATGATCTTGTAACATAAGAACAATCCCTAGTTAGAGAGAGAGAGAGAGAGAGAGAGAGAGAGAGAGAGTTCAATGAAAGCTACATTGGGAATTTCCTATAGTAAGATATAAGTTGGACCTGCAACAATGTGTATGCCAGTGGAGGTCGGTGGCTCCAATGTTAATGGGGCAGTGAATCTGCTCTGGGTTTTAGTCTAAACTTTCAAGGAGCTATTCAAGGTGTTCAGCATCTTGGACAGTTACTTGACACTACAGACCAAAACCCAGAGAGGATTCACTGCCTCAATGACATCAGAGCCATCAGTATCCATTGCTGTATGCTTGTCAGTTGCCAAGAGTATTCCTGTCAGTTGCTCCAAACAGTCTAGAAAAGGAACTTTGTGGTACTGCTCAGGGTTTGTTTGATTGTGTGTGTAGTTTCAGAAGAAGGGGGAAAGGATCCCTTTGCTCTCTTTCCAAGGCCTTTCCCTGCTGTACTATAAAGCACTAGGGAGCTGTCAAAGTTGAGTATTTTTACATCTATATAACAAGGGTTGGCAGAAACACTATTCTAAAGATAAGAGAGGCATGTCACTCCCAACCCTAAACCCAGGATACGTACTATAAATTGTCAGAGGTTTAAACACATTCATTTCTTCTCTTCCTTTGACTCCATTTTCCTTTCTAATTTTTTTTTCAACTGCAACACAAATATGTCTCAAACTGCTCTCAATCATGGACTCACACAACTCCCTTCACGAGGTACATGCATGAAAAGAGCTCTATGCACAGAAGTGGGGGCACACAATTGGCCCTGTCCTCAACACCACACAGTTCACTAGACCCACAAAGTTCATGCATTTAGCATGGTCACATGACCAGGAAAGGCTATGTACATAGATCTCTGTTCACATAGGCTTGTAATCTGGAACCTCAACAGTGTAGATTATGTAGGACTCTACTTGTATAGGCTTCCCCTATTCAGACATCCATATGTAACACATAGATCATGTTAGAATATATGTGGTTCAACTCCAACTTCTGGGTTGAGGCTGCATGGGGTTAAAAGGGGTAGCTAGAGAGGAGGCCTCTTGGTTGCTAGGCTATACCTGTCCTTTGATCTCCTGCTGTCCCTTCCTGCTAGACTGATAGGCAAAGGATGTTGATCACAGTTCCTTCCCTCCTTCTTACTTCTTTCTCTCGTGAGGGAGAGAAGACATATTCCTTTGTCTCTCCCTCTCCTCCAAGCATGAGGGCAAGCACTGGGCTCAGTGTTTGCAGCTCCAATTTAGCTAGTTAGCCAGATATAGGACACTTTCCTATCAAGTATGTACTTCCAGAATAAAGTAGTTATTTCTTATTTTAAAGCTTAAACTCTCTGTCTGACTAATTTGCAGGGAAGGTATAATCTTCAGCAAGGATTCAAACACACACACACAAACTCGCTCAGAACTCTCCATTCCCAGCATCACGACTCTCCGACAGATCAGAGGTGGGAAACCTTTTTCAGCCCAAGGGTTGCATTCCCTCTGGGCAATCCTTTGGTGGCCACATGCCAGTGGTGGGCAGAGCAATGAATGTAGATTTTACCTTTGTACAGTAGGATAATTTCTAAACACTCCCTTCTCTATCCTCCATCCAGGCAAGCAAGAGACTATCAGAGTTCAAGGACACATTCCAGATACGCAAAAACACTCAAAGGAGAGTGTGAAGCAGGGCCAGTGAGAGGGTACCCTCTGGGCAAATGTAGGCCTCCAGGCCTCTCTCTCTGGCTCTTGAGACTGACATGCCCCACCCTGACATAGATTCAGAGGAGGGGGAGAGACCAAGGGAAAGCTGCCTTTGTGTGAATAACACATGAAAGGGGCTATAGTCTGCTTGACTTCTGGTTTCTTTGGATCCTTCCCCTCCCCCCTCTGTAAACTCAGTTGTCATCAACATTGCATAAGCTGCTGTGAGGCAGTTTGTTTACTGTAATTCTCTTAATTCACAAACCTATATACTTTTGCATAGCTAGGATGTCCCCTCGAGTGTATATAGACCACTAACTTATTTTTGGGTGTTCCCATTTCACTTTCACACTGATAATGAACACAGGTGGCTGGGGGCCTATCAGAGGGAATGATAAAACCCACAAAGACATTCCAAGCCAGCCTGCACAGGTAAATAAGGGCTTACAGCTCTGTTAATGTCACATCAAAGGCATGAATACTGCTATATTATTACTCCAGTGCTAGCAGACAAATAATGACTTGTGCAAACATAAAGACTACAACACTAATGGCCTGCTTTGGGCAGCAATCCTAAGTACACATTATAAAATCAGTCCCATGGAACTCAACAGGACTGAATTCCAAGCACTTGTTTAAGATTGGATTGTTAGTGTTAGAGCTTAACAGTCATCAGATTAAATGCCCAACAGACACACAAAGCAACAGAGAAAGGAGAAACATTTCACTGTAGAAAGTGTTAGATGATTTTAGTGCCATTTACTTCTTTGCAATAAATGCACTTTAATGCCCTGACAAACATTATGTCCTCTAGTTTTCAGGGCCAAGGATACCACTTTTCATTATCAATGAGTGTAAAAAAGATTCAGCTGAATCTCAGTTGAGCCCTCTCATGTTCAACTGATTTCATACAGAGTTACGAGCTTGGAGCACCTTACATTACATAACAAGATCTATAGAATTTACTGATGGACACAAGCAGAACTGTGAAAGTTCTCCATCATGCTATCTACAAACGTCTTCAAAGCTTTCATGGGTAAGTGATCATATTAATATGAATACAGAGTCATCAATCTCTCATTGGTTACTATTCAACTATGGACAATGCAGCAAGCATAATAATTTACCCAAAGTTCTCAATGTTATGCAAGGCAGCCTTTTGCAATTCTAGTAGGTCTATGCAAAGCTTTCCAAAGTACTTCCAGATTTGAATACCAAGTGAAATAGTTTAATGCGCATCAGAACTAGCTGTGCATCTTGTTGGAGAGTCGTGATGCTGGGAACTGAGAGTACTGAGTGAGCTTATGTGTGTGTGTTTGAATCCTTGCTAAAGATTATACCTTCCCTGCAAATTAGTCAGACAGAGACTTTAAGCTTTAAAATAAGAAATAACTACTTTATTCTGGAAGTACATGCTTGATAGGAAAGAGTCCTGTATCTAGCTAACTAGCTAAGTTGGAGCTGCAAACACTGAGTCCAGTGCTTGCCCTCATGCTTTGGAGGAGAGGGAGAGACAAAGGAATATGTCTGCTCCCCTCTCAAGAGAAAAAAGAAGTAAGAAGGAGGGAAGGAACTGTGATCAACATCCTTTGCATATCAGTCTAGCAGGAAGGAAGAAACAGCAGGAGATCAAAGGACAGGTATAGCCTAGCAACCAAGAGGTCTCCTCTCTAGCTACCCTTTTTGACCCCATACAGCCTCAACCCAGAAGTTGGAGTTGAACCACATATATTCCAACACATCTCACAGCCAAATTGGATACAACATCAGGGATGCATTTGATATATAATTGATACTGACACTTTGCCACAATAGTGGCAAATTGCTATATAAAATTACATAACACCTTTAAAACTATCTTTACTATTCCAAGATACCTAAAAACGTTAAAGGAACTTCAGTTTCTGTACTGTGAAGTAGAAAAGATAATTGAAAAACACAGACTAACACTTTTTCAGGACCTAGCCACACTTAGGGCCAGCATGAAAAAGGTTTTTTTACTTTTTATAAAACACTGCCAAGAAATTGCAATTATTAACAGAGCCCTAACACTGAGACTCCAAACATAATCGGTGGGAAGAATAGGAGGATAGAATGAATTTCCTATTGTAAGATGTATGGGAGAGTAGAATGAATCAACAGTTTCTATTTTAAGACACATGCTACCCTCAACATTGAACCTATCCAGATTTAGACAATTTGGTCATAGCCAACATCAAGCATCATTTTACAGATGGGAAGTCTGGAATCTTACTCATTGGTTTTAAGAACTAACATGCGGCTTAGTTACAGGGGATAGAAGCCTACTGGAGCAAGAAATCCATTGTTTAAAAAGTATTCCTTTGCCAAAAAGGAGGAAGTTATTACTACAAAACTCAGGGTATCTGCTAGTGCCAGGGAGGTGTTCTATGCAGAAATGCAGTAAGGAATTGTATTTTGTAATATTGTTCAACAGATGATCAACAATGCCAAGTACAAAGGAGAGGTTGCTTTCTAATAGGTTGGTTGGAAGGGAAATGGATTTACAGCTCCATCCAACTCAGTGCAATTTATTTCACAGAAAAGCAGTGCCAGAAACCCCTAGCTCTTTTCAAGAAGAAAAAAACAATCTGTGCCCTCATTCAGGCAGATATTTCTGACTGCCAAGAAATCATCACAGCTTCAGATCCTATGACTTGGCGACCTTAGCACAGTATTCTTCTGTCTTTTCCATGACATTTGCCAATAAATGTCTATAGCAAGCTCAGCATAAAACAGCCTCTGCAAAACACATGCATCAAACTGTAAAATGCAGGCTTATAAGAATTTTCTAATGTTCCATCTATTTGACAATTACATTTTATGCAAAAAGAAAAATTAATGTATTCAGAAAACTTTACTATATAAGGAAATCTGATTTAAACACACAGACCTGCAATTAAGTATTATTCTTTCAGTCAGATATTATAAATTTTAGAGTTGCTGAAACTTTGGAATAAAAGTACCAGTAACACATGATATCTATCACAAACAGCTTACCTGTTTATCAGAATAGGACAAATGTCATGATGCTGTTTGAATGAATTTTATATCATATCCCAAACAACCTAATAGACATAAGCAAGTTGCAATAGTGCTTATTATTAACATTGTTGCTGTTTTGAAAAGCAGTGATTCTCAACCGGTGTGCCTCCAGATGTTGTTGGACCACAATTCCCATCTTTCCTGACCATTGGCAATGCTGGCTGAGGCTGATGGGAGTTGTGGTCCAACAACATCTGGAGGCACACCGGTTTAGAAACACTGAGCTAGAGCCTGAGAATTCTAATGTACAGCAGGTACTGCAAAGGTACAACCAAAAAACCAAAACAAAACCTGACTCTAGATTGAGACAAGTATATTTCAGGCATATTGGTGGCGTGGAGTGCCAATCAGGTTTTGTATATTGGTAAGAGGCAAGGAGAGTTGTTGTTGTTATGTGCCTCCAAGTCGACTATGACTTATGGCAACCCTATGAATCAGCGACCTCCAAGAGCATCTGTCATGAACCACCCTGTTCAGATCTTGTAGGTTCAGGTCTGTGGCTTCCTTTATGGAATCAATCCATCTCTTGTTTGGCCTTCCTATTTTTCTACTCCCTTCTGTTTTTCCCAGCATTATTGTCTTTTCTAGTGAATCATGTCTTCTCATGATGTGTCTGAAGCATGATAACCTCAGTTTCATCATTTTAGCTTCCAGTGATAGTTCTGGTTTAATTTGATCTAACACCCAGTTGGTCTTTTTCGCAGTCCATGGTATCCACAAAGCTCTCCTCCAACACCACATTTCAAATGAGTTTATTTTTCTCTTATCTTCTTTTTTCACTGTCCAACTTTCACATCCGTACATAGAGATCGGAAATACCATGGTCTGAATGATTCTGACTTTAGTGTTCAGTGATACATCTTTGCATTTGAGGACCTTTTCTAGTTCTTTCATAGCTGCCCTCCCCAGTCCTAGCCTTCTTCTGATTTCTTGACTATTGTCTCCATTTTGGTTAATGACTGTGCCAAGGTATTGATAATCCTTGACAAGTTCAATGTCCTCATTGTAAACTATAAAGTTACATAAATCTTCTGTTGTCATTACTTTAGTCTTTTTGACGTTCAGCTGTAGTCTTGCTTTTGTGCTTTCCTCTTTAACTTTCATCAGCATTCATTTCAAATCATTACTGGTTTCTGCTAGTAGTATGGTATCGTCTGCATATCTTAATTATTGATATTTCTCCCTCCAATTTTCACACCTCCTTCATCTTGGTCCAATCCTGCTTTCCGTATGATATGTTCTGCATATAGATTAAATAAATAGGGTGATAAAATACACCCGTCTCACACCTTTTCTGATGGGGAACCAATCAGTTTCTCCATATTCTGTCCTTACAGCAGCCTCTTGTGCAGAGTATAGGTTGCGCATCAGGACAATCTGATGCTGTGGCACCCCCATTTCTTTTAAAGCATTCCGAGAGGGGAGTAGTCAATTTACTGCTTCTAGAATACATGTACACTCTAGATACTATAGTTATAAAAACCAAGAATTCCTGGTATATTTTTTCCCTGGACTGGAAATTTTTGGTAAAACATAAAAACACTAGATTGGATCCAGACTTACATTGCAATCCTACACATGTCTTACACAGAAGGCTGCCTATTAACTGCCAGGCTAAGTTCAAGGTTCTGGTTTGGGTGTACAAAGCCCTATACAGCTTGGGACCAGGATTCCTGAAAGATCATCTTACCTCTTATATACCCAGTTGATCACTATGCTCTGCAGGTGAGGGCCTCCTGCAGATACCATCTTATCTTATCAGAAGGTCTGTTTCACACAACAGAGGAAGTGGACCTTTAATGTAGTGCCACCTACCTTTTGGAATTCCCTCCCCTTAAATATTAGACAGGTGTAATCTTTTCAGCAGCTACTGAAGACCTTCCTCTTTCAATAAGCCTCTTAAGTAGAGAACTTATCCCAGTCTGTATCTGTGTTGGAACTGCTTTTTAAAGTTTTAAAACGTTTTTTAAAGGTTTTTGTTTAAATATATTTTAAAGTCTGTTGTTATGTTTTAGAGCGTTTTTAGTTTTTGTTTGCCACCCTTGGCTCCTACTGGGAGTAGGAGTAGGATATAAATTTAATAAATAAATAATAAACCCTACTGAGCTTGAGGGGACTTGCTCCCTTGTAAATATGCATGGGAACAAGTTCCACTGAGCTCAGTGGGGATTACTTCTGTGTATGGCATATGTATAGGATTGTAATGTAAGTAAATGTGGATAGGTAGCAGCCTAATTTAGTCACACTTAGATCCCATTGAAATCAATGTGAAAAATTAGTAATAACTAACTTAAGCCTCATTTATTTCAATGTGACCTCTGTGTGACACAGTGCAATCCTGTACATGTTTATTCAGAAGTAAGTCCCAACTCCCAGATAGAACTGCAGGTAGCACTGCAACTTTAGTCTGAATCCAACCCATTGGCTTTCACTATTTAAAAGCTGTATAAATAATTGCATGAGGCTGACAGGAGCATAATTTTTTAGAAAATAGTTCGCTTTTAATGAAAGTCCAGTGATGTCTGCACTTTCTGTTTCTCCCACATTTCTGTCATAGCTCAAGTTGGTCTATGTCTCATTAGCTGCTATTCAGAATGGGGAAGTAATTCTGACTTTTTACCAGATGTGGAAGAGTGTAATATTATAACTGAGAATAGAATACTATCTTAAAAGTCTACTGGAGGCTTTCCGGTGTGCAATCCACACACTTGGGTGCCTGGTGAAGTTCCAATATCCAGCCACTTTCTGAACATTTGTCTGATATGCTTTCACAGGATTATGTATTTCCTAACAAGAACAGCACAAGCAATAACCCACCAGCTACCACTTTAACTATTTCCTTTGTTAAAGCTTGATGACAGGACTCTCCTTCCTGAGACGAATTAGCAATTAAAGCCCTAATTCTGAAGACCCTCATTTATTAACATGAACACTTTCTCTTTTTGATATACTCTTTATAAAGATAGTTTTGAGAGTAAGAGAGAGAGGGAAAGACTGACTGACAGCCTGAAAGTGTGCTTTAGTCTGCAGTTTTTTTAACACTTACTTGGGAGTAGGCTCCATTAAACACAGAGGTATGTACTTTTGAGTAAAATGCATAGGATTGCAGTGTCACAGGAGCAAGCAAGCAATACCCACATTTTCAAAATCACAAACCAAGTATTTCCCAGCCTCAATTTTCCTCTCCTGATATGTATCTGTTAGAAAGTCAAGATATAACAGTTAGAAAACTAGAAAGTTGTGAAAAAAATTAAGAAGTTCTGCAAAATAAGAGTAACACATTTTCTCTGGAAGTACTTTAATCTCTTAAAACATTTAAGACAAACAGGATAAAGGCTGGATTCCTGCTTTTCTCTTCTTCATGTTGCATTATGGCAGAAGGTGCCAGAGCTTGATGAAAGTGACAGAAGCTGAGCAATAGTGGTGAGGAGTAATGTGGGAATGCACTCAGGCAGAACAGAGCCACAATGGCTTTTTCCTTGCTACACTTCTTGCTGAACTCCTGGAGGAGGAGGGCAGTGTCCCACAGGGCCATGTAAAAAACATAAAATGCACTGTGTCTTATTTAAATTTTCCCCAATTCTTGCAGTAGGCAGAATAGTAACAAGCATGCCCTGTTCCCCTTTTTCAAACCATCCACCTTAAACATTGCAATTGATGGGTGATCTTAATTTTGCTCTGTCATGTCAAATTAAGAAATGCAGCATTGTGTTTGGATGTAAGCCATTACCCCCCCTGGTGTTAATTTGATGTGGGGAAAGAAACCTGCAAAGCTATTCTAACACAGAGAATAAGCATCATTATAGCAATAAGAGAAGTAGCTCTAAAATTAAATGCAACTTCACCGTTTGACAGAATACCTACAAAATATAAGATGAGTCACATTTTTATCCCATTAGATAAAGGTAAAATTAACTGAAAAGGATTGCTCATATTTTAACAATTCACTTCCAATTAATATTTCATTTATCGAAGAGGGTAGAAATATGACTCTGCTCATAGTACAGGTTTGGACTGCAGAAAGTTGTGCTGCTATAGACAAGCTTTATAGGTACAGCTACTTCTTAGGTAAAAGATTAGAAGGTCAAAACTGCAGTATTTTAATTGTGGATAAAGAGGGGAAAGATTAATGACATCCACAAGCCAAAACTCAGACTCCTCCCCCCAATTTAGTCAAGTCATGGTCTCCTTGAAGCCTTCTAGAAACAGTAGCTAAGGAGGGCACACAAAAGGTAAGGGAGGTGTCCCCCAAGGCATATTTTAAGTAATAGTTGTGTGTCCAGATGGACACCCAGTTCTAGCTTTTGGACATCCAGTGGGAACAAATGGACACAAAATTTAATCAATGAAATAAGAACACAAATTCAGATTAGAAGCCACTGAAACACTGACTAGCGGTGTGAAATTTTATAGAAAAAGAAAAACATAGGGGCACTTTACACAATAATTCTTAGGGTTATTACAAACCAACAGTCTTTCTGAAAAACGTCTGAACAGAATCTCTCTCCCTGTACACTGTGATGTCTGGTTCTCTGTATCTCCATTCTTTTTTATATATAAAGAATTCTGCTACAGCAGGGCATGGATCATAAGTAGCAGTTTTTAATTTGCTTTTTAATTCATGTATTTAATTGAATTTAATTGGGTGGGCAGGCTACTAATAATTATGCCGGTCTAGTAATTTGTGTATATGCATTTGCAAGGCTGCATTCACTCACTTTTTAAAAAATAGTTTGAGCCACATTTGCATCAATCTAAGTGACAGGGCTTGTACATGGTAGTGAGGCTTCCATGTGCAAGCAATTTGAATGACAAAATGGCCACCCAGTAACAATTCCTTTAGAAATCACTTGCTGTCTCCTGTAACTCAAACACTACAAAAATCCCTATTAAAGCATACCACCATCACATTGACTGAAAGCTGTCTACTGTTATGTATGCTTAATAGCAAAGTTCTGCAATTTCACTGTGATATGATTCAATATAAAGATCCCAGTCTAGCCCCTGTACTAATACTGAAACCAGACGTAGCACTGGGATGGCAATTACTAGCAGTACTGTCCTGTTCTGGTATTTTAAGTTTGCTGTACAAATGTGTTCTTTAGCACAGGGCAATGCCTCAGGTGGAACAGTTATTCCAGGATCATATTTTCTTCGCAATAAAAATCGATGTACAAGTTATTTCAAATTCTGATAGGAAAATGAGGGAAATGGTTAGATGTAAGTAAGAATGGCCAGGTACAAATCATACTTGTAGAGTAGCTTCAGGAGTTCTGCAAGGTCCATTTGTCAAACTCATGTCTACTCCTTCTCAAATTAAGTAAGCAAGGGAAAGCTCATTTCAGAACAGGCCTGTACTTTCAGTGAAACTAGCCCACTTCAGTGAATAAGAGCATTTAAAAGGGAAAAAGTGCAACCCAAAAGTGAAACAGCATCTCTCTTTCTGCAAGTTTATCTATTAAGATTTAGCATGTGAATCACCCCAGACCCAGGTTTCTCTTCCAGCTGGGCTTTTTGGGGGGAGATATTTGTTGGAGGTAAGAGCCAGAGATCCAAAATGCCTCATTGCATCAAAAGGAATGCTACCACATTCATATGTTAAAATTATCAAGTGAGAAATCCATAAATCACAAACGCCTGACATCTCCTGTGGTGTTCACTTTTACGTCTGCTGAAGTCTCCGATAGGCAGCTTTCATGGAGTATTTGATTTAAGGGTTATATCTACAAATGGATTTACTAGAATAGTTCATCTCTCCTAAATCCCATATCTAATCACCTACAGTGCAACTGATTCTCCTCAGCCTTCAGAATCCTATTTCACAGTAGTTTACCAATATAATGTGGCCTTTCCATAGCAATAGGTCAACTTTCAAATGTTACGTAGTTAGTAGGTCCTTATGGCTAATTTGCTGACTATGCTATTCAACATGATGGTGGCTTTCACCCTCAGAATGTGTTTGTGCCTCTGAATTTTGAGTCTATTTGTAATCCATTCAGAAACTGGGGAAGAATATGTAAAGGAGACATGAGAGCCAGAATAAAATTCCTCCACCAAAATTTCTCCTATCAGTTCCTTCATCACTATCTACTGACAAGCAAGTCCCACTGAATAACTGGGGTTAGGACTGCAGCTTCAGAGACTAAAAAAAATATGTTATATATCAACAAAAGTAATTGTGGATAAAATGGTTTTTCAAAAAAAAAAATTGGAAACAGGAGAAACTTCAGACCAAAACTATAAAGCCAAAACTGGGTGCAATAGCTTTTTCACTAGTTACATATTTAAATAATTATATACTTGATAAAGCAAATGCATTTTTAAAAATAAGTTTGAAAGCATTTATATTTCAAGTTACAAGGATCTCAGTATTTACTTTGTTATATTGTGGGGGGAACTAGTTATGTATGCAGGCAACATGGGTTAGGCCTAGGGTCCCCAATGTGGCATCCTCCTGTGGTACCTGCCAAAGTCTCCCCCTTTAAAACAGTTTGGGGGGGGTTTGGCTGGGGTGGGTGGGTTGCCTGTTATTTGGTTATTTATTTATTTATTTATTTCCTGCCCATCATCCCAGGAGGTGCTCAGGGTGGCAAACAAAAACACTAAAAACACCCTAAAACATCTTAAAAATATATTAAAACCAAACATTTTAAAAAAACATATTAAAACAAAACATCTTTAAAAAAAAACCTTTATCAACATCTTAAAAAGCAATTCCAGATGCAGACTGGGATAAGGTCTCTACTTAAAAGGCTTGTTGAATGAGGAAGGTCTTCTGTAGGTGCTGAAAAGAGAACAGAGATGGCACCTATCTAATATTTAAGGGGAGGGAATTCCAAAGATTAGGTAACACTACACTAAAGGTCTGCTTCTTATGTAGTGCAGAATGGACCTCCTGATAAGATGGTATCTGCTGGAGGACCTGACCTGTAAGTGTTTTATTGTTTTGCAAGGAGGATGTAGGTGTTTGCCTGCTGTTTGGGGCGAAGGTGTGTGTCTGAGCATCATCAATTTTTCCTTCTGTGAAATGGGTATGGGTTGTGGTGCCCACAACCCATAAAGGGTGGGATTCTCTGAGTTAAAACAAAATGACAAAAATAGTTAAGCTGGGGGATCAGAAATAATGGATCCCCAATTGTCTGAAAACTACAGTGAGATTATTTTATAACCATAATTTAGATGATATAAATTAAATGCAGGATTTCATGGTCATGTAGCTTATTTTCAGGGTAGCTTCTTCTTTCTCCCCCTGTCCCAGCACTATGAGTCTCCCTAATGTCCCCTAGTTTTTAAGCTTTAGCAGCATCCCTAGTTAATACCATTTATATCACAGCACTCCTCCCAACCTGTTCCACTGATGTATAATCAAGGATTCCAAAAGCAGAGTGCTTTGTACAGTCATTTATGCATCATATATTCTGCAACATTTTTTCTCTTAGATACACTGGGTGGAGCACCAACTCTACTCTTACTCTGAAACCACAAACTGAGTTTATGTCTCTGGCATCAATCATCAATAGAACTTGATGATTAAAGGTGCATGGAAAATAATCTTAAATTACAACAATGTTAAGTGTTGAAAGACCAATCAACAATTGTCATTTTCAAGTCATGAGTAAGGATAAAAATATTGCCCAGCTTCTGTCCCAGATGCCATAAGAAACAAAATTAATAGTAAAGGCTGTAATTAATGAACATTTTATATGTGTATTGTAGGAGTAAACAAGACAGGAATCCTGTCTACCGTCTACCCCCCAAACTCTCTTCCATGATCTTCCCTTTCTCCAGTTTTTACTATCTTGCTTGGCATATCTACTATTGGTATTCTACATATACAGGACCGGGACCAGGCATGACTGGGCCCTTGGGCACCAGCCTACCCCAGGCCCGCAGCACCCGCCCCACCTACCTCTCCCGTTGCCTCATGTGAATGCTGTGTACACTGCATGTACATGCCTGCCATCAACAAAGATGGTGGCAGGGGCATTAGCACTTTAGGGAAGCCTACACCGCCATCTTGATTGATGGCAGGCATGTGCACACAGCATTTACAGCAATGGGAGAGGTAGGTGGGGCATGCGTGTGGGCTTATTGAAGCCCGTGCAGTCTGTATAGGAGGTGCCTGGGAGTTCTCTCTCTGCAATCTGTGGCAGGGTCATGAGCCAACGCTGCCACATATCACAGAACAGGAGCACTACCCTCCCATCTTAAGGAGGGGCTTTCAGGGGCCCCTCTGGGCTGCAGGCCCTCAGCCAGGGCCCAACCTGGCCGCCCTCTGGCACTGGCCCTGTACATATATATAATGCCATCAGAGTGCCCAGAGCTGTTCAGAACTCAGAAATAACCGAAATCCCTGCTCACAGGACTTACTAGACAAAACAAGGCTAGTATTGGCTTCCACTGGACATTTTTTTTTCTGTTCTGCCCCATATGACTGTTTTCCCAAGTTGATCCAGCATGCTGTCTCCCTCCCCTTAAGTCATTCCTCAAAGCTTATTTGGACTTTGCCCCGATTTGTCTGCTCTGCACTGTCTGCTACCAGATTACTCCCCTAATGTTGCTATAAAATACAGATCTCTGTCTCTGACACCATGGCCATATTACTTAGCGTATAAACCTACTGGGCAAATGACCCCATCAGTTCTGTCTAAGTGCATGTTGCTGATGGGTTACTAATAATAATTTAACCTTGAACTACACAAGCAACAGACAGGTGGCTGGTTGCCCAAAAAACTATTTTTAAAAACAGACTTCAGTCTTACTCATATTTAAAAGGAAAGTACTTATGCAGCTATAAGATAAGAGCTGCCGGCCATACTAGCAAATTAACTCCTGACATAAGCCCATGAAGTGGAGCAAGTTCAAAGGAGGATCTCTGTAATTCTGAATCACACCCAGGTTTGGATGTAGCCTGTGAGTTTTTTTGTTGCCTACTACTGCTGCAGACTATTTGATTTTCCAGTGTGATAACAAAGATATCAGACCCTTACTTCATGCTATCATTAAAAGGAAGTACCAGAAGAGCATGAATGCAAACAAAGATTGTAACTTGTGTCACTATAAAAGTTTCAACGATTGCATTTCCTCCCTGCTCACACTATTCTTTCAGTAAACCCTCAATTAATTCCATCCCCCAACATTGCCTACTAGGATTAAACACTGTCATAAACAGTAGGCTTTAGCAGAGATCAGTAAATTCTCATGTCTGAATCCCATCCTGAAGTATTCCCTTGGAACAATAACATGTAGATTCCAGCCTGCTGTTGAAAGAAGAATTATAAGGGCAGACACTTTTCTCCTTTGACAGGCCCACTGTAAATTGGATTTTGACACATTCTCAACAAAGCAGGTTACTTATAAAGTAGAATGACTGGCATAAGTCTTGTTCATTAAGGAATTCTTGCTTCTGAAGGTGAAGACAGACATATATTCTAAGACTGCAATCATATGCCCTCTTCCCTGAGAAATCCCCATTGAACTAAGTTGGACTTACTTGTGGGTAAACATGTATAAGATTGCACTGACAATATCACGGAGGCAATTTGAGCACACAATTATCTGCCCTGAAAACTAGGGATGGAAAGATCTGTCAGTTTAGGTTCTCTCAGTTTTCCAGTCTTAAATTCAGTTCTCCACATTTCTGCAGCAATTTGTGATTTTAAAAAAACTAATGAAAATTATTCAGCATTTTAGTGCAAATTTCTCCTAATATACACGTTTGCATGGCAAAAATGCCATGCAATTTTTACTAATGTACACATTTTTGCAAGCAATTTCTCATAATGCATTTTGAGATGCATTTTGCAAACAATTTATCATAATGCATATATTATCTTCAATAGTATATTCATTTTTATTCACACTTTCCCTTAAAATATTCATTTTTGTGAACATTGGTTGGGTAGAGAACTGTATCACAAAATCTGGATAAGTGTGAATTTTAAAGGATGGCAGTGTTTTGGTTCTTATATTATTTTGGAAAGTGCAAATGTGATAAATTTGGCTTTAAATGCGAACTGATACATCCTCCATCCCTACTGAAAACATGCCTCATAATGCAGTGAATGTGGTGCCAAACCCACTTCCACCACACCCAAAGCACTCACGCAACATCAGCTCCTTGTAAGTGTTCCCTAGAAGAAATTTACAGTATACAGTATACCTAAGTGCTGATTGCTTTAACGATGTTGTTATACATTTCTCTAACCACAATTTACATGGTGAGACACAATGCAAACAAAAGAAGAAGTCTTTCCAGAAATGGGTCCAGAATATATAACATTCTATTGACTACAATCTGTCTTACATAATCTTCATTTTGAAATAAGGCTTGTCCTTATTTACAATGCTATTTATAAATAGGCTTTGTAACAAATACACATAGAAATACCAAATATTTCTAAAAACAATATGCAAAATGTGAGGTGTTAAACAGTCCTGGCTTTTTCTCTCTAACGCTATACGTCATTTATACTCAGAAGGAAACCATTTCAAAGCTTGCATTCAATGATATCTTACCCCTCAAAAAAAGATATGTTTCCCATTAGAAAGAAGTGGGTGGTATTCAGTGTTAGTCCTACTCAATGAAGTTAATAAATATGGCTAACTTAGGTGCACTTATTTGAGTGGGTCTACTCTGAGTAGGACTTAGTTGACTATAATCCAAAATTTGTTACACTTTTGAATAAGTCATGCTTTTAACAAACATGATGCCTTATAAGAAATATAATGATCTAATTCTTTTGTAGGATAGATGGATTTAGAAGATGCCCTAGTCATCAATTAAAATAATGGAATCCATATCCCTGTTTTAAACTTGTAGAATATACCTTTGTTTGACTGCAAACTAGAGAGCATGCATATGAGTGCCACAGGGTGTTCTTGTCCCAGCACGAGTAGACCTGCCACATACAGTTGGGTTGCTGATTCACAGGGCCACCATAAGTTGTAATCGATGTGAAGGCACATAATAACAACATCCTGCCAAAGACTGTTTTTGTTGTTGTTATGTACCTCCAAGTCGACTACGACCTATGGCGACACTATGAATCAGCAACCTCCAATAGCATCTGTCATGAACCACCCTGTTCAGATCTTGTAAGTTCAGGTCTGTGGCTTCCTTTATGGAATCAATCCATCTCTTGTTTGGCCTTCCTCTTTTTCTAATTCCTTCTGTTTTTCCAAGCATTATTATATTTTCTAATGAATCATGTCTTCTCATTATGTGTCCAAAGTATGATAACCTCGGTTTCATCATTTTAGCTTCTAGTGATAGTTCTGGTTTAATTTGTTCTAACACCCAATTATTTGTCTTTTTGCAGTCCATGGTATCCGCAAAGCTCTTCTCCAACACCACATTTCAGATGAGTTGATTTTTCTCTTATCAGCTTTTTTCATTGTCCAACTTTCACATCCATACATAGAGATGAGAAATATCATGGTCTGAATGATCCTGACTTTAGTGTTCAGTGATACATCTTTACATTTGAGGACCTTTTCTAGTTCTCTCACAGCTGCCCTCCCCAGTCCTAGCCTTCTTCTGTGCCTGTGTAGAAAACTGAATGCTGAAGTTAATAATTTATCTAAATAAGGTCTTCTACAAATTCTTACTTGAATTTTTGCTGTAATTTGATCCTTCTTATCACTAATATTATCAATAAAGACTAAGTAAATTCTTCTAGTGCCTTTCTCTTTCACAGTCTATAGGAAAAGCTGCTTTAGTAATTACTAAATTACTGCAAAAGGATTTCTAGTTGACATAACAGAAAGCTATTGATAGTGTATGTAATACAAAATAAATACATTGGTCCCATCCAAAGCTAGTTGTGTAGCTAACATTGTAATCCTATATATACTTACTCAAAAGTAAGTATCACTGTTTTAACGACTGTGTTCCATTAGTTTCAATGGAATTTGGTCACAGCTAACTGTAGATGGACTTAGGTGGGACCTAATCATTGTTTATTCATTGTCCAGCCTAAGAAAAAACAGCTACAAATAAGAACTTTAATAATAAATGTGTTCTCATTCTTTTTTTTACAACTTGGTTACAGGAAGGATTTCCACCATCTACAGTTGATAATAAATGTGCCCTCATTCTTTTTTCTTTCTTTTTTACACCTTAATGTAGTTACAGGAGAAATGTCCACCACCACCACTGACAAATGTTACAATTACTTTCTACATGGCAACATCAGGTGTGCATTGTCTATTAATGTAGCCTTCCTCTGATGTTTCTTGCAGAGTAAAGTGCCTTTAATAAGATGTAGTAGCCAATGATTCTTGACATGAGTCAATACTTCTTGTATCTCCCCTGTGACTATTATGGCACTTCCAGATATCTCTTTTCTTCAGAGATCATAGTGCTTTTGAGAGTAACTATTATCCTCCTGACAAGATAAACATTCACAAGCCAGACATCAAATGTACTGCTATTCCAAACATACTAGCAGGACCAGCACAGGGGAACAGCAACCATCACACAAAACTAGAGGCAGTAGCTCCAAACCCCCGTGGCATCTTTTTGAGATAATTCCCGTTATGCTGTGAAGTTTATTTATTTTTTAAAAGACTATACCTCACCTTACTTCCAAAAGGAATCCAATGTGGTTAACAAATCAAGAAAAGCTATAATAAAACTCACTGTATTGTCATAATCATTAAAAACAAACAACCACCTAGGGACAGCAGTCAAAACTTTAAAAACATTCAAATTAAACAGCAAACTTTCAGCCAAAGGCTTAAGTAAAGAGCATGTAGGGAAGAATGGATGGAATAAGCCTGTCCTTAAGTTAACCTTTAAATCCCAAAAGGGCTTGCGATCTGGGCAACACCAGCATATTGAATTCAGCGTAGAAACAAACTGGAAACTAGTAAGACAGGTATGATATAATAAAAGTGTCTGGCTTCAGACAACAGCCTGACCATCACATCTTGCACCAATTCTACTTTCTAAATGTTTTTCAGGGTTAGTCCCATATAAAGCAGGTTACAATAGTCTAATCTGGAAATTACTGTACTGACTATAGTAAACTCAAAGACCTAAATGCAATAATTTATGCCAGGGGTAGAGAGAAGGTAGATCTGGATCTACTGGTAGATCTCTGGGTGATATGCAATAGAGCGGCATGGATTCTGACTCCCAATTATTTAACAATAGCAGCAACAATGACGCCCACACATGCAGGCAAAATTATATTGCTGAAATGAAGAAAGTTGAGGTAACAAAGACTTGATTTTTGTGTGGAAAGATTGTGCTCTCTGTCCAGTTCTGATATTCAAAACAAGTTCCTGGCCACATAATTCTTTAATTCTAAGTGAGGGGCAGACAACCTGTGATCCTCCAGATGTTGTTGGACTACAGTTCCCATCAGCCCCATCCAGCATGATCAATGTTCAGTGATGATGGGGGATGTAGTGTGACAACATCTGGAGGCTCTACAGGTTACCCACCCCTTTTCTAAGTGGATGTCTTTTGAGCCAGGCTCTGGGTGGTGGACTCTGACTTCTTATAAAAAGTGAAATAGATCCTGCAAGCCTGAAGTCTGCCTGCCTCCCCCCTCCCATCTATTCTGTTTCTGTAACCTCCCATCCACACATATTAATCTCTGTGCCTAGAATAGAGTATCGGGCATCCAAAGCATAAAGCAGTGTGTGCGTGCGTGGGGGCCTGGGCAGGCTGGTTCCCAAGGGCCCCAGCATGCCTGGCGCCAGCCCTGGCTTGCGGAACTCTGAGCAGAGCACTCTATACGGCAACATTTTGTTCCAAGTTCACTTGTCATAAATATTAGCCACTGATTGAAAGACCAATCCTCCATGAATATATCTAATTAGGACAATGAAGCAAAGGGACTAGCTGAGGACAATGGCAAATTATATGCAGTTTACCACAGATGGTTGAGGAAGCTACTGTTCATATTCTAGAAAGTTAAAAGTGCCAAACACAAAATTAAAAGAATTAACAGAGCTGTCGGGAGGATGAGCTGGGCTCCTGGGGGGTTGTCAGAAGAGGATTCAAATGGCTGGCAGAGGGAGGAGGGAGGAACTTACCCTCTGTGGAGCGAAGCCGAAACAGAGGACATGCCAGAGATAGGGTCGCCTAGCAACAGGGAGCCTGAGAGCCTTGAAGTTTTAGAATCCCCCCCAGACATTCCCAGGCCCTCCCTTCTCCGCAGCTCAGAGCAAGAGGGAGGGCTGATCACAGCAGAAAGGCAGAGAGATGGTTTACCCTCAGCCCCTCCTTTATCACCCATAGGGGAATCGGACACTTCAGAAGAGGAGGAGGTGATGCCTCCCCCCTCACCACGCACACGCAGACGGTTGAAAAGACAGGAGAGAAGGGGGGGAAGGCGGGCAGTACCTGAGGGGGAGTTAAGGAGGAGTGAAAGGTTGCGCGCCCGTTTAGCCCCTTCTTAAAGAACAGGCGGGAAGCAGCCCCTTGCTCTGTCAACTTTCTCCCAATGTCGCAGGACCTGTATCCCTGTATTGCTTCATGAGAAAGCGCAGTCTTTGTTGGACATTACTCTAATAAAACACGAATTAACTACAACCTCTGGTCTGGTTCCTGAGTCGCATCCTGGGCCTGACAGCTTGACAGAGCCACCTAAATCACCCTCAACGCTCTCTTCACTTGACTGGGACAAGATGTCAAAGGGAGCAGTGGGGGGGACGAACCCCACTTCTGAGACGGAAGAAGTGAAACTCTTGAGGACTAAGGTAGCTGAATTGCAGACGGATGTTCAAGCCCTGCTAGCAGCAGTCAAGGCGCTGAAGATGGATAATCAAACCTTGAAGGCCACGATAGACCAGATGCAAACAGCCCCTCCAGCTGCCGCAGTAAAGGTTCCCATTGGATTGCCCCCAAAATACGCGGGACAAAGTGATCAGTTGGCAACTTTCGTGGCTCAATGTGAGTTATATCTGGATGTCAGGCACATAGAGTTTCCAGACGATGGGGCTAAAGTGGCCTTCGTGATTAGCCTCCTGGAGGGAGAAGCTGCAAATTGGGTGACTCCGTATCTCGTGAGAAAAGATACTGTCTTAAGAAGGTACAGAGGATTTATACAGGAGATGACCGAGATGTTCCAAGACCCGGAAAGAGCTGAAACAGTAGCGCGGCAACTAGGCGCTCTGAAGCAAGCTAAAGGGACTGTTTCCGAGTACACTAACGCTTTTAAAATTCTGTCCCAGGAAACTGGTTACAATGACGCCGCCCTGATGTTTATGTACCGGAGTGGATTAAATGCTGAAATCCTGGATGAGTTGGCCAGGACCTCCCCCCCTGCTGACCTACCAGGGCTCATCCGGCTATGCCTACAGATAGATCACCGGATGGAAGGAAGGCGCCTGGAAAGGAAGCAGGAGGTCCCGAGATACTCAGCCTCGGCATCTCGCAGCAAGACCCTTCCCTCTGCAGGAATGGCAGGTAATGCAGCTGAGGGACAGGGAGGGGCTAGGCCAAGACTGTTGGAAGAAAAAAAGGAAAGACGCCGCCGAGAACGTTTATGCTTTTATTGTTCAAAGCCGGGCCACGTGGCCAGAGACTGTGGACTAAAAGGGGGGAAAGCTGAGCCGTCGGGAAACTAGAACACCCAGTCCACGTGCAGGCCGGTGGACTGGGGGCAGTGTTGTATAAAGGCCCCCCAATGATCCAACCTCCCTCAAAGGGGGTGTTGGTCTTGCCTATTCGGATTACAACTTCCAGAGGAGTGGTGTTTAATTCCACTGCCTTAATTGACAGTGGAGCCTCCACAAATTTTATTGATGTAAAGTTAGTCAAGCGTCATGGAATTTCCCGGTGGAAACTGAACGCTCCCCTAGCTGTGGAGACTATCGATGGGAGACCCCTGAAGTCAGGAGGGGTGACACAAGCCACGGAGGAAGTGAAACTTCAAATCCCCGGGCATGAAGAGTTCATTTCGCTATACGTGTCAGATCTCTCGAACTTTGAGGTGATTCTGGGAATGCCCTGGCTAGCAAAGCATGAACCCACAATAAGTTGGAAGGAGGCGGTGGTGTGGTTCACCTCACAGTATTGCCAGGAGAACTGTCAACCTGAAGGAATCAAGAACACCTTAGCGGGGGCGGTGCAAGAGATCGAGCAAGTGACCCTGCCGCCAAAGTATGAAGAATTCAAAGATGTGTTTGATGAAAAGGAGGCAGAGACTTTACCCCCCCACCGCCCTTACGACTGTGCGATTGATCTAGTGCCAGGAGCCAGCATTCCATCAGGGAGAATCTACTCTCTCACAGAGATTGAGAGGGAGGCCCTGAAGGAATTCCTGGATAAAAACCTGAGACGAGGATTCATACGCGCCTCACAATCCCCTGCTGGAGCGCCACTATTGTTTGTGAAAAAGAAGGGGGGGGAACTCAGACCCTGTAATGACTATCGTGCATTGAACCAGATCACCATCCCCAACAGCTACCCGCTGCCCCTGATCTCAGAGTTGTTGGACCGACTGCGCTCTGCAAAAATCTTCACGAAGTTGGATTTGAGAGGAGCATACAATCTGAACAGGATGAAGCAGGGAGATGAATGGAAAACAGGGTTCTTGACCGCTTACGGACAGTATGAATACCTGGTCATGCCGTTCGGACTTTGTGGAAGTCCAGGAATTTTTCAAAAATTCATGAACGACGTGTTTAGAGACTTGTTGGACACATATGTAATCTGTTACTTAGATGATATCCTGGTGTTCTCAAAGAACCAGGAAGACCACGACCAGCATGTGAAGACGGTGTTGGAGAGACTGAGAGAAAATCACCTGTATGCTAAATTAGAGAAATGTGGATTTGACCTCAAGTCTCTAGACTTCCTTGGATATCGAATCTCAGCGGAAGGCGTGGAGATGGACCCAGGGAAAGTAAGCTGTATATTGGACTGGGGCCAACCTGTCACCAAAAAGGATGTACAACGGTTTTTGGGGTTTGCCAATTATTACAGAAAGTTCATTCCAGGGTTTTCCAAATTGACAGCTCCTCTGACTGACTGTTTAAGGGGAAAGAAGAAGTTTCAATGGACAGAGAATGCCACCCAGGCCTTTGAGGAGCTGAAGAGAAGGTTCGCTTCCGAGCCCATTCTGCACTTTGCTGACGCGACCCGCCCTTTCATCGTGGAAGCAGATGCTTCAGATTTTGCTATCGGGGGGGTCCTTCTGCAATTAGACCAAGAAGGAAAGGAGCTGCACCCCTGCGCGTACTTCTCTCGGAAGTTAAAGCCTGCAGAGAAGAATTACACAGTTTGGGAGAAGGAGCTGCTGGCCATCAAGGACTCTTTTGAAAACTGGAGACAATACCTAGAGGGGGCCCCTCATCAGATCGAAGTGCGCTCCGACCACAAGAACCTGGAAAGCCTCCAAACTGCCAGAAAGCTGAACCAGAGACAAATAAGATGGTCCCAGTTCTTCACCAGGTTTAACTTCAAGATCACTTACCAAGCCCAAGCCAAAAACCAGAGAGCTGATGCCTTATCCAGACAGCCACAGTACAAAGAAAGTGAATCCGAGGACCAGCCTCAGTACGTGATCCCGCCAGAGAAATTAATGTTGGGATCATGCCAGTCTTCATGGGAAGAGGAACTCAAAAAGGCACAACAAAAAGATGCAGACGTACTAAAATATGGGCAGGAGACGGGACAAAGTCAAGACTCAGAAGTAACCTTTCACTGGAGGAATGGACTATTATGGTTCAAAACAGCCAGATATGTGCCAGAAGGAGAATTAAGGCTCAGAATCCTACGCCAGTGCCATGATTCCATCACAGCGGGACACTTTGGGATTTACAAGACCATTCAGAACGTGGCCAAGGACTTCTGGTGGCCTAAAATGCGTAGGGATATTGAAAGCTATGTAAAGTCCTGCTCTGTTTGTCTGCGGACAAAAACACAAACAGGAAAACCAGCAGGACTGTTACAACCGCTACCTGTCCCACATGAACCCTGGAAGGATCTCTCCATGGATTTTATAACTGATCTACCCAAATCCCAAGGAATGACAGCCGTTTTAGTCGTGGTAGATCTACTCACCAAAATGGCGCATTTCCTCCCTTGTGCAGGGGCCTTAGAGGCTAAGGAAACGGCCAAGTTATTCATCAAAGAAGTCTACCGACTGCATGGGTTGCCAAACAGTGTAGTCTCAGACCGAGGAACTCAGTTCACAGCCAAATTTTGGAGAGCAATGTGGAAACAGTTGCAGACGGAATTAAAACTCTCCTCCGCCCATCACCCCCAGACAGATGGGCAAACGGAACGCTTGAACGCCGTTTTGGAAAGATATTTAAGAAGTTATGTGTCCTATCAACAGACTGACTGGGTATCATATTTGCATTTTGCAGAGTTCGCCTACAACAATTCTCTACACTCCAGCACTCAACAAACCCCATTCTTCGCGAATTATGGATTCCATCCTAAAGTCTTTCCAAGCAGCTCAGAAGGAATGCTGGTACCGGCAGCTGAGGACTTCCTAAAAGAATTGCAAGTGGCGCAACAAACACTGAAACAGCAGTTAAACGAAGCCAAAACAGAGTACAAGCGAGTTGCTGACCTGCACAGGAAGGAGCCCCCCCCCTTCAACCAGGAGACCAGGTATGGCTGTCCACCCGTTTCCTCCAGATGCCGGGCAAATGTAGAAAATTACAAGACAAAAGGGTGGGTCCTTTTGAAATAGAAACTCAAATTAATCCCGTGGCGTACCGGCTGAAGCTACCTGACACGTTTAAAATACATCCTGTGTTTCATCGATCCCTCTTGACGAAAGCTGCCCCTCCCAGTGAGCTGCGGCCGGAGGAGCCTCCTAGGCCCCACTCCTGATAAATAAGCAGCTTGAGTTTGAAGTTGAGGAAATCTTGGATTCCAGGATCAGATGCCACAAGCTGCAGTATTTGATTCACTGGAAGGGCTATGGAGTGGCTGACAGATCATGGGAAAATGCAGATGATGTGCATGCTCCAGAGTTAGTAAAACTTTTCCATCAACGTTTTCCTCACCGCCCCAAGCCAGACAGTGGGAGGGGGGCACAGCTTGAGAAGGGGGATGGTGTCGGGAGGATGAGCTGGGCTCCTGGGGGGTTGTCAGAAGAGGATTCAAATGGCTGGCAGAGGGAGGAGGGAGGAACTTACCCTCTGTGGAGCGAAGCCGAAACAGAGGACATGCCAGAGATAGGGTCGCCTAGCAACGGGGAGCCTGAGAGCCTTGAAGTTTTAGAATCCCCCCCAGACATTCCCAGGCCCTCCCTTCTCCGCAGCTCAGAGCAAGAGGGAGGGCTGATCACAGCAGAAAGGCGGAGAGATGGTTTACCCTCAGCTTCTTCTTTATCACCCATAGTGGAATTGGACACTTCAGAAGAGGAGGAGGTGATGCCTCCCCCCTCACCACGCACACGCAGACGGTTGAAAAGACAGGAGAGAAGGGGGGGAAGGCGGGCAGTACCTGAGGGGGAGTTAAGGAGGAGCGAAAGGTTGCGCGCCCGTTTAGCCCCTTCTTAAAGAACAGGCGGGAAGCAGCCCCTTGCTCTGTCAACTTTCTCCCAATGTCGCAGGACCTGTATCCCTGTATTGCTTCATGAGAAAGCGCAGTCTTTGTTGGACATTACTCTAATAAAACACGAATTAACTACAACCTCTGGTCTGGTTCCTGAGTCGCATCCTGGGCCTGACAAGAGCTGAATATAATGCAGAATATCAACAGAGAGACACTGGGCTACAATGCTAATCTTACTAGGGGCTAATAAATAAATTCCAGTGAAGAAGCACTCTAGCTAAGATTCTGGTACAAGGAAACATAGGAAAGAAAGTAGTTTCCAAGTTGTGCAAAACCATAAACCATTGAAAACTTACCCTGAATTTTATCTTTTTAGAAACAATGTTTTCATTTAATACATTGAATACAAATTTGAATACAGTAGGGCCCCGCTTTTCTGTGTTCCGCTTTTCTGTGTTCCGCTAATACGGCAGCTTTCAATTAGAGTAAGGCCCCACTCATACGGCGCTTGTTCCACTTTTACGGCATTTTTCAGGCGTCAGGCACCATTTTATTGATGGAGTTCTGCTTTTCAGCGGGTTTCGCTTTTTGGCAGGGGTCTGGAAAATAACCCACTGTATGAGTGGGGCTCTACTGAATAGTATAACTGGGGGTACGCCTTGCACAAAAAAAATCACTATTGTGTGCCTTGCTGGTAGAACCCAGACTTTGAAATTGTCTTTCAGTGACAACTTTCATCTAACAATGCCATTGGTAGCACACAACTGAGCAGGCAGAAGATTTCCTGGAAAATCTTACTCTATATACCTACAGCCTCTGAGATCATCTGGAGACAACACATATACTGGAGTATTTCAGGGCACAAGGGAATTTTGGATGTTAACTAGCTGCTGAGGTCACACCAGTTAATGTTCAGTTCAAACAGCTGTGCATTTTATCTACTGAATCTTTTATTAAACACACACTTGCTCTCTAGCTCAACAACCAGACCTAACAAAAGCATTTAGCATGAATAAATCAGCAACCTTTTATTATTTTAAGCTAGAATAATCCTGGGATTGGTTGTAACTCAAAGCAGCCAAAAAAATATTATTTCCATATCCAGCAACTGGACTCTCCATACACAATGCTTGGCTCTAGCTAGCTTAACTATGCAAAGCTGGAAAAAAGTGAATAGCTAGCATAGGAAGAACTATTTTTGTTGCTGTTCTACTCATGTGTATGATATCCAGGGCATAATATGTACTGGTTTTGTTTTGTTAAGGAGATCTCTGAATAGATTGGTCCAAGTTTTTTTTTAAAGTGGAGTGAGAAACTTAATCCTTCCTGCCTCCAAATCATGAAATGGAAATAGACTGCCTTCAAGTCGATCCCAACTTATGCCTACCCTATGAATAGGGTTTTCATGGTAAGTGGTATTCAGAGGGGGTTTACCATTGCCTCCCTCTGAGGCTAGTCCTGCCACAGCTGCATAGGCCAGCCCCTTCCTTGTCCGCAACTGCCAGCTGGGGGGCAACTGGGCTCCTTGGGACTACGCAGCTTGCCCATGGCTGCACAGGCAGCAGGGCATGTAACCCCTGAGCCATTCACTGAGGGGGTGATCTTTAGCTGGCCCTTGACACCCAGGAGACACAAGCGGAGATTTGAACTCACAGACTCTAGACTCCCAGCCAGGTTCTCCTCCCCACTGTGCTATACCTAACCTTTTAGACATGAATGACGAATGTAGCTGTTCTTCAAGATGAGCATGTCTTAAAATAGACAACTAACAAGTAAATCCCTATGCCCAATGAAATTAAATACCCTCCTCCATACATACACACCAAGTTCACTGCTTGCCAGGGTTATTCATGTGTGCATGACTTCCTTTGCCCATCCACAGAAAGAAGTCACGTAGCCTACATCTAGATGGTTTAGGCTGTACCACTTTCTTTATGGCAGTGGTTTTCAGACTTTTGGGTGGATGTGCAAGATACCTGTGTGTAAGTGTGCATGCACACTGAAGTTCCAGGGAGGAGAGAATCCTGCAACAGTCAGAATCAGGAACACATTCCTCCTAGGAGCAATGATCTAGCATTGCAGACAGTGGTGGCTGGTCCATTCGGGCAAATGGGGCAGTGTTCCACTGCCCTCAGTCTGCCCTGTGGCCTGCTTTCTTTCTTACAACCAGTCCAAGGATGACATTGCCTGTTCTCCTCCTTAGTCTCAGTGTTGCCATTGTAGCACTCAACAGGGTGGAGGATGGGGCCAAACTAGAATGTATTGGCACCATTTGTCATTGGCACCAGCTCCAACCTGCTGTTGGGCTCCCTGCCTTCCACCCTACCATTCCCACTGGGCACTAATCACTGCTGGCAGGCATCAAAATGCTAAACAGGAATGCCACAAAGAATGCCTTTCTATCTCCTTCCCCAATTTTAGGAGGGAGTTTGAGTGCCAAAGTTAAAACAAGCATACTTATATTGGGAGCTTTTATTTTGCAGAAAAAGCAGTCATGGGCCCCAAAACCCGAATGTGCTCCTGATCTGGATCAGGACCCTCCACTGGTTTCTGCTGAAAATAGCCACCTACCTGTCTGCTGATTGTCCCCAATGGTGTTTGTTTGGGAGGAGTGGGTTTTGGCAGAAAATCTGCATGGGGCAATGATCTGGATCTGCAGCACAGTCCAGATTGGGCTGTAGCAGTTGTTTTTCTCCTCACAATAAATGTGACCAGGTTAAGCTTACTGGTTTAAACACACAAATAATGTCATGTGTATAGTTTGGCCCTGATATGCTCTTATTTAGTTTCTGAAGACAGGATTGGATTAGTGCCTTGTCAAGAGACCTTTGCACACACAGCAAAGGGCTGCATACATACAGCTGTAAGTAGGGTCTAGTGTGCTTGCTTGCCAGAAAGTTGGATGGGATTGTGGGGGAGGGGGAGTAGTGGTGGGGTTCAGAATGTCAGCCAAATTTAGATGGAGCCTTGAGTTCAAAAAGTTTGAAAATAAGTTCTCTATGTTAAAACAAAGAAAACCCCCAATAACTAGGGTTAATGCTTCAACGTCAATGCCTATACCAAATAATCCAGCCCACAAAGCAACTTCTGAGGAAACAGGTAGGGCTGCTGCCAAAACTACCAAGTGTTTTTACACTGGTTTGATACCAGCCATTTAGGCTGCATTCCTAACTATGTCTGCTCAGAAATCTCATTGAATTCAATGGGGTTTACTCCCAGGTCAGTAGGCTTAGGAGCACAGCCATAGTTGAATAAACTGGGTATTTTGAGCCGTGGCATTTCTTTCCCTATGGACTCCACAAGCCAATCCATTGGTCCACCATCCCCTCATACACCACCCAAACCTGCCAGGCTCTTCCCTGGCCCGTCAAAACTTTACAGAGCTCCATCCCCAGCTCTGCCTACTGTCCTGAATAATAACAACAACAATTAACCACCTCAAGTTGGCAACCCAAGGAAAAGAAAGCTCTGCAGGTCCATTTCCAGCCATGACAGCTTTTTTTTTTTAAGAAGCTCCTCCTGGGGCTGGCAGCGCTTCTTTTCCCGACAAACAGGGCTTCTTTGTACCTCAGCTGCCTCTTGCCAACCTCACAGCGCTTAACAAGGAGTCCCTCCCTCCCTCCTCAACCAGACCAAAAACAACAACTATCCTTCCTTCCTTCCTTCCTTCCGCGCTTCACTTTAGCCGGAGAATGCCCCCAACCCCCACAAGGCGTGCGCCTCAGTGCCTTTCCCCGGTCTGTGGAGAGCCCCTCACAGCATCGCACGCCGCTCCTGCCAGCGTGGCAGCCCCAAATCCTCCCTCGCCAAAGCAGCCTTGGAAAGGAGTCCCGTTTCCCCGCACCGAGCGGGTACCAGAACCCAACCTGGCGACCGCCGGCTAGCTACCGACGGGCTGCTCCTCTCGGGCAACTTCTGGGGCGCCGGCTGAGGAGAGCTGAGAGAAGCGCCTTCTTCTTCAGCAACTGCGCGTCACTCACCTGCTTCTACCGGGCTGGGCCGCCGCCTAGCGCGCCGCTCTCCTCCTTTGACAGCTGCGTTTTGTTTTCCCCACCCTCCTCCGTCTCCGTTTCGGCTGCCGCTCCACCCCGAGAGCCACGTGAATCAAGCCGGGCGGGCAAGCCGGGCTGCTCTGGTGATGGGCGGTCCTGACGCCCAGCAAGCCGCGAAAGCGAAAAGGAACAGGGAACGGGGCCAATGGCTAGAGCCCAGCCCAGAGGCGGAGCGTGTCAGGCGCCTGTGTGGGGCTGCCAGTGGAGGCAGAAGAGTTCTGTCACGCCGGCAACCAACCAAGCCTGCCTGCCTTATCTTCCTGCATGCTCAGTCACTGCCTCAGCGAGCTAAGACCACCTCCAGGAACAGCAGCAGCGGTAGCACTGCAGCAGCTGCAGCAGCGAAAAAGTGCATTTTGTCCGTTATGTCCCTTACGTGATGCTTTGCCTTTCTATTGCTGAGCGACAACGGCTATGAAAGAGTAACTTGCCAAGTCTGTACACATCCATGGATGTCCCTTGGCTGCTTATAGAACCCTTTTGCTGTATCCCTATGGGGTGACCTGGTAATCTGGTGTCTCAGAGGAAACATGTGGCCCTCCGGATGTTATTGGACTCCAGGTCCTATCAGCCGCAGCCAGCATGGCTAATGGCTAAGGGTGATGAGAGTTACAGCCCAGCAACATCTGGATAGCCCTGGATAGCCCTAGGTTCCCCACCCCGATTTCAAGAGTGTATCAGGCTTTTACTGTAGATCACAAATCCAATAGTGGCCAGTGGGGTGGGGCTGTGGGGCTCACCTGGCTTCCCACAGCAAGGGCACCAGTAAAAAATTTGGGGGGAGGGAAACACCAGGAAAAAATCATGGGGGGCACAGAAAGGCAAAGCATATTTCTAAGTGGATGAATTATACTAGGTGAGGGGTGAGCTCTTTGTTTGGGGGGCACTTGCCCCCCTTGTCCCCTCCCCCTTTGGTGCTGCCCCTTCTTCCCAACATGGTGGTCACTGCTGGTAACAGAGGATGAAGGAAGGGGATGAGGTGGTAGGGAGGTCGGTGCAGGTGCAACATTGGAGGCAATTGATACTCCTGCCACTGCCCACACGGAGCCAACTTCCCTGCCACCTCCCCCTCTTGGTTACTGGCAGTGGTCTCTGTGTTGGTAATCCAGGTAAGCAACACTGCCCCACCCTGCTCTGTCAACTGCTACTGTGACTAGTTGATTCATTAATTGTCCTTTAAACAGATGTATATATTGCCAACTTTTCTGGAAGTGCCTTTTTGCAGATTCTGATGGAAAGAGCAATTTGTCATCAGTGTGTAAGCATTACACTGTAAGGTTGCACTGGCCATTTTAGCACGTGGCAGCTGTAAGTAGCACTGAACTATTTCAGCTCATGACAAGCAGTCATTGTATATAAATACCTCCATGAGCAGGATTCAGCTTTTGGTGTTGCGAAGACCAAATCTAGTGTGTGCTATCAGAAGATTGAACACAGAACCAGTTTGCCATATGCTAATGTGGCTGGGAGCAAAGATGGACAAGACTTCTCCCACGGCCATCATGTGCCATGTGCCATCATGTCCTGTAGTGATTATATAATAACTTCATTACAATTTAACAAACCCAAGCTTCAAGCCGTGATAGGAGAGGACATATTTAATAACGTATTATTTGCCAACTATTATCTATCATAATTTATCATTCTTATTTGTAATATTGTCCTTACTTTCCCCTTAGCATCTGCCTCTTGGCAGGCTTTTGATCAAATCCCATTGCCATTTGTCCATATTTCATAATATCTTCTTCACACCTCAAAACCTGTCATAGAATCATAGAGTTGGAAGGGGCCTTGTAGGCCATCGAGTCCAACCCCCTGCTCACAGCAGGAAATCCACAGCTAGATTGCAGTCATTTTGCTAGTTTTGTTAAAAAGCAGTCTGGAACTTCTCTTGTTCGGTCATGTAAACCTTCCAGTGTTGACAGGGGATGGCAGTGCAAACTTGTGTTTTTACTAATGAATATCCCTGGTGGCCTTTGCCCAGTGGCGGAAGCCACCCAAGACAGCTATTCACTGCAAGTGACACATAGGTGGTTTTCGTTTGGTGAGGTTAAAGATCCTGTCAGTGTCATGCCCGCCAGACCCTCAGGTACTGGGTTCATGCATCAGGCTCAGACCCCCACCCTTAGGGAAATGAGACTGGAACCAAAAAGCTATTACTTCACCCTTGCCAAGGCTGTGTACGCTCACAACAACCCTGCAAGGTAGAAGGTAGGCTGCCACCACCCCTGTATACTGGTCCACTCAGAGCCAGGGGATCTCTGAGCCCAGAAGATATATAAAACCAAGGTCCTAAAAGGCAAGAGACACAGTTACACTCCTTGCCAGGCACCTCTGGTTTAACACTTAGAATCCAAGCTTTTAACTTCTTAACCCTCTTTGGTAGTGAGTGACTTGAGAATGGTCGAAGCACTGAATTCAGAACCACTCCTTCTCCCAAATGAACACACCAGGTTAAATAGAAGTAGCTTTATTAAAAAATATAAGTGCACATATCATATAGCAGCAAGTAATCCTTTAAGACCATTCACCCAACAGGGATTTAGGTTCTTACAAGAGAATTCATACACACAACAAGAAAATAACAAACTAACTCACCTAACTACTTACATACGAGGTAGTTGGTTGCGTGGCACCTCTCCTAAGAGAGATGGATGTTCAACATAAAGCAATGGAACCAGACATAGGTTGCCTTCCCATAAGCAACCCCTGGAACCATAAGGCAAAAAGGTTTGGAACTCTGGTGCCAGTCAGCATAGGCAGAGAACAGAGAACAAAGGCTATGGGTCTCTAGCCCTATACTTAAGGGAAAAGGATCCTAATGGTCCAAGATTAATTGACCAATCAGGAATTGGCTGATGTAACTTTCTTCTCGATGTTTCTCACATTTTCGCGCCTTCAGGCCCCCCTCCCAACTGTGTTTTCCAACTGTATAGGCCAAGGATGACCTTGGGTGCCAGGCACTTGCTAATCAGCAAAGATAAACAGGTGCAGCTTGTTAAGGCTTCTTCTAACCGTCTTCAGCTGGAAAATGAAACTTAACTTTACAAATTGGCAAAGGCTTGTCTTTTCTAACTCTAACCATCTCCCAGAGTCCCTTGCTGGAGCCAAAGTATTGTTATTAGATTTTTAATAACTCATGACCATTACAGGTTCATGACACGCCCCTTTTTGGGAAGATGATGTCAGAACTCTGGATAGTTCTGCGTCATCGCCACAGCAACCAGGGATAGGGGAACAATCAAAAAATTCCATCACATTACACTAAATACAACATAAAAAAAAAAGAAGAGAAAAAAAAACAAGTTAATACATTTTAAGCAAAAGTGAGCTACTTCTTGACTTATGCCTTCTAGATATATTCATAAAATTCAACAAAGTTACAAAGTAACAATAAGAAAAAAAATTAAGGGACCCCTGAAACACCCAAGGAAAGAAGACTTTATTATATATAAAAAGAAAATAAAGAAATAAAAATAAAAAATGGGGTAATCCAAAAGCTGGTCCGGGTTCAAAAAAGGTCATAAGCCATAAAATCTTTAAAAAGTCCATAAAACATGTTAAAAGCGTAAAAGAGTAAAACAAGGTCTAAAAACAGTCCAGAGGTCATCAGAGCCGGGAAATCAGTCAGTGAAATAGGCATGAATCAAATATCAATCAACTGGAACAGATAGGCGAGATAGAGCATCAGCTACTATATTATCACGCCCCTTTATGAACTGGATTGTAAAATCAAAATCTTGAAGGGCCAGACTCCAACGTAACAATTTTTGGTTGGAGTTTTTCATCCTGTTCAACCAACACAAAGGAGAATGGTCTGTCTGCAATTGAAAATGACGTCCCCATAGGTACGGGCGTAACTTATCAAGAGCCCAAACCAAAGCAAGACACTCCTTTTCAATGGTAGCCAAATTGCGCTCTCTTGGAAGCAATTTCTTACTAATGTGTGCAATAGGGTGCAATTCTCCAGCAGCATCTTCCTGGAGCAAGGCAGCTCCAAGCCCAAAGTTAGAGGCATCCGTCTGAACTACAAAAGGGCTTGAAAAATCAGGAGCTTTCAAAACAGGATAGTTTACTAACATAGTCTTTAAAGCATCAAAAGCACTTTGACATTTATCGGTCCAAATAACACGCATTGGCATAGTCTTTTTGCACAGTTCAGTTAGGGGGGTAGCAACACTGCTAAAATGTGGGGCAAATTTTCTGTAATAGCCGGCTAACCCCAAAAAAGACTGAACCTGTTTCTTGGTCCTAGGGACAGGCCAATTGTGAATCGCTTCGATCTTAGCCTCCAGGGGTTTGACACAATCCTGCCCCACCCTGTGGCCCAGATACACAACTTCCCCCAACCCAAATTGACATTTCTGCGCTTTGATGGTTAGCCCAGCGGCATGCAGTCTCTGTAAAACAATTCTCAAGTGATTCAAATGCGACTTCCAGTCAGGGCTAAAAATGGCCAGATCGTCCAGATACGCACAAGAAAATTCGCCTAGGCCATTAATCACAGAATTAATAAGCCTCATGAACGTTGCTGGAGCATTCCGAAGTCCGAATGGGAGAACCTTGAACTGGAACAAACCCATATGCGTGACAAAAGCAGATTTCACAGCAGTGTCCCCATCTAGAGGCACTTGCCAATATCCCTTGGTTAAATCCAGTGTAGTGATGTATTTTGCTGCTCCCAGCCTTTCTATTAAATGGTCCATCCTAGGCAAAGGATACGGATCCACTTGGGAAATCTGGTTCAGCTTCCTGTAATCCACACAGAAACGCACTTCATTAGCTTCCCGTTTAGCCACTAGCACAATAGGGGAGGACCAGGGACTGGTAGAGGGTTCAATAACTCCCATTTCCAACATAGCTTGGATTTCCCTCTCTACCACCTCTGCATTCCGCCCGGTAACTCGATATGGAGAAGCTTGCATAGGGGGATGATTCCCGGTGTTAATAGAATGAATAGCCAAGTCAGTTCTTCCAGGCTTACTGGAAAACATAGGTTTAAAGTCCATCAGAATTTGGACTAATTGATTTCGTTGCTCCTGAGTCAAGCCTTCGGGTAGGGTAATTTCAGCTATCCCCCCTGCTTGTTGGCTCTCTGTAACCAAATGCAAAGAATCCTCTGCAAATTCACACGCCTTGGTACAAGCCATAATTAAATGTCCATTAAGAGACTCAGATTCCTCAGCTTGTAATAAAACAGCCAAGTTAGCTTCCGTTTTGCTTTTACAACTTTGGAGGCTTCCCTTCTTTATTAGAGCTGACTTAGTTCCTTGAGAGCCAACAGGCGGCACTTTGCATTCCATCAGCCCCCCTCCTCTGGGCTGCAAAGGCGAACTTTTTTCCTGTGGCTCAAGCAAGCGCACAGCCCATTCCTTTGAAGCCTTGGCTTCTCTCCCACTACATTTCAAGGTGTCTAACAAAACTTGAGACTTAGCAAGAGCATCCCTCTCTGCCCTACGTTCAGTCTCTTTATGGTGCAGGAAAAGCAGGTCTGTTCCTATCAAAACGTCCCACAAACTATTGGTTGAATGAACTAGAACTCTATGGCGCCCAGTCCAATTCTTGTACGAAAGCACCAGTTCAGCTACACGGGCTTGCACTGCCCTGGGTCCATACGCCGTGACAGTCACTTGTAAGTCAGGGACATATTGCTCTGGCTTCACCAGGTGTTCAGCAACACTGGAGAGCTCAGCACCCGAATCTACCCGTCCCATGACCTGAACACAATTAACATATATGGGTTCTGAAAACTGCGTTTGAACCCATTCCTTACATTCCGATGAAAGAGGTTCTGGACAGTCCCTCCCTGGCAGCAAACCATCCTTTTCTTCTCCCTCTTTGCCCCCGGGTATATTTTGTGCAACACTCACCGACAGGGCTTTAACAACTGGTCCACGAGGAGTCTCAGGACGGTCTTGTGAATTTGGGGCAGAAAATACAAAATCTGATTCCGCTCCTTCATTCTCCTCGGCTGACGACCAAGAAGAAAGTTCAGGGGGTTCCGCTCCAGGGGATGCTAAGTCTCTTACACGCGCAACTGGAGCAACCTTTGGATTCTTCCTTCCAGCAGGATTGGACTTAAGCAAGGTTTCAGAACAGGAATTAGCCTTATGTCCAATTTTCCCACATTTAAAGCAAATTATTTCTACGCGGGGCTTCTCTTGCACTGCAGCCTCTGTCCGGGCGGAATATACTTTGAAGTAGCCGGCAGGCCCTCCCTTCACTTCCCTCGGCGGTTGCCATGGTTTCGGCATACCTGCAGTGTCTCGCCCCGGCGGTTTCACAGGAACGTTCTCCGGTCTCCGAAACAAAGTATACTTTTCTCCAGCTCTGTTTTTAAACATACGATCTGCTAGCATGCCTGCTTCAGCCAGCGAACGGGGCTGCTGGTCTCTGACCAGAGCCATCAGATCTCGAGGGAGGCGTCTGTAAAACAGTTCTTTAGCAAACAGATCTAAAACCTCCTCTCGGGTTACAGCTTCAGCCGTGTCTGCCCAGCGCTCCACATTCCTGCCCATCCGTGCAGAAAACGCTGAGAAGCTTTCCCGAGGCTTTTTTTGATCTGCCTCTAAACGACGAAAACAATCCTCTGCTGTTAAAGCAAAGTGAGACCTGGCCAGAGCATAAAAGTAGTCAAAATCATCTGCATACTCCACTGGCAAAGAGTTCAACAGTTCTCTCAACTCGCCTTCAGCGTTAATGCGTAAAGCACTCATCCAGTACTTTTTAGGCACACCTTGATCTCTACAAGAGTAAGCAAAAACTTGGAAAAAGGTAAAGATGTCATCTGTCTCACGAAAGGTCGGAAAAGATTTTTTATGGAGGTCTGGTCTTCCTCCTCGCGGTTGTTGCATCTCACGAGCAAAACTTTCCCTACTCCGGCGATCTTCCTCCATAGCCTTGAACTGCAGGGACAACAACTTCATTTGCTTAGCTAGGTAGCGCTGCATGCTCCTAGGCAGCTCTTCCTCATCCGAATCTTGTTCCTCCTCATCTTCGCTATCCTCAGTTTGCTTAAACACAATCTCCTTGTCATCCACAGAAGACTGAGGTATAAACGACAGAGCAGGATCGCCTTCCTCCAGCTGAACAAGCTGACTAGGCAACACAGTGTCTGCCAGGAGCACATCCTCGGCTCCATTCTTTTGAGATCTGGTTTTTATCTTTTGCGACATTCTGCACTAACCTTACTACCCAAAGTAACAAACAGTTGTGTCAGAAGTCTCTTTAAAATTTACAACTTGCTGCAATGCACTTATCTCACACAGCGTGTTCACTTAAGAGCAGGAATGGCTTCGATCCCACCGCTGTCACCATGTCATGCCCGCCAGACCCTCAGGTACTGGGTTCATGCATCAGGCTCAGACCCCCACCCTTAGGGAAATGAGACTGGAACCAAAAAGCTATTACTTCACCCTTGCCAAGGCTGTGTACGCTCACAACAACCCTGCAAGGTAGAAGGTAGGCTGCCACCACCCCTGTATACTGGTCCACTCAGAGCCAGGGGATCTCTGAGCCCAGAAGATATATAAAACCAAGGTCCTAAAAGGCAAGAGTCACAGTTACACTCCTTGCCAGGCACCTCTGGTTTAACACTTAGAATCCAAGCTTTTAACTTCTTAACCCTCTTTGGTAGTGAGTGACTTGAGAATGGTCGAAGCACTGAATTCAGAACCACCCCTTCTCCCAAATGAACACACCAGGTTAAATAGAAGTAGCTTTATTAAAAAATATAAGTGCACATATCATATAGCAGCAAGTAATCCTTTAAGACCATTCACCCAACAGGGATTTAGGTTCTTACAAGAGAATTCATACACACAACAAGAAAATAACAAACTAACTCACCTAACTACTTACATATGAGGTAGTTGGTTGCGTGGCACCTCTCCTAAGAGAGATGGATGTTCAACATAAAGCAATGGAACCAGACATAGGTTGCCTTCCCATAAGCAACCCCTGGAGCCATAAGGCAAAAAGGTTTGGAACTCTGGTGCCAGTCAGCATAGGCAGAGAACAGAGAACAAAGGCTATGGGTCTCTAGCCCTATACTTAAGGGAAAAGGATCCTAATGGTCCAAGATTAATTGACCAATCAGGAATTGGCTGATGTAACTTTCTTCTCGATGTTTCTCACATTTTCGCGCCTTCAGGCCCCCCTCCCAACTGTGTTTTCCAACTGTATAGGCCAAGGATGACCTTGGGTGCCAGGCACTTGCTAATCAGCAAAGATAAACAGGTGCAGCTTGTTAAGGCTTCTTCTAACCGTCTTCAGCTGGAAAATGAAACTTAACTTTACAAATTGGCAAAGGCTTGTCTTTTCTAACTCTAACCATCTCCCAGAGTCCCTTGCTGGAGCCAAAGTATTGTTATTAGATTTTTAATAACTCATGACCATTACAGGTTCATGACAGTCAGTACTACAAAGGCCTGCCTGATTGTGCTGCTTCCACTTTCCTGGAGCTCCAGTGCTTCTGGCCTTTAGATGGGAAGGCAAGGTCAAAGCAACTTGATCAGAAAACCATCCCCAGCAAAAGCCAGCCTGACTGAACTGCTGCTCCTATTCAACCTGTGAGGAACATCTGAACATGTAGGCTGCAGTGATGAGAGACAAGACTAAAAGCAAGATGTTAGGAACCTTCAGACCTGCCTTAGCTGCTATTTCCTCAGTTGGCCATTGGTTCCACCTGAAATTATGATGGGGTCTTTGCTATCTCTTGCCTTTCTTTGTTTTCAAAGAGCCCAAGCTTATGTGTCTGTACAGAGTAGAGGATCAGGACTCCCTATGCCCATTCACTGAACTGGTAAACCATCAGCAGTTATTGATGCTGCTGCTTCAGTGCCAGCTTTTTGGCTAAGATGTGTTAAGCAGGAGGCTACCATTGATACACTGTGCCCCATCCTAAGACCAGCAGATAGGTCTACAGCTCTTAATGCTGGTGGATTTTTGTCTCAGGTAGGATCTGGCAAGGGGATTGCTCTTTGTTTTTAGCAGCAACTGGGTCAGACTATCCAGCTCTGTCCTGGATGATATGTAGTTATGGTTATGGTGTAAGGCTTAATTGAGGGTAGGTGCAGGGTGCCAGAAAATTAAAGAGGAATAATAAATATGGAATAAACAGGAAAAATGTTACTGTGCTTTATTTGAGTTTTGCATGTAATCTATTTTTTTGTTTTAGAGTTTTATTCTTCATAAGATTGAAAAAATGCAAACATTAACAGTTCATCTATTATGGTGCACCATGTGGGAGCTACTATAATAATGGATTACTAAATATTCTCTCATAATTTACGAAAGTAAATACCCAGGTTCACAAAGGAGTTACATCCCCTAGCAAGAGTATGTTTTACTGTTAATATCAAGCACAAGGCAAGCTTTCCAAAACAGCAAAAGGCAGATGATGTGTGCCTGAACAAAGATAAAAACCTTTCAGTCTTCTAATCGTTAGTTCCCATAATAATAAGCATGAATATTAGTATAATGTCAGCAGCATACGAAGTAGCTAACACTGACAGCATTGTTCATGCTCTGTCATGCATTGTTCATACTCTTTCATGCTCTCTAATGAACACAGTGTAATGTGCAAGTTTAGTCTCTGTGGCTAGAGCTATTTCTCTGCTAAATTGGTCAAAGCCTCAATCTCTGTTATTAAAGTTGCTAGCACCATGGTTACAATGTAAGGATAGTAAGCTGAAAAGCTGGATGCAAGCATAGCAATGTAATGCATTATTTAGTGGTTTCATCTCAATTCTTTTAATAATTGCCTGGAGGAATATGAATTTAATGTTTGTCTATCAAATACACATACGCCTTGGATCTAGGGTGTCAACAGCAACATTTTCTTTCACTGATGCTGTGCTGTTTGCATATTCTGTCAACTTGGGGAAAACTAACTAGTTGGCTGCTCCAAATATTTGAAAAATAGCTGTTGCATAAATTGGTCTAGTGCCTGAGAGAGGGACTACTTTGTATTCTACTGAACTCAGAACTCCCCTTCAAATAATGGAATTGTTCACTCATGCCAAGTTCTTGCAGCCATTCATTTCTGCAACTGGGCTGGTTCAATTTTATATCTGAGAACAAGTGGTGCAGTTGAATAATTTTAGACTCTGTGCAAAGTGGTCTTAAGAGGGACCTCACTCTTCAAATGGTAATCCAGCCCTGCTGTGTTTGGGGAACTTCCTGCTTATGCTGCGTGAGGCCCTTAAGTCCAGCCCTAATATAATGGTGCCCTTGCTTTAGAACTCCCTAGATCGGTATTGATAGAACTAAAAGATGGGAAATTAATTGTGCCAGGAAGACCTGCCATGATGATAAGTAGAATACAAAAATATACAGAAAGCCCTGTATTGTTATCAGGCTGAGATCTTTGCACTTTTGCTCCTTAGAGCTTTTACTTCTTGGATCTTCATCCCCTGCCTCACAGCTTAGGAAAGTTTTTTTTCTGTTGAAAATCTTGGGGGTAATTTGTCCGGAGCCACATGTGAGCAATGGGTGGGACCAGAGTGAAAAGTAGGCAGGACCACCCACCCATCAATTCTCACCCAACCGCTGCAGAGGGAGGGATAAATCACTTTTGTCAGAGGTCCCCCCCCTTCAATCTCCATCTCCTTCAGTTCATTCCTTTCCCCCTGTGGCCCTCCTTTTCTCTCTCCCCCTCATTATTTAGGCTGGGGACCCCTCACCCATCCTTAAGCTATAGATTTCCCAACTGTCCTCTGAATGGGGTAGCTGTGGCCTTCCAGATGTTGTTGATGTCCATCAGTCCCAGTCAGCATGACCAATATTCAGGGATGGTGGAACTTGTACATGAGAAACATATGGAGGACCACAAGTCCACAAAACCTAGGTTAAGAAAATAACCTATACCTGCAGAGTTTCCAGTATATTTTTAATCTCAGCCATAAATATGTTAGGTGGCCTTCAATAAGTCACTATATTTCACCTAAGCCCCCATCTGTGATATGGGTATAGTAATACATGTATCACACAGGTATTATCATTACTGATATAATAATGCTCATCTACTTTACTGGGGGGGAGGGAGTATAGTGTGTGTTTTTGCAATTATTAATGAGATAGTGTATGTGAAGTGCCCTAAACATTTTGGAAAAGCACTCTGTAAATATTATTATGCTTGATGGAAAAGTTTCTGAAGAGGAAAAGACAACATTCATGCAAGTTCCAACACATGCATCTGTCTTTTGTGATGATTTCTCCTATTTTCCTAGTACAGCTAGTTAAGCACACCTTTCTTTCTTGATACAGAAGATTCAAGGAACCATGATTTGTATTATGCTTTTAATTCATCAAAATTAAGAACTTCAGTTCCCAGACACATGTTTTAAGTCTGCAGAAATATCCTGGAGTTGCACAAGGATCTGGAGGCTTGGGCAAGAATGGTAATACAAAGAGTACCAAATACCTCCATGTGATTTTAACGAAGTGCAGCAAACTTCATTTCAACCCCCCCTCTAATTCAGGCCTTATGGGTTAACAGAACGTGTCTGTAAGTTTTTTTTACTCAATTTTGTTCTATTTTGAATAGTTACAAGCAGCAGAACACGCTAGACTTTTTTAAAAAAATGCCCCTAAAATCTGCTATATTCTCAAGTTAGTCCTTGGTTGTTTTTTAGTTATTATAGTCTTCACTGGTGCCTGCTGAATTGCAGATTGAAAATTAAGAGAAACATGGACCAAATAAAGGAGCCCAGTTCCAAAGCCAAATTGGGGGAAAACATCTGTTACTACTGTGGGGGATGGGAGGAAATGGAGGAAAACTATGCAGAACTGCCTCATCAAACAGTAACCTCTTTGTGGGTGCATCACATGTGACAAACAGAGCCGTTCAAAGCTCCAGTCTTGATGCCAAAAATAAAATAAATTAAAAATAAGTCAGTGCTTGTCATTTTTTGCTTACCCCTAGTAATAAATGTGACAAAAATGCAGGAACAGGAGAGGAAACAATGTGTTTAAAATATTGAAAACTAAACAGATTTTGTTTCACTTCATCAAAACTTTCAGATATTTTTCTTGTAAATATTACAGTTGTACACCCCTACAGTTGCTCAGCTTCAGAATGTTGGGCCCACAAGGCAACAATTTGCTCATCTCATTCACAGTTGTTATGCCATTCACTGAGATCCACAGATCAGGCTCTCCTGGTTGTTACATTGTCCACATACGTCCATGTTCTGGCAACCAGGCTGTGGGCCTTTTCTGTTATGGCACCCAACCTTTGGAATTCCCTGTTTATTTTATTTTTATTTATTTCATTTTATTTTATTTATATACCGCCCTAAGCCCGAGGGCTCTCTGGGCGGTGTACATAACAATAAAACAATCAGAAAATATATAAATACAATAATACAATGGAATCAAATCAAACAGACGTAAACAAAAATCAAAGCTATTCCCTGAAGTATGATAGGTGCTGATTGTTGTTGGTGTTTGGGCATCTGTTAAAGACTTAGGGAGCAATCCAACTCACCCTTCTAGCGGACTGAGGTGAGGTGGATGCCATGGATCCCTGGCAGTGCCAGGAGGGTCCCGGCTGTGCCAGGCTCGGCACCACGGCAGAGATGTGGCTCTGCTGGGGGTCTCCCAGGGATGGCCAGCCTGGCAGATGGAGGCCCAGCAGAAGCTGGCGGGCCTGAAAACAGGGCATTCTGGAGGTGTGATGGGGGAAGAGCCACAGGGGCGGGCTTATGAGAGATCCTTCTCATGATCAGACCCCTTCACCAGATCCCCAGATCCCTTGTAACTCCGCTGGTCAAAGAGCTGGCGGAGTAAAAAAAAAAGTAAAATCCCATTCAGGCCTACAGGGACTGCTTACTCTCTGGGAGTCAGAGACCTGTTGGGCAGAGCCGGCGCTTTCTGCTCAGCTTGTACACATGACTCCTGATGCAGCCGGCGTTTAGCCAGGGTGGTGGGTCCCAAACTGGAGGAGGATCCTGCAGAGCTTTCTGCCAGCTCCCCCTCCACCAGCTGCCCAGCAGCTGGGTTGCTCCCTTAGGCTACAATACTATGCAGACTTACCTGGAGTACACCTCATTTAACTCAGTAGGACTTACTTTTGAGTAGACGGGAACAGCATTGTTACTTATCTGCTGAGTATTTGCTGATTTTAATACTTAGGTTTTAAGTTATGTTTTCTATTTTTTTCTCTCTATGGTGGAGTTAAGATTTTAATTTATTGCTACTCTAATGTTTTCTGAAAACCTCTGGAATTTATAACAAAAGGAGATAAACAAATATTTTAAATTTAAAAAATGACTTGGGAATAAAAGAGTATGTCAAACTCTAATTCAGTTAATGCCGGTCATTACTAATGCCCAGTGCTTTTTCAGTAAAAAATATGGGGTGCAGGTACTCATATCTTGATAAAAATGACAAGGGTGCCAGCACAAAATGTCTGCCATGGGCAGCAAAAAAAGAGGTGCTGGTACACCATACCAATGAGTAGTGACACAAAAAATCCCTGCTTATGCCCATTGTGAGAGCCAGTGTGGTGTAGTGGTTAAGGTGTTGGACTACAACATGGGAGACCAGGGTTCGAATCCCCACATAACCATGAAGCTCACTGGGTGACCTTGGGCCAGTCACTGCCTCTCAGCCTCATGAAAACCCTATTCATAATCATAGGGTTGCCATAAGTCGGAATCGACTTGAAGGCAGTACATATATGCCCATTGTAACCAATGGAAACAAGTCACACAAATGTCCTTACGGCCAAACCAGATTCAGTGCCAGCCATGCAATTAGGAGTTATGTGAACAACTTTTTACAATTAAATTGCAGGTGCACCTCCCCCTCCCTTTCAGATCAGGAACCTGGTGTGGTGATAGGGGAGCTTTAACCCTTTGTCCCCCCACTGTAGTCTCAAACCAGATCAGGAGTCCTGCATCTGCTATTTTCATTGAGGGGAAGGGAAAGCTTCAGTTAAAGCAAATGGAAGTCATAATTAACTAAGGTGAATTAGAACCTTTGTGTTTACATCATCATCATCATTATTTGAAGGAGCAGCCAGACTTATTGTATGCAAATTATGTATAAACATGTTTTATTACCAGACTAGCAAAATGCCTGTCATAAGTGCAAGGATCCCCAGGAAAGGTGCCATGCACTCTACAACCAGAAATACATTGCCATTCCCTATAGGGATCTTCTTCTGTTGTGGCTAACCAGCTTTAAGAAACAGGCAAATAGAAGAGGATTAGGATTTTTATATTTGTTTATCCAGTTAATTAAGCAGAAACTGCATTAGGTAAACCCAAAACTGCTGTCCCTTGTTTAACACAACTAAGAACATATCAGTATCTTCATAGTGGTGATTAAATAGAACATGGAATGTGAAACTATCTCAGTTAGGCACACCTATAAGAAAGGGAATGTTGTATGCCTGAATTTGAGTGTAAACAGACAAATTGGCATGGCTGACATGATAATGTTTACTTGGAAGTAAATCCCTTTTATATTATTTATGAGTCATTCTACAAAGTATTCAATGACATACAATATAAAATGGAAAACAACTGACAACCCAATGAGTTCTAAGGGAATTACTGCTTAAGAGCCTTACATTGCAATCCCATGCACACGTACCTGGAAGTAACCTTAATTGATTCTGAACAAATATGCATTGGATTGCCCTGCATACATTCTTGTATCTGGTGGATTCTGGTCCACAGAAGCTTATGCCATTATAAATTTGTTAGAGCATTTCCAGGCTGTCATTTTTCTGGTGATAGGAAAATTCACTGGAAAGTGTGGAGAGAATATGTTTGCTGTAATATCATATAACCTCACCCACCAAAAATCAGAATGACTACTCAATAAGTAGCTGCTGAGCTCGCATCAATGAACACTTCATCTGGAAGTTTTGAAGGTGCTATAATAGGACTACTAGTAAACAACCTACTACAGGATTGTCCTGTAAATTGAATGAACAAAATGCTATGATGCTGTCTTTTACCATTCTGGCAGAACTAGAACAACACCCCCCAAATAACAACCTTCTGGGCTCATCCACACGGTGATTTAGTGTGTGCCTGGTGCTACTTACATCCCCTTGTAATTTGCATGGTTCACACGGCATTGTATATTTAACTAACAGGAAAGTCAAATATTTAACAATTTGTGAGATGTGATGCTCCAAAACTTTTTTTTATCAGGAAAACAATCTTGATTGAATCAGACTAAGTGAGTTGAACTGGGTGGTTTCATTTAAATCAATGGGACAATTAATTGTTGTTTAAGCCCCACTGATTTCATTGGGAGCTAAGGGCCACTTCCTTAAACTGGATCCAAGTCATCATTCCAGGAAAACAAATTATCTATGCCTTGCTGCAAAGTTTGTTTTTTTGCTTAGCTTTCCTTACAGGCCATAAATAGCTTCCCCCCCCCTTTATTTTTCAGGAACTGCAGAGGGAATTTCCTAGCAGCAGAGTCCCCTTGAGTGTTAATTATTATGTTTGCTAATCCCACTGCAGGTTTTTCAGTCAGCATAGAGATTTCAGGATATGTGATGATTTGTTTGGGCTTTGGAAGGAAATTAAACACAGAGTCAAGATGCAACCGCCTCCGCAGAAACGTTAATATTATAGTGTATGCAAAATGAAACATTTTACCCTTTTTGCTTTAAACTTGAAGGAAACTCTCAAGGTTCTAAAGGGCCTTGTTCAGAACTGCTGCCTTGGAAACAGAGGCGGTCTCAGGGCTTGACGCCTTTCGGGCCTGCACTGGTTCGGCTTGGGAATAGAATTACCTGTGCTGGCAATGGCAATTTTCTTTCAAAGCACATCTGGTGCCATGGCCTTTCTTAAGACCCACATACCCATGTGGCTTTCAGCAAAAAAAGATTTCGTGCATTTGCTTCCAATCTGTGTAGTCCTCCTTGAGTTGCTTTGTTTCCACAGAAGAGAATCTGGTTTTTCCAAGCTGTTCATGATGGCAAACCAAATTTAGCCATAAGACTATAATCCCCTCTGTTCATGTTTATATGGTCCATTACCAATGCAATCTTATATATGTCTACTCAGAAGTCTCATGGTTTTCAGCATATAGCAGCTACGTGGAACGTTTGGCCCTCCAGATGTTGCTAAACTACAACTCCCATCAGATGCAGCAAGCATGGCCAACGTCCAGGGATTATGGGAGTTGTAGTTCAGCAGCATCTGGAAGGCCAAACGTTCCCCACACCCGCAGTTTAGGATTATAGCCTAAAAGGCTTAGTCTGAACCTGAGCTCTCGGGATTATTGACTTCAAACCTTTTTTGCTGCTTGGAACTGAGAAATTAAGAAAAAGAGGCAGTGTTCTGTTGAGCATGTATAGAGGGTTCACACAGTCAGAAACTGATGATCAATCCCTAACCAATACAGACTAAAACAAAAAAAACAGGAATAGAACAGAGGTATACAGTAGAACTTTTCAACATTTTTAACTGAGAGAAGCCAGGGAAGGACTCTGGAAAGCAAGGTTTTTTAACATGCTACGAGACTACCATACTGATCCGTGGAAAAAGTAGCTGAGATATAGATGTATGCTTTAATTTATCTGGAGGGTGGTGAAATCCAAGGACTGTCTTTGGGCTTGTCCACACTGGAGCATTATTCAGCTGTTAATTCACTTTCTCCCCATTTGAATTAGACTGGAGTAGTCCACAGCCACATGTATTTGAATTTGTATTTGAGGGGCAACTTCCGTCTTTCCCCTTCATACCAGGAGGCATTCTCTTTTGTGTTTGTCCCTGTATTCTAATTTGTTGAGTCTATTATGCCAATTAAGTACTGCCAGAGCATGCACAGAGAGCTGCGTGTGCTCCTTGTTTTTTAAAAAATTTCCTGCCCAAGATGTGCATAAAACCACACAGTCAGGCAAGTGTAAATTCTCAGCACACACTTTTCTGCTTCACCTTGCTGTGCACTATCTGGTGTAGATTTTTAAAAATGTGGTCTGCTTGTGCTGTTTTCTGCTTTTATGCAAATCTCAGGGATCAATATATGATCTTCTGTTCAGGAGCCTGCCAGAAATAGTTAGAAGCATGGCTGGAAAAAAATGGAAGTATTGAGAGAATAGTGGGCATGGGAAGGGGACTAGCAGGAAATTACAATTGATCTACTCATCCCAAAACACTGGAAGGAATCATCTGCAGCTAAGTGGAGTGGTTTGAAGCCTGCAGCTCCTAGTGGAATGTTTTGGAGCCAGATTTCTCCCAATTTATCAGATTGTCCTCATATCAGGCAAATCCATATTTACAGGCATTGAGATTGGTGTTGAGAATAACATGATGTGGACTATGCTGACGATACTAAATTGTTCAGGGTTGTTAAAACAAAAAGGGATTGTGAAGAGCTCCAAAAAGACCTCTCCAAACTGAGTGAATGGGTGGAAAAATGGCAAATGCAATTCAATATAAACAAGTATAAAATTATGCATATTGGAGCAAAAAATCTTAATTTCACATATATGCTCATGGGGTCTGAACTGGCAGTGACCGACCAGGAGAGAGACCTCGGGTTGTAGTGGACAGCACGATGAAAATGTCGACCCAGTGTGCGGCAGCTGTGAAAAAGGCAAATGCCATGCTAGGGATTATTAGGAAAGGTATTGAAAATAAAACAGCCAATATCATAATGCCGTTGTATAAATCTACGGTGCGGCTGCATTTGGAATACTGTGTACAGTTCAGGTCACCTCATCTCAAAAAGGATATTATAGAGTTGGAAAAGGTTCAGAAGAGGGCAACCAGAATGATCAAGGGGATGAAGCGACTCCCTTATGAGAAAAGGTTGCAGCATTTGGGGCTTTTTAGTTTAGAGAAAAGATAGGTCAGAGGAGACATGATAGAAGTGTATAAAATTATGCATGGCATTGAGAAAGTGGATAGAGAAAAGTTTTTCTCCCTCTTTCATAATACTAGAACTCGTGGACATTCAAAGAAGCTGAATGTTGGAAGATTCAGGACAGACAAAAGCGCACAGTTAAACTATGGAATTTGCTCCCACAAGACGCAGTAATGGCCACCAGCTTGGATGGCTTTAAAAGAAGATTAGACAAATTCATGGAGGACAGGGCTATCAACGGCTACTAGCCATGATGGCTGTGCTCTGCCACCCTAGTCAGAGGCAGCATGTTTCTGAAAACCAGTTGCCGGAAGCCTCAGGAGGGGAGAATGTTCTTGCACTCGGGTCCTGCTTGCGGGCTTCCCCGAGGCACCTGGTTGGCCACTGTGAGAACAGGATGCTGGACTAGATGGGCCACTGGCCTGATCCAGCAGGCTCTTCTTATGTTCTTATGCAAACAGCTAAAACCATGCAGTAAATGTGTCGACAAGCCCTTTGTCATGCAGCAGGATAAAGCAACCTGCTTCAGAAGGCACCATGGCAGCAGGGTGGGGGAGACTAGATGGTCAGGAATTAGTGTCTGAATGCTGCAGCAACACTTTAAAAAGTGTTGTTCCTAGCAGGTGTGCACATATGTGCCATTTGGGCTCTGATTCAGGTAGTAAAATGTCTTGTTCTGGCACTGAATTAGACTCCAGTGTTCTGTGAGGGCAGCTGCTTAGGGCAGGTAAACTTTGTTGCTATCTTAAGAAGAGCCCTCAACAAAAAAAGAACCCTGCTGGCTCAGACCAATGGTCCATCTAGTCCAGCATCTTAGAATATACAGCAATACTGCTCATGCCCCTCTTTGCAAACACAACAAATGGTACCTATGGTACCTTAAAGATGAATAAATTTATTATGGTGTAAGTTTTCACAGATTAAAACCCACATTATCAGAGGTATGATAAACTGGTATCCTCAGCCTCTCTGCATGATTGCAAAAGATGATAGTGCTGGTCTTTGACTGTAATAAATGACTGATTGATTGCAAAGGACATGCACCTTCTGTTGTCAATTTCTTATGTTTAAGTAGGGGAAAAAAGTAGACACTTAGCTCTATCCAATGCGGCTGTTCTACTTGCGCCGCAGACTTCCTCTTGCACAATGGACCTTTCCCTTCCTCTTTTCTCCTCTGCAATCCCCAAACATTCTCAGGATATGCTCCAGAGCATTGGGGGACTGTCCTGAGCAGATTGGGAGTGGGGGTCTTGGGGAGAGCAGAGGAAGGGGAAGTCTCATTATGTGAGTGGATACAACTGGTAGATGATTGGAATCAACAAGTGCTGATAATCTTACTAATAAAAGATTGCCTCCTTTTCCTAGGAGGGCCTCCTCTGCTCTTAAGAGAGCTGTGTGACAGGTAGAAATTCAACAGGCTAAGTTCTTAACTTAGAGAGGTATGAAGGGGAGTGTTTCACCCAATGAATTTTTGAACAACATGCAGCTATGAAAAACACAGAAGTCCTGACAAGAAAAAAGATGGCAACTTGAAGTAAACATTTCTGTAGTGGAATTATTTCCCACTCCTCTGAAAGTGTATTTATAACCAATCAAACCAAAATAGGATCCATGCTGTTCTGTGTAGTATTTGTCTGTTGTGATGTTCAGATTGTTGAACAGCACTCCCTTTCATACCTCTCTAAGAACTTAGCCTGTTGAATTTCTACCTGTCACACAGCTCTCTTAAGAGCAGAGGAGGCCCTCCTAGAATCCTAATGCTATTCTAACACCAACAGAAGACATTTCAATTCCAACAAGTTTTCAACCTGACCGAAGCAAATATTTATCTGGCTACCCTTGCTGTTACTAATTTTATCTGCTGTTCCTCTGGCTTTGCTTTTGTTGTTGTTGCAATTTAGATATTTGTGATGATTATTAATTATTGTAGCTGACTTGGTTAACATAATTATATTAAAATAGGATGTTAGGGTAGAAAAATGTTTATAAATAAATGAAGTTTATAGGTGATTCTTTAGGCCAGTGTAAACAACAAAACAGAGCCTTGGTAAATAACTTTTAAAAATTATTTTTTAATGAAGAAATAATTCCATTCCAAAATATAGACACACAATTAAATAGTTTAATCACTTCAAAATATAACATGTCCCCAGTAGGTTTGAACACACGCACATACACAAAACAGTACTTAACAACAATACAAAAAACCCCATACAATATTAGTTCTGTTTACAATACCAATGAATAATGTAAAATTTGTAGTGTGTGTCTGTCTGGACTGGTGTGAAATAATAGTTAAAAACATCAGACAGTAGCCTCAAGATGTTACTCGTCATACATTTTTGGTTCCCAAGTAAGATGCCCTCTCTTCTCAGGACACAGTGGAGTGCTTGTCGTTCAAGGCTCCTTTCACTTAATTGAACCAACCTGTTGCAACCTGAGGTTGCAGTATTTACAAGAAATATCTACAGCAATTCCAAGGAACTAATAAAGATGGGACAAGATGATTAAAGTAAAGGCAGACATCTGTGCTAAATAATGATGCAACATAGTGTCTCATGCATATAAGAAAATACATATTGTCACAACAAAGGCCACACACCTTTTAATGCAGTTTTAGTTAACATTACTACTTACAGAGAATCTATTCTCCATCTTTTCTTTCAACATTCAAAAATCCTATTTATCTTCACATTCTGATTCCTCTCTCTTAACTACCTTTCCAATGACAGTCCACAAGGAGTTTTTGGCTGCTGTAACTGGCTATAAAGAATTATAAAAGGCTAGTTCAATCATTTCTGTAACATTAATGTTCACAATCTACAATCCAACCCAAGTTTAATGAACAGACAAGGACCAAGTGGGCTAAAACATAGACTCATTTGGGACAAAACTTTCACCTGACCACTCTCCTACCTGTGCATATGTATCTGTTTTGTGGGAGATGATGTCTTCCAGTGCCACCCCTGTCCCACCAGGCATCTCCATCTGTGCATAATGTTTGAATAGGGTATCCACATATACCACCGAACTCATGTAGGCCTGAACAGTACAAATAAAATCCAGGAATTGAACCTGTGATCTGGAACTACATTGTGGAATTTTAACATGTTTAACACTTTATTTAAATATGATTTGATATTTGATGGCCTTGGAAGTTGGATGGTTGCACTGGGTAGGTGGTATACTCTGCTACCCTACGTTAGAGAGAAATTGGTGGTGGTGGAAGCATTGTCTTTGCTGGGCCATTACCAGCTTAACAGCTGGGTAATATTGTAAAACCATGTTTTGTTTTTGGAGAGGCAAATAAAAAAGTGCTTTATCTTGGAGTTCCAGAGTACAAGAGGCCACCTAGAACTCTGCTTGGGGATTCTGTGCTGAAACCAGGCTGAGAGAATGAAGACAATAATACTGCTACATAGACCTTGTAATGGCAAGACACATGCATGAATTCTACATGCAATATAGGTTGATAATTAAATTTTGGCTTTAAAGCCAGATAATTATTACTCCCAACTGTAGTTATGTGGCTGGATCTGGATCATTCTGACATAGCTGTGTTCTAGTCCACATTGCCTCTCTTCAGGAAATACCTGACTGGAGTCCTGAGCTGTCAGCAAGATTTCCTAACACACTGTAGTAGTTTTATCTGCTGAGTGCTAGGCACTAGTAGAGAGTAACCAGTTCCTGAGAGAAAGGTGTAGGAGAGGTAAGCAGTCACAGGTTATGTCTACCCATGTCAGATTGGCAGATATTAACAGGAGTAAAGATTATTTATTGCAAAGGTGGAGTTGAGGGTGTCTTTATGTAACCATATTTAATATTCTGCAGTTGTCTGATTTGCATGATTTAACTACATAGAGACAATGTTGAAACATACACAAGGAGGAAGATGGCCAGTGGTAGCAATGATTTTTTGCACATGTAAAAAGTACCAACAACCATCTAATCAAAACAAGTTTGTCTAATGCTATTTCCAGGAGAATCAGCAGATGGATTAAACTTAATTTTGGGAAATGATATATAAACTCTTTGGGAGAAGCTCTGTTATGACTAATGACAGGACATTACCTACAATGTTTCTATGAAACTTGGGATTTATAGAATTGAGACTGTTCTAAACTGATGTCTGCTATTAGCATTGTTGCATGTACGAAAACCTTTATGGAACCATAGGTATTTTGTAGCTTATTTACTGTTTTCTTCCTAGCTAAAAGATCATTGGTGTGAGATGTCACTAGCTAAATCACTGCATACCAATGGCTGAGAAATCTCATTGCAACTTTTTTTTCATTTTTATAATCCTGATGAATGCAAAGACCAATTATCTCTCTCCTCCCTGTCAAAGTTAAAACAGGATAAGAGTTACTCAAAGAGAAACCGTTGTAACTATCCATATTTTTGTAAAAGGACACACTTTCCCCCCTGTGCTTTTCATAGACAGCAAGTATCCCCATTCAGCCCGGACAGAAAGTCTCATTACATATTTCCAAGAATGCATGCAGAACATCTGGTGGCTGGCTAAGGCAATACACATTCAGAAATGAAATAGTTGCAAGCACACTTTTAAAGTCTGTACATTTAAAGCTGAAGGCCTCAGCAAACAGGATATGGAGGGATGGAGAAATGTGAAAGAACACATGCTTACTCAAGTTCTAAAACAGCTCTTAAACAATACTATGAAAGATTATACATTAATGTGAGTTAGTTTAAGGATTTTATGGCACCTGTGGTTTATAAACAGCTTTAGCAACGAGTATTTCAAAACATAGTTCACAGTTTTAAGAAGATCTGTGCTGATTTTAAAAACTAGATTCTATATCATTTGAATGTTGCCTTTTGTATATGATAACTATTTGGAAAGAAAATATTTACACTAACTTCTATGGCTGATTTGTTAATTACTTTGAAAGTAAACATTCCTAAGTTATGTAGTAGCCCTAAATCATAGAGATACTTAGTGCATTTTGTATAAGTCTTTTCTCTTTCTCTTTTCTTTTTGCAAAAAGACTGTAAAACAAATTGCAATCTAAGGCTGCAATCCTGCATCTGGTCATGTGCACTTAAGTCTCACTGATACTGGTGGGATTTCAGCACATGCAACTGGGTGGAGACTTACAGCCATAGTCTAGTACTTAGTAGCTTTTGGGCTATAAATATGTACACTCCGGAGTATATTCATTCAGTGTTAAATGCATCATTGTAGCTTTTAAAATTTCCTCTGTGGAAAAACAATGTACAGTGTGTAGGAAAGTGTTCTAAAATCTCAAACTATTCAGAAATCAAACTCCTAATATAAACAGTATTAATATTGTCATTGTAAACTGAACAGGTCAACATTATGTGCAAAGGGCTTAAGTGTTTTGTTAGTACTGCTGTTAACTGTAACAGCATTTTTAAAGCCTGTGTTCTTCACCAGTAATGAGCCATGTTACATAGGATGTAGCTGATATAAATTAGCTTTAAATAAAAGTCTTTTTTTCTTCAAAACAAACACCTACGAACTACAACTTGTAGAACAAAAATAATGTGCTGCAGTCTTCACATCTAGTTGATTAATTAATGTCAGAGGTGCTGCACATGTTGTTCCACTTCTTCTGTGAAGCTGGCAGCCAGGCTCTCTCTGTCATCAATCTGAGTGCAGCTCTCCTCCCCTGCCTCCTCTGTTTTTTTATCACTTTCGTTGTCCATTTGACTGCAGCTTTCCTGTCAATATATATTTAACAGAATTTTGATGGCAGCCTTTGTTATAACATACTGTCAAGTTTACATAATTGCATGATGTGTATTAGCAGGGGGGGAAATGTTAAAAAAATCTACAGCACTTCCCTGATCACACAGAGCTCCTGCACATTATTTTTATTTTTGGTTGACTTTATCCTGCTTTTCAAAGGCAGCTCCACCTACAATTCATTGCAGTAGGCCAAATGGGAGCTTGTTTAAAGCATGGATAACTGTGGTCAGGTCAGGCCTTCTCTGTTCAGGATGGGCTCCAGCTGGCAAAACTCAGAAAAATTGATGAAAGTTGCTTCATGCCACAGAAGCCAATTGGACTTTGAAAGACAAGGCCAGATTTAATAGCACCCCCCAAACTGTGAACCTGATCATTTAGGGAGCACAGCATGTCCAGAACAAGTACCTGTCCTCAGTTGTCCATGCTCTGCTGACCTCTTACCTGCACTCCTGTAATGCACTGTACTGGGCCTGTCCTTGGAGATGGACCAGGGGCTGCAGCTATTGCAGAATGCAACTGCTAGGTTGGTAAGTGGGGTAACCCGATGGGATCTTGTGTCACTGATCATTAGCACACTGCACTGGCTGCTACTGAACTACCAGGCCTAATTCAAGATATTACTAAATCGCTTGGGACCCAAGTACCTTGAAAAATTCCCCATTATCAACCATATCAGACCCTATGATCAGCGCAGGAGGCCCTGTTGGTGATGCTGCTACTGGGGGTTTCCTGGATGGCAATGATCTGTGACACGGCCTTTTTGGTGATTGTTTGTGGAATGCCCTCCCTAGTGAGGTGCATCAGTCACCTTCGTTAGGAGACATTTTTAAACATTCCTGCTTACCCAGGCATTTGATGGCTACAAAACCTGTCCCTGACCACCCTGAAATTATTAGTTTTGAGAGCAGGTGATTGCTTTAGGATTTTTAACTGTTTTCAGAAGTTTTAACTGTATTGTTTTAGTATTGCTGTGTTTTCCACCCTGGGCTCCCTTGGAGGGAGGGCAGGATATAAATTTAATAAACAAATAATAATAAGTAAGAACACCAACTTCCAGGTCAGAGAAAATATCCACTAACAGTGCCTCCATCTTGTCTGGATTGAGATTTAATTTACTGGCCCTCTTCCAGTCCATTACTGAAGTAGTGTCATGCCAAATCTTTAGATAACCTTGTTCAGTAGTTTCATATAGCCGTCAAACAGCACAGAGGTCAAAACTGAGTCCTGCAACACACCGTTGTACAACACCCATGGAGGTATTCCAGACCTACCACTTGATAGGAGCAAAACCACTGAAGTGCAGTGCTCCTGAGATGTCCAGAAGAGTCAACAGGGTCATATACCCTCTGTCCCCCTTTTAGTAAAGCTCATTATCAGGGCAACCAAAGCTGTTTCCACGTCAAACACAGGCCTACAAATGGACTGAAATGAATCCAGGTAACCAGTGTGAATCAAACATGTATGGAGTTGTTCAGCAACCACCTGCTTGAGTAGTTTGCTCAGGGGCATATGAACTTCTACGTTTACTTCCATAGAGAGGTAGCTCTTCAAACCTCTGTTATCTTAGGCACCATCTCTGGTATCTTTTCGGTGCCTATTGAAGACCTTTCTCTTTCAACAAGCCTTTTAAGTTCAGACCTTTTCCCAGTCTGCTTCTGTGCTGGAATTGCTTTTTAATATGCTTTTAAACCTTTTTTAAAAAGCAATATGTTAACCTTTTTTTAAATATCTTCAAAGCTTTTTAAAAACATGTTTTAAAAGTTGTATTGTTTTAATATATTTTAATGTCTGTTTTTATGATGTTTTAAAGTGTTTTTGGTGCTTTTGTTTGCCGCCCTTGGCTCCTGCTGGGAGGAAGGGCGGGATATAAATAAATAAATAAATAAATCCCTTTGCAAGTGTGGGCTTCTCCACTGAAATGAACATGGAAGCTCTGTGAGTACATCAGAGAATAAAATACAGTAGAACCTTGTTATAATACAGGGAAATGGTGACAAAGGATGCACCCGTGTTATAGGGGTTCTGATTATAACAAAAAATGTGGTACTGTATACAGTACTGTACTTGGGGACATTGTCATACCCATGGTTTATGTTAATCCATGGTACAATGAACTGTGTTATAGTGAAGTTCTACTGTATGTGTCAGGAAATAGAAGTGCATCAGTTTTATGTCAGTATGCCATATCCTATTCAGAACTGCACCATGTTGAATCAGTAGTTCCACATGGCAGATGGATGTGCCAGTGCAAATGCACTTTTGGGATATGAACATGACTGAAAGCAGAGGCTGTCCAGTAACTCCAACCATTCCTAGGGTGGAGAGACCTGGCCTTGAAAGGAGGCCTTGCAAGGAAATTCTTTTTGTTTTCCTTTTGCAGTTTTAGGCTGGCACAGATCTATCTCTCCTGTGATCTTAGGCTGCCTAACACTTTGGTACTGATCTAGATCTAGTCAGCTGATGGCCCCACATAGAAATATGCATCCCCATGTGCATCAGAAAATGCATCTAGCTAGTTCAGCCAGGTTCAGATGAACACTGTGATGTAGACCACTGTGATCATCTGGATGTGTATCTGCATCAGCTATGTGCCCAGAAGACTGCTTCTGCATGCAACCTTTCTTAGCTGCATTAGGCTATGCATTTATTTGGTATTACCTATACACAAATTCAGTTCTGCAAAAAAAAATCCTGGCTTTAATTCTGTAAATAAAATAAGGTGGACAAAACAAGGTATATTTTTAAAGTGAAATTTATTTATTAAATGTATATCCCGCCCTTCTTCCCAATAAGAGCCCAGGGTGCCAAACAAAAATGCTAAAAACACTCTAAAACATCTTAAAAACAAAAACCTTTAAAGCATATTAAAAAAAACTTTAAAAACATATTAAAACAAAACATCTTTAAAAACATCCTTTAAAAAAAGCTTTAAAAATATCTTAAAAAGCAATTCCAACAGATACAGACTGGGATAAGGGGTAAAAACACACTCACTGTTCTGCCTGTTTCGTTGTGTTTCCACCTCTTTCTTCAGAAAACCAGGACACATGATGCTAGTCAAGCCCCATCCCTTTTTACTGTGAAACCTTATGGGAGCCGCTTGCGTGCTTCAAAGAGAGTTCACAGCTGATCGGCAGATAAACCAGTCCTCTCCAGGGTGTGGCTAATAGAAATGCTTTGATATGGCAACTAGTGTGTTTACAGCCAAGGCCTCTACTTAAAAGGCTTGTTGAAAGAGGAAGGCCTTCGGTAGGCGCCAAAAAGATAACAGAGAGGGTGCCTGTCTAATATTTGAGGGGGGGAATTCTAAAGGGTAAGTGCCACAACACTATAGGTCTGCTTCCTGTGTTGTGCAGAATGGACCTTCTGATAAAATGGTATCTGCAGGAGGCCCTCACCTGCAGAGTGCACTGATCAACTGGGCATATAAGATGATCTTTCAGGTATCTTGATCCCAAGCTGCATAGGGCTTTGTACACCAAAACCAGAACCTTGGATTTAGCTACCTATTAGCTACCAGGCTAAGTTCAAGGTTCTACAAAGGTGTACAAAGCCCTATACAGTTTGGCACCAGGATACCTGAAAGACAAGGATACCTGAAAGGCACATGTTACCAAATTCTTCCAAGCTACACAGGAAGTGGATTGGACTGTGAAAGACCAACCCAAATGGTGTTTGTATTTTGACAAATTTGTAGAGCAGTACAATATCTCAGAGAGGAGGTCAGGTCTCCTGCTCCCCTGGTGCATTCATTATAGCTGCCCAATTTCCCTGCTTTTTAAAGGTTCACAGAAATATCTGTGGGCCATAGGTATGTTCTTAAACCACAAGGTTTTTTTGCCTATTAGTGAATTTCTCTGGTTTTTAATCTGGGAGGTAAGAAATGGGATCCTGTGCAAATTTGCTGAGAATGGATTGGTTGTTTGCATGCTTATTGAGTTCAGTGGGATTTATGCTTAGGATAGGTGAAACTGACCACAGGGGATGGGGACGTGAGAAGAAGGAGGGAGGGGAGGAAGGGCAGAGGGGAGGAGGGGGAGGGGAGCAGGCAGGAGGGGGAAGGGAAGGACAGGTTTGATCATTTGCATGTTTATAGAGTTCAGTGGGATTTACTCCCGTGCAATCATGCTTAGGATAGGTAAAACTGACCGGGGGGGGAGGGAGGGAAGGCTGGGATGGGCAGGGGAAGAGGAAAAATGAAGAGGGGAGGGGAGGAGGAAGGGAGAGGAGAGGGGAAGGAGGGAAAAAGCAGATCTGATCATTTGCATGCTTATTGAGTTCAATGGGATTTACTCCTATGCAATCATGGTTAGGATAGGTAAAATTGACCATGGGGGAGGGGAAAGGGAAAGGAGCGGATTGGAGGGGGGCAAGGAAGGGGGAAGGGAGGGCAGGTTTGATCATTTGCATGCTTATAGAGTTCAATGGTATTTACTCCCATGCAATCATGCTTAAGACAGGCAAAACTGACCAAGGGGAGGAGGCAGGGGAGGGGGAGGAGGGGGAATGAGGGGATTGGAAGGGGATGGGAGGGAGGGGCAAATGAAGGGGGAGGGAAGGGGCAAGAGGGAGGGGCAAAGGAAGGGGGAGGGAAGGGAGGGATGGAAGGGGAAATAGGGAGGGATAGGAGGGAGGAGAAGGGAGGGTGGGTTTGATAATTTGCATACTTTTTGAGTTCAATGGGATTTATTTCGGTGCAATCAGGTTTGAAAATGAACTGCCTTCAAGTCGATCCCGACTTATGGCAACCCTATGAATACGGTTTTCATGGTAAACTGTATTCAGAGGTGGTTTACAATTGCCTTCCTCTGAGGCTGAGAGACAATGACTGGCCCAAGGTCACCCAGTGAGCTTCATTCGTGTGTGGGGATTCGAACCCTGGTCTCCCAGGTCATAGTCCAACACTGACTCGGGGGAGGGGCAGGGAGGGTAGGTGGAGGGGGAGGGCAGGAGTTTGGGTGGGTGGGCACTGGGCAGAGGGGAAGCCCCTTTCCTTTCCAAAAGGAAAACATTGTGAACAGTATCATTGCTTTTCAGCATTTTCCCCACCTTTTTATTCCACAGCAGGCACATGTAGCCTCCCACCCAAATTTAAACCAAAATTGTCCCTGGCCACTTCCACACCAGGCCTTTATTTCACTGTCCAGTCATGGCTTCTATCAAAGAATCCTGGGAAGTGTAGTTAGTGAAGGGTGCTGAGAGTTGCTAGGAGATGCCCTGTTCCCCTCACAGAGCTTCTGTCAGAGTGGCTGACTGTTAAACCATTCTGGTCACTGGAACTCTGTCAGTGGAATAGGAGTCTCCTCTCAGCACCCTTCACAAACTACACTTCTCAGGATCCTCTGGGGGAAGCCATGACTGTCTCAAGTGAAATAAAGGTCTGGTGTGGCTGTGGCCCCATAATTAGCCAAGCCAAACAGCTTTTAGAACACTGACAGTTGGCTCTTACTGAGCATGTACGACACTATCATTCAGTTCAATGGAAAATTTATTAAATTAATTAAAAATCAGCCATTTTAAAAAACTTTTAAACTGCAGAAGATGAAAGTCAGAGTATGGGGCAAGGTCAGTAATAGTACTCTGTGAACATGGCTGACTTTTAATGAATTTCACAAGATTATGAGAACTCTGACAGAAAAAAGTCCAAAAGGGCTCTGGGTTCCCCCCCCTCTTTTTAGACTTTGAACTCTCTATTCTCTCTGACTGTTTTGTGTATTGCCATGAAAATTTAGAGGGTTGTTAAGCAAGCATTTCTGAGTTCAGGGCAATACGTTTTGTAAGGTTTTCTTTTGAAATGAACTTATGGGAATTATCAGAATGGCATGTGGGGGTATTTTCAATTTAACATTGCGGAATGTGAAAAATCCACGCTGGCTATAGTATACAGCCACTCTTGTGGCTGTATAATTTGCAGAACATGAGCAGTAGTTGCTAATTCTCACGTATACAGAAACAATGAAACAGTACAGAGGAATCTAAACTGTGATTCATGAGAATGATTTCACGGTTTTTGTAACATTAGTTGCAACTAACTGAACCCCACTGACTTTGAAGAGATGTAACTTTGACCAATTTTCTCTAGAGGACCATTTCTTGAATGTTGAGCTTCTAAAGCTAATTTTAACCTTTTTGAAACTGAGAAATATTTATATTTCTGTTACACATCATAAACCACAAAGTGAGATTCAGCAAAGCTTTGGGAATAATCTTATGTTGGCATCAAAGGATATATTGGTACTTAAAAAAAACCAGTCTTCAGTATTAAAGGTGTCTCCTATAGTGCAGGATAAAGTATTAAAATTCAAAATGGCATGTTATTTATAGAACAAGATCTGCCATAAGTAATTACCATCTGCATCTCTTTGCCACCTGAAATCTTGTAACGCTATTTACAAAATAATATTTTCAAAAAGCATAGCAAGCTTTAGCAAGCATAGAATGGATAAAACCTTTTAACAAATCGCAGTGGTGGCCAGTTAGATTGCAACCAGATGGCAGGTTTCTAAGCTGAAATAAGCTGAATCTAAGAACAATTGTTTTGGGCATGGTTCCATGTCGTTTGTCCTGTCAATACACTGTTATTCTGGGGTGACAGGTTCACATTGGCAGGATTCTTAGCAAAACATACACTCCTCTCTAGCTTTACTAGTGCTGCTCAAAACGGATAGGTTCTGACTGAGCAATTATGAGAGACTTGCAGAGAATTACAGTATACAGGTTGAGAGAAAATACTAAGATGTGCAAGAATATTTTGAGCTGTACACATTTCTGAAGTTTTGTTAAGGCAATGCTAGTTTCTACAGAAACTACAGTTTGTCTAATTTCTGTAATACACACAACCACCACATGGGTACAGTTAGCATGCGGCAGAGCCAGTGTGGTATAACGAATAGAATGTTGGGATGAAGACTTGGGAGATCCAGCTTTAAATCCTACTCAGTCATGAAGGTAACTGGGTGGCCTTGCATCAGTCACCAACTCTGAGCCTAACCTAAGTCACAAGGATGTTGTGAGGGTAAAGGGGGAAAGTACTATCTACACTACCTTCAGCTCTTTGGAGGCAAGGTGGGATAGAAATGTAATATTTTTTTTAAAAAATTGATTTCTCACACCTAGTGACTGGTAAGGGCCATTGACAGTGCATGGAGGCAAAGACTCATTGTGAAAAATGGAAGAAAAGCATTTCTTATGTAATCAAACATCTTAGCTGCTCAGCCACAGTTTCACACATATAGTGAAAGCTCACTTTCTTAAGAAGGCCACAAGGGACAACAGCTGTAGAGAGGGATAGTGCACAATTTCATTAAGAATAAAGATTGGTGGGACTGCTGATTGCATTTTAAGTTATTTTTTAAAATGTGCTGTATAATGAACTAAAAAAAAATGGCAAATTAAGATAGAAAATTACAAAATTACAAGTGGGAGAACTGTGTGTGATGGCCTGAACTGACTAGTTAATATATGTGGCAAATGAAAAGTTTCCATGTGCATTGTAGACAATACCTAAATTACACAGTGCCAGAGTTTAACTAAATAATTCTATAGACCAGAGGTCAGGAACTGGCAATGCATAGGTTCAGTCTGGTCCTTAAGGGGGACCAGAGGTTCCAAAACCGCCCCTCTGGATTTCTTGAAGTATCCCTGATGCAGAGAGAAACAAAAACATAAGCATTCGTAAGAGGAGGATTCCTCTCAGTGTGGAGAAACCGAAATACATAACCAAGGGCAGACATCCCTCTCACTTGACCCTCTGTATGCCTTGCCACTTGCCTTGCCCAGTAAGAAAGCAAGAGGAGAGGCAAGAGAGACCAGCTGGAATGTGCCAGCAATAGGAGGATCCTTCAGTTTAATAACACACTCTGGTCTCTATGCCCAGTCTTCTTGTTGTTATGTGCCTTCAAGTCGATTACGACTTATGGCAACCCTATGAATCAGTGACCTCCAACAGCATCTGTCATGAACCACCCTGTTCAGATCTTGTAAGTTCAGGTCTGTGGCTTCCTTTATGGAATCAATCCATCTCTTGTTTGGCCTTCCTCTTTTTCTACTCCCTACTGTTTTTTCCAGCATTATTGTCTTTTCTAGTGAATCATGTCTTCTCATGCCCAGTCTTAGGTAGCACAAAAGCGAGGGGGAAGAGGAGGACATCTGTATTTGCCAACAGTCCATGCCTTGAGTTTGATCACTCCTCCCCTTCACACTCACTCATATTCAGTACAGCCTGCTTGTAAAACTAGTTGCTGACCACAGATCTAGACTAACATAATACTTACTTGAGAGGAGAGGGATACAAGAATAGTTATTCATCCTTGCAAGCTGACCTATGAATAAAAAAAGAAAGTGAAGACTGAAGATGTGAGCAGCCAAACCAGTGTAGCATTCTGGAGACAGCCTTGTACAAGAAAGGTGAAAGAGTGTTGGCATGCAATAATACTACAGTGGTATAAAGGAGGTTTGAATGCCATGAGATGTCATAAGAAGGCTGCTGCTAGCAGGAGGGAGAGGGGGTAAGCATTAGAGTTGTTCTTCTGAATACAAATGTCATTTGCTACAAGCTCCAGAGCCAGTAGGAAGGGAATACTCTCTTATAGCTCTTGCAGTTAGACCTTCAACTATAGCATTTTGTAGTAGAAAAGGAATGTGATTTCTTTGACAGGAAGGTTTCATTTAAGTTCAAGCCAGTCAATTGCACTGTTCAAGGAATGTAATTTTACATATAGTGAAATAGAAAGTATTATTAAAAACTTTGATCCAAGGAAAAGTGCTCTAAATTGAGTTGTAATTCTTGTATGAGAAATAACCTAACACATTTTATGTGGCTTATTTGGAAGTCCCACTATCATCAATGAAACTAAATGTGCCAAAGAGTGCTGCCTTGTGGCACAATCCATTCCTTCATTTATGCTGGAAGGGTGACAATAGATTGCTACTAAATCCCTTATTCCAGAATTTAGGGCTGGCATGGTTACTGCCCTTGTAATTCCTGAGTTATGGCATCAGCTGTGCTGGGGAAGGCACTGTGGTCTCTCCCTGATGTTGTGCTTGTAGAGTGAGTTGAGTGATGCCATCACTCGGTTTGTGCTACCGTTGCATGGTGCTTGGTGCTTGCTATGCATCATTATAGCCATTGTCAGGAGTGATATTATAATTAGTAGGTAGTGGCAGAGTTGCTAGGTATAGGAACATAAGAAACTACCTTATAGAGTCAGACCACTGGTCCATGTAGCTCAGTATTACCATCGAACTGACTGGCAGCAGCTTTCTGAGGTTTTAGGACAAAGCTTTCCCTAGCCCTAGCTGGAGATCCCAGGAAATGAACCTGGGACCTTCTCTACATGCAACGCAAGTGCTCTGCCAATAAGATATGGCATCTTTTCTGTGGAGAAGTAGCCACGACTACAGTTCTTCTTTTGTACTGCTATTAATGTGGTTTTGACAGTCCTGGGAGGGGCACAAGATTCCAACCAGTTAGGCTTTGGTGTAGTGGCAGTCATTTTAACTGGACTATAGGACTGGACTGCCCTTGCACATCTTTTGTTTGTTTGTTTGTGTGTATGCATGATGGCTAGTTGGCTTTAGAGAGTAACCAGTCCCTTACTACAGAAGCCAATAGTCCCTTAATACAGAAGGTCCACAACAAAAGAGATGCTACTCTATTTGAATGAAACATAGAGCTGGTTTACATATGCATATAATCACATAATTTCTCTTTACTTAATTACTCAAAACCTGAATGTGTGAACTTGCTCCACTGAAAATCACAGTGTTTGAGATGACAATTGATAAAAAGAAAGTTTTGCCTTTAGAGATTAAATCAATGATGGATCATTTACACATGCAAATCTTCAATTGTCTACAGTTAATAAATGCCAAACATGTACACGTGAGCCAAGCACTACCCTTTCTGCAAAGCAGTAAAAACAGTTGGCAAAGCACGCTGTTGACAGAGAATGCTCTTAGTATTTGTGATGCATCAACCAACAGCTTGTTAAGGTAATGTCAGCCTTGTTCAGTTCAGTACCTACTGCACTTCCTGATTACTCACATACAGAAAAATGAGTGGATCTCAGAATTATTTGGAATCTGAAGCTTCAGCACTACAAAGGGTGCATTTGTGATCCAACCAAAATAAAATGTAGCACAGTGTAATTTGTGGATTCTAATTTTACCTAGATATTTTGTTGAATTCTTATTTTATTTTTACCTGATAAGCTTCATCCTGCAGCTTTTGTTTCAAATATTCCTCCATCTTGAGCTCATTCTCTAGCTGGCGAACAGAATCATTTTCATAATTCTCATCATCTGCTCTAACGTAAGGGTCTCCATCTTCTGTAACCCTAAAGACAATTATTAATAAATAGCTTCCTAAAATAAAAACAAATGCTAGAGTTCACCAGAGCCCTTATGCTATCTCCATGAAATTGGAAAGGCAAGTCCAGTTCAGTGTTGTTGTTTTTTAAACTCCATATCTATTATTTCAAAACTGAAGATTTATTTCTTTGCACTTTCCCTCAAATTAGAGCTTTCAAATCACTCTCCTCATTCACATGTAAATTCCTACTTGCAGCGCCTTTTGGAATAATTACAATATATTACACTACAAGTTCAGCAAAATGAAAACCAATTCCTGGACTGTGCCATGTGAGTGTAAAAACTGGGAGGCTACAATTGCAAATGCTTCCCCATGTGAGAAAACAAAAACCCAAACCCTGGGTGGTGTAAACTAGCTTAGTCCTTGACTAATATGTTAGATTTCTACTTGCAGAAAAAAATCATATGAGCATTAAAATGTGACCCTCAACACCTGCAGTCTGAAATGTGAAAATCCAGGTAGGATGTAGCTCAGCCATCCGTGTCAGCACTGTGTCTATGCATTTGGTTTGGTTGGAATGCACAGCTGATAACACAGGAAGTACCCTGGGGAAAGATAAATATTACTTTCTCTAAAGCACACTCACATGCCCAGTTTGCACATAACACTAAGCCAAACTATAGCTACGATGAATGAGCAAGCATGCGGGTCCTCAGAGTTTAAATCATGGCCACTTCATTCTTCCCACAGTCGTGGTGCTGCCGTGCTACCTGGAGCAAAGTAATGGTTTGGCTTAGCATTATGTCAGAACGCAGGTTCACAGTTTGTGTCCCCCAAACAAACCATGAGTGGTAAGCCAAGAACATGCTTGATTAAACAAGCTTTGGATTGCATTGCATAGTGTTAGTCAATTTCACAGTGCAATCCTATAAATGTTTACTCACAGGTATGTCCCACTCTGTTCAGTGGAGCTTACTCCCTAGCAAGTGTGCTTAGAACTAGCGCCTAAACTACAAATTAAATTTGTATAAACAAATAAAATCATGCAGTTATAAATAAGTCATGAACAAGTCTTTAACCAGACATCTCCCATTTCACATTTGCTTATTTTTATTTTAACAATTTATATACTGCTTAACACTATAGTTTCTAAGCTGTGCACAAATGAGGTTACAGAGAAGATAAAAAGATAAGATCAGTCAAAATTAACCATAAAATCAGAAAAGCTAACTTAAAATGCCTGCTGAAATTTTTAAAAAAAGTCTTCATCAAGCACCTGAATAGAAGTTATAAGGCACAGGCATGTGTTGGTATGAGATTTTACCACATTTGAAACTTTTCAATGTATTTTAAATGCTTCAGCATAGCAATACACAAATGTTCTCTGTAAATCTGGGATGGAGCAAAGTTCTGCAAATGTCATCTTCTACGTCACAAAATGCTGTTTTCTAAATCAGAGGTTAGCCAACATTCTTGCATTTTACATTGTTGTGACCCACCCTGGGACCTTAGGGCAGATAATAAATCAAACTAATAACAAGAACAACACTGGAAATTCTGTATAAGAAAACATATTGTGTTGGTATTGACCACCTTTTGCTCTGATGTTAGAACAGCTTCATCCCCCAACAAAAAACATCTGCTTAAGTGGTGTATGTATAAAAATTGAAACTGAACAAAACTTGCAGAAGATCAGACACCTGAGGAAGAGTGCGAATAAGAAATTATTCAGGATAATCTCTTAAAATCCAATTGTCAGTCACATAATGTTTAATTAAGCACTAGGAAAATAAATAATTATGGCAAGGCAGGGTAGATGGGAAGGTCCCATATATTGTAGGGAGCCTGCTGGGAATGCAACTCATTTCTGTGCCCTCTGTGTATATAGGTACATTGTGACCACAGTGACCTGGTTCGCACACACCACTAAGCCAAACAATGGCTAAGCATGAACAAGCAAACATGCGGATTCTGGGAGAGAAGCCAGAGGCCACTTTGCTCATCTCTGGTCCTGCTGCTGCCACCACACTGCTCTGAGCTCCATGCTCATGTCATACTGCTGCTGCCATACTGCTCTGAGCTCCATGCTCATGTCATACTGCTGCTGCCACACTGCTCATAGCTCAGCTTATCATTGTGTCTGAACATGGACTCATTGTCTCGTTCCAAACAAACCAAGAGCTGTAATCAAGGTTTGTTCTTGGGTTATGGTTTGTGGTTTCTTTGGGGGAGACAAATCACAAGCCTGGGTTTGTATGCAACACTAAGCCAAACCATGGTTTAACTCTGGATAGCATGGCAGCAAAAAGACTGGGAGAATATTGAAGTGGGCTTCATTTTTGTTCTGAGTACCTGCACGCTTGCTTGTTCATGCTTAGCCATGGTTTCACATAGCTTTACATGTGAACCAGGTTAAGAGAGCAACTTGATATTACATGCACATACTACATTTGCTTAGCTTCAGAGATATTTTACTGAAGACAAAACAGATATATAATATTTAACAAGGAAAGAGAGAGAAAGAGCACAAGGGGGTACCCACATATCACTACGAATGGTCCCAGTGGCAGCTGCACTATGAAGGTATCCTGGCTTCCGGGCATGGATCTGTGCCAGGAAAGCCTTTTCAGAAGTTGGCGATGGAACAAGGTCATCAAAATGAGTCCTACCAAACTCAGAATCCACATTACTCTCTGTCTCACTTCCAACTTCTGTGGGAAGAAAGGCAAAAATGGTACTATGGTGACATGAGTTCTAGTAAGTTTCTCTCTTATTTCTAGCATAGACAAAGTTTATAACATCATCCTAAATGGCTATAAATATACCAGTTTGTACATAGTTTTAACTAAGAGTTTGCTATTTTACTCCTGTACTGCTCACACCTGTTAGGGCATATGTACACAGATGATTCCTTGTGTGCCAGGTGTGATTATTTAGTGCACCTGACATCCCTCAACTGCTCAGGATTCTGCCAATCCCCAGGCTGATTCCCAATAACCAACAAGGGGTCAGCATGGCTGGCACAGTGCCATAGTTGAAACAACCGATTGCCCTCCAACGTTCTTGGGCAAAACCCTGCACAACTTTGGACCTCTTTTATACAGGTCTGCATTCTGCATTTCCCATGTAGCATTAAACTATGCAACCCCACTTCAAGCACAAAAGTGTCTTGTTGTATGTGAGTGTGAGAACCTATCAGCACTGATAAACTGTTAAAAAAGGGAAGCTCTCCAAGACGAATGACACCACCTCTTGCTACATTCCAGTTACCTTGGATCGGAGCAACTATCTTCAATGGAATTTTCAATGCATTTATCTTTACATATTAAAAAAAAAGTTCTCCAGAACATACATGCTTTTTTCTAGGATGCACCTTATTTTTAAAATATTTAAATTACTATAGCATAACTGTGTTTTTAAATCATCAGACCTGAGTTTAGTTCTTTCACCAGAGAAGACATAGTGTTGGTAATTGAATCTGCTGCGACCAGTAAGTCATTTCTTAAATTTCTTCTTGAACCTGAGACAGAAGATAAGCAAAGCACTAAATATTTTTAGCAAAGAGCCCTTTATGTTTAGAGCTTTTACTGCATGCAAGGTTAACAATCTAGAGTGCAATTAAACTGCAGTGCCAAAAAAAACCCAAAACACTTTTGAGATCTATATTCATGTAGCTTTCATATGGATATGATTTCTTCTTTTCTATACTGCACAGCAACCAGCAATCATTTCATGCTGGTGACACTAATCTAGACTAAAATATAGACCAGGATCCAAAGAAATGGACAAATCAGCACTGCCCCCGCCCTTCCATGTCACACACAGCTTTAGAAACAGAGAGGACTTTCCAAAGCAATGCTCGCTGTATTACAGTGGTCAGCCAATCAAAGCAAAACCTCAAATATTTCACAGGGATTGCCCAAGCCCTCAAAAAATGTAGCTTCACTAAATTCATATTGGTCAGTGGTTCTCAACTGGGATGGGGAACCTCTGGCCTTTCAAATATTGCTGGACTCCAATTCTTATCAGCTCCAACCAGCATGGCCAATGGGAGTTGCAGTCCATCATCTGGACGGCCACAGGTTCCCCTCTGATATACCTTTCTTACGAGCTAGTTCCATTCTGATTGCTAAAAAAAAAGACAGCAAACACACACACACACACACACACACACACACACACACACACACACACACACAAACAAAAAACCCATTCCCCACCAAGCTAACAAACAACAAACCTGCTTTGTGTTTCTATCCAAGCTTAATTTATCTGATTTGATATGGATTTTCTATCAATGAAGAACCGAACACAAAAGTCATACATTTTCTATTTCCCAACTTGGCTTCCTATACATATTTTGTCCACTTCCTCTTCCCTTGCAGATTGCTGTATATTGTTCTAGCCCACATGTGTTATCCACTAAGATGGAATTTGGGAAACATTTCCAGCCCAAGGGCCACATTCCCATTTGGGCAATCCTCCAGAGACTGCCTGCCAGTGGTGGGCAAGGTCAGAGGCAACAAGTGGGCAGAGCAAGATATGTGACTTTTAACTTTTTCTTTTAGCCTTTGTTCAGGAGGCTATGTTCCATCCACGCAAATTCAGAGTTTTCCAGATATACACTCCCCACATCTCTTCATCCTCCATCAAGGCAAGCAAGAGGCATTATTAGAGTTCATGGACACTTTACAGCCAGACAAAAACACTTAAGGAGGGTATAGAGCAGGGCCTATGGGGATGGAACTGGGGAAGGAGGCATGGCCTGGAGAGAGCCCCGAGGGCCAGATTCAGAGTCCTGGGGGGTTGCATTTGGCCCCTAGATCTAAGGTTCCACATCTATGCACAAAGATAACACAGGGGAAATAGTGCTCCTAAGTGAAGAATTGCTAAAGAGCGGTCAAACAGCATGAGGATTGATCATATCACAATGTAGCACATAATCAAGAAGTATAATTGCTACAGTCAAAGAATACAATGCATCTTTCTGTACACTGGATTAATAAAGGATGTTGTGTCTGTCACAGATAATCTAGAAATGCTGTCTTGCTTGGTTAGTTAGACCAACGCTTTTTCTCATGTTTTTCATTACAAGGCAACAATTCCAGCTTCTCACAATTGTTTTATTCCATCAGGAATCCACTCACTGATACTGTTTGTTCTAAACACGTGGTGTCCTCCAGATGTTGCTGGAGAACAACTCCCATAATCCCTGACCATTGGCCCTGCTTCTAGGGCTGCTAGGAGTTGTCCTACAACATATGGAGGGCCCCATGTTAGCTATCCCTACCCTAAATGAGAAAAAAACTCTTTACAGATGACATGGTATTTGTATGGTGAGGGAAGAAATGATTTAGCTGCAGGGCAATTCCCCCATCCCTGCTCACTATTCCTGAATACAACCTCTTTAGAACAAAGGATGGTCTATACAACTTACCTTGTGCAAAAGCTTCCTGCACATCTCCCCCCACACCTGTCAGAGAGTCCTGAGGTGTGTGGGCTGGAGTTGAGCAGGCGGATGCAGATCTGATGGGCATAGGAATAGGCCGACTGATAGTGTGGCTGGGAGAAGAGCGTGGAGACCCTGCCCCTTGGGTCTGGAATAAAAGGTACGATGAGCGGTTAAGTCAGACTTACAAGAGAGAGCGCTTCAGTGCTGCCATCTCCAATTACATTTCCATTGTGCAAATAGTCAGAAAATACCATGTCATGCTGAATAGTGGGATCATCCTGATGGAAAGCGAGCACATCAGTCTGTTTGTTAGTTAATAGGGTCGGAAGCACATGCTAATAAAACAGAGGAGATGAATAACAGCGAGGTAAGATAGGGGAAAATCAATATGGGACATATTTTTCTCCAAGAAACAATAATGTTAACAGTGTGCATAGAACTGTTGTTATTTCACTTATATACTGCTTAATGCCAAAATATGCTTCTGCGTGGTTTACAAAGTATAAAAACTGGTTACACAAATGCAGAAGTGGAAGTCTTTGCATTAAGAAGTCTGGAAAAGGAGCAAAGTGTCCTTTTAGATAGAGTTTTTCACTGTTGTCACTTAGGAAAAATCGTATTTAAAAGGTAGATTTAGGAGCCTGTCGTTCATTTGAACGTGAGTCCCCTTTCCAATGTGGTGCAAAAATAAAACAAATCCTAGAAGTGAGGTGTCCAGAAATAGACACAGTACTCTGTGTCATTCTCATGCTCAGGGTTTCTCTGCTGTGGCTCTACTTCAGTGGCTTCTGCTTTGCGGGGAGGGGGGAGGAGGTTGGTACATGTAACGGCACCAGACCGCAATACCTGATGGAACGCCTCTCCCACTATGAACCTACCCGTTCGCTGCGCTCGACGTCGAAGGCCCTTCTCCGGGTTCCAACTCACAAGGAGGCCTGGAGAGCAATAACGAGATCTAGGGCCTTCTCGGTGGTGGCCCCCGAATTATGGAATGCCCTCCCTGACGAGATACACCTGGGGCTTTCTTGATATCTTTTTGGCACCAGGTAAAGACCTACCTCTTTGCCCAGGCATTTTAATTCTAGTTTTAATTTTATTTTATAGTTAATTAATTGTAATTTCTATTAATTTTGTCTTAATCTGTTTTTAATTGTGTTTTTATACCTATATGTTGTAATCCACATTCGCTGGCTTTTAAATGTGGTTTTATTCTGTTGTACACTGCCCTGAGAGCCTGTTGCTAAAGGGCGGTTTAAAAGTGCAATAAATAAATAAAATAAAAAATAATGATGTCATGTTGCACATTCTGCTTTAAGTAATGATTTTCGGGAATGAATACAAGTTATCGTTGGCCATGTGTTTAAGGTAATGTGCAATTTCCTCCTAAAAATGTAGCACAATCTGCTGCTGTTAGAAAACAAAACAAAACAGCAAACCACAGTATGAGTGCGTGCAAGGCCTTTGTGTAAGCCCAAGGAGATTCTCTGAATCATGACCAAAGTGTTTTAAAGTCAGTCATAACAAAGACATGTAATTAGTAGGTGAAAGTGAGCATAAGATTTCAGAGTACATGCAATGTACTTTCATAATCCTGTTTTTGCAATCCCACATAGGCAGTAGCAGGTGGTAGTTTGCTGGACCCCCCTGCGTTGCAATACATAGTTGATGGGCTGCATTCATCAGCTTGGTGAGTTACAAGTTTTGCAGGCCCGCTTTAGAGTTATGCACCCTATCCGATTAAAAGGAATGGACTACAGGAATGGAAGCCTATACATGGAAATCATATTGTTAGTTAACTAGAACTAGAGGACTTTTGCTTATAAGGTCACAGTGGGAAAGTACACACCCAGAGAAGTACCTTCTTCTAAGTTTTCCCAGCGCAACCTTCCCCCTCAAATCATTGCTTCTCCCCTGGGGCTGATTCACACAGAGGTTTAATGCAAATCTGGTGCTACTTACATCCCCGTTTAATTTGCATGGTTCACATGATACTGCAGGCAAGCAGCAGCTAGAACACAGTTTTCCCCTTTAAATCCGAAGTAACTCAATACTCTTTTAATCCGAAAAGGGAAGGTAAAATCGTCTCCAGTTCATATCTCTACTGCTTTTAGGTGGGTGTATTAATCGTTCCCCTCTCTCCACCCATTTCCTCTTCCTCCCTTTGTTCATGTCATTTCCTGCTGCCTTCCGTTCTGCAAGCCTGCTGCAAAGGGTGCTTTATTTTTCTTTCCCCCCTAACTTGTGCAAAAAAGCATAACACTGTTCAAACAAATATTTGTATTTCAGCTGGATTGTAGCAGTGAAAATACAAATAATCACACTTCAGGTTTTTTTAAATGAAATTTACCCTGGAACAATCTGAGCATGCTTGGTTGCCAATGTAACCAGAGGAAGTGGTATTTTGACTTAAAAGGGCATGGTCATTAGGAAGCTGTGTGATTGATCCTTTTCCTTCAGTGTGAATGGTAAACAGCAATTGGAAAGTAGGAAGTGTGAACCTTGAAAATCTAACGCAATGGCAAAAGCTTTGTCTTTAACACGAAGTTCATCTCCCATGTGAATGAGCCCCTGATGTGCAAAAATATCTGGGAACCCTGGAAATGTGTGGGGAAACTGTGGCTGGTCTGATGTAACATCTGAAGCTATCTCTGGCAGGACTGAGGGCAACCCAAGCTGAGACCACTTATGGTTTACTAGGGCTACCAACTCCTGAGATAAACAATTCTGGCACTTGGGTGGACGGCGCCTTCTGCACCAGGGAATGGAGCCTAGTGAACTCCAATGTACTGGGACACAGTATATTACAAAAGTGTCAGTTCAACTAAGGGTGTGTTTCTTAAAAACAGAATGAAACACAAAACACAGCAACCACCAAGAGGGGTAGTGGTGCAGAAAAAGGCTTTCCCCCTTGATTTTTGATTCTGATAATTGGCTTGAGAAATTCAGAAAGACCATAGTTATCCCCCTCAGTTGCTTGGCAGTAAGGATGGAGAAAACTATTGGGAATCATGCCACTGAGTTATGCGCAGAACGGATTGTTTTAATTCTGCTTTCCCAAGCAGAGTGGATCATGGAAGCAGGAATAGCTTTCCCAGTACTCTCTAATCCAGTAAGGTAATAAAAATACCTCGCTGAATAGAAGACCTTAAATGCCAAGGTTTGTGCTAGACCTCACCCTCTTTGAAAGTCTTGGATCCAGCGAGGGATGTGTTCTTCTTTTCTTTTTTTTTAACTTTCCCTTCACTGGATCTTAGATGAGATCTTCTCTGCATTCAAGGTTGGAAGCCTTCTCTGTGGGATTTTTTAGCACCAGGTGAAGACCTTTTTATTCATTTGTTTTAAATCTGGACTGTTCTATGCTCTCTCTGTTATAAAGCATTTTTTGGGCTGGTAGTGGTTAAGCTGTTGGACTACGACCTGGGACACCAGGGTTCGAATCCCCATACAGCCACAAAGCTCACTGGGTGACCTTGGGCCAGTCACTGCCTCTCAGCCTCAGAGGAAGGCAATGGTAAACCCCCTCTGAATACTGGTTACCATGAAAACCTATTCATAGGGTCGCCATAAGTTGAGATCGACTTGAAGGCAGTACATATCATATATATATCTTTTTTTTGGTCAATTTTTATAATGCTATACTGCATTTTTAGCATGGTTTTGCTTATGTGTTTGAAAGCAGCCCAGGAAATATTTACTGTGGGCAGATACATAAACAAATAAATAAACAAATAATCCAATGAGGGGAAGATATTAACACACTACCATTGTAGAATTAGATATATTCAGGATTCAAGCTGGTTGTCTCATGAACCTATGTTGCATGTTCCAAAAACCTCTGAGGACTGAAGGGCATGGGAGGGGGGAAGGCAAAAACACCTCCTACCCCATATCAGAGACTTCCTTTTATTTCTGGAGTTCACCTGGAACCTGCTGTACAGCAATGGGTCCTGGCCTGCTCCAGAATTTTTATCCCCACTGTTCGAAGCCATGGTTCCAATGTGGACTTCTGTATCTTTGCACAGATCTCCACACCATATTTGAACTGGAAACTTTCAGTTTACACTGTTTACAGTGGCTTGAGTCCTGGTGCCCAGACAAACACACGGCTTGGGGAGAATCAGGAACTGCTTTGGGTCCTTAGTCCTGGAAGAACCCATTTAGCATTTCTGGATCTTGATTTTAGTGAAGCTCACATTGCTGTTATGTTTGGAAATAGACAAATTCATTTCCTTTTGCAGCAATTATCATGCAGACAATGCCATTTTAAATTAGAATTGCATCTGTACTTTCTCACTGACTCCACATATATGAAATGTTTTATGATAACTTAGTTTTATCTGCAAGCACCCTCTTCCATAAGACTTAAAACAAATCTGGACAGTCTTTGGTATGTAGCTCCCTCTGCTGGAACCAAGGGTAACTCACAAAATAGAATAATCACACCAGTAATCTTCTGTACAGAGTAATATTGCTGTTTCTGAACAAGGAACTTCTTTTGTGTACTCATATAGAAATGAGTACACTTAACTACAAAATATCTGTGATACATTGGTAAACCCCTGCCTTTTAGAACAGTATGCATTATTGCTGAGCTGAAACAAGGGGTGCTTTTCACAAATCCTTTCACCCCCACTAAACCTACTCTCACTGTGATGATTGAATATACTTCTGTGAAAAGGTTCAACGGTGTTTGCAAAAGTGTATATTTAGGAAGAGGGGAAAATAGAATACAGATGCCCCTTTTCCTCATTTAGTGCAAGTTGTTGACTAGTTATGGTAGAATGCGGGTGGACATGTGCAACTGAATGTGCATCCTGTGAAAATAATGCAGAGTAGATAAAGAACACTGGTACTGAGATGCACTTCCAAATGTGGATGTCATCCATCTTCATTGTATAATTGTTACTAGTAGTCATATGCAACGATGCGTCACTAGAGTTGGATCAGAGTGAAAGTACTGCCATGCAGTATAGCAGGGCAAAGAGCACTGGCCTTAATGCTTTTGCAACAGAGGTATTCATTCTTTCCCCTGGCTGAGATAGAGGGCAATGCAACTGCTCTTAGCTTCCTTGGACATTTTTTTCTGAAAAGGTGGAATATAAATATTTAAAAATAAATATGTGCTGTGGTAACATCAGTAGCAGCAGTGCCTTTTTGGTAGAAAATTATCATCTGGATAAAAGTGGCATGGATGCCAGCAAAAAAACGGCTGTTATGGGCAGTAAAAAAGAGGTGATGGTACACCATACTGGTGAGTACAGTCACACACAAAAAGGCCTGAGTAGCAGTATGTGATCGCTTGTTGGCTGGGATCTTGCATCAAAGGAGAAAAAAACCCTTAAAATGGCAATGAAGCAGTGAGCAGGCATAAACCCTCCCAACAGCACAAAGATAGGAGGGCGGGTCCAGGAAGTTTTTCACATTCCTCAAGGCTTAGTTTTCTCTTTGAAAATGTTAGTGTGACAATTCAGTACAGCACGACTATTTAAGATTATTCATTCAAATTAGTTTGGATTCTAAAAAGTGGGCTCAATACCACATTATGAAAAGTAACAATAGTACCTTCAACCCATATTGAAAAATATTTTGTATGTTTCTTAAAAAGACTGATTCTGCTTCCTCCCCCTTTTCCACTCTCCACCCAGGAAAAACCAAAGCCGATATACTGAAATTATTTATATTACACAGCCTTTTTGTCCTATCAAGCATAATCAAGGCTTTCCTATTCCATCAAATCATGCTCCTGACAGCATTTGATAAAGGCAAATATTCACAATGATAGAGCGACAATGGCTTAACACTACCACTTTTCTCTTTGTCCATGTGTATGTACACCTTGCTATTGCACACCATCTTTGTAGCAACAACAGGAAGTGGCTAGCATCCAAGCCACACCATCTTTGTGACAAAACTGAGGAACAAAAAAAATTATTTTTGTATTACAGTGAGAAATCCCTCACAACACTTCCTGACCTAGTGAAAAATCCAAAATTTCACTAATCTGAAGTATTTCTGCACTTTCAAATTTCAGGAGGCTGCTCACGGTCACACACTTTAATAGTTTGTGTTGGACAGCATGGAAGAATTATTGCTCTTTGTGCCAAAGATACCATTTTATCAGTAGTGAGCCATGGAGATCTCTTACATTTATTGCTGAACTCTCAAGAAACCTGTAACACTTAATTAGCTGACTGTGTAAAGTATTTTAACTCCTCAGATAAAAGGTTAAAGGCATGCAAGGTAGTGTTATTTATTGGTCCAGAGCACGTAAACACATTTCAAGCAGATGTAGTACAGCGCACATTTCGATCACAGGAGCACTCTTTAAGAGTTAGTGACATCTACTGGGTAAATAACTTACTCCCTGCTTCAATTCTTCTTCCTAAAGAAAGATTGGGCCATTGTGAGTCAGATGAGTCTGAGTTTAAAGGAGGAGGTAAAGGAGAGCTGAAGGTACAGAGCAGGCAAAAACCTGGTTTCTGTTGCTATCCTCACTCTGCAAAACAAATCCCTTAGGGCAGCATTAGAGCCAGTGTGGTGTCGGACTGGGACCTGGGAGACCAGGATTCAAATCCCTGTTTGGCCATGAAGCTCACTGGGTGGCCTTGAGCCAGTCACTACCTCTCAGCCTAACCTACCTCACAGGGTTGTTTTATTTATTTATTATTTGATTTATATCCTGCCCTTCCTCCCAGCAGGAGCCTTGTTGCGAGAATAAAATTGGGAGGGAGATAACCATGTTTGTATGCTACCTTGAGCTCCTTGGAGGAAAGGTGGGATATAAATAAATAAACAAACAAATAAATAATATTTCTGAATACCAGTTGCTGGGGGGCAAATAATGGGGGACAGCTGTTGCCTTTCTGTCCCATTTGTGAAGTTCTAGAGTCATCTGGCTGACCATTGCTAGAATAGATGGTCAGATCCAGCAGGGCTCATATTTTTATGTTCTTACTGCACTTACATAACAACAACAGGAGTTGGCTGTACAGCACCACACCTCCAAGTTAAATGGTGCACCCAGATTCAAACCACAGAAGGGCCCTGCCCCAAATCTTCCAAAACGTGTTGTATTGTTAGATTCAAACATATAATGAATATAGGATCCAGGAACAGCAAAGATAGTTTAATAGCCATTTTGCTGTGGACTTCTGTATTTCAGTGCAAAGTCTACTTCAGTGAAGATACCTTGTTAAATAGAGGGAGGTACCAGGAAAAGAAGAGAATTTTAGCCCCTGAAAGTGCATATGAATTAAGTTTAACGAGACTGTGCTGGTTTATGACAGGACTTGATTTTATATATTAGCAAAATTCCAGATAACTGAAGTTGGGTCCTGTCTCCCTTGTCTGCTCCAGCTTGTTATTTATTTATTTATTAGATTTATATCCCACCCTTCTTCCCAGTAGGAGCCCAGGGCGGCAATACTTGTATATTCTGTTATCACACGTACACATTTCTGCACATTAGTCCCTTTTCAGATCATTTATGCTGAAGAGGTTAATGAACAGGGAATGTATATAATGAAGTATGATAACTAGCAACAACACTCCTTTAGTACTTGGAGAAAGGGGCATTTGGATCCAATCTCCATTACTGCTGTTTTTGTGGACAGAAGTTGCAAGTTGCAAAGATTAAAAGGACAACAACAACATGATATTCATCTGGACAATGAGAATAATTAATGCTTGAAAGAGGGAGGGACATTTCTCCGAACAAACATCTATGGCAGTTATGGGGACCCTGTGGCCCTCCAGCTATTGATAGACTCCATCAGCCCCAACCAGCATGGCCAATGGTAAGGGAAGTCATAGTTCAACAACATCTGGAGGACCACACATTCCTCATTCCTGATCTAGGGGACAAATGCTATAGGTTGAGTAATTAAAGTAAGAGTATTTTACCTTGAGCAGTTTCATGAGGCCTTCTAATTGAACCATGAGTTCTCTCCGGCTTTCCTGAAGAGCAGACATCCTCTGTTCCAGTTCATCCTTCCTCTGTCTAAGATATAAGGATTTAAGATTAGAGCAGGTATCTGACCATCCCAGTGAATGAATATGCAGTGGAAAGCCTGCATTTGTAATCCAACACACATGACAATCTACACACAGGTTACTACACCTGATTTGCTACTCAGCGTTTTTCTCAGGACTGCAGCTGAAAACTAGGAACTTGGTCATAGTCTTACAGAAGGTGAGGTGCCAGGAGGGCTTTCCATTAGCCCTCTAGAACTTCCTCCTATTTATTTTATTATTTATTTTTACCATCTCTTCCTCCAAGAAGCTCAGGGCAACATACTTTGTTTTTTACACACTTCATGCTTTATCTTCACAACAATCCATAAGATGGATTAGGCTGTGAAAGAGTAATCAGAGACAGACCACCACAGAAAACACTTTCATTATATAATTTCAAACACAGTATCTTTCAATGTAAGGAGCGTATTTAGTATCCTTTAAGGAGGTACTAACTTTTTGTGGAAAAAAAGAGTTAATTTGGGACAATCAGATTGGCTTTGTATATTACAAAATGCAAGAGGAGGGGGAGACAGAAATTGTGAATGATGTATATTTCCTGTTTCTGGACTTCTGCAACAATATTTGTAATGGAATTTGCCCACCACTCCTTGTGTGAGTTTCAGATTTGCAGACAGTTCAGGCATCCCGCACAAAGATGTTTGAAAGTTCTTCTGCAGACATCATGATGGAAATATGGGGAGACGATGGGTGAACCACTCCAGTAGTTAGCTACTTCTTTGCCTCCCCCACTTTTGTGTGATGCCTGAAACTGCCTTCAGCAAAAGATAATGGGATGAAGTCTGGATTTTCCTAGCGGTTTGTTATATGTCAGTGACACTTGCAAATCGAACTGGTGCAGGTACTCATTTGATAAATACTATAGAATCATGTGAAGAGACAAAGGGGAAACATACTCATCCAGGGTGAATTTTATCACTGACTTCAATACTGTGTCAGCACAGATTGTAGTCTCCAGGAGGAGGAGGAAGGGCAAACAAACCAAGCAGCTTAACCCCTCCAAATGTCACCACAGTCACCAAGTGGAAGTCTTTATTTCCTGGCTGACTCCACTAAAGCAGCCCTGTAAGCTCTATAAGGTACTTACTGACCCAGCCAACTCACTGTACTGGATAGTGGGGTAAGGCAGTTAGGTGTGGGAAGAAAATCAAGGAATCAGACCAAGATTAAACCAACAACAAATTTAAATTTTACTGAAGGGTTTGGGGGGGGGAGGGAAGCAGTTGGTATAGCACAGTAGGGAGAAGAGCCTGGCTGGGAGTCCAGAGTCTGTGAGTTCAAATCCCCGCTTGTGTCTCCTGGGTGTAAAGGGCCAGCTAAAGATCACCCCCACAGTGAGTGGCTCAGGGGTTACGTGCCCTGCCACCTGTGCAGTCGTGGGCAAACTGCATAGTCCCAAGGAGCCCAGTTGCCCCCAGCTGGCAGTTGCAGACAAGGAAGGGGCTGGCTTGTGCAGCTGTGGCAAGCTGAGCAGGCCCTAGCCAGCTGGGGAGGACTAGCCTCAGAGGGAGGCAATGGTAAACCCCCTCTGAATACCTCTTACCATGAAAACGCTATTCATTCATATGGAAAAAAACTGAACAGTTATTATGATGATTTTTGGGGGGAGGGGATGACAGATTTTAGAACAGTTTTAACAGTTAACCACAGAAGTAATTAAGATATGAAAACAACATGAAAAACACACCCATCTAAACCTAGCCTAGGCTGTCCCCCTAGTTAAGCCACAACCTAGCCACAAAGCAATTTCAGCTCATCTTAGGACTTAGTCCACTGGCAGTGCAGCTTCCAGCCTGCTTGCTTTTAACTCGGTTTCTTTTGTCCCTAGAGTCTGGTTCCTCTGCAACACTGTCCATCCTGGCTTCTTGTGGTTTGTAGCTCTTTTTCTTTCTTGAATTCCCCAACAGCTCTTTAACACCCTCACTCCTTTGCCTGCTTCACTTTGGGCCCCTTCAGACTGGTGGGGTTTGTGTGTGTTTGTATTCTGCAATATGTAATGGATGCAATAATAGTGCATTAGTGGTGAATTTATACCGGACCATCCACCCATCATCCCTCTTTATTAGTTGTTCTGTGATGCTTCCTCAGTGTTACTACATTGATGACATCCGGAGGGGTACTCTTGCGCGACAGCACAACAAAACCAGGACAACTCCCCCACCCCTTGAATACTTGTGGTATGAAAAATTACAAGACTTTAGCAGGAAACTACAGGACATGTACTAGCGAAGCAGCATGACTGCTCCAAAACTTTTGCAGGCACAAATAGTATTGTAAGCGTGATCATATATAACCCTCCCAGTAACATCATGAGCACAAATCGTGATGAATGCTCCATAAAAATGATGTCTGGAGGGGCCTTTATATATACTATTTTAACTCCTGCTCCCCACCTCTTAGCCAACCAGAATTGCAATAAAGTTTTGCTATTTTTTTGGCTAAGTTTTTGTTTCCTATAATAACAATTAGGTTTCTTTCCCTGTCCTATGGTTTCAGTTTACTGGGCTGAACTTTTGAACCTTCTATGATCTTTTGGGGCCCCGAGCAAGAACGTACTCTAAGTAGAAAGCAGCCATTTTACAACTAAGAACAAAACACAAAATAGTTGCACACATAATTTCTTTGTAGTCATTGTGGAACTTTTGTAAGGAGCATGACCAATCCACGTATAGCAGATTTTCCCACCCCGATGCCCTGCCCTCTAGATATTCTGGACTAAAATTCCCTCAGCTGCAGCTAGCATAGCTCTCTGGCTGGGATTGATGGGAGTTGCAGCCCAAAACATTAGGAATGCACCAGATTGAAAAGCTGGATGTTTATGTTAGAGAACCTGGGAGCACAATTATATTTATACTTATACTAGAGAACCTGGAATTGGCAATAGTCTGAATGCTGCACATAGCACTCAGGGAAAACTGCAAGGCCCATATTTGTATTTTTATTGTATTGTGAAGCTTTTATTTTGCTATTTTGCAAATGCTGTGCACAGAATTAAAATATACTCTTTAACTGTTAATTGTCGATTATTATTTTTATCACACACAAAGCCGGACAGATACTGTTCTTCTGACAATGCAAATTAAAACAGAGAACAGATTTCAGTTGACAAAGCCCTCTAAATACATTCAGTGTCAAGAAATTTAAACCAAGTTATTATGTTTTTAATTTGTGAAGCAAAACTAAAGAAATTCAAAAACAACCACCAGCACAAACCACCTTACCAGCACAATCCTATACATGTTTACTTCAATGGGGCTTACTCCTACGATGTGTATAGGATTGCAGCCTCAATGACTCAAATAAATATTCCAGCGCTGCATAAGCTGTGGCCATCTTTTTTAAAAAACTAAAACAATATTGGCCTGTCAACTAAAGCAGTTTTCCAAGAATGATTAAAACACATTTTAGGTATGATCTTCAAAAGGGCATGTACAGAAATAATCTAGAGGAATAATTAATTTTAATATTGATTACTTTCTAGTAATTCTATTGTACTCATGGTGCACATTGCTGCTGTTATTTTTGCTAAGGAGAGAGAGCGAGAGAGCGAGAGAGAGCGTTATCTTTTGGCAATGTTGTTAATAAAATCAATGATGAAAAACACAGCCTGCAAACAATATATGTTACCTGGTAATATCCCCCAACTGAACTCAATGGGACTCATGTTTGAGGAAACAAATATAAAATTATATGGTTTTTTTTTTTAAAGTCATTAGCTTAACATTATGTATTGTATGTGCTTACCTAAGGAGCCGAAGTTCTGCTAGGAGAGTGGGATTCTGTGCTGCCTTCTCTGGGGTGGGCTGAGATGCCTGCTCATGTTCAAGTCGCAGCCTGTGAATCTCTTGTAAGATTTCTCTTACAGAGGAAGAAAAAAGAAGTGATCAGTATATTTTCACTGAGGGCCTTCCAAGCGACCTGTTTATTGAGCACTCATCCTAATTTGCTTGCACCAAGATTATGTCAGAAGCAGCTTGCTGGGTGGGGCAGAGCTGCTATGCTAGCTTTCTAGCAGGTGGGTTTTTGATGCTTACCTGGAGGGAGAGGGAGAGGAAGCAGGGAGGTCAGCACAGTACAACACACCTGCAGGAGCACCAGATTTGCTCTGCCACAGTGTTTGCACTTTGGTGACTTTCGTGCCACCTTGACGCCCCTCCTCTTGGTAAGTAATAGAGACACACTTACTATTGTGCCAGTTCCAGTGTGTCTCCACCTCTGTTTTCTGAAAATGGAGGCAAAAAATGCCAGTCAAACTCCACCCCTTTTTACTCTAAAATGCTGGTCAGATCAGCTTTAGTATGTTTTTGTAAAATTCAGTTTCAGGAACATTTCGCAACTGATTGGTGATCAACTCATTTGTCTTCCAGAGACAGTGACTTTGCTGTGGGCAGTCCTGAAAGGTCTGAAATCAGCAGTGGGGAAGGGAGGTGTGGCCAGCAGAGGGCAGAGTTGCTTCAAGATGCAGCCAGAAAAAAACATCTTCACTGCTTTTGAATTGAGTAGTTTGCCCACAGCCTTTCATGACCTACTTGCTAGGAATCTGCTTCTGGGTTACTTGGTTGTGCTGTATTCGTCCTGATTTGCTTATGGGATGTGTTCTGGTTGGTCAATTGTTCTTCCCCCACTTTTTGATGCATTTCCCCATCACTTTCTAAACTTCCTTATTAAAAGTGATTGTTGACCCCTTTAATACACTTTAATTGTGCAAACCTAAAGTTTCAGGGTGCTCTTGAATCCCTTCCACAAAATAGTGACTGTGTGGAGGCACCCTGAACAAATTTTACAAACACTGCACTAAGCACATGGAACATAAACCAAAACCAAGGGGTGTAAAAACAAGAAGATCCTGGTAATCCTGAGGCTGTATGTGAGCTTCACACATGCAGTGAGGCTTCTGAGGCTTCCCTTTTGAAAGGAACTTCCTGACTGCCACCTGCCACACTTGAGACCTTGTGGCACTTGATGTGTTGTCCCAGGCTATGGTCTGAAGGCACATGAGGTTGGGTCTGGTCAGTGCCTGGATGGGAGACTGCCTGGGAACCATATGTAAGCTGCCTTGGGTATCTATCATGGAAAGAAAGGTGGGGTATAAATGAAATAAATAAATAAAAATAAATAATAAATAATTTGCCTCCAATGCAGTGCAAGGAGCTGTTGTATGGCAAAAAATATTCCAAAATCTGCTTCACAGGAAAACTAAAAACCCAAATATTGAAACTAGGAGGTACTATTTAAGTGCAGATCTGCTTAACGTACATCTCTAATTGCAAAGAAGTGATGGCTGTTGTTCCTTTTAAAACTATAACCTGCAGATCTGAACAATAGCCAGCATTTTAAGACTGTGATATAATGGTTAGCACTAGGACCCCCAGCCATGAAACTCACCAGGGTGACCTTGGGCCAGTCTCTGCATCTCAATCTAACATACCTTACAGGATATTGTGCAGATAAAATTGGGGTGGGGGCAGGGAGAGAAATGCTGTATATTACCCCAAACTTCTTGCAGGAGGAGTAACATTAATATATCAGAAATCAATAAATAGAAATCTAAAGGAAAGCAGCCACTATAAATGTAGAGCATTACTATTTCCACCTGGAGTTTTTCATTATATTTTTGAAAACGTAAACCCTAGTTCTCAATTGACCTTTTTAAAATAACAATGAACTCTTTGTGTGAAGTATTTGGCACAACCAAGGGTCCATAAATTGTGACTAACCTGATGAACCAACCACTATTTATTGGTGGCCAGCTACACAGTCCTGTCCTACTATAATTTCAGTGGGCCTCACCTCTGAGTAAGGATGTGACTGTAACTAAGGCTGCAATCTTGAACCCACTTATCTGGGAGCAAGACCAATTTAATTCAACAGGACTTACTTCTGAGTAGACATGGTAGGATTGCAGCCTTAGCCAATGCATATGTAACTGCAATAACAACGTATTATTTCTGCCCCCATTTTGTCCTCCCTCCTCTGTGATCCCTCTTGTGACATTTCCTAAACTGCATGTTTGGGGTAGGGGCTGGGACCTCTCACTAGGATCCATCCATCCACCCAACCAGCTGTACAAAGAACATGTCTCACAGGTTCCTACCCCAAGGGCCTTGTAATCTAACTACTACTACTACAACTACTAAATAATAATAAATTCAATTTTCTAACTTTAACTGCACTATGGCAACAATCAGTAGCCTTGGTGTATCATAACTCATACTGTATCTATAGGTTTCCTCATGATGAATCCTGCATGATTTTTGTCATCTCTGCCTTGAGACCATCTGTCTATACTTTTTGTTTCCATCTGCAGGCATGCATTTAGCCTGGATGTAGGCTACCATGCATTGATCGAAAAACCCTTACCTGTTCTTATTTTCGAGTTCTGCAATAAGTTGTCTTTGTTGCTTGTTTGCATCGATAGAGAATGAGATATCTGGAGCACCCCTCTGCTGCGGTGGCTGTTGTGGCTGCTGGAAGACAGGTCAGTCATGCCATTCAAAATGCCAAATCAATTCACATAGTTTACTAGCTGTTCGTTTAAAGGACACACCCTCCTTTTGTCCTGAGCAAACTATATCCAGTGGGAGAAGACATTTAGGAGCAATAGTTTTGACTGCCTGACTCCTCAGATATCTCACAGAGCAATTATTGACAAGAATACGAGCTATGCTAACCAGAAATTCCTTCAGAACCCAAGGAATTCAGGCATAACATTATATCTTCATGAGAGGAACCAATCTTTGAGAAGGGATGTTGCAGAATTCTGCCAGAAACAGAAATGGGAGTGGAAATTGCTGCAATCTGCATGTTCATTGGAGGTTGGAAATGGAAATCACATCAGCGAATGTGAGTGGTATTCACTATCATTTTTTTTAGTCTGCAAATGTAATGTAAATAATTACATTTTCAGCATTGTTTTCCCCTTCCACTGAAATGCATTGAAACTGATTATGTAATTAATTACATAATTAACAATGTTAATTTTGTCCATAGCAAATAGTGTAGGTTTTAGCACAAGCTGAACTGTAGTGAAATGGAAACAGTGCTGATTGCAGTGAACACAAGACGGGATGGAAATTACCGCCTCCTTACATCCCTACCTCTGAATGAACATATGATTCTAACTAAGCTCCTTTCTTGTCATGCCTCCAAATTCTGCCTGTTTTTGCCACTTGTGCTTGTGGTGTTCTTTTGATATAACAGCATTGCTACACCAGCATAAAACCACTATGCTAGCTAATATTTTGCTAATATTTTGTTCCATTGAAGCAAGGGAATTTAGCGTAACCTGAGGATAGGATCACAGCTGGCCTCTCTCTACAGCAGTAGCTTCTCTCCTACAATGAGCTGTCATGTAATAATTTTCAGAGACAAGTCTCACAGTATGAAGAGCATGATGAATTGCTCTTACAGTGAGAAATTGTGCTGCACATAGCAAGGATGTGGGAATAATGTTCTTCATTAACTGGAAATTGTGGTATATTAGAGATGAGTGAGCTGTTCCAAAGTCCCTTTGGGTTAGCTTGGAAATGATCAGAGTCCTTAAAACAAATAATAGGAGCCTAGGTAATTTTTCTGAGGCAATCCAAGGCCTGGAAAAATGATCCCTATTCTCAGCTTGCAATAATTGCAGGGGGAGATTTAGGAGGACAAACGGATAAAAAATGAAAAGGACATGGGAAGCCTACCTGCCACTGAGGACCCTCTTGCTCTCTGGTGAATGGGCTCACTCCTTGGTTTTCCTCCCTGCAGTACTACTGTCAAAGCAGCCACTCGTCTCAGATTCACCACTTGCTGTTTTAGCAGCTAGAAATCATGTGTGCTGACAGAGTGGTCAGCATTTCCAGTCTTCAGATGTAAAAGCCCCAGGATCCCTGGCTGACAAATGCTTTGCTCAGCCAGGGGAGATGATTCCCCTAGTGGTGCAAAAGCTGGAAATTATTCTCTAATTTGGATCTTAATCTGAACCAGAACAGCCTTGGGGAATTCTATAGAGCTTGTCTTTCCTTTGAGATGGGCTTTTACAAACACTCAGATGTAATCTCCAAGCTCAGCTCAAGAGAACTTTGCTGGCATCCCTTGTCATAAGAAGATGAGAGCTGGTGCTGTTATGCAAACATTAGGGCCTTGGAAGAGAAGGCTGGGACAGATAATATCAAAAGACCAGCTTTAGGATGCCAGTCTGCCCGTGAAGAAGAGCACAGTGAGCCAGATTGTGCCTCACTGCCTGGATTTTTGATGTGATTTTATCTTTGCATTTACAAGCTAATATTTAGCTTACCAGAGTCTAAAGAGTACCAGGAATTCCTCCAGGGGCATTAATAGATTTTTATCCTGCTTTTTAGGGGGCGGGGAAATCTTATGGGCAGAGCAATCCTATGGTGATGGTTGCGGAGAGAATCTAAGGCAGAAGTATCACCCCTTCATATGCCCTGAGGCTTTTTATTTCATTTTTTTAAATAAAAAAATCCTTCCCATTGACTTCAAAGAGAGAAAGAATTATTACACCAGCTCCTGGTCTGGTATAGTTGTTGGCCCTTTTTTGTGTGTGATATGAATGAGGGAGTCTCTGGATCCCTACTACTAGAGAAACACTGGTGGTGCTGCATTTGCATCTGCAGAGCTTTTTGCAAGTGAACCTGGGTCTCCTTTAGGGTCATGGGTGTTCTGCTGCTGGAGGAGCAGCATTTGCCTGTTTCTAAGGCCGCTCAACTGGCCTTTGGTCAGCTGTAGGATTGTAGCCAAGAGGTTTACAGAATAACTGTGAGGATATCTTTAAGGATATCAGCAGCATTTGTTATCTTTCTACTGTGCTTTGCAAAGAGTTTAATTCTTCTGTGATTTTTGCTGTGCCTATTCATCTCTGGAACTGAGTTTGATATAAGTTATGTTCAGAATTTTATTTATGTTTTCAATTCTTTTCTTTGAATGTTTCTATGGATGAAATATATATATAAACATCTAAAAGCAACAGTCACAACAAAATAGCACAATCAATTTTTTTTCAAAAAAAAAATCAGCCCACACAATAAGGCTATTCAAAAAAGGTGTTCCTTAATAAAAACAGGAAGAGAAACAGCTATAAGATACTGAAAAACTTACAGAATTCAGTGTGAAGGAGAAACTAGCCCTCAAAGTGAGAATGTGCTTTGTGGTATTTTACAGCGAGCTTCTGTTCATGTAGATTTTATTTATGTCTTCTTGTTCAACATATACTATAGTGGAGAAAAAGATAACTATACTGACCTTATTTATGTCTCTTCCCTTCACCCCGTCCCACCCACTATTTTTATTATGTTTCTGCTTTGCTGTCTTATGTCCAAGGTACGCTATATTTTCAGCCCATGGTTCTTCTATGTTGAGATTTTCTCCAAATAATAATAATCTCCAGTAGCAGCCAGCAGTCCAGTGGTGCCCACGGGGCTACACTGCTGATATGGCTTTCCACTGCGCATCGCTTCTGGTTGCCAAGAGGGAGAGGGGAAAGTAGTGGTGAGCTCAGCGCAGTGGCAGTCAATCCAGTGCTCCCACCCCACCCCACCCCCTGCTGCCTTTCCTCCTCTCCCTCTTGGTAAGTGGCAGCAATGTGTGGCACAGGGAAGCCTATCAGCAATGCAGCTCTGCTTGCACCACCAGCCACTACTGATAATCATTGCTCTGGAATGGAAATGAAAGTTATGGCCAATGCAATCGGTGATCATATTTATCTTCTCCAAGATAATTTCCCAAACGGCTCAGCAATCAGGTCTTTGGTGGTGGTGGTGGCTGGTATCCATTGGGGCTGATAGGGCAGGAAGCAGGGAGACCAATAGTAAATAGAGCCACAGCCAATGACAGGCAGAGCCAACTAATTCTAGTTTTGACCCCGTCCTCCTCCTTACTGAGTTCTACAAGGACAACACTGAGACTAAGGAGGAGGATGCGAATAGGTAGTGTTATCCCCTGGACTGGCTCCAAGTAAGAAGGTAGGTATTCCAGGGCTGGCTGATTGACTTTGATGGACAATGCCCCATTTGCCATGATAGAACCAGCTCCAATGGCTTTTGGTTTCTGCAGTATTTGAGTTAAGACATGTAGTAGATTCACACTTATTTCCTTCTCTAAAGAAAGTCATCTATCAGCCTTTAATTAGTATCACATTAGAAAATCTTTTTTTTTTAAATCTTCTCTTCTCTTCAGATTACAAAGGTGGCAGGTATAGGAGCATGGGTCTACTAATATCTACAATAATCTTTTATGAAAGCAATGGCAGGACCTAATTAATAGTGCACTCCTATATGTGCCTACCCAGAAAAAAGTTCCTTGGCTTACTCCTTGCCAGGTAAATGTGCATTGAAAGCCTAAGTCAATTATACAGAAGTCCTAGTAACTGGGAATGCTACTAACTGGTAGAGAGCCACATGGAAAATAAGGAGTAAATTTAGATAAACAGAAATTTTGGGCAAAGACCCATTGTGAATTCATGTATTGTACAAATTACATAAAGTTCTTCACTAACAGATTACATGGTATACAAAAATGAAAGATGTAATCCAGCCAAAAGAAGCTAAATCTTGATTTAAATTGGGAAGAGTTTAATGTATGATTCACTCACCCACTGAAGTTACAACAGTGCTTTACTCTGGCTAGCTCACACTCAAACATTAAAGGGGGGAAAAAGCAATAAGCAAACAATTAAGAGATAATGCAAACATTCACTATGATCTCATGTACCTGGTGAACTGCTGAGGGTTACAATGTGAAACAAGCATTAGAGAAGTTTTTCAGTGCAACTTGTGCACTTTGGAAATTCTCCACTGGATATGCAGAACATTCTCTATCACCAAAGAACCAAGTATAATTCTTCCTTGTGCAAAGCTTCTTGCCTGTTTCGGAGACCTGCAGAGCTTTGGATAGTGACCATTATTATTTAGGCTGCAATTCAATACACACTTGTTGTTATGTGCCTTCAAGTCGATTATGACTTATGGCGAACCTATGAATCAGAGCTTGGAAAAGTTACTTTTTTGAACTACAACTCCCATCAGCCCTAGGCAACATGGCCACTGGATTAGGCTGATGGGAGCTGTAGTTCAAAAAAGTAACTTTTCCAAGCTCTGCTATGAATCAGTGACCTCCAGTAGCATCTGTCATGAACCACCCTGCTCAGACCTTGTAAGTTCAGGTCTATGGCTTCCTTCATGGAATCAATCCATCTCTTGATTGGCCTTCCTCTTTTTCTACTCCCTTCTGTTTTTCCCAGCATTATTGTCTTTTCTAGTGAATCCTGTCTTCTTATTATGTGTCCAAAGTACGATAACCTCAATTTCATCATTCTAGCTTCTTATGATAGTTCTGGTTTAATTTGTTCTAACACCCAATTATTTGTCTTTTTCGCAGTCCATGTTACGCACAAAGCTCTCCTCCAATACCACATTTCAAATGAGTTGATTTTTATCTTATCCGCCTTTTTCACTGTCCAACGTTTACATCCATACATAGAGATCGGGAATACCATGGTCTGAATGATCCTGAATTGGTGTTCAGAGATACATCTTTGCATTTGAGGATCTTTTCTAGTTCTCTCATAACTGCCCTTCCTAGTCCTAGCCTTCTTCTGATTTCTTGACTATTGTCTCCATTTTGGTTAATGACTGTGCCAAGGTATTGATAATCCTTGAGAAGTTCAATGTCCTCGTTGTCAACTTTAAAGTTACATAAATCTTCTGTTTTCATTACTTTAGTCTTTTTGATGTTCAGCTGTAGTCCTGCTTTTGTGCTTTCCTCTTTAACTTTCATCAGCATTTGTTTCACATCGTTACTGGTTTCTGCTAGTAGTACGGTATCGTCTGCATATCTTAAATTATTGATATTTCTTCCTCCAATTTTCACACCTCCTTCATCTTGGTCCAATCCTGCTTTCTGTATGATATGTTCTGCGTACAGATTAAAAAAATAGGGTAATAAAATACACCCGTCTCACACCCTTTCCAATTGGGAACCAGTCGGTTTCTCCATATTCTGTCTTTACAGTAGCCTCCTGTGCAGAGTATAGGTTGTACATCAGGACCATCAGATGCTGTGGCACACCCATTTCTTTTAAAGCATTCATAGTTTTTCATGATCTACACAGTCAAAAGCTTGGCTGTGATCTATAAAGCACAGGGTGATTTTCTTCTGAAATTCCTTGGTTCTTTCCATTATCCAATGTATGTTTGCGATATGATCTCTGGTGCCTCTTCCCTTTCTAAATCCAGCTTGGACATCTGGCATTTCTCACTTCATATATGGTAAGAGCTTTTGTTGTAGAATCTTGAGCATTACTTTAGCTCGCATGGGATATTAAGGCAATAGTTTGATAATTATTGCATTCCCTGGGATCCCCTTTCTTAGGAATTGGGATGTATATTGAATGCTTCCAGTCTGTGGGCCATTGCTTAGTTTTCCATATTTCTTGACAATTTTTTGTCAAAATTTGGACAGATTCAGTCTCACTAGCTGGTAGCAAGTCTATTGGTATGCCATCTGTTCCTGGTGATTTGTTTCTTCCAAGTATTTTAAGAGCAGCTTTCACCTTACATTCTAAAATTTCTGGTTCTTCCATCATACGGTTCCTCCATGAATGAATCTGTCATCCTGGCATCTCTTTTATAGTGTTCTTCAGTGTACTGCTTCCATCTTTCTGTTATTTCATCTCAGTCAGTCAGTGTGTTCCCCTGTTGATTATTCAACATCCTTACTCTTAGTTTAAATTTCCCTTTCATTTCTCTAATCTTTTGGAATAGGGCTCTTGTTCTTCCCTTTTTGTTGTCCTATTTCTGTACGATAACTATTGTAATAGTTCTCTTTGTCCCTACGTACTAGTTGCTGTATTGTTGCGTTTAGGGTTCTGACCATGTTTCTATCTCCTTTTGCTTTTACTTTCCTTCTCTCTTTGACCTTTAAGAGTTTCTTCAGTCATCCATTGAGGTCTTTCTCTCTTTTTAATTAGAGGTATTGTCTTTTTGCATTCTTCCCTGATAATGTCTCTGACTTCACTCCATAGTTCTTCTGGTTCTCTGTCAACTAAGTTTAAAGCCTCAAATCTGTTCCTTATTTGATCTTTATATTCTTCTGGGATGTTATTTAAATTGTATTTTGGCATTATGATTGCTTTTTTGGTCTTCTTTAGCTTTACTCTGATTTTTGATATTACCAGTTCATGATCTGTACCGCAGTCTGCTCCTGGTCTTGTTTTCGCAGAGAGTATGGAACTTCTCCATCTTCTGCTACCAATTATATTATCAATTTGATTCTTATATTGACCATTTGGTGATGTCCACGTGTACAATCGTCTTTTCAGTTGCTCAAAAAATGTGTTCGCAAGAAACAAATTACTGGCTTCACAGAATTCAGTAAGTTTCCTGCTTAATTTCTGTCTCCTAAGCCCCATTTCCCCACAATTCCTAGTTCTTCTCTGTTTCCTCCTTTTGCATTCCAGTCCCCCATGATTATCAGCACATCTTGTTTTGGTGTGTGATCTTTGGATAATGGTTATGTTCATAGGTTTCCCATTTAATCTCATTGATATCATTCACTCAGACCTTGCGTTGTAGCTCCTCATTGCTTTTGCTACATCACATCTCACTATTAAAGCAACCCCATTTCTTCTTAATTTCTCATTTCCTGATTAAAATATTTTGTAGTTACGATTGAAAATGTCCCATTCCCATCCATTTTAGTTCACTCACGCCAAGTATTGTAATGTTGATACATTCCATTTCTTGCTTGACAATTTCTAACTTTCCCTGGTTCATGCTTCTCACATTCCATGTTCCTATTGTGTGCATCGTACAACTCTGGACTCTCCTTTCGCATCTGTGCACATCAGCCTCTGGGCTTCCTTTCAGCTTTGACCCAGTTGCGTCATTAGTCACAGCGCTACTCGTACTTGTCCTTTGTTCTCCCCCAGTAGCTCGGTGAGTGCCTTCTGACCTGGGGGTCTCATCTTCCAGCACTATCTTGTGTTGCTTTTTAGATACCCTGTTCATAGGGTTTTCATGGTAACAGATATTCAGAGGTGGTTTGCCTTCCTCTGAGTTTGGATGCATCTTAGTCTGGTGTCTCAGCTTTTGACCATTCTGCCTTGGGTGCCCCTGCTAGGAGTCTAGCCTCTTGGTCTAGACTCCTGACAGCATTGCTCTCAGCTTTAACACTCTAAAACCCCCTCACCACGTTAAGGTGTGCATCCTAGAGGGGACAATACACACTTACCTGGGAGTAAGTCCCATTGAACCCAATGGAGCTTACATCTTAGTAGACATGTATTGGATTGCAGCCTTAGGCAATCCCATTTACCTGGGAGTAAAAGGTAAAGGTGTCCCGCACTTGTAGTGCGAGTCGTTTCCAACTCTTAGGGTGACGTCTTGCGACGTTTACTAGGCAGGCTGTATATATGGGGTGGGATTGCCAGTTCCTTCCCCGGCCTTTCTTTACCCCCCAGCATATGCCGGGTACTCATTTTACCAACCACAGATGGATGGAAGGCTGAGTGGACCTCGACCCCTTTTACCGGAGATTCGACTTCCTCCTTTCGTTGGAATCGATCTCCGGCCGTGAGCAGAGCTTTGGCTGCGTTACCGCTGCTTACCACTCTGCAACACTAATTCAATAGGATTTACTTCTGAGTAGACATGGTTAGGATTCTGCTGTTAGTTGATGTGACAAGACGTAATTGTCTCCCGAGTGCAGTTACCTCCAGACTGGTGCCAACCTATCTTTAAGCATGGTTAGATTATATGTAAGCAAGCATGTTTCATGGGATAGTAGTAGCCTATCATTAGTGTAACATGTGATAGATTCCAACTATTGAAATTCATTTTCTTGAACATGAAAAATCCTTTCATTCAGCAAGTTAAAACAAAACAAAACAAGACCACTTTCCCCTAATTAGAGCCACTTACTGATGAAGTAGTCTCAGCTGCCAGTCTTGCTGCATACCTGGCGATCAGTCTGTGCTCTTCATCTAGACGGTTTGGGCTATCAAGCAAACTGATGTGGGGGAGGAGCAAGGAAAAACAGGAAAACCATTAATATATAGGCTAAGAGTATAATATTCCTTAACCTATATAGAAAAAAAAGAGATTACATAATAGAGGTTAACAAAATTATGAATGGTGCGGTCAAAAGTGGACAGAGGTAAATTTCTATTCCTTGTAACTCTAGAACTCAGGATCACCCAGTGAAATTAATGGGCAGTAGAATCAGGACATACAAAATAAAGTACTTCATACATTACATAATTAACTTATAGATTTCATGGCTAAAAGATACAGTGATGGGCACTGATTGAGGCAGCTTCAAAAGGGAATGGAGGACAAGTCTATCTATGGCTATAAACCATGCCAGCTAAATGCAACCTCCACGTTCAGATACGGTATACTTCCAAATGCCAGTTGTTGGGAGAAGACAAACAGTGGGGGAGTTGCGGTGCTTTGCCACCAAGCTTTTGGGTTTTCCAAAAGCATCTGGCTGGCTACTGTTAGAAACAGGATGCCGGCCCTTGATCTGATCCAGCAGGGCTTTTCTTATATTTTCAACGTGGCCACTTTGCCATTTTGAAATTTACAAGGTCCCTTTGTCTTTTTGGATGGAATCCAATATAGCACTAACTATCTGATTCCATCAGCACAAGGATGTCCACTTGCACAATGGAACTTTCCCCCCCCATGTGCTCCCTAAATTTGTTCTGGGACTTCCCCCAACCCTCTTTAGCAGATATGGGGAGGGTGAGGGGCACGTGCAGGAGCAGGAGGGAGAAAGTTCTGTTATGCAAGTGGAAATCCTTGCACTGAGGGAATGAGGGCATTGGATACTGCCAGGGTGGCACCAAAGGGCAGCCAGGTCAGGCCCTATCTGAGGGCCCCTGCGGCCCAGAGGGGCCCCTCCTTAGGGTGTGCAGGTAGTGCTCCCCTTCCAGGATCCTCAGCAGGGTCAACTCCCAACCCTGCCGCAGATAGCAGAGATGGAGCTCCCAGCCCCCCCAACCGTGCAGGCCCACAGCGCCTGCTCACTCCACCTACCTCTCCTACCTTTCTGTGAATGCCCTGCACGCTGTGTGTGCAACTGCCATCAACCAAGATGGCAGCAGAGGCTGATGCCCCTACTGCCATCTTAATTGATGGCAGGCATGTGCACGCATGCAGCATAGCATGCAAGTGTGCCATCAACAAAGATAGTGGTGGGGTTATCTGCCCCTTAGAGAAGCCTCTGCTGCCATCTTGGTTGATGGTAGTGACCTGCACGCCCAGCATGCAGAGCATTCACAGAAAGAGAGAAGAGATAGGTGGAGTGGTCCTGCACAGTCTGTAGGGGGGGCTGGGAGCAGGGCCCCCGGGGCAGGCTGGTGCACAAGGGCCCAGTCACGCCTGGCGCCAGCCCTGGATACTGTCCTTTGAGCATTATAAAGCAAATAAAGTTACTTCCCTCCTTCACAAAGTTTGAAGGTGGAGCATTTTTCTTTTGAAGGTGAAGTATCATTAATATTTTCTTTCATGTTCTGATATTAAAATAACAGTGTTTAAGAATTTTTACAACAAACTCCCAAAGAGAACTAAAGGATTGCTTATTCTTTTAGGCTGTCATGATTCTAGTATGATACTGTAATATTGAACATGAAAGAAAATATTAAATATATCCTTTCCTAACGAGTTGTAACATTACAACAAAATCCTATGTCTACCTTTTCAGAAGTACATCCCATTGAGCTCAGCTAGTCATTCTAAGGAAAAAAGTGCAGTGTACTCAAGTGAGGGCTAAACCTACACCAGATCCTTTGTCACCACAGAGTCTGGTGCTACAGGCAGGATCCTCCCTTTCAAATCTTCTTTTCTTGCCTAATAGTCCCTATTGAATTGTGGGATACAGTAAAGGGCTCCAATAGGAGATAAGACTGAAAAGGGGGGAAAGCTGTTTTTTGCTGCACAAAATTGCTTCCAAAATAGGAATGGATTAGAAGTAAGAGTCCTAACCTCAGCTGTTGCTGTTGGTGGATCACTGAAGGCAAATATGCCATGAAAAGGCCATGGCATCCCACATGATTCTTGTAGCAACACAAAACCCAAAAAACTGGACAGTATAGAAAGCCAGAACAACTTTATATATCCTCTCCTCTAGACAAGTCAAGAAGTGGCAAAACCATCACTTGTTTGCTATCAGGACAAATGAACATGTGAACTTACTCTTGGACACATAGTAGTTGGAAGTTTGTGGGAGAAAGTAATTCTATATATTATTCTGGTATAGTTTTATAATCATATATGAAAAAGGCAGGGCAGCAGCACTAGTTATTTCTCAGTTGTTACATTTTTTGAGACTATTGGAGCGTGATAATTCACCCAAAGTCAACTCAGAAGGGTTAAACAAATTGGTCATATCACACTTGACTGGGAAAGGAAACATGCGCCCACACTCCAGTAAACACAAGCCACTCTGATTTGAAGAAATATTACTCCCCATCCCGAAATGTCAAAAATAAACATAAGTAGTAAAAAGTACAGTTCATTTCTCAAATTCGCGTGAGAAAAATATTGATGAAAGATATTGGAACCTGCAGTCCTCAAACTTGCTTATTCAAATGTCTCGATTGTTTGAATTAATTTATGTGTCTCAAGTCAAGGCAGCTCTCTCGGAACAGAACCCGTTTAATGGAAACTGTGATTATCCTGGGGTTGTCAACTTTTCAACTTGCCACTGTAATGGTGCCTTTTAATGGCAGCTTGATGCACCAAAATCAGCAAGTGATAATATTATCTCCATTCTACGAAAAGTTTCAGGATTTCTGCACATCATCAAGCTGCTGGGAAACATAAAGAGCAGGCCAGTTTTTCTTTTCTGCTCAGCTAGCAACCTTGAGGTTATCCAGATGTGTTGATGCCTGCCAGACCATTTGGATGAGATTGTGTAGAGTTCAGAACGTCTTGATAATGTTAACTTCTGTGAAAATATACCATTTTGTATTATTTGACCATTTTTTTTTATCTTTAGCTTTTCATTAGGAGTATCAATAAGGGACTACAGATACTATGGGGTTATCAGTCATTTGTTGCTATGTGCCATCTTTAACTACTACCCGAAGTAGCAATTGTACCTATTTTGGATGAAGCTGCAGCTTGCATTCAAATGTCAAGGAAAGATTCCAAAATGTTTCTAGGCTGCATGCTCCATTGGGAGGCTGCTCTCACAATTATGAAAAGTTGCCCTAACTTTTTATCTAAATTTGTCTCTTGGCAATTTGAAACGAGTTGCTTCTGGTCCTAGTATCAGTGAATATAGTGAACAGTGGTTCTACTTCCTCAGACTGTTACGTGATAGACAATTATTAGTGTTGAGAACTTTGTGGCCTGCTGTATGTGGACAAAAAGCACCTATCAATCACATGTATAACCAATGACAATAACAGATGAATAGTATCAGGACTTACTTTATAAAAACTACACAATGCTCAGAGAAAACAAAGTCTTTATTGTGGTCTGAGCTGTAAATATTAAAAACTAAGCTGTTCTTTACTCCTACCATAAGGAATTATGTAATACATGTTTAAAACTCTTAGCTAATTTTGTCTGTTAATGTCATGTGAATGCTCTTTTCAGTTAAGGGTGTCAATACTGCAATCTTTCAATGATCAGATGTTTTGTACTACACATTGCTCCAATATGAACTATCAAGGACTTTATTGTTTATCTACCCATCTAACCCTCAAAAGAAAGGTTTATCACAGCACACATTTCTTCTCTCTGCTGAACATGTGGGCTCAAATTTAATTATGTAAGTGCAATTTTGCAAGTATAAATTCAAAGGAATTGACCTGAATTTGACTGCTATCAGGAACAATTAGCAGGTAAATGGTTACAGCTAGCAAGAAGCATAGACAGAGTACTCTGAGAAGGATGCTTTCATAGTGGATAAAAAGGGTCTGCTACCTAAGAACTCTCTTTTCAGAAAGTATCTTACCACTGAGAAGGGTATCTTGTATTGTGTGTCATGTGCCTTCAAGTCGATTACAACTTATGGTGACCCTATGAATCAGTGACCTCCAACAGCATTTCTTATAAACTGCCCTGTTCAGATCTGTGGCTTCCTTTATGAAATCAATCCATCTCTTGCTTGGTCTTCCTCTTTTTCTACTCCCTTCTGTTTTCCCCAGTATTTTTGTCTTCTCTAGTGAATCATGTCTTCTCATGATGTGTCCAAAGTATGGTAACTTCAGTTTCATCATCTTACATGCCATAATACAGGGAGGTTCCTAGACATACATGGAAGCAGATGTCCTCTGCCTTTTAATTACGTTTGTGAGGAAAATCTGTTTTACAGAATCCAATACCAAGTTTTAATCATGAACCTGTATCTTAAATACTTCATGAATGTGATGTCCAGCCTACATTATTATTCATGGCACAGCAGGATGGACCACAGCATGCATTCAACCAACTTTTATCAATTGCTTTTGAGTCTAGTCTTAGGCACAGTTCTACAGTGGCAGTAGAGCAGGCAAATGAAAGGGCCTTATCTTATTTAACAGTTGTATTTCTTCACTTTCAAAATGATTCCAACTAATGTGTGAATCTGTACATTCTGTCCTACACAGTTCCTTCAAGAGAAAAGCTAGCATAGTTTAACTGACAGAATGTTGGGCCAGAGGGATTCGAGATCAAATCTCTGCTTAGCCATGAACCCATTGGATGCCTTGGACAAGCAACTGTCTTTATTTCAAAAGATTACTTTAGGAATAAGAGCATAAAGGCTGGAAAGCAATCTGCACATTACAAGCACAACAGAAACTATTATTAGTAACAACCACTGCCAACAGTACAATCCTAAAATCGCCTAATTATACCTGAGTACTGTATTTGTGTTTAATGCTGCTTGTTCATCAAGGCTTTCAGTTGTTTGTTAAGAAGTCCCTTCCATGTAAGGAAGTTGTAGATCAACATGTAGATCATTAACATACACTTTATGTGCACTGAGTAGAGGCTTTGCATCTTTTCAATATGCACATATGCAGTGAAATTGTGCTTAAATAACTGGCTGTAAGAATTTTCACACAAAAAGAAATTGTTCAGAATATTCATATCACATGAAGCAGTCCTATGCTGGCTTATGCAGATTGTGGCCCAGTTGGTCAGTTACTAGAATAAATGTCAAAGTGTGTATAATATCGATAAGTACACTAATGACTACCTTTTAGAAATTAACACAAATCGATGTGCACTGTAGTAATGCTAACCAAGGCAGCTGATTGTAATATTTAACACTGCTGAAATCAAATCAAATGGAATGAGGACCAGCCCAGTCAATTTAATTTCTGCTCAGTCCTTTAAGAATTGCATTCTCCTACGACCTGGAATCACCAGGCGAATGACCCTCCTCTAAAGTTCCCCACCAAGGTGCCCAGCCTGCACTAACCGTGAGGGGTTGTTCTGGAGCATGTTGACATACAACCCAATGAGAACATGTTCATCAGCCAGCCTGTCTGCAACATCGAGGCTATACTGTAACCTGAAACAGGGTTGGGGGGAAAAGGGTATAGTCCGGACAGACAAAGAGAAATAAACAGAGAAAGCAGGAGCAAGTAAGAGTGTGAAATGGGAATTTATAAATGAGCAGTCAAATGTTTTTTATAAAACAAGTGCTGAAATTGTTATCAATTCCAATCAAGGCAGAACTCAAGAGATATTAAGAAAGTGGGCCAGCAAAACAAGAATATCAGCATCTACAAATCTAAAGAAGCAGAGATGCTCAAGGACCATACAGGATCTGGCCTTGGATTAGTGCTACAATGAAGCAAAATTTAAAATATAAAAAGTTGCTAATTTTAGCTGAAATTCTTAGCACACTTATTTAGAAGAAAATTCAATTGACGTCAGTTGGACGAGCCAATCCACACAATAAAAAAAAAATCACATTACACAGTTCTTAGGAATGAACCATTTCAAATTGTGCTTACAAGACTACATGTCAGAATGCTCACCCATGTAAAATATTATTTGCAGATAGCAAACTAGTGCTTCAGCTAGGCAAGAACACTCTCACCATGCACTAGGTTTCTATGGTTGGGGATATTTTGATGTGAGGGATCAGTTAAGCATGTGATTCCCCCAACTGCAGAATGAAATGGTACAGTCCTAAGGACTGTGTACCATATTATTTATCTACCTGTATAGATTGGCTCTTATGACTGAAGTGCAAAATTTAACTATGCATACACAAATTTGCATCAAAATGTAGAATGACTGGTATTTTAAGATGTCATATGAAGACCTCAAGTATGTTACTATATTTTATATGCCTTTATTTATTCATGTTTAATCCAGCTGGCAAAAAATTATGAGGAAATTAAAATTCTCCAATTGATACATTTTGTAGAATGCATAGTATATTCAATGGAGAAGGCGTTTGCTTTAGTTGTGTTAGTGCAAGCTACTGATGCACCTTTTTAAACTTACCCTTTGCCTTTCAAAAAAGCTGGAGCAGCCCTAGCCAGCAATTTGTTCTGCTCTACTTCATTATTCTTGTAAGGAGAGCTAGTTAATGAGACAGGACAACTAAGACAATAAACAGTGAAGTCTGAAATCCACTGAAACTCATTTACTACCTGAAACAGGTAAGTAATTTAAAGAAAAGATATACACAGATGTACTGATTTTCTATTATTTAACTTATATATTATCATGTTAACTGTTCACCTTTATTATATATATATATATAAAAATATATATAAGGAACAGATAATGCTAAAATTTAAATCAAGAGTCTGAAATGGACTCTAATTTTCTACAAGTCTATAAAAATTCTGTACTTCTACTTCTCTATATTAAAAACATTTTACATTGATATATAATGAGTTTCAACCAAATGGTTGCTAAAAACCTATTTAAAGCCCAATCCTACACATATCTACTCAAAAGTAAGTCCCACTGAGTTCAGTGGGGTTTAGGAAGCTACATGTAGGTTCGCAGCCTTATTTTCACACAAGAGTTTCTAAGCTGCAAGCTGGATATTGTATGAAATGAGGCTTAACCAACTTTTTAGAATAATATTTAGGATATTATTTTGGCAAGGGGGGATTAAGTTCAGTGCAGGCTGATCCATTAGGGCAAACGGGGCAGTGCCCCATCAACCTCAGTCTGGTTCCTCGAAGCCCACCTGTCTTCTTACTTACAAGGAGTCCAGAGGGTGGCCCTGTCTGTCTTTCCTCTTCTTTAGGCTCAGTTTTGGCCTTGTGGAGCTCAGCACAGAGGAGGAGAGGGACAAAAGTAGAATGAGTGGGCTTCACCAGTCATTGGCTCTGGCTGTACCTACTATCGGCCTCCCTGCGTTCTGTCCTACCAGTCCCAATAGGCACCAACCACCACTCATTAAGTTAAGATACAGTTCTACTTTTTGCCATTACAGAAGGATATTCACCCCCTTATGGCTGGTCTCCAAAAAACTGTCTACATGTAACTGAACAAACATTTAGAGATAACCTCTAATTTAAACTTAGGAAGGTATTATATTCTTGTATAATTCTCTGCCATGCTTCTTCTTTCCTATATTATTTTATGTTTGGATTTTTATATTTAAATATATACAGAATCACAATAACATGTTTGTGATGCAATTTTGAGAAAAAGAAATATAATTAAAAGTTTTATGTATAAGTGGTACACTGAAACATGTCATAAAAACTTTCTTCCTGGCTGCGGTTTGTCCATTCTATAGTAATCTTTTCATGCCAACTACTTGAAATAAAATGCATATTATAGCCAAAAGGCTGTACACCATGCAGAGGAGTGATTTCTTCGTTTACAACACGGAAATTTATGGAATATACCATTGAACATGACTTGTATGAGCAGCTGCCAAGTGGACCTAAAATGGTTATTGTGATAATACACGCTCAAATAATGAAATTTAATAAGATATGTTTTGTAAGCTATTGGGGATGGTTATACATTTTATTTTATTTCATAAAACATTAATATATATATATATTAAAAATTACAACATACCATAAGAGGTGATTCAAGTTGTTGTGCTAGAATACAGAAGACAGTCCTCTAATTACTAGGTACTAGGATTGAGGTCTGTTTGGTTCTACTGAAATGGATGGCTCTGAAGCTAATATTTTAGCACACTAATTTGGAAGCAGGTTCCCATGAAATCAGTAATATGTACTTCACATAATGGGAATTACGTGAAAATCTGCAGGTACCATTCTGCAAATGAATACTCTGTTCTTTTTTATACTGGAAATGTTCTATGTACATTAAGGGGAATTGTTATGAGCACATAGTGTCAATCTTCAACTCTTGGAAAAAGAGTAGCACTTCATATGCATATTGGTGCCTTCATATCTGCATCTAGGCCACAGGATCCTGGTGAACATGTCTAGGAATCTAATTTGGCATGTTGATTAAGCTGCCAAGCTACAAAACACAGTATTACTGGTTTTACATCTGCTTCTTTCTTGTGTGCTTTTAAGGTGACTAGGGGTTTTACTCCACACTAGTCATACTTGGAGAAGACCACTGAAATTATGGACTTGACTAACTAAAAATTGACTTCAGTGGGTCTCCTTTGAGTATAATTTAGTTGGCTACAGCTCTAGAGCTCCAATAGAACCAACTCCTGTATTTAAATTACAACCAAGTTGTAGAGGTTGGCAGAACCACCCTGTGCCACTCCTGAAAAGTTTCAGGACACCAGGATTGTAATTTGACTATCTGGCTTTCTATCAGACTTTCCTTCATGCTTCTAGAATCTGAAATAGATCCCAGTCTTCCATTCCACTGATGAACTTATCTCATGGGATATGTAAGCTTGGCCTCACCATGCATGCACAGATCTCTTATGCTAATATGGTATGTTCATATAATTGTACAATACAGGTGAGGGAATCACCTGAGCAAGCAAAAATCCAAGTCTGTGATTAGTGCTATATCTAGAGCTGTGTGCAAATAGCCACTCCAAATTCTCCACCCTACTCGTACTCAGAGAAATGTGTGTGTGGGTATTCATCTAATTTATTAAGGGGGAGGAAAAAGACAGTTTTTCAGGGGCAGGGCTCACCAGTAACAGTGACAGCAGTGCAGCTTCTTTCTTTTTTCCTTAGTTTTTGTTGTTGTTGCTGCCACTGCAAGTTCCAACCGTAGCCTTGCCACAATTTTGCAACCACTGCAGTGTCCCAGAGCTAGTATCTTTCTGGTGCATCTGTTGACCCATTAGGTATTACTACCACAGGTTGTTTTTCATCAAGTCTGAAAGTTTCAAGAAGTCTGGGGAAGAAGGAGTGTTATCAGCTACAAAGCCTGTGTCTGGCCTGGGAACAGACAGCCAAGGCCAGTAATGTAGTCATGGCAACCAGGGAGATATTGGCTGGGAAAAGTTCCAACAGCATTCTGTTTTGTGTCTGTCTGAGTTTTTTCTTTTGAAGTGAGCAGTTCTACCTAGAGGGGGGGGGAATGGATCTACTTGCACGCTGTAAGACTTAATGTCTAAGTAAAGACTCTTAACAAGATCTAATGCCTCAGTGATGTTTCTTGACCATTTTACTTCCAAAAGTAACGTGTGCTGTCACGCAACAACCGCACACATCAACAGGGTTATGGGCCCAGATCCAGCGCGCGTTACACAGGAGTAAGTGGCTGGTCTGAACGGCAGACGGAGATCCAGAGGGCAGCTTGATTGATTGTGCCAGACAGAGGTGAGTGAACATGGCTGTAAACATGTCTGGAGGCTTGCCCATGGAAAGACTTACGGAAAAGAATTACGCCAGCTGGAAGATGAGGATGCGTGCTTTCCTAATAAAAGAAGATTTATTTGATGTGATTGAAGCCCCCCCACCGGCGGCACCGACCGCAGCCTGGACGCGTAGAGATGGGAAGGCGCAGGCTTTTATTACCTTGGCTCTATCCGACTCTCAACTGCTGCACGTAAGAGATGTTCCCACAGCCAAACGGATTTGGGACGTGTTGCAGGCTTTACATGTACAACAGACAGTGGGATCCAAGCTGTGTTTGGCACGGAAGCTGTACCAGATGCGCTTCACGGGTGAGTGCACCATGAGTGAGCATCTCACTGAATTCAGGCGTTTGTTTGTTGAGTTAGAGGATCGAGGGGTCGAACACAGTATCCTTCAGAAGACCTATATGATCCTGGCTTCACTTGATGGAAGTTGGAATAATTTTGTAATGGCTATGGAAGCAATGCCAGATGGGAGGCTGAATGTCGCCTTTATTGAGGAAAAACTGACCCAGGAGTGGCAGCGAAGACAAGAGGCGAAAAGTGCCGAGCCGAAGGAGGCAATCAGAAGCAAGCAGGATAGCAAGCAGGAGCAGCTACGGCTTAAATCTTGTTATTTCTGTGGAGCATGTGGGCACGTTCAAAGAGACTGTGCAGTCAAGCAAAGAAACAGAGATGGAGGCTGGAAACAGGGCAGTGTGAACTTTGTCAGCACAGAAAAGCTTCAGTTGATGGAGACTGACTGGATTTTGGACAGTGGAGCGTCCCATACCCTCGTTAAGGACTTACGTTTATTGCACACATCAAAAGAAGTGCTGGACTATGTTTTAATGGCTGATGGATCGAAACAAACTGTCAAAGCGCGAGGAACGGTGAGATTGGATAAGATTGGCATAATTTCTGATGTTTTGTATGTCCCGGACTTGTCTAGTAATATTTTGTCAGTTCGAAAATTGACCAGTATAGGATTTCAAGTGTTGTTTGAAAGAGACAAATGTTTTGTGAAAAGAGGGGGTGAAATTTGCATGCAAGGGAGCCTGAAGGATTCACAGTTTGTAATAAAAGGCAATCAGGCAGGGTGTGTTGCGTTTGGTGCTGAAGCACAGACACATAAAGGCTGTGTGCATGATTGGCACAGAAGGCTGGGGCATGCAAATTATGAAACAATTAAGAGAACCCCGATGCATAGTGAAAACATGCGGTTGACAGATTGTGGTCAAATAATGGATTGTGATGCCTGCCATAAAGCGAAAATGACAATTGCACCCATAAACCGGGAGGCTGAAAGCACGACAACAGCTCCCTACCAGCTAGTTCATGTTGATTTATCAGGGCCAATAAATGCTTCACGTGGAGGTGCGAGATACTTTATGGTGGTGGTTGATGATTTTTCAAGGTTTTGTCATGTTTATTTGCTCAAGCATAAAGGTGAGGCTGAGCAAAGGCTCCGTTTGTTTATAAAGAAGGTCGAAACGCAGCATGGCACCATTGTGAAAGCGATACACTCAGATCAGGGAGGGGAATTCACAAGCAAAGCATTGAGTGACTTCCTCAAGAGTAAGGGAATAAACCAGAATTTCACAGCTCCATTTAGCCCGTTTTCTAACGGGACCGCGGAGAGAAAAAACAGGGTGCTTCAGGAAGCTTTGAGAGCCATGTTAGAGGATTCTAGTCTTTCACATTCTTTCTGGGGAGAAGCTATTCTGTATGCGAATTACATTCACAACAGGGTGTTACATAGTGCACTTGGGATGTCACCATACGAAAAACTCACTGGGAGAAAACCGAGGGTGCAACACATTGAGAGATTTGGAGCCCGTTGCTGGGTCCACATTCCACAAAGTAAAAGACGTGGCAAACTTGCACCTAGAGCACAGGAAGGATTTGTGCTGGGTTTTCAGAATGCATATTACAGAATATGGATACCACAAACACAGCAATTAGTTCTGAGAAGCATTAAAGTCTCAGAAAAGCCTTGGGATCAAAAGCAAACAGTCATACTTACAGGATCAGATGAAACACAAGCACAAGTATTTACACCAAAACAAGATGTGAAAGTGGAAGGCACACAAATTCCACTCAAGGATGCATTAAATGAACTGATATGGGGCAAACGTAAAACAAAGAAACATAAGGCTGACGAGATGACAGATCCTGAGCAAGCCATGCCAGGAACAAGTTCAGGAGGGGGTGCAGCTCCTGTTCTCTTAAGACGCTCTGAGAGAGCTAACATTGGGAAACCTCCTGACAGATTTACTGTGGGGGTAATTACCAGCCCAGGGATGCACAAAGAAGTGCAAATGGATCCAGAGACACTATATCTGACTTGTGTTCAGCCAAAGTTTGATTGATAGAGTTTTTTTTTCTTTTTAGCTGTACTGAAAAATGTAAACTGAACTGTAAATTGATATGTAACTGAATTGTATTACTGGATGCATATGTATTGTAGATTTGTACTGCTGAAATGGAAATGTTATAGATGCAAATGGAAAATGCTGACATGATGAAAAAAGGGGAACATGTTGACCCATTAGGTATTACTACCACAGGTTGTTTTTCATCAAGTCTGAAAGTTTCAAGAAGTCTGGGGAAGAAGGAGTGTTATCAGCTACAAAGCCTGTGTCTGGCCTGGGAACGGACAGCCAAGGCCAGTAATGTAGTCATGGCAACCAGGGAGATATCGGCTGGGAAAAGTTCCAACAGCATTCTGTTTTGTGCCTGTCTGACTTTTTTTCTTTTGAAGTGAGCAGTTCTACCTAGAGGGGGGGGGAATGGATCTACTTGCACGCTGTAAGACTTAATGTCTAAGTAAAGACTCTTAACAAGATCTAATGCCTCAGTGATGTTTCTTGACCATTTTACTTCCAAAAGTAACGTGTGCTGTCACGCAACAACCGCACACATCAACAGCATCAGGGTGGGGGGTGGAGACAATGATCACCACACACACAAAAGGCAGATAATATTAGGAGAAAATTCTCCCAAGTGGCATTCTTTTTCTACCTAGGTGAGAGCAAGAAAGATTCCAGGAATTTTCTCAGAAGAATGTGTTCTGAGAAATTTCATCTCTGCTGAAGCTGTATCATACAGCTGTGTGTTGGCATTCGTTTCCAACTAAGTAACTGAAGAAATGTGCAGAGACATTATGTAAGTGATAAATTTAAAAAATACTGTATTCCACTCTTATGACGGCGAGAAAAATCACCACCTGCTCTAGGCTTCTCAGATTGCCAGTTATCTTCCTTTGTTAGAAATGTTTGTGCTAGCACTGTGTCAGTGAAATCTTTTCTCAGTCACACACATGCCCTGAGAAAGGCTTTAACATACTCAGTTATTAATAGAAGGAAGTAGTTAAGCAATTAAAGAGAAATGTGGTTTCAACCTAGTTAAAGAAAGTGTAATTCCAACAGGAACATATTAAGAGACTTACTGTCTTAATGGCACCCTGTCCAAAGTCCTAAAGAAGGTATTGTCACTCTCATTTTTAATAACAAGACATGGAAGCTAACCTAGCATCATGTTAGCTAATAGGTTCACAGATATGGATCATACAAATACTATCTCAAAAACAATATTGTAAAACAGGAAAAGGTGCAGAAAAGGGCAACAAATGTCCCTATCTCATAATTCTGCAACCCAGGACCATCCAATGAAGGTGACTGTTAGAAGATGCAGGACAGACAAAAGGAAGTACTTCACAAAGCCTCCTTGGGCTCATAGAGTTAGTTTCATAGATTTTTGGATCATGTCTATGCATATAATATTTTTGTAAGCCAGTATGACGGCAGCATTCTATGGGGGTGGGGGGCACATGCTGGGCATGAGGCAAGCAAGGATGGCAGACCAGTGAGTGAGCAAGAAGGGCATGAGGTGAGCAAGCAAGGTGGGAGAGCAAGGCGGCCCAGGTGAGTAATGGTGGAACAGTCAGGACACCTCCTTATCAACCATCCTGCTCTGTTGTTGATGCACCCCCCTCATGACAGCCTCAGCAGCGGAAGGTAAGGAGAAAGAAAGTGGTGGGAGAGAAGGATGGTTGCTGAGGCACTGCCCTAGCACTCTTCAATGTTCCTGTGACGCCTGCCTCAGCTGGCCACCTCCCTTCTCACAAGAGAAGGTCTAAAGGGGAGGAGAGGAGGAAGCTTAGCAACCAGTTTGCAGGGGAAAGAGAAGAGGAAGCTTAGTGACCAGTTGGGGGTAAGGGTGACCTGTTTGAGAGTCCCTGTGTGTATATGTGGTTGGGAGTCCCAGGGAGGTTGGGAGTCCCTGTGTGTGTGTGTGTGTATCTGTGTGTGTGTGTGTGTGTGAAAGAGAGAGTGTCCTGTGTGTGTGTGCTTGAAATCTGTGTGTGTGTGTTTGAGAGTCCCAAGGGGGGTGTTAGGAGTCCCTGTGTGTGTGTGTGTGTGTGTGTGTGTGTGTGACTGACTGACTGACTGACTGAGAGAGAGTGTGTCCTGGGTATGTGTGCTTGAAATCTCTCTCTCTCTCTGTTTGAGAGTCCCAAGGGGGGTGTTGGGAGTCCCTGTGTGTGTGAGTGTGTGTGAGTGTGTGTGAGTGTGTGTGTGAGTGTGTGAGTGTGTGTGTGTGTGTGTGTGAGAGAGAGAGAGAGAGAGAGAGAGAGAGTGTGTCCTGGGTATGTGTGCTTGAAATCTCTCTCTCTCTCCCTCTGTGTGTGTGTGTGTGTGTTGGAGTGTCCCAAGGGGGGAGTTGGGAGTCCCCCTGTGTGTGTGTGTGTGTGTGTGTGTGTGTGTGTGTGTGTGTGTGTGTGTGTGTGTGTGAGAGAGAGAGAGAGAGAGAGAGAGAGAGAGAGAGAGAGAGAGAGAGAGAGAGAGAGAGAGTGTCCTGGGTATGTGTGCTTGAAATCCTTGTGTGTGTGTGTGTGTTTGAGAGTCCCAAGGGGGCAGTTGGGAGTCCCTCTGTCTGTGTGTGCGTTTGGGAGTCCTAGGGGAGTGGGAGTCCCTGTCTCTGTGTGGGTATGTATTTGGGAGTCCCAGGGAGGTTGGGAGTCTGTTTGTGTGTGTGTCCCTGGCTGGCAAGCAGAGCGAGCAGGGTGGTGGTGGTGAGTGAAGCAAGTGGGGGAGGCAGAGCCCCCCTAATCTATAATATTTTAACTGAAATGGAGGTAGCAGGATATTGCTTTATGCACAGGTCTCTTTATTTGGAAGTCTGTATTTTTCCTATCTATGAAAAAAACGGTATACCACACCTTTAGAACACACTGGTGTATCGTACATCAAATATAGTTAATGGATACAAGTTTGCAAAAGGCTGTCCCCAAGGATCAAGGGACCTTCCAAAGTGACAAGGGCCTTGTACTGGAAAGGAAATTGGCAACCCTTGCTGTGTGCATGATGAAGTGCTTTGTGTGTGTATATGGGCTTCTTCATAACTTGACTTACATTTATACAGAACTGAAATAATATTTTGGTTTTAGTTGCCCAATTGTAAAGATGGCATGACCTCTCCAGATCAATGAGTAAGCTGTTAGCTAACTAAAGTAAGGAGGGTGACATCTGTCATTTTCTAAAATGAATATAACATGAATAACAAATACCTAGATCATTTATGCACCCTGTTGAACCTTCTGTATTTCTAAACATTTTATTCATTAACCACTTAATTGCTTTTATCCAGAAAGCAAAGTACATTTTTAAATTAACCCTGTTCCAGAAAAACCACCCAGACATTTAACACAGGGCATTTGAGTCTGGCACCCAGTATTCAAAATCTGAGTACTTTTACATGGAATGTAGAAATCCTCATTTAAATTTCACATCTTAGTGCTGAGACCACAATATCCATTTTCTGAACATCCATATTACATTATTTCCTCGCTTTTAACCTACCACTTTTTAAATAAAACGTAACACCTTAAGCCCAACAATTCAAGATTGTGTCCAGTCACATATAATGTAAACAGTGCATCAAACAATTAACATTCACATTTATATTTATATTCTGTACTCTTGATCCAATCCAAGATAAGTCTACAGTGAAATATACCATGTTACAGTCATTCACAAGTGCCCATGAGTGAAAAAGGTCTTCTTGATGTCACTTGTAAAAATGCCCTATGTGGACTAATTTACTTTATTTTAATGAATTATTTGGGGGAAAAAATCAATATAGGCACAGTTCACATATGCAGTATTTCATGTTTGCTCCAGAAAGTTTTGAGATCACAAAAGAGCTACTACAATTGCATACATGTAAGAACATCAGACCAACAGATCCATCTAGTCCAACATGCTTTATTCAACAGTGGCCAATCAGATGCTTCTGGGAAGCCCACAAATAGGGCTCAAAAAACTTGTAGTTCATACTTTAGTTTCACCATATAAATAGGGGCAAGTGTGAGCCTCAGGATATTTGTGTAGGAAGTATTCAAGCATCACAGCTGCATGTCTGAAACAGTCCTATACACTAGAATTCCATGGAGAAAATATCTACAGGAAGTGAAGGAGGAAAATAGACTCATTATGATTAGATTTCATCAAACTGGATAGAAAATTGTCAAAAGAGTACTGATTCCCTGAACTATAATGCCGTCCACAGTGAACAAATAGCAAGATACAAAGTGTACAATGAACTCAAGTGATATTAAAAGCAATGACTTGATACAGGTATTTCACACATACTGCAAGATACCCTTCACTATTATAACATTAAAGACCATACTATGATACTACAGGTGAAGCTGTCATGTTATTTTGCTACCACCTTAGTAAGACAGGGTACAAACAATGGGATGTATGTAATAACAATCAAGCAACACACAGGACTATTGTTTTAATAATTTACGATTACTCAGATTTCATAGATTTCCAAATTCTGCACAATTAACAACGTTCTGAAAGGTTTACTGTATATTCTCCTTACAAATGGCAGCTTCAGGGTCAAAAAGCTGTGTGGTGTGTGTGTGTGTTTCAGCAGTAAAACAGCACCAGGGAAAAGGATTAAACCCTCCTGCCCCTGTATCCCAATCTGAATCAGAGCCCTCACAGCTGCTTTTGTGAATAAAAATACCTGAGGAATCCCAAGCACAGGATTCAAACACAGCATTAAAATAACATCTCTCTTTAACCTCAGTAGTCCTTAAAGTGTCAACTGGCTATTAGAGATACTGAGAGATATTACTCACTGCTGTGCTGAGTGTACAGAATTTGATATCTACAAGCCAATTTCATTTATATGGGGAAACCTGCATTCGTGTGTGAATCGCTGTGCCTCTGTAAGAACTACATTATTCACTGTAAGACTTCCTTTTCAGCTGTGTTTACTCTTCTGTGTTTTGAGGGAAATGCACTATAATTAAAATTGACATGCCAGCAGGCCTAAGGATAAAAACTGTTGGAGGTGCATGTTGTGTGTTTAAATACTTGTCCAGTGCAAAATGCAAGATAAAAGGTCGGACAGTTCAAACTCAGCATGAAATCCATTTGAAGTCTCATTAAAACCACAGAAGTCCTTTGTCTAAAAAGCAACCCCCCCATTATTAGTACTTCTGAAAGATGACTAATAATGTATTATTAATATACTGATTTTACTCTACAAGCTACAGAACGACATCAATTAGTAGTTTAGGGCTCTTATACTGACCGTGAATTGTTGTGAAGCTGATTTACAAACAGCTTTATAAGAGAATGCTCATCAGCCACAGGATTGGCTACATTTATACTCTCAAGTAACCTGAATGATTCAAACAATGAAACCTCATTAACAGTCCATGCAAACAGAAACACATGGGATACGTTTGGTGTGAAAGGCATTTAGTTTACACTCACTGCTGATGGAATACTGCCTGATAAATAAACAAACAAATAATAAGGTTAATAAGGGCTGGAAGTAAAAAAATAATTTGACCAGAATACACGTTTATTCACTGGGATGTCACTAGGAGAGGGATTTTATTTTTAAAATGTAGACAACTGACCTTGGAACCCATCAAAAGGACAACAGTTGACATTAGACACCAGATAACAAAACTTTACTGGCAAGAGGTTGAGTCTCAATATTCAGATAATAATCTTCCTTGAACCTAGGAAGTTGTAATTTCATCCATGTCCAGCAGTTCATAGTAATTGAACATGGAGTACAACTAACCTTTGCATGCCAAACATCCAGAACCAACTTGCAAGACAAGGCAAATACATTATGCTAGCTTCTCCGCAGGTGGGTCGCTGTTGCTTACTGTAAAGGAGAGGTGGTGGGGAGGTTGGTGTGGTGCAAATACACTGGCCGAGCCACTTCTGCCGGTGTGTCTGCACTGTGCTGACCTCCCTGCCTTGCCTCTCCCAGTAAGAAACTGTCAGGAAGAAATCTGCCAGGAAGATAGTGTGGTGGCAGTGAGCCTCTTTTGCAAACATCTCTGAATCTCCCTTCCATCAGTTAAATCCATAAAGGATGGAAAACATTTTGCCTTGCTTCTTATCAACTTGTTCTTGAAGTCCCATTACATATTTACTCTGGGTGCATGGGGCTTTCAAACTTTGCTTGTGCACAGAATTATAGGCGCAGTGCTGCACATACAGTGCACTTCTGGCTATGGTAACTGCTTCAAAGAAATGGCTCATAAACTCACTGCCATCATATCTGAAGTGTAATAATTCAGGCTGGAAGGGGCAAGAGTGAGACAAGCTCTGCTGATGGATAAGGGTGTGCTGTAACTTTTTTTGGCTTCACACAATGCAGAATTAATTTCCCGAATTCACTATAAATTTGAATTCTACAAATTCACAAGATTTGAAGATGGGACAGCATCCTACATGGCTTTCAAATAATGTTAAGACAAAATGACAGAGGATAGGTCTATCAGTCACTACTAACTATGTTAGTTAAATTTAACCTGCATCTTCAGAGGCAACATACCTCTGAATACTAGATACTGGGGGACTGTCACCTTCCTGCTGTGCTTGTAAGCTCCCCAGAAGCATTCAGCTGGTCATTCCTGGAACAGACATACTTTAGTCTCTTTTTATGTTCATATGAGTGTTTGACTATGGTCTACTGAAATGGCAAACTAATATAGTAAAAGGAAGGTAATGTAAAGACACACTAGCTCAGTTCTGTACTCCATCTCTTAACCACTTGTGTTTTCTTTCATATCGGACTGTATTTGCAGCATGCCCTCATCTGCGTCTTGGTATTTAAATACCTACTATCCACTTCTAGATAGTTTCAGATATATTCCGTGGAAGTTTCACCTTATGACATAGATCACATCCTGATGTGCTACATACTGCGGCCATACTTCTAAAGCTAGTCAGACTGCTAATCTCTATGGCCATAGCTGAATTGGATTGGTTCTGGGTAGAGATGGATGGATCACTCTATCTGTGGTCCATGTCACTTTTGCATATATCCAATTCCATTCCCACATTGATCTTTGATTATTTTTTAAAAAACATTTTGTGCACACACACACAAATACATTTATATACTATTTTGATATACATTTTAAAATGAACCTCCTCTCAAAATAAGCATTTTTAAACATTCTTGTTAAAATACTTTTAAACATATTTTATTTATTATTTATTCAGTTATTTATTTCTACTAAATCCAGTGGGTAGCTACATTCTCATATGCACATTAGTCCAGGAGGTGTGGATCTGGTCAGTCCATATCTGAATTTTCAAAGAGAGAATTCCTCAAGCATCCCTAGTCCTGGATCACTGGAAAGGAAAAGAATGCAGCGAAACAAGCAACGGTATGTATCAGACTCATGTTTCTGTTTCAACCAACAATGCTTTGTTGGGGAATGAATTACAAGCTCAAGCTCTCTTCCCTCCTCCCCTTGTACACCCACAGGAAACTTCCTGGTTTGTGAAATTGGCTTCCTATGATTTCCCAACCAGGAGACTGTGGTTTAAGAGCTTGCTACAACAGTAGTGGTGGTGGGTGGGTTGTATTGCTGACCTGGCTTCCCAGCACCGCACATCACTGTCTGCTACTGAGAAGAAGGGGGGAAAGGGCAACGCAATGGGGAGCTCAGTGTAGTGTTGGTGCAGCTACTGTTCTGCAAACCACAACTGCAAACTAGGATCAAACCATAGTTTGCAAACCTGGTTTGTAGGGAACACTTAGATTACAGTTTCCCAGTTTGGCTGTCACAGGAAATTGGTTTAATAAACCTGGAGGCCTCCCCTCCAGGCAGGTATGTGAGAAGAGGAGAAAGGAGAAGCAGGTGTTTCTGAGGTTCTTGCTCATTCCTGCTCCAACAAATCATAGTTATTTGGTGTTGATATATTATGTCTGGATGAGGCCTAATCCTGTATTCAGGTGCACCCCTGAATCCAGGGCAGGGTTTGAAGGCCCATGATGCAGCAAACTTGTTGAAGCAAAGCAGATCTGGGTCTAGATGGTAAACCACCTTGGAAACCCAGGTATGATCCCTTGAGTTCCATGATTAAAGAAAAGTGGGATATAAATGTAGCACATAAGTAATGTTTTTTAGTTTAACACACTAATGGGCATTCTATACCCATGTTCTATTATTGCTTTCATCACAAAGTTTGAGGTGACAATATACAATTAAAAACAGTCATTTAATAACTCTGTTTGAAAACCATCAGGAGGAAGACTCACCTTCTGTTTGTAAAAGGGCTTCCTGAGGGAACAGAGTGGGAGAACAGCGTGTCATTCATGCTGGTGACTGGTCTGGGAGGCCTTGAAAAATAGTTAAGAATATGAGGTTTGTTTATTGTATATCCTCAACATCAAATACAAAAGTTCAACACTGGCAAATACGTTCAGTCAGGAAGACTGCAGAAACTTCTGTTTTTGTACTCTAAAGCTACATTTTAAAAAACATAACACTGCAAGTCTGTACACACTTACCCTGGGAATAATTCCCACTGAACAGGGGCTTACTCTTAAGTAAACATGTATAGGCTTGCACTTTTACATGGAGTAACAGGACTGAGTGTTAGAAAAACATCTTTTTATGTTTTGAAGTATTCTGTGTGCAATGTGCTTGATCCTTTTTCCTGTTTCAGTAAAAAAATTCACTGTGCTATATTTGCACAAAGGTCATGGAAATATTCCATAAAATAGAACTGATACATAATTCTTTCAACAGCCTTCAAACTGTTTGTGTAATTTGAATTCTTATTGGTTTAACATTGCATAATTTTTTTTAAAGGAGCACACAGTCCTCATTTTGAAAAGCCAAAATGGCTCAAATGGTATAATTTCTATTTCTATAACAAAACATTTCAGGGCCAATAGAGATGGCTATGCAGTGGCCCCTTTAAACCTAAAATCTGTGGAAGCTGCAGTGTAGGGAGTCCTTCATATGTAACTACAGTAGAAACTTACATTTTCACAATGCAGAAGAAATAATTCCTTAGTAAATTTGCCATGGTGAAAATCAGAGGAGCATTCACACAAACAACTCCACATTCAGAGTATAGACACAATTCGTATTTTTAAGCAGCCATTGCAGGGGTGCTTGCTACCATGAAACATTAGCCCACCAAAGATTACAAATGGAAATAACTAACTATAAACCATTTATTTAATAGTATATTTGTAATGAACAGTCCATTTTACTTCGAGTCATAAGATGTTATATTCAAGTAGCAATTAAGGAAAAACTGGAATATACATGTATCACACGGAGTTGACCAAGACATATAAAACAGGAGTTTTGCAACAGATTTATCCTTAATTTGTGTTCTTTGCATTTGCAAATAAGAATTGTGCTACATTTCTTACATCAGTGAGGAACCTTAGGGTTCTTTTATGTCAAAGATAAATGTACACAGAGACCCACTAGGACAGCAGATAGCGACTCCTTTCACACAGGGTTAGCCTCCTTGCATTCTTTTACTCATCCACCTTAGAAATGGTTTAGAAATTATCTGTAGGACAATATGAAGAATACTGGAGTGTTAGGCATAAATCTAGCTCAAAAATATTTTTGCCACTGACTTTAAAAACGTCAGGATTGTATTTTTGAAGTTTGGTTCACAAGGAGTAATTGGTGACCAATTCCCATAACAAAAGGAGCCTCACGAAGATGGAAAGCAACCCTGTTAGGTACATAGGAAACTGCCTTATACTGAGTCAGATAACTGGTCCATCAAGCTGAGTATTGTCTACTGTGACGGGCAGCAGCTCTCCAGGGTTTCAGACTGGGATCTCTCCTAGACCTATCTGGAGATGCCAGGGATTGAACCTGGGAGCTTCTCCACATAAGGCAAATGCTCTACCACTGAGCTATAGCCCCTCCTATTAGTCAGCCCTCCTATGTGACCTCTTGTTACAGGAGCAACTGCAACACAGCTGATGTATTGGGCCCTACGACAAATTGCATCCCAGCCGTGGATGTTTTACATAATAGCAATGTAATGTCAAATACCTTATTTCACTGAATGCAACTTGCATGTAAACTTGCAGGTTTCTGCATGAGATACACATATACTTAGTGTGTAAAAGGTGTGGAGCGAAGAATTCAGCTACCATTGTCTGTCACTTCTGCCTATGAATGGCAAATACCAGCAGGAACTAAGGAACTCTTGTCGTTCTTGAGAATGATTGCCATACTTCTCTCTATTTCTTAAACTACAAGTCCTGGAGAAGCTTTCCTTATCATGATGGCCTCAAGATACTTTGGACTACAATTCCCATCATCTCTGACCATTGGCAATGCTGGATGGGGATGATGGGAGTTGGAGTCCAGCAACTTCTGGAGGGCACCAGAATTGGGGAAGGCTGTTCTAGAGTTTCTTATATAATCTTCTCTTTCTCTCTATTCTAGAGGAAGGCCTAAGCCAGCAGCTCACTGTTTTGAGCAATGTTGGTTCTGTTCCAACAGTGCTTCTGATTGATTCTAGCACAACTCATGATCCACAATTTATCCTCAATTAGGTCTTCATGGTAATACTCAACCCCTCCCATCCACTTCCCACCCCTGATACTTGGGCCTTGTATTCTCACAGCACTAGAGAATAAAGTAGTTAGGCACGAAGAGAAGGATGACCAGTCAGAATCTGGATCCCCTTCTCCCTATTTTCTAGGTAATAGGATCTTCTAGAGACTTCAGGAGAAAGGCTGAAGGAAGGGAAAAATCCCCCTGAAAAATGAAATCACTATATAGAATGCATAAATTTCCAACAATCTCAAAAAAAGGACTAAAGGGACAATACTTTACTTACCAGGTATCTCTTTTGCAGCAAAAATGGAATACAAAAGAAGCTATTAAGGTGAAATCTTTCATTTTTAAAAAAGTGACGAAAAGTAGGGATAGTCTGCCTATGCCACAGTTAATACTCATCTTACAGGCAAATGCTCAGCAGATTGTTCCTGACACATTACCTCATTGTGGTGCAACATAACAGGTCATGCATGTAGAATTATTGAAGTCTATCTCATAAGTTCAGAAGTTGTGTTTTTTTTACACAATTTCTAATGGATTACATCAAGAACGGAACCAATTTAGAGGCAACCAATATATATTTTAGGTTACCAGACATTACAATCTGAGGTTCAAAATCAACCGTAACAGATGCAACTGTGTCTTACAGAAAGTTAGGGTATGTGGTCATTACAAATCCAATTTATGCAAAACAATTTTTTAAAAATAAAAAATAATTTTTTTTAATACATACAATAACAAACACAAAATTTGTACAAATAAAATTTTAAAGAGACAGGAAGAGTATCTCCTGAATCAAAAGTGCCTAAGTCATAAGTCCATACTCAAAAATGAATACATACATTGCTGCTCTAGTGCTTTTTATATAAACTGCTGGTACTCTTGCTTGTAGGCTTTAAATCTGTATCTCAATGGAGCAAGATGCGTATATTATGGCCAGACGCGTTTCGACTTGTGTGTCTTTTTCAATGGCCTTTCAAGCACATGCTATACAGAATAAAAATGTATATTGTATATTCATAGAGCTTCAATTTATATGACTGGTTTAATTAAAAAAATAGAAATTATTACCTACAGTTTCTTAAGGGATAGTGGAAAACACTTACTTCACAGATTTTCACTTGAAAGAAAATTAATAGGTGCAGGATAGATGCATTTCCATTAGTTCTGTATCCAAAATAAATTACAATTAGTTTTCAATATAGGAATAGATCTTTTCATTCCCATTAATAATTATTTCTTAAATTGCTTACCATTTTTTATCCAGTTCCTCTGGACAGTTTTTATCAGCAGCATTCATATAGAAAACCCCTCAGCATACATGGGGGTTGAATGCAAATGCCTGCTCAAGGTATTTAAAAGGACTACTTGTTAAGTGAATTCAGCTCTTAAGTAAGTGTTTTCCACTATCCCTTAAGAAACTGTAGGTAACAATTTCTAATTTTTAATTAAACCAGTCATATAAATTGAAGCTCTATGAATATACAATATACATTTTTATTCTGTATAGCATGTGCTTGAAAGGCCATTGAAAAAGACACACAAGTCGAAACGCATCTGGCCATAATATACGCATCTTGCTCCATTGAGATACAGATTTAAAGCCTACAAGCAAGAGTACCAGCAGTTTATATAAAAAGCACTAGAGCAGCAATGTATGTATTCATTCATGAGTATGGACTTAAGACTTAGGCACTTTTGATTCAGGAGATACTCTTCCTGTCTCTTTAAAATTTTATTTGTATGAATTTTGTGCTTGTTATTGTATGTATTAAAAAAAATTAAAAAAAAATTTTTAAATTGTTTTGCATAAATTGGATTTGTAATGACCACATACCCTAACTTTCTGTAAGACAAGGTTACCAGACATAACATTCACTTTTCTCAAATTTAGTCAGTGTAGCATAGAATTTGAAACATATATAGGCAATATATATTGGGCTATACCTGTTAACAATAGATGCTTGTTTTTTAGTTCTGGATATGAACACTGAGCCTCCAAAGTTTTGTTTTATTTTTTTACAAAATATTTCAAAACTGGAGGCTAATGTATGAATGCAGAAAAGCTCTATGATGAACCAATAACAGATAATAACATACAAGGGCCAGGCTCTCAAAACCCATGGAAATAAGTTCTGGATGACTGATGGAGTTTGGACAACAGCCCCTTCCACAGTAGCAGATGGTGGTGTGAGTTGCAACCACTCATCAGATCCCTAACCAGTCATCTCACTGCTGTTTACCAGAAGTTAGAGGGGGACGGATGAGGCAGGGACAAGGCTGGCATGGTAGAAACACACCAACAGAGCCAATCCAGCACTCCTGACTGTGTGTTTGCACTGCGCTAACACTGCCACTGCCTCACTCTTCCCTTTCTGTCTCCCAGGATGCAGCAGCAAGACAATCAAACAGACGTCAGGTGAGTGCAGTGCCTCACCACTGTCCTTCCTCCATGCCATATGGCAAGCAGCCTTTAATACTTGGAGTTACACTGCAGTGAACTGCCTTTGAAACTCAGGTGAGTTTTACTCACTCAGGTGTATTTCAGAAACAATTTGTGGAGCAGCATGTAAAGCCTGTTCAAAAAAAAAAATTTTTTTTTTTAAAAAAAGAACCCAACTGGGTGTGCACAAGCCTTGTCTTTGCCTAAAGTTGCATCTTGCAGCTCCATCCATAAGATTTGATGTAATCAATTTAATAATCAAGCTATTAACATTTAAATTGTTTCTGGTAACTATCAGTTAAAAATATACTTTAAATACAGAACCTTCTGAGATAGCTAATTAACAAAACCTGAAGAGCACTTTGTAGAGTCTCTAACAGCTACAGTCAGCCAGTTAGATTTTTATTATTTATAGGCTATGTCCATTACAACAGACAACCACAATATTTATATCACATATGGGCAATGCATGACAATGCCTGTCTGACCCACAGGCCCCATTCCTACTCCCCAGCTGATTCCCATTCCCCAGCCCTAGATATAGCAGAGAAGCACTTGGATAGGAGCACTCCTCAGCTATTCTATTCCCAGTACTAATTTGCAGGGCAGCAGAGAGAGATGTGTGATGGAGCTGCTGAGATCTCATCCTGTGCTTCTCACCCCCACTACTGTCCAGCTGATTACTGAGGAACACCAATCAGCTGGGCAGCGGGTGGTGGGGAGGAGAAAGGTATGTGATGGGATCTTCCCATATCTGCATGGAGAGATAGGTAAGGGTGTGTGCGTGCGTGCGTGCGTGGAGCCTAGGCCCCATCTGTGTGCACTACTGGCCCCATCCAACTCCTGCATGTGGCCATGATTCACTACCCACCATCATGTGCAGTCCTCAGGGGCATAATCTAGGCCCTATATATGTAAAAGGATTGCATGTTTCAATAGGAAAATAGCAAGCAACAGTAGAAGTTCAGTGAATGTGTTGCTATCAACATGCAGTGTTAAACATAAGATTTCAGTTTACCAGGGGAATTCTTTTTCAAGCCAGAGAGGTAATTATTCTCTTAGGGTATGCACTAGTATATTAACTGTTGTAAAGAGGGGACTTAAAACAACTTTGGTTGCTTAGAACATTTATTAAATGGAATTTAATGTTTGAAAACAGTATTTACAACTGTGCCTCTGCTTACACTGGTAAATACAATGCAAAAACCAGCATATAATGCAAGTGCAAATGCAGGCATAGCTGTACAAAAGATTTTTGTCCTTACTAAAAGTGACTGCTGCAGGGGGAAAGAGGACTTTCCTCACATGAAGTCTACCATTAAAATGGTTGTAAAATACTCCTTTGCTTGGATGCTTGCCTAGCACTGTTTTTCATGATACAGCTTACATTCCATTACATTTAAGAATCAAAATCACTCTAGTAAGAAAATATTGTCATAGGTATCATATAGGATATATTTCCCCCTCTGCTGATTTAGGTTAGTTGCACTGTATATGATGCTCCCTCTGCAACTTGTGCATTTATATTTCTGTTCCATTATACTCAACATTGCTTTCAATCTCCCTACCAGGAAAAAAGCAAAAAATAAATAAATAGCAGACACTTTCATTGTTATTCCCAGCAACAGGGAGTTGCTCTTAGGAAAGAGATAATGTCCTAGGGTCAGAAGAGACTAGATTGTTTTTTAAACCCTTATAAGAACAGTGCTCAATTCCCTTTCACACCCTGGTATATTTTCTTGTACTGAAATATATTGGCTCCAATCCAGCTAAAATTAATTGTGATTAAGGCTGAGTCCTTTGCACACATATTTCCAACAAGTGAACACAAATAAAGAGAAACTTCACTTCCCACTGAAAACACCAGGATAAATAATTTATTCCATTGATTTCAAAAGGATATGATCACAACTAACTTTAGAGGACTGGGGCCATTGCTTTCTGTATAAAAATACAGGTAGAAAAGATGGAGACGAAAGTCTTTCTTTCTTTATTAGATTTATACCCTGCCCTTCCTCCCAGTAGGAGTTGCTGATCCTAGATAATGCAAAGAAGAATTTAATTTTTTTACTTGTTTTGGTTTTATTGCCTGTTCTCAGTTTTTTGCAAGTGGAATTATAGTATCACAAAACATCTTGCTCAAGTGGGTGATAGATAAGGCAGGAATTGGTATCTGAATGATGCATCAAGACTTTTTAGTGCTGGCCACAGCTGGGAAGGGAGTGGGGGAATGAGGGCTCTGATTCGAGCATAAAATGTTTTGGCTGAAACTAACCTTATTTGTTGAATTTTACATATTTACAACATATTCATTTAAAGTTCCTATCACACTTTTTCCTATCATTACAGTTAGCAAAGGGATTGCCAATTCTTTCCCCCTGAAAATATGTTGCTATTGGCTAATTGATGATTTTCACTGAAAGGTATAAGAGCAAGTTTAAAGACCTAACTTATATATATCCTGAACTAAATAATAAAATTCTCATTAACGTGCTATGGCTCTCAACTATAAACTACAGCATGACATCAATTATTCACAATTTTTCCCCTTTGAGTATACCTGCTTGACTCACTTGACCTTTATCATCTTTTCAGAAGCTTACTTCCATTTAAGTTGGGGGGGGGCTGTGGCCCTCCAGACATTGTTAAACTACAACTCACATCAGTCAGAAATGATTGGCTATTGGCTATGCTGACTGGGGCTGATGGGGGTTGGAGCCCAGAAACAGCTGGAGGGCCACAGGTTCTCCATCCCTGACGTAAGTAGTCAACCACTGTTGTTTCGACTTCTAAGCAAGGGACTGAGCAGAGCATTTCAGACTAATATTCTAAAATGAATTCTCAAGTAAGATGCTATTTTGAAGGTTAAACAAATTGTGTGCTTCAGCTCCTCAATACAGCTTCATCAAAGGTTTTCCATTAATTAGTACAGTACACTGATCACTCTCACAATGACAGTTCCTTTCTTTAAATTGATTTTAGTTAGTAATCATAGCACAGTATTTAATATCCATGTGACAGTCTTCATGTCAAAGCAGGCTAAGTGACTTCCAACAGTGCAACCGACCACAGACAGTCACTATGTAATGTGATGCTCCTTGCACCTTCCATATAACACATGCAACAGAGACAAGTATAAATACAAAATGAATAGCCACATGTTGGAAAAGGTAAATGAAACATAGAACATAAATATAAATCTCTGTGACAGAGATCTGAAGACATATACACAACTGGAGTAGTTACCATAGAAAGTCTGTTAAGCTAACACAATTGTTATCTGAATATACATGGAATGAGTGATTCTATCTGATTATCTGATTGTTGATATATCCCTGTGACCATTTGGATATATGAATGTATAATTTAAAAGTGCTTGTGGAAATTTAATTATCTACAAGTCACTCAGATACCCCAGAGGAGAAACTGCTTAATTATCAGAAGCCTAGGTCTCATTTATCCGATTTTGACTGAGCAGTAAAAGTAGTTCAGAGCTTATAAAACTTGCTACTCCCTTTGAGCCCACTGAGTGGGTTTTTGAGTCTGCTGAGTTCTTCTTTGAGATGAGAAACTCACTGGCATCTCTACTTAGCTTGCCAGATTCTGACATGCTGAATTAACATGCCAGTTACCTTCCATAGAATCACAATCACAGAAAGCAGACCTCTTATCCTGCATATGGAGCACTTCATGTAAATAATGTTATTAAAGTTATTTGCTTTTATTCTGTATTCCTGCATATTCCTATAGCAGGGGTAGGGAGCTGAATCCGGCCAGTGGGCTTGATCCTTATCTCCCCCACCCCCATGAGCCAACTTTGACAGGTGGGAGAGACCATCTACTTGTCAAATCACCTGATGGCAGGTGATTAATACCTATCAAAGTAATGCTGTAACTGCTGCTGAGCAGTTACAAGAAGGCCCTTTGAAGTCTCTGTACAGGGGAAAATGCTGCTAAAAACAGGGCATTGTCCCCTCTCCTGAGAAAGCTGTTTGCATTTAAACTGCTTCCTCCAGCACTCTGAATCCAAACTGCTTCATCTGGAAAATCTCCCTTGGCTTCATGAGGGAGTTCTCCCTAGTACAGCTGATCCCAGCTTACTGTTGAGGCTGTGCTTTGAAATCCTGACAATCAGCTGACTGTCAGCTATGCAGGACTCTCTTGAAGCACAATCAGCTGATACTTGGGGCTTTAAAGTGCCTTGCAAAGGCCTTTGCAGACACAGCCAATCACATGATCAGCAGTGCCTGCAAATCTTTTTGGCCCAGAAGCAACTTTCCATGCCCCTCCCCTGATGTAATATATGATGTCAGATGTAGGGCAGGTGGGCATGGCTTGGGCAAAATGGCCTGGCAGATCTAATTAGGTCTATGGGCTAGAGATTCTCCACCCCTCACCTATAAGGTCCCTGATGAGACTGCTGAGAAGCGGACTCTCTGCTACTTCAAATGGATTTTTTGGTAGTTTGTTCAAATGTAGCTTCCCTACATTTTAGAGTATATGTTTTCCTTAGGAGGAGACACCCAATACATATATAAAGGTGTGGAAAAATCAAGGTGTACCTGTGTGAAGCAGTTAAACTATTATGCTAACAGTTTAAAGCACCCTGTTCCACCTTGTATCACGCAGGTATCATATTTCATCATTCATAACTGTAATTCCTACAAGAACGCATTGCCTTTGTGTGAACTGAAGTATATATTTTAGAAAATCTCAATTTTGAGAACACAAAAAATTGAAAACCCACATTTCTTCAAAAGCTGGTTAGATAAATAATTTGAAATTTACTTTCATGTTGGAACATGTCAGTTTCTAGTTTCCTTTCTTTACCTGCTTTACTTTTTAGACAACTATTTTACAGGCCAAAGCAGAGCAGAATCAAGTTAAGCTCTAGCCTCCTGCTATGTTGAAGACACACTAAACTGAAATTAAGAATAATTATTTCAGAATGTTATACTATGATACTAAGTTAAAAAAAATAAAAACCTTTAGTAATTTAATGGTTTACTTTTTAAAACATTATTTATATTTGCATTAGCTTCAACATGTCTCCCCTGACTTTTCGAGTTATGCCTGGGTAAATTCATACCACAATTGGATACTTTAATAAGCAACATTATTTCTAGAGAATTCTCATACAGCAGTTGATAAATAATCACATTAGATATAAGAGGTCTCCTTCCATTTGCCTTCAAACCAGGATAAATAGTAGTTCATCTAGAACAAAGACTACTATCAGAGCACACAAATACTTACACAATATGAGCCAAGTTTAGAGGTTTTTCAGGCTGGTCAGGGAACATCGGGTGCAAAGGTTCACGGCTGGAAGCACAGCTTAAAGACTTGCTAAGTGCATTAGTTAGCTTCTTAGCAGGTGATTTCTGGGAGGAACAAGGAAAGTAAAGGTAATTTGGACATGCAAGGTTTAAACTGTTTTTGCTACCACAGAACTACGGGGAAACAAAGCAATGGTCTCCTAGTTAATGGCATCTCTCTCATACCCTAGGCCCACTTAGTAGCTTTCTAAATGTATTGTGTGTGTACAGACTAGTTGGATTCTTCAAAGAAGGTTTAATCTCACAGAGTCAGGGAAGAGTCTGCATTTAGATATAAGCAGAATGTCCCAATTCATCTTCCACCTCTTCCCACAGCAAGAGAAGTGGGAGAGGGGATGAGGGAACTCAAGGCCCATTTCTGATCTCTCCACTGGCACAATCCCAGGGGAAAAATAACATCTGAATAGTTGCTGATGCCAAAGTCAGAAGTGGAAGGGCAAACATTTCTGTGACTGAAAAGACCACGTCTGTCATAAAAGTGTTAGGAACAGCAAACAGATGCCTTTTCCAGCAAAGGAACCAGATATATGAGAGCATGATCATCAGCAGAATTCTCTATCCATAAATAAAGGCAGTATCAGATATAGTTTGTTTTCTCATTCTGCAGGCCTTTGCATAAACTGGGTCTCTAAGGTATACACCATCACTATAAAGTGCCTAGGTCCCAGAATAAGCTGTTGATAAATGTCAATACAACATTCTATCAAACCAGACCCCCCCTCCAGCAAAAAGAGTGCAGATTGAAAAATAAATCAATTACAATGAATCAGACCATTCAGAGTCCCTTTACACATGTTTTATTCAGCCTGATACCCAAGAAGTGAGAGTTCAGAGGCCATTACTAGAATAATATCTTCCATAGTACCCAATCCACTATCTAACTGTGCACTACCTAACTAGTACTGCTAATCTAGGAAGCCCAGTTCTTCATTTCTTAATTATTGTCAGTTATTTATAACTAACTTCAGAGGCATCAGCTTTAATATATTATACTGTTTGTACTGCAATTGTTTAGTTTACTTGCAGTGTCCTTATTGCAGTTCATTCCTTTTTAATAACGCAAGTGAAATTATCTCAGGATTTGAATTCCAGTGGCAGAGGCTCTGTTTCAAAAATATTTTCTCTCTTTCACACCCTGATCCACAACTTAATTAACCTGCAGTTCTTAGATATCTGTTTGAAAGCAAGTCTAGCTGATTTTTATAGAATCTGTTGTGCAAAAGGTGCACAGGCTCACATGTTATATGGGTTTAAATGCAATGGATATGGATTAACCTAGTTGTGGTTTGAGCTGGCTAAAAGCTAGATTGCTGATGTAATTTAATATCCAATAACAACAACAACAACAATAATAAGAAACAACAAGGCAGGTCACAAACAAATAAAACAACAAAATATCACACACACAAAAGCTAATAAACCAAAGTGTCAATTACAGTAACCTGGAATACCCAGAATTGGTATTAATGGTTGTGGAAATGCTTGAATAATCTGGTGCATTATCAATTGGGAAATATCCCATAGATGGAGCCCGCCTAATCTCCATGGGCAGATTATTCCACAAGATAGGTGTCACCATGGAGAAATGTGCATCTGTGGACCGTGGTATGGTCTATAAGATCTCCTCTGTGCATTGCATTGACCAGGCTTGTCTAGTTTATATGGAAGGAAATGTTCTTTCACATAGCTGGTCTTGAGCTATTCCAGGCTTTGTAAATTAGTACTGGAACCATACACTTGACTCGGTAGCTAACTGGCACCTGCCAAAATGAGGCAAGATCATAATATGTTGAATTTCAGTGAAATAGAGTTCATGAATTGTTCTGAAAAAAAGTTAAGAATATATAGCATGCCTACAATTCTACTGACTTTATACAAATATTTAACAACGGAGCTGCATGGTAAATGAACATCTTCCATAGTTCTTTTTGGATCTAGATTTTTAGATTCCTTTTAGATGCCATAGTTCTTGTTAGATATAGATCTATTATCATCAAAGCAGAGAATTTGAGAGAAAAGTCAACATATTTGACTATGTCCTACAAAAATGAACAACTTACTGTGGAAATAGTAACATGTCGGACTGCTCAAATCCACACTGAGGATAGCCACACTGTTCAGTTCTTCTCATTTTTCATCTCAGAACTGACTGGGAACAGGGACCACAACTGGGGCTTCTCCATTATAGAGACACTTAGCTAAACTGGCAACGTTAGTTTCCTATATGTGGTTTTAAGGGAAATGATTTGGTCAGTTCCAACTCCCGTCCTTGGAATTTTCTCTCTGATGGAGTTCAAACAGTCTGTAGCAATTCATGAACCTTCCCTTACCCATGACGTGTATTCTTTCATTTGGTGCTGGTTGCTATGGGAACCACTGGCATGTCCCCTCCAGAAGCAATCTTGACAGAGCTGGTAATTGTGACACTGCTGGCATCGATAGCGAAATCCCATCATGCTCTCGCTATGGCAGTAGGAACACTCAACAGGGTGGAAGACTACAGGGGGAGATGAATTTAAAAACAAAACAAAAAACAATCAGTGCAGTATTAAACCTGAAGCCACTATTAGGTGTTAGAAACGTTCTTTTCTGTATATGTAGTGATTTTCAACAATAAATATTGTTCTAACATTGTCTGAAATTTAAAATGTAAAATCTTCACAATTTTCTCCCAAGAGAAAGAAGCATCTGCTGCTGTCTAAGAGAAAAATCTCTTATAGCAGCAAAAAACCAAAAAAGGGAAATATGAAAGAATGAAGGAAAGTATTAGGAATGTATGTGGAGAATCTACTTTGGAAAACTTGCAATGGAAGAAAGATAGATATAAAAGGTGCAAAGATATCAATTGATGCTTGGCAAAACTTTGGGAGGGAGGCAACCTTTATTAGGATTACAGCTTGCAGCCTGATCCTATGCAGAGTTAGATCTGCCTAAACACATTGAAATTAATGTGTAAGGCCAACTCTATCATTAGGAAGAATGCCTCAGGCAGTGTATGAAGGGGAGGGGCACAGAAGAGAAGAAAGTCATTGGAGGACAGAGATCTATATGTCACATGGCCTAGCTCACACCTCTGGAAGCTAGCCTGCTGACCTCAGGTATGGTGGAGGAAAAGTGGAGGATACTATCTCACCACTAGCATTGATGAAAGATTCCGCTGCCAGCCCAGTCAGCTTCTTGTCACCATTTTTTGTTTCATCTCAGCTAAAAAGTTGTATTGGGTTGGCCCTGTCAATTGGCCTAGGTAAGCCAAACTCTGGGATCGCTCTGTTAGTAACATTTAGTAAAGCTCTTAACTTCAGACTGAAGCAGCATCCAGTTAACCTTCCTAATTTTTATAGAACTGCAAGCTTTTTGTGAGTTTTTGCCAGCTCACAAAAAGACTGCACTTTAAAATGCTAGAAACATAGCAGTGGGGCAGGAAGTGAAGTGTTTCATATGGGGATATATACAGTTAGTTAGAGACCACATATAATCCTTCTTGAAAATCTAGATTTAATATTTGTATAGTAGGAAGACAGGTGGGAAAGAAACAAAAACTCAGCACTAAGAACTTATTCCCTTGAACAACTATTTCACATGTGCCTGACTGATAAATAGACAAATGGTCAAACTACACATAACATTAAATGCATTCTTGCACCTAACATGGCATCAATAGGGGATTTCCTCCCAAAGCAGACATTAGCTTCAAAAGAGGACTGCAACAGGGAGGAGAGGGTAACATTTTCTCTCCATATCTACTTTGATCTTCTTAGTTATCAGCTGCTCGTTCCCTCTGATACAATTTGCATTTTTAGAAAACTGCATACTAAGATGCAAAAACACATTTAACATTATCTGTAGTTTGGCCATAGAGTACTAGGACCTGACAAAGCCCCACTGTAATGGATGGGACAGGTCCCCAGCATCTCACAATATAGACAAATCCTAATGAATCCCTCTCCCACTGAAAAAAACCCTAGAGCCTGCCTCTCTCAGTAGTAATTCAGGTAAACCATTTCTATATGCTTCAGCAAATGAGTGGTGGTGGTGGTGGATATTTTGGTTCACTATTGCTGGAAAGCTGTAGATCAGTGGCAGAGTACATGTGTTGCATGTATAAGTTCAATCACTGGCATCTCTAGGTAGGGCTGCAAGAAACTCCTCATTGAAGTTCTGGAGAGCCATGACCAGCTGGTGGAAAGAATACTCAGCTTTATGAGACCAGTGGTATGACTCAGTATAAGGCAGACTTCCTACATTCTGTTATAGTTAGTTCCCTTAGAGCATGGGTGGAAAACTTTGTTAAATCACAGCCAGTGATGGGTGGGGCCAGAGGCAAATGCAGATGGAGCAATGGATGTTACCTTTGTACTGCAGGCTACATTCCAGCCATGCAAACGCCAGAGGTTTTTACACCCCCATCCCACTTCTCTCCATTCTGGCAAGCAAGAGGCATTATTCACTAATAGGCAAAAAACTTTGCGGTTTAGGAATGTACCTATAGCCCACAAACATTTCTATCAAACGTTCAAAAGCAGGGAAATTGGGCAGCTATAGTGAATGTACCAGGAGAGCAGGAGACCTGACCTCCTCTCTGAGATATTGTACTGCCCTATAAATTTGTCAAAATGCAAACACAATTTGGGTTAGTCTTTTACAGTCCAATCCACTTGCTGTGTAGCTTGGAATAATTTGATAACATGTGCCTCTGAGCATATAGTGAGTGGTGGCAACACCTATGTGATGTCCCTGTATTTTAATATCTGTAAATATGGTAAGTGTGGGTTTATTATGGTATTTATGGTAAGTGGATTGAGTTAGAGGGGGGAGTACATGGGTTAGAATCCTGGAGAATGCTGTATGATGATTGGCTGAGCGTTTGAGTAGCTGAAGGTATAAATGAGAGGATGACAGTTGGTTCAAGGTTCTGTTTTGTGGGGGAGTTGTGGGCGGTTGGTTGTGGAGTGTGGATTGGAGTTGGTTGTGGGTTGGATTATATTTGGCTGGTATTTAGACAGAATATATAAGACTGGAAACATAAAGAGTGACACTATATGAAACCATATGCTTGTTGAACATTCCTAAAGTAATCTTGTTATTTCCTGGTGTTATCAAATAAATACTTTTATTGGTTTACCTAAAGCCTGATCCTTGGCTGGGGATTCACAGGCCAGAAGGGAGGGTAGGGTATTTACCAAGGCAGAGAAACAGTATCAAATGGTGGCAGCGGTGAAGAGATAGTGTATCATCAAGTATCCAGGGCAACCCAGGGCTGTATGCTTTATAGACAAAGATACAGGGTTGTGGACGGCAAGGGCACCCAGACACAAAGTAACAATAAGCCATAGGGAGACAAGGCGAGTCTCTAGCAGTATTGTTTACAGGGAGTGGCTGGTGGTGCTGCCTAGCAGTGGGATCTTGTGAGATCTGTGCTAGGGTGAGCTAAAGAAAAAAAATAAAAACTACGTTTCTCCCTGGTGGTAGCCACGGGTGGGAGCCTGACAGGTGGTGCCAGGGGAGAAGCATTACAACCTACCACTTCCAAAGATGGAGAATTACATTTTTGTATGTTTGTTGGTATTCCTCTTACTTTGCTTCTTTCCTGTGTTACTATTATTTCTACAGAGAATCTAATCTAGAAAATTTTATTTCCTTGATTATTCATACCAGAAACCTGTGTCAAATATATTTGTATTAATTTCAAAGCCTTTTTTATTGGTCAACATCATATAATGTTGAAGACAGCCTTTTGTGTTTCAAATTGGAGGTTATGTTCTATTTCTGTTTTGGGTGCATTAACAGTTGAATCTGAAACTGCAGTTTGATGTAAAATCAGACTGATTACAATATGTTGCTACTTAAGCAATGACTCTAGCTGTTGGAAAAAAACAAACTTGGCCTGCCCAAGATGTATGTTTTCAGCCTGCTATGTTTAAACCACTTCGTTTAAGGAAAGGTGGGCATGGTCAATTAAAAACACAGAGCACACCTAGAAATTTGATAAAATATATTTCACTTCCCACTGTTTTATCTTGTGCAAGCTGAGACACTTCTGATGTCCACTGGAGACTATTCTGCAGAATAGTCAGTGCCATTATCTCACAATTACTTTTGGAGTTTTTTTAGTGTAAATTTTGCAAAGTGTTGCTGTACTTCACATATTCACAGAAACAGAAGCAAAAGAAAATGATTTACTATTTATTTATTTATTGTATTTGTATACCGCCCCATAGCCGAAGCTCTCTGGGCAGTTTACAGTAAAGTTTACTATAGGAAACTTCAAGGAAAAATACAAAAATTTCTGGAATATGTCCAAAAGCACAACAGAGGAAGCAGTACTTGAGAAAAGGTGAGGCAAGTATGGACAGTGAAGATAATGGCAGTGGCAGGTACAGTTGGATTCTCTGGATTATGTTTATCCATTTTGCTAGGGCTAGTTGTGGACTCACCGGCATGTGGCATGAACTCACAAGAGTTGACAAGAAAGACAATAAGCTTCTAGTAACTGCTTACTTGGATGGTCTTAATAACAATGCAGCAAGGGACAGTAACTACAGCCCACAGTTGCCAGCTGGAAAACTGTAAATGCATTCTTGTGCAGCAAACTTGCATGCATGTAACAAGCGTATCTTCTGTACTAGATTCCTGTTCTATTCCAATGTGATAAAAGTAATAGGAGCAAAATACTAACTGAGACATGAGGGAGCTTTCATCGTGGTGGCCCCACGACTTTGGAATTTACTGTCAGCTGACCTCTGTAAAGTTATTACACTTCAGGTGTTCAGAAAGCCTTGAAAACCAACTTATTTTCTCTGGCTTATTCAAGATTGACTCCCTGTACGTCTATTGAGTCCCTTTGGGTTAATAAACTTGTGAAAAATTGTGTGTTTTATCTTCCAGCGGATGCGTATTTATTATTGCTGTCTTTATTAACAGTGTAGGTTTTATCTGAGGTTTTGTATCAATTTTATTATTGCTGAAATTGTATTTTCATCCGCTACTATGAAAGATGGATTCAGTGAGTTTTACTCAAAAAGGAGGCCTATAAATATTTTGAATGAATGAATAAAATAATGTTATCGAAACTGGCACTACACTCTTAGCCACTCTTCCTTTTCAATGGCAAGGTAGCCATAACTTTAACTGAGAAAGATATAATCACTGTGACCCACATTGATATTCCAGAACTACTCACGCTTTAATTACATACCATTTTCAACATTTGCCAATCGATGCAGAAGTGGTAACCAGACCAGACATTGTGGTGGAGGATCAGACATGAGAGTGTCCAAAAAAGCATTCAGTGTGACTTTTTTCTGTTTACATGAACAAAGCAGAAACAATTCAGTATAACAAGTTAAAGAAGGAATTTTACTTTCCTCATGGGACACACACATGGATACATTTTAAAAATAAGCAGATAATTTAGTATCTTAAACCGAAGGTGGGTAACCTTTTTCAGCAGGGGGCCACATTCCCTTTTGGGCAACCTTCTAAGGGCCACATGGCAGTGGTGGACAGGACAGAGGCAAAAGTGGGCAGAACAAAAATGTGGATTTTACCTTTGTACAGAAGGCTAGTTTCTACACACACCTTTCTCTATCCTCCATCCAGACAATATGAGACATCAAGGACATTTTAGACAGGAAAAAACACTTGAGTGTGAAGCCGGGCCAGAGAGAGGTGTGGCCTGGGAAGAGTTGTGAGGGCCAGACAGAGAGACCTGCTGGGCTACATTTGGCCCCTGGGCGTGCAGTTCCCCACCCCTGTCTTAAACTTTCAGCTTTTGAAAAAATTAACTCTGTTAGGTTTTGCTGATGGAGGACATTGTTTTAGGTAGCTGTAAAATCCAGCAGTCCTTGGGAGTCAACATGCTGGTGGTCTGTTGCCCAGTGGTAAAGCACACATTTTGCATTTATAAGGTTCAGTCTTAGGAATCTCTTATTAAGGGAGGTGTTACAAAAGACCTCTGTGAGACCTAGGAAGCCACATCCAGTCAATAAGAGATCAATACTTGACTAGACAGACCAGTGGTCTGCGTTAGCATTGGCCCTACCATTAGGCAGGATTAGTCAGCTACCTCAGGCACCTGGTTTTGTGTTCCCTGAAAGGTTAGCAACTTGTTGGCTATGCAATTTATTATGGTTGTGGTTTTACTATGAGGGATAGGCACTTGTGGGATTTTCTACCACAGTTCCAAAATAGCCTTGGGTACTACTATCAGCCTTGACTTGCGGGGGGGGGATCATTTGCTGCTCCCCATTGTCCCCAGAAGCAAAATGTCTTGGGCAGGCCCTGCATATAAACTACCAAGGAGGTTTACAAACAGAACGAAAATTTCTCCTAGTCTACCAAAATCGAAATTTGGTTACAAAGCTTCCATCATGCCTGCACACACTGTGCACTGCCACTGGCATATCATGGCATTGGCAACAGGCCCCATCAACAACTGGGTCGAATGACTCTTGCCTTGGCAAAGCACCCTCACTGACCTACACTGCACTTGTTCAGTGAGTGCACCCCACACTGCTCCCACCTTGATTTGGGAAGAAGGGAGCTCAGGAGGAGCTGTTCTTTTGCTCTCATCATCTTTCCCAGTCCATGGTTTTAGGAGCGTTTGGGAGGCATCCTATTTTATTTCTCTGTGTGTAAGGCTCTGTGCATGTTCAGATGTGGAACAAATGATAGATGGTGACATGGGAGCAGGGAGAGGGGTGACTCAGAAGGAAGAATTGGTTGAAGGTGGGAGCTTATGGTAAAAAAGTTTAGGAAACAGAGCTTTATTGGCTATTTTTGTTATCTTATTCAGGAGGCCCAAGTAGAGAAGGGGGAGGAATCTGCAGGACTCCTATTCAAAAGCAGGCTCAGCTAATTCGATCTGGGTGGATCATGACCCAGATTGGATCACGATTCCACTTCAGAATCCACACTCTGGCAGATCCCTTTATGAAGCACTCCAAGGACAGCAGTGCTGCCTTTTGTCCTTTTAATTTTTATCCTTTTTTTAAAAGGCTGCAAAATAGCTCATCCAGCCACCCACAGCATGGAGTGGCTACAGCATCTGTGTTGCTCCTTGCCACCACACACTTTGAATTACAACAGACCAAATCCCCCTGAAAGCGACGGGGCATGGGGATGTTCCATTGCTCTCACAGCAAACTGTATGGGAAACGACCATGGCTGCTCCCAGTTTTTTTTCATGGGAGCAACCATGTTTCTTCCACACAATTCCCTTAGAGAGCGATGGAATGTCATCAAGTCCCTGACACTCCCAGAGAGATTTGCTTTATTGCGGCTGCAAGAGCTTCACACACTAGCTGCTGCAGGCTGTGGGCACCCCAGTAATCCATTTTGGAGCCTTTTAAAAAGTAGCGAAGTCCTTTTTTAAAGGACAGAGACAGCACTGCAGCCATTGGACTGCCCCATAAGTACTTGTATTCTTTCTTTTTTAAAAACCTTGTATTTCCATGCAGATTTTTAAAGATTATCCCTTTTAAAATCCACACAGAAATGGGACAGGCATCCCCACATAGAATTGGGATGGACCAAACGTCAGTGCCCTGTTCATCCCTAATAGTCCCAAGTATTGGTCATCTGTATGAAGATAATACTAAAGATTAATAGTCCTATTTGCCTGTGCATCCAAATTCATTGAAATCATAGTCCATATTTATAGGAGTAGTTGGGAAATTGAGGTCAATTATTTTGACCTTTTTATATTCAGCTGCAGGGAGCTAAGCTTGCAATTTTGGTTTGACCTGCAGTAGTGGGAAAAGCTGCTTAATTCTTTTTCCACCTGCAAAATCAAAATCCCACAGGGGAAAACATACAGGGATTCCTGCTGCTCTGAACAAATTCATAGCTGCCATACAACTCCATTTGGTGGTGGTGTTTTTTTAAACTACATTGGGAGACTGTTCACGCATCTTCCTGTCATATCTAGTTTGGTCCTTAAACAACATACAGCTCTCTTCTGGTTTACAACTGCACAAGTATCCAGTACCCGCTACCCAATCTATAAATAAATAGCCATAACATTTTGTCACTGCATATCATTATGGGAAGATGGGAAGGACAAAAAAAAGGCTGTGAATGTTGCCATTTTATCTACCTGTTGAGAAAAACAGGATTTTGCTGATTGCTCTGTGTAGCCGAAAGAAGGACCTTCAAAGACTGCAGTGGGCAGTTTGAGGACTTCTCGCAGAAACATGTCATATCTTCCATAAACCATTACACCGCTGGTGTCTGAAATCATTGAGAAAATATCTAATGGAATAAAGAGGAAACAACAGAGGGAAAATATGAAATAATGTGTTTGGTTTAACCCACAAATCTAACAGTTTTTTTGCTGAACTGAAAATAATGACTACTGATGTTCTGTTTTTATACAGTAACAACATGGTAATGCCTTTATTAGACCAACTACATGTAGTGAGCAAGCATTCAGGTTCTTCAGAACTCTTCTTTAGGCTGGATGTTAAATGAACAGGCAACCAACCAACCAACAGAAAAGGGAGTAGATACTTCTGGGCATGATGAAAAAGACCAAGTCTGCTTGCTTTAACATTTTCAAATGGAGAACATTTACTACTGCTCCTTCCTCAATGCAAAGAAGAGTTCTGGGGAACTTGAAAGTTTGCTCACTACTCTGTGACATTTCAGTAGGCCCTGTGGTTACTTTAAGATATTCCCCCCCAGACCAATGTGACTACCTTTTGGTCTTTAATATTGAATTCCATTCTAGCCTAGCTCACCACAGAGAAATGACTGCAAATGGAACACAACTATAAGCTTCTATACTAAGATATTCCCATGCTCTATGGTTTTCTATGGTGGTCATCCTTCTCTAGTTCTAGAAATTATTTTCTAGTTTTAGAAAAGATGGGTGCAAATCAGAAAGTGGTAATTTAGCCTGATAAAATGGTTCAAAAATACAAAATGTGAACTTCCTGCCCTGGAACAACTTTCTGCTTCAAATGTACAACTGGGAACTAAATATTTTGATCAGGAATGGTAGTTAACCTGTGGCCCTCCAGATGTTGTTGGATGCCTGTTCCCATGATCCTTAACCACTGGCTGTGGTGGCTAAGACTGAATCCCAATAAAATCTGGAAGATCATAGGTTAGCCACCCCTGATTTTGATTATTGGAGGACTGGGAGTTTTGTATAAGTGTGTTTTAAAATATTCAGTGCATTACATAGGGTGATTTCACATCTGACAGTAAAGTTGGGCCTGTGCCTCTCTTGTGCTATGAGTTTGCACCTGTGAATATGCTAATTAAAGCTAATATTGGTTTTAACTAGGGCTGCAACCTGATTAAAGGAGCTTTAATTGATTAATCTATTAAATTTGCATATTTCCCAAAGGTTTCCTTTGTAGTCTATACTGTTCAGTAGCTCTTTGGGCTTTAGCTCTACAGAGCAAAAGGGAGATATTAGCTCTTGGTGGTGGTGGTGGAACCCTAGAGTGCAAAATATATTTAATTTTCACATTTCCTCAACATTATGAAAACCAAGTGAGTAAAAAAGTGGCAATGATGCTTTGTGCTGGACACCCAATGCATTTAATAGTCCATAAGAGGATCATTTCAGTACCAGAATTCTGGAAAGAAATCACACATTTCTGCCCCCTGATGAGCACACATCAAGAACAAAGAGCTTCAAGAGAGTACCTGGTGATTTTGATTCATATTGTTATAATCAAAACCAAATGCAGGTTCTATTCCCTACTGAAAGAAAAAGAACATTAATAAAATACATAACAGAAGATAAAGACTTACATCTTAATTTATCCATGATCTTTCCCCCACAAAGTGTTGCCAAGGCCATTTTGACAGCAAACACAGACATTTTTCCATGTCCTTCTCTATACAGAAACAACAAATTATGATCACTTCAGTAAGGTAATATTTTACACTGTTGTTCAATTATGCATTATAAACATTCCTAGGCTTAGAAATTAAAATGTTGAGCTAACTATAAAACTTTTCTTTTTTTAAAAAAGAACACACAATAGAAAATAAGATTGATTTATTGTATTTTTGATTCAACCCATAACTGGGGTTGTCTGGGTGTCATACAGTAAAAACAGCTATAAAACATAAAACAAAGAAATCAGTCAAATATAACAATTACAGCGCAGTGCTTAATTCCATCAGAACCACAACACAAAACACTGCCAAATCTAAAGCCTGGTTATGCTCTGGGAGGGCAGAAGGCAAGCCAGCATTTCTCTGTTTTTTCCTCCTTCTGTTTCAGGGCAGTTTTGTGTGTCTGTGTGTCATTGTTGCTATTAAAAGCTTTCCCCTCACATTGGTCCCAATGGGAGGGAAAATAAGGACACGAGCTAATGTACTTTCACTCCATTCTGGGCATGTATCAGGTGAACAGGAGAGCTTTGGATCTGATGGATCCAAAGCCACCCTCAGTTTGTCTCCAGAATGACCCGTTTTTGTCATTAACACCACTGGAGCACCAACAGTGGAGTGGCAAGGGCCACAGGGGTTTCTGTGATCACAACAGGTAGGTTTGTGAGAGTATTAAAATGATACTAAAATAACATGAAAACAACGTCCAAAGGCCTGGGAGAATAAAAAGGTGTCTGGTGCTGAAAGAATATTAATGTGGGGCCACAGCAAGCCCCCTAAAATATCCCCAAAAGTCACATGTCTGAATACTGACTATAGGGATGCTAGTAGAACACTTTGTGTGATCCAAACAAGGTAAAAATGGTTAAATCCCATTCATTCCAGTTGGGTACAGTTAAGCACATAATAGGACTTAAAAGGTGCATATTTTTGAATGGATCATGTACTTTGCATAGAACAAACAGTTACATTTCAGGCATTTAATATTTTAGTTTAACACATAAATGAGAAGTTTTCGAATATAATTTTCAATCACAGTTATTATCAATGAAGCTAATCCTAGTAAAATAGTAACATTTTGAAACAAGGCTCAACATTTGTGTAAACTCAGATCATCCATCTTGTACATACAATATGTTAAAAGCTGGTTGGTGGCTGCCTGTGGCTTGAAAGTGTGCAAGTATGTTTAGGCCCACATGTTGCTGTGACATATTGTTAAACCCAAGTACGTCAGCGGAAGGCTGTCTTGGAGCCTGCATAAAGGCTGCTCAGAGTTTCTCAATCATTAAGAGGGTTCACTGAAGGTCTTAAAATCATGTATTTGCAAAAGTGAGCACATATCTGGAACCCCATAGGGGTGAAAGCATCTGAGAGGGTGATCTGGAGTAGAGAAACAGTGCGCGAGGAAATGGTGATGCACACCTTCACCACTCCAGCTGCTCTTCTCATATTGGAACATGCAGTTAGTCCCTGAAGCTCAGCAAGTGGATGACAAGTGTCCCGACCAGAGCTTGGAAGATTACTTTTAAAAAGTAATAAATTACAGTTACAATTACTTGGCCCAAAAAGTAGTAATTACCGTTACAATTGCAATAGCTCTGAAAGTAACTGATTACTTTACTTTTTCTCAAAAGTAATCACTACAATTACATTTCAGTTACTTTTTTAAAAAAACTCCTACAAGGTGCTGGCCTTGGCTGCTGCACATCTAAGAAGCCTAAAACAATATTAAAAATAAACACACACACACAGGGGGTAGTAGAATAAAAAAATTTATCCATAAGATTAACATAATGGCATAACAGAATCTCACATCCCCCCAAGCAATGAAGATACCCCAACTCTTGAAATCAAATTTTACATTTGAAATGCTTTTATAATATGTTTCTGTTATGTCTCAAAAGAACAAGATGCTCAAAGAGCATGTCAGACAAGGAATGTCTTTTTACAGTCATTACGTTGCCACCAGTACTGAACAGGCGTTCTACTGCGGCGCTTGAAGGCATGCCTGTGTTGTGCTGCAAAAAACACCGCAGCACACGTGGAAAGCCATGGAGTGATGACACTTCCCTGCTGGGAGACCTCAGGTACCTCACCAGTTCCTCCTCAGCAGTGTCCACTGCTGACTTCTTGCCCTGGGGCAGAAAGTTAAAGAAGTCATCTTCTAAGTCATCTCCTTCCTGGTCTTTATCTGAAGACTGATCACTGTCCTCATTAAGTACACCCATCTTTATTTCAGCTTTCAACAAGGCTTCCATTGTGTATCTAAGAAAGAGAGAGGATATGTTAACACATATATGTTAGGAAACCATCATCTGCTCTTCATTTCCTGATGCTTGTCATGTCCCCTGGTTCAGGGTCCAGCCTGAGCCTGTGGATGATGACATGGAAGGTAGGAAGGTGACCAAGTCACCACACTCATGGGGCAGCACAGCAGACCCTTAAAGATTACCTGCAGCAACCCAAGGTTGTGATGAGCCCCAGGAAGAAAAGGACCAGCCCCTGCCTACCACCTTAAGCCCTCTGATCCCTCCCTTGAGACAACATTTCCCTTGGAGTAATCCACCCAAAGGGCTTCCCTAATGTTCTTACTTGTTGGTATGGGTGGTGGCCTGACACGATTCCAGCCAATCTAGTTTGAAGCGAGGGTGTAGGCAGGCTGCCAGAAGAAGCCTCTTGTCCTTCCAGATAGCTGCAAACCGCTTTCTTAGGGCTTCGTGCACACCTCTCAGCAGCTGAAAACAGTATGTGTAACTCTCAGGTTTGTTTTCCAGTCCTTCTAACTTGCGGTCCAGATTGCAGAGCGTTGGTAGCAAATACCCCATGAACATGCCGTTCTCCCGTTGCAGGATATCTAGGGACTGGGCTAGTGGCTCCATAATCTCTGTGTATTCCTGTACCACTTCAATCTCAGCAGCTGTGATCCTGGACAAGGAGCAGTGGTCCATTATGGCATGCATTTTTAGTGGCACAGTTGACAGGAGCTCATGTAGTTGCTTCAATGCATCAAAGGTGGAATTCCACCTGGTCTTATTCGGTACCTTCAGATACACACCACATTGCGCACGGATATACTCAGCAATCTGGGCTGACTGGTTCTGCTTGGACCACAACTTGCTGCACTTTCCCATCAAGGAACGAAACTGTTTCTTGAAAGGACCAAGAAGACTACTTTTGGAGGAGTCAGAAAGCATGGCCTCTATGTCTTGTGTTGCCACAAGGTTGAGGGTGTGGCTAGCACATCTCTGGTGTGGTGGTAAAACAAAATCCTCTCCTGAGTCTGCAGCTTCTTCCTCTGCCTCAGGTCCTGTGTCCAGGATCTCACAGATAGGCACAAACTCCACCTCAGCCTCCTCCTCCTCCTGGTTATCACCATCATCGTCACTGGTGCCTGCAGCTTCCACTGGTTCTTTGGCCATGAAAACTCTGAACGCTTTCACAAAGTTGGAGCCATTGTCTGTAGTAGTGCACATAACTTTGTTGTGGATCCTGTACTGCACATGTACATCATGCAGTGCTTTTGAAAGGACATCGTATGTATGGTGCCCCTTCAGACGCTTACAAGCCAAGGCTCCGACCTCACGTTTCAGGGTAGTTGGGTTGATCCAGTGGGCTGTTACCCCAAAGTAACTCTTCTTGCCATTGGTCCAACAATCTGCAGTGGTTGCTATATATGCCACAGCACCCATTCGGTTTGCAAGAGTTTCTCTCATGTGGCATGCTCTCTTCTCAATTCTGTCTCTCAGAGTCTTGGCACATATGATGGTGAGATCTTTGGGGAGTCCAATGCGAACCAGATTAATGAATGATGGTTTGTCCACAGTCTGAAGTGGTAATGTCTCCTCTACAATGAAATCAATGATTCTCCTGTCGAGATTGCTCTGGGTGACAGGCTCCCTGCCAGATCCCCACCTCTCAAGGGTTGTCTGCTGCTGCTTCAGCATTTTGGGAGGAGGGGTGTCATGCATTGGTTCAGGAAGGCCACGTCTCCTTGCCTTTATTGCTTCTTCAATTGCTCTCAGCTTCTCAGGGTGTGCCCTCTGAGGAAGAAGAACAAAGCATGAATCCAAGAAAAAACGGAAGAGGAACTTCACAATTTAAACATAAATAGACAATGGACACTCTTTGAGGACCAGCATGACAAAGGCTTACCTCAAAATGTTTCTTCACATTGGATGAGGAGGAAACAGCTGATCTCAGATTTTTGATCCTTGGAAGGCAGTAATTGCATCGTACAACAACATTTTTCCCACTCTGGCTCACAAATGTACAAGCTTTCTCAAAGCCAAACCATGGGACTTGCTGTTCTGCAGATGTGGCTGTGGGCAACTGGCACTGCTTCATGCCCTCCTCCTCCTCGTGCACAGGGCCTCCTTTCTGAACCTCACTTTCTAGTTTTGCCTCCTCAGGATCAACAAGCTGTGACTCAAGTGGCCGCACTAACTGACTGCTGCTCTCAGCAGCAAAACCTGTAACAGGTGTCTCTGTAATAAACAAGAGATAATGCTCCTATATGGGTGAACTTCAGCTGTGATGTGCCCCCATCTCTTCCCCATGCTGCAAGATCCCCCAGTCAGAGTGGAAGTAAGCAGGTCGATAGCACAATTAAAAGAGATCCTATTTGCATCATTTTTGCTCACTAAATAACCCTGCCTGGGCCAGTCTAACCTACTATCTCACAGGGTTGTTGTGAGAACAAAATGAGACTAGGGTTCAAATCCCCACACAGCCATGAAGCTCACTGAGTGACCTTGGGCCAGTCACTGCCTCTCAGCCTCATGAAAACCCTATTCATAGGGTCACCATAAGTTGGAATCAACTTGAAGGCGGTACATATATTTTTTATTTTGAATATGATTATGATAATAAATATGCAGCATTTCAAATTAATTCTGTATGAGAAGCATTCCATGCCAAGCTTGGAAAACCAAGGATGAGGTATAAAATGTAGACAAAAATACTTTTGACAAAATGCCGTTTATCTTTTATCTTTTATCTTTTATATATATGAGCCTGGGTAGGGAACATTTAATCTAGCCTACTTGCTTTCAGCAAGAAGGGTTAAGTGCCTTCAGGCTAGGGCAGTCACCAGAAGGCCACAGCAGAGACAAGGGAGCCTAGTGTTGTGGAGATGTTAGATGGGAGCTTTGGGGAGTAAAGATAGAGGCTCCTGAAGGCTGCAATTCTAAACACACTTACTAAGGGATTAAGCCCCATAGAACTCAACAGGACTGACTTCTAAGTAGATATAGTTTGGACTGTGCTGTTGGTAAACCTTGACTAGGGTTCTTCTGCAAAGACATCCATATCCAAGCAGGGTTGGCAACCCCCTGCCTTATCTTTTAATGTGGCTGCTCCAAATGTTTTTACAGATTTGAGCCTTTACTTCAGAAAGAGGTCTGAAAAATGAGTAAGAGTAAGAAGTATATTTTAAAATTGTTCTTTTCAATTCACTCTTGAATGAACATCATACCTAGGGCAGATCCACACCATTCCTTTAAAGCACATTCAACACCCATTTGAAGCACATGAATCCCACCACAGAATCATGGGAACTGCAGTTTGTTAAGAGTGGTGAGAACTATAACTGTGAGGGGGAAATGACACTTCCCAGAATTCTTTAGGGGAAGTCATGCGCTTTAAATGCGAGTTGGATGTGCTTTACACATATTGTGTGAATCCGCTTAATAAATTTTGCCTGCATGTAAATTGTTTTAATTAATTTTTCAAAATGGAAATAAGCTATAAAGTGTAGTGGGTGACCATGGGCTACTCACCATTTCTCAGCCTATCTGCCCCTCAGGATGAAAACAATGGAGAACCATGACTACCCCAAGGCATACTTAAAATGTAAAGGAAGTATTGTACAACCATAGTATGCAATTGGATACTTATAGGGACACAGCATGACAAAACTGGGTGGAAGTAATGAGTGGGGTACCACAGGGCTCGGTCCTGGGCCCAGTGCTCTTCCACATTTTTATTAACTACTTGGATGAGGAGGTACAGAGCATGCTTATCAAATTTGCAGATGATACAAAATTGGGGGGCATAGCTAATACCGTGGAAGACAGAAAGAAAATTCAAAGGGACCTTGATAGGCTGGAGCATTGGGCTGAAAACAACAGAATGAAATTCAACAGGGATAAATGCAAAGTTCTACACTTAGGAAAAAGAAACCAAATGCACAGTTATAAGATGGGGGATACTTGGCTCAGCAGTACGACATGCAAGAAGGATCTTGGAATTGTTGTTGATCACAAGCTGAATATGAGCCAACAGTGTGATGTGGCTGCAAAAAAGGCAAATGCTATATCAGGCTGCATTAACAGAAGTATAGTTTCCAAATCATGTGAAGTATTAGTTCCCCTCTATTCAGCACTGGTTAGGCCTCATCTTGAGTGCTGTGTCCAGTTCTGGTGTCTGCACTTCAAGATGGATGCAGACAAACTGGAACAGGTTTAAAAGAGGGCAACAAGAATGATCAGGGGACTGGAAACAACGCCCTATGAGGAGAGACTGAAGGAACTGGGCATATTTAACCTGGAAAAGAGAAGACTGAGGGGAGATATGATAGCACTCTTCAAGTACTTGAAAGGTTGCCACACAGAGGAGGGCCGGGATCTCTTCTCGATGATCCCAGATTTCGACTGGACATCAGGAAAAGCTTCCTAACTGTTAGAGCCATACAACAATGGAACTAATTACTAGAGAGGTAGTGGGATCTCCGACACTGGAGGCATTCAAGAGGAAGCTGGACAGCCATCTGTCGGGAATGCTTTGATTTGGATTCCTGCATTGAGCAGGGGGTTGGACTTGATGGCCTTATAGGCCCCTTCCAACTCTACTATTCTATGATTCTATGAAAATATTTATATAAGCATGACTATCAAATATGTTTATTTATATAACCTGTAAAGATATTTATAGTGCAATCCTATGTTTGTTTACTCAGAAGCAAGTCCCAATGTATTCAATGGGGCTTACTCAACCAGGGAAAACTGCAGCCTCAAGTGATAAGGAACTTGTTCTTTTAACAAGTCCTTTAAGTTGAGACCTTATCCCAGTCTGCGTCTGTGTTGAAATTGCTTTTTAATATGTTTTTAAACTTTTTCTTTAAAAAAATGTTTTTAAAGCTTTTAAAAATGTTTTTAAAGATGTTTTGTTTTAATATATTTTAAAGTCTGTTTTTATGATTTTTAAAGTGTTTTTAGTGCTTTTGTTTGCTGCCCTGGGCTCCTACTGGGAGGAAGGGTGGGATATAAATCAAATAATAAAAATAAATAAATAAACTTCATTCATTTTTTAAAAAAATGAGTATTAGTTTCCTACATAATAAAAACTGTGATAAACCCTGCCTAATTTCTTTAAAAATAGCGTTGGAGGGAGAGAGATTTACAACACAAACACAAGTCTGCACTATGTTTACTCACAAGTCCCATTAATTTACAGCACAATCCTAACCATGTCTACTCAAAAGCAAGTCCTAATGGAGTTCAATGGGGTTTACTCCAGGTACATGCTTTACTCCCAGAAATGGCTTTACTCCCAGAAAAGCAGATATTGGATTAAATACTTTCATATTTCATAGCCCAGGGTCTGACTCTTGGACAGAAGAGGAAAAAAAACTTTAAGCCATATTACTTATGCAAACTGCAAAAAACTCAAAGCCACCATATTCTGACGTTCAGCCTAGGCATGCCTGGATCAACAAGTCACAACTCTGGCGTCATTGGCTACAATCATGAAAGGGCGGGGTTACAGCCAGAGCTTTGAAAAGTTACTTTTTTAAACTACAACTCCCATCAGCCCCAGCCAGCATGGCCACTGGATTGGGCTGATGGGAGTTGTAGCTAGAGCATGGATCTGTTTAAAAAAAAGTTGTGCAGGGGGGGTTACGTTTTGGTGTATATCTCGGGAATTAGACCACCTACAAACTTACTTTTTTAAAAAAATTGAAGCTGAGAGTCCGGAGAGCAAGGGGTGGTAGCCAGAGAGCTGGAGCCCCCCCCAAAACCAGAGACTCCAGCCGAAAACACACACACCGGGGCGCACACACACACACACACACACACACACAAATCATCGTCACTCACCTCCACAGCTCTTTGCCATTCTGCTGCTGCCTTCGTTGCCCTGGCTTTTTCCTCCAGCGTCCATTTTTTCCTCTCAGAGTCAGACGGTAGCAGGCCCTGCCTATTCACCTCTTCCCTCATGCCTCCTAACACAGATCACGAGGGAAGAGAGAGTCTGCGCAGAGGTCCAATCAGTGTGAGGCACATGTCTTGTGTTAACCAATCACAGCCAGGAGCTGACTTCCCCTTGTTCCCGCCCCCAAGTAACGTCCAACCTAACGTTAAAGTTGCAGCTGAAAAGTAGGGAAATTACTAGTCGTTCCTTTACTTGCCAAATGTAATGGAATTACCCACTCGTTATTTAAAATTGTAACTAATTACAAGTAACTCGTTAAAAATAACGAGTTACTTCCAAGCTCTGGTCCCAACTCCCATTTTCATTTACTTCTTACTGGTCTAGAGCATGGAGCAGAGATCTGCACTGCCTTTTGTTCTCTCGTCTTTTCAGGCCAAGGAGTTGATACCTTTTACAATTTTAATGTAAAAATGAACAAATGGCAAGCAGAAACAACTTTATTGTTTGAATCCAATGGAAAAGTTATTTTAAAATGTGTAACTGATGGCAATTGTACAAATGCACTGGTTCCTTATTACAGTAAAGGAATGAATTGTGAATAGCAGATAAATAAGCTTTCCCCACCTCCCAAATAGAATGGCTTTTTCCCATAGTTGAATACTTCTGAGAAGTTGTTAAGTGCAGAAGATATGAAAGGAATATTTTCTATTTTTTTAAAATGTTGCAGTTTGATTTGATAGGTTTGGACATTGTATTTCATCTAAATCATTTATATTCATACAACTCCACCTAGACTTAATGTAAATTCAATTTCCCCATAAAATATATATATTGATATGGCTTGTGACTGGATGAGATCAATGGGAACTATGGCATTGGATGCCCTTAGGGTCTGGCAATTATCAAAGCAGATCTGTTGTACAATGAAGCTCTTCTATATTAATAGTTTTAAGTTTTCATGAGTAAAACACAGCTGATTAAGAGGAAGTATTTTGTCTTGTGGCAGCTGCAGGTAAAGATGTTCAGTTTAGGGATCCTTGGCGTGAACCTATTAAAAGGAAGGGGGGAATCTGCAGAGGCAGAAAATAAATCAAGAAATCAATTAGTAAAGATGGAGAAATATTTCTGTTTCATGTTATTCAGTGTGTCTCCAGCAACCAGAATGGACAATACTCAAAGAAGCAACTGTGTCACCAGACAAACAAATGGTAGTGCTTATATAGACAACAATCGCCTATGCAGATGGGTAGTGGATCGATCAACAATTTTACTTTTCAAGATATGATTACACTGACTTTAACCATAATAAGAGATGTGCAGAAAACTCATGCTCCTAATGTATTGCTCATGGCTGTCACAAAGGCATCAGAAGGACTTCAGAAGTGGACAGGACAAAGGGCCTAACATCCTCTTGTAATTCTGTTTCATGCTATACTTATCTGTAAAAGTTAGGAGAGGTAGAGAACTGCCCTTTGTGCTGCTGCCTCTAGTACATATGAAACATAAGTGAAGGACCTGAGGCCATAGGGCACTCCAGCCTGCTGTCAAATGCCAGTAGTACTACTCTGCATCAAATTAGCTTATGACAATCATAAAATAAAACCTGCAGAATGTGATCAAAACCCTGTGCATACTTTTACCAGCTCTATAGAAACCAAGGACACTCCCAAGTTGATTTAACAAAAACATACCACGTTTGTCCCTTTGAAAACAAACTGCATTATTCTCTTTAAGGGAAGGCAAAAATCTAGCTTTAAAAATAATGAAGCATAAGCTGTGAATTTTGTTTATACTGTTCTGATAATACATTCTGATAAAATTATTTTATTGAGTGGAGCTTGTGTGGAATGAACACAGGAAGGAGAAGTGTTTGTTTATTTTAAAAAGGCACCAATGCAGCAGCTAATCAAAGCTGCAAGCAAGTTGTAAACAGAAGCAAAAATGATGAGCAGATGACAATTTCTGTACACCCCCACCCCCCACATTACTTAATGCTGCCCTGTTTGACTTATAGAAGTTTAATATATCTCAGGACAAAATAAGGAGTCTGGTTTTCAAAAAGTTAATGGCCGCCTATCCACACATGCAATTTCTATGATTGCTGTTAAAAAAAAATTGTGTGATGACCTGTGCCAGGGAAGAAAACCAGATGTAATGAAAATGCCTTCATTGGTGGTATGATATTTTTAGCTTAGCATGTATTTTTCACCAAAGAAAAACTCAAATCTTGTGCCCAGAAAGCTCATTTTTGTCACAATATATTATTAATTGGATTTGCATCCATTACACATAATTTATTATGCTTATATGAGTCAATACTTTGGGGAGAACAAGAAAGGGGACAACAGAGCTGAATGAACAGAGTGGGAAAGAATGAATGACCTAGGATTACCTAGCTAGTAAATTAAAGAGAACAAGGAACAATAGCCTTAGGAAAAGACAGAGAACCAAAGACCCTATATACTGTGACCATTGCAAAGCCTTCCTTAAAACATCTTTGATTTTTGAGCCGTCAACAAATGTATTTCCATGTAGCTACTTGCAATTATGAGGACAGTTTATGTATTTTAAATATCTCTATATTGCCTTGAAGCAAAAGGTACTTGAATTATCTCCTTACAACTCAGCTTACCCTCTCATTAGGATTGCCCTATTGTAAAATGGCTGCTGCTACTAATTTCCTCAGTCAATTGGGGATCATATAATTAATGTGATGACATCACAATGTCATATAGCTAATCAGATCCATGAAGCCAATTCATAGTGAGACCAATGGTTCTTGCTCTACCTGTGAAATGGCTTCATGATGGCATAGTAACACAGCCAATCATATTTAACTACTTAAGCTGCATTCCTATACACACTTCCTTGGAAATAAGCCCCACTGAACTCAGTGAATGCATAGAACTGTCAATATAACAAAAACAAGCAAATGCACAGTTCAAAATTGCTGCACTACATTTTAAGTAGCAACAACAACAGAACCTGTTAAATTCATTGGGATGGCCATAAAAATGTTATCAAGGGCTAATTTTTAAAACTTGCTGCACCAGGTGATACTACTAAAATACATTTCGTCCCCAAAACTCTTCATGCATCCCACCAGGCCATATGGTTTGTTGAGTCTCTTGTTTAGGACTTCTGTTTACTCCTCTGTGAGCCCAATCTCAAATCACAAGCACTATGTCAGTACAGTTGAGACAAGTCTGATTTACAGTATTTGAAACGAAAGCAGTTGCTATTTTAGAACAATTTGCATTTTTGAATATACTCCAGGTTCTATCCAATTACCCAGCTAGCAAAATTTATATAATTGTTGAGCACATTCTGTGTGACAGCAGCGCTACATTAATTTCTACCACCCCATCATTTATAAAAGCAATACTTTTTCATTTCTTTCTCAGTGAGATGTATTTTGTATGCATCTCTCAAGCCTGGCAATACTGAACTCTAGAAACAAAATGTGTATTATGAATGATCTCATTTTCACAGCAGTAGTTTTCTTGGGAGAGAGAGTGACTTACTGGCAGTGGGCAGCAAGCACATGTCCAGGCATTTGCAATTAGTTTCCTTCCCGTTCTTATTAGGGTCACATATTCAGGGTTTGCATTAAAAACAAACCCTCCCCCTTGTTGTGCAGCCTTTACAAAAATCCTGAAGGCCACAGTTGCACAGCCTACTGACAATTTCTCCTTGGAGAGGGCAGGAGAGCTGGTTAGATGCAAGCACACTGTGCCTCTGCTGCTTTGTCATGTGGAACAGTAACTTTCCCCACCCCCACCCCAGCTGTTGCCATGGTGACTAAGCTGTACCAGTTGATCTGGCTCTGGAAAGTACACAATACCAAGCAAGTTGTCCATCCACTGTGTGCTGGGGAAGAGGGCAAGGGGGGGGGCAGACCAGCAGGAGGATAACAAAACTTGTTTTAATGGTTTTTTAATAGTGTGGATTTCCAACCAGTGCATTTTCATAATATAGAACGGTAACAAGGTAATAGATAATTTGCACCTGTCAAAGTACAGAACTGATCCCAGTCAATCTAGTTTGTAATTTCAGGCTATTCAGATGCTTTTAAGAATGGCAATAACATGCTGATGGATCCTGTGTTCAATTACCATAATTTGCTTATATACACAGAACTCTCATCTGTAACATGACATTAGGGATGTCTCCCATAAATTCACATTTGTTTTTTCCCCAGGCACTGCAGTGCAAGGTTTCAGGCAGTGGTAATAGCATGGATTCTATTGCCATTTTTCTGTTGGAATCTCACAGTTTGCCATATTAGAAAGAAAAAGAGGGAAAATTGCTCACAGCTGCAAAAGCTTGCTGCAAAAAAGTTTCCACCAAACAATAAGCCACTAACCCCATGCCACTATCACAGAATAAACGCTGCTGCAGATGTTTCCACCAGCCATAATACCCAAGGAATGGAACAATTTTGCATTTTGAAGTGTTCTGCTCAGAGTCAAACTAGACATTACAAGCACATTGCTGCAATGGCCCTTTTGGTAAAGCCATTGTGTGTGTGTGTGTGTGTGTGTGTGTGAGTGAGTGAGTGAGTGAGTGAGTGAGAGAGAGAGAGAGAGAGAGAGAGAGAGAGAGATGAATTTTGGAGAAGCCATAGAGGAGGAGGTCCCTAAATCTTTTCCCTGTCTGTCACTCTCCTGCTCCAAATCACCTTTAAGGAAATCCTCTCCACATGGAGTTCCAAATGTGTATTTCCTTAAATCTGGAAATTTGTGGAGGAAAAGCCACTTTAAGAGCAATTTAGAGTGGGAAAATGGTGGGGAGGGAAAGAGTGAAGCATCCCTTCCATGTCCCACTCCTTCAATCCTGATTGGTTTTCCTGTTGAAAAAAATCTGTCAAGGTTATATTGCACACATCTGCACATATAACAACTAGCTTTTATACTCACAACTGAGAAAGTCCTGAACAGCAATAATGCAGAAATTTCACTCTGTGTAAGGCCAAGGTCAATATTTTACTCAAATAAATATTTTAGTTAGGTAGGTACTGTTTTTCTATCAGAAGATTAAAGGCACTAACACTAGAAGGCAAACTTACGGATCAAAAGCTGCCAGCAGGAAGTTGAGCAGTAAGCTGATAGATTGCTCCACGTTGATCTGGTGGGTTGTTGGCATGCGCTTGTTGAGTTGATAAAAAACTGTGGACAGTACAGCTTCAAGTCGAGCCACATTCAGCTCTATGTTCGGATCCAAGTTGTTCAGTGAATTTTCCCGCAGTGCTTCTATTACATTCCAAATATCCACTAAGTGCACTATGGAGAATGAAAAATAATGCTAATGATCAGATATATGCCCATGAAAGAGGCATAAAGAGATCTTTCTGAAATGCCCCCCCCCGGTTTGAGGTTCTTTATTTTGTCAAAAAAAGAATGGTTTCAGATAAAATTGTTGGGATGAGGGTGAAATGATTTGGAGATTTTATGAGTGACCACAGATTGTTTTTCCCATGATGCCATATTTAGAGATGCCATTTTGGAAAATTAAAATAGCAGTCATGCCCCCACTGACTTACATATGGGGGAAGGAAAGGATGCATGACCACATTGTTTGGCGAGGCAAAAAGCTCACCCTTGCCATGGACCCTTGGGGCAACAGGGTCCTCAGCAAGGGGGGGGGCTTTCCCTTTTCCAAGCCATTTCTGGAGGAGTAGCCTTTCTCTGCCTCCCCCCCCATATACATCAAGGAAGACAGTGATATCTTCTTTGGTTTCCATATGGAAGGAAAAACGTGCACCCCTGAAAATGGCTGGCTTGTGGGAAAAGCCCACCCCCTACCAAGAACTCCTGGGACAACGGACTCCCTGTTGGAGGGAGGGATTTTAGGAAGCCAGCAGCAGTACTGGGAGGCAAGAGGAGGGGATGAAACAACACTAAAAATTAAATGATTTGCTCACTGAAACATTTTGGCACATTTATGCACAAAAGAAACAGGTTCTCATTTCAGGTGCTCATTTTGCCAGCCCTGAAATGACATTTTAAAAATGAAAAGCAGTAACAACAATAACAACATCAACCCTTTCTCCCAAAGGGAGCCCAGGGCGGCAAACAGATGTTAAAGCACTAAAAACAAAACATCTTAGAAACATATCTTAAAAATCTTAAAAAACAATTCCAATAAACAACAGGTATTTCAGTACATAATGTAATTGTACTGCCTTCAAGTCGATTCCAACTTATGGCGACCCTATGAAGAGGGTTTTCATGAGGCTGAGAGGCAGTGACTGGCCCAAAGTCACCCAGTGAGCTTCATGGCTATGTGGGGATTCGAACCCTAGTCTCCCAGGTCGTAGTCCAACACCTTAACCACTATACCACACATACATGTGGAGAATTGCACAGAATTATAAAATATTGTGTGTGCCAAAGCAGTATTGAAATCATAAATTAATAAAGGCTAAAGATATTCTATAAAGCAAAAAGAAGGGGGAAATGGGAGGAAGGTTTTTACTTTCAGTTTTAGGGTTTTATGTAGTTCTTTCACATAACAGCTAACAACCCAGTCCTAACAGGCTGCTCCAGCACAGATTGACTCTGCCCCACTTGTCATTCAAAGTTCCACTTAAGCAAACCCTTTGAGATAACTCAGATTCTATGACATTTGGTAATTCAGGACTGCAGTGTCACAAGAGCCCTTTGGATCCCCTCCATGAAATGATTAGAATCCCTTTTTCTCTATCATATTATCTCCCAAAGACACCTTGTGCTGTACAGGGCAGGGCAGCTGCAGCAGCATGAGGGGGAAAGAGATGTCTGGAGACCTATGAGTTGGGGAAAGGTGCTTGGAGATGGGGAGTTACAGCAGAAGAGATGGGGTGGGGAAGGAATTAAGCATTCTCTGTCGCTTCTCCAGTCTCAACTGCTTCCTCCCCAAACAGTGTTTCCGTAGAAGTAGTGACATTGCATGCATTTGGGTGTAACATGTAGTTTGGCTCTCAGTCATATGCTAGAACTAGTACAAGGGCAGGGGTCTATAGGGACTCTATGAGCTGCTACCTTAGCACAGACAAGCTCCCCTTCCCCTGTTTACAAATTATAATTAAAAAAATTTCTTTTCAATTTACTAATGAATGCACAGCATACCTAGGGTTGATCCACACCATGCACGTAAAGCACATTCAACACACATTTGAAGCACATGAATTGCACTACAGAATCATGAGAACTGTAGTTTGTTAAGGGTGGTGGGAACTATAACTGTGAGGGGGAAACTACACTTCCCATGATTCTTTGGGAGAAGTCATGCGCTTTAAATGCAAGTTGGATGTGCTTTAAATATGTTGTGTGGATCTGCACTATTTCATAAGCTTTGCCTGCATATAAATCATTTTAATTAATCTTTTAAAATGGAAATTAGCTACAAAGTTTACTGGATGACTAGTAAACTCACCATCTCTCAGCCTAATCTCTCCCTCAAGGTGAAAACAACAGAGGGGGACCAAGACCACCCCAAGGAAAAAGAGCACACTTCAAATGTAGAGGAAATAATAATGTACAACCATAGTGTGAAATAAGATACATTGAGCATGAAGAAATATTTGTATAAGCATGACTGTCAAAGAGGTTTATTATTTACACAACCCATAAAAATATTTATAGTGCAATCCTATGCATGTTTATTCAGAAGCAACTCCCAACATATTCAGCGGACGTTACTCAAACAGAGAAATATGCCCAGGACTGCAACTTCAAGTGGTAAGGAACTTCACTCACCCAACCCAAAATTCAGAATCATGCCACTCTAAGCTGTTTTGCAACTGTTTCATGCTTGTTTTTATGGTTATTAGATTTTAAACGGATTTATTTCTTGTTGTGAGCTGCCTTGGTTTCCAATCGGCAACCCTATTTCACAGGGTTGTTGGAAAGACTCCATATATACACACACTGGAGATGTAAAAATACATACACCCCATAGAATAGTTTATTGTCAAAACCCATTGGTCATTGCAGAACTTTTTTTAAAAAAAATCTGTATTAGTTTCCTACCAAATAAAAGCAATGACACCTAAGTAAGCCGTGCCTAATTGCTTAAAAAAAGGATAGGAGGAGAAAAGAAAGATTTACAACACAATCCTTTGCTATGTTCACTCAAAAGTCCCAATGTTTTACAGCACAATCCTTACTACTCAAAAGTAAGTCCTATTGAATTCAATGGGGTTTACTCCCAGGTATGTGGGATTAGCATTGCAGCTTTACTCCCAGAAAAGTGAGTATAGGATTAAAGTTTCATATTGGGAAGGTTTTCAAAATAGGCTATGAATTAGACAAATAAATTGCCCTCTTCAACAGCCCAGGAGAATTTAAACTTGTTTGACTCCTAATAATTAGAAAAGTATAACACATTGAAATGGCATCATAAGATGCATGTACATTTAAAAAAAATTCTGTTCAAAGATAACTATTTTTGCAAGTAATTAAAAATACCTGCATGTGCACTTTTATTATAATCAAGACTGAAATTGTATACTGTGCATGCCTACGAAGATCCTTCTCTAATCTTCTGTTCTAGATCTCATATACATACAGAAAAAGGGACTTTTGCTGCTGCTGAAAGCTATAAACTTATTCCTGATGTGCAGATAAGCAGGAAAAGAAAGCTATTTTTAGGACTTGCAATGGGTTCTAGCTATTGCCTGGAGGTCAGCAAATCCCTGGTCAATCACAACTCTGACTTCACTTATTGGCTAAAAACCTGAAAGGGTGGGGATTCAAGCAGCCGGCTATTAGCTCATTTAACAGAAGTTGCGAGGAGGGGGCGCAGCTGACATTTTGGTGTATATCTCTTGAACCAGACAACCTAGGAACTTAATTTTTTTAATGAAAGCTAAGAGTCCAGAGATTGGGGTGACTCACCCAGAGAGTATCTCAAGAGCCAGGGTACCCCCAAAAACTGGGTTTCTCTGGGTAAAAACTGGAGACCCGGCAACCCTAACTTAAGGATGTGAGAGAATTCTGTCAGAAATGTAAGTAGGAGTGGAAATTGCCACAATGTGCATGTTCATCCAAGGTCAGAAACAGACATTACACAAGCAAATATGAACAGTGTTAGCTGTTGTTGGTTTTTTTAGTTTGCAAATATTAAGTAAATAATGACATTATTTTCTGCAATGTTTTTGGATGTTTCCCTTCCACTAAATGCAATGAAAAAAATCACATAATTAAGTTAGTTTCAGCCATAGTGGACAGCAAGTAAATCACTAAGGTTTTAGCTGAAGTCAAACAGCAGCAGAACAGAATAAGCACTGATTTCGACAAACACAGATGGAAATCTCTGTGTCCTTACACCCCTACCTACATGGCTAGAAAAGGCTCGACACTGAAGGAGCCTCCATCTTAGGGAGGGCAACAGGAGCAGGGATGGGGAAGGTAGAGCGAATGTGCTCACCCTGCCTCCTCATGTATTGATTTAACTCAGAATACCTGAACATGGCTTATTTGAGAATTGATAACCAGAAATACTCTCCAATATAGAAAATTCCAGGTGATCTCATAAGATTCCACCCAGTTGTGTCAGTTGGAACCACCAAATGCCTCTCTGTTATTTCAAAATAATGGAATCCCAGAGACACTCAAGAGAGTTTTACCTCAGAGGATCCAACTCTCTTCTGTTAGTTTCAGCCATATTGAGAGTCAGTACTCTGCTGCTCAGATGTCCTACAATCAAGTGGATGAAGCAGCAGGGAAGGGTTTAGAAGAGGTGTAGCTTGGGAAGATGGAACCATGCCCTTTCTTCAGAAGCAGGTTAAACCACTCATAAAGAAAACAACACGGAGGAGAGAGAAAGAGGAGGAGGTGGCAGTGGCAATGTGGGGAGACTACCAGTGTCTTGCATGCTCCATGGTCTTTTGGGGCTTAGCTTGGGAAAGCAACCAGTCCCTGGACAGATTTGTAGCAGTTGCAGAGGAACTATCCTCATGAAGAAAAGGCATCATGTGCCCTTTCTCAGAAACAAAGCTGAGCAAATCTAGAAAGAAAAATATTTAACTGGTGAGATTTTTCTGTCTAATTTGGAGAGGACGGCAGATGAAATAACCATGCCTGGTCATCACCGTATCTGACGTTTATCAGCCTTCTTCCTGGACCTATCTCACTTCACATTGATTTCATTTTTAATATAAAGCAAAATCTTTGATCTGGTTAACAGGCTGTAAAAAGTTACAAGTATTGTGTTCTTGAACAGCTGTAATGTCCACTATTTAAATGGATCTAATGTTCCCCCTAGAAGTCCAACACACACAATTATATTTTAAGCCAATCTTTATTTTCTTCTTTTACACATATTGTTGTACAGTGTAATAAAATCCACTGCCGGAAAAAATAAATAAATCACCTTTCCATTATTTCCTGCTCAGCCAAATTTTCAGGCTTACTAATCAGCATGACATTCAAAAATAGATTAAAAATGTCTTCTACTGCAAATGAACATCAACAATTTGCTTTGTCCCCTTACCCTTTCTTGTTTGTCCTGTGTGTTTGATTTAGGGAGAAACAGATATTTTGAAACCACTCAGAGCTTGCTACTACTTTGATCTGGATAAAGCATCCAAATAGCTATTATGGGACCCAAGATAGGAACAAGCTTTTTTTAAAGACAAAAGAATCATTCAGATGGGAGGTGTTTTCAGCTCTGACTGAAGAGGAGGAGGAAGAGGAGAAGGTGGCGGTGTGTGAGCCCACGATTAGCATAGGCTCATAGTTTAGCATTATGTCTAAACTGGGCCTATGCCCTTTGTGACACAGAATCTTGTAACATTTACTTTTTAAATACTCCACTCATTTATCGGTTAAAAATAAATTTCTTCCCCGACTGCTGTTAGGTAAGGAAAATCTTCAAAAGATCATATAATTGATATCAAGAAGTATTCATTAAGTCAGCAGCTTACGCTTTAGCTTGTACAAATCTCATGCTGCTCTTGTTGAATCTCTTGTTGTAAATTGCTATCATCTGCGACCACTGGAATGACAACTAATTTTGGCTGACCTGCCTCTTGCTCATTGTAGCTAGCTACAAAATATGAGTTCTGTTATCAATCATGTACTGCATTTTTACATTTCTCTTATGGCCTGTGCCCAATATGGAAATTAAACTGAACTGAATCATTTACCTTTTGTAAGCTCACTGGTATTATGAGGCATTTCATGATTTCACTTTAAGTCTGGTGAAGTTTGGAATGGGTTTTTAATAAGCTTCTATTCACTTATCTTACAACATCTCTAACTAAATGTAAGTCAAAGATGTATCGGGGTGAGGAACCAGAGCCACTTCAGATGTCACTGGACTACAACATCCAATCATCCCTAGCATCTGACCTTGCTTGGCTGGAGCTGGCAGAAGCTGGAGTCCAGCAACATCTGGAGGGCCACAGATTTCCCACCCTTGAGAAACATTAACATGACATAAATCTAAAATGGAGTTACTGCTTTATTGTTTCAGATGTTATCCTTAAAGGATTTATATCAGATGAAAAATAATATCCTGAACCTGTTCACATCTTATACTTGAGAGTATATGAAGATATAGGATCCTATCAGGTTCTTACTGTTTACACTCTCCCTGCAGTCTCTCCACTGCTCAGAAGAAGGAATGTAAGTAGTAATACTACTAATGTATTTGGTTAGAAAATCCTAATTGCAGGTATGTGTACATCAGAAGAAGCAGATATCTGAATATTAGCACAGCTTCCTGTATAAATAATTTCAACCCACCTACCCACTATATTGTAGGGAGGCACACCTACTGCAGGAATGAAAGGAAAAAACAATGGTGATTTGCTTGCCCTCCCTGGTTTTGATTTAACTGCTGGACAAAGAAACAAGATTGTGTGCAGTTCAGCTATTCAGCAACTGACCATTGAAACAGAGACACGTAGATCCTTCTCCCTGCTGGAAAGCCTCTGCCCTTAGCTCTTGCCACTGGGAAAGACCAGCACAAGGCTGCACTCGCTTTCTTTTGACTCTAGCAAGCTACTGGTTGCTAGGATGGCTTACTATGATGTCATTCATAGCCTTATCTCTTTCTACTCTCACTGGTGTGCCACAAAGGCTCTTAAAGAGGCAGAGGCAGCTGCCAGTGCATGGGACTCAGCTGCCAGAGCATGGGACTCTGGCAGCTGTTGCTTGGGCATGCTGCGTCTGGAGTCCTAGCACCAATACAATTGCTTTACCCCATATATGCTCACTCATCCGCTTCAATTTGTGGAACTGGCATTGTTATAGGTGCCACATAATATTAATTCCTCACTTGCAAGAAACTAGTCTTTCAGCGTGGCATCACCTACACTTTGAAATTCCTTGATATCAGATAGGTGCTTTTACAGCACCTTCTATAAACATTTTTGTTCAGACAAGCCTACCCAGACGCATAGAAGTTGACTTGTGTTTTAATGTTTTTATCTTACTGTTGATTTTAATTATATATTTTTAAAAACCTGTCTTTAACTTTCTCTTTTATTGTCTTAATGTTTCTGTGTGTGTATTGTGTGTTTGTAAACTGCTTAGAGGTTCTATTTACAATCAAGCAGTATATATATTTTGTTAAATAAATAAATACAAAGCAAGCAGTCATGATCTTGTGCTGTTGTTAGTATCCTTAAAGGATGAGCACAAGCTGAACTACAGAGGGTTTTAAAAAAAAGTCTCTTGAAAGAAGGCTAAATGCATTTCTTGTGTTAATGTGTGTGTGCGTGTGTGTGTGCATATAGTCTCCTTTTCAAACCTGAACCAGTTACTTTTCATATGAACTCTTATTGGGGGTTCAATGGGGCAAAGGTGGTGGAACAGAGTGTAGTTCTTGGAGATGGGAAATCCAGCCAAAATTAAGCCTTGCTTGTAGGCTATGAAGAAAACCATCCTTTTAAGCAGTTTTTCAGAAAGCCTTGTGAACTGGGGATGAAATGTTTTTTCCCCACTTACTGCTGGCAGTAATTGTGCTCTCCCTGCTGTTGGGACCACGTTTCCCTTTATTTTTTTACCCCAAAGATATCACAGTTAGATTAGGAAGCATTGCTCTCACTCCCATCTAGCTTTATGATGCCAACAGAGCCAATGAGATTTAACTATGCAATGACGACAACCAAACCCAGAACAGAACAAAAACCATTCTTCCTGACCTCACTCTAGTCTTCTGTCTTGTTGGTAAAAACAACGGCACCCAGAAGTAGTTGCATGTGTGTGTTCTACCATCACTAAGGCTGCTTTCAGACATGGGGTTTATTGTGTTAGTTTAACGGATTAAAATGGTAGCACTTCTGTCCCGATTTCTAAAATTCCTTTCACATTGCAGTATCTGTTGCATTAAGGAACAGTAGATTTTTCAGCCAATATACCGACATTTCGTGCAACTGTCTTTCACACAGGTGCAATGAATGTCTTGGTTTTGTCCCTTACCCATTATACACATGCACACTGTAGTTTCCTGCTATGTAGGAGGTCTAAGATCTCACCCCATCACCATGGAACCTTTCTCCTTTTAGCATCTGACTTTTTTTTTTTAGTTGTACAGACACAAGAATGTGTGTGGGAAATGCTGCTACCCGTGCCTATGCTGGAATATCGGTACAATTTTCATCAGGCAAAAAAATCCCTGCATGCGTAAAGGGCAGGAACGCAGTGCATGCTGGGATGCCTGTCACATGAGCAGCTGCAGCTAGCAAAAAACTCCTGCAATTTTCCAGGTTCCCAAGCTTGCAAATGGTTATTTCTGGTATTATTCATCATTATAATTAGCTCTAAACTTGCACTATACTCCACTAGAGTTCCAGAACTAGCTTGTACATCATGTGAAAGATTAAATATAATGCATAAATGACAAGGTAAGAAATTGTCAGAATAATGGAGTAAAGTGCAGTGTGAAAGCAGCCTAACACAAGGACCATCAAAAGGAACACAAAAGGGTGGGATGAAAAGGGGCGTCTTACGAAAACTTTTTGAGACAAAAACCTGAGGATTTTGACTTCATCCCTCATTGAAATCAGTCCTAAGTGACAAAGTTCTCCAAATGGCTGTAATGAGGGTGTTATGAGGAAGATAAATGAGCTAAGAATTATATAGCATTTTGGCTGTAATCCTACAAAGCTATGTGAGCATCTCAGACGGAAGTCCATATGCAGCCAGGTGTATCTTGGATAGTCTACTACAGCTGCTCTTATAGTTGAATAAGAAAGTCACTTTTCAGTTGAAAACTGGCCTTCCTGTACAGGGATGTAGGTAAGTGCCATAGAAACCTCAAGGACATATCCATTTGTATGGATCCAGAGCTGGTCCAAGACATTTTTCTACCCAAGGAAAAGGACAAGATAGCATCCCTCCCCCCAAAAAACCACGTGCAGAAACCAGCCAGACTGGCTACTGACTCTGTTTCAACACTGGTGATGAGACAACATCCTGCACTACATGTGAGAGCATCAGGCTAGCTTTGGGGCCACAGGACAGGCCAGATGGCTCCCACAGCTTTGTCCTCCAACAACTTGCCATCACAGAAGCTAGAAATCAGCTGGAGAAGCATCAGGATAATTAAGAGATGAAGTTAAAAAAGGGGTACACAAGAAAAACATGTTTATTTATACAAGTTATTTTGTAGGCTACTTTTTAGTCCCAAGCTCTCGCAAAGTGGCTTACAAGCTGTACATCATATAGCTGGGAAGCTAAGTGAATTTTTTTGCATCAGTCTTGGCTGCAGAAGAATGGTTAATGAATAACAAAAAAAGTACTGTTCTTTCTTAGATCAGCTAAGAAAGGTCATGGTGCTCCTGTGCCATCTCTCACACCCTGACTTGGCTTCCACTGACTTGGCTGAGATTGGCTTAGTTTTAATAATATAAACAGTCACATTTGTCCTCAGACTTCAGACAGATGTTTGAGACAGTTACGCATTAATCATTTTTCAGGGAATGCAGCTGAAGAGTTGTCTAACAGAGGTGACAAGGAATAAATGTGTAGTTTTAATTCACAAATTGAAAAGCTAGTAAGTCACTGGAGCCAGATGATATTCACTCAACATTTCTTAAAGTGCTCAAAATAACTGTTGGCTAAAATACATAATGTTGATAAAACTGGCCTTCTTACCAGAGGACTGAGAGACTGCCAATGATTAAGGGGATCCTAGGGGATCCAGGAATATACAAACCTGTTCATCTTGATGGAAAACATTTTAAAGTGCCAACTGCCAAAATGAACAGCAAGACTTGCCGAGAAAACAGTAAAAATTCAAGCTGCATTTATCCAGAAATAGCGTGAGATTTCACATGAAAAAGGAAACACTTGCAATTTGTCAAGAGTCTGCGTCAAATACTGAGTACTATATCATTTCCTAAGGATGAGGTAATACAAATAAGAGAGATACATTACTAGCCACTAGATGGCAGTGTGCATATTTTAGTAAGTGCAACATATATGTGTTCTTGCATATTAACCAAATGTTAGTATTGCATCAGATTAACAAAACCAAGAGATCTGGATTTCTGCTGTTTCTTTAAGGAATCTGCTGTTTGCTAAAGAAATAAATGATATCTATGTATCTGCATGAACTTCTGTATAGTTTGGTTACAGAGTTAAAAGTAAACAGTATTAGGGTCTTAAAAAACAATAAACTTCTTTATTACTGGGGTGGAAGTTGTGTGTGTGTGAATGCTTTCTTTCTTTCGCTACTATATCACTCCTGAATCTCGCCAGCCTCTACACCCAACTCACAAAATTCCAGCAGGCTCCATCCTCTGGGTTTGTTGGGGAGGGAGCTGTCCATTCTTGGGGTGTATATTTCATTTCAGCTATTTATATGCCACTTAATTACTGATACCTGTGGCTAAAGGAAACAAAAAATCACAGTACATTATCAAAAAACGCAATTAGTTTGATCTGGCAAACCTAACCAACTCATATTCAGAAACTATACCTGATTTAAAGGAATATATGGTGGTAACTAAAAGTGATACAAACTCAAATGCAGACTATGTGCTAGTCAAATAATGTATGTAAAACTTCATGTCCCTAACAGCTCAATCCTAACCATGTTTACTCAGAAGTCCAATTGATTTTAAAGATACTTACTTCCAAATAAATATATTTAGGATTGCATTGCATCTGTGCCCCAATACTTCACTCATCTCCATTCATTGACTAATACAAAAATCCACTGTTTATTGCCACAGTAACACCTCTGCAAAATTGTATGCTGCATCATCAACACTGGATGACAGTGGCAGGAGATAGAAAAGAGGAACAGTTTCAGTTAATACAAAAATATCTAAGCCATTAGTAATAATAGGAAAGAATACAAATTAGAAAAGCAAGAAATAAATGAGATTTGGGTAAAATATTATGCACACTGACATCTATCTATATGTTTATAGTCTGGTGGAGCATGGCAGTAGCAATTTTAGATGACACTCCCAGAACCCCTAGAGATGGAGTAAGAGTCTGAATACTTGGGTATTTTAGTTATATATATTTTTAATCTTAAAAGATGTTCCGGTGATTTGCACATTCAAGACAAAGACATTTTCAGGGAAGAGAGGAAAATGTGATGGACACAAAATGAGACAGAAAATGAAGCAAATGAAAGAATTAAATACTCAAGGAATAGGATGGGATTACACTCTGATGTTATATTACTACTGATGTTATATTGTAAGGATGAACCTAGATATAATTTCTTAAGCATGGTGGAACTTTGAACAGGAATGCCACAAATCCCCACTGCTATTCCCACTTTGGCACTCATACCACAGGTTAGTCCTAATCACTTAGGATTTATGCTTCTGGTAAATTTTCAGTAATAAAAGATAACGAACTGATTTTGGAAGGAATGCAGGTAAACTAGAGAATAAAGATGCAGTTCAAATGTGAGGTAAATGCTATTAAAGTCAATGGCATTTATTTCAGAGAAGACATGCATAGGATTGCATTGGACATAGGGGACTGGTTTAAGTGGCATAGGCTGTAGATCCACACTGGAACTTCATTTCAGCATCATAGTTTGACACACTGACTGCCATTTTCTTTGCTGTTGGCTTGATGATATAATAGCCACTGATGTGGGGCTGACCCAGAGTGTGATGTGTTTAAAAATATCTGAAGTGAGTACTTCTTTAATAGTGCTTGCATTTAATTTACAGGTGTGAATTATGGTACATTAGACAGGGTGGGATATAAGGCTAACCTAAAGTGACATGCCAGTACGTGCCAGAGAGCCAGTGTGGCGTAGTGGTTAAGGTGCTGGACTATGACCTGGGAGACCAGGGTTCGAATCCCCACACAGCCATGAAGCTCACTGGGTGACCTTGGGTCAGTCACTGCCTCTCAGCCTCAGAGGAAGGCAATGGTAAACCCCCTCTGAATACCGCTTACCATGAAAACCCTATTCAAAGGGTCGCCGTAAGCAGGAATCGACTTTAAGGCAGTCCATTTTTCAAAGTGACAGGCAGAAGAGAAAGAAGCCTAAAGTCATTTTGGAAATTGAAGCTGAGTAGCCAACATGCCTCTGAGGCCTGACTATTTGAACTGAGTAGAAGTGTATGCAGAAGAGAAGGATTAGAGTTGGGCCAGGCATGGACGTTAACAAAGTTGCCCCTACGGTCAGTATAGCACACTCTTCCATTCCCCATGAAAACAGCTGCATTGTTCTCCAGATGAGAAAAAGCAAAAGTCTTTCATGCAAAAGAAAACAGAAGAGGAAAACAACACTGAACCCCCCAAGGTACCAAATTAAAAACCATCAGGGATATGAACTCCTGGCTTGTCGGCTCTAATTAAACCCCATATCAGAATCATCAGCCTGACTTTAAATTCAAGTTTTCAACTGCCAACTGTTTATTCTGATCTAGGGAAATCAGCAATCATTGCTTTTTCAACAGACAGCACTGGAGAATAACCACACAACACATTTCTGCATTCATGGTAAATCATTGACTATGATTGGGCCATTGAGTGAGGGTTTTTCTTTAAATCACATGTACAGTATCCAAGGCTGGCCCCAGACATGCCGGGGCCCTTGGGCACCAGCTTGCCCTGAGCCCTGGCACGCATGTGTGCACGCACACCTACACGCGTGCATGCACCCAGGGCCAGCCCCAGACAAGCTGGAGCCCTTGGGCAAAAGCCTGCCCCAGTCTCCAGCGCTCCCCTTCCGCGACTTGCCCACGGCGAGAGCTTCGGGACTCTGCCATTCCATTCCTTAACTTACCTTGTTCTGCAGTTGCGCATGCAGCGGTGCCCTTAAGAAAGATGGCAGCTGAAGTTTCCCCAAGGGGCTGAAGCCTCTGCCACCATCTTGGTTCATGGCAGGGATGCGAGCTCACAGCATGCATGCATGTCATCAGCCAAGATGGCAGCAGAGGCTTCAGCCCCTTAGGAAAACCTCAGCTGCCATCTTTCTTAAGGGCATCACTGCGTGCACACCCGCTGAACAAGGTAAGTTAAGGAAGGGAATGGCGGAGCTCCGAAGCTCTCGCCCTGCGATCTGCGGCAGCAATCCTGCCATGAATCGCAGAAGGGGAGCAGAGCCCCCCAGGGGCTCCTGTAGCCTCGGGGGCCCTTGGGCCAGTGCCCCACCTGGCTGCCCCTTGGAACCGGCCCTGACAGTACCATAAGTGTACATGGTGCCTTACAGACTTTTATAGGCAAACAACAAATAGGCCATAATGGCTTTTGTTGTTGTTGTTATGTGCCTTCAAGTCGATTACAACTTATGGAGATCCTATGAATCACCCTGTTCAAATCTTGTAAATTCAGGTCTGTGGATTCCTTTATGGAATCATTCCATCTCTTGTTTGGCCTTCCTCTTTTTCTACTCCCTTCTGTTTTTCCCAGCATTATTCTCTTTTCAGTGAATCATGTCTTCTCATGATGTGTTCAAAGTATGATAACCTCAGTTTCATCATTTTAGCTTCTAGTGATAGTTCTGGTTTAATTTGTTCTAACACCCAATTATTTGTCTTTTTTGCAGTCCATGGTATGCTCAAAGTTCTCCTCCAACACCACATTTCTAATTAGTTGATTTTCTCTTATCTGCTTTTTTCACTGTCCAACTTTCAGATCCATACATAGAGATTGGAAATACCATGGTCTGAATGATCCTGACTTTGGTGTTCAGTGATACATCTTTGCATTTGAGGACCTTTTCTAGTTCTCTCATAGCTGCCCTCCCCAGTCCTATCCTTCTGATTTCCTGACTATTGTCTCCATTTTGGTTAATGACTGTGCCAAGTTATTGATAATCCTTGACAAGTTCAACGTCCTTGTTGTCAACTTTAAAGTTACATAAATCTTCTGTTGTCATTACTTTAGCCTTCTTGATGTTCAGCTGTAGTTCTGCTTTGTGCTTTCCTCTTTAACTTTCATCAGCATTTGTTTCAAATAATTACTGGTTCCTGCTAGTAGTATGGCTTCGTCTGCATATCTTAAATTATTGATATTTCTCCTTCCAATTTTCACACCTCCTTCATCTTGGTCTAATCCCGCTTTCTGTATGATATGTTATCTGTCTAGATTAAACAAATAGGGTGATAAAATAGACCCCTGTCTCACACCTTTTCCAATTGGGAACCAGTCGGTTTCTTCATATTCTGTCCTTACCATAATGGCTAAGTACTACTAATATTAGCTACCAATTTTCCATGAATTGTCTAAATTCCTTTTCAGTGCATTTGTTACCAATATGCTGAGAATACACTCCTAAAATCTTAAAGACATGAATGGAGAACAAGTTGTGAGTCAACTTGGATTTATAAAAATGGTTATAATCAAGTGAAAGGAAATAGCTAAGGAATTGTGTGTCTCTTTACTGTCTACTGATAATCCCCCTCCCAAAATGAATTGAAACAATGGAGTTCAACCGAATCCATCAGTGCTTGCTAACATGTAGGCTGCAATCCTGTGCCAAGTTTTGAAAATGTAAACCCAATTAAAAACAATGGAGCTCAGATACATAATCGGGGCGTAGGACTCCACACATAATACTGAACCGAGTGAGCTGTTTTACTGGCAAATAAACTTGTAAAATCTAGCACACAGATCACTGCACCAGTGCAACATTGCAAATTGTGGCATTAACTAGTGATGCAACACAAACCAGGGCACTGACGTAGTGTATCAATACTGTTGTGATCACTAGATGTAGCATAACTATGCAGCATAAGCAATAGATGTGGCAGAGACAAGGCTGGAGAAAGCCAGAAGGGACTTGATTGAAGACAACTCAGTTATTCACAATAAAAGCATTTTATCCATTACACAACCACTCTACTTGCCAGATATATACTTGCAACCTGTTAGGATTGCAACTGATACACATCATAGCAAGACAGACTTGCCTCGTTTGCCTCCTATAGGATGTGCTAAACCAATATATAATAGATCAGTACAGCAACACTCATCTATAGGGTGCCAAACAACAACAAAGGGGTTTAGTAAATTCTTGATACAGTGGCTCTGCTAAAGAAAACAGGCTTCACCCTTCTTTGTATCCGCGCTTCTCTGTATGACCTAAAAAGTGAGAGCTCTGCATTTTTCAAAGTAAGAGAAACAAGCAGGCAGAAAAATCACTGGATTCAGCCCTCCGCATGTCAGTACTAAGTAGCAAGGTATAGAATGCAGGGAATCTTAATTATCAGGAAGTTCTCATACCTCATTTGTGAAGCAGAGCCAATAACGGGACACATCCTTCAGGTCTACCCAATGATCATAATTGAATCAATGATCATAATTGAATCAGTGTGGTGTAGTGGTTAAGGTGTTGGACTATGACCTGGGAGACCAGGGTTCAAATCCCCACATAGCCATGAAGCTCACTGGGTGACCTTAGGCCAGTCACTGCCTCTCAGCCTCATGAAAACCCTGTTCATAGGGTCGCCATAAGTCAGAATCGACTTGAAGGCAGTACAGTACAGTACCATATACAAAAAATAATCAGATGCCACCAATGCCATGTAATCATTTCATGAGCTGTTTTGCTCCTATAATATGCAAAATATAAATCCTGTAAAGTAATATTATAAGAAGCATGTAGCATTCTTAGGGATGGTTCATTATCACAACTTATTTGCAAGTAAAAACTTGTTAATTTGTTCACAATTCTAACAATGGAAATTCTGAAGACAAAAATGTAATATCCGTTGTAACTATAGATGCTTAAAGCAAGGGTAGAGACACACAGTTGTGCTGGTTCCAGTGTGCCTCCATCTCTCTTTTCTGAAAACAGGGGCACAAGACACTAGTCAAACTCCACCCTTTTTTACTCTAAAACCTGGTCGGATCAGTTCAAGTGGGTTTTTCTAAAAATTCAGGTTCAGGCAAATTCCGCAACTGATTGGTAGATCAACCCGTTTGCCTTCCAGGTGTGGCCAATGGAAATGCTTTGCTGCAGGCTCAGGCAGAGACCGTGATTGACCCAACACTTTGCTATGGGTGGTCCTGAAAGGTCTGAAAAACCATTCTGGCTGCTTTTGAAGTGATTAGTGTGCCCACAGCCTAAGTTCCACTCAGCTGCACAACATAATCTTAAGAAGAGTAAATCTAAAAGTGTTAAAAAGCAAAAATAGGGAAGGGTGGGTTTTTTTTGGTACATCTCATAATTTTGATGAGAAAAAAGTAATGTGCTTAAACAGCCCCACCCTCTTATTCTCATCCACATGCAAGTTTAAACTTTTACGTATAACTGGCAATAGTGTAATAGCATGTTCTTCTGGAGAGCCAGGTGTTCTTATTAGCATCTCCTGAAAGTGTATTAAAATAAATGCCTATTTGCATTTTAACTGCACAACAAACACAAATCTACAGTGGAAGATAAGATTAATGGTGGTACTTCGAATTAACTACTGGCATACTTACAGTTGCATTTCTTCTGTACGAATCTAAGCTTGCATGCTGTTCTGTAGGTGGATAAACGGATGCGATCCAGATCTTGAGCCCCTAGAGGCAGAAAATTATGTATATGCTATGATACTCGCAATTTGTGCATGTACCTCATAGACAAAACACAAAGAAATGTTCTCTTGGACATTTTCAAGGTTGTCTTTTCTAACTAGAAAGAATTGCAGTGGAAAAGGGCACTCAGAAAGAAACCGCAATCTGATCAAACCATAGGCTAAAAAACAAAATGGGCTTAGCGCCAATGCCAGGGACACCTCTGTTTAGTTTAAATATTTAACTACCAAGTATGGTATTCAATGCTAGTCTTTAACTCAATGAAGTTAATAGACATTGCTAACTTAGATCCACTAATTTCAATTGGTGTAACTCTGAGTAGAACTTAATTGAATACCACCCCAAGTGTACAACAAATATCCTCAATTGATGAGTCATTTCAGAATAAGATATTAAAATACAAATGATTACACTATTTTAGCTGCAAACCACATATTTAGGTGTAAGATTACAGGCGGGGGGGAGTATAAAAATATATAATTTAATAACAAATAGTGTGCTGGACTGTGAAAAATGCAGCCACAGCATTGACTTGGTAAAAAAAAGTACAAAATAAAACAGGGATAGGGAGCCTTTTTCCACCTGAGGGCTACATTCCCTTCTGGGAAATATTCTGAGGGCCACATGCCGGGTTGGGCCATTCCGGAGGCAAAAGTAGGTGGAGCAGCAAATGTAAACTTTGCCTTTGTACAGTAGGCTAATTTCTACACACACACAGCCACCCTACTCTACTCTCCACCTGTCGAGAGGCAGAGCTGGGGTCCCGGGGGTCCCGGGGAGTTGGGAGAAGAGGATTCAGATGGATGGCAGAGGGAAGGGGGAGGAACTTCCCCCTTTGGAGTGAAGACGAAACAAAGGAAATGACAGTGATAGGGTCGCCTAGCAACGGGGAGCCTGAGAGCTCTGGAGTTTCAGAATCCACCCTGGACATTCCCACGCCCCCCCTTCTCCGCAGCTCAGAGCAAGATGGAGGGCTGCCCACAGCAGAAAAGCGGCAAGACAGTTTACCAGGCAGTTTACCATCAGCCTCTCCCCTATCCCCCATAGTGGAATCGGAAACTTCAGAAGAGGAGGGGGTGATGCTTCCCCCCTCACCACGCACACGCAGACAGCTGAAAAGGCAGGAGAGAAGGGGGGGAAGGTGGGCAGTACCTGAGGGGCAGTTAAGGAGGAGTGAAAGGTTGCGCGCCCGTTTGGCCCCTTCTTAAAGAACAGGCGGGAAGCAGCCCCTTGCTCTGTCAACTTTCTCCCAATGCCGCAGGACCTGTATCCCTGTATTGCTTCATGAGAAGACGCAGTCTTTGTTTGGACATTACCCTAATAAAACACGAATTACTTACAACCTCTGGTCTGGTTCCTGAGTCTCACCCTGGGCCTGACAGCTTGACAGAGCCACCTAAATCACCCTCAACGCTCTCTTCACTTGACTGGGACAAGATGTCAAAGGGAGCAGCGGGGGGAACGAACCCCACTTCTGAGACGGAAAAAGTGAAACTCTTGAGGACTAAGGTAGCTGATTTGCAGACGGATGTTCAAGCCCTGCTAGCAGCAGTCAAGGTGCTGAAGACGGATAATCAAACCTTGAAGGCCACGATAGACCAGATGCGAACAGCCCCTCCAGCTGCCGCAGTAAAGGTCCCCATTGGACTGCCCCCAAAATACGCGGGACAAAGTGATCAGTTGGCAACTTTCGTGGCTCAATGTGAGTTATATCTGGATGTCAGGCACACGGAATTTCCAGACGATGGGGCTAAAGTAGCCTTCGTGATTAGCCTCCTGGAGGGGGAAGCTGCAAAATGGGTGACTCCGTATCTCGTGAGAAAGGATACTGTCTTAAGAAGGTACAGAGGATTTATACAGGAGATGACCGAGATGTTCCAAGACCCGCAAAGAGCTGAAACAGTAGCGCGGCAGCTAGGCGCTCTGAAGCAAGCTAAAGGGACTGTTTCCGAGTACACTAACGCTTTTAAAATTCTGTCCCAGGAAACTGGTTACAATGACGCCGCCCTGATGTTTATGTACCGGAGTGGATTAAATGCTGAAATCCTGGATGAGCTGGCCAGGACCTCCCCCCCCCCGCTGACCTACCAGGGCTCATCCGGCTATGCCTACAGATAGATCACCGGATGGAAGGAAGGCGCCTGGAAAGAAAGCAGGAGGTCCCGAGATACTCAGCCTCGGCATCCTGCAGCAAGACCCTTCCCACTGCAGGGATGGCAGGTAATGCAACTGAGGGACAGGGAGGGGCTAGGCCAAGACTGTCGGAAGAAGAAAAGGAAAGACGACGCCGGGAACGTTTATGCTTTTATTGTTCAAAGCCGGGCCATGTGGCCAGAGACTGTGGACTAAAAGGGGGGAAAGCTGAGCCGTCGGGAAACTAGAACACCCAGTCCATGTGCAGGCCGGTGGACTGGGGGCAGCGTTGTATAAAGGCCCCCCAATGATCCAACCTCCCTCAAAAGGGGTGTTGGTCTTGCCTATTCGGATTACAACTTCCAGAGGAGTGGTGTTTAATTCCACGGCCTTAATTGACAGTGGAGCCTCCACAAATTTTATTGATGCAAAACTAGTCAAGCGTCATGGAATTTCCCGGTGGAAACTGGACGCTCCCCTAATCGTGGAGACCATCGATGGGAGACCCCTGAAGTCAGGAGGGGTGACACAAGCCACGGAGGAAGTGAAACTTCAAATCCCTGGGCATGAAGAGTTCATTTTGCTATACGTGTCAGATCTCTCGAACTTCGAGGTGATTCTGGGAATGCCCTGGCTAGCAAAGCATGAACCCAAAATAAGTTGGAAGGAGGCGGTGGTGTGGTTCACCTCACAGTATTGCCAGGAGAACTGTCAACCTGAAGGAATCAAGAACACCTTAGCGGGGGCAGTGCAAGAGATCGAGCAAGTGACCCTGCCGCCGAAGTATGAAGAATTCAAAGATGTGTTTGATGAAAAAGAGGCAGAGACTCTACCCCCCACCGCCCTTACGACCGTGCAATTGATCTCATGCCAGGAGCCAGCATCCCATCGGGGAGAATCTACTCTCTCACAGAGATTGAGAGGGAGGCCCTGAAGGAATTCCTGGATAAAAACCTGAGGCGAGGATTCATACGACCCTCACAGTCCCCTGCTGGAGCGCCGCTATTGTTTGTGAAGAAGAAGGGGGGGAACTCAGACCTTGTAACGACTATCGCGCATTGAACCAGATCACCATCCCTAACAGCTACCCGCTGCCCGATCTCAGAGTTGCTGGATCGACTGCGCTCCGCAAAAATCTTCACGAAGCTGGATTTGAGGGGGGCGTACAATCTGATCAGAATGAAGGAGGGAGATGAATGGAAAACAGGGTTCTTGACCGCTTATGGTCAATTTGAGTACCTGGTCATGCCGTTCGGACTTTGTGGAAGTCCAGGAGTTTTTCAAAAGTTCATGAACGACGTGTTTAGAGACCTGTTGGACACGTATGTAATCTGTTACTTAGATGATATCCTGGTGTTCTCAAAGAACCAGGAAGATCATGATCAGCATGTGAAAACAGTGCTGAAGAGACTGAGAGAGAATCACTTGTATGCCAAGTTAGAGAAATGTGGATTTGACCTCCAGTCTTTGGACTTCCTTGGGTACCGAATCTCTGCGTAAGGAGTGGAGATGGACCCAGGGAAAGTAAGTTGTATATTGGACTGGGGCCTGCCTAATACCAAAAAGGATGTACAACGGTTCCTAGGGTTTGCCAACTATTACAGAAAGTTCATTCCAGGGTTTTCCAAATTAACAGCTCCTCTGACTGACTGCGTAAGGGGAAAGAAGAAGTTTCAATGGACAGAGAATGCCACCAAGGCCTTTGAGGAGTTGAAGAGAAGGTTCGCTTCCGAGCCCATTCTGCGCTTTGCTGACACGACCCGCCCTTTCGTCGTGGAAGCAGATGCTTCTGATTTTGCCGTCGGGGGGGGGTCCTTCTGCAATTAGACCAAGAAGGGAAGGAGCTGCACCCCTGCGTGTACTTCTCTCGGAAGTTAAAGCCTGCAGAGAAGAACTACACGGTATGGGAGAAGGAGCTGCTGGCCATCAAGGATTCTTTTGAAAACTGGAGACAATATCTAGAGGGGGCCTCTCATCAGATTGAAGTGCGCTCCGACCACAAGAATCTTGAAAGCCTCCAAACAGCCAGACAGCTGAACCAGAGACAGATAAGATGGTCCCAGTTCTTCACTAGGTTTAACTTCAAGATTACTTACCATGCCCAAGCCAAAAACCAGAGAGCGGATGCCTTATCCAGACAGCCACAATACAAAGAAAGTGAACCCGAGGACCAGCCTCAGTACGTGATCCCGCCAGAGAAATTAATGTTGGGAGCATGCCAGCCTTCATGGGAAGAGGAACTCAAAAAGGCACAACAAGAAGATGCAGATATGCTAAAATATTGGCAGGAGACGAGACAAGGTCAAGACTCAGAAGTAACCTTTCACTGGAGAAATGGACTATTATGGTTCAAAACAGCTAGATATGTGCCAGAAGGGGAATTAAGGCTCAGAATCCTACGCCAGTGCCATGATTCCATCACAGCGGGACACTTTGGGATTTACAAGACCATTCAGAACGTGGCCAAGGACTTCTGGTGGCCTAAAATGCGTCGGGATATTGAAAGCTATGTAAAGTCCTGCTCTGTCTGTCTGCGGACAAAAACACAAACAGGAAAACCAGCAGGACTGTTACAACCGTTACCTGTCCCACACGAACCCTGGAAGGACCTATCCATGGATTTTATAACTGATCTACCCAAGTCCCAAGGAATGACAGCCATCTTAGTAGTGGTAGATCTACTCACCAAAATGGCGCATTTTCTTCCTTGTGCCTTAGAGGCTAAAGAAACGGCCAAGTTATTCATCAAAGAAGTCTACCGGCTGCATGGATTGCCAAACAGCGTAGTCTCAGACCGAGGAACTCAGTTCACAGCCAAATTTTGGAGAGCAATGTGGAAACAGTTGCAGACGGAATTAAAACTCTCCTCCGCCCATCACCCCCAGACAGATGGGCAGACGAAACGCTTGAACGCCGTTTTGGAAAGATATTTACGAAGTTATGTGTCCTATCAACAGACTGACTGGGTATCATATTTGCATTTTGCAGAGTTCGCCTACAACAATTCTCTGCACTCCAGCACTCAACAAACCCCGTTCTTCGCTAATTATGGATTCCATCCTAAAGTCTTTCCAAGCAGCTCAGAAGGAATGCTGGTACCGGCAGCTGAGAACTTCCTTAAAGAATTGCAAGCGGCGCAACAGACACTGAAACAGCAGTTAAACGAAGCCAAAACGGAGTACAAGCGAGTTGCTGACCTGCACAGGAAGGAGGGCCCCCCCTTCAACCGGGAGACCAGGTACGGCTGTCCACCCGCTTCCTCCAGATGCCAGGCAAATGTAGAAAATTACAAGACAAGAGGGTGGGTCCTTTCGAAATAGAAACTCAAATTAATCCCGTGGCGTACCGACTGAAGCTACCTGACATGTTTAAAATACATCCTGTGTTTCATCGATCCCTCTTAATGAAAGCTGCCCCTCCCAGTGAGTTGCGGCCGGAGGAGCCTCCCGGAGCTCCACTCCTGATAAATGAGCAGCTTGAGTTTGAAGTTGAAGAAATCCTAGATTCCAGGATCAGACGCCACAAGCTGCAGTACTTGATTCACTGGAAAGGCTATGGAGTGGCTGACAGATCCTGGGAAGATGCAGCTGATGTGCACGCTCCAGATTTGGTGAAACTTTTCCATCAACGTTTTCCCCACCGCCCCAAGCCAGACAGGGGGAGGGGGGCACAGCTTGGGAGGGGGGATGGTGTCGAGAGGCAGAGCTGGGGTCCCGGGGGTCCTGGGGAGTTGGGAGAAGAGGATTCAGATGGATGGCAGAGGGAAGGGGGAGGAACTTCCCCCCTTTGGAGTGAAGACAAAACAGAGGAAATGACAGTGATAGGGTCGCCTAGCAACGGGGAGCCTGAGAGCTCTGGAGTTTCAGAATCCTCCCTGGACATTCCCATGCCCCCCCTTCTCCGCAGCTCAGAGCAAGATGGAGGGCTGCCCACAGCAGAAAAGCGGTGAGACAGTTTACCAGGCAGTTTACCATCAGCCTCTCCCCTATCCCCCATAGTGGAATCGGAAACAGGAGGGGGTGATGCTTCCCCCCTTACCGCGCACACGCAGACAGCTGAAAAGGCAGGAGAGAAGGGGGGGAAGGCGGGCAGTACCTGAGGGGCAGTTAAGGAGGAGTGAAAGGTTGCGCGCCCATTTGGCCCCTTCTTAAAGAACAGGCGGGAAGCAGCCCCTTGCTCTGTCAACTTTCTCCCAATGCCGCAGGACCTGTATCCCTGTATTGCTTCATGAGAAGACGCAGTCTTTGCTTGGACATTACCCTAATAAAACACGAATTACTTACAACCTCTGGTCTGGTTCCTGAGTCTCACCCTGGGCCTGACACCACCCAGAGAAGCAAGAAGGGTTATCAGAGTCTAAGGCCACATCCCACACAGTGAGTGGTATTCAATGCTAGCCCTACTCAGAACAGACCCATTAAAGTTAATAGACATGGCTAACTCAGGGTCATAGAATTATAGAATAGTAGAGTTGGAAGGGGCCTATAAGGCCATCAAGTCCAACACCTGCGCAATGCAGGAATCCAAATCAAAGCATTCCCGACAGATGGCTTTACAGCTGTCTCTTGAACGCCTCCAGTGTTGGAGAGCCCACTACCTCTCTAGGGAATTGGTTCCATTGTCATATGGCTCTAACAGTTAGGAAGTTTTTCCTGATGTCCAGTCAAAATCTGGCTTCCTGCAACTTGAGCCCATTGTTCCGTGTCCTGCACTCTGGGACGATCGAGAAGAGATCCCGGTCCTCCTCTGTGTGATAACCTTTCATGTCCTTGAAGAGTGCTATCATATCTCCCCTCAGTCTTCTCTTCTCCAGGCTAAACATGCCCAGTTCTTTCAGTCTCTCCTCATAGGACTTTGTTTCCCGTCCCCTGATCATCCTTGTTGCCCTCCTCTGAACCTGTTCCAGTTTGTCTGCATCCTTCTTGAAGTGCAGAGACCAGAACTGGATGCAGTACTCAAGATGATGCCTAAACAAGGCTGAATAGAGGGGAACAAATACTTCACACGATTTGGAAACTATACTTCTGTTAATGCAGCCTAATATAGCATTTGCCTTTTTTGCAGACACATCGCACTGTTGGCTCATATTCAGCTTGTGATCAACGACAATTCCAAGATCCTTCTCACATGTCGTGTTGCTGAGCCAAGTATCCCCCATCTTATAACTGTGCATTTGGTTTCTTTTTCCTAAGTGTGGAACTTTGCATTTATCCCTGCTGAATTTCATTCTGTTGTTTTCAGCCCAATGCTCCAGCCTATCAAGGTCCCTTAGAATTTTGTTTCTGTCTTCCACGGTGTTAGCTGTGCCCCCCAATTTTGTATCATCTGCAAATTTGATAAGCATGCTCTGTACCTCCTCATCCAAGTCGTTCATAAAAATGTAGAAGAGCACTGGGCCCAGGACTGAGCCCTGTGGTACCCCACTCGTTACTTCTGCCCAGTTTGAGAAGGAACCATTGATAAGCACTCTTTGAATATGATTCTGGAGCCAACTGTGAATCCACCTGATAGTTGTTCCATCCAGCCCACATTTAGCTAGCTTGCTAATCAGAATAACAAGGGGCACTTTGTCAAAAGCTTTGCTGAAGTCGAGATATATTATGTCCACAGCATTCCCACAGTCTACAAGGGAGGTTCCCGATCAAAAAATGAGATAAGATTAGTTTGGCAGGATTTGTTCTTCATAAAACCATGTTGGCTCCTAGTAATCACTGCATTGTTTTCAAGGTGCTTACAGATTGACTGCTTTATAATCTGCTCCAGAGTTTTTCCAGGGATTGATGTTAGGCTGACTGGTCTGTAGTTCCCAGGTTCCTCCTTTTGGCCCTTTTTGAAGATAGGGACAACATTAGCTGTCCTCCAGTCATCCGGCACTTCACCAGTCCTCCAAGATTTTGTAAAGATAATAGAAGGCGGTTCTAAGAGTTCTTCAGCCAGTTCCTTCAATACTCTAGGATGCAGTTTATCGGGCCCTGCTGATTTGAACTCGTTCAAAGTGATTAGGTATTCCTTGACCGTTTGTCTATCAGTCTCAAGCTCCAATCCTGCCCCTTCTACTTCATGTTTCCCGGGAGGGTCAAAGACCCTTTTTTTGGATAAGACTGAGCCAAAGTAGGAATTGAGCACTTCTGCCTTTTCTTTGTCATCTGTTATCATTTTGCCATCCTCACTGAGTAGCTGTGCCACTATTTCCTTTCTCTGTCTTTTACTATGGACGTATCTGGAGAAAGCTTTTTTGTTGCTTTTAGCATCCCTCGCTAACCTCAACTCATTCTCAGCTTTAGCCTTCCTGACACCATCCCTGCAATTCCGTGATACCTGCCTGTACTCTTCCTTTGTGACCTAGCCTTCTTTCCGCTTCCTGTATGTGTTCTTTTTTGTTTTCAGGTCAGCTCTAAGCTTTTTGTGAAGCCACATCAGCTTCTTCTGCTGTTTTCCCCCCTTTTTTTCCTTGTTGGAATTGTTTGCCATTGAGCTTTTAGAATTTACGTTTTTAGAAACGCCCACCCATTACTATGCACAAACCTTCATCAGTCATTACCACCAAGTTTACGTTTCCCTCCCCCTTAGGATTCAGTTTAAAGCCCTCCTGATGAACTTCTCCATGCTGTGGCCAAACACATTCTTCCCAGTCCTTGTGAGATGTAACCCATCGCCAGCAGTCCATCTTCCAGGAAGCATAGCCCATGGTCCCAGAATCCAAATCTCTCACGTTGGCACCACCTTCGCAGCCATTCATTCACACGGAGTATTTTTCTTTCCCTTTCTACTCCTCTTCTAAGTACTAGAAGGATGGATGAAAAAACTATCTGGCCCCCAACGTCCTTGAGTTTCCTTCCCAGAGGTTCAAAGTCTGATGTGATTTCTTCATAGCTCCGTTTGGCAGTATCATTTGTTCCCACATGGATGAGGAGAAAGGGATACCTGTCGGTGGGCTTGATGAGTGATGGCAACCCTTCCATCACGTCTCTAATCCATCCTTCTGGTAGACAGCATACCTGGTAAGTCCACAGATATTCTCGGCATACTTGGGTTTTGATCCCATGCAGTAGGGAGTCTCCCACTACTAGTACTCTTCTCTTCTTGTTGTGGGTCATGGTTTCATTGCCCCTGCTTGATTGAGCTTCAGCCTCTTGCTCATTGTCACATGGGGTCTCCTGTAATTCTTCCATCACAGGCTGTCCTCCAGTCTCATCCTCGAGTGGTTGAAAGTGGTTCCATAGCTCCACTGGTAAAGGGTGTCTTCTAGCTCTTCTGCTCCTAACTGTCACCCTTTCCCACGAAGTTTCCTCCACTTCGTTGTTCCTCTCCAAAGCAGCCTCCTCTTCTGCTACCACATGCTGTTGCTCTTCCATCTCCACTTCTCTTGGCTGCTGTTGTTCCAGCGTTCTGTCTAAGAACTCTTCATCTTCTCTTATAGTCCTCAGTGTGGCCACTCACCATTCCAGGCCTCTCACTTTTTCTTCCAACAGTGCCACAAGTTTGCATTTGTTACACGTGTATGCCATGTTGTTCTCAGGCAAGAAAACAAACATGGCACACACCTTGCAGGTCACAACTACTGGAGTATCCTTCCCGTTCATACTCTCTTCTACCTTTTGTTTTGGAATGGCCTGTGCTTGGTCCTGTCCTACTTCAGGGTAAACTTGAGAGTCCCACTGGTATGTGGTGCACTGTGGACCAACTGAGACAGCTCCCTTTGCTCTGCTCAGTTAGGAGTTAGGAAACAGAATGAAAGTCCCAGCACACCAAGCTGCTGCTTGTTGCCCTCAGCAGTTCTCAGGCCACACCCTTAAGCCAATGGCTATCAGGCCACAACCCTTCCAATCAAACTGCTATGGAACCCTTCAGAGCACACGGCTTATTACATGGCTTCATTGCCCTCTTGGCCTTTTTCCTTTCCACACTACAGCTCCTTCGTCAAACTCCTGTTTGCTCTCCCTGTTTGCTTGCTCTGTTCGCTTGCTCTCTGAAAGCTGGCTTGCTTATATCTCCTCACCTGTGGACCAACTGAGACAGGGTCACTGATTTCAGTGGGTCTGCTCTGAGTAGGGTTTAGTTGAATACAACCCTCAGAATACAAAACAGGGGCAGTAAGGGGTGTGGCCTGGGGAGAGTTCTGAGGTCCAGTGAGAGAGGCCTGGAAGGCTGCATTTGGCCCCCCGGGCCTAAGGTTCCCTAACCCTGAAATAAAGACAAGAGGGAGTGTGAAAAAAGCAGCTATAGTATTTACTTGATAACATCCTATTTTATCCTGTGCCCCCTAAATCTGTTCTAGGGCTTCCTTCAAATCTCCAAAGTAGATTTGTGGAGGACGTGGGGCACATGCAGGTGAAAGAGAGAGGAGAAGTAAAAAATCCTCGTGCTAATGGGGTGTGCTAATTGGAGACTCCCCTATGTCTTGGATGTGGTACATGAACTAATTTGTCTGTAAATTTAGTTTGAGAACAAAAGTTGCAACAAGTGGGTTCTCTATGCAGGGAAGTTCCTAATCCTTGTTCACTCAGTCCAGTTTGTTGGAACAAAATTAATTTTGGCTAAGGCTGTAAAGGCAGAATTGCATAGGACGGCACGTTGGGGCTCTTTGGGAAAGTTACAATATAGCAGCAGGGACAGAGCTCCACAAGGGCAGAAACCCTGTCTGCCTATATGTTTATATTACAGCAACTGGGCTAAGAAAATTCACCAGGATGAAAATTAACTAAGTTCAATACTAAGCCTGAGCTGAGTTAGATATGCTGTCCTCTAAAAGTGTTATATTCTGGTTATTTTGAAACTATGAAAAAGGTAATCTATTTACCAGTGAAGTGACAACACTTGATTGGTCTGTTGACCAACAATCAGGCTATTACTCCAAGATGCCGCTCTGGGCTCCTACTGGGAGGAAGGGTGGGATATAAGTCTAATAAATAAGAATAAGAAAACTAGTTGTGCGAATGAGATCTAAAGTGCTCCAAATGAATTCCAAATATATGGGGACTGCATCTGTCTTTCCACTCCTTTCATTCCAAGAGTAATCTGAGTGAAGCAATACAAGAGGCAAACTTGCAGACACACTGCATCCCTATTGTCTCTTAAAAGGGGCAAATGTGGACAAAGGTCATGCAGCATCCCTTCAAGAAGTGTCTTGTCAACAAGTAGGACATTGCTACCTTTGTATATAAGCCAAGTTTAAAGGTCTGAAAGTATTGCTGTTTATAATGCTGCTTTGTGTGTGCATGTGGGAGAGGAGACTTCGGACAGCCGGCTTGAGCAATTGCAGTGTTGGAGAAAATATGCAAAGTTGACTGAATGAAGTTGGAAAGCATTATATTGAGCTGATTTGCATGTTCCTACAAAAATACAAAGTCCTTGCAAAGAGCCTTTGCAAGAAAAAATTGGAAAAATGATTTGTGAAATTAAAAAAGAACAAATTCAGAATGCCCTAATGACATTTAACAAGTTCTGATTGCCTGATACTCTCATGAGAAAAAGATCACAGGATGTGCATGTCACAATTCTTCAGGGAACAGATCATAACAAGGGAGATAAGTCAAATCAAGGTGAAAGTTGTGTTTGTGTGAAAATAGGAATCAAGAGTCTTAGGAAAGGATCTAAACAGCAAGCATCTGTACAATGAAAAGTCATCTCGATTTAGGATTTATGGTTACAGCACAGAAAGCATATATGTATGCTGAAATTTCAAGCTTCCATGTCAGGAAAGAAAGAGAGAAAGAAGCAGCATTATTTCTTCTGTGTCTCGGGTCTGCTTCCTACACTTCTACTTACGTTTCTCCTTTCTCTTTTCCGTCTGCCAGGTATTCCATCTCAACTAGATCCTTTTATCAATTGGCTGCTTGAATAGCATCTGTTCCTACCAGAAGCCCCCTTGAACTATTTAGTGTCTCATCCTAATTTTTTTTCATTTCCCCACAAGATGGTTTATCCTTAGCAGACTAGGAATTTGTTCCCTTCATTGGTCATGTTGGTTCGAAGACCCCTTTCATTGGGTCCAGCTGTTTCCCTCAGGTCAAGTGACAAACACAGCACAATATTCACATTTACTTCTTCTCCCTTTCTTTTTAAATAAATATTTCCTATTCATCTCAGGATTCATATATTCATTGCTAAATGTTTTACTACAGCCCTATATATTTGTATTACTTAATCTTGGAGGATTCATATTAAATACATGTTAAAGCAGAGATTTGCAAACATCAGTCATGGACTCTTTTTCAAACAGCATAATAATTATGGGCATTTTGCCCCCTCATTTCACTCCAGTGGCAATAACACAATTGCACTCTTGCCTTGCTAATACTACATGTATGAGATCACAACATTTACTCAGGGTATTAATTGGCCCTGGGGCAACAGGGAGTAAGCAATCTGTACTATGATCCTCAGTATGTGCTTGAAGGGTCCACTCATCAGGATTATGACTCCCAGAAGAGAGTTGAAGAGCACCCCTTGAATAATGCTGCAGCAATGCTGTAAAGAATAATAAGAACCTCTGTTTTGAAAGAGGTTGCAGAGCAATAAAATGAGGAGAAAAATGGCTTTGCAAATAAGCTTCTTGAAGGTTGGGACCTGGGTTTGTTTTTGTTTTTTTTGGGGGGGGAGGTGGGGAGGGAAGCAGATGTTTCCTTATACTGTTCAATGCTATTTACATTTTTGGTGATTTATATATAGTGATAGTAACCATTTATCTAAACCTCATTTCATTGTTAGCAGAATGGCTGAATCAAATTCCAGAACTGGGTCTATTAGATGGAACACTCAGGGGCATTCCTCATGCTCTTAGAACAGCCTTCACCAACCTAGTGCCCTCCAGATGTTTTGGGTGACAACTCCCATCAGCCCAATCTGCACAGCATTTCCATGTCCAGTAGCCAATTACACTGGCAGCTGAATCTAATTTCAACACTGGAGATGGGCCAGTATGCTTCACCACACCTGGTGCCCACTCAAGCATATGCTGTAATGCAACACTAGCATTGGCAGCAACAACATATGTCGCATTAGCAAAACAATGCCTCCACATAGGGTGATGCTTGCTGGATAGTGTGGCCTGCTTGCCTTTCTGCCTGCTCACTTGGTCAAGGAACTTTCCCAGGGGTAACGTCTGTGACATGTTGGAAGAACATGACTAGGCAAGACCATCAGCTAGATTAGCCCAGCAACAAGCAAGCATTGCTGCTGCTAGGTTGCCATCATGGGAGAATGAGAACAGCTGGGAGGCTCAGGAAGAATGGCTGGGGGAGGGCTGTTGCTGCCATTCCCCCCTCCCTATCCCGCATCTGTCAGGCAGACGCCTGACTCTGTCTAATGTTCTGTTTGTTTATCACTCAGGTCTTTTATTGAAAGAGAAACCAATTGTAAAAAACCCAGTTTTTGTTGGCATACATCCAGAAACAAAAAGAAGGTAATTTTTTGCTTCTATTCCAGCTGAATGTAGTTTTATTATCATTATTATTTGTATTTTGGCTACAGTTCAACATAATTTTCCTATAAACTAGAGAGTTCCGAGCTGGTTGCTGATGAAAAGCAAATAGCAAGGTATCAAATGAATAAGTAAACAATGTAAAAATCTATGATCAAATTGTATTTGGAATGATTTATTTTTTAAAAAATCACTTTCATATCCTATGATGATTAACAGTTTGCAGACAAAATACAGCAACACACTATAAGAGCTGGTTAGCATTTTTGCATTCAGCAGAATTCTATTTCTACTGGATAACATATGCTAGCAGCAGCTCAGAGTGGATACATTCACTTTTAACTTGTGTATTAGCAAACATCCATCTCTCTTACTGTATTAATAAGGTGCCAGCACAATGGAAGGTATTCTGTTTATTAGTATCCCTCATTGCTTTTGAACTTCATGTCAATTACAATCTTGCCTTTGTACATCAAATTAAGAACAATGATATATTAAATGTATGAGATCATTGTTGGCACATTGAAAAGTGTCCTCTTTGAAGCTAGCACAGACCATAAACAGTGCATACAAAAAACAAAAATAAAAGACCAGCCATCATGGCTTATCTTCATCTTTAACCAGCATCACAACCTAAAATGGAGCTAGGTTAAGCTGAAGCAGCTGTTAGTTCCAGCTGACTGAAGTTCAACATAGTTTTAGCAGAGGGCAGACTGCCTATCTCATATCTGTTCAGAATCTATCAGAAGTAAATCTAATTCTTTTTCTAACTCGCACCTAGCAGTGCCTTGACTCTCCATTAAATGTGCATCAGTAAGTTCCCCATTGTGGCCCTTCTCTTTTGGAATTCACTCTTAGAGTTTGACTTCAAGCATTATATATTCTTTGTCAGCTTTAGGCAGCAATTCCATGCACACATACCTAGGAATAAGCCTCCAAAAAGCAATTTTCTGAGCAAACACGCATAAGATTGCACTGTTAGGCTGCAATCCTATGCACACTTTCCTGGAGCTAAGCCCCACTGAACACAATAGGACTTATTTCTGGGTAGACATGCATAGATTGTGTTTTCGGGTTTACTGAAATCCTTCTACTAATAACTTTTGACATGGACCCAATTATGGACCTTGCTAGAGCTATCAACTTACAAATGTGTTTTGGCTTTTTATATATAAGCAAAAGAATTGTGTCTTTAGTGTTTTAAAAATGGGTTTGATCCAGACTAACAGTGCATTGTATACATGTCTATTCAGCAGCAAGGCCAATTCAGTGGGGTTTTCTTCAAGGTATGTATGTTTGAATTGTTGCCTAAGTTAGTTAAAGTTAGGTCCCACTGAAATCAACTGCACAGTTATTCACGAACTGATTTCAATGGGAGTTAAATTTAACTAATTTAGTTTGGATCTGACCCATTGTGACACTGACTTTAATAGAGCACTATCAGCTTTAGTAAGTTGTGGTTGCTGCTGTTAAAAGGTAAATGTAGCTTTGCTCTGTAACACAATTAGCATATTGGCTTTGGATTCAAACTGGGGCATCAAAGTTCCCATCTCAAGTGTCAAACAAGAGAACCAACTTGCTTGGCAGTGACCTCATCAAGAATCCCAGCTTCTGAAGCTCTCTACTTCTTGACAGCCCCTTTGGTTAACTGAAAGCAGATTGTAATGTATATTATCATTTACATTTACAGCCCTAAATCTTACTTGTACAATCCAGTTTTATGAGTCTCAGTTTTGTGAAGACCTGCTGTATCGTCAGGTTGCCTTACAGTCTCTGGTAGAGACCACTTGGAATGAAAAAGAGAAAGTGATCAGGCTTCACTTTTCTGCTAATATGAGCTAGTTTGGCACACTAGAGAAACTACTGGCTTTAACTTTAATAAAATTATGCATGGCATTGAGAAAGTGGATAGAGAAAAGTTCTCTCTCTCTCATAATACTAGAACTCGTGGACATTCAAAGAAGCTGAATGTTGGAAGATTCAGGACAGACAAAAGGAAGTACTTCTTTATTCGGTGCATAGTTAAACTATGGAATTTGCTCCCACAAGATGCAGTAATGGCCACCAGCTTGGATGGCCACCAGCTTGGATGGCCACCAGCTTGGATGGCTTTAAAAGAAGATTAGACAAATTCATGGAGGACAGGGCTATCAATGGCTACTAGCTATGATGGCTCTGCTCTGCCAGCCTAGTCAGAGGCAGCATGCTTCTGAAAACCAGTTGCCAGAAGCCTCAGGAGGGGAGAGTGTTCTTGCACTCGGGTCCTGCTTGCGGGCTTCCTCCAGGCACCTGGTTGGCCACTGTGAGAACAGGATGCTGGACTAGATGGGCCACTGGCCTGATCCAGCAGGCTCTTATGTTCTTATGAAAGACCTGCTGTGTTTGACTCATAAGCTAGCTTCTGACATATAATGATCAACTTCACATATCTGATGCAAAAATGAACACAAAGTTTGCAAAACACTTTACACAATAAGGTTACAATGCTCAGCATATTTATTTGAAATTAAGTTCCATAGAAATCAATGGGGCTTTCCAAATATATGTGTTGAGGATCAAGAATCAGGTTCTGAAACTAAACATACTCAACTGTAAACTAAATTCTAATAATACCAATTTAAGATTGTTTAATCCTAAAGTGACATATATCAATATATATTTTTCAGTGAAAAAAACCCCATTTCCAGTCAGGACAGTGAAAAAATATTTTTAACTAAGAAAATGTTAACTGAGACACTTTAGAAAAGCTAAGAAAATTTCAGTCTAGGACTCAACAGAGGGAAGCCCAGGAGAGCTAGTGATCCAGGGCATCCACAGCAAAAAGAATCATTAAAATATGTTTGACATTTGACGTGCTACTGAGAACTAAGGGTTTTGACTGTTCATACTCCTTTTCTCTTCAAGCAATATATTTGTATTATTATAGTTGCGCTTGCCTTGGATGTCTTAGCAGGAACTGATATGGTAGAAAACTAGCTTTCAAATAATCCACAGAAGTACAAAAATACAACATTGGGTCAGTTAAGTATAACTTCTTGCAACTTGCCTCACACTAAAAGCACTTTTAAAGCACTTTTTGTAGAACAAGTTGCTTATTGCCCAAGGCACAACTCCATGCACTATTTGCTAAAGCTACATTCTGTCTTGTTGGTCTTTTGCAAGAAAGAATTCAGCTACTTGGGGAAAGAATGTCACAGTACTTACGCATTTCTGCAAACAGCTGTCTCCTTTCTGCCATGGTAGTTCCTCTTTTCCCACAGTCTTCAATCATTCTGGGCAACAAAAATATTAAGAATATTTTCAGAATCATTCATAAGCTGAACACATTTGCAAAAATGTCTGAAATGTTCCAGTGTATTACTTCTTCCTATTATATTCCCAAACAACACCAGGAACATCCTCTTCAACAATGTATGATATAGATTTTTCCTCAAGCATTTACTTTGGTCCCTCATTGTCACCTCCAAAGAACAATATTTGGTTTTGTTTGAAAATATCACTGCAAATGTTTAAAAACATCATTTCATTAAAATAAAATATTCCATCATTTTGCTCAGTGTGCAGCTTGTTTTAAGACGAACAGCCAAATGCTTTTCACAGTCAGTCAATGTAAAATTCTGCATTTATGTTGTTCCTTCTGGGCCTTTTACCATGGGTTGATGTCTATTTTACGCAGACATAACTTTTGCATTATAACATTTGTGAGAAACTGTACAAGAAGAGCAAGTTTCCTTGTTGCGGTATTACATATAGTTGTAGAACTCATTATGTGAAATTTACCAGCCAAACAGAAATTGAAAGAAACATGAACAGAACACTCCGCTGTAGCTGGTTTCAGCTTTTGCAATAATCTTATCTAGGGAAAATCCACAAGGATATCCAGTTTGAACATTTTCATGCTTATGCCTTTCAGAAACACACCTGTGCAGACAAACAATATGTCAGAAATGGGAATGCAAAATTAATTCCGATGCAAAATGGATGCTGCTCTGCTCATTTTAGTGAGGTCATGCCTCCTGACTTGAATAAAGGCTGATGAAGAGTAGGTTAAGTTACTGTGTTGGGTGAAATCATATTTGCAACGTTACCAACTTCAGCAATTCTTGAAGTTAATAGGTGAAATGGAGAAAGGTTATTGAAGAGCCCTACTTGCCTTAATGGATTTACAGCTGCATCACTGAATCCCTTGTTACATTTCTTCTAATAAAACATTTCTCTACTAGCAGTCTTTCTCAGCTATACATTTCAGCATTTCAGCACCAATCTTTGGCAATATCATAAAATTACTGCCTGCACTTTCCCAAGGCTACTTCTAGCTGCAATGCACTTATAGTATTTGTTTGTACTTCATGTAGATGATCTACCTATTGTTTTAGGGGGAAAGCTGCTAATTCACACCAAGTACAATAACTCTTTAACTGACTCTTTGTGTTTTGCCTTCTTTTTCAAACATCTCCATTACAAATATAAAATTTCATCTCAATTATTCATCTCTTCTATAAAAATAATATCCCAGAACAAAATAATATTCTTTTCATTACACACATTCTATGAGCTTTAAAAATGGGATTGAAAATACTGCTTTGACCTAATTGTATTGTTGGTAACAATAGCAACATTTATTTTTATTTCATTATAAACTATTTCTGTTTCATGTTAATTTTGCCATGCATTTAATCATAGGTCCATTAAGTAACATTTTTGTGGACTGTTTTTAAAGAGTTAAAAATTAATACTGAAATTCTGCATATTTTATATGCTCATTATATGCATTCTTCCCCTAAAATGCACATTTTTGTATGCTTTCAATGCATTTCCACTAAAATATCCACTTCTGTGCACATTTTAAAAACCAGAAGTATATTGCAAAATTCAGAGAAGTGCATCATCTAATTCTGATCCACATGTAAGTCTGGGACTGGTTTGCTTTAAAACAATAGGCCTGTTTGCTTTAAAATGTTCTATTTTCAGCACATAATTAGAAATCAAGTAATATTTAAGTGAAGTTAAAATCTTTATGAGAAACCATATGTGATTACTCCTTACATTTAAACTGTTAACATTATGTAATACAGTGATTTGTCTTTTATATAGTACATCCTTCCCCTTTTTCTATGGATTTCAAAAATCTGTCCACATCAATTTCCCCCTCATTTGAGTAAGAACTGCAAAGGGTATTGTTCACTGAGATGCATGTAGAAATATAACCCTCTCTAAGTATAATGGGAAAGTGTTTTCTAATTCTTCTCTTTCTAGCTTGAAAGCAGATTTGATAATAATGGCAGCAAAATTTCACACACCACACACAAGGCCAATTTTAAATGTTGCATTTATTCAATGTGTTCTCTGTAATAGCAAAAGCACATATGATAGCAGCTCAAGGTTCTACATCTCCCTTTCCTCAGGGTTCTTTTCATTTGACTAGGTCAGAAAAATGACATCTAATCAGGGAAACCAGAGTGAAGCTGAAGGGACAGTGAGTATGAAGTTCTGGAAGAGAAGTTTCATGAAGACAAAAGCAGTTTCCTCAAGACAATGCATGTTGACTTTTGCTTTCTCTCATGCTACTTATGTGGCTGGGCAGTGCTATAAAGCTGACTGCAACATTTCACCTACCGTTAAGCTCCTACTTAGTCAAAAAGGATCTCTTGAACTGCCTACTGGTGGCATGATTAAGACAAACTTCACTTTAAAATAAGCCATCGGTGACAGACTTAGGTTGGGTAGGATGGCTGGCCTTCGACACTTTGATGGTTCTGAGTCTGGATAGTGGCAGATTGGAATACTATTAAGACATAGTTTCAACTCTGGCACCACTTATTATTGTCTCTTGGCAGACAGTTTCCATCATAATCCAGAAGATAAAGCTGAAATTCTGGCCCAAACATATTCTTTTTGTGTAATTAAATGTATTTTTTTAAAATGAAGATAAAATATTTTCTCATTGCTCCTCAAAACACATTTATTTATTTATTTGATTTATATCCCACCCAGTAGGAGCCCAGGGTGGCAAACAAAAGCACTAAAAACACTTTAAAACATAATAAAAACAGACTTGAAAATATATTAAAACACAACAACCATTAAAAACATATTAAAACAAACCATCTTTAAAAATATTTTTAAAAAACCTTTAAAAACATTTTTAAAAAGGTTTAAAAATATATTAAAAAGCAATTCCAACACAGATACAGACTGGGATAAGGTCTCTACTTAAAAGGCTTGTTGAAAGAGGAAGGTCTTCAGTAGGTGCTGAAAATATAATAGAGATGGTGCCTGTCTAATATTGAAGGGGAGGGAATTCCAAAGGGGAGGTGCCACTACACTAAAGTTCCATTTCCTATGTTGTGCGGAACAGACCTGATAAGATGGCATCTGCAGGAGGCCCTCACCTGCAGAGTGCAGTGATCGACTGGGCATATAAGGGATAAGATGGTCTTTCAGTATCCTGGTCCCAAGCTGTATACGGCTTTGTACACCAAAACTAGAACTTAGCCCAGTAGATAATAGGTAGCCAGTGCAATTCTTTCAGTAGTGGAGTGACATGTTGGTGATAACCTGGCTCCAGTGAGCATTCTCGCTGCTGCATTTTGCACCAGCTGCAGCTTCTGGACCAGCTTCAAGGGTAGCCCCACATAGACTGCACTATAGTAATCCAGGGAGGTTTCCAGTGCATGGACAACAGTGGTCAGGCTATCCCTGTCCAGATATGGCCACAGCTGTCTTACCATCCGAATCTGGTGAAAGGCACTCCTAGCCACTGAGGTCACCTGGGTCTCTAGCAACAAAGATGGATCCAGGAGCACCCCCAGACTATGAACCTGCTCTTTTAAAGGGAGTATGATCCCATCCAAAGCAGGCAACTGACCAATTATGCGAACTCGGGAACCACTAACCCATAGCGTCTCTGTCTTGCTAGGATTGAGAGTTAGTTTATTGGCCCTCAATCAGCCCACCACAGAGTCCAGACAGGGGTCCAGGACTTGCACAGTCTCTCCTGATTCAGAAGTTACAGAGAAATAGAACTGGGTATCATCAGCATACTGTTGACATTTTGCCCCAAATCTCCTGATGATCGCTTCCAAGAGCTTCATATAGATGTTAACAGCATGGGGGAGAAGACATTACCCTGCGGCAACCCACAACACAACTTCCAGGGGGCTGAAAGACAATCGCCCAATGCTACTCTTTGAAAATGACCCTGGAGATAGGATTGGAACTACTGTAAAACAGTGCCTCCGATACCCATCTCACCAAGTCAGCCCAGAAGGATACCATGGTCAATGGTATCAAAAGCCACCGAGAGATCAAGTAAGAAGAACAGGGTTGCACTCCCCCTGTCCTTCTCCCAAAAAAGGTCATCCTTCAGGGCAACCAAGGCCAATTCAGTCCCATAACCAGGCTTGAACCCAGACTGGAATGGGTCAAGATAATCTGTTTCATCCAAGAGTACTTGCAATTGCTGCACCAACCCTCTCAATCACCTTCCCTAAGGGGGTATTTGCGACTGGGCGGTAGTTGTCGCAAACCAATAGGTCCAGGGTGGGCTTTTTCAGGAGCAGTGAATCACCACCTTTTTCAAGGAGGCTGGAACCACTCCGGCCCACAATGATGCATTGACCCACACCCTGGATCCACCTGGTCAAGCCACCTCAGAAAGTTTTAATTAGCAAGAAGGGCAAGAGTTGAGAGGACACATTGATGGCCGCATCATCACAAGCACCTTGTCTATGTCATCAGGTCGCATCAACTGAAACCATTCCAAAAAAGTTGCAGCAGATGTTGCACTGGACACCTCACTGGGGACTACAGTAGATGTGGATGAAGTATCAAGATTGCTATGGAGGCAAGCAACTTTACCCTGAAAGTGCCTTGCAAACAATTCACAGTGGACCCCTGAAGGGTCTAAAACTCCATTTCCTGGAGTTGACGTCAACAGACCCCTGACAATAGAGAAATGCTCCACTAGAGGATGCAATGGTGGCAGAGAAGTGGGCCTTCTTCACCGCCCTCACCACCACACAGTAGGCATGATTATGATATTTTACTTGTGCCCAATCAGCCTGACAGCACATCTTTCGCCATTTGTGCTCTAACTGTCATCCAGCATTGTCAAACAAACTGCCTGAACCTGAGTTCTTCTAACAACTAGTTGATATAACTTTTATTTACTTTATTCGTGAGCACTCTAATTGTATACAAAAAATAAATTATTTGTCCATTTGAATTGAACAAAATCCCATAACTTGACCTGTAAATCAATGTTGCAAGGCCCTGCAACAAAATATTGCAGTATAGAGCAGTCCTGTACACTGTTCAAGTCAGCCAGCCATGCCTTTCCTCATGACTTTCCATTCATGCCTCCTGCTACCTTAAAACATGGTGGTGAGATTGTTAACTGGGGCCAGGCATTATGGACAGATTACATCTGTCCTTTGTTGCCTTCACTGTCTCCCTATTCATTTCCAGGCCCAATTCAAAGTGCTGATTTTGACCTACAAACCCTTATATGGCTTGGGACACGAGTGCCTAATGAAACATCACTTCCCATGTGTATTTAGCATGCTCTCTGAGTGCCTCCTCATGCTGATGTACAGGAGTTTACTATGAGGGAGAGGGCCTAGTGTGAAATGCTCTCCCTAGAGAGGGCCACTTGGCACCCACCTGAATGTCTTTAAAGAGCCAGGCAGTGCCTTTTCTCTTCTCTGAGGTCTTTTAACATCTATCTAGATTTTTTTTTTAGTTACCTTAATATTATTTCATATGTCTCTGCCAAATGGATGCCAATTAGTTGGGTTTAGCTTATGTGTGGGAGTTCTAGCTCTTATTAATTGCTAAGATGATTTTTGCTGGGGTTGATATTTGTTTATTTTTATGCTAGGCTTGATTGTTAGTATGAACAGTGTTTTTTTGTGTTTTGATGTGTTTTAATGTTTCTTTTATACTAGTGTAGTACATTGCCTAGAGACTGTTGCCTAGAGATTTACATGAGGCAACTGAGAAACAAAATAAGCAATTAATAATCCTTTTCCCAGAGCCCACATTGATGAGATTAATGAAGTGAAGCCACCAAAATATTATTTCTCTATAGTGAGATTGGCTCTATGACTGCTCTTTAACAATGTAGACAAAGCTACAGATCATGGCTCAAACGTTAAAGGAAAATGTACAAAAACTGGTAGAGCCAGGCATTTGGTGGGCTACTACCAAACACAAGAGTATTTACAAGAGCTTGGACTGGGAGCCCCGATATGTAGTGAAGGAGAGAGTGCCTCCATTTTCCATCTTGGAGTTTTCATCCAGTCTGACAGGCAACTCTGGAGGGATGGCTGACTTTCAATGTAGCTCTTGGGCCAAAAAAGGCCATCTTTAGGCTAGATGAAAGCTCTGGGGCAAAGAGTTGAGGAGGGATGGCTCTCCCCACCTCTTCATCCAAGACACTCCTAGCAGTTTTCCAACTGCATGATATCATGACAAGAGAATCCAGGTCTATTTCAGCCATTTGTCCTGTATCCCACCTATCTCTTGGAGTATGACTAGATTATTATCTATTAGTATTGATTAAGCACTTTAAATATTCCTAGGTGCTATACAATGTAGCCAACAGGTCCCTGCACAATGTCTTACGATCTAATATACATAAGACAAAAAAAAGATCAGGACTGAAAGAAAAAATATGCAAATATGCATAGGCTGCGCAACTCCCACTGAACTCCATGGGGCTTACTTATGGGATTGTACTGTTAGGTACCAACTGTTACATAAAAATAACGTCATACAGAAGCAAATATGTAGATGTGAAGGAAGGAGCAAGATCATACTTGCTGCCCCTTTCTCAGCCTCTGCAAATTGACTGGCTCTTACACACAAAGCCCACATGTATAACATGTACATTCAAAGGTAGTGGTCGGAAGACACCAGTCAACACATGGTAGTTGGAGGCAAGGTCATTCTCATCCTTCATGCATTTCTTCTGTTCACATTTGTTGCATGAAAATGGCTAGAGTCCCAGTAGAACAGCCACTGCAGCAGGCAATTTTGGTGGGGGAGGAGTAAAGTGGCAGTCTCTCCCCTCTTAGGCCAATGGAAAGGGCTTCCCAATCTCATCTTTTCTTCTGATACAAAGAGGTGGAATGGTGATGTACAGATTCCCAGCTTGCAGTGACTGTACTCATAGAGCTCACAACACAAATATACTGACTGCTTAAGAATCTTGAAAGGGGGAACTATATAGTTCAGACAGAGTTTTACTTTTTTACTTTAATTTAAAAGGAGTATTGCATATTAAAAGAAAACCTAGCCATCAAGTTTCTACTTCTCTTGAAGAAAACTGGTCTACCAAACGGAATGACAAATAGAATTTTCAGAAGCCAAAATTAATAGATGGATACTGGTGCATAATTTAGTATTAATAAAAAGAATGCTGTGTATATAATTCTGCGGTAACATATTTACAAAACAAAGAAACCAAGGACTAATTTAGTAAAAAAAAAAGTTTTATCTTTTTCCTTCTCACTTACCTATGTGTGTGCAACATGAAGCTGTACTAGGTTTCATCCTAGAACAGGAGTGACTCACCCAGTGAGACAGAGCTGCAGCAATAACCTCTCAGCCACAGCATTCCTGCCGTTCACTAAGAGGGCCAAGACAACAGGAGGTCAGGGCTATGCGGGTGCATTAATGGGAGCTGCTGCTGCTGGGAAGCTTTTGCTGCAGTTGTGCCCTACCAGGCGAACCACTCCTATCCTAGAATCTTCAGTCAAATTAACTGAATAACTCTGCTTTATGCTTATCACATGAGACTGGTTTATCTTCCTGTCATATTCTACTACAGAGTATTAATCTAAACTCCTTCATTATAAAGCCAGCTTTGATGCAAACCTATGCTGTTTTGCCCCAGAGAAAATGCAGCTAACTGATAAAAAATACATCATAGATCAGACATTCCATATTAGAGGGAACATGCTAAAATAATTTAATCAATAATATATTTGGCATCATTTATTTATTTTCTTACATTTATATCTATCATGGCACCAAGATGGCATACATGTGGTTCCTATCATCCAGGCACTGACCAGATCCAGGCCTGCTTACCTTCAGCAAGATGGTGGTCTCATGTACCTTCAGACCATTTCACCAAACCAACAAAATACCCAAAGGATTATGCAATGTGTAGTGAAGAGCCAGGTGTCCAGTTCCATGGGAGCTTGGGGTTCACAGGGAAAGCAGGCAGAGTCCACTCAAAGCAAAGAGAAAACATGAATAGGACCTTGGACAGGTCCAAGAGGATCCTGCTGGCTAAAGTATTGTCTTCTTAAGACAGCTACAGTAGATGTTGTCTCTACAGAGCTAGACCCAACTGAAGCTTTCAGAACATAGCAACATACACACCAGACCTTGCACCTTCATCCACAATCAAATCATGGATGAGTGTAGTTTTACTGTGTACCATTCTGGCACTAAACAACAGCACACACAGGCCAGTGGGCACAGCAGATGAACAACCAAAAACCCATGCATGGGGGAGAGGGAGCAAAAAACAAGGCATAGATAGCCTTGCTTTCATCTTCTGTATCACTTATCACTTCCTCATGGCTATACACCCTTCTATCCATGATTACTAAAACTAGGGTGGCATCACCCACATCCCTTCTTCCCAAGATTTCTCCTAAACACATGACAAACAACAGCAGCCCATTAACAAAATCTGCCACAACCAGTTACCACAGTAGGCATCTGAGAGAATGGGGAACAGTGTTACTAGAAGTACACAAGACCCACCCAATACCTGTCACAATGGCACATCTACTCTCCCACCATCTTCTGCCCAGGAAGAGATGGCCTGCTACCAGTTGCAGACTCTCACTCTGAAGGCTTTCTTGTATCATACAGGTCACTGTGTACAGGCTCTCACCCTGTGCAAGTTCCACACATGCACCCTTGGCTCTCCCCACTACCCAATCTCCTCTAGAGTGCTTCCAAAGGGACAACTCCCTTTGGTGGCAACTCCAACAGCAGCAGATCTGCTGCCCAAGGGCAGCCAGGCTTTTATGCCCCCAGACCCAGCCAGGAGCTGATGCAAGAGGCTGCAAGTTTGAGCTCAGCCTTTTTCTAGAATTTGGGTCAGGTGGTGGTGGGGTCCCAGTCCTTACATCATTTACCAGGGACCTCAGCTGTCTCAAGAGACAGCAACCCAGAGGAGCGAGTAAGCAAGCACCCAGATGCTCAAGTACTCACTCCCAGGATAGACGTTCTCTAATCCCCCAGTGCTGCAGCTGTGGCTCATATGCATCTATGGGTCCAAAACCTTTACAGCAGAAATAAAATGTTGAATGAATAAGAGGAACAGAAGAGGAGCAGCAAATAAAACTGAGGCAAACGTGTTGTTTAACAAGACATACCAATTAATAAATTTAAAAAGTGAACACTAAGACAAATCCAATTAAAATACAAAACAGAATGTTTTCAACCAAAGAAAAACTGCCCCATTTGACTTCATCTGTTGAGGCCAAAGAGAAAGTACAATTAGTACTATGTTAAAGCTCTTTCGCTCTTTCTAGGCACAGTTGAGAGCATTATCTTTGGTTAAGTCTACTGCTATCTCATTCTGCACTAGCAGTGTATTTTTAATAAAGATAGACAAATTACTAATATTTTACATTTTACAAAACAGGTCATGTTTTGTACACTCATTTATTTTAGATATTGTTATACTTTGTAATTAACTGTGACCAACATACCTTAACCATATTATCCTAAAAGCAAAACATAGGTTTTAAAATAAGAATATTGCTGATTATTCCCCATCATTTATGGGTAGCCTATATATGTTTCAGACATATGCCAGGATCTCCACTTCCTAGCTTTTGGCTTAAAACTCACATTTGGAAAGCTGTTGTTTTTTTCTTCAAGAAAGGATGAACAATGAACTGGACACGTTTTGAGATCTGTCAAAGTATTCAGATGATTGTGGACCAAACACATACCTATCTTTGTATAATCAGCTCCAAAGGTGGGCACCTGCCAGGGCCCAAAACTGTAAGAAGACCCATCATTCCACCAGTGCCACCATACTCATTTTCCATGGAACTCTCAAGACATCTAGAGACAATGCGATAGAATACTCAGTTTGCACATTCCGCCTCTTCCAGATTAAGGGTAACTTGCCTGAGGAACCCCAAAATTCTGGTGACAGAATTGCAATGACTTTCTCCAAAAGTGTGTGTAAAATCCACTGTGCATTAGGATGGAATGGCTAACCTTTGACCCTCCAAATATTGCTATACAACTCCCATCATCCCTGACCATTGCTCATGGTGGTTGGGTTGGATGGGAGAACAATATTTTTAGGGTCACTGGTTCCCTACCCCATCTTAGGGCAAAACTGTGCTATTATGTGGGAGATCAGTGGTTGGATTTCCTGATGCATTTTTCTTCTGCTTAGCAATGGGGAGATTTGGACTGGGTTTATGTTGCAGGGGTGGTTAACCCTTTCCCTTCATGCTGATCCCCCAATGCAAATTCCCCCTCTGTTATTAGCTGGGGAGTGGAAAACATCTAACTTGACACTGTCAGGACCCACAGAGGTCTATATAGCTGATGGTTAAGTTCTGGAGTAGGCAGACAAGCATACAAATGGCCAGATGCAGATGGCGTGGCCTAAGATAAGTTAGTGATCAGGTTCAAGAGCATGTATACAAGGAAACAGGATGAGGAAGCTGGGGTGGGGGTCACACGAGAGGAGTCTATTTAGCCACTTCTCTCATAGCTGAGTTGCTTGGACTAGGGAGCCAAGCCCCGGACGCTTCAAATAGAAGACCAGCAGGACACCTATTGATTTCCCAGGCCACTTGATTTCTTTGACTAGTTGTGGTCTCTCTTCCGGCCACCATCATGGGAGATACCATAGAGCAGCAAAGATCAGGTCAGGCAGTCCCTTCAGTGGCACAGAGAGTAAGGCACTTGGAACTTGCTTTCAAACTCTCTTGTCCAAGCCCACTGGCCTCTCACACACATATTATCCTGTTCTGATGGTGTTGGGGCTCACAGAGAAAGTGGAAACAACAAACCAGCAGGTTAAGTCAGGTCCAGAAAAATGTCAAGTCTCTTTAAGGAGGTCAGGACCCTGTGTAGCTCCCAGTAGGCCCTGCTGGCTGAGCTTTGGAAGATTCTGTCTGAGCCCAGTACCATCTGGGCCATCTGAAGGCTTATGTAGGCTGGCAAGGGAAGGTGATTGAGAGGGTTGTGGTGCAGCAATTGCAAGTACTCTTGGATGAAACAGATTATCTTGACCCATCCCAGTCTGGGTTCAGACCTGGCTATGGGACTGAATCTGACCTGGTCGCCCTGATGGATGACCTTTATCGGGAGAAGGACAGGGGCAATGTGACCCTGTTATTCTTACTTGATCTCTCAGTGACTTTTGATACCATTGACCATGGTATCCTTCTGGGCCGACTAGGTGAGATGGGTACTGGATGCACTATTTTACAGTGGTTCCGATCTTATCTTCAGGGTCGCTCTCAGAGAACAGCATTGGGTGACTGTATTTCAGCCCCCTGGCAGTTGTGCTGTGGGGTGCCGCCAGGTACTATCTTGTCCCTCATGCTGGTTAACATCTATACGAAGCCCTTGGGAGCAGTCATCAGGAGATTTGGAGCGAGGTGTCAGCAGTATGCTGATGATACCCAGCTCTATTTCTCCATAACATCTGAATCGGGAGAGGCCATGCAAGCCCTGGACCACTGCCTGGACTCAGTGGTGGGCTGGATGAGGGCCAATAAACTGAATTCTAGCAAGACGGAGGCACTGTGGGTTGGTGGTTCCCGAGTTCGGATAATTGGTCAGTTGCCTGCTTTGGATGGGGTCATACTCCCTCTGAAAGAGCAGGTCCGTAGTCTGTGGGTGCTCCTGGATCCATCTTTGTTGCTAGAGACCCAGGTGACCACGGTGGCTAGGAGTGCCTTTTACCAGCTTTGGCTGGTAAGACAGCTGCAGCCGTTTCTGGACCAGGATAGCCTGACCACTGTTGTCCACGCACTGGTAACCTCCAGGCTGGATTACTGTAATGCGCTCTATGTGGGGCTGCCCTTGAGGTTGGTCTGGAAGCTGCAGCTGATGCAAAATGCGGTGGCAAGACTGCTCACCAGGGCAGGGTATCGCCAACATGTCATCCCGCTGCTGAAAGAATTGCACTGGCTGCCCATTTGCTACCAGGCCAAGGTCAAGGTTCTAGTTTTGGTGTACAAAGCCCTATATAGCTCAGGACCAGGATACCTGAAAGACCACTTTACCCCTTATCTACCCAGTTGATCACTGTGCTGTTCAGGTGAGGGCCTCCTGCAGATACCATCTTATCAGGAGGTTCATTCTGCACAATATAGGAAACAGACCTTTAGTGTGGCGGCACCTACCCTGTGGAATTCCCTCCCCTTGATTATTAGGCAGGTGCCATCTCTGCTATCTTTTTGGCACCTTTTGAAGACTTTCCTCTTTCAACAAGCCTTTTAAGTTGAGACCTATCCCAGTCTGCATCTGTGTTAGAATTGCTTTTTAATATGTTTTTTTAAATAATGTTTTTAACCCTTTAAAAAAGTTTTTTATATGTTTTAACGTTGTTTTGTTTTAATGTATTTTAAGATCTGTTTTTATGATGTTTTAAAGTGTTTTTAGTGCTTCTGTTTGCCGCCCTGGGCTCCTGCTGGGAGGAAGGGCGGGGTATAAATTAAATAATAAATAAATAAATAAATAAATTTATAAAATCCATTGCCTTTCCCATAAAAAGCACCAGGAAGGAGTACAACATTAAATACAAAACCAATGTAATCAATAAAAATACAAATCAGTAATAGAACTATATAGAACAGTGGCTCCCAGACCTTTCCCCCCCCCCACAGACCACTTGAAAATTGCCAGTGATCTTTGCAGACCACTTAATTATTTTTCTGTTAGAGCAGTTGTACAACACTATGCTAGATGCTGTATTATTTTTAATTGTATTTTTGCTTCTTTTATTTCTTATATTTTATTACAATTTGAATTCCATAGAATTCAAATTGTAATTCCATAAAATAAAATATAAGAAAAGCAGCAATAAAATACAATTAAAATGAATGAGAATATTTAATACAGACGTGTCACAGACCACCGCTCATGGACCAGTTTGGGAACCCCAGCTACAGAAGCAATGTTATACTCCTGGACAGTGGGAGACAGCACTGCCTATGAACACTTTTCTTTTTCAACAAGCCTTTTAAGTTGAGAGCTATCCCAGTCTGTCTCTGTCAGATTTGCTTAATATGTTTTTTAATAATGTTTTTAATCTTTTAAAAAAAGATTTAAAAATGTTTTTACCGCTGCTTTGTCTTAATGTATTTTAAGATTTGTTTTTATGATGTTTTAAAGTGCTTTTAGCGCCTTGTTTGCCGCCCTGGGCTCCTGCTGGGAGGAAGGGTGGGATACAAATCAAATAAATAAATAAATAAATATGAAGCTTTGGAGTAAAGGGGTACATCTGTGTGCAGTGGTTAGAGTGTCAGGTTAAGACTTGAGAGACCACTCAGTCATGAAGCTCACTGGGTGATTTTGGACCAACTCTCATCCTAAGCTACCTCACAGGGTTGCTGGAGATCGAGAAGAGAGGACATTGCCTTATACCGAATCAGACCACTGGTCCATCTAGCTCAGTACTGTCTACACTAACTGGCAGCAGCTCTCCAGGATTTCAGACAGGATTCTCTCCTAGCCCAGTCTGGAGATGCTGGGGACTGATGCAGATGCTCTACCACTGAGCTACAGCCCTTCCCCTGAGCTCACTGGAGGAAAGGCAACATATCAATGCAATGATAAAATAAATCATACTAACAAATCTAAGAGATGTCAATTAGATAACCAAGCTGGAATTGTTAGGCCAGTATCCTGCAAATAGGGATTTTGTTCTGGAACATGCAAAAGAGTTCTGAAATGCACTTGGCTGCTCTGAACATTATTTCATATGGCAAGAACAAATGGTAAATGGAGAAGCCATCAAATTGGCATCTTCTTCGTTTAGTCATGCTCATTTTGCACTCCCTCCACTGATGGAGACAGTTGTCAAAATATGCTGTGGCCTCCAAAAGCTCCAGATTCTGGCAGAAGTAATCTCAAAGTCCTGAGGGCAAATTAATTCTGCAGTTGTAAGGTACAGCTGAGCTCACTACACATACAGCACTTCTTGCCTTTCCCCCTTCACCTTCTGTAGCATCAGTGTGATGTTGTCAAAGAAACAGCTGCAGGGAAATGTTTCTTCTGCAGTGGAGCACATCACTGTAAGCATTCTGCCATACACAAATCAGAGGAAATTTGAAGAGGAATGTGGGCAAGAATGGAAGATCCTGACACCAACAATTAGTATGACCTTGATTCAAGGTACATGCAACTTCCCTCGACAGGAAGAGATATTTACTGAGCTCATTTTTATTATTTTCAGCTTTTAAGCACTGAAGACTTCCAATTTTTCACTGAAAAGCTTGAAATATGATATTCGGGTTACAAGGCACACATTTTTAAAATTTATATGTAGTTTCCCCTCCCCCCTCCCGCATAAAATTCTCTACTATAGAGGGACCTTTTTTAGTACAGCAGATGGAGACTATTCATACCTTCCCTTTTCCAGGAAGCTTCTGGGTCATCCCCTTAGTTCCTATCGTAACTAAGCTAAAGTAAGCTAAAGTACATATTGTTTCCTGGCCTACCATCCACTTCCTACCTTCATATGTTGTTTTGCTATGCATATTTTAGATTGTAAGTCATACCTGTTCTGTGTAAAGAGCCCTGTACATAGATAGGGCCAAATAAATACAATATACCTTTACCAAATTTGGGATACTGAAACTTGGTGGGCAACAGGATTGACAACCCATGTTTTTATCCGTCCTGCTCCCAGCATCACTTCCACATGTTAAACATATTTCTTTTGGTTGCCGTTAAATTGTTTTGTTATGTTTGCCACCCTGGGCTCTTTCGAGAGGAAGGGTGGGATATAAATTTAATAATGAAAATAATAATGAAAAATTTGTATATTTGTGCAAGGTGGATGCTCTGTCTCACTTTCCCACCATGCATTCAATTCCCCAGTTTGGTGAAAGTGTGAAAGTGGGGAAGGGCCATAGCTCAGTGGTTAGAGCATCTGCCTTGCAAGCAGAAGGTCCCAGGTTCAATCCCTGGCATTTCCAGGTAGAGCTGAGAGACAGACTGTGCCTGAAATCCTGGAAACCCACTGCCAGTCAGTGTAGACACTACTATGCTAGATGGACCAATGGTCTGACTTGGTATAAGGCAGCTTCCCATGTTCCTAATGAATGCCTCATTGACAACAATGGAAATTAACAGAGGTGCAATATTCACAGCCCCTTCTGCCATTTCCCACCATTCTTCTTAGTTTTCTGGGCTTCATGGGGGCTGTTTGGGGGAGGGAGCTCTTTAACTCAGAAGACCATTTTATGGTAAGAAAAAGTGCCCACAAGTAGTAAAATCACTTTCTCTGCAGTATTTTTCCAGCAATGGCAAGCTGTTCACAACAGCCAAGAATTAAGAGAATTGTACTGCAGACATAGGAGCTGTGGTGAAATAGGCTGTTCCTGATTGACTGCTGACAAAGGTTTTTAAAGTCTTACTGTTCTCATGTAGCTATATATCATTTGTAGCATTAGTAGGAGGGCCAATCTATAATGATCTGTCTCATTTTCATTACAAGCATTAATTGGAAGGTTGCTTTTTTTCCTTTCTGAAACTAGAAGAGATATGAAAAGAAATTATGTCCTAGGATGACAAGATGAGGATGTGACAAACACACAACCAAACTGAAGGATCTTTGAAAACTAGTTTAAAACTGAAGCCAGGAACAAATGTTTAACAGAAATTAAGTCCTAACTGGAGATTATAAATCTTTTTATAAACCCAACCACAAAAATCAGATTTTGCAGTTTGACTGTTAGCATTATCTCAGTGCAGTCAGTCTTATTGCTTTAACTCAAAAATACTACATCTTAGCTGAGTTTAGAGGATGCTTGAGGAATCTGATCTTTGCAACCTGTAATATGAATCATCATCATCATCATCATCAATTAATTAATTCACTTTATATCCTGCCCTTCCTCCCTAAGCAGCCCAGGGTGGCAAACACATAAATGTTTATTAATAATAATAATAATTATTATTATTAATACTACAACTGCTACTATTTGATTTATTAGTAACTTGTTACCTGAAGGTCTCCAAGCGACTTACAACATACAACAATTAAAACATCTTAAAAACAATTTCAATACAGATGCAGACTGGGAAAGGGCCAGTTCCTATATTGTGAGGAACAGACTTCCTGATAAGATGATATCTGCAGAGGCTCTGACCTGCAGAGTGCATTGTTTGATTGGGGATATAATGGGTGAGACAATCTTTCAGGTATCCTGGTCCCACGCTGTATGGGACTTTGTACACCAAAACCAGCACCTTGAATTTAGTCTGCTAGGTAATTGGCAAGCCAGTGTTTCTGACAGGCAACTCCCAGACTAATGTACAGATTGGAAGTTAGTTATCCACTAGCTCAGCCTTTCCCAACCAGTGTGCCTCCAGATGTTGTTGGGCCACAACTCCCATCTTTCCTGACCATTGGCAATGCTGGCTGAGGCTGATGGGAGTTGTGGTCCAACAACATCTGGAGGCACACTGGTTGGGAAAGGCTGCACTAGCTTTTGCACCTCCTGAATGTTTTAACACAATTCTCAGTTCTGAATACTTTCAACATGAAAAATACACATTTAAAATCAGTGGCATCACTAGGGTTGGTGTCACCTGGTGTGGTAACTCATGGTGTCACCCCATGGACCTCCTCCCGTACCAGACCTAGGGTGCCTAGGGCTCTGGGTTAGGGTTGCCATATTCCAGTTCCACAAATCCGGGCAGGCTAATTTGCATATTATGCAAATTATTTGCATATTTAATATTTGGATTGTCCAATTGTTTTGTTTTTGTGCCTAGGAATTACCACCAAAAACTGGGGAAAGATTTGAGAAATCTTATTTTAAAAAAACTTAACATTTTCAGCCTTAAATGCCTAGACTCTAGTTTCCAACACTATGGAATGTTGATTGATTAAGAAGATTTATATCCTGCCCTTCTGCTGTTAAAAACAGAGCTCAGGACAGCTTACAAATATAATAAAAACAATAAAAATGCACAATCAATATAAAAACATAATAAAAACACAAAATAGCAACAAACATAAAGTAAGTCAGGGCAGCAGTACGGTTAACCATTACATATACGATATATTTCAGAGATGTGGTGGGTGGAGAAAAACAAGCCAAAATGTTAGGAAAAGGAGTCTTTCACGCCACATGCTCAGTTCTAAATACTGTTGCAGCAAGTTTTACAAGTTCCTCCAGTATTCCACTGGTGCAGGCACTCAGACATTCAAAGTATCTGTATGTTTCTTAGGTTTTATAAAAGCAGAGCTTTGCTTAACTCAAAATTTCTTCTCCCTTTGATCAACCACATCTACACAGGTTCCACCTCCATACTCAAAATGAAACTGGGCCTGGAAGTGTGCAACAACCCCGCACATACCTTGCTAATTAGATTACCAATGCCAGGATGTCTGTCTTATCGACTACTCTCCTGCTCCCCCCCCCCCCCCCGGGCATCATGAAAGACCCAGTCCTGGGCTCAGAAACAAAATAAATATCTGGTCCTCTTCAAAGTACTGATAAGCCTCTTGTTTTAATTAAAATAATAATTATAAGTTCTTGCTCTTATCACTAATGGGAGTTAATTATCTTGCATATGCTGCTGTTGCTTCTATGGCTGTAACAGAGTGAGGTTAAAGATAAGTGAAATGCAAATAGGAAAAAAACAACACAAAAGGCAGTAACACTTTCCTAAATGTAATATCATACCAACCACAACAAGATTCCTATGAGTAAGGCAGAAAACTAAGCATCTCACAACCAGTCAGGATTCCTAACCAAAAACCAAAAATAGGATAAATGAAGAAATATTTATATAAGCATGACTATCAAATATATTTATTATTTACACAAACTGTAAAGATATTTATAGTGCAATCCTAGGTTTATTTAATCAGAAGCAAGTCCCAGTGTATTTAGTGGAACTTATTCAAACAGGGACAGAACTGCAACCTCAAGTGATAAGCAACTTCATTCACACAACCCAAAATTCTGAATCATGCCACTTTGCGCTGTTTTGCAACTGTTTATACTTGTGTTTATGGTTATTGGATTTTAAATGGCTTTATTTCTTGTTGTGAGCTGCCTTGGTTTCCAACCCTATCTCACAGGGTTGTTGGAAAGACTACACACACACACACACACACACACACACACACACTGCAGATGTATAAATACATTCAGCCCATATAATAGTTTATTGTCAAACCAGTTGGTCATTGCAGAAAAATCAGTATTAGTTTAAAGAAAATCAGTATTAGTTTCCTACAGAATAAAAACTGTAATACCTAAGTAAGCCCTGCCTACTTGCTTTAAAATAGGACTGGGGGGGGGGAACACAGAAAGAGAACACAAACACAATTCTTTTTTACATTCACTCCAAAGTCCCATTGATTTTCAGCACATTCATAACCATGTCTACTCAAAAGTAAGTCCTATTGAATTCAATGGGATTTACTCTGGACGTATGGGATTAGCAATGCTTTTACCCCCACAAAAGCAAGTATTGGGAAGGTTTTCAAAACACTGCCCAGGATCTGACTCCTACACACAAGAGGGGAAAAAACTGAAATGTATATACTTACCCAATTTATGAGATTTTCAGATAAACAGGGGGAAACCACAATTTTCTGGCCTTGCAATGAGGTTTACTAGACACTGCCACAGGTCAACCAAACACTTCACTGATTGGCTGCAATCCTGAACGGGCGGGGTTAAAGCTACGAAGTGCTATACAGTAGTTTAAAAAAAGATTTAATGGGGGGATGACGTTTTTATGTATATCTCGAGAACCGGACCACCTAGAAACTTAATTTTTTTTTAATTAAAGCTGAGAATCTGGGCCAGCTAAGGGGCTAAACGGGCGCTGGGTGGCATGCAAAGAATCTGGGTAAAACCCGGCTAACCGGGCAATATGGCAACCCTACTCTGGGTGACACCCCCCTCTCATGGTGTCACCCTGGTGCGGTCCGCACTCCCCACACCCGGCTAGTGATGCTGCTGTTTAAAATGTGTATTTTTAAATGTGAATTTTTAAATGTGAATATTTGTGCAGATGCTGTTTTTAAAGTTGTGGATTAATGCAGAGACATGTCATAACAGACTTATGAATGAACCCAGACTGGAATTTTATTTTTATGACATTTATATCCTGATTTGCCCGTTTCTAACTGAGCTGTATTGCTATTCTTGTTTTTGTTATCACAGTTATATCCCAACAGTCTTCTCTGGAGCTCAGGGGAATGCACATGAAGCTGTACTACTTTAATCTCAAAGCAAGCCCGTGAGTACATCGCTTTCAAAGACAGCAGCTTTTACAAAGCCACCCAATCAACTTTATGGCTGAGCTGAAATTTGAACCCTAGTCTATCCACAGCCAGACTACCACTTTGATTTCTTACATATTCTCACGATCGTCACACTGCATATTTCTTACTAGTTCATTTTGTGCAATACAGCAGAACACTTACAAACATTCTTCCTCCTGAATCTTCAGAAATTTGAATTGCAGGGTAATTAAATAAAAACTGGATATACAGGGTTGAGATTAAACAAACTACAATTTTGAAGTCAGAAACATGGTATGATGAGATGTCCAGGTGAGCTGGCATTGATAACTAACTGAGATGCCTCTCTACGGACATGTTTACACCCAGGACCCACTCTCCCCTTGCAGTGGGTGATACAATGTATGCTCAAGTGGAGCTCCCCACTGAAGCCATCTGCAACCTCTTTCCAACAAAAAACAACAATTCCTCATCTGGAGCTGTGAATGTCTTGATCATTCTGCCAAAGTTCTGACAAATATATTGACACAAAGAACACAAAGAACCAAACTCATGCAATTAGGCTTTCATGACTTAAGCCCCATCCAGGGCAAGGAATGTTTCAGGGAAGGAGGGGAAAAGGTCACTCCCACAGCCAATTAAAATAAATACTTTAATTTAAAAGTATTTAAATTATACTTAAGTACTTTTAGGTCCAAGTATAGACTAATCAAGTGAAGGCAGGTGTGCTCCTCTGCCTGAGTGGGCACTCCAACTAACTTCTAGATGGGAGATTGAGTTTTATACCCAAAGCCTCACAAATCATGACTCATACATTCACGTGGCTTTCTCTTGGAAACTCTTTCTTTGCTGGCACAAGGAATTTCCTTCTTTTATGTATAGATCTATGGTAACACAAAATACGTTACTGGATTATAGGAAGACCACATGCTTCCCTGGCCAACTTTAAAACATCCACATGCAGATTATCTTACAGCGCAGCTAGCATGGAAGTTTTTGTTCCTTAACTGTCAGAGTGACACTTGATAACAAAAATGCTTTCCTATTAAGAAGTCATTTTAAGACTGTCAAAACAGAATAAGACATGTCCTCTACAAATAACCAATTACTGTTTGGGTTCTGAATTGCAGATATTAATAGATATAGCTCTGCTATCTCTTCCCTCTCTCCTAAAAAACTTCCTCATTGGATGCTATAATGCTGATGTAAGGATATATGTGTGTGTAATACTACACAGATACCAAAATGGATGCTTATTTCAATAGGGGATTGACATTTTTTTTGTCTGATACTATGAGCATACCTGCCTGCATTGTGAAACTCTGAAATCAGTATAATATGCTTAGATAAACAAATGATTTGTTTTAAATGAACACTTAAAATGAGCATGTTCCATACCTAAACAGCAGTAGGTACCCAAACTTTTCCTTAGAGTATTCTCAACAAGGGAAATATGTCATTCAGAACATACCTATTAGTTTTAACTAGAGTCACTGGGTTTGTTTGGAAGGCATTCTGTGCCTTTAACAGTTGACAGACAGGAATCTAGCCATCCCTGAATCTTCATGCTGGAAAAATCATGTTGATTTTCCCTTCTTATCCAATTGTTCCTGCCAGGAAACAAACAAACAAGCTAGGCAACCTTAAGAACAACACCCCAATTTTTACTCACGTGCTCTGTTGTCTCTAAGTTCCTCTTCAAGCAAATCTCTGTCAGAATTAACCTCTCTCATTTGTATCCTTTCCTTGCTGCAACAATTACCTTGTAAATATTCACATGTGCATGACAAACCTTAACTAGAGTTCCCTGACTCTTGCCCCGAGAGAATGGCCTTGTTTGGATGCAATGCTGAACTATGGTTTAGCACTATGTGAACAAGCCTCAGGTTTGAGCTCTCCTCTCCCCCTCTACTGTGGCTGCAAGAGTGGAAGCTTTCATTTCAATTTTTAATGAAACATAGTTTATCATTATGACTAAATGTAGATAATGATCTGTGGGTAGTTTTAACTATAGTTAGGTAAAGAAGCCAGCTTCAAACTGTCATTTATGAAGGATTGTTTTCTTAAACAATAAATAGTTAAGGTTAACCACAGTTTCTGATTCAAAGATAATGATAAACAAGGGATGGGAAACCTGTGCCCCCCTAGATGTTGTTGGACCAACTCCCATCAGCCCTAGCTAGCATGGCCAATGATCAAGGATAATGGGAGTTGTAGTCCAACAACATATGGAGGGTCACAGGTTCCCCATCCGCATTATAAACAATGTTTAACTGAAAATGGAAGCTAAAGGTTCCAATTTCCTCCTCATGGCAATGATGAAGGAAACAGAGGATGGGAGAAACTAGGACACAATAAGGGTGCAGGAGCTATATCTTCAAAGACCTGCTACAAGCAAGCTGTTGCCATGATATACAGCTAAAGATATAAATATAAGCTTCAACTGAGGGTCTGGCAACCCTGTATCTTACTGAATTCTATGGGACTTCCTACTCAGTCTAGCTTTTCACTTGATTTCAGAGTTCATTGTGAGTTTAGAAAAAAAGTATGACCTATAGTAGTTGATTCCAAATTTCCTTTCCATGGTACCAACTTACCAAATGTAAGCAGCTGTAGATTGTTAAAATAAAATATTTTTGCAAATCTGAAAGGAAAATAATTCCTGTTAAAAAGACACCCACTGGTTAGTTTTTAATTCTCAACCACCTCCAGCAAACACCACTTCTTCTATATTTAAAAATGTAATAGATATATTGGCCCATTAGAAAAAAAACCAAAAGCCACAGTAGGGTAATATTCTTATCAAGGGACCAATCAAAATGTCACAACTTGGTAAATGTTTTGTGGCATTTTGGTTGCCTTTAACGAAAGCATTACCCTACAGCTTGGATCTTTCCTATATTGTCTACCACCACTAGCTAAGCTTTCCCTATACAGCCTTCATTTATTCCTTTAACACACACTGCTGTCTTGCTTCCCTTTTAACCTATATTTGTTAGGTACAGTCTTGTTATTAGCTATTTAGAATGAGCAAATTTGTTCAAGCTTACAGCATAAAAAAGGCCAAGAACCAAGCCATTCTGAGTATACGACCGAACATGTCGTTGATCTGAAAGAAATGTTGTGGTGGCAGCATAGCAGCAATAAGATTTGCCTGAGATTCTCCAAACACAAATGCATTAAGATATTCAATATTAGTTAAATTGTGCTTGCAGGATATGGGGTAACAATGACTACAGTAGAGTAATGGAATCAATTTGAGAGCATAGTAGGCAGCTGACTTCCTTTCCACTTATCCTTCATGCTCTCTCACCTTTTAATATCTACCAGAGAATAAGGTCTTGATTTTGTAGGGAGACTACCTCCCTCATTCAGTAATTTAAATATTTGAGGAATTCTTTCCATTTTGTCCAATATCTTATGGCTTGGGCCCTTCTGTTAGATGCTTTATGGTTTCTGCAAGAGAGGCCTGGGCAGAACACTCAAGTGAGTAGAAACAGACAGCAGGCAGGATGTCCACACAGTGGGCTGGGAAGCATCTGGCATGCACCCAAGAACAGATTTCCAAGGTGACCTGCTGTTCAAGCTGAAGAACAGAAGCAGGTTTCTAACCAGAAAAGAAGGGGTTGGTTCCACCTAATTCTGGCTTGAGAGAATAAGGATACCTGTATTAGTAGCACAGTGAGTAAGGAATTAGCATATCTGTCTCCAGGAATCCCACTTTGAACTATGTATTACTGGAAACCTACATTAGAGATTATCTATGTGCCCTGTTGTGATCCATGAAATCAGCCGTGTGTAACCTTTTAAGTATCCTATCAGAAGCAGGGAAGCATGAGGGGAAAGTAAGTTGGCACAGTAGAAAGGCTGCTTGTGCAAAGGACTGATCCTCCCCCACTACTAAAGTTCCCTACACTATGACCCATGCTGTTCAGAAGGACTACCCCAGAATGGCTTTCCAAGAGCACAGTGGAAAGGAGAGAATAAGAAAGATTCTGGCACAAGAGCAGTGTCCTACTTGTGTATCCTTTGGATCTCATACATTTGCTTCTCAGTTATGGCTCTTTTACTGAGAGATGCCAAATTCAAGCATTTTTCTGAGAAATTACAAGACATTTTCTGTTCAGGAATGAGGAAGACTACTGGTCAAAGTAAACATGAGTAGGGCGGGGCTGGAAGGTTTATTTTAGTATGTTATTTTATATAAATATATTTTATAGATTTTAAATGATTTATAATTTGTAGACTGAATATTTTATAACGTTATTACCTGCCCTAAACCAAAGTCCATGGAACATGTCAGAAATCTAATTAACCAGTCATTACATTTGTAGTTTTACGTATACCATACACTCAATTTGAAATGGAGAAACACATTTGCATTTGCTTTGCTGACATTTTTCCTTTTATCGTTGCATCTTGATACATTATTTTAAACTACTATAGCAATTTGTCAGCTTACATCTGACACTTGCGGTCGACGGGTGAAATAATACTCAGAGAACAGCAGCTATGGTTGAATAAAGGGCCACTTTATTAAATAACAAACAAGAATGTTTAAAGCGACCTGCAGAGGTGAAACCTAAGTGCGGGGACTAACTATAGGCAAGCAGCTTGCCCTACAGCTCTCGGGCGACCAGCCCCTGCTGGGGCAAAGGGCAAGCCCCTTTTGCTTACCCCTTGCCCCGGCCACACCTTATAGGTGAGTAGGGAGGCCTTCCCACATCACCACCCCCCGGGGCCATAGAACCCTCGGGTGGATGAGGTAAGTTGGCCCCAAATGCAGCCCATATCCTGCCCTCGGGCCATAAAACCCTGAGAGACAGGCCTCCAGAACCACCAATCACCTTGAAAGGTGCCCAAGGGGGCCACCTAGCTGTCGTTACCTATTTCCCCTCCCGCACTTTACCGCCACGAAAAGGGGACAAATCTCTATTTAGTCCCCTTTTCCCCACTGCGTAGAAGAACTTCCAGCAGACTCCTCTGCAGGTCTTGTAAAAATATGTCGTTCCCTGTGTTTGACAGGTGAATGCCATCGGCCCTATAGAGTTCAACCCTAGAATGCTGTATCAATGGATGTGGAATGGGCAACCCACCATCCCCAAGAAGCGCCAACCGAATCTGTCGGTTGACCCTCTTACATGCCCAGTCTATCCTCCTGAGTTCCCAAACATCCCGCCATTCTCTACGTGGCAGTATGTCTGACCGAAGCAGACAAACTGAAGGCCAACGCTGCCTTATAACACGCATGTCGCTACATGCCTGAACAGTAAGGGCCCTGCCCTTAAGTAAACCCAGGTCATTACCTCTCAGGTGAATGACCAAACTGTGCGGAACTTCACGCACTAACCCTTGCTGGAACAGGGTGGGTAGGAGCCCATCCCAGCGCATTCCTCGCCGGCCAAGCCATTGTACAGTAGCTGTTGATTGAGCCCCAGCTGTGAGCCCATTCGAGACGATGCAGCCCTATGGCCCGCCCAGAAAATCATGCTGTGGCCGCAGATTAGGATGCGCATCTGCTCCATCCCCCTCCAGCAACCTGCCAAAACAAGGCAACACCATTAGGCTTCCGTATTACCATGCCCACTCATGGGGCGGACGTAACTCCTATATGCCCCAGAAGCCCATCTGCCAACAGCTTGCAGCCTGGCCCGTGGGAAACCCAGTCCCGCTGCTGTGGAAGCCGCTCCAATTCTAAAAGAGTGGGTCCCAAAAACTGATGGGTCTATTCCTAATCCGTGCAGAGCCTTCTTAGTAAGTGCCCAAAATTGATATTTAGTGAGAGGATCACCGTTCCTGTGAACAAATAAATATCCACTCACTGCTTCTCTAGCTGTCATAAAGGTTTGCAGAGCCTGCACTGGGCAAATGTGTGGCAAAGGGGAAGGAGCTAAAATAACAGTCCGTCCCCTAACCCTCTGGTCAGTCTTAGACCTACGTAACGTAAGGTAAGCGCTGCCTGCTTTCATGTTGATATCTGAAATTAAGAGGGCGCGCTGTGACTGGTCCAACTTAGACCCCGCCACTACTTTTCCAATTCGAAATGCCCCAAAAATAATGTAAGGGACACTGCTCGAAATTGCTGGATTTCATAGTTGGAAGAGCATACTGCTGACCATTGGCTCATGAGTTTCTCTAAAAGCTCTGGAGATATAGGACGGCGGTGATCGGGGCAGCTGGGCGCTCCGTAGCCCACCCAGCCAACATGCACTGGACCCTAAAATCCGTGGAATGATCTCGAAAACCCTGTGCCTTAACTAGAAGTGGAAAAACTCCAGGATCCTAATCTGCAACAGTTAAAGCATGTCCCTGCGCAGCTTGCAGCCCTGGGCCACAGAGTCAATCTTGATACCCAGAAGGTGAACACTGGCACAGAGTCAATCTTGATACCCAGAAAGGTGAACACTGGGGCAGGATCCTCCATATTCTCAGTTTTCAAGGGAACCCCCAGTTACATATCCATATTATAAGCTGTGACCTCAGGTGCTTACATGCACCCCAAAATGTGCCCAACCGATGGACAGCCCATCATACAGATAGTGCCCCACTGTTTCTGAGTCGACTTGTCTCCTGGCTGCCCCCTACCAGAAGGATCTGAAGCACTCCATGCGAGAATTATAGCAGTCCATAGGCAATGCTCTGCCACATGTGGGCACCATGTTAATTGAAGCACAGAGCACCATTCCTAGACTATCAGGTATGAATCCGTTACTGCCTGACCCCTTAAATAAGACTGGTTGTGAATCAGGCATAATTTGCCCACTGCCTTTTAAGGCCCTACCCGACTGGGGTGGCCAGGAAGGGGCCAAGAACTCTGCTCAACTGTACATCTTTACACTCTGTCCCTGGCAATTACCGCCATAACTAAAACAGATTGAAGATTGTAGGCCATGAAGGCCAGCCGGGAGTTGGAAGCCATGACTGCCCCCCCCCCAGAAGGAGCTGCAGCACTCCATGTGAGAAATATAGCAGTCCATAGATAATGCTCTACCACATAAAAATGCATAAGGCATCTCTATCACAGGCACGCACCATGTTGAATGAAGTCCAGTGCACTATCCCAGGCTATCCAGTATAAACCCATCACTGCCTGACCCCTTAAACAGGACTGGTGGTGAATCAGGTGTAATATGCCCTCTGCATCCTAGGGCCATAACTACGACAGATTTAAGACTGTATGCCCTGAAGGCCAGCCGGGAGTTGGAATCTGGGATCAGGAAACCAAAAGAAAAACACCATAACACAGACAAACCTCCCTTTAAACCGGGTAGCCAGTAAGCGAAGTTCGTAGTACCTCAAGTCTAACTGGGGAGGGACACATGTCCCTGAGCAGCTTAAGCTGGGGGCTTCCTCTTACCCCCTTGAAGGCCTCCGGCCTAATATCTCACTGCTGTGCACATCCTTCTGCAAAGAAAGGGAGTAAATCATTTATGAGTAAGTACACTTTACCAACTACTATTCCATGGCAGCTAATCCAGTTCCCCTATAGCACAGAGACTGAGGATATGCTGCTGTCACCAATATTTGGAACCAATACAGCTTTCTCCTAGCGGGTTTCCAAACAACCATAATAATAAATGTTCAAATGTAAAATGTGCATGCTACATTGATTTCAAGTAACTGATATCAAAATAGAAGTGCCAATGTAAAAGTTGCATGCTATATATGACTACAGGTAAATGATATCAGAAATCCTAACAAAGAAGGTTTTTGTTGTTGTTGTTGTTACAAAATCATCAGGAAAGGGTGAAGAGTCTGCCTGGAACTTAAAAGGCAGCTTCTGTGTCAACAAGAATCTAAACTCCTGTCAAGGCACCCCTGCTTTAGTAAAGTCTAAGATCCTGGAATTAGGATAAGAGCCTTATAAGCAGTCTGGCTTTCCTTTTTATTCCTATCCTCCCATCAAGCCAAATTATAATCTGCTAGACCTTCAATTCCTTGCAGAAGTTTGCATGCCCTTCTTTAATACAACAAATGCCATATGCTTTGTTTTTGATACGAGACTAAATTCAAATAAATGCAACTTCTGTCTCAGAGGTAACAATTAGCGTGGCACTGACACTTGAAAAAGGATCACTGTCGACTAAGTTATGGTGATTTAGACATTTTCTAGCAAAACCTTGTCATCTGTGCACACCACTAGTATCTAAACAGGACAGGCACAAAGTCCCAGAAGGCTCACCCGGCCCCACCAAGGCCACCATATAGTGTAATGATAATAGAATTAATTACCTCAACCTAATATATTCCTGGGCCTAACAAGAAGTCGGAAGCTTAACCAAGAGCTCCATATCCCCCAACAGCCACCATGTAATAAATTAATAGAATAAAGTACCTGCAACCTAATATAGGCCCGGGTCTAGGAAAAAAACTGTAAGCCTAATCAAAGAGTCCCGCACAATTGCCAATAGAGGCTGCCAGGGCCCCACCCACATCCCTCACTCTGTTGCGCCCCCTACCTAGGCTGAACTCACACCCAGCCTTGGCAATCAAAGGGGGAAATAGGTCGTGTTGGTAGGCTTGAAAAGCCTGTGCAGCCTCCTCCCATAATTTGCTCTGAGCCTGTAGTAACTGGCCCAAGGTCACCCATTGTGCTTCACAGCTGTTGGGGAGACTCGGACCCTGGTCTCCCGGGTCGCAGTCCAACACCCTAACCACTACACTAAACCACCTTTTCTCCCACAATCTGCCCTGGGCTAAGGGTGTGTGTGTGGTTTTAAATGCCCAAAGGCCTATGCAGCAAGGGGTTGCCAAATATATATAGCAAGTTTGTTAGCTTGATATGTTTATTGTATTTTACTTTATTTTATGAATGTGTTCCTTTCTTTTACCATTATCAGCCCAGATGCTTCCCGCCCGCTAGGCCCTTTTAACGAGGCCTGCTGGCTAGGCACATGCCCTGTTTGGCCCAACTTTCCCCTTCTTGGGAGGCATTGGGCTCATATCTGTTTATCATTAATTATTTAATATTGAATATAAATGTTCAATATATCTAAGTGGTACTCTTATACTACCTTCACCCTCTTCCCCTTTTATGGGGGGGGAGAAATCAGCAACCCACAGGGATGCATCTATCTATCTATCTATCTATCTATCTATCTATCTATCTATCTATCTATCTATCTATCTATCTATCTATCTATCTATCTATCTATCTATCTATCTATCTATCTATCTATCTATCTATCTATCTATCTATCCCTTTAACTGCCTAAATATACTTGCGTAATATTTAATTGTATGTGGTTGTAATCCTTGTTTAACATCCACTCCCTCCTCCCTGTATAGGGGGGAGGATGTTTGTTTAATCTTGCTTAACTTGGCCAGGCCTCACCACCAGGCCACCTGCAGCCACGCAGCAGCATTAACAGTCGTTGCCTTCGTGGCTGCAACCTTAAATGGGCTGATCAGGCCCAAGCATCGACTATGCGGCCAGAAAATGGCCACCGCTCTCTGTCCCTCGCTGTTCAGTAGCTCCGTCTTGTCCCACGCCGTCATTCTTCCTCTCTTTGTCGTCGCGAGCCAAGAGGAAGTCGGAGGCGGCGGCGTGGGCTTAAATAGCCCCTTAGCTCCACCTTGTCCGTGCAGAACGTCGCACGTCATCTCAAGGCAATGCATGATGTTCCCTTCCTTAAAATGGCTTCTGCGGCGTCACCCTCGGCCGCAACTATGCTCTGCTCCCCAGACCTTCGCGCAGGTAAGCGAAGCTGCACTTCCATGTGATTTTATGCACAAGGCTCTATGTTCTGAACATAACAATAACAATTCTTTCCCCCATTTAAACTGGAAAACAACACCTTTTCAACATGAAATGTGTAACTTATGAGAGCTGTTTTACTTCAGATACTGCCAAAAAGACTCTTTTTATAATACAATCCCTCCCCACTGAATGATGTATAGGAACATAATTTTAGATTAATACTTGATTTCTATAACCATGAAAATCACACAGATCATGGCTGTTAATGGTTTCCCTTTGCACTGTACAGAAATAACAAAAAGGTAGTGTGTGTGTTATGAGAGAGATTTGTTGATTCATTTATAGATAATAGATTTATTAATACTTGTAATACTGACACCTAGGTGCTTAACCTAGGTTTGAGGTGCTTAACAGTTCTATTATAAGGCCCTGGCACTCTGTGACAGTTTCAGGTTGCTTTTTAAAAAATATGCAATTGTGTTACACCACACCCTAGGAATGTTAACATTACAAAATTCGGAAGGGAAAACATTTTACAACACTAAATTATGCTAGAATAGTAGGAAAGTTCTTTGCAAACAGCATCTCCTAGGATCGTTCCCTTCTGCATGATGCTGTTTTGCAAAACAGCATCACAAGGGATTGTTCCTCTGCTCAAGAGCAAGGTGAACGATCCTGGGGATGCGGTTTTGCAATGCGCTACAGGAAATCCCTTTGCAAAACAGCATTACAAATTGATAAATTGACTCTGTTCTCAGTTGGGGGTGGAGGAGACATAATGCCTCCTTCCCCTGCCCCTACCCTGCTGTGACACTGGACTTTATTTGTTTGAGTTAAAAAGGCATTTTGCTTACTGTGGCCCTGTTTACTGAAAGTAAAATGGATATTGTGCCTGCTTTGAGATAAAAATGATGCTGACCGCATAGACAGTGCTCTGATAAGAATGTGGAAAACAACTGTGTTGAAGTGAAAAACAACACCATAAAAGGGCAATGGAATGTTATAGGGAAGCAACATTAACAAAGATAGAAACTGCATGTACTGATTTCTTGTAAAGCACATGATTTCTTGTAAGGGGCATGTATTAAAATGATGCTTGATGATGCTGATGTAATTAACATATTAAAGTTAATAAGAAGGCTGACTGTGTTCAGCTTCGTCAGAACTAGCTTGGCTGTTTCTCCACGTGCACGTGTTAGTAATAAATATACTCTTCCTCCATCTTGTTTCGTCGTTTCTGAACTCTATTGGGGTGAGTATTGGGAGCGAACTCAAGCCACCAGGACCCCTAAAAGGGACTGGGGCGTTTTGTTTGTAACACTGCCATATGTTTTATTAGGGTTTTTTACCCTAATTAAACATGAGCCCCACCACCAAACATTTGGGAGTGGCTCTGAGTCAGGGTGAAGAGTCCCTGGGTCGACCCAGGGTGGGTCGGCTTGAAGTACCCCCTTGAGATTGGAGCCACAGGGTGGATAGGGGCCTCTGTGCACAGCCCTAGTAAATGCAGCATAAAGGGGGACAAACTACGCATAAACCCATAGCATGTCCTGTAATCTTTGGAAAATATCCATGTCTGGCCCTGTCTCAGTTCTTTGGCTTGGGGGCCTGTGTCTTCAGTTCTGTGGTAAGAGGAGACAGCTAGCACAGCAGTATTGATTATGTTCCTCTAAAAACAACTCTGTGCATGTGCAGATAGGCTGTGTACCTTGACTGGAGCCCAGGCACCATTTGCTGTTCTGTCTTAGGGAGCAAAATATATTGGTGTATATTTGCTACCATTGGTCAAGTTTCCTCAAGCTAACACAGTAATGGAAGAACAAGACCTGAACAAATATATATTCTTGTACATTCTTGAGATTTTCACCGGACATATTTTCCAAAATAACCTCTGTCTATTCAGCCTCCTACAACAGCTGTGGCACAGCCACTCTGGGGAAAATTCATGCATCATTATGTCAGTTCATTTTTCTATATCTTTAGTCACATCTGATAATTCAGGATTGAAAATTATAGGCTGCTTTACAAAGAAAGGAGATTAACTGAAAGGCCCTTGATGTAGTCATTTAGGTTACTCATTCCAGTAAATGTTATCTGTGTCTTAGCTGTGCTGAATTCTGAAGACAAACAGTATTAATAAATTTACAAAATGAAAAAAATTGATAATGAGTATATTACCTCTTCAAATAGAAAACTGGGAATGATAGCTATATTAATGTAGCAAACAAATCCTTGAGTTAACAAAATGAGAGTGGGGAAAATTCACTACTTATCAGCAGTCAATTGTGGTTTCACATTTGATGAAACTGCTTAACCTAAAGGTAGATTTTTCCAACTTGCCCTCTTCAGCAATCAATAAACAGTTTTGTTATAGCAGAAGAATTTCCCTTTCCTAGTTTGATTGCTTATTTATTTAATTTATTAGTCCCTTAATATCATTAGTCTCTAGGTGACCTACAACAAATGTAAAACATAAAAACTTTAACCATAAACAATTAATATTATAACATTATATATGGAATATATTTGGAATTCCTTCCCCGGCTGCTTTCACATGTAGGGCTGATTGCGTTAGTTTAACGGATTAAAAAGGTAGCGTTTCTGTCCCGATTTCTAAAATCCCTTTCACACTGCAGTACCTGTTGTGTTACGGAACAACAGCTTTTCCAGCAACTTCATTTCATGCAACTGTCTTTCACACGGCTTATTTTCGACCTTCACCATGCACACTGTTCCCCACTGTGTAGGAGGTCTAAGATCTTGTCCCGTTGCTATGCAAGCCATCTCCTTATCTGACTTTTTAAATTGTTTTAGTTGTATCAGGAGTGTGTAATGCTGCTGCTATCTGCTCTGATGCTGGAATACCAGTACAACGTTCATCAGGGAAACCCCCCCCATGCGACTAAAGGGTGGGAAAGCACTGCATGCTGGGATTCCTGTCATGTGAGCGGCTGCACCTAGCAAAAAATTCCTGCAATCTTCTGTGTTCCCAGCCTTGCTAACGGATTATTTCTGGTATCATTTATCACAGAAATTAGTGCTAAACTTCCACTACATTCCACTAGAATTCTGGAGCTAACTTGAGCGTCGTGTGAATGATAAAATATAATGTGCAAATTACCAGGTAAGAAATCGTCCGAATAACGGAACAAAGTGCAGTGTGAAAGCAGCCCCCTTAAATATTAGATAGGTGCCATTTCTGTTATCTTTTCAGCACCTACTGAAGACCTTCCTCTTTCAACAAGCCTTTTAAGTAGAGAACTTATCCCAGTCTGCAGCTGTGTTGGAATTGCTTTTTAAGATATTTTTCAAGATTTTTAAAAAATACGTTTTTAAAGATGTTTGGTTTTAATATATTTTAAAGATGTTTTCTAAAGAACAAAAGGACTACAGGTGAAATCAAGAAGACTAAAGTAATGACAACAGAATATTTATGTAACTTTAAAGCTGACAACGAGGACATTGAACTTGTCAAGGATTATCAATACCTTGGCAAGTCATCAACCAAAATGGAGACAATAGTCAAGAAATCAGAAGGCGGCTAGGACTGGGGAGGGCAGCTGTGAGAGAACTAGAAAAGGCCCTCAAATGCAAAGATGTATCACTGAACATTGAAGTCAGGATCATTCAGACCGTGGTATTCCCAATCTCTATATATGGTTATGAAAGTTGGACAGTGAAAAAAGCAGATAAGAGAAAAATCAACAATTTTGAAATGTGGTGTTGGAGGAGAGCTTTGCGCACTCTATGGACTGCGAAAAAGACAAATAATTGAGTATTAGAACAAATTAAACCAGAACTATCACTAGAAGCTAAAATGATGAAACCAAGGTTATCATACTTTGGACACATAATGAGAACACATGATTCACTAGAAAAGACAATAATGCTGGGGAAAACAGAAGGGAGTAGAAAAAGAGGAAGGCCAAACAAGAGATGGATTGATTCCATAAAGGAAGCCACAGACCTGAACGTACAAGATCTGAACAGGGTGGTTCATGACAGATGCTATTGGAGGTCACTGATTCATAGGGTTGCCATAAGTCATAATCAACTTGAAGGCATATAACAACTATACACACACAAACACACATATACATATGCACATACTGAGGAGAGCATTCCATAAACCTGGGGGAGGGGGAGGACAGCTAAAAAAGCACCCTCTTGTTGCCACCCTCAGAACCTCTCTCAAAGGGGGTGTTCAGAGAACCACCTTGGATGACAATCTTAGAGTCTGAGTTCATGTCAGGAGACATACTCATTTAGGTATTGGATCCCAAGCCATATAGGGCTTATAGGTTAAAACCAGCACTTTTAATTGGTCTGAATACAGTCAGATCGCAGACTCCCTGTCAGCAATCTAGCTGATGCATTCTGCATGAGCTGCAGTTTCTAAACCATCATCAATGGCAGCCATCATGTATAGCACATTGCAGTAATCCAGCATACAGGTTACCACAGCATAGATCAATGAAGCCAAGTTTTCCCTGTCCAGATTGGGCCACCACTGGGGCACCAGCTGAAGCTGGTAGAAAGCACTAGGAATGGGCGAGAATTTCAATTTCAGTTTGCATTTCAAGCTAAATTGATGAAATTCACACTTTCCAAAACAATTTGAGAACTGAAACACAGCCATCTTTCAAAATTCACACTTATTCAAATTTTGCAATTTAGTTTGCTAACCAAACAATGTTTACATAAATGCATATATTAGGGAAAAGTGTGCATAAAAATGAATATATGAGTGAAAATAACATGCAAAAATGCATTATATGATAAGAAATGGCTTGCAAAGATATGTACGTTAGTGAAAACTGCCCACAAAAATGTGTTTATTATGTGAAATTCACATGAAAATGCTGGAGAATTTTCATGCAGAAATGTGGAGAACTGAATTTCAGATTGGAAAAAATGAGAAACTGAAAGGACCAAAATTGATAGATCTTTCCAACTCCAGAAGACACTTCACGCTGCTGAAGCTACCTGTGCTTCACATGCTGGACATCCCCCTGGTGTGGAGGGAGATGGCAATCACTGGTGCTAATTGCCACAGGATTATGCATCCCCCTGCCAAACCTTCTAATTTTGACTTTCAGATTTGGAGATTCTAGTGGGAATTATGTGCAGAACTGAGGAGAAGCAAGAGAACAGATCTTTGTCACAGTCATAATCAGCACTTTGAATTGGACTTGGAAGAAAAATGGAAGCCAGTGTAGCTGATATAATATTGAAGGAGGGATAGGCGAGAATTTTGATTCAGTTCACATTTCAAGCCAAATTTATCAAATTCACACTTTCCAAAGCAACGTGAGAAATGAAGCACATCCTTCAAACTTTGCACTCAATAGAATTTTGCAATGCAGTTCACCAAACAATGTTTGCAAAAATGCATATATTGGGGGAAAATGTGTATACAAAAGAATATGAGTGAAAATAAAATGCAAAAATGCATTATGAGAAATGGCTTGCAAAAATATGTACATTAGTCAAAATTGCCTTATAAAAAGTGTTTAAATTTACACTAAAATGCTGGAGAATTTTCATGAGGATATTTTTTAAATGCTAAATTGCTATAGAAATGTGGAGAATTGCATGTAAGATTGGAAAAATGAGAAACCGAGAGAACCAAATATGACAGATTGTTCCATCCCTATATTGAAGTAATATGCTCTGAGACCTTTCCCAACTTATCTTCCAGGCAGCTGCATTCTGGACTAGCTGAAGCTTCCAGTCTTCAAAAGGCACTCCACATAAAGCACATTGCAGTAGTCTACTCTGGATGGGTAACTAAAGATAGAAGTGCTACACAGGAGCTGGTAAAAGGCACTCCCAGCCACCACCACCTGTGTTTCGACAGATAACACTGACCCACAAGTTACGAAGTTGGTTCTTCAGAGGGAGTCCAGAACACCTCATTCCAGGTTAACCAGTTTCCCTACTTATCCGTACCTGATTGCAATGGTTAAAATCAGTGCCTTTATTAGGGTCACAGAAACTATAAGAAACACATCCCCTAGAATTTATAGAAAGCTTGTTTCCTAAGCAACACATTATTCACCCCCAAGCAAACCCTAGTATGAAAATAAAATATCTAGCATTATTTTCTGAGAGTGGGACTTAGGAATAATGTGAGGCACAAGCTATAACATTCACAGTGACTAAATAACTCTGAATGCAGAACTAGCCCCCCCCTCCAGATACTAAAATTACATGGCTAACAAACCAGTCCCAATTAACTTTAGAGTGGAACAAAGAAGACTGTGGTGAGAGCCCCATGTATGTTTTTGAGCTGAACCTTCATAATCATCCCTTGGGCCCAGAAGCAAATGGCCTGGTTCACATATCACACTATGCCAAAGAATGCCTTTGTACAACTGTGGGAACATGTGGGCTCCCCTGAGAAGAGACTGCAACAACTTTGCTCCTCCCTGGACATTTTGCTGCTGCACTGTACTGCTAAGCCATAATTTGACTTATCATGCCATTTAAACCTGGGCTTATGATTTAACTCTCTCTAGTCTAGACTAACCATGAGCTATAACCAAGGTTTGTCATATGGCAGCCTTTCCCAACCTTTCGGTCCCCAGATATTCCTGGATTACAGTTCCCACAATTCCTAACCACTGACCATGCTGGCTGGGGCTGATGGGAGTTGTAGTGCAGTAACATCTGGGGACCCTAAGGTTGGGAAAGGCTGTTTTACTACTCATGGTTTGTTCCATCAGCCCTGTAGCCAGTCTTCCTTGTTAGGTGGGGCAGCTACATTACTAGGGGGAGAGGCTCAATACACCACCAAATCCCCCCTCTCACTGATGGAGTAGATGTGAGGGCCAGGCCAGGGGACGGGAAAGGCAGCGACCTTCCCTATCACTCTACTCCATCCAAAGATTATGTTAATTTACATGAATCAAATTTAATCTGTTGAATTGTCTTGCCCTTTTTGAGAGATCCCCAGAAATACCAGACTCAAAAGCTGCCTATAGCTACAGTCCTCTTTCACCTGTGTTCTGATTCTTCCTGAACTGATCTACTTTGGTAACAACACTAAGCTCCTAAACTTGACTTTGATGCTGCATTAAGTATCTCAGTTTAAAAAGAAACAAACTTGTCCATATGACAAGTTTAGGGAAGGACAGAGAGAAAATAAATACTTTAGGGTGTGATTGTTAATTCTTCCTTGAGAATCCTTCCTTCTAGTCTTGTTCCTGACCTTTAGATTTTCCTTCCTGTTGGACAATCATGCAAAAACCTTTTAACTGGCTGCTATATAAAGGACTAACTTAGAAACCAACTGTATTTTTTTTACTTCTTGCTGGGTTGATTTTTCTGCCCAGAAACCCTGAAAAGGCTTCATGCTGAACTGCCCATATTGGGAAAACCAGAAATCAGGCCTGAGATACAGCCTAGGTGGTCAGCCAGTCAGCTCATTAACTGTACACAGCAATATTTCTATTCCTCTAGGGCTATTTTGATCCTTTGCCATCAAATGCTCACAAAAAAGAAGAAAATATAGCTACTATGATTGTGAGGATAGTGAGTAGTTCAAAAGAGTAAAGGGTTACTTAGGTTACCATTTTTCATATCACTTTAAGTTATCTCTTTATGTCACTCGTCAGCAATAAGCACCCAATCCTGTTCTATTCATTATAATAACCACACAATCAACAAACTCTTACAAAATACTGCAGGCAAACAAACATGCTTCTTTATTGCCAGCTGCGTAGAGAACACACTGAAACTGAAAAGCGGATCAAAGGGAAGTCCAAGGGCTGGCATCTAAGTCTAGCCCATCATACAAAGTTCTAATACTTAACTCTTCAAGGCTCATGTTATTACACAGGCTATTTTTTTCAGGATCCCTTAAATAATTATAGGGTATTGTGATCATGACAACTCTCCCTTCTGTTATTTTTTCTTCTTCAGTGAGCAGGATTTAGAGGGCTATTCCAAATGAGGTTTTTGTTGTGCATTCACCCTTCCTTATTCACTGAATTTTTCAGATGTTTCTTTTCTTACATTGCTCGTGTTCTTAAAACAAGCTATCATTATTTAAATGGAGGTTGTCATTGTCAGTCATGTCACAAAATAAAAAGTCAGTTTCCAAAAACATTCCTGGGGGGGAAGCACTGTTTCCCGGGGGGCAGTGCCCCCATTTGCCCTCCACCCCCCAGCTACAGGGAGGGGGTGTTCCATGTTTGCACATTTGCAATAAGTCATGATTTCACTCACCATAATGTGCTAACCAGGCACATTTTTCTCTATTTCCTTCTAATAGGAACATTGTGCATCTTAGCTCTTAGCATTGGGGTGATATATTTTTGTCCTTTCATGTTGATCTGCTATGAGCACAGCCAAAAATACAGTGGCAGTTCCTGATCATCAGAGTATAAAACCTAATTATATCATGGATCCAGAGAAATACAGACACAAGGAAAGTGCAAAGGAGCAAGCTACTAATAAGCACAGTGTTCTTTTTCACAGCCTTTAATACTAAGGAAATATCTCAAACTATTCCCCCTTAAGGAAAATGGCAACTGCCCTTAGAAACTATTAGGATCTGTTTTCATTTGTAAACACACAGCAGTTTGATACCCTGAATTAAAAATTAACACAATGGAATAGAAATAAACAAACCATTCTTATATAATATTTTAGCTTCTACTAAGTTTTAATGCTCAATGGTTATTTGTTGCTTTTTTTACTATTAAGATTATTAAGAACCGAATAATTTTCCAGCCAAAATGGAAAATGCTGTTAGAATGTAGTTCTTAGAAGACATGCCTACAAGTCAGAAATCATCAAATTTTGAGGGTTTGTGGGATGGTGGTAGCGAGCAAACACTTCCTAAATAAATTTTTAAAAATCTCTTTGCATTGCTTCCATCTCTTATCATAAGCAAAATTATAACTGAGATGTTCTTGTTTTTCCAAGTTAACTTTCCTTAAGATTTGGTATGGAAGAGAAATTTGATTCAGTTCGCATTCAAAAGTGAACCTACCTAATTCACACTTTCTGAAACATGCAAACTGAAACACAACCACCCTTCAAAATTTACACTTCTCAGAATTTTGTAATGCAGTTCTCCAGCCAAGTAATATCTACAACAATGCATATACTAGGGCAGTGGTTCCCAACCTGGGGGCCACAAAGTAATCCAGAGGGGGCCGTGAACAGTAAAAAAAAATGAATTATTTATTAATTTTTTAAAAAAAGTTTTCACTCCCTCTACACTGTCTGCTTTCCACTGCCGCTGCAGATGACACCTCCCCCTCGCTCCAAACGAGAGGGGAGGCCTTTTGCTGAAGGGCCAGAGCGTCTTTCAGGAGCACTAAGGGCAGGCATTTGCCTATAAAATACATGGCAGACACCAAAGGAGGCTGAGGGTGGAGCTACCAGGAAAAAGAGGGGACTACTATCACTGATTCCCATCTCCTTGCACTGCCGCTACTGGCAACGCCGTTGCTTAGAATGAGAGGAGAGGGCTTTTTGTGAAGCAAAAAGAAGCAAGCCTGCAAAGAAAGGCTGCTTTCCCCCTTCCTTGCTGGCAGCCAGCCTGCTTCCCTGGGGGGAGGGGGTCACAATTTTTTTTCAGCTTATAAAGGGGGTCCTGTGCTCATAAAGGTTGGGAACCACTGTACTAGGGTAAAGTGTGCATAAAAATGAATATATTGGAAGAAAACACACATTAATATCTATTATATTAGAGAAAATTACTTTGCAAACACTGTGTACATTAGGCAAAACTGCATGCAAACATGGGTATATTAGAAGAAATTCACAGATGAATTTTCATAAGGGCTTTTAAAAAAAGGCAAACTAATGTGTAAATGTGAAGACTTGAATTTGATATTCAAAAAATGAAAGCAAAATTGACTGATTCACCCATCCCTATTTTTCTCAGTTCTACCATGGTTGTCAAAAGGTACTTTAGAATCTAATCCACTACTTTTAATTCTGAGTTGACATCCTTGTAGAAAAATTTCTGTGATCGATGCCTGCTTAACAAGTTTCACCTTATTTCACAAATATGTCAGAAGTAGTATTCCTAATGACAACTCTAGGATAGATACAACTGTCTGATGCTGAACTTGTCTTACATTTCTGAGATCTACTGCCCAAGCACAATTTTTCTGGGCTGAATCACACTTGTAATACCAACCCCCCCCCGCCCACAAAAGGACATGCCCATTTCTAAAAATGAGATGATTGATTTATATCCTTTAGCCTCTCTAAGACCCTTTGTTTAAAACCTCCTCACATTCCTGGTTGCCCAATTTGCATTTGTATTCAGGTGTGGCAGTACAGTATGTATTATCACGTAAGAACAAATGTCTCTTTCCCTGTCCCCAGGCCAGTTTTTGTATGTGCTTTAGAGATGAGAAATCTAACCCATATAAAGGGCCTGTAACTCCTCTCAGCAGTACCGACTATCATTCAGTGTCCCTCACTATTATGGCATTTCTCTGTTCCTCCTGCTGCCAGTTTGATTACATACCTTTAGTTGTTCCTGCTTACATACAGGAAATGCCAGCAGAAACTGAGGAATTCAAGAATTTGGTAGACCTTGGGAGAACATGTCACATAGCAAGACCTAGAGTTTCCTGAACAAACTTTCTCTCTCCCTTGGTTATCCTGTAGAGGGTCTGGCTGGTAGATCGCAGTTCAGAATGTTGTTTATTTTGTTCTAACATTGCTTCTTATTGGCTCCAGTAAATCTTATCAGGTCTTACACCCTTAGATAGAGAAAAAGAAATGTGCCTCATGGCACTTTGAAGTCTAACTTTTTAGAAGCTTTTAATTATAAAAAGGTACAGGAATACCACGCATTAACGTACTCAATGGGACCAGAGCGAGTATGTAAACCGAAAATGTCCTTAAAGTGAAGCACTACCTTTTAAAACTTTTTTTACCTCTCCTTCATGCGGAGCCTCAAAGCCCTGCGCTAAAGCCTCTGCTGCTGCACTGCCGTGCCTCTCAGCTGATCGTGATTGTGCCTCCCAGCTGATTTGTGGTGGTGCGATCACATCTATTTCCACCCCATGCACCGTTAAGTGTCCGTAAGTGTGAAGCAAGTGTACGTAAACAGGGGCATGGTGGAGTATAGAGTATGTCTGTAAAAGCGAGTGTATGTTAAGTGAAGATCCGTATAGCGGGGTATTCCTGTACTAAGCTTTCATAGGTGATAACCTACTTCCATCAGATGATGAGTTGGAAGTTGAAAAAGTAAGGTGATAAACTTAGTTATAGCTGACTAAGAGGATGCATTCTTTCCCCCCTCCCTAGATATAAGGAAAGTGTTCCTACAATCCCCACCCCATACTTGAACCCTGCTGAAAACTCTAAAACGTTCAAATTCAGTGTAAGGTTACAATTAAAAGCTAAGGCCTTTGTTGTTGTTATGTGCCTTCAAGTCGATTACAACTTATGGTGACCCCATGAATCAGCGACCTCCAATAGCATCTGTCATGAACCACCCTGTTCAGATTTTGTAAGTTCAGGTCTGTGGCTTCCTTTATGGAATCAATCCATCTCCTCTTCTACTCTCTTTTGTTTTCTCCAGCATTATTGTCTTTTCTAGTGAATCATGTCTTCTCATGATGTGTCCAAAGCATGATCACCTCAGTTTCATCATTTCAGCTTCTAGTGATAGTTCTGGTTTAATTTGTTCTAACACTCAATTATTTGTCTTTTTTGCAGTGCATAGTATGCGCAAAGCTCTCCTCCAACACCACATTTCAAATTAGTTGATTTTTCTCTTATCCACTTTTTTTCATTGTCCAACTTTCACATCCATACATAGAGATCGGGAATACCATGGTCTGAATGATCCTGACTTTGGTGTTCAGTGATACATCTTTGCATTTGAGGACCTCTTCTAGTTCTCTCATAGCTGCCCTTCCTAGTCCTAGTTTTCTTCAGATTTCTTAACTATTGTCTCCATTTTGGTTAATGACTGTGCCAAGGTGTTGATAATCCTTGACAAGTCCTATATCCTCATCGTCAACTTTAAAGTTACATAAATCTTCTCAGAGCTTGGAAAAGTTACTTTTTTGAACCACAACTCCCATCAGCCCAGTCCAGTAGCCATGCTGGCTGGGGCTGATGGGAGTTGTAGTTCAAAAAAGTAACTTTTCCAAGCTCTGAATCTTCTGTTGTCATTACTTGTCTTCTTGATGTTCAGCTGTAGTCTTGCTTTTGTACTTTCCTCTTTAGCTTTCATCAGCATTGGTTTCAAAACATTACTGGTTTCTGCTAGTAGTATGGTATCATCTGCATATCTTAAATTATTGATATTTCTCCCTCCAATTTTCACACCTCCTTCATCTTGGTCCAATCCTGCTTTCCAAATGATATGTTCTGCGAGCAGATTAAACAAACAGGGTGATAAAATACAACCCTGTCTCACACCCTTTCCGATGGGGAACCAATTGGTTTCTCCATATTCTGCCCTTACAGTAGCCTCTTGTCCAGAGTATAGGCTGCACATCAGGACAATCAGATGCTTTGGCACCCCCATTTCTTTTAACGCATTCCATTGTTTTTCATGATCTACACAGTCAAAAGCTTTGCTGTAATCTATGAAGCACACGGTGATTTTCTTCTCAAAATCTGCGGTCCGTTCCATTATCCATGTTTGCAATATGACCTCTGGTACCTCTTCCCTTTCATCTTGGACATCTGACATTTCTCACTCCATATATGGTAAGAGCCTTTGTTGTAGAATCTTGAGCATCACTTTACTTGCATGGGATATGAAGGAAATAGTTCGATAATTACTCCATTCCCCGGGATCTCCTTTCTTTGGAATTGGGATATATATTGAATGCTTCCAGTCTGTTGGGCATTGTTTAGTTTTCCATATTTCTTGACAGATTTTGGTCAAGATTTGGACAGATTCAGTCTCAGTAGCTTGTAGCAACTCTATTGGTATACCATCTGTTCCTGGTGATTTGTTTCTTCCAAGTATTTTAAGAGCAGCTTCCACCTCACATTCTAACATTTCTGGTTCTTCATCATACGGTTCCTCCGTGAATGAATCTGTCATCCTTGCATCTCTTTTATAGAGTTCTTCAGTGTATTGCTTCCATCTTCCTTTTATTTTATCTTGGTCAGTCAGTGTGTTCCCCTGTTGATTATTCAACATTTCTACTCTTGGTTTAAATTTCCCTTTCATTTCTCTAATCATTTGGAATAGGGCTCTTGTTCTACCCTTTTTGTTGTCCTCTTCTATTTCTATACAATAACTATTGTAATAGTTCTCTTTGTCCCTACGTACTAGTCACTGTATTGTTGCATTTAGGGTTCTAACCATGTTTCTATTTCTTTTGCTTTCCTTCTCTCTTTAACCATTTTAAGAGTTTCATCAGTCATCCATTGAGGTTTTTCTCCCTTTTTAATTAGAGGTATTGTCTTTTTGCATTCTTCCCTGATAATGTCTCTGACTTCAATCCATAGTTCTTCTGGTTCTCTGTTAACTAAGTTTAAAGCCTCAAATCTGTTCCTTATTTGATCTTTATATTCTTCTGGGATGTTATTTAAATTGTATTTTGGCACCATGATTGCTTTGTTCTTCTTCTTTAGCTTTCCTCTGATTTTCGATACGACCAGTTCATGATCTGTACCACAATCTGCTCCTTGTCTTGTTTTCACAGAAAGTATGGAGCTTCTTCATCTTCTGCTACCAATTATATAATCAATTTGATTCCTATATTGACCATCTGGTGATGTCCACGTGTACAGTCGTCTTTTCGGTTGCTCAAAAAATGTGTTCCCAAGAAACAAATTATTGGCTTCACAGAATTCTATAAGTCTTTCTCCTGCTTCAATTCTATCTCCTAAGTCCCATTTTCCCACAACTCCCAGTTCTTCTCTTTTCCCTACTTTTGCATTCCAGTCCCCCATTTTGGTGCGTGATCAATTTCTTCCTGTACTTCTGCGTAAAATCTCTCCAATTCCTCTTCTTCTACTTTTGCCATTGGAGCATAGACTTGGATGATGGTTATGTTAATAGGTTTCCTGTTAAATCTCATTGATATAACTCGCTCAGATCTTGCATTATAGCTCCTGATTGCTTTTGCTACATCACTTCGTACTATTAAAGCAACGCCATTTCTTCTTAATTTCTCATTTCCTTCGTAAAATATTTTGTAGTTGCCCGATTGAAAATGTCTCATTCCCATCCATTTTAATTCACTCACGCCAAGAATTGTAATGTTGATACGTTCCATTTCTTGCTTGACAATTTCTAACTTTTCCTGGTTTATGCTTCTCACATTCCATGTTCCTATTGTGTATATTGTACAACTCCGGACTCTGCTTTTGCATCTGTGCGCATCAGCCTCTGGCGCTACTCGTACTTGTCCATTGTTCTTCCCAGTAGCTCACTGAGTACCATCTGACCTGGGGGGTCATCTTCCTTCACTATCTCATGTTGCATTTTGGATAATTTATTCATAGGGTTTTCATGGTAAGAGGTATTCAGATGTGGTTTACCATTGCCTTCCTCCGAGTCTGGATGCATCTTAGTCTGGTGTCTCAGCTTTGACCATTCCGCCTTGGGTGTCCCTACTAGGAGCCTAGCCTTTTGATCTAGTCTCCTGAAGGCATTGCTCTCAGCTTCTTCAACACTCTCAAACCCCCTCACCCCATTAAGGTTCTTATGTTCTTATAGGTATGCAACCTAGAGGGGTTTAGAAGGCCTTTAGGGAACTAAATATCTTCATCAGCTGATGACAGTGGGTAAAGATTTATAATGGTCTTTATGCTATCTATTGAGAATTACCATGTTGTTTACCCTATGATGTCATCTACCCTAGCTCAATAGATTATTTTAATTGATTGGTGCAATTTGATACTTGTTTGCCATTTGAAACCACATATTAAAACTAAGGTTGAACTGTACTTTCTTACTGAATGTACCTTCAGTTTCCCCCCATGAAAATCTGCAGCAGAGTTATTTGCAAGCACAATATTAGAATTTAAAAAGGCATTCAATACACACAGTCAGTGGGTCTTACATTTTAAATCATTTATTGTGGACAGCAGGACCAAAGTGTAAACATTGCTTCTAAGCAATATCTCACATGCCTGAAAAACATCCCCAAACTTAAATGTTCACTGTAGAACCAATTTTGGCAATTTTCATTTGAGTTGATAGAACTCTCATACGTGCATTCCATTCTACAAAAAGATAACATCTGTTGTTATCCTGGTTTTTGCACTTGAAGATCATTGCAACCATTTGATAAGAAATTAGCTGATTGCTTCTCAGTATGACAACTCTTATTTCAATAAAAGCTAGTAGTTCAGCTAGTTATTACAACATTTTCATGGAATGTTGCCCATGTTATTATTCACATGCAAGACATGCCATATTTGATTCCAAGTCTGTAAATTTTGCTTCTGTTTTCATCTTAACAAACTCTGAGTTTTTTTGTTCTAATATTAAACCATCTTCCTTGTCTTTTTTGTTGGATGACTAAGATCCTGCGTTTAATTTTCATAATGGTCCAATTCTAATGACACATTTCCTAGTCCCAAAACCATATTTTAGAGATCAGGAACATGCTGAAGGCTCATCTGCACCATCTCTCCCCTCCTCTTGCTAAACCTTCTCTTTTACATTTTTTTTAAACTATAATTTGCCATTAACATCTGAATCAGGCTAACTATGATTGCGGCAAACCAAGAATTACCTCCTAATCATGATTGAAGCCTTAGTTTGACGCTGTTTTGTAAGCCATAGTTTTTAGACAATTCTGGTTTGATCTAATACAATTCAAATGCAATGACAAACTATTGTTATTGCAAACATTAAAATGGGGATGTGGGAGCTAGGATGTAAGAGCAGAGGAAGGAGTGCACAAGTCTATGGCTTGCTCCAATCTCCAAATCACACTTTGGGAGATTAGGAAACATGGTGATATCCAACTAAGTCATACTCAAAAGAGATCCAATTAAATCAATGGATTTCAGTTACTTAGGTCTATTGATTTCAATAGGTCTACTCTATTGACTAACATTGGATATCACCTAATATTTGCCTTGAACTACTCTCTTTTACAAGGCCAGAAAGAAGCTGGTAGTATAAATTGCTTGTGAGGACTGAAATGGAGCTTTATGCAAGAGATTTGACCTTAGCCATGAACTTTTTGAATTAGCAGAAGTGCCATGTTCTTTCTAATGTCATTGCCATTTCCCATAATATAAGCACTCCGTAAACAGAAGAAAAGAGTTGTGCAACAAAATGTGTACTGGTACAACAGGAAGACAAGGTGCATATTCCTTAAGTGGTCTATGTCCATGAAGTATTAAAACACTGTTTGGAATTATTTTCATTATAGTTTCAGTATGGGAGCCTCAATTTTAAATGCATCCCTGTAGATGGCATGTCATAGCACCACATAATGCAACATAAGAAACAATGCATTTAATGTCCAATAGTAAAGACCATAACATATCTAATATGTACATACAGTAACTAATGAATAGAGCTTTAATGCTTAGAAGCCAAAATTAGCTGCAGAAAAAAGTCCCATTATATTTCAAGATATTTGTTCACTTTAATATGACCTTAACATATATTTGCATTTTCAAAGCTACTTTAGCCAGGTTGGCCAAGTCAGTACCCCTGAGAAATGCATCCACTGTGGGGGGAAATGTCTCCTACACACACATGTATACACATACATGCACACACACATTTGGATAAGCCATATTGTTAGGGTGGCTAAGTTTCAGTGTGACACCATAGTGGAATTATGTGGTTTCACCCACTTTTGCCGTCAAGACCTCTCTGGGTGCTGCACTCTGATATCAAAAAGCCTACGATGGTGGAATTTCTGTGGTCCTGGCTAACAAACTCTTCAGCTATCTATGGAACAAAAGCATATTATTGATTGTGTTTTATTATTTTAATTTGTTGCAAACTTCCCTGGAATCTTTATGATGAAGGGCAGTAAACAAATCTTTTAAATAAAATATCTATTTCACTTTATTTCTTACCTGTTTTACTTTGGTGTTTATCGTTGCTGTAGGATAAATACAGCAAGGATTATGAAGAGAACTTTCAGTTTTCTATGCCTAGAGATTCAAACTTCCTGTCTTGATTAGATTACCTAGGCTTTATTCCCCCACAGTTCTTGGTGTGGAAGAATCAGAACCACACTAACGACTCCCCCATCTTCATTTGAATGGTCCACTCTATCTTTGTCTACTCTGTTTTATTAATGATTCATTGACTTTTGCTTCCCATTATCTGGCTTCACTTTATCCCAGTGCACTTCCAGAGCTCCATATTATCATTTTTGCAGAGAAAGCATGAAGCCCAGTATGTTTTGAAGCCCTTTCAAAGTCACCAATTAGCTCAAAAAATTTGCCCATTTTCGATATTCTAGAAACAGACTTTAGCATTCCTTATATTCTAAAATTCTATACAGTTGGATAGACTAATTCACAGTACCAAGTCATTCACATGATAAACTATATGTGCTGGTGAAGCAAACATGCTTTTCTCCTAATTATCACAGCTTCACATGAAAGACTGTTTATTTGAAGTTGGCTCACTTGTAATAGCCCACTTCAAGTATTCTCACATGATGGGAGAGACATAAGCTGTTTTCAGGCATTCTCCTCCCCACCCCCCATAATTACTATTCCATGAAAGGAAGAGCAGTGCTCCCTCCATGGCATCACCACTCCCACAACCCCTAATTTTGGGGGGCTGAATGTCTGCAAGTGGGAGCCTTTCTTACTTGTGTAGGTTCCGTGTGTGATATAGAATCCTCATATTCCAAGGTTCTGAGTTTAGTCCCCAACATATGGAGAGCTACACAGTGGTGCCGGTGATGAAATGGACGGGATGTTCAGTGCATCACCACTCTTCCCTCAGGAAATGGTAAATCACATTGGGGAGAAGAGGGTAAGAGAATGCTCGAAGAGGTCTTTTATGTGTTACCCATTACGTAGAGGCAGTAGTAAATGGGACAAAGCCCACAATATGAATGGTTGTTTAAGATGCCCTATGCACTGGCTAACAAGTCTTCTTCACACATTACAAATCTGGCATGTGCCTGGGATATACCCTGTAAAGTGCCTATGTAGTACATGTAGATGAGAGCTATAATTAGCCCAGGTACTCTGCATTTATATAGTGTGCCTCCACGTCAAGTGCTATTGGATATGACACAGATACATGTGACAATATACCTGCTATATATGTAGTGTGTGAGTAAGCACTACTATTTCTAATTAAATACACAGAACACAATGTTTCCCTCCACCACTAAGGCTGCAGTCCTAACCCCACATACCTGGGAGCAAGCCCATGGAATTCAACAGCACTAACTTCTGAGTTGACATGGTTAGGATGTTGCTGTAATGCTACCGTTTCTCTTCCTTTTAACATAATGCAAATGTCTCTTGAAAACCAAAGCAGGGACCAGTTCTGAGCATCTGTCATAGTGATAGCGATCCTTCTAATTTGGGAACAGAATTATCTTAATCTTCAAATTTATTCCCTAAATTAGTCTTCTCTTTGAAATGCTAAGGAAAGAAGATATCCCAAAGTATGGTCATATATCAAAGTTCAGCAGACATGCTATTATTTTTTCTCAATCGCACTTTCCAAATATTAGAAGTGAACCCATTTCCTAGGTAACTAGTGACTATGCTGGCACATGCCATCACACTTCAAACACACTCATGCAATACATATATTTTTATCTCTATAAGTTGACTGTATATTGTGTTTTTTACAGCTGCATCAGAAACAATTTTCTATGCAAGTGGCTTATTCAATATAAAAACAGCATATGAATAATTGATATTCTTTTTTAGTTTTGATCTCTCACAGTAAACTTTTCTAGGGGAAAACTCAATCAGAGAGATTTTTGGTGAAGAGGGTAAGGGTGAAAGTAGGAGTTAGCAAACACATGTTTTGAAGTCTATATTTGCAGAGATAATGGGTTGAATTCAAGACAGTTCACACAACCTCTCTTCCCTGCTGCAACTCCCTGTAACTCCCCCCCTCCCAAGAAGCCTCTCCAGAGGGGACCTACCAAACATTGTGGGCTAGGTCTTACAGGGCTGAGAGGAACATTGCCTAAAATTAGAAACATTGAGTGAGCAGTATAAGATTCCTCTGCCTAATTTTCAGCAGTTTCCCCATGCACCCCTATAAGACACAGCTCACAACGTTGGGTTGGAGAAGTTGTTCAATGGTCACAGGGGGCAGCAGAGAAAAAGGGAAAGCTCACTTGTGCAAGCTGTTATTTGCTCATGCAAAATGGATTCAATTCACTGCAAATGCAAGGACTGGGCCCATTACAGGAGACACACTCCTGACTTGTGAAGGTTTAAGCACCTCCAATCCACATCCCCCCCAAGTTTCTACATTACAAGGAAGTCACAGGGTTAGGAATGTCATAATATTCTGCCCTCAGCCCAATAACCCTAAAAGCTGCCCAAGATTTTTGAAGAAAAAATATTATGGCCACTGCACAACAGAGATATAATGAGAACAGTATTAAACAATCTCCTGTGGATTGTTTTTACTGCTACTTCTGGATGCCTCTTGCTTCTTATTTTTATAATGTAGTCTTACATTATAAGGTATCTGTCAATATCTTCTGTTATAGGATTGGGAAGGTTGGTCTGGATGTTGTCTTTGGGTCCCCTTCCAGCCTGTGCTTTTGAATCTGTAGAGATGAAGTTGTAGTAGAGAAACCTGCTGTACTGGTCAAGCCAGTTTCTTTGTTAAGTTAATGGGTCTGTCAAGTACCTAATCTTTATGTCTAAAGACTTGGTCAAGAGCAGATGTACTGCCATAGGAACAACTGGGATAGGCCTTCCCCACCCCCCACCCCACCCCTTGTTAGAGGCAGGAGATAGCCTAGGTGTTTTTAGTCTTATGTGAAGCTGGGAGCTGGAAAGAGACAGAGAGGCCTGCCGCGCTCTCTGTCTGAATCCAAAGCTATGGCTTTGGGAGACCTCCCCAGAAGCCTAATGAGGAAACAAGATCTGTTGGAATGTTAATGCTGTGAGCCCTTACATCTTATTCTCAGGTTGGATATAAGTGTAAATAAAACCATATATCCTAAAGACACCACAGTCTCTGCTGACCTTCATTCCAAGGAAACAGAACATTGGGTAAGTGCTGAAAGTCTCTCACTGCTTGGAGATTGGGGTGCACATAACATCTTCCTTTGAGAACTGCAGAAGACATTAAATTTAATCTAAGAAGGGCAAGGCTACAAACCTACGCACACTTACCTGGAATTAAGTTTCACTGAATACAGTAGGACACTTCTGAGTAATCATCAGTAGTGATGTACTGTACGTGTATTAGATGACTCATAATAATGTCAGAAAGTATTCAAACCCATGTTGGTACTTAAACATAGCATACCAGGGGAAATCTTGGAATTTGCCCTTCAAGGCCAAATATATCTTTGAACACGAATGTCTGCCACTTTGTATTCAGGTTTTGACTATGACTGACCTAGAACCAGAAAAATAATGTGTTGAGAACTCTGTTGGTTGGACTATCTGCCAACTAGTACAACCCTTTGCAGCCATGTTGTTGTACTAAATCAACTGCTCTAATAAACAGATTTTTGCAAGTCAATCATCACCAATAAACAACAATATAATCCAATAATTAAACAAGGGTAGTTCGGTTTTCAATTTAACAAGATATCAACCACTCTCAGGAATACTGCAAGATGAACCTAGGAGTCCTAAGCAGGGTATGCAAAATATTATTCTGAAGTAGCTCAAGACTCACAAAACCTCCAGTCTTCTACCCCACAAAGAACTTGCCATAGCACCTTTAATTCAAGAATTGTTAAGACGGGAGACAGGTGGATATCTCCTAATGTTCCCCAAAATCTTACAACGTCGAGTGATACTTCTTCCACTTTCAGCTTAGTGAGTGAAAATATGATTCATAGTATGTACCAGTGTGTGAATCAGCTTGCCACTTATACATTGATAGTTTACAACATTTAGTGCTGATTTTTCATATATTCTCCTCAATGAATTCCACTTACAAAAAAAGACTAAAAGAATTTGAATATATGACAAAACAACCATGTAATTTTCATAAAGTAAAATAAATAACTTCCAATTACTGGCATGAGAAGGAAAAAACTCCAGGTTCAGATACAATATTATTACTTAGAAGGGAGAAGATCTAACTTTAAGATTTTATAAATAGAGAGCTTTATTTAACAAAAATAAGCAACAATCCATGTTGGTACAAAATAGTTTTCTCAAAGTATCTGATGATCACTAGTTTTAAAAGCAGCCTTGAGATCTATAAAAACTCCATATAACCAGCACTTCCACCATACAACAAATATTTAAATAATGTGGGCCAGTTCAAAGCAAATGTGAACTGTAGAACATTTGGGCCTAAAGCCAGCCTACTTTTCAATATAAAAACGCATTTTCAGGTGCCCAATTCTCAAAATTATACAATATTTGGTGAATCATTTGGCCATTCTCTCTAAAAGACATTGGTTGATAATTTGAGGGAAAGCTTTTGTCCCCCTTCTTGTAAATCTGAATCACACTCAAGGTCCAGCCATAGGAAATTGTGCCAATTAAACTAATAAAATCAAAACATTTTAGAAATGACTGGTACCCACCAATGTATCTTATGTTTAAAAGCTTCATGAAGGATGCCATCTTCTTCTGAGGCTTTGTCATTTCATGAGAGGGATAATGTCTTCTGTACCGATAATGGGTGATCATAAATCAGCTCTTGTGTATACATGTGTGTCAATTATAATGTATATATAAAAGCTGCATAGAATTTTTTTAAAAAAAACTTTTTTGCAAAGCCAATGACAAATTCTTAACATGATAAAATCCTACAAATGTTAAAGTGAACCATCCATTTGGACCAGTAACATGGCAACTGTACTGAACCACTATGAAATAAGAGGTAGAATTTCAAAGAGCATGAATTACCTGGAAATCCTAGCAGAAGTTATAATAGACATTTGTTGTTTGATGTGATTCCGATTTGAAGATTCACTTCAAACTGGAACATCCCTCTTTATTTTGTGAAGCTTACAAACTACACAAAAATCAACAAAGAAATACATTTGCAAAACACAAGGGCCAAAAGAGTCCTGCTGTTTCACTAGGAAGAATAAAATGTTTGAGTTAAAAATAATCAATTTTTAGCTTACCTCTGAATGTGCTGTTTAAAGCAGCAACACAGCACTAATTATTCTCTTTGAGAACAATGTATGTTGGGTCTGGACCATTTGCCCATAAACATTTCTACCCAAAGAACTCCGAAGTAACCTTTAACTTTAGTGCTCATTCTCTTTCTTATGCTCAGAGCAGAGCAATCTAATACACCTTATCATGTGGTGGGTTGCTATAGCAACAGTGAATCCAGCTGCTGCAATACAAAAGGCTGACAAAAACTTGTTTTCTCCCCTTCCACCCACCTAGTTAGAGTCAGGGTACTTTCCTTATGGTTATGCAGCCTATCTAATCTCCATGTACTTCTGGCAACTACAGATCAGGTTTAAAGTAGGTAGCAGAATGTAACAAAGTAAACTGGGTACTCAACAGTTAGCCAACACACTTAAATGACATCAAATGGCATAAAATTGCCACATTGCTTGAAATCACTTAGCTATAAGGAATCCAAAGTTTATCAAGGAAAACAAGCTCTACCCTATGATAGAATTCTCTATATATTCACCCTTATCCTGATGGTCCCAAACCATAACCAGAGGCAAGTGAGCTACAAAACAGATAGTCCTGTAGATGATGAGCAAGCCATATACTACAGATGAAGACCAAACATTAAAAAGTATAGCAGCCAAGTTGAACAGGTGCTTTCCTAATCTGTCTCCTATGCTATTTTATATCTATATGAAAATGTTGGGAGCTCTCATCCGAGGATTGGAGCACAAACTGATGACACACAGCTCCATCTTTCCATTCCATCTGAATCAGGAGAGGCTGTGTGATGGGCTGGACAGGGACAGCAAACTGAGGCTGAATCCTGATAAGAAAGAAGTGCTGTGGGTGGGTGGTTCCCAGGTCCAGGACTTAGGTGTACAACCTGTTCAGGGAAGGGCTGTACTCCTCCAGAAGGAATATGTTCATATTCTGGGAGTACTCCTGGATTCCAACTTGTCACTAGAGTCCCAAGTGGCATCTGTGGCTAGGAGTACTTATGCCCAGCTGAGGCTATTTCACCAGCTACAGCTGTTCCTGGACTGGGATATCCTGGCCTCAGTAGTCCATGCTCTGACGACTTCCTGTCTGGACTAATGTAGTGCACTTCATGTGGGACTGTCCTTGAATACGGACTGGAGGCTGCAGCTAGAGCAGAATGTGGCTGATAGGTTGATAAGCGGCGCAGCCATTGGGGCCATGTGTCACCGGTCCTAAAAATGTTGCACTGGCTGTCAATGAGCTACCAGGCCCAATTCAAAGTGTTAGTACTAGCATATAAAGCCCTAAATGGCTTGGGACTCAAGTATCTAAAAGTGTGTCTTCCCCAGTACCAACTTTCTCAGACCCTGTGATTGGCAAGTGAGACCTTGTTGTTGGTGCCACCATTGAGTGCTGCCCGCTTGCCAATGGAAGTTGTAATCCAAAACATTTGAAGGACGACAGATGGGTGAAGGCTGTTCTACACTGGAGGGGTCACAAGCCTTTTTGGGCCTGTTGGCACATTTGCAAACTTGGGGAACTGTTGTGGGCACCACAACACCCTACAGCCTATTCTATTAACTACAACAAAACACTTATTTCAAGCCTAAATTCGGGGGGGGGAATGGGACACTGCAGGTACAAGGGGAGGCCTGTGCGGGTGCCACATTGACGACCACTGTTCTACAGAGACTCCCTAATGAAACATAACATTGGGGCGTGAGCCTACCATTCTAGGCACCCTCTCTTAAATAGATGGACCTTATGTTGTTACACAAATCCAAGATCAAAAATCAGAAATATCTGATATCTTTGGAAAATGCAAATGATTAGTGTCAGTGCTGAATTTCTGCAAAATTATTCTGCCCATCTTCCAGATTTGGTTCCCATATAAAAGACACAAAAGATACGTGAGGCTGAGGGAGAAAATAAGTGGAAACTGGGGATCTCAATTCCTTGTGTGAATCACTGGTCTAGCTGAATCCATATATGTGGCAAGGAATACCTGCAAAACAATTGGCAGTCAGTGCTCACATTCTGCCACAGATGGCTCACCAATTTAAATATTGCAGTCATATTTTCTTGGTTGAAATAATCCTGTTCAGATCCAAAAATTCAAAACTTTACTTAAATTCAAATCTACCTTTAATAACAGAACACAAAATTGCAAAATGTACTCAACTAACAGAATAAAGAACCTCCCCAAATAATGTAATCCAATAATGCAATCCAATACATGTCTGTCCCACTGAGTTCAGTAAGTGGATGTAGGACTGCAGCCTAAATGAATTGTGACTCTGTTGTGATAAACTTATTTGCTAATCCTTTAGACTGTCAGTGGACTTTCACACACAAGTTATTAGCAAAGAACATTTTCCAAGAATGTTAATTTTATTGCCTTTTATGTCTACATTTAATGAAGTCAAGAAAACAGAAAATTAAAAAAAAACATTTTAAAAGCTTAAGAGAATATGAAAAAAGGTCACCTGTGTCAACAGAAAAAAGTGTACATGTTTTCCATAGCAATATTTATTGTTTTGCAAAACAAAGCACTGGGGGGTAATCAGTCTTGTGTTTTGCAAATATTCTGAGGTCTAGGACAACACAAAACTTCCATATTCTGCAAATTTGTGTGCAGCGTGGCTATTCAAGGCAGAAGCAAAGCTGCAAATGTAGCACCTTCTAACTCTTTACAGATAGTCTGATAAGGGGAAGATGAATAGTACTACTCTTTGAATAATTTATGGCTGTTCTGGTATGCAAGGAGGAAAGATTGACTTAGGTGTGTTTCATAGGTAGAGTTTGGCAGGTCTTCCCCTTTTCAAGGCTTTATTTTAGTAAACCAAAATAGTAAATATGTTGATCTAAATAATTCATCCTAATTCAAGAGAAGCATTCCTCCTTTATAAAATAGAAAATCCCCCAATAACGTACCCTTAAAATGATGAAGTTAAAATATATACCGTAACAATCTCAGAGATGCTATTTGCTTCTTATGCAATGTCATTTGATGATATTGTGATGCAAAACACAGTAAGATTAAGAAAACAGTTTTGCTTTCAAGCTGTCAGAATGTAAAGATTTATGCTTGATGGTGAGTTGCTTGCACCTTGAGAGCTTGCAAATTCTTACCCATAGAAGTTGATCCAACAAAAGCTTCTTTTTTTTTCTGGATCTGGAACCAACATGACAAATGTATCACAATTAGTGTTGCATTGTTAAAAGAACAGTGGATTTCTGGCAGGGCTGGTTCTAAAGGGCAGCCAGGTGGGGCACTTGCCCGAGGGCCCCGGGAGCTACAGGAGGCCCTCTGCTCTCCTTCCGCGATTTGCGGAAGCATCCACAGACCGCCATCCCCCCACTATCCCCCCGCTTTACCTACCTTTCCATTGTTTTTTGCGGCACGCAGATTTGCCATCAATTAAGATGGCGGCCAAGGTTTCCTTAAGGGGCTGAAGCCTCTGCCTCCATCTTTGCTGATAGCATGCATGCGCGCTACACACACGCATTGCTGCCATCAACAAAGATGGCAGCAGAGGCTTCAGCCCCTTAGGGAAACCTCGGCCGCCATCTTGATTGATGGCAAACCTGCGTGTGCCGCAAAAAACAACGGAAAGGTAGGTGAAACGGGGGGATGGCGGGCAGTGCGGAAGCTCCTGTCTTGCTGTCCGTGGATGTTTAAGTTCAGTGGATCGCAGAGGGGGAGCGGAGGGGCCCAGGGCAGGCTGGTACCCAAGGGCCCCAACATGCCTGGGGCCAGCCCTGATTTCTGGTCATAAAAGGATGCATTGGTTTCATAATGAGCTATCATTTATTGGAATGGAAATTTTACGGTAATGAGATTATGCAAGAATACCTTGTATGGCCACGGTGCTACTTCAACCCTTAAAAATTCCAAAGAAATTAAAATATGATGACTATTTCCTTATTTACATAACAGAGGAGGAAGAAGAGATATTTTAAAAGCCAGTAGCCCATTCAACATGAAGAAAGAATGGCCATACTCTTTATTGGCCCTGCTTTCTCCAGTCTTGTGCCAGCCACCTGTCTGGCAAAGACTATAAAGGTGGCATTATATTTTGGGCCAGCTGGCAGTGGGAGACAGTAGCAGCAGCATTCGAGCCATTTGGCTCATGGGAGCCCACTGCCCTGTCTGAGCCTCAGCCTGGCCAGGTCCTGACAGCAGATAAAAGCCAGGGGGAGGAATGTATTGAAGAGAGAGAACAGTGTCTGTGAGAGTGAGTTGGATGGGGAGGGGAGGACTATGTATGTATGTGTGATGGAAAAATGGATGAACTGGGTGCAAACAAGGTAAGTGTATCTGGGACATATGGATTGGTGAAGGAGGGAGAACAAAGTGAGTGAATCTGTGTATGTTCAGTGGGCATGGAATGTAAAAAAAATCAGAGAGAAGAATCTGAGGCAGTGTTGTAGAAAGGCCTTGACATCATGTTGCATGAGCACTCAGGATGCCTCTCAAGAAAGCAAAACAGAAGAGAGGGTTTTGAGTGGTCAAGCAGGCCACTAAGCGCCTACCTCAGCAGCAGGCATCTTCGGATAAGAAGGAAGATAAGGGCACAATGAGGGCGCTTGTTGCCCGGATTGAGGCTCTCGAGTGTGAACACTGGGCACCATCTGATCCTGGAGTGGGTCCCAGTGGGCTGGCGCCAGCTAAAAAGTCCCCAAGGTTGGCATCTCAGGCTAACGTTTTGCAGAAACTAATTTCCATGGTCACTGTTCTTGAGGAGGAGGAGGCTGGTCGCTCGCCCCCCATCAACCTGGCATCTACTGGGGCATCAGGGGACCGTCTTATCCATAACTTGTCCTTTCCTAAAGGCAGCTCAGTTAATGATGGCATCCCTCCAGAGGCATCCTCTGTCAGGTATACATCTCTTTGATGAGGCAGTTAGGGTTGTCCGGCAAGCGGGAAAAGGGGTGCTACTAGCAAAATGCAACATAAAGTCAGCCTTTTGCTTGTTGCCAGTGCATCCCAGTGACATTGATTTCCTGAGTTTTCAGTTTCGGAGGCAATTCTATGTGGATCATGCAATGCCAATGGGCTGCTTGATCTTTTGTTCCACCTTCGAAACTTTTAGTACTTTCCTAGAATGGGCAGTGCGGGACTGGACTGGTTCCCTCCTCACGGCCCATTATTTAGATGATTTTTTGTTTGTGGGAGCTGCTGGCACCGAACAGTGCAGTCACTTCATGCAACTTTTGCCAAACTCACGGAGTACTTGGGTGTGCTGTTGGCCTGGAAAAAACTGAGGGGCCGGCTTCTTGTCTGACCTTTCTTGGCATTGAGCTAGATTCTATCGCTCAGTGTTCAAGATTGCCTGTTGAAAAGATCCATGCTTTGCGTGATAGGCTTCAAGCCGCAGTTGTTGCTAAGAAGCTTACGCTGCTGTAACTTCAGCAGATTGTGGGCCATCTTGTGTTGGCTTCAAAGGTCATATCACCTGGCAGAGCTTTTCTTAGGTGTCTGTGTGATGTCATGAAGAGGGTGCACCATAGGCATCATCACTTGTGGGTATCAGCTGGCATGCACAAGGACCTCTGCATGTGGCTCACCTTTATTGGTGAGTTTAATGGCATTTCATTCTGGAGACAAGAACTCTTGTTGGAAGCTGAACGTCAAGTAATGTCTGATGCTGCTGGGGTATCGGATTCAGGCTTATATTTTGGAACCAATGGTGTGCCAAGAGATGGCCTGAGGCTTGGAGGGAGGGAGGAGTGACTTCAGACATGACCTTCCTCAATTTCCCTCCCACTGTAGTGGCTATTCCCCTTTGGCCTATTGAATTCCAGAACCGCACTGTGTGGTTCTAGTGTGACAATCAGGCTACTGTATATGTCATTAACTCACAGACCTCAAGCTAGGTTTGGGTAATTTGGCTAGTCAGGGCGTTTGTCCTGCAGTGCTTGCGCTTTAATAACGTATTCATGGCCCGGCATGTTCCAGGCCTTCGAAACAGCAGTGCTGATGCCCTTTCTCGGTTCCAGATGGAGTGTTTTTGGTAATTGACCCCTGACGCCTCCCCCGACCCGGCCAGGATGCCCATAAGCCTATGGAACATTGGCAGGTAGAGGTGGAAGCTGCCATTTCAGCAGTGTTGGCCCCCAGCACCAAAAAGGCATATATTCGTGGTTGTCAGGACCTCTGTGAATTTCGTAAGGAATGTGATCTTCAGCAGCTTTGGCCCATAGTGGGTCAACTTATGCACTTCCTTGTTTCCTTGCGAGCTAAAGGTAGGGCAGTTAGTACCCTTGCTGGGCATCTGTCTGCCCTGGCATTTTATTCCAGGGTTGGCAGCTTCAAGGAATATACTTCAGACGTTAGGATTCGCAAGATGTTGGAAGGTTGGTCAAGAGTGAGCCCAGCACCGCCTGACTGGCGGCGACCCTTTACCTCAGATGTGATATTGCAGGTTTTACCACAATCCCATAATTTATGCTTTTCTAGTTATGAGGCCATTTTGTTCACTAGGGTTGTACTGATGGTCTTCTATGGGGCTTTTCATCCCAGTAAGCTGCTTGTAAGTTCCAAGAGTGACACCTCTGCCAGGGCTTTAATGTTAAGTGATTGTTCAATGTCCCAAGGGACATACAGCTTCGTTTACATATATCCAAGTCAGACCAGAAGGCCAGGGGGAAAGTGGTTCGATTTGGTTCCTGTCCCATATTACAATTGTGCCCCGTGGCAGCCTTGAAGGCTTACTTGGAAGTGTGGCTGCCGGGTCCAGGGTACTTGTTCATCCACTTGAATGGGGCAGCCTTAACTCAGTTCCAGTTTGGAGCAGTACTTAAAAAGTCCTTGATGGCTTGTAGCCGGAACCCAGGGGCCTACATTTCTTACGCATTGGAGCAGCCACTACAGTGGCCTTGGCAGGTCTTCCTGTAACCAACCCAGGAGATTGGCAGATGGCGATCTGCTGCATTTGAGGCATACATCCGGCCTTGAGCACTGTGAACAATACTGGCATGGGCAGATAGAGATCTGCAAATGTAATTAACTGAGAGTCATTGACATGGTACCAACTGGTACAGCCACGGGCAGATAGCAATCTGCAAATACGTTCTCTTGGAGTCATTGGCACGTTACCAGCTGGTACAGCCACGGGCAGATAGCGATCTGCAAATATGTTCACTTGGAGTCAGTGGCATGTCACCAGCCAGGACAGCGATCTGCTATAGTTCATGTTATGTTTATTATGTTTACATGGTTCTAGTCCGATTGTTCATTTTGTTTCTTAGGTGTTGGCCTGATATCTGATCCGGCATGGGTGCTGTTGTGTGGCCATTCCATTATGTTTTGGGCCTTCCAACGTGCTTCTTCCACAGACTTTGGTACCCAGCTTCGCCTCTCAGCCAAGGCTACCTTGCAGTGGCAGGCCAGGTGTGGAATGCTTTGGGGGGAGCTTTTACCCATGATCATTAGGGTTGCAGTGGGTGACCCCCCAGCTAACATTCTTGTTATCATTTAGGGGGAAATGATTTGGTTTAGCTGGTATAGCACAGTGGGGAGGAGAGCCTGGCTGGGAGTCCTGAGTCTGTGAGTTCAAATCCCTGCTTGTGTCTCCTGGGTGTCAAGGGCCAGCTAAAGATCACCCCCAGTGATCACCCCCCAGTGGGTGGTTCAGGGGTTACGTGCCCTGCCACCTGTGCAGCCATGGACAAGCTGCATAGTCCCAAGGAGCTCAGTTGCCCCCCAGCTGGCAGTTGCGGACAAGGAAGGGGCTGGTTTGTGCAGCTGTGGCAAGCTGAGCAGGCCCTAGCCAACTGGGGATGACTAGCCTCAGAGGGAGGCAATGGTAAACCCCCTCTGAATACCGCTTACCATGAAATCCCTATTCATAGGGTTGCCATAAGTCAGGATCGACTTGAAGGCAGTCCATTCCCATTTTTCTGGCTTGGACCTTTTCCATTGGATCCGTCATGACCTATCATGGATCAGGTATAACTTTCCTGGAATGCAGTGGTTTGGTCTGCCTTGTTGGAGAGGAAAGTTTGCAGGGAGGCTGTTCATCCCAACAAAATAGATGTTGCTCGGCGCAGGGTAAACAGAAGGATCAAAAAGCTTATGGTGGAGATGAGATGAGCATATATCCTACATCATCGGATCCATTTTAATCTTCCGCATCTCTACAGAGATGATAGGGTCCATTTATCAGAGCAGGGTTGTGTTATATTTTTGGAGGACCTTCAGAGGGGATTGTCTGCCCTCTTTGGTCTTATAGGGAGAGGTGGACAAGCTTGAGCTATCCGGCTCTAGTGGCACTGAGTTTGGGCAGGTGAGGAAATTGGAGGTTGCAATTAGGTATACTGAAGCATTATCCGGTAAGGGGCACCAGGGATCCAACAGGCCTGTGGTCTGTGGTAAACTGGGGGGTGCCATTTTTTGGACTGTCATACGCATTAGGGTGAATGCAAGTACAGCGGGGCCAGGGTGTGCATGGATGATCCAGGCCCAAGGTTCACCCAGCGAGGAAAAGTTATTCCACATCCTTGGCTGGTGGGTCTCAGCTACAAGCTGGGCAACATGCCCAGGGGCCTGGGGGAGTCTTCCCTACCAGGAGTAGTTGAATTCCTCACCTGCCCATAAGTTCTAATTTGGTTAATTGGAGATGTTTAATTCTTATTTCTTATTGTTATATTTTAATAAATATAACATTTAATCCAATGCCTTGTCTCTGTGTCTTCTTCTTGGGTGTGGGGGCAATGGGATGCTGCCAGCCTGGCAATCCTGTTTTTTCCTGAAGTAACCATGAAAGATATCTTTCGATGGTGACATGGTCTAAATAAAGCTTTCAGAATATAGGTTGTCTACATTTTTATGGAGACTTAAGAACTGTTTTTTTATAGGAGTGCAATAATTTGCACCATTTATTTTATTTGTCAAAATATATTCCATAAACAAGTTTCTTGACAAATATTTATACATTTCTAGATTTAAATATATACCATGATTATTAGGTAGCACCTAGTGTAATTGTTTATAAATTTGTCAAGTATTTCCCAGACAAAAGTAGGATAAAAGGGAAGGAAAATGTGTTATTAATTTTTCTCTGTGTAGGTTAACATACACTACAAACATATTTATAGTCCCAAATGCAAATGTGACAACTACATTGGGTATGCTTCCGGTATACAGTGATTATCCATTCCTTACTGGCATACTGCAGTGCTTACGGTGCCATCTTACATTAATCTGATTTCTGAAGATATTCAATATTTTCCATTAATTTTATTATGCTTTATATCAAGGCTTGCTGCAAGAAAAGCATTCAGTTACTTAAAAAAAATGAAAGCGTGAAATGACCTGTAATCCTAAAATAAAATATTGGCATGTAATCAACATCTCAAGCAAGAGTTTTAACATAAACCTGAAGGGGCTGCATTGTTCTACTATTAACACCACTCAACACAAAATTAGTATTGTGGAGTGAAGGTAGCCAAAAGGTGACTCGACACATCTAGTTTAAGTAGCAACCGCCACTTGAGCCTCCCACCTAGACTTCCCTGTTCAGCAATAGCTTGACCTGGTGTATGATGATTCACAATGTAAGATGAGCAATTTTGGTTATAAACAGAGCTTGGAAACATTACTTTTTTTAATTACAACTTCCATCAGCCCAATCCAGTGGCCATGCTGGCTGGGGCTGATGGGAATTGTAGTTTAAAACAGTAACTTTTCCAAGCTCTGGTTATAAAGTCAGCTCATCCAGAGTTTCAGCAAATTCAAAAAGGAACTTGTAAAGGAGATTGGATATTCTAAGGCCAAGCACAATATCACTGATTTTAGAATGAAATGTGATTCTTGAAGACAGTTCATTACATTCCTTTCCCAGCAAAGGTGCTACTCAGAAAGTTTTCTTCTTTTTCTTTTTCTTTTTGTAGCACAGATAGGGGCCCTTCCAGATATTTTATACTGCTTTCTAGAATATACAGAATATGTATATACGGGCTCCTTCGGGAGGAAGGTAATTCAATAAATAAATACATAATATTCCTTTATGTGTGTGTTTTCCATAAAGGTAATAAACTCAAAACAGGAAGAAAAAGTACATTTTAATAAAAAAGAAGCCACTAATTAGTGATCCAAATATTTCCTGCTTTCTAAAACTTCTAATAGAAGTAAAATCTATTTTTGTACACTGCCAAAAGGAGACACATAATGAAATATATGAGCCACTACTGGTCAATGATTAAAATGTACTCTCATTACTGTGCCCTTTTGCTATTAGCATGAGAAATGAGAATAAGATGGTGATGGAGGCATCATGATGAATATAATAATCTTGCAAAAATATCTCTAGGAAGTCTAACTGTAGGGACTCAGATAATCACAAGGGGTGCAATCCAGACATTAAGAACCCTTACATCCTGCCCATTTTAGTGGGCAAGTTAACCACATGTTTAACCATCTTTTCCATTCATTGAGGCTTAGCTGGCTCATGCCATGTCGGTCAGCACAGAGTAAAAGTTATTGCAATACTTTTGGACATATTCTTTTTTTAAAAACTAAATAACACCTCCCACTAACTGTCAAATTCTTTCATAGAAAATGATGGTCTTTTCTGTAATTATATAATAACTGTTTCATCAAAGAATTTTCAGAAAATGTTCATTTTACATTTCCCTGTAAGACAAAAATTGTGCACATTTATCCAAGCTCACATGCAATTTCACACAGAGGTTCATGTTATTTCTACATCACTGGCAAAAATGCGGCTCTGAATATAGAAGTATTAATAATGACAGAAGCCTTGCAATCATGAGTGACTTCTGTGATAATTAGTGTACAACTATCTGAAAACAGAAGCCTGTATAATTGATCATAGTTTGTTTTGTTTTTTTAAACAGCTCCCTTGAAAGGCACTCCAAAGTTTAATTATCCATATTTCTAGGAAGGCTGTCTCTGGCATTGAGCTACTCATTTATAAGACAAATTCGATGTTATATTCATCCAGCTTCCAAGTAAATGCATCTTGCAATGCCTCTATATTTCTTCAAAACAGATGAACGCACAATTACCAGATATATTCACCATGTGTAATTATTACAGCTGGTACAAAACAACAACAATAATGAATTTATCTCGCATAAACATCTATATACCACTCTAAAGACTTTTAATCACTAGGTTTGCTTTCATTCTGATTTTGCCTTTTCCACCCCAAGGAACTTATGGATAGAGTAATGAAGCCATACAATGGTGAAACATAGACAATTAAAACAGCTTAATTCTAATTAGAAAGGGACCCAAAGAACTTAGGACACTAATGAAGCATTTCCTTGTCAGATATGACAGAATCCTGGCATCTCTGCTCATTTTGATTTCTTTCCTCTGCAGTGGCCATTCGGAAATCTGCTCCATTTTTGAAAATATGCAGATCAGAAAGCATCACAGCGCCAAACAACCATGACTAACAGGAGTATGACAGATCATTCAAGTATGGTGAAAAGATGCTTAATGAAACAGATCAAGAACTTTGCCTTTAAAGATGAAAGCTCCACAGAAAGGTAGTAACCCTAAATAAGCATCAGATAAAGGAATATTTTACATAAGAGTAAGTGGCAAAGAGAACAAATCCAAATACATTTAACTCTATAGCAGTGCCAGCAATTATAACTTGCAGGCATTACACTTTATGAATCTGATTATATAGTTCAATCATGGCATCTTTATATATCAGACATATTTGGTCCATAATAATTGGGTGAAATATTTTTAAATTTAGCAAAGTCAATAGACTTTCAGGTGAAATTCAAGGTGGTGGTTTTGATCTATGAGGCCCGAAAAGGTTGGGCTGCCATTGTTTCTCCCCTGTACTATATCACAAACTCTAACACAACCACCAAGAATGCCCTCCTGAGTTTACCACCTCACCTCCATGTTAGGGCAGCACTATACAGAGACATTCCGTGGCCTATGTAACAACTGGCCTAGCAACTCTGATGCTTCAGAATAAAGCAAGCTAGAACTTTAAGGCTGCAGCCCTTTAACATCCTAAATGGCTTGGGACCCAAATGCACTCACATGTCTCTATCCTCCACTCAGGCAAGAAGAGACATTACAGTCTGAGTACCAATTTCAGCTTGGCTAAAGCATTTAATCAGAACGCGGTCCAGGTCCATTGAAGGACAGCCTGGTGATAGGGGGTGTGGTCTGGGAAGAGTCTTGATGGCCATATAGAGAAGTCTGGAGGGATGCATTCAGTCCCTGGGCTGAGTTCCCTCCCCCCGGGGTAAACCAATGGTTGTGTATACACATGAATGCAGATTTTAAATTGCACAGCTAACAGTATCACAATACCATAGAAAGTGCTAGGTTGCTACTCAGAGCCAGTCTTGGGTAGGGATGGAAAGATCTAAATTTGCATCCAGGGTGGATTCTGCCATTTAAAATGGTTACAACTTTGTAATCCAAAGCAGTCTATTTCTATAACTTATTTACACTGGGTGGTATTCAATGTTAATCCTACTCAGAGGAGACCCACCAAAGTTAATGGATATGACCAAAAAGGTTCATTTACTTCAACAGGTCAACTCTGAGTAGGACTTAGTTGAATACAACCCATAATGTTGTAACTTTTAGCTGCTTGATTTTACATCCTAGAATCAGAGAATAGTAGCATTGGAAGGAACCTATAAGGCCATCAAGTCCAACTCCCTGCACAATGCTAAATCCTAAATCATTTTAGATTGACATAAAGATGTCAATTCACAGATAACCTATCTGTGAGTTTCAAATGACAGCATAACTTAGATAAACATTCCACTGCATACCTACATATGCATATAGGTTGTAGACTCTACATTGTAGAGAACATGGTTGAAGGAAACAAGTAGTAACTTGAAACAGAGTCCTCCTTATTCCACCTACAAATACTACCAACAGCTTTTCTGTAAGCCAGTATATAAATAAAGGAGATTAAAGAATGGCAGCCAGTATTACAGCTTGGCTTAGATTTTATTGTTGATTGTCAAAACATAAGTGACCAAAAATAAAGAAGAGCATCATCTATCAAACCAAGCTCCAGTTCCTCTTTCTCCAATTCACTCATTCACTAAAAGAGCTTTTGAACATCTTGTTCCTAGACACAAAGGGGCAAAGGCAGTTATGAAGATACATTGCTAATAGAAATCAGGAAGAAATCTATCGCTTTCACAGATCCTCATGCAGAGCTGATAAGGCGCACTCTAGTAATTGAGCAATAAATCAGGTGAGCCAAAAGGCAGAACTTACCTTCTTTCTTTATGCACCCTAAATACAAATGCAAATGTTGGCAAAGAAAGAGTGCCTGAATGTATTTTTCCACAGCAGAGTTACAAGGCCAAGAAGCACAGAGTCCGTGCAGATCTCAAGGACAAGTATCCAAGGCAACCAGCTGGCCTTATCTATAAGACTTAGCAGATCTGGCCAGTCGGCGTGGGGGTCGAGGAGTTTGTACAGAGAGAGCTTGTGATATATTGTCAGTAAAGTGACTCTTAAAACTTATTGCTTGTCCGGCTCATTGCTTCAACTGGCATCTAGCCTGTCACTATATTGTTCTGCATCCTGGGCATCTGCTTGCGCCAGATACAACATCCAACAAGTGGTAGCAGAGGATGGTTACCTGGTGCTGAGGGTTACCTGGTGCTGAGGATTACCTGGTGCTGAGGATTACCTGGAGCGGAGGATTGCAGAAAAGCGGCAGAGAAAAGCCAGAACTGCAGACCAGCGAGTAAAACAGCAGAGAGACGGAGAAACCGAAAGCTGAGCTGAAAGCTGTGAGAGAGCCGTGGGAAAAACTGACTGAAGGACAGAGGTGAGAAGCTCTAATTACAAAGGCGGTGAACTGTGAAAAGTGAAAGTATGTCTGTTACGTTATCGGCCGGGATTCCCTTGGAAAGGCTGACAGGGAAAAATTATGGCACTTGGAAACAGAGAATGCAGGCTTTTCTAGTGAAAGAAGACCTGTGGAAAGCTATCGCAGAAGACCCACCCGCCGGGGTGCCAATTCCAGCAGATTGGAGAAGGCTGGATGAGAGGGCAAAGGCGTTAATTGTTCTTGCTATTGATGATTCTCAATTACTGCACGTGCGTGACGCAACAACAGCTAAGGAAACCTGGGAAACTTTAAGAAATATTCATGTGAAAAAGACTGCCAGTTCTAAAATATATCTTGCCAGAAGATTGTATCGGATGCGCTTATCTGGAGATACAACCATGTCAGAGCATTTGTTGGAAATAAACAGACTGTTTACTGAGTTATCAGAACGTGAAATTGAACATTCTCAAACGCAAAAAGTGTATATCACATTAGCTTCACTAGATTCAAGTTATGATAGTCTGGTGAGCTCTTTGGAAGCCATGGACGATGCAAATCTCAATATGGATTATATAGAAGGCAAACTTTTACAAGAATTCCAAAGGAGGCAGGAAATGGCAAAGCAGGAAAAGACTGAGTCTAAACACAACGTGGAAAAGCAGAACAACAAAGCTGCACAAGAGAGACTGTATGGACAAAAGGCATGTTATTTTTGTGGTTCCAAGCAACTTCAAAGGAATTGTGAAGCAAGAAGAAGAGAAAGAGGAAGAAAACCATGTGTACAGGTGATCTATGCTAGTAAGAATAAGCAATGTATTAACAATGAGCAGGGAAATAACTGTAAAGATTTATGGGCAATTGACAGTGGGGCAACAAATAGTATAATCAAAGATAAATCTATGTTTCATACATTTTGTGACGTAGAGGATCATGTAATAATGGCTGATGGATCTAAGAAACTGATCAAAAGTAGGGGTACAGTGAAATTAGCAGGTTTCAATACCATTATGACAGATGTGCTGTTTGTTCCTGATATCGAATGTAACATTATGGCTGTGTTGAAACTCAATGAAATGGGGTTCACAGTAATGTTCAAAAGGGGTTCAGTGCATGTAATGAGAGGAGGAAAAATATTCATGAAAGGAATAGTGAGGAACTCATTGTTCTTCTTATACTTGAAACAAACAAATCATGTACTCATGTGTGCTAATGAGAAACCCCATAATGATTGTGTACATTTATGGCACAGAAAACTAGGCCATATAGGATATGAAAATGTGGTGAAAACAACTGAGAACAGTAATGATATTACATTGAGAAACTGTGGTAAATATGTAGACTGCCATGTGTGTAAACAAACTAAGGCAGTTGTGGCTGCAAAGAACAAAGAAGCCATGCCTAGTACTGATGCACCTTATCAGTTAATACACGTGGATTTAGTGGGGCCATTTCAACCTACTCAGGGGGGTGCAAGATATTTCCTGACAATAGTTGATGATTTTTCAAAATTCTGCACTGTTTATTTACTAAAAGCTAAAAGTGAAGCTGCAGAGAAACTGAAAAGATTTGTTACAAAAATTGAAGTGCAGTTTGGTGTCAAAATACAGAGAATAAGATCAGATCAAGGAGGAGAGTTCTCAGGACACTCTTTTACTGAATACTTGGATAAAAGAGGGATAAAACAGGAGTTAACAGCCCCTTATAGTCCTCATCAGAACGGGTTAGCTGAACGCTGGAACAGGTTGCTTCAGGACTCAATAAGATCAATGCTGTGTGACTCCTCTTTAACACAAGGTTTCTGGGGAGAGTGTGTTCTGTATTCAGCTTACATTCAAAACAGAATATTCCATAAGGCCACTGGAATGTCTCCTTATCAGAAATTGTATGACAGAAAACCCAGATTAAAACATTTGATTAGGTTTGGAGCAGAATGCTGGGTACATGTTCCCAAAAATAAAAGGACAGGGAAGCTGCAAAGGAGAGCAGACAAAGGGTACATGCTGGGTTTTGAAAACACGTATTACAGAATTTGGATGCCAAAACAAAGGTCTGTGGTGTTAAGCAGAAGCGTGCAAGCAATAGAGCAGGATTGGGAAGAGAAAACATATGTGGAGTTGGGAAACACTGAAGTTAGTAATGAACAAGAACAGGCAGACACAGTACCAATAAAACAAGAAGAAACAGGCAGCAGTAGTGAATCAAGTTCTAGCTCTGAGAGAGAAACAGAGGAATCGCCTGACACAGACACAGACACTAAGGCAGAAATACAACCACGCAGATCAGAGAGAACAACCAAAGGTATTCCACCTGTTAGATTTAAAATAAATTCCATTAAGCATATAGACTTCAGTAACTGGAAAAAGTGGGATGATGGGAATCATGAAAAATAATTGCTGAAATAAGTGTAATAAAAATGATGCTGAGATTGCAATGGAGTAACTGTATTACAAATGATGCTGATGTAAACTGAAGAAAAGAAATGTATCATGTGGAGAAATGTAATTTAAGTGACTGCAAGAAATGTAACTGTAATTGTGATAACAAAAGTTGGAAGAAACATGAAAGATGTAATGTAAATGATAAAGGTTTATGCTATGGAAAAATAGGTGGGGGGTGTTGGCAAAGAAAGAGTGCCTGAATGTATTTTTCCACAGCAGAGTTACAAGGCCAAGAAGCACAGAGTCCGTGCAGATCTCAAGGACAAGTATCCAAGGCAACCAGCTGGCCTTATCTATAAGACTTAGCAGATCTGGCCAGTCGGTGTGGGGGTCGAGGAGTTTGTACAGAGAGAGCTTGTGATATATTGTCAGTAAAGTGACTCTTAAAACTTATTGCTTGTCCGGCTCATTGCTTCAACTGGCATCTAGCCTGTCACTATACTGTTCTGCATCCTGGGCATCTGCTTGCGCCAGATACAACATCAAACCATGTTGTTGGTGCTTACCTTTCATCCTTTGAAAAATAAAAAGACAAGTACCACCCATTTGCTATAATTTTAATAAGAAATAGTGATCTAACTTAGCTCTGGCAGCTAAAAAATGGGGCAATTGCTTTCAAAATGATAGCCGATTTTAATGACAGCTTTGCCATTTACACTGTGTGAAATAGTATAACTCACTGATAGAATGTAAGGATTTTATAAAAGGCTCATTCTAAGACAATGCTAGAATTCTATATCTATAACAGGATGGAGTGTAAGTTCACATTTTGTCTCATGCTTTTATTCCTCAGAACATATTCTATAAAGGAGCTCTTATTGTGAAAAGGACAAAAGTGTAAAAGCCATTAGTAATCTGTTTATTTCTTTATCAATACTCAGTGGCGGCTGGTGCCCACTAGACCTGGTAGGGCAGCTTTGGGGGTGTGGCCAATGAGGTCATAGGGGAGTGGCCAGGTTTTGGTTTTCTCCCCATCCTCCTCCCTTGCAAACATATTGTAAATACTTAAGCATTCCAGTTTTGCATATAGCAGTTAACTAAACTGTAAAGTGTCTTACTTTGGGTCAGGAGGGATTCCAGCTGCTGTCACAGTTGCTTCTCTAATGGGGGAAACGTTTTGAGACTTTCACCTGTTCTGGGTCTTTCCCTATACTCCTCCTTTGCATTGAAATAGTGAACACTTAAGCATCACGCTTTTAGTAATACTTAGCCCCTAACACAGCTGTAGTCCTATGCTAGCTCTCATGAATGCATACACAAAGTCATATGTTCTCAGCAGTGAACAGAAAATTAGATCTCATTCAGTAATGCTCTCTCAATCATGTTTTTTTAAAACACACACACACACGTGGGTGAGTTGCTGGAAACTCACACTTAGTAGGCGCTAGCACCACAGAATACAATGGGATTTGCTTTCTTCTGAATAAGATGAAGAGGAGTGTGTTAGTAATCAGCAGTATTTGGAAAATTCATTTTAAAAAGAAACAAAATAGTTCAAGTTCATCCAAATGCACTTTTAATTCATAATAATTTCTGCCTGCCACACAGCTGTTAAAGGCACAAGAGTGCTGCTCTCCCCCAATGCCAACCCTAAACCATACAGAGAACTCTAGTGAAGAGTAAAAAGAAAATACACATTTGGACAACTTGCTAATATATTTTTAAAATTAAAACGTATTTAAAAATAAGCATCTGTAAATGTACAAATCCAATTGTTAGAATGTTGGACTAGGACCTGGAAGATCAGGTACATCCACTTAAATAAACACAGTGGGGCTTATTTCTCAGTACAAATAATAGGATTATTGAATTACTACAACTAAATCATACCTCCCTCCTTGATATAGTTAACCATTACATATGTGTCACTTCTATATTTTAAATAAATAAAACAGCAAATATTATATTCAGGATTGTTATATTTTATTTAAGCTATGCCCAGCTTATTCCCTAGTATAGAGAAAGACCCTCCCTGACCTGGAGCAGTACATTTAGATTTCATGGATAATAGTTATTGCCTATATATCTCCAGAGTTTATTTTTTAAAAAATAAGAGCAATCCTGTAAACTGTAAGCTCCTGTTGCTCAGAGAAAATGATATGGCAAGTGGGGAAAAACGAAGCCAAAACTTTAGAGATAGGAGTCTTTCACACTGTATGATCAGGTCTGAATATTTTAGCAGGACATTCCACAAGTTCCTCCAGTAATCCACTGGTGTGTGGCATCTGACATTCACACAAAGTATATTAAATTTCTTTGTTTCTATAAAAGCAGGGATTTGCTTAACTCAAAATTCCTTCTTCTTTTGATCAGACACATTTACCCAGGTTCTGCCTCCCCACTCAGAGGGAAATTAGGGCTGGAAGTGCATCACAACCAAGAATAACCTCCTCTTCCTACCTAACCTCCTACAATAAATAAATAAGTGAAATGTGTCCCAATATTTCCCTAAATTTGTGACCAGTATCAGATGGGTTCTAGGAAAAATATACCTTGTATACCCACAGTATTCAAGGCAGGCAGTAATGTAAAACAAACAGGAAAACCTTTATTTTAAACCAAGAACTTATTTAGGACAAGACTATATAGCTGGCACATAAGCATGATGGTTACAATGTTTTAATTCTTCACCTTCCCCTGAATTCCGCTTCTCAGAGTTTCTATAGTAACCTACTCTCAACCAGCCCCAACAGTTTCCTTCCCTCTTCTAAAACTCCAACTCATCTCCCCTTACCTCTCATGTAACTAACTTCATTACAGCTCCAGCCTCCCCTCCCCTGCTTAACTGACAAAACAGTCTTTTTACACTCTCCCCCTTCTCAACATTCCAGTTTCAGGATTGGCCAGCGACGGAAAAGGGCAGAACCTAGTTCTGCCAGTCACAATGCAATCCGAGCTTTTCCAGAAATTGAGTTTTATTAAGAAAACATAACACATGGCAATTTAATAGTTAAGTCCTTGAGCTCTTTTGTAACATCTGAAAGAGGAACTAGTGCATTTGATATGTGCTGCTCCTGACACTAGGAACATAGGCAGGCTCTTTTTCCAAATGTAACAGACAAAACACAGAAGCAGAAAGAGCAAGTCAGTCACTCTCCATGAGTGAGTGTTTCAGCGCGTGTTGTGATGTGTGAAACATGAAACATTCTGAAGCAATTAACAATGAAAACATCAAAGATAAAACATATACTGTATTATCCAATACAGACAGAGACTGGGATAACAATCTTCAATTAAAAAAACCGTGTTGAAAAAGGAAGATCTTCAATAAACGCTGAAAAGACAATGGAGACAGCATTTGTCTGATACATAATGAAAGAGTAGGTGCCACCATATGAAGAGCCAGATTCCTACATTGTTTGTAATGGACCTCCTAGTGAGATATTATTGGCAGAAGGCCCCCTCCTGGAGAACACAATGACAGGAGAAAGTGTGTATGTCTCAATTATAGATAACTTCCAACCAAATGTCAAAGATATCTCCAGGTTCGCAGTGGCATTGCTGCCACAACCAAATGGACACACAAAGCTGCCTCATATCATCAGATCATCGGTGTGTCTGGTCCAGTACTGTCACCTCTAGCTTGCAATGGCTCATCAGTGTCTGAGGCAAGGAGCTTTCTGAGCCCTGGTATTTGGATGCAAAGCATGGGCTCTACCACTGAGGTAAGGTGCTTTCATTACATATCAATAGCTGGAGCAGTGATGAAGAGAAAGCCTGCTGACATGGATGAACTACCAGTCTCAAAATACTGCTTTGTCATCTCTCTGCAGAGAATATTCTGTTTAGGGAACTCCTGCACAGAGATTATAACATCAGAAAAAGTTATCTTATTTCACATATTTATTTATTTTTGACGTTTGTATACTGCACATTCAGCAAAACCATCTGAGCAGTTCACAAAACAATATGACAGTACACTCAAAGACAGAACATACATTAAAGCCAAACTAACACAACCAAAATAGATACACAAATATTAGCATAAAAACAAGCTAAAATCCACATATAAAATAGCACATAACACCATATAATCAACATAAGACTCTTAAAACCAGTTCAGAGAAAGTAATTCACGTCAATAGCTTTAAGTGTATCAATTTAAAAGCCTAGAAAAATAAGAGTCTTCACCATGTCTCAAAAAGATCACAATGTAGGTACCAGACAAGCCTCTCTGGGGGGGGGGGCATTCCATAATTGGGATGCTCCACTGAAAAGGCCCTCTTTTTAGACCACTTGCCTCACCTCTGTTAACTTTCAATAGCTGAATGTAACTTTCCCCCCCTCATTTTAGCCACTGAACTATCACAACCTGGATAATGTTAGGAAATAAAATCTAAAAAGCCAATTTTGGACATCAAGGTTCTCTCTAATACACCCAGTTACAAAGAAAAATGAGTTTTCTGTAAGGCTGTGGCAAATTCCTTTGGTTATTGTATGTCTTGTACATTTTCCAATCCATTAAACCTAAACATAATGCACAATAATGCATCAACAACCTACAGAATTAGGAAAGCACCTATAAACTGGCAGGAGTGTGTATGCAAAATGTAGCCATGAAGGATGGGTTAAAGCTGTGTCACTGGGACAGTGTCAACCTGCAACTTCCCTTCTCAGCAGTTAGCCTTGCCTTTCTTTCCCATGCCCCCCCTCCTCCCTTTCTCAGTCTCTTAGAACTCTCACCTCTGTCTGCTGCTTCACCTGCACCCTGACTTTAGACCTCTTCTCTTCTCTTCATCTCTATTCAGCTGAAACTCATCTTTACAGCTGCCTAACTAAGGGACAGAACTGGGGTGAAGCTGAAAGGGATGGTTTTTTAATGGCAACTTTCAGCAGTGCTTTTCAAACAAAAAAACTGGCATTTTTGTAGCTAGTGGCTACAGCACTAGAAAATTATGGCAGGAAACCAAATGAGGCTGGGAAAAGCTCCCACCACCATCATATGAAGCATATGCACATTCAGCACAAGGCTAAATAAAACAGTGCCTTTGTGAGATCATAAAGCAGCCATTTCACCAATCCCCATGGTCGTTTCTGACCTTTCCGTAGGCATGGTTGTTAGGCATGAAAAGATATTTGAATCGAGAGTGCTGATTGGTGTATTGGCTGCTGATGTCACAAAAGCCTAGTTATTCCTTTGAAGCAGTGAGAAGCAATCCTGTTCCTCTATACATTTCCTAGGGGCTGGGAGCAGGGGCTATGGAAAGGTCCAGTTTAGGGGTTGTTGTGAAAGCTTGAAGATTTCCCCACACATAATCTACCACCTTCATCCTCTTCACTCAGCTTCAAGGCAACGCTTCTTGCCTGTACCATGAAAGTGGTTTGAGAGGAGTCGGAGGTGGCCAGACATGCAAATATGGCATAGGCACTGGAGACATCCTTACTGAGACAAGTTCTACTATTTATTTGATATTGGTAGATTTATTTTTATGTGCACAAATGTAAACATTAATGGCTCATTAAAATTAATCATATTTGGGATTAGGAAGGTTTTTTCCTCCAAATTCAGTGGGTACTGACCCAATGGATTCTTGCCTTCCTCTTCAGCGTATGGTACCTCGCTGGCTTTCCCCCTGAAATCCATGACATGCTGTGGCTGAATTGTGTGGGTTGCTTTATTATACAGTCCAATAATTGGTTGGTCCTTCCCTTCAACATTGGGCTAGTTTAGATTGCTTTTTGCTGTCCTTTCTAATTCTACAATCATCCAATAATCAAAAAACACTTATAGTTAACTTTGTAACAGTCATAATCTTTAACAATGAGAAATCTGCCACTGATATATCAACAACACTGATAAGAAACACACACACACACTCATAAAAGCAGAGCAAAGAGAATTTGGGGCTCAGCTACTACTACATATTAGAGCTTGACAGACAAGAATGGTGCTGAGAATTATTCCCCTTCTCTTTGTCTAATGAGGGCTGAAAATAATTGGCATCAATGCTTGCATAAACTGCACACAGGCATGTACCATAAATTATTCATGGCCTATACTACAATTATTTACTGTCCTTGTGTATAGAAGCCATCCGTATTACAGCAGCACAGGTCTCCTCACCACAGATTCCAAAATGGAAGAGACAGTTCCTTGGATATCGTTTTAACTGCCTAACGAGCACAGAGGAATCTGTAATTTCTTTGACTGGGTTGCCCTTAACTGGACAAATCCAAGGTTGACAGATTGATAACTGAGCCTGCAATATCCAGAGTTGCTATTCATCTAATAGTGAGTGAGATGGGAAATCTGATCCGAGGGGCACAGCTGGAATAGTAACATCTTTCCTTATTTCATAGTAGATTGATACGTTGCCCGATTTTTACCTGAAGTAGGTGAGTGTAGCTCAGAGTCAGGGAAAGAAAACACTCTCAGAGGCTCACAACACAATATTTTGACAGCATCCAAGGTGAGTCCAAGTGCCAACTTAATTCAAAATTGGTCTTAGATCTGGGTTCAAATACCATTTCAACAGTAGGTATATTATGTAGCCTGGTAAGTTAGGCATACCAGAATATTGGCTGGATTTTGTGGAGGCCTTTCACAAACATGAGGAATCCTCACTTTTGTGGCAGGGGCTCGGATCCAGCAGAGCTTCTGTGAATGGAAGCTTATTTATTTATTTATTACTTGATTTATATCCCACCCTTCCTCCCAGCAGGAGCCCAGGGCGGCAGTTGGGGGAGGGGGCAGAGGAAGGCAACTTTTGGCAATTCCCCTTCTCTCTGCATCACCTCCCACAGTACTCTCTAGCCCCCTGGAGCAGACTCAGGGGTCACAGGGGATTGCAAAGAGAAGGGAAAACAGGGACTCTAGAGTGTCCCATGGATCCAAGACTGTCCCCATTCCATGAGCAGAACTCTAGTCAGAGAACTCTAGATCCAAACCACTGTTTATTTGTTTAAACCACTTAAGAACATTACATATTAACAATAAAGTCAAAGGGGAAGTAAAAACTGATTTATATGAACAGTCAAACATGTCAAAAACTCATTTATATGAACTACTTCCACTTTTTATTTTTTATACATTTGTAGCCATGAATATAAAGGAGAGAAACTTTTCTATTCTAGTTCTCTCACCACAGGTTAACTTTTTAAAAAACAGTTTAGAGCACGCTTTTGGTCTAGGCTCTCAATTTTTCTTAGTATAGGTTCTCAATTTTTATATAGTGGGTTTTGGAATACCAAACAAAACAGATTTTGTACAACCTCCCCACACACACACACACAAACGAAGAGGCGAAACGTTATCTTCTAGTTCCAGTGTTCCATTTCTGAAGAGGGAACAAGAGTGGTATGCCTTATAATGTTGTCAGAGATAGCAAAATAAGGATTGTGAAGGGGAAATGAGAGAGTTTCAGCCACCCAGGCTAGAGGCGATGAGTGCAATAAACCTGCACAGAACTATAAACACATGTTTTGTTCTGGATACCTTTCTTGCTCTTCATGCAGGATGAAATTTAACAGGGATAAGTGCAAAGTTCTATACTTAGGAAAAAGAAACCAAATGCACAGTTATAAGATGGGGGATACCTCGCTCAGCAATACTACATGTGAGAAGGATCTTGGGATTGTTGTTGATCACAAGCTGAATATGAGCCAACAGTGTGATGTGGCTGCAAAAAAGGCAAATGCTATTTTAGGCTGCATTAACAGAAGTATAGTTTCCAAATCACATGAAGGATTGTTTGCCCTCTATTCAGCCTTGTTTAGGCGTCATCTTGAGTACTGCATCCAGTTCTGGTCTCCACACTTCAAGAAGGATGCAGACAAACTGGAACAGGTTCAGAGGAGGGCAACAAGGATGATCAGGGGACGGGAAACAAAGTCCTATGAGGAGAGACTGAAAGAACTGGGCATGTTTAGCCTTGAGAAGAGAAGACTGAGGGGAGTTATGATAGCACTCTTCAAGTACATGAAAGGTTGTCACACAGAGGAGGGCCAGGATCTCTTCTCGGTTGTCCCATAGTGCAGGACACAGAATGAGCTCAAGTTGCCAGGAAGCCAGATTTTGACTGAACATCAGGAAAAACGTCCTGACTGTTAGAGCGGTACGACAATGCAACCAATTACCTAGGGAGGTAACACTGGAGGCATTCAAGAGGCACCTGGACAGCCACCTCTCAGGTATGCTTTAATTTGGATTCCTGCTTGGGGTTGGACTCGATGGCCATATAGGCCCCTTCCAACTCTATGACTGTATGATTCTATGTTAGTGTACAATGTTCTGGGAAAAAAATCAATAGAAATATTAATTGGAGGGAGAGAGACTGCAATGATGCTTTGCAAATTCAAGTGCTATGTAAACTCTTTTCAATAACCAACACCATCAACATAACCAAAATGAAATTCTCAAATTAAGGAACACTCTTAATTGCTGGTTGGGTTCATGGAATGTTGTGGAACTCAGGGAATGGTGAAACAAAGGACATTCATTAGGAAAGAGGGAGCTGTAATGAGCTGAAATGAAGGACAGCTCCTTAAACTATAAGGAGCAACTAGCAATCCTACACAGAACTTAAGTTGGTCACATTGGAGCAGTTTTGGTTGAATGGTTTCTTCATGATCACGTTTGGAAGTTTGGAAATGACAGACTATTATAGACATTATGATGGAAGGGGAGGGGAGAATCCCTCATTTTAGAAAAGTGGTTTCTACATCTTCTTTCCCCCTCCCCGCTTATATTTGATTATGCAAAACAAGGCAGAGGTGTTGATTTTGCAAATGATATATCCAGACAGTTCCTTGCTCTTGGGCCTTGCCTGTTCTTCACATTGTTTGCATAGCTATATGCATTGACACTTCATTGCACATTACCTTTTATGTACAATATTGTGACTCAATACATTTCACAGCTAGAAAAATAGAACGGAGAGTTACCGCCTTGCTATTCAATGTTGACCTTGGTGTCCTTTTATTTAATTCTTATTAGCTGCATTCAGATGTCGCAATAAACCATGGTTCATCATTATGGGAACAAGCATGTGGAAGCCTCAGGTTCACACACACTGCTTCAGTGCAGTCATGAGGAAAAGTTTGAAAATGTTCACTTTTGTTTTAATTAACTATACGAAACCAACAAATTGTTAACTATGGTTTTGTTTTTAAAAAACAAATAGGCTTCAAGCCATGGGTCAGACATAACACTAAACTGCAGTTAATAAAGAAGTGAAAGTTTCCAATCTATTCCTCATAGCCATGCCAGAGGAAGAACAGGGAGGAGGTATATACAAACACATTGCACAGGCTCTTTACTGTCACAATAAACTTGAATGCAATCAACATCTCTGTTAAGAAAAACTCTAAGCAAATTTTGAAAAGAGTGACTATCTTCCAAAACTGCTTTTCTGCTATGTCCTTTCCCAGATGCTGCTCCTTAAAATAACTTGACATACTGAAACAAAATTGCTCTTACAAACACAATGCTTCATTATGCATGTTGTTTTGAAACAGTTTCCAGAGCTTCAAATATGTCAGCAAAAGCAAGAGAAAATGTTATAAGGCCAGCTTTTCAGTGACTGTGGGCAGCATTTGCTGGCGTGCTGCCAAACAATCACCATAGCAAACATGGCTGCTCACAGGCAATGATTTAGCTGTTTGACAATACCAAGTTTCCAGTAAAGTCTGAAGATAAGAATTATTCACTCTGCTTCAAAAACAATTTAAGAAAGAGCACAAAGCATGGTTCAAGCTAAAAAAACCCAAACAAAACATATATTTTATCCCAAATCTACAGGATAGAGTGTCTACATTATGTAGCCAAACCAGCAATCACACACAAGATAAATGTATTGGCAAACGCAAGAGAACCCCGAGATTTGCAGAAGTATAAAAAATGGGGAAGGGGGATATTTTATGCAGAAAATGTATAGATTTTAGATTTTGTGCATTCTTTCAAAAATTTGCAGAACAAGGATAGAACAGACTTACGACTGAACACTGTGAGACTGACACAGGACAGACTTAGGCTGCTCAGTCCATCCCTATCACACATGCACCCTCCTCAGCTGGCATGTGCAGGACAGCTGAGAAGGGGGTTATTGCCTCCCCACTCTGATGATAAGGGGGCAATTTCCATCCTCATCAGCATGCTGGGCTGGGTGGAGAGACCCATGCCAGTACTGTTCAACTTTAGTTTAGTTTTATTACTGCCGTCAAAATTGGAAAGATCTTGAGAGGCTGGAAAAAATTGCTAGGAGAGGGGCTGACATGGCCACCAGGCCAGGCATGGGCCAATCCTGTGACAGAGCAACTCTTACTAAAAACAAATGCAAAGTGTCCCAGTGTCAGGCCGTAATGACAGGTGCAGTAATGGGGTAGCAGAAGAGAGAGGGGAGCTTTAGCTTGCTCAGGTTTCAATGAAGATGGCTTAGAGACATTCTCCCAACTATCCATCTTTAACTGAAATGCTCTCATTGGGTTAGGCAACATGAGATTCAACTGGATGGATACTTTCTGTACTATTTTAATTTCCAACATAAGGAATTATATCTACTGGGACTGTTGCCCTCAGTTAGACTAAAATGTCCTATATTATTGTTTGTTATCCATCCTTCACCAAAGGGTCCCAGAGCGGTTTACAGCATTTAAAAGAAAAACAATATTAAAATATTTTAAAACCAATGACAGCCACAAGAACAAGGTGGGTCCTAAACATATCTCTCTCAGATGTCATAGGACAAGGTAAAGAGGTGTGTCTTCAGCATAAGACAGAAACTATATAATGAGGGTGCCAGACTCACCTCTGTGTGGAGGGAATTCTACAACTTAGGGGCTGCCACAGAGAAGGTCCTCTCCTGGACAACCATCACACCAAACTACCGAGAGGGCCCCTCTGCTGTCTTAACTCCTTAAAAGCCTTTCCCCTATTTCAACTTGTACAGCAAACTCAAAAACAGAGTGAGAAATAATTATTTCCCACACCTTATCCAGATAATTCACTCCGAGTCTGTAAGTACTTCTGTATAATTTTTATCCTCTTGTTCTAATCTTAAATGCAATTTAGTTGTTGAATACTAAGTCTAAAGTTACCAATACTTAAATGTTGATGTCTGAAAAGAGCAGTCAGATCACAGGTAACGGAACTTGGTACAAAACGGTGTTTCTTGCCTTTCAGCTAAACATATTTAAATGTAAATGTACTGCCTTCAAGTTGATTCCGACTTATGGCGACCCTATGAACAGGGTTTTCATGAGGCTGAGAGGCAGTGACTGGCCCAAGGTCACCCAGTGAGCTTCATGGCTATGTGGGGATTCGAACGCTGGTCTCCCAGGTCTGCACCACACTGGCTGTCAAACATATTTAGACCCTGTCAAAACAAGGTAACCATACTGACCCACATTTCAGACGGATCTGCAAGCTCTCCTGCTTTGATCAAGAAACAGTTTTACAGTTAATCTTCCTGTTTGAAATCTGATCACCTATTTTCATCTTCATTCTGATCAGTTTCACCTTCATTGACTTTTCCCAACAATTAGTCAAAGAACTCAGCCTGAGACATCAAAGCAAATCACTTCACAATGCAACTCAGTACTTTGTCAGCTAATTAGTTAGCATTGTGTAACACAGTTCATAACTCAGCCTGTCTGGAAGTCACAGGCATTCTGCCACACACAGCTCTATCACTCTTTCCTTCTGAGCTTAATACTTTTGGTGCCCTTTGTGCTACTAGGGATCAAAGAAGTTTTGACCACAATGTATCTTCTATTTTGATAAATCCAAGTTGCTGAATAGATCAGATGTAACTCTGCAGAAATTCCCTAGCTTAAAATAGGGTTTGGACCATTAATGAGCCACAAACAAGGCAATAAAACAGCTTCCTAATGCATAGACTTTAGGATACATTTATTTATTTATTTATAAAACATCATCCAAACAGACTTTAAAATGTATTACAACAAAACATCCTCAAAAAGATAGTAAAACAAAACATCTTTAAAAACCTCCTTTAAAAAAAAAAAGCTTTAAAAACATGTTTTTTAAAAAGCTCTAAAACATATTTTAAAAAAAAGCTTTAAAAACATATTAAAAAAAAGCTTTAAAAACATATTAAAAAGCAATTCCAACACAGACACAGACTAGGTCTCCACTTAGAAGGCTTGTTGAAAGAGGAAGGTCTTCAGTAGGCGCTGAAAAGATAACTGAGATGGTGCCTGTCTAATATTTAAGGGGGGGGGATTCCAAAGGATAGGTGCCACTATGCTAAAGGTCCATTTCCTATGTTGTGCAGAACGGGCCTCCTGATAAGATGGTATCTGCAGGAAGTCCTCACCTGAAGAGTGTAGTGATCGACTGGGTATTTAAGGGGTAAGAAGGTCTTTCAGGTATCCTGGTCCCAAGCTGTATATGGCTTTGCACTCTAAAACCAGAACCTTGAACTTGCCCTGGTAGCTAATAGGTAGCCAAATGAATGCAAATATTAATACATTTACCTTATTTTACTGTGATCAAAGGTTAAATCCCTGAGATTGGGGAAATTTATCCCATCCATAAGTGCCCTTCTTCAGGTGCCCCCTCCATCTGGAGTTCAGAGGATGGCAATAAAAGAGAGGGCTTTTTAAGTGGTGCTCCTAAACCATGGAATGCTCTCCCTAATAAGCCTACAGTACATGATGCCTACAGTGTCATATTTTTAGTGCCAGGCAAAAAGACTGTTCTGTTAATCTGAATATTTTAAAAACTGATATTAAGAGTATTTCAGTCTGTACTGGAGAATATTTGAACATTTTATTGGCGTTTATTACTGAGACATGGGTGAGCGATCTGGGAGGCATTAATCTCTCCCAGCTGTGCCCACCTGGGTACTCGGTTCAGCATCTGGGTAGATCCGAGGGTCGGGGAGGGGGAATCGCTGTGGTCTATAGAAGTTCCATCCCTCTCATTAGGCACCCTATCCAGGTAGCTAATGGTCTGGAGTGTCTCCATATTACGTTGGGTCAGCGAGACAGACTGGGAATACTGTTGGTGTACCGTCCACCCTGCTGCCCAACAGCCTCCCTAACTGAGCTGACGGAGGTGGTCTCGGGTTTGGTGTTGCGATCCCCCAAATTTATGGTATTGGGGGATCTCAACATTCATGCCGAGACCGCTTTGTCTGGGGCGGCTCAGGACTTCATGGCCTCCATGACAGCCATGGGGCTGTCTCAATTTGTTACTGGCCCTACGCATATTTCGGGGCACACTCTAGACTTAATTTTTGCTACTGGAGCAGGGGATGGTGATCTGGGAGTGAGGGATTTTACATCTATTCCTCTGTCATGGACAGATCATCGCCTATTGAGGTGTAGGCTCACAATGTTTTCTCCCCTCTGCAAGGGTGGAGGACCAATTAAGATGGTCCGCCCCCGGAGACTAATGAATCCTGAAGGTTTTCAGAAGGCTCTGGGGAGTTTTCCGGCTGATAAAACTGACGCTCCTGCCGAAACCCTAGTCAATCTGTGGAATACGGAAATGACCCGGGCAGTTGACACGATCGCCCCGGTGCGCCCTCTCCTCTGCAGAGCTCAATTGGCTCCGTGGTTTACCCCGGAGCTAAGAGTGATGAAGCAAGAAAGGAGACGGCTTGAGTGCAAATGGAGACGAACTCCCGACGGCTGTGGTCTTGCACTTGTGAAGATCTCTACCAAGCTCTATGTGAAGGCGGTGAGGGCAGCGAAGAAGCAGTACTTTGCTGCCTCCATTCAGTCATCTTCTAACTGCCCAGCGGAACTTTATAAGGTTGTTCGGGGACTTTTACACTCTGGTCCTCAGAACGCAATAATACCATCAATAGCCCGCTGTAATGAGTTTGCGAGACACTTCCAAGATAAGATCACAAACATCCGCCGGGACCTTGACTCCAATATTGTAGCAGTTGAGCCTAATGAGGTGTCCGGAGCACAGTCCTGTCCTGTTTTATTGGATGAATTTCAGTTGGTTCAGCTCGAGGACGTGGACAAGGTGCTTGGACAGGTGCGGGCGACCACTTCTGCTCTGGATCCTTGCCCCTCATGGCTAATAAAAGCTAGCAGGAACGGAACAGCCGGATGGGCCAAGGAGGTGATCAATGCCTCTTTACGAGAGGGAGTGGTACCACCCTGCCTGAAACAGGCGGTGGTGAGACCGCTCCTAAAGAAACCCTCCTTGGACCCTGAAAATCTTGACAACTATAGACCGGTAGCAAATGTTCCGTTCCTGGGCAAGGTTTTAGAGCGTGTGGTCGCTCACCAGGTCCAGGCTTTCTTGGATGAAACTGATTATCTGGATCCATGTCAATCGGGCTTTCGGCCGGGGTTTGGTACAGAAACAGCCTTGGTCGCCCTGTATGATGACCTCTGTCGGGAGAAAGACAGAGGGAGTGTAACTCTGTTGGTTCTCCTTGATCTCTCAGCGGCTTTTGATACCATCGACCATGGTATCCTTCTGGGGCGACTTGCGGACTTGGGAGTTGGAGGCACTGCTTGGCAGTGGCTGTGCTCCTACCTCGAGAATCGTCTCCAGAAGGTGGTGCTTGGGGAGCATTACTCGAGTCCCTGGGTACTCCAATATGGGGTCCCACAGGGTTAAGTTCTGTCCCCCATGCTCTTTAATATCTATATGAAGCCGCTGGGCGAGGTCATTAGGAGATTTGGAGTGCGTTTCCAGCAATATGCTGATGATACGCAGCTCTACTTCTCCTTTTCATCTTCTTCAGGTGAGGCTGTTAATGTACTAAACCACTGCCTGGCCGCGATAATGGACTGGATGAGAGCTAATAAACTGAGACTCAATCCTGACAAGACTGAGATGCTGTTGGTGGGGGGGCTCTCTGCCCAGATGGTTGATGTCCGACCTGCCCTAGATGGGGTTACACTCCCCCTAAAGGAGCAGGTCCATAGTTTGGGGGTCTTATTAGATCCGCTCCTGTCACTGGAGGCTCAAGTAGCCTCGGTGGCACGGAATGCGTTCTACCAGCTTCGGCTGGTAGCCCAACTACGACCCTATCTGGATAAGGAGAACCTTGCCACAGTTATCCATGCTCTGGTAACCTCTAGATTGGACTACTGTAATGCACTCTACGTAGGGTTACCTCTGAAGACAGTTTGGAAACTTCAGCTGGTGCAGAATGCTGCGGCCAGAGTTCTTACTGGGACAAAAAAAATTGATCATATAACACCTGTCCTGGCCCAGCTGCACTGGCTACCAATATGTTTCCGGGCCAGATTCAAAGTGTTGGTTCTTACCTATAAAGCCCTTAACGGCATCGGACCGCAATACCTGGCGGAACGCCTCTCCCGCTATGTACCTACCCGGTCGCTGCGCTCGACGTCGAAGGCCCTTCTCCGTGTCCCAACGCATAGGGAGGCACGGAGAACGATAACTAGAGCTAGGGCCTTCTCAGTGGTGGCCCCCGAACTATGGAACGCCCTCCCTGATGAGATACGCCTGGCGCCTTCTTTGTTATCTTTTCGGCGCCAGGTAAAGACCTACCTCTTCGCCCAGGCATTTTAAAAATTTTAAAATTTGAATTTAAAATTGAAAATTTTTAATTATGTTTTATTATGTTTACATCCACTTGTATTTTAACCTGTTTTATTATGCTGTACACTGCCCTGGGAGCTTATTGCTATAGGGCGGTCTAAAAATGTAATAAAATAAAAAATAAAATAAAATAAAATAATAAATAATTATTGTTCCCCACACCTATGGGATTATTGTAGGCCTTTTTATGTATTTACAGACCATGGTATTTCCAATCTCTATGTATGGATGTGAAAGTTGGACAGTGAAAAAAAGCGGGTAAGAGAAAAATCAACTCATTTGAAATGTGGTGTTGGAGGAGAGCTTTGCGGATACCATAGACTCAGAAGAAGACAAATAATTGGGTGTCAGAACAAATTAAACCAGAACTATCACTAGAAGCTAAAATGATGAAACTAAGGTTATCATACTTTGGACACATAATGAGAAGACATGATTCACTAGAAAAGACAATAATGCTGGGAAAAACAGAAGGGAGTAGAAAAAGAGGAAGGCCAAACAAGAGATGGATTGATTCCATAAAGGAAGCCACAGACCAGAACTTACAAGATCTGAACAGGGTGGTTCATCACAGATGCTCTTGGAGGTTGCTGATTCATAGGGTTGCCATAAGTCGTAATCGACTTGAAGGCACATAACAAGAACAATTTTTTTGTACTGGTGTTGTTTTGGAATTTTATTATATTTTGATTTGTGTTATGGGTTGTCTGTCATGCATTAACAGGGGACTCACAAACACAAATAATAAATAAATAAATAAATAAATAAATAACCATACAGTCAATGGGGAAGCAGCAGCTTGCATCAATCTAGGCCAGTAGCAAAGGGGTGGAGAGTGGGTTTTTTCCCTCCATTATCATTTTGTGCTTGTCACGTCCAAGACTGCCAGAAGGACTGGAATAACTGGAAAGAAGCAACTCTCTTGCTACCCTTCTAAAATATTTTCTGTAAACTTGACCACTTAGAAATTCTGAATATTAAGCAGTGTATAAACACATGAAATAAATATTCTTCACTGAGTGGTGTGTCCCCTTCCTTCTCCCCTCCACCACATTTTCCAACTGTGTTCCTGTTTTCCCTTTCTGACTTTCTGAAGTCTTCAGCCTTTTGCAAGTATTTTTGGATACTGGAAATTATTGGAGTAATACATGGTTTAGAGACCAATATATTTTCAGCAAGATAGAATTGCCGCAATCTGTTGAATAAGAACAGGGAATTCGGAGGACTTTGTTTCCAAAGGCCAAAAAGATATTTAAGCAAGAGATGAAAAATGGTACAGGAGTTTCACTGTATTCCTGAAGCAGATTTTAAACTCTATTTTACATATAGGCTCCTGTCCTATAAAGAATATAAGTTGTGTGATCTTTAGCCAGAGCTGTTACAAATCCACTATCCTCCCAATAACTCAAATTAGCAATGCACCCTCTTTAAGGGAAGATACAAAAATCTGAGTATGAGTTTGTTCTTTTCATCTGTGGAAGATTTAATGTTCAGCAAAATCAACAAATGCTGATTTCGCTCCACTTTCATTCTTTGGATAATACATCTTTATAAGTAAACAAGCCATGTTACTTGATTCTATCTTAGATGACATCACAAATTGACAGAGAATCTGTGCCTTTAACTGCCACATGACACAGTTGTTCAGCATGTGCAGATGTCTCCCATCACTTCACCTTCATTCTAGGAAAAGTTGCACCTTCTGAATTTCTGCCTGTCATTCAGCTGCCCAGAGCACAGAGCCTCTATCACAGGGGCCCATTTCATCTTCAGCCCATTTCATCTTCAGCAATCTTGGAGGAGAGTCACATAGCAGTGGTACCCAGGGGGCAGAAGCAAATACTGGGTGCAGCAACAGATCTGACTCTTTGCTTTGTACAGTAGGCTGCATTCCATTCACAAAAAAGGCAGAGGTTTCTGTACCTGGCACCAGACCCAGCCTCCACATTACGCCCTGGTATGAAAGTGCCATTATCATATCAAGAACTCATTCCAGTTAGGGAAAAGCACTTGTGCGGGGGGCAGAGCAGGGTTGATAAGGGTTCTGGCCTAGGGAGAAGGTATGGCTGTAGTAAGTGCTGAGGAGCGGAGAGAAAGCCTGGAGGCTGGAGCTAGCCACCATGCTTGAGATTCCTGACTTTTGCTCTATCAGGAAAAGAGGTAGCACCCCAAAACCCGCCTTAGTGATATGGGCTCTTGGCTCATTGATATTCACATATATTTCTTCAAGATTCCTTAGTCCTGTACTCACAGTCACAGAGGCAGCTGGATTCCCCAGTACCTTCAATCTAATAAACATGCATTGAAAGAGCAAGGCATGGGGTTGGAATCTCCTCTTTCAAAACTCTGAATGCAAGCGTGATTGAAGCATTTTAGTGCAGCAGTCCCATGGTAGGTGATTCGGCCTGCTGCACTGGGCACCAGGACTTAACTTGGGAAAGACACACCAAAGCAAAGATGTGTGTGCATTTCAAAAAACTATGCAAATCTACTTTCTCTAAAAAGGAAAAAAAAATTAAGTTGGTCTTGAATTTATATTGGAAGACGCAGCTCACTCTAACTTTTACATTTTGTGCCTGTTGATGATTTTCTGCCCATTTCCTATGGGAATGTATTGGCAGGTATCTCAGCTAGACTCTCTCTTCCTCATTAGATCATCATTGTTACCTAAGAGCCAAACTACATGCAATATTAATTAATTGTTGTAAACTGCCCAGAGAGCTTCGGCTATGGGGCGGTATACAAATGCAATAAATAAATAAATATTAAATGCCTGTTTTCATTTAACATGCAGGATTTTCTTTCAAATGCAGGCAGAATTTGATTGGTGAGACTGTAGGTGACACCTTCCTTGTTAGGTGGGGCAGCCACATTTCTAGGTGGGGCATTTTGGGGGGTGCATAATGCCAGCCAATTCTCGTCACTCACTCATTCACTCATTCACTCATTCACTCACTCACTCACTCACTCACTCACTCACAGAGAGAGAGAGAGAGAGAGAGCGAGAGAGAGAGAGAGAGAGAGAGAGAGAGAGAGAGAGAGAGAGAGAGAGACTGGTGGTGAGGATGCGAAAGCCAGGCCCTGGGAATGGAAAGGCAACGACCTTCTCCCTCCTTCATGCAGAGTGTGTGTTAACTTACAGAATGGGCTATGGAAAGGTCAAGTTAACAGAATGAACACCAAGAATTAAATGACTGGCATATTTTTTGTTTCATAAGAAAAAAGGATGTTAAGGATATAGTGAACAAGGGGATACAAAAAGGTGTTAACTCCTCTTTGAGGGTCCTTCCGGTCTTGCTCCTGACCTTTAGATTTTCCTTCCTGTTGGACAATCAAGGAAAAACCTTTAAATCGATTGCTGTATAAAGAACTGTTAAGCGATTGAAAACTAATTGTGGAAGGCAATTGGATTTTTTTTAGTGATTGCTGGGTTGATTTTTTTGTCCAGAAACCCTGAAAAGGCCTCATGCTGAGCTACAGACATTGAGGAAATCAGAAATTAGGCCCAAGTTACAGTCTAGGTGGCCAGCCAACCAGCTAACTGTAGTGTGCACAGCAGTGTTTCTATAGGGCTGTTTTCATCCTTTGCCATCAAGCACTCAAAAAGAAAAAAATAGTCACTAAGATTCTGAGTACAGCAAGGGCTTTAAAATAGTAAAGGGTAACTTAGGGTAGATATTTTTTCAGATCACTTTAAGTTATCTCTGTATTGCACCCTTTAGCAATAGGAACCCAATCCTGCTCTACACATCATAATAACTGCAGAATAAACAAACTCTTACTTCCTTCTGCAGGCAAACAGACATGCTTCTGATTGCTGGCTGAATAGAGAACACAAGTGAAGCTAAAGCTGAAACTGAAAAACAGTACAAAGGAAAGTCCATAAAGTTCTAATTTTTAATTCTTCAAAGGTCATGTTACTACACAGGGTGTTCTTTTCAGGATCACTTAAGCAATTATAGGGTGACTGTGATAATGAAAAAAACCACCTGCGGTCAAGGAAAAGTGAGCACTTTTGGGGCTTTTGTTGTGAACACATCCTGCCTTATTCACTGAATTCTTCAGAGGGTCCTATTCTTATATTGCTCCTGTTCTTAAAACAAGCTGTCATGCTTTAAATGGAGGCTGTCATTGTATGTCATGTCAAAAACAAAATCCTGGGAGGGGGAAAACCCTGCTCTTGGGGGGGGGCAGTACACCAATTTACTCCACCCTGGCTACAGGGCTGGGTGTGTGTGATAATTATTGGGATTGCAGCAGGCACTTTTCCTTCCTCCTGCTGCAGCCCTGAGGACAACATTTCTTCTGAAGCTCTTTTTTTCATTGAGAAGAAATTCCATATTGGTGCCTCAGGATAGCAATAATAGAGGAAAAGGTCACACTCCCCCTCCACGCTTGCTCTGATCCCCAGCATTTAAAAATCTATATATTAGAAAACTTGCAGGTTACATTCAAAGACACGTTTGGCATCTCATGAAATTTTGTCTGAACGTCTAGCTGAGACCCAATGCATAGTAGTACATACCTAGTTTTTGAAGCCTACGAGGCAGAAAGAACATGAATTCTTTGAACCATACAATGAATAAAGCAAATAGTGGTCCTCATATTGCATTTTTGCTGCCCAGGTCTGAATCTCAAATCTAGGCTTTTGTGAAACTAATGCCGTTTGTATTTTTAAAAATGCTGAACGATGACAGATACAGTTAATAAGGTAGCTTGCTGGGGCTATAATTTATTTTTGTATTCACTACTTAGAGTAAATTCATGGAGCAGTCCAAAGTAAAATTCTGGCACTTTAGTACTATGACGTGTTGGCGCCAGATACATTTTATACCCATATTAGGCTATGGAAGAAGTTTAGAGCTGGATTTAACAGCTCCCTTGTTTGTATATTTGAAGAAGTGAGTGATAGCATCTTAACAGTACATGCACTCTCCGTGGTAGTTTCATGGAAACATCTGCTATTATCAGTAACAGCACCAGGCACTTAATAAATAAAACAATATAAGTAAGATTAAATCAGAACGAAAAACAAATCACTGAAGAGGGTAGAAATATTAACAAACTTGTCAGAAAACGTTAGATGACATGGAAAATCCATATAAACATCGTAATATAGCAGAGTGCCCAAAAACATAGTTTTAAACAAGACTAAGGATGGGTTGTTGTGCTTATGTGATATTAAAATAATTTTAAAGGGACAGATAAGGCTTCAGTCCTAAACATAATTACTAGGGCAGCATTTGCCAACCTGTTGCCCTCCAGATATTTTGGGCTACAACTCCTTTCAATCCCAGCCAGCCTAGCAGCGCTATCTGGGGCTGACTGAAACTGTACCTCAAATGAGCTGGAGGGCCACAAGTTGGTGAAGGCTGTTCTGCAGCAGGAGTCACCAACCTTTTGGGGCCTGTGGGTCCACTTGCAAACTTGAGAAACTGTTGTGGGCACCACACACAGAGCACATAGCTGTCCTGGCTGAAGCTGATGGGAGTAGAGTCCAAAGCATCAGGAGGGCACCAGAGGAGTGAAGGAAGTATTATTATTATTATTATTAACTTTATTTATACCCTGCCGTTTTTCCAAATTGGAACTCACGGCAGCTTCCAGATAAAAAACAGATACAATTAAAACCTACCAAAGTTAAAAGCATATAATACATACATAAATAAATATAGACAGATATAATTAAAAAATGAACTCTAATTTAAAATAGCATTAAACTGTTTCTGATCATTAAAAACTATACTCATAAAATCAGAATAATTAAAAAATAAACAAGCAAGAACAATAAAACCTCCTTTTGGGCCTATCCTTAGCCGCCTTCAGAATCAAAGGCTTGCTGAAATAAGAAAGTTTTTACCTGTCGACGAAAGGACTGCAGGGAAGAGGCCATTCTTATCTCCTTAGGGAGGGAATTCCAAAGCCTAGGGGCAGCCACCGAGAAGGCCCTATCTCGTATCCTCACTAGTTGTACTTGTGCAGATGAAGGTATTGGAAGAAGGGCCTCTCCTGAGGATCTCACCCGGGCAGCACATAGAGGGCGATGTGGTCTGACAAATAGCCTGGACCCAAGCCATGTAGGGCTTTATAGGTTAGCACCAGCACTTTGAATTGTGTCCGGAAACAAACTGGCAGCCAGTGGAGCTTTTTTAACAGGGGAGTTGTATGGTCCCTGTAATCAGCCCCAGTTAACATTCTGGCTGCAGCACGTTGTACCAGCTGAAGTTTCCGAACAGTCTTCAGAGGCAGCCCCACGTAGAGTGCATTACAGTAATCTAAACGGGATGTGACTAAGGCATGTGTCACTGTGGCCAGATCGGACGGGTCAAGGAACGGGCACAGTTGGCGCACTAATCTCAAATGTGCAAAAGCCCTCCTGGCCACTGCAGAAACCTGGGAATCCAAATTTAAAGCTGAGTCCAGGAGGACACCCAAACTGCGAACCTGTGTCTTCAGGGGGAGTATAACCCCATCCAGCACAGGCTGTATCCCTATTCCCTGATCTGCCTTACGACTGACCAGGAGCACCTCTGTCTTGTCTGGATTAAGCCTCAATTTGTTCACCCTCATCCAATCCACCACTGACGTCAGACACCGGTTTAAAGTGAAGACAGCTTCCTTGGAAGAAGGTGGAAAGGAGAAATAGAGTTGGGTGTCATCAGCATACTGGTGGCACTGAACTCCAAATGCCCGAATAACCTCTCCCAGTGGTTTCATGTAGATGTTAAATAACATAGGGGACAAAACTGAACCCTGAGGGACTCCACAGGCCAACGGCCAAGGAGTCAAACAGGAGTTCCCCAATACCACCTTCTGGGTTTGCCCCTCCAGGAATGACCGGAGCCACTGCAAAACAGTGCTCCCAAGTCCCATCCCAGCTAGGCGGTCCAGGAGGATACCATGGTCGATGGTATTGAAAGCCGCTGAGAGGTCCAGCAGAACCAACAGGGACACACTCCCCCTGTCCAGTTCTCTGTGTAGGTCATCCACCAAGGCGACCAAAGCCGTCTCTGTTCCATACCCAGGCCTGAAACCAGATTGAAATGGATCTAGATACTCTGTTTCATCCAGGAATCTCTGGAGCTGGGAGGCCACCACACACTCTATTACCTTACCCAAGAATGGAATATTGGACACTGGCCGGTAGTTATCCATGTTCAAGGGGTCCAGGGAGGGTTTTTTCAATAAAGGTCTCACAACTGCCTCCTTTAGGCACCTTGGAATTCTGCCTTGTTGTAAGGAAGCGTTGACCACTCCTTTCACCCACTCAGCCAGTCCCTCTCTGGCCTTTTTTATAAGCCAGGAAGGGCAAGGGTCCAGCAGACATGTGGTGGCTCTCACCTCTCCAAGGATCCTGTCCACATCCTCAGGCTGCACAAATTGAAAAGAATCCATCAATATTGGACAGGCAGGCGCCAATGTTACATCCACTGAGACTGTATCAATCCTAGCATCTAAGTCGGAGCGAATCTGAGTGACTTTACCCGCAACATGTCGTGCAAACTCTTGACAGCGGGTTGTTGAGTGGTGTATATTATCCTCTCGGTGGTCCGAATGTAAAAGACCCCTAACCACTCGAAACAGCTCCGCTGAACGACTCCCCGCAGATGCAATGGCAGCAGAGAAAAAAGATTTCTTTGCTGTCTGTACTGCCACGGAGTAGGCCTTCAAATAGGCTCTAGCCCGTGTTCGGTCATACTGGCTCCGAGTCTTCCACCAGCGTCGCTCTAGTCTCCGTCTTATTTGCTTCATCACTGCCAGCTCCTTGGTGAACCAAGGGGCAGGTTTGGCTCCACTACATGAGAGGAGACACTCAGGAGCGATCGTGTCCACCGCCCTGGCCATTTCCTCATTCCAGAGGTCAACCAGGGCTTCAACAGGATCGCCTGCCAAGGTGGCAGGAAAATCCCCAAGAGTCCTCAGGAACCTATCTGGGTCCATCAGGCTCCTGGGGCGGACCATCCTAATCGGTCCCCCACCCTTGCAGAGGTTCTGAGTCCCAGTGAGTCTAAACCCAACCAGGTAGTGATCTGTCCATGACAAAGGAGCCAAAAAAAGATCCTCCACACCAAGATCACCATCCTCCTTCTCTACACAGAAAACAAGATCCAAAGTGTGACCAGCAGCATGAGTGGGGCCAGTTACTACTTGGGACAGACCCATGGTTGTCATGGAGGCCATGAAGTCCTGAGCCACTCCTGACAGGGCGGCCTCGGCATGGATGTTGAAGTCCCCCAGCACCACAAGCTGCGGGGACTCCAACTACAACCCCGAGACCACCCCGGTTAGCTCAGGAAGGGAGACTGTTGAGCAGCGGGGTGGGCGGTACACCAACAGAATCCCTATTCTGTCCTGGCCGCTCAGCTTCGAATACACACACTCGAATCCAGAACACTGCAGGACAGGGCACCTGGTCAGGGAGATGGTATCTCGGTAGATCACTGCGACTCCTCCTCCCCACCCCCCAGGTCTCGCCTGCTGCTGCACCGAGAAACCTGATGGGCAGAGCTGAGAGAGATTAACCCCCCCAGCTTCATCCAACCAGGTCTCAGTAATACAGGCCAGGTCGGCGTGCTCATCCAGGACCAAGTCCTGAATGCCCGTTGTTTTACCATTCACTGACCTGGCATTCATGAGCAGCAATTTCAACTGGGGAATAAGTGCCACTGAAGCCAGTGAGACTTACTTTCAAGTAAACATGCTAAAGATTAGATTGTATATTAGATTAAACTCACAAAAGCAGTTTAACTGGGTTGCAAATCAAATTGCCTGTTGTGACCCCCACCAGGTGAGAGTGGTTGGGTGGGGGCGACTCAGAGGATGAGGTCTGGGATGAATCACTTGGGGAGGGGGCTGGCAGTGGAATGGACTTAGAGGGTGCCCCAACCCCGGTCTCGGACTCCATAGTCCCCGCAACTCCAGAGTCCCGTATGGAAGCTCAGCTAGGCCCATTAGATGATTCCCAGCCAGGAACACCTCCAGCACCCATGCCTGAACTGACAGTTAGTAGCCTCCCTCCATCAGAGGGGGAAGACAACAGACTGGCCGAGGCTCCACCTTCGCCCCGCTCACGAAGATGCTTGAAGCGGAAAATGCAACAGACTCAACTAAGGAGGCACTCTGCATTGCAACTGTCTATTTAATAAAAAGAGAAAACACCACTGTCAAGTCTGAGTTTCTGAACGTCGGGCAGGACATTGCCCATTTTATCTTTCTAAAAGGTTTAACCACTGATAGGCCTGTGTACAGTGTCTGAAGATCTGTGAATCAATCAGCATAAAAACAGAATGATATTCTTAGCTTTTTCCTACTTGCCTTTTATGCAACCCCTTTTATTGCCGTATTCAAGTGTACCTATATTATCCAAAAACGCAGCTGATCAACTGATGAACTAGCTACTCAGCAAATTTTCAGATCAAAATATACCATGAACAAATGGTTAGGAAAGTTTTGCTGATCAAGGAAAGCACCACAGCATGTGTTTCAATCCATCACTCAGGAATGCAATATGTGCTTCAGTTCCTTCCTTCCTCAATGAATATTCATTCTCCATTATGACCCATTAAAGCCATCTTGCAGTTCTTCTGGAGTTAGGTGTTCTTGTGCATACAATTCCAGAGAGAATTTGCCATATTATTAAACTTACTGAATCAGTGAAAGTCTAATCTCATGAGAACAGTTTTTTCAGCAAAATATTTTATTTATTAGTATGCACGTCCAAAGTACACCACACCCTTTGGGGAGAAAAATATTGTATGCTTCAATATGAAATACAACATCAGCAAGTAAAGTGCACTGAATATGCATATTCAGATTATTGCGCCAGGACTAGAAAGGTAAATCTTCTATGTCAGCCATGGAGTTGTGCTTGCTGTTTCTGTAGTGAACTTTCATTTTTGCATTTCATCCCATCCACCCCACCTCTGTTTTCTAGGTTGCCCAGGAATGGCACTGGATTCCTATGTAAATGCAATGCATAAATATACATCAATTGTGTATCCACCCACCCATGAACAATCAAACCCTTCTCCTGGGGAACTCTGGGAATTGTAGTTCTGTGGGGGGAATAGTAGTCTTCTAACATCTCTCAGTTCCGAGGATCCTTTGGACTGTTTAAAGTGGTATGATAATACTTTAAATGTACAGTGCCCATGGGGCTCTACTGCAGTCTTCAGGGACAGAGACATGAGCTTGCCTGGTAGGCTGGTACTACCTGTAATTCTCTGAAAACCCACTTTGATTTTTGGTGTTGCACACTTTACAACGTAAAAGTAGTGCTCCAGGTGACTGAAAGTTTGGAACAAACAAACGTTACTTAATACTGTGTAACTCTTACAACAAGAAGAACTGATGCCTGATGCGTGAAATTTCCATTCTTTGTTGTTCTGTAGAACTGCTTCCCATCACACACCCAATCATGGAACACTTTGGCCCCTACTATCATTACACAGTGGGTAGGAGAGCGTGACTGGGAGTCCTGAGTCTGTGAGTTCAAATCCCCGCTCGTGTCTCCTGGATGTCAAGGGCCAGCTAAAGATCACCCCCACAGTGAGTGGCTCAGGGGTTACATGCCCTGCCACCTGTGCAGCTGTGGGCAAGCTGCATAGTCCCAAGGAGCCCAGTTGCCCCCCAGCTGGCAGTTGCGGACAAGGAAGGGCTGACTTGTGCAGCTGTGGCAAGCTGAGCAGGCCCTAGCCAGCTGGGGAGGACTAGCCTCAGAGGGAGGCAATGGTAAACCCCCTCTGAATACTGCTTACCATGAAGACGCTATTCATAGGGTAGCCATAAGTCGCGATCGACTTCAAAGCAGTCCATTTCCATTTCCATCATTACATATCTCTTTTGGGGAAGAAAATATTACTCTATGCATCTTATAGGTATTCTTATCGCTCTGCCTCTTGATGCAGTCACAGCCATCTCAGTGTCCAAACCGTTTCTGCCAATTTGTACTGCAATCATTTTATTGTTCTGCCTTGAGTCTCTAAACTAGCTTGTGACAAGATCTTTTTGAAATTCCATGAGGAAACACAAGCTCTTTGGAGTTTTTATTTTTGAAGGTTTGACATTTGTATCAAGTCTTCAAGTTGAGCACACATGGCTGGCTGATAAACAGCTTCTTGAGCCTTTCTTTCACATAGAACCCTCCATTCCCAGATGACCAGTGCATCCAGTATTTGTTCTCTGTTGTACTATATTTCTGTTTTTTATTTTTTAAAACTAGTACATCATGTACCATTAATTCCTCTCTATAAACACAGATATCTTCCAGAACTTCCACTTTTTGCAAAACAGAATTTTACAAATCCTAAAAAATGCTATAATTTGCAATAGCTACTTAAGACTCCTGCAGTTTCAGTTCCAGTGTTGAGAAATAGGACATTATGAGGTGCATCAGTTTCCCCAGTTTTAGTTCTCTGCTGGTGTTGCCCAGAACTTATTCCCTCCACACACAGACCATTTCTGTTTTGACCATCATTACACACCTGTAATTGGTGAAGTGTGGTGGGAGGCATCTGGTTCCTCAGGGGAAGGTGCCTGGGAGGGTCTGGAATCTGGCTCTAATGATCCAAGAAGTTCCTCTGGGGGCTGCTCTCTGTCAGCCTCAGACCGTGGTCCCCTGATTTCCAGCAGCCGGGTCACAGCCCTGAACTTGATCTTAGCTGGTACCTCTGCAGCCTCTGACTCTGTGTCTGGATTGCTGCTGGATTCAGAGATCATGATAGCTGGGGCTGATGGGAACTGTAGTCCAAAACATCTGGAGGCACCAGGTTGGAGAAGGGTGATCTACAGCTTTAACTGAAAAACACAAGCTAAAATGCCTGGGAGAACAGGAAAGTCTTGACCTGGCACCGAAAAGATAACAGTGTTGGCACCAGGCGCACCTCGTCAGGGAGATCATTCCCTAATTTGGGGGCAACCACTGAGAAGGCCCTCTCCCTTGTTGGCAGACTCCCAGCTTCCCTTGGAGTAGGCACCCGGAGGAGGACCTTTGATGTTGAGCGTAGTGTACGGGAGAGGTGTTACATCAGGTATTGTGGTCCTAAGCTGTGTAAGGCTTTATAGGTTAAACCAGCACCTTGAATCGAGCTCAGAAACATACAGGCAGCCAATGCAAGCAGGCCAGAATCGGTTTTATATGTTCGAACCAACTGGTCCCTGTTACCAATCTGGCCACTGCATTTTGCACAAGCTGCAGCTTCCGAACTGTCTTCAAAGGCAGCCCCATGTAGAGCACATTGCAGTAATCTAACTTGGAGGCTACTAGAGCATGGACAACTGAACCCAGGTTATCCCTGTCCAGATAGGGGCATACATGGGCCACCAACCGAAGTTGGTAGAAGGCACTCCATGTCACTGAGGCTACCTGACCCTCAAGTGACAGAGATGGTTCTAGGAGAAGCCCCAAGCTATGAACCTGCTCCTTCAGGGGCAGTGCAACCCCATCCAGGGCAGGTTGGACATCCACGATCTGGTCAGAAGAACCACCCACTAGCAGCATCTCAGTCTTGTGTGGATTGAGCCTCAGTTTATTAGCCCTCATCCAGTCCATCGTCACAGCCAGGCACTGGTTCAGCACATTGATAGCCTCACCTGAAGATGAAAAGGAGAAATAGAGCTGCATGTCATCAGCCTACTGATGGCAATGCACTCCAAAGCTCCAGATGACTGCACCCAATGGTTTCATGTAGATGTTGAACAGCATGGGGGACAGAACTGACCCTTACGGAACCCCATACTGGAGAGTCCAGGGTGCCGAGCAATGTTCCCCAGGCACCTCCTTCTGGAGCCGACCCGCCAAGTAGGAGCGGAACCACTGCCATGCAGTCCCTCCTATTCCCAACTCAGCCACTTTTCCCAGAAGGATACCATGGTCGATGGTATTGAAAGCCACTGAGAGATCAAGAAGAATCAACAGAGTCACACTCCCCCTGTCTCTCTCCCGATAGAGGTCATCATACAGGGCAACCAAGGCTGTTTCCATGCCAAAACCAGGCCTGAAACCCAACTGAAATGAATCCAGATAATCGGTCTCATCCAAGAGTGTCTGGAGCTGGTCTGCCACCACGCGTTCAAGGACCTTGCCCAGGAATGGAACATTTGCCACCGGCCTATAGCTATTAAGATTTTCTGGGTCCAGAGACGGTCTCTTCAGGAGTGGTCTGACTACCGCCTCTTTCAGGCAGCCAGGGACCACCCCCTCTCGCAGAGAGGCATTAATCACTTCCCTGGCCCAGCTGGCAGTTCCGTCCCTGCTAGCTTTTATTAGCCAAGAAGGGCAAGGATCCAGCACAGAAGTGGTTGCACGAACCTGTCCAAGCACCTTGTCAACGTCCTCAAGCTGCACCAACTGAAACTCATCCAAGAAACCAGGACAAGGCTGTCCTCTGGATACCTCGCTTGGTTCACCTGCTGTAACACTGAAGTCTAAGTCCTGGCGGATGCTAAAGATTTTATCCTGGAAGTGCCTAGCAAATTCATTACAGCGGGCCTCAGATGGTTCTACCATGTCCTTGGGGCCAGAGTGTAATAGCCCCTGGACAATTCTGAAGAGCTCTGCTGGGCAGCAGATTGATGATTTGATAGTGGCAGCAAAATATTGCTTTTTTGCTGCCCTCACTGCCCCTAAATACAGCTTACCATAGGCACTTACCAGTGTGTAATTGCATCCACCAGGAGTTTGTCTCCATCTGCACTCAAGCTGTCTCCTATATTATTTCATCACTCTCAGCTCTGGGATATACCATGGAGCTGTACAAACTCTACACAGGAGAGGGTACTCAGGAGCAATCATGTCAACCACCCGGGTCATTTCTGTATTCCACAGTTCAACCAGGGTTTCTACAGGAGCACCAGCCCTATCAGCTGGAAAACTCCCCAGAGCCCTTTGGAAGCCATCCGGATCCATTAGCCTCTGGGGGTGGACCAACTCTGCAGAGTTGCGGACCCATTTGCAGAGGGGACAGACCCACCCTTGCAGAGGGGAAAGGCGGCTGTAAGTCTAATCTTCGGCAAGCAGTGATCTGTCCATGACAGAGGGACTGATGCAAGGCCCCCAACATTCAGATCACCATCTCCATGTCCAGTTGCAAAAACCAAGTCTAGAGTATGACCTGCTACATGTGTTGGACCAATGGCATATTGGAACAGTCCCATGGTTGTCATGGAGACCATGAAATCCTAAGCCGCCCCAGATAAGGTGGCCTCGGCATGGATGTTGACATTCCCCAGAACCAACAGTGTGGGGGATCTCAACAGTACGCCTGAGACCACCTCCATCTGTTGGGCAGCGGCGTGGGTGGTACACCAACAGAATCCCCAGTCTGTCCCGCTGACCCAACACAAGGTACAAACACTCCAGACCAGTAGACATGGACAGGGTGCTTGCAGAGGGAGATGGAGCTCCTATAGAATAGAGAATTTCTGGATCTTAACAATCACTACAACACCAGGATCCGGTCACTCCAGACCTTTTGCAATTACTCACTCAGCAGGGAGGTTCATAAAGGGAAAACTCCTCAGCAAAAGCCTAAGCCTAGGTAAGGATGTTTATAGCAAAGCTATGAATTACAAGTGAAGACCTGGTCTCAGAAGATAACACAATGCAATTAAAGAGAAACTTTGGAATAAACCATTCAGCAAGGTCTCTGACATAGCAGAAACTGAAGGCTACACACACAGTTTAATAGAAATCTTACTAGGATCCCCTATTCAGAGAAGTAGAGCTACAAGTCAGAAGGAACTCACTTCGGGTTTCCAAATGTAGGGAACATTGTGGTGAGACACAAAGTCTTATGAAAACATGTACTGTAATCTGGAAACAATTGAGGCTTCAATCGCTCATAGTGGAATGCTTACATTCAGTGTAAGACTAAGACAGAAAATGCTCTGCATTCAGTGACAGGATTTTATGGTGAATAATTGTGTGGATTTAGAAAGAAAAATTGTAATGTATTCTGAAAACCCTGCAGCCACCAAGATTATCTCTGGAATGTGATCAAGTATTAAGCTGTGATATGGTATTTTGCTGCTAAAGGCCTCTTGCAGGTTTTCAAAATAACCAAAGAAAATTAATTTCTCATTTATATAAAAATATAGGAGGCAAAATTACAAATCCTAGAATCTTAAATAGGCTCTCCAGCTTATGTCCAATATTAATAGTTCCACTTCCCCATGTCAGACCATGGTCCTTACCCAGCTAGTATTGCAAGCAACTAGTCCTGCATAGCTAGTGGTGACCATGGATAGGGACATTCATTCCCACATAGTTCAAAATTATACCTCTAGTCAGTTTAATAAGGCTCAACTGCAATTTGTACAGAAGATGGCAACATCTATCTGATATGCATACCCCCCTCCCTAAAGTTGCAAACAGGATTTTCCTTTTCTGGATGGGGCAAATATTTTGCTCCAATATACAGTTAATGTTTGCAGGATTTTCTCTGGAATGTGACTAAGCTGAGAGATATGGCCTTTTCTTGTGAAATAAAAAACTTTTAACTTTTCAAATGTAAAGCGCATGGTCTTTCACAGGAGAAACATGATTAAAAACTATAAAAAGAAGTGACTTCTTCATGGCAACTATGCTCTTTTATCATCCATTTGAGTTTAATAATCCTGATTTTCCACCTACTGAAGGGGAAACTGTACATTTTAATGATTTTACATGATTAAAAATAAATGTGGGAGCCCCAATATCCCATTAGGTTTGATGCTTCTTATAGCATGAACAGGAGTTGTATTCTGTTGTAATTGGTAATATAAACTTACTATTATCTTGCTTCATTACATGGACTTTCATATGTGATGGATGGCAGCATCTCGCTCTAGAGGCAAGCCAGCGGGGTAGCTCACTAGCAACAGGTAACCCACCCTACTTCACTCTCATCTTGCCATCACATGCTTACTTGGCACCTAGGGCAAGGGGGGGCAGGATTCCCACTGCCTTACAGTCATCCACTCAGGAGTAGGGAGACTGTCACTGAATTCCAAGTCTCCAGCCTGGCAACTTCAGACTATTACCCCTCCTGATCTCCCAGGCACTTTAAACCAATAGGATAGCCCCCACGGTCTAAGCCAGCCTTTCCCAACTAGTGGGCCACCAGATGTTCTTGGACCACAATTCCCATCTTTCCTGACCATTGGCAATGTTGGCTGAGGCTGATGGGAGTTGTGGTCCAACAACATCTGGTGGCCCACCAATTGGTTGCAAGATAGGTAATAAAGAAATGTTGGCAATATTCAATTTTTAAAGGCTCTTGCGTCAGGTGGGCTCTGATTGACAGATGGTTCTGAACAGCCAAACAGAGAGACTACACACAGCCATGACTACACACAGCTGTTAACACCTTTCTGGAAGTTGGGGCTGCCACAGCATTAATTATTGCCACAGTGGTAGAGCTACACCACCAAACAGCAATCTGTCCTCAACTTGTATATTGGAGGGGAGACACAGCCTCTCTACTTAGACATGTTGGAGGACTAGAGAACTTGGATATCTTAAAGGCACCAGCTATAGCAGGGCAGAACCACACCACAGCATAGGCCCTCATTTCATGTGGCAACCTCTGTTTTAGTCTTCTACCTGAAGTTGCCTCTGAGGTTCTAACACAGGCCTCAGTGGTGCTACCATGTAGGCAAGTGAAATGACTACTAAGGTTCCAGCTAAGATACTCCATGGCTGCTCTTAAATAACAAGATGATAGTGGGTGGATGGTGGTACTGCCCACTGCACTTTGTTGTTACTTGTTTTTTTATTATTATGAGAGTGGCAGAAGAAACAGAATGTTTGGAAGGAGGCTCAGAAGGTGGTCATCTGAGGGGCCAGCATCAGGAAGTAGAATACAGAAGCCGACAATCTTAGAATTGCTAAATACAGGCACCTATTTTTAAAAAATCTAGAACTCCACAAATTCTAAGCTTTCTCTGTCCCCATCCCCTCTATCTTGAACTTCATAATTTTCTGTATTTCTTAACACATGCAAAAAAAATTGTCTAGAAAAAGCTTATCAATTCCATTACTGACCCAATTAGAAGCTTTTCTTTGTGAGCAGCTGAAAATCCACTTCATCAGGGTGAAAGTCAGGATTTCTTTCTATAATAACTAACTTCAGTAAAGAAGAATACACCTCAAAACATTCTTAGCTCCTGTTTATATTTTTAAAAATACACATTTCTCTGAACAATGTAAATATTTTAATATGCTTCTTTACATCTTTCTAGCAAACCTATATATGTCTACTCAGTAAGTTCAATGGAACTTACCCTACCCATTAAGTTCAATGGAACCTACCCCAATGTAACTCTCTATAGGATTGCGGCCTTAGTCTGAAAAACTAATTGAAAAGCAAAAATATGTATGAGCCTATTCATCTCTATTAAATATTGTTACAGTCTTGAATGGATAACACAGCTATCACAAAAGGGACAAAGATCACACCAAAATGAGATACAAAGTTTAAAAAGGGGTGGGGAACCAGGGGCCTCCAGATGTTAATTGGCTCCCACTAAACTCTGTCAATAAGGCCACTGGCCAGAGCATGACACTGAGGGACAAAGATGGCCTCAGATTGGAGGTGCTGGTGATGGTGGCAGGAAGATGAGGATGTAGAACATAGGAAGCTGCCTTATACTGAGTCAGACCATTGGTCCATCTAACTCCTTACTGTCTCCTCTGACTGGCAGTGGGGACATTCACAGCCCTAAAGGTGCTGGGGATTGAACCTGGGACCTTCTGCATGCAAAGTAAATGCTCTTGCACTGAGCTACAGGCCTTATATGGTAGAAGGTGGGTGGTAGAGGGAAAACACAGTGGGGGCAGAGAAGAAGGTACAAGGAGAGGCACAGAGGAGGGGCAGGGCAGGCAGCAGGAACCACGACCCACCTCAGGTGGGATACTATGTTGGACTGGCCCAGTCTCAGTCCTGGTTATCCTTCCACCCTAACTTGCTTGCCAGTCCTAACTTTTGGCTTGCTCCATGATCCTGCCTCTGACTTACTCTTTGGTCCACAATTCCCAGTTCCTGGCTCACCTCAGACTGCTCCCATCTGACAGTCCTGTTGGAGCTGGAGAAGGGGGATTGTCCCTGATCTTCTGCTTTGTTTCAGAGGCACTGTATGAAAAGAGGGACATGGTTCTGGCAACCACAAATTTTTGTTTGATTGCCAAGGCCAGCTGAAATTTGTGGACCCTGGTGTGTGCATGTATGAATCCTTTCAGGATTCCAACCCCAGGTTAAATGTCACATGCCCTTAGAACAGTGTCCTTCAACTTTGGGTCCTCACATGTTATTGGACTACAACTCCTATCATCCCTGACCATTGACTAAACTGACTAGGGGTGGTGGGAGTTGTAGCCCAACATCTGGGGGCCTAAGGTTGAAAAACACTACCTTAGAGGACTGTGGGCAGTTGCTGAAGGCCAGTTGAATATGATTTCATTAATAAGTGCAGTTACTATGTTCAGTTATCTTCACGAAAGACAATGCCATTTCTCTAGGAGTTTTAGTATTGGTTAGTATTGAAAATATACACTAGAACCCAGATTTCATCCCCCCGCAAGGACTTTTTTCAATGCAGAACAGACCTTATTAGAGTGGCTCATTCCCAAGAGGATTTTTTTACAGGTCCAATAAGCGTAGACATAAATGAAACCAAGTGTAAGAAGGGGGGAAGAGTTTTTTGTAATCCCAAGAGTAAACTGTAAAATGGGTTTTGATAATCTGGATAAAGGTGTCTGCTGTGTAGTTACAAATGTTTGTCCTGTCCCCAAAATATAGAGGTTTTCTGAAACATTTTAAAATACAGCAAAAAAAAGAAGATATTGTCTTTACTATCCCCCATTTTCTACAATGCATTGTATGTTGTACTCTGTTAAAGAGAAAACACATTTTATCACATAACTGGCTGCAACTCAGTTGGCTTAAATGATCCATATGCATCCCTTACCTCCTTCACAAGGGTATTATAAAACTTACCTAAATAAATTCTATAAAGCACTGTGAAATCCTTGGATGAAACATGCTTTGGATAAACCGCATTATTGTGATATTAAAATTGTTATACACATGCCATCATTGCATGACAAAATATGAAGACTGACTGGCAGATGCATATTTATTAGTACTATGTTCTAAGATTAGCGTGTTATCCTTCCCTAATCTCTAAAGAGGAGTTATCCAAGGGTGTGAGCTGATTGTGACTGGAACCAGACATGTTTTTTGGATAGGCAGAATATTTGGAGGAAAGATCACACGGACTTATGTGGATGCACTTGGTTGCTTCTATTTTCTTTGACAGAAATGTGTGGGTTTTTTTAGAGATTAACATTATCTGTAAAATGCCAGTTAGAACCTGTCAGAAAAGTAAAGCCACACGCATTTAATAAGCATGAACAAAGTCCCACTCTCTTTCTCAAGGTCACACATGTGAAGGCCCCACACTTGAGTCACTTTGGCACACTGACTGGGGAGATAATATTGGCAGAACAACACAGGAGTAGTGGGAAAGGCAATTTGAGGTGGAGGCTTATGTTAGACCCAAGAAAGAAGACACTTTTAAACAAGCACATGCCCTTCTATTTTTGAGCAGGAAGGGACATAGGATACAGGTTACTAACAAGCAAGCATTTGAAGCAGGGGGAAAACAATGCTTGACCACCCAGAGGGTGAACATGCAATAACAGAGCTGAACAAACTCCAGCCTTTATAGTTCAAGCACCGTTTAGGGCCATTTCACATGTTACAAAGAGCAAATCTGAGTTTGCCACTGTGGGTACACGCAAGAGGGAGCTGCTGCAGCTAGTCACAGCTCCTCAGAGAGAGCAGCTACTGTATAGGTGTCTTTGCAAATATGTGTTGGTGTGAATTCATATTTTTAGGGGTACGTTTTAAACATCCTGCGTGTAAAACACCAAGGCATGTTGGTGCTTCTTCTACTGCATCTAATCACTGACTGTCCATTTTTAGCTGTCATGGCTCATGATCATTGATAGATTTATCCTATATGAATTTGCCCAATTTTGGTTTAAAGCCACTATAGTAGCCATCGTAACATCATTTGGTAACAAATCATAAGTTGATTATCTGTTTCCTGAGTGAAGAACAGCTTCTTTCCATTAACCTGTTTCCTTTTGTTAATCCTGAATCTACTGCCAATCAGTTTCTAGAAGCGTACATATTTTCTTTCCAGCAGAGTAAATGCAGGTTCTGACGTTTCACAGATAATGTTGATCTCTCTAAAAAAAACAAACTATAGTTATTCATAGTTATTCAGGCAGCTGCTTCCATATTTGTATATAAGTTTGGGGAATGTTTATGTTTATTAACATGTGCTTCTATAACCTTTTGCCTTGTTAAACTAATATGAAGTGACACTTCCTCATGTCTCATGTCTGACCATCCATTCTGCATTGCACAAATGAATGAGTAGGGTTGTCAACAGGATAGATTCTATATTTTAATAAGATTTTCAGGAAATATTTTATTTTTAAATGTGTATAGGGTTGCTGTAATTGCCCCCATTCTGGATCAAAAAGCGGAATAATACTCCAAATAATTTATTTAGAAGAATATTCATTTTTATCCCTATATCAACAATGTTTGAGGCACTTATTTAGTGGTAACACTAAATACAAATAAGATGGATACATATTCATGGTCTTATTTTGCGAAACGATGAGAACCATCCATATCTGGGTTCCTTTGGAGTGGCTCAAATTTTCCTGGAAATAAGGGCTAATAAATATTAAACTGTTTGTATCAATTATCTTGCACCATTTGAAATGTGACAGAACACAGTGAATAGGAAATAACATATTTCCAAGTGCTCTAGTTAGTGGAAAATAATGTTATTAAGGCTGAAATATCATGCACGCTTCCTTTGGAATAAGCCCCTTTATACACAGTAGGGCTTATTTCTGAGTAAACATGCACAGGATTGTCTTGTTATTTAAAATATGTCTATCATCATTCTTAGATATCATATCACAAACATACCTTGGATAATGGAACGGACCAAGGAATTTCAGAAGAAAATCACCCTATGCTTTATAGATTACAGCAAAGTATTTGATTGTGTAGATCATGAAAAACTATGGAATGCTTTAAAAGAAATGGGGGTGCCACGGCATTTGATTGTCCTCATGCGCAACCTATACTCTGGACAAGAGACTACTATAAGGACAGGATATGGAGAAACCGATTGGTTCCCCATTGGAAAGGGTGTATTTTATCACCCTATTTGTTTAATCTATATGCAGAACATATAATATGGAAAGCAGGATTGGACCAAGATGGAGGTGTGAAAATTGGAGAGAGAAATATCAATAATTTAAGATATGCAGACGATACCATACTATTAGCAGAAACTAGTAATGATTTGAAACGAATGCTGTTGAAAGTTAAAGAGGAGCAAGAAAAGAAAGTGGCTAGCATCTAAAACCGGAAATGTGAGAGGGAGAAACCAGGATGCTAGAAAAATATGTTTTATTCGTAATCCAAACCCGACGCGTTTCAGCCTTGTATATTTAGGCTTTCATCAGGGGAGTAAAGGCTGATATACAGTATCTTCCAATGAGCAAAACTGCTTTCATCAATACAAACGCCTCAGAAAAAAACGGGTTTGGATTACAAATAAAACATATTTTTCTAGCATTCTGGTTTCTCCCTTTCACATTTCCAAAAGTTAAAGAGGAAAGCACAAAAGCAGGACTACAGCTGGACGTCAAGAAGACTAAAATAACGACAACATTAGATTTATTTAACCAAAATGGAGACAATAGTCAAGGAATTAGAAGAAGGATAGGACTGCTGGTATAGCACAGTGGAGAGGAGAGCCTGGCTGAGAGTCCAGAGTCTGTGAGTTCAAATCCCCGCTCGTGTCTCCTGGGTGTCAAGGGCCAGCTAAAGATCACCCCCACAGTGAGTGGCTCAGGGGTTACATGCCCTGCTGCCTGTGCAACCATGGGCAAGCTGCATAGTCCCAAGGAGCCCAGTTGCCCCCCAGCTGGCAGTTGTGGACAAGGAAGGGGCTGGCTTGTGCAGCTGTGGCAAGCTGAGCAGGCCCTAGCCAGCTGGGGAGGACTAGCCTCAGAGGGAGGCAATGGTAACCCCCCTCTGAATACCACTTACCATGAAAACCCTATTCATAGGGTAGCCATTAGTCGGGATCGACTTGAAGGCAGTCCATTTTTCCAGGACTGGGGAGGGCAGATGTGACAGAAGGTCCTCAAATGGAAAGATGTATTACTGAACACTAAAGTCAGGATCATTCAGACCATGGTATTCCTGATCTTTATATATGGATGTGAAAGTTGGACAATGAAAAAAGCGGATACGAGAAAAATCAACTCATTTGAAATGTGGTGTTGGAGGAGAGCTTTGCAGATACCATGGACGGAAAAAAGACAAATAATTGGGTGTTAGAACAAATTAAACCAGAACTATCATTAGAAGCTAAAATGATGAAACTGAGGTATTATACTTTGGACACATCATGAAAATACATGATTCACTAGAAAAGACAATAACGCTGGGAAAAACAGAGGGGAGTAGGAAAAGAGGAAGATCAAACAAGAGATGGATTGATTCCATAAAGGAAGCCACAGACCTGAACTTACAAGATCTGAACAGGGTGGTTTATAACAGACGCTATTGGAGGGCACTGATTCATAGGGTCATCGTAAGTCGTGATCGACTTGAAGGCACATAACAACAACCACAACTATCATCCTTTGGCTGCAGCCTTTTGGGAGGCTTGAAGACTCAAATCCTGTCATTGAGGCAAGATTTGCAAAATCCAAACATCAGGTCAGAGCTTATCAGTTAAGGTTTATTCAAATGGGCCTCATTTAGAGAGAAGATAGAGACAACATGTGCTGGGGCAGAGAGTCTGTAGGACATTAAATAGGTTTATTAAGGCTGCTTTAAATCTTCAAACTTAAGCCAGGTAACTGTATCTCATGCAGAAAGAGAACCTTCCTCTAACCAGTCTGAAATAGGGGTGGGGTGGGGAATTAGAACTGTAATTTTTAGAATCGCTCATCTGCCTAGGAGAATTCACTTAAATATATGACCATTTAAAATATGGTTAACACTGATGGAGAACAAAATCACCTGTGTATCAAAATTAATGGAAACCATATACACAATTTCTTTTGTTCAGCATTCAATGTTAATCATACTTTAAATGGTCATATATTTAAGTGAATTCACCTTGGCAGATGAGCAGGTTCAGTAAGAAAAAAGATCAAGACCTTGTTAGAATTTCATCCCTTTTTAGTATTCCCTTCCCCTTAAGTTTTTTCAAACACACACCTTTTTGTATCGTATCAGAGCATTTGATGTATTCCTTTCCTCATTTTGCAAGGCTGAGATGGGACCCTCCTATGGTGAGTGACCTGGGTGAGGCAGTCTGATCAATATGAATAGTAGACTAGTGTGAGACAATCATCCACATGAAAGAAACCCTCTTGTCCCTACATCCAAGCTGTGTGGCCACATGCTCAAACCTACTCTCCTTTTACATCCCAGGATTCATCCAAGACGCTCTGCAACTCAGGGAATACGCTGGCACAGTTGGAAGGCAATGCTAAATAGCATGTGCTGCTCCGTCACTTTACAAATACAAGCAAGTGACAACTCTGAGCCAGTTGGCACCAGAGATGGCAGCACCATCATTTTGGCCACTGTTCCTGCAAGCAAAAGCCACAGCAGAATTTTCTAAATTTATTGTTTTGCACAAAAGGAAAACAACAACCTGGATTTATTTGCCAAAGGTTCTCTTCCCGAGCCACTTAGAAACCTTGCATGGCACAAAGGAATCCACTGGGGCTGCCCTGCATGCCTGATTTACATCTGTAATATGCCCATATGGAGGGAACTTAATTAACCTCTTACAAGCACTGACCTGGATCTATGCAGCTGCCACACTACACTGCCTATCATCCCTAACACAACAACCAACTCAGTTCAGCAGAGGTGTCTAATACCTGCAACACACATGTAGAAAAGAGTCCTGATAGGGGCTGGAAATGCTTGGGGCTTGAACAGGCTTAGAATGAATCCATTCAGCAACTGTACAATGCTAATTAATATTTGGGATTTTGAAACATAAGTTAGACATGCTTTGAAGCATAAAACAGTCATTTAATAGGCACTGCCACAGGCATTGTCTATCCATTGTACAGACCCTATGCTGGCAGCCGCATTCAGGAGAACCAAAGGGCATTGTTACTGTTCCTAGAAGGTTTTTCTTTCACTCAAGACTTTCACTCCATGTCATTTAGTTACATTAGGTAGGAATAACATAAGAACAAAAAATCTGTGTGGTTTAAGAACGTACCTATAGCCCATAGATATTTGTATCAAACTTTAAAAAGCAGGGAAATTGGGCAGCTATAGTGAATGCACCAAGGGAGCAGGAGACCTGACCTCCTCTCTGAGATATTGGACTGCCCTACACATCTGTAAAAATGCAAACTCAATTTGGGTACTTTTTCTGTTATTTGGGCTGATTGCAGGCATTGCCACCACTCAGCATATGCTCAGAGGTATACGGTACCAAATTCTTCCAAGCTATGCAGGAAGTAGATTGGACTGTGAAAGACCTACCCAAATTGTGTTTGCATTTTTACAAATTTGTAGGGCAGTACAATATCAGAGAGGAGGTCAGGTCTCCTGCTCCCCTGATGCATTCACTATAGCTGCCCAATATCCCTGCTTTTAAAAGTTTGATACACATATCTGCTGGCTATAGGTACCCTCTTAAACCACAAGTGTTTGTTTGCCTATTAGTGAAATTCTCTACATTTCAATCCAGGAGGTAAGAAATGGGATCCTGTGCAAGTCTGCTGAGAATGGATTGATCATTTGCATGCTTATTGAGTTCAGTGGGATTTACTCCTGTACAATCATGCTTATGATAGGTAAAACTGACCTGGGGGAGGGGGAGGGAGGGGAAGAAATTGGGTGAGTGGGCACTGGGCAGAGGGAAAGCCCCTTTCCATTCCAAACACAAAACATTATGAATAGTATCATTATTTTTTGGGCTTTCCCCCACCTTTTTATTCTACAGCAGACACATGTAGTCTCCTGACCAAAAACCAAAGCTGTCCCTGGCCACATCCACACCAGACATTTATTCCATTTAAACAGTCATGGCTTCCTCCAAGGAATCCTGGGAAGTGTAGTTAGTGAATGGTACTGAGAGTTGCTAGGAGATGCCCTGTTCCCCTCACAGAGCGACAATCCCCAGAATTCTCTGGGATGAGGGGCTGACTGTTAAACCACTCTGGCTCCTGGAGCTCTCTCAGGGGAAGGGGTGTCTCCTAACAACTCCCAGCACCCTTCACAAACTACACTTCCCAGGTTTCTTTGGGGGAAGCCATGACTGGCTAACATGGAATAAATATCTGGTATGGATATGGCCTCCTATTAGCCAAGCTAAACAGCTGTTAGTCTGGCTTTTAGAACACTTACAGTTGGTTCTTACTGACCATGCCTGTACTAACATAGACTCCAATGTTATTTTTCTTAAATTAATTAAAAATCAGCCTTTTTAACTTTTAAACTGCAGAAGATGAAGGTCAGAGTATGGGGCAAGGTTTGTAATAGGGTTACAGGTACTCTGTAAACATGGCTGATTTTTAATTAATTTCAACAAATTATGAGGCCACTCACAGAAAACAGTCCAACACAGCTCTAGATTATTTTTCTCATGTTTTAGACTTTGAACTCTCTATTCTCTCTGAGTGTTTTGCGTATTGCTATGAAAACTTAGAGGGTTGTTAAGCAAGCATTTCTGAGTTCAGGACTGTAAGTTTTGTAAGATTCTGTTTTGAAATAAGCTTATGGGAAGCAGCAGAATAGCATGAGGGGTATTTTCAATTTAACATGGCAGAATGTGAAAAATCCATGCTGGCTATGGTATTCAGCCATCTTGTGACTGTATAATAAAATGCAACTGCTGCATCATCTCCAGGTAAAAGGATCTCAGGTTGCAGCGCTATGAAAAATCCCATTCCTGAGATCTTGGAGAGTCACTGCCAGTCAGAGTAGGCAATACTGGGTCAGATGGATCAATGGACTTCATAGGGAGTGGGCTAAGTGTTGTCAGCTTTCATAGATGCAGTGTTGTGTGAAAACTGCAGGCTAACTGCATTCTGAATTGTGTATTAGTCCAGGAACCCTGGAACGGGTCAGTTTGCTTAAAAATGCAGATTTTACAAAATCCTCCAGCATCGCTAGTGATTACTCATCTCTGACTCTGGCATCATCATATCAACCTTCATTCAGCCCAACTTGCATTCTTGTGTTCCATCAGAAAACATAGGAAGTTCTCATTGAACTCTGACATATTTTGGCCACAGGGTGTGAGCAATGTAATCCCTGAATTGTGGGACCACACTGTGAAAAAAGAAAGAATGCCTAAATACGCTACTGGAGCAGCAGTAGCATATCAGGATAACTAAAAAGAATGCAAAAAACCACTGATGGACAGTGGTGGTTACAGCACTTGAAAGTCCACTTTTCATATAAAAAAATCAGACCATATAAAAATTAACTGCAGCACTATGTTTGTTAAGTATGTGTGCCTTTATCCTCTTCCATACTTCACACAGTGTAAGTATCCACATCAAAGTGCTTACCACTGACTTGCTTAAACTAGCAATACCTTAGACATTAGACAAAATGGGGTCACTTCCTAGAATAAAGAATAATTATGTTTTCCATTGTGTGCCCATACTTCCTTCTAGAACTGTTAGAAAAATCAATCTCCTTGTGTGCAGTTGCATTACAATTGGTGAATAAATCCATTTTGTTGCAGTGGGGAAGGACACTTTTTCTTCAGTATTTTTAATAGGCAAATACAAATGAATGTAGGAGGGTCCCTCCCCCCCCCCGGCATTCTCTTCCCAGTAACAGTAACTTCAAATCATCTGATTTAATTATTCTTCCCATATCAATGGTAATGAAATTATATAGTCATTAACAGCTGATACTCTGGTAGTTCCTAGCTGAATCCTCTGACCTCAAGCCAGTGTGAGGCCCATGCAGAATATATGGTTGCACAGCTAGAAATGCAATAGAAAAATCTGCAAAAACATTATAATAAATGTCTAATTATAATCCGCTTTAGCAATTAGCCATACAACTCAGTATATCTGAGCTGAACTTTGAATGCACATCACAATATAAAAATAAAATATGATAAAAATTAACCAACAGGAATGGATGTCAGGAACACAGAGAAAATGACATTTCCAAGTGCCCCAGGCACCTGTGGCTGTATCAGTACCAGGTGCTGGATGGGAAGGAGACATCCCTCCCTACTTCTTTCCTTCAGTCAGAGCAACAGAAAAGTAAGCAGACATGTGGAAAAGAGGAGGGAGAGGCTCATAAGAGAAGTTCAGTTCTTCCCTGCCTCAGATTAAAATGTTGAGCCAGAAAAGAATTCAGGAGAGTGGAATGCTCATCTTGTATTTGATGTTTCTGAAGTTCATATTCCGAATCAAGGAATACAGATGTTAGAAAACACTGCTGATCAGGACAATGAAATCCATATGATGTGTTCCCTCAAAAAGGAACAGTAGCTGTTTCTTTCTGAGTACTTCATGAATTAATTAGGCCCAAACTAATGAAGAATTGAACACATTTTTCTTTTTACCCATGACAATGCATTGTGATGAATATCTGATACATATACAGAGTATGCATCATGATGCATGCCCCAACAATAAGTCAATAATGCATTGTGTTCAACCTTATAAATGATCACATCAACATCAGACAGTATACACAATATATTAACAGAGGGACTCAAAGCTGGCACCTACTGATTAATCTTACTCATGGACTTTATTCAAACCACTTGCTTGGGAGAGCTGACAAAGCATATTCAAACAGTTCCTTTGCATTCAATGTTCACAGGTACAAAATGCAACTGGAAGTGCAGATATGTCAATGTGGATAGTTTGGGGATTTGAGTGAAGTGGATAAACAGGATGCACTGGATACAGAATTTTCAGAAACAGGACTTTTATATACAGGGCTATAAAAGTAAGTGCTGAACAATGTCCACAATTATATTGACTCCAATCTCAAGTTATATAAATTAATTCAGCTTTGTAATTGTACAGTAATAAAGTTTCTGACACAACAGGTAAGGATTCTTCATCAGTTCAGGAATTTTCTCTAGGAACTGAACTATATTCAGATAAGAAAGCTATTGTCATAAATATATGCCCAAACATTCCATAATTCCTCTCAGAGTGAAGCTTTATGTTGTGTGGAATTTAGATCTGGAGTTTCAATCTTTAAAATGTGAAACTCTTCCTGAATATAGACCACAAAAGAACTCTTGTTTTGTATTACCACAGTGGGTTGAGTGTGTGTCAGCAAAGTTGTCTGAGTGCTGACTTGTGGCAGAAGTCAAACTTTGCCAGCTTTAATAAAGGCATTACCAAGACCATGACAAAACTAAGCAGGTTTGTGCTAACATGTTCTTTTCCATCAATTGACGTTTGCAAACAATGAAAAAAAATGCTTTCCAAGGAAAATAAACATTCCCTTCTTTTTCTTTCTGGTATACTCTGATCACAAAGCTTAACATTATCTACAGTGCAGTACAATAGAAAAGGGCAGAATTAATGACCTGTGAAATAGGTACAGTCAGTGCTGGTTAATCTGAGCCTGGTTTAGCCTAAAGCTTTGATTATTATTATTATTATTATCTAAAATTTATTAGACACCTATCTGGCAGGTAAAATCCTGTCACTCTAGGCGACGTACAGCAAAAATATAATACAGATACATGTCAAAACACAAAATACAAAACAGTCAATTAAATCAAATTAAAAATCAAAGGAAACAAAAGACCAATCCACACCTTTAACTACACAGTTCTGACAATTTTCTCCCCCCTCCTTCCTCTATTTTGTGGTATCCATAGCAGTTTCTTAGATTTCCAAATGTGCTCCTGGCCCAAAAAATGTTGGGGACCCCTGTCCTAGAGAGAAGAAGCATTCTACTAAAAAAGAGGTCTGCCTACTTCACATCACAAGAGCTCACCCAAAGATACCCACTCGTAGTGAATAAAGGTTTGTTAGGGGTACGCTGCTGACACAGAGATATAAAATACATATCTTAATAATACATTAACCTAAAGCACACAATTTCTCCTTCTTGCATTTGCTAGTGTTTCTTAGAATGGCGTAATAAATGAACACAGGATTTGACAAGTCCAAATAGAAATGGTTAGTTTTGCCACAATGAAATGGTTGCACACCCAACAACAAGGCAGGACTTCACTAGGATCAAATAAAATCATCCTCAGTTTGGACATCTCCTCTGGGTTCACCAACACAACACAAGACTAACCTACATCTCCTTCAACCTGGAACTCTCAGCTTATGACCTCATTAAGGCAGTCTTACCCACCACCACCACAACCACCAATCTCGCTTCTGGATTCAGAGAATTCAGCCTAGGTCAAAACAATCACAAACTATTCACAAGGCCATTGCAGGCGAGGAGAACAAGCTTAAAATAGTCGACCCATTAAGAGACAGGAAAATGATCAACCAAAACCATTGCCTACCAAGATGTCTTCTCAAATCCAGCACCAAAAAGCCAGAAGGCAAAGTGGATAAGGAAAAGAAAAACCGCACACAAAATTGATGCCACTCGGCTCAGACCAGGAAGGATATGGACTACAGACCAGTTTGAGACACCAGCTGCGCGGGCGGGTCATCTGGTGGAGACAGAAGAAGACGCTGGAGGCCAGTGCAGGGTAAGGGACCTGGTTCTCCCCCTCGTGGGCTGGATCCCGGGTGGATGATCCTGCTGAGGCCAGACTGTCCTGGATGGATTTACAAGCGCTGAGTGCATCCTCGTCTTTTTCCTCCCCAGGCTGAGGCCCCTGGCTGGTGGCTGTGCCGGAGGCTATAGGTACCTGCACCTCGTCGCTCGTCAGTGGCTGGAAGGGTTCTCTTCTCTCGCCATCAGTCATGGCGAGAGATATCATAGAGGCCGGTCTAACAACTGCTAAACGCTCTTCAGTATGAGGGAAGCAAAATATATTAAAAGAGTATTTTTCTTTTAAAAACAGTCAGTGAATACATTTTTTTCTTGCTTACCCAGTGTATCATTTACCTAAGGAATGCACAATTCCTGCAGAAATGCTGCTAAAGCTTTCTTCACATGTTATATTAATGGAAGAATCGTGAATGGAAGACTAATTCCTGGTTTCTGTGTAGTATGCACCCACTGCACTCCTAGCACTTTATAGAAAAGCTTGCATTTTAAGACACTGATCATTTTACATAATTTACAGTTATCCTAGGGAGGGATAGTTCAGTGCTTTGCTTGAGATCCTCTGTCAGTCAGGACAACAGACAATGAGTTAGATGGGACAGTAATCTGGTCCACTATAAAGCACTGTCGTATTCCAAACAAGTAGACATAGAATGCACAAAGTGAAATCCAATGTGAACAAGACTTAGATAGTACATCATACACAGTGTGTACATTAAAAGGTATAGCAAGACTGTTCTGCAGATGACTTTCTCTATTCCTCAGCCACAAACCTTTAGTGTACAGTAAGGCATGTTAGGGGCAGCTGTGATCTTAAGACTGTCTAGTCCAGTGGTTTTCAAACTTTCTGTCTTCAGGGTATTCTCTCTACATCATATTGCATATGAAGGAATCCCTCCACATTGCAGAGGATTCTGGGATGAGTTCTACAATTCATATTCATAACAAGCTAGACTTCACTGCTACCAGTATGAACTGAGAGTGTACTCTAGAACAATCCAATTCAAATGTTTTTCAGCAAAAGATCAGTTATAGTTGGTAATATATCTGCAGGAAAACTCTGTCAGACATTACTGATCTTCACATTTAAGAACTTCCAACAAGCCTCCTCGGAATTTATGGGTTCCCTGGTACACAGTTTGAAAAAAACACACCTTCCCACCAATGTCTCTGATCTGTAGTAATGGATGAGAGTTCCATAGAACTGAAAGAGTAATGAGCGACACATATTAATATTCATGTTGCTGTCTTGGAAAGCGCTTGTATTTAAACTGAGAAGCTTGAACAATTCATTCACATTTTTATTTGTTTTTGCCAAACAATTCAGTATTATGGATGTGCAACCAGAAGCTTTGTCATAGGAAGATTTTTAGAGAAAGATTAGTGATTTTGGTACTGAATGCTGCCTGCTCATTTGCTAAATGTATTTTATGAAATGTAGTGTTATTATCCCGGTTTTATAGATGAGGAAAACAGGCACACTTGCTCCAGTGACTTTACCAAGGTTATAGAAATGCAGTGGCAGATTTCTCATCCAACAGAACAAGCTTATTCATATCTGTGCAAAAGACTCACTCAGTGGGGGCTTAGTCCCACATAAGTAGATATACAATTGCAAACTAAATTGCCTAGCCAAGATAAGGTGCATGTGATCAGAAATTAAAAAGAGCGTACAAGTTCTGACTTTACTGAACATCTCTGTTAATGTGCTCCATTTTGACCAATGCATATCAGAACCTATTTTTTTTACTTTCCACAACAGCCAGTTGCAATACTTGGAAAAAATGCCAGTGTAAAATGTTTTTGTTAGTAAAATGAATATATCTGATGGACTTAAGTCTACAAAAGTGTATGCCATTAGAAATGTATTCTTCTTTAAGGTGTCACAAGACTCTTTGTTCCTTTTCTCATGTGTATCTCAATTTTAACACTTTCCTAAAATCCCTGGTATCATAAATGCAAACATTTTGTCCACCAACATAAGATTTTGAAAGGCTTCATTGGATTGTTGACCCTGAAAATTGCTCCAAGGACTGACAAACACAAATTTCCTAGTCATCTTACTTGATAAGGTAATGTTATAAATCTGACTCATTACTTTTAACCATTCTACATAAAGTAACTGTCCTTTAAGATAACAGGGAACCACAAAGAGGAAACTTTGCAGTGATGGAATATTCTGACAATATACAGGAGGACAATATACTTTCTAAACATTATCAGATATTACCCGTAACTTGCTAATATGTGTTCCCAGTACTTCACTGGTAGGAGATGATTCCCCCCCCCAAAAAAGTTTTTATACAACTTTCCAAACAAATTTCAAAGCGGTGTTGAGTCTCCATCTTGCCCAGGTATCATGCCTACTAACATGAAACCTAATGTGAATATGGACTGGTTTTGGTTAGTCAGTAATGAGAGGAAAGCAATCTTTGTATGCTCAAAGTCACTTATGACTTGGCATGTGCTTGGGCTAAATTAGACGGCAATTAATCCCTGCAAGCATGCTGTATTTCCATCTCCTGGTGAGAAGTCAACATAAGACCATCTCTGGAATCTGTTCTATGCCACATCTATGGAATTGTGGACTTGCAGGCAACCAAGAGTTTTGTCTTGGGGTGACGTTCCACTGGGTATGGGTACATTAAAAATATTTACCACCTTGAGGCTCAAGAATTGGAAAAAATATAATGGCACAATCCATCTAAAAACTACATACACACATACACTTTGAAGTTCCACTAGCTTCCATTAGAGTTAAGCATGTGCTTAGCTTTTCCTACTGAAATCAATGTACAATCCTGAGCACATTACTCAGTAGGAAGTCCCTTTCACTAAGTGGGGATTACTCCCAGGTCAGTGTGCAAAGGATTGCAGAGTACAAGGAATCCATTTTTAAAAGATGAATGTGAAAACTCTCATGTAGCTTTTAGCAACTAGAAAAGTACAGTTTCTAGCTCATAAAAGGTAGATGAGAGTTTTTATATTTAACTTTTCAAGTATAATTTGTTTATACCTAAAAACTAAAGTATAGTATTCAAAAGTGACCCTTCCAACCAACTCTCCAGCAACATCTAGATGCTAGAACCGCCTCAAAAATTTGGATCTGCCCCACTCACAAAGTGGCCTAGAGTTCTCCCTGGTTGGGGTTGTTTGTAGTCTGCTATGTGACTTCTGAAGCTATCATCCAATGAGATATACACATGGACACTAACATGTAAACAGATGCTGCCACTGGAATTTCCAGTATCAAAGTATACTATTGGCACCACTATATGATATGTGAGAAATCAGCAGTAACACAGGACTAAGGAGAACTCACTCCACTAGCTATAATCCAAATTGTTCTCCATTTTTTATTAACAGAACAAGTTATGAAGAAAATAATTTGTTATTGTTCATTATTTCTGCTTCCTTTCAATTGTGTTCCCTGTGGAACAGCATAGACTTCATACTTCAATTTTATTTTGCTGTTTATATCCTCCCCCCAAAAAGGTTCTGTTGAGCACTGGGACAAATGAAATTAGTTAACAAGAAAAAGGGTCAAACTGTCAGGTGCAGCAGCTTTTCTAGCAAAAGAAGGAAACTGATCCCAGTTGCAGCCAAGTGTTGTTATATACCTAAGGCAAAGATTCCCTTGTGGTTTTAAAGAACTCTCCAAAATAAAAACCAGAAGATCAGGAATTTTATATCACCAAGAAAACCACTTGGTCCTACTACACTGCTAGCACAAGAAGCTTTTCTTGAAAGAAAGAATTTCATAAAGGCAACAGTACAAATGGAAAGTAGGAAATATATTTTACACACTCTAGTAAAAGTTGCAAGCTGTAAATTACTAAATACAAGACTTGACATTTTATAAATTCTAATAAAGCAACCCACAGCCTGTATGAAATCCTCAGAATAAATTTCTTTTTTGGCAAGGAAGCAAGTACGGCCAAGCTCTTTCTTACTCACCTATGTTAAAAAAAAATCTCTTAAGTATTATCATAAAATTCCTCTTCCCAGAGCAGAGGATATAAACCTGCCATTAGTCTCATGCAAAAGTCCCATTGTTTTTAATGTCATATATGAATGACCGAGCATAGGATTACAGATGAAATGAAGATCAGAAAACTTTGCAAAAACTAAGAAGACACATCGGATAAAAAGCACTTGCCTATTTTTTTTTATTAAGCCAAAGGTCAAGTACATTCTGTACCTTCTTAACAGCCCCATTTTAGATCAATATTACTTGTGCATATTTTCAGATGGGGCATAAACTTATGCAGTACAGGACAAAACAGCAAACAACAAAAGCCCATTGCTAAGTAAGAGAACAAATAGAGAAAAAAACAAAGCAAGTTTCACAGAAATAAAAATCTGTTTTCTGTTGCAGACTGACACAGAAAAAGAGGCAAGACCAGAATGGAAACACTATGCTGCAACTATAATGGCCTGCTACTAAACCATAAAATACAATTAAAAAAACACACACCAGCTTTGTTGCTGCAGAATTTCTTCTCACTACTCACTTAAATTCTACAAGTGAAATAGATCCAGCATATTGATAGGGAAAAATAAATCTGGCAGGAATGAAACACCACTTTTAAATCACTGTGTAGGGATCTTGACACAAAAAGAGATCTGAAACATGCCACAGCAAGCAAAGTTGTATAATGCCAGCTCATGGAGGCGTGCATTCCAAGCCACTCGTAAAGGGCAAACAAGCAGCCTTACCTACAAGCGTGCCTCCATATAACACTGAGATCAGAGGGAAGTGAGCATGTACAGTAAAAGCAACAAGGACGTCAAATCAAGCGTGCTACTTACCCTGCAGTATGCACCATGATCTTCTCACACCCCCTAACAATTCCAGTAGACTAAGAGTCCTTTTATTGGCTGAAGAAAATACTAAAAAAGTCCCGGAGGAGGCGGCAAAAAGAAAAACTCCCGATCCAGAAATCTATGAGAGACTGAATTTAAACCCCCAGTAACCAAGATGCTGTGTACTCTGTGCTATCTTTAACTTGAAAATGATTTGGTTTCACATTCCACTGAAGTCCTGCTGGCAGATGTATTTGTACCAATCACAAGCACGCAGATATACTCCCTTTCTCTCCTCTCCCCCACCCCTTGTCACTCCACCCCCCTCATTTCCCTCCTCTGGAGAGTCTCATACAGCTGCTTGTTTGTTTGTTTTTACCTGTCCCTGCAAGATGAAAGGATAGGCTTTCACTAATCCTTGCTACTTGGGCAGAGATGGAAATCAAAGTTCTCTTTCTATCATATCTCCCATTCAGACATCCACAAAGTTTTGCAGCCAGGAATAAACTAGCTTCCAAACTTGGCTACCCAGGAAAGGAATGTTCTGCAAATGACATTCCTCAGAGCCTGCAGCAACAGGGCACAGAAGCTATTCTGCCTCTGAACAGCATTCATAATTCTGTAGGTTTACATCATAGAGTACATGTAGATTTCTAGACCTGAATGAAAAGAACAACATCTACTGAATTCCACAACTGAATAATTGCACTGGCAAGATAATATTCACATCTTGATCCCCAGCATGTTTATCCATGAATAAATCCCACATGTTTCAAGTAAACATTTCTGGGAAGGTGTGCTTAGGATTCCAGTTTTAATAATGTTAAAATTTGCCATTTGAAATCAGACTGTTGGGTAGTCAATGTGGTACCCTCCAGGTTTTTGGACTACAACTCCCATCATCCTCCACCACTGGCCATGCTAGGTGTGGCTGATGGGAGTTGGAGTCCAAAAAATCAGGACAGTGCCACAATGGCTACCTAAACCAGCATTTTGTGTCCAGTTGTGACCAACCAAATTTCACTGGGAGGAAGCTCAGAAGCAGATACTCCCTGTAATTTGCCCACCAACATTATCAGAGTTATATTGTTTCAATTTTAGTGGTGCTGTCACCCAGTTATAGAAAACTTCGCTGATTAATGGCAACAGTTTTAACTAAGTAATTGACAGTCACCTGCAAATTTATGCAGATTTTAAAGGAATAGTTCTGAAGAACCATGTGTTGCTTTTTATTTGATGCATACTCATGTCATAGCAGGCACCATAAAAAGGCATTCAATTTGCATGAAAGAGAGAGTGGGGAATGGCCCTTTTAAAATGGTACGTGCAATTTTGGTAAGCACTCATATTAAAAATAGTTCATTTTTTTAAAAAACAACAACACATTTCTGATTAAGAACAAAAAATAGCCCTGCTGGATCAGACCAAAGGACCATCTAGTAAAGCATTCTATTCTCATAAAAGCCAACCATAAGTCTATGGCAAGCCCACAAGCCAAACATGAGTGTGAAGTTAGGATTGTTTGCCCCAATGTAAAACACTTTACACTTGCTTATATTGAATCACATCTGCCATTTTAATGCCCATTCACCCAGTTTCGAGAGACCCTTTTGGAGCTCTTCACAATCCCTTTGTTGTTTTAACATTCTGAACAATTTGGTGATTAACTTGGACCACATTTTTAATCAGCCAGAAATGTTTTGATTTAATTAATCTAACCAGTTAAAATGACTGTATATAACAGTTCTAATTTTTAACTTTTTAAATAATTAAAATAGCCATTGATAGATCTGTCCATCATGAATTTGTCCAATTCCTCTTGAAGCCATCAAAGTCATTTTTCAGAACACCACAGAACTCACCTTTGGGCAAGTAACACAGCTGAAAGAGCTTAGGTTTTATAGTTATCTGATCTTCTCCTACAACTGAAAAAGATATTAATGGGATTTAGAAAACAGGCTGGTGCAGGAACATCAGGGAAAGATGCCAAGGATTTCCAGGAAAGAGGTAGCTGAAATCTGAGACTACTGCCAGATCTAAAATTAGTTAATGGCTGAGTCTATCTCAAACCTACAACCACTGATTAAATCACAATACAGAATGGGATCACAGACAAGCACTGTCTAAGGAGGTTTCTCAATGCTGCCAGATCAATACAGGAAGAAAGAGGCAAAGTAGGAGGCAGGATCTAATTCTCAAAGCAGCTGATCCACTGACATCTCCAATTCTGATAGGGAATCCAATCTTGAAGTTAACAACAGTTCTGCTTGCCTGCTTCAAGATCTATATCAATGGAGGCCGGACATAGAAACAACAAGAGATTGTCTTGCTAGATATCAGAATACCTAGGAAAATGTCTTCGTTATCTTATCTGCTTAGAGTACAAACTGCACCAAATATTTGAAGATTTGCTAGATGAAACATTTGTAAAATGTTAATTTTACCCATTTGCGCACAGACACCTTTATGTAAGTATCAAAGAAAGTGACTCTGGTTTATGCAGACTTAAAAAACAATAAACCTCAGAATACCACACACAAATACATAGAAAGAGCAATCCAAACCCACCCTGAGCTGGGCTGGGGTAAGTGAATGTTGAATTGGGAGGAGGAACACCTCTGCCCAATTCAACACCCACTTACCCCAGCCCAGCTTAAGGTGGGTTTGGATTGCTCTGTCAGTGATGGCCTCTCACTGGTCTCCACTAAAATCACAGAAGTGTCACTCTGCCAGTGCAGAACACACTCTCTCTCTCTCCCTCTCTCTCCCTCTCTCTCCCTCCCTCTCCCTCTCCCTCCCTCCCTCTCTCTCCCTCCCTCTCTCTCCCTCCCTCTCTCTCTCTCTCTCTCTCTCTCTCTCACACACACACACACACGGGACGTGCTAGAATTCTACCCAATTTGGATTAGGTACTGAATTTTCCATTAATTTATTTATTTATTTGCTATCATTGCAGATCTGATTTTTATGTAGTGATTTTCCACGGCTATTTTTGGAAACAGACTTTAAAAAAATAATAATCTACATCTAAAATATTGATATTAATATTGATATTATTGCCACCCTGGGCTCCTACTGGGAGAAAGGGCAGGATATAAATCTAATATATCTCCTATACCATGCTGGTTTTGGTGTTGAGGACACAGCTGCAGGATAGGAAAAGATCAAATGGGCAGAACGTGGAACTGCCCTCGGTGCTAACCTGTCAGTCTGCATTTGGCCCGATGCCCCACCACAAGCCTAACAGGCCTTGATCCAAAGTGCTGCAAAACTAGTCCCACATGCCGACGGCAAGGGATGTTGTGTTTCTCAAGTTTTTTTTAAAATTGATTATATATATTATGTTTGATGTACACCGCCCAGAGAGCCTCGCTGTGGGCGGTATAAAAATTGAATTAAATAAATAAATAAATAATAAATAAATAAATAAATATTTTTATCGATACCTTTTAATGTATCGATATTTCCTTTAAAAATATCAATAAGAATATCAATATTTTTTTCTGAGAGGGAAAAAACAGATTGGTAAAAGCAGCAGCTTGCAGACAAAAAAATGAACTTGAATCAATACCAGCCTGTTAGGGCAAGATAATGGTTTCAAACTGGCACCACACAATGGATCTCATCACTAATACACACACACACACACACACACACACACACACACACACACGTACGTTGCTGTTGTTTTTCTTCTAACTGTTATAGCCTATTAACAGTTTAAAAATATAGCAGCAGAATGGCAGGGAGAAAAGTGTTAATTATGTGTTTGAAGAAATACACATTTTGTCTAAAGGGGAGGGGAGTAAGACCAATTTTAGCATCTAAAATTACCTAGCTACACTCCTGCAGCTCACCCAGAGTCTACCCACTTGATGCCTCTGCAGGTCAGCTGGTGTGGGAATGTGAAACTCTTGAAGGGAGCTGATCACTTGATAACTCCTGTAGGTTCACAGTTACTGTGTCAAAGAACCTTGGGCTGCAATCTATGCATGCCTGGGAATAAACTCTACTGAACACAGTGGAACTAAAGCATGTGTAGGATCAGACTAGAAATATGTTACCATACTAACAATTGCTGTGAGGCCAGCCCAACCATCTAATCTTGCCTTTATAAATATCCATCTTACAGTTTTAATTTTGAACAGATCAAATGTATGTTCAAATATGGATTTTCTTACTACACACATTTCAATATGTGAATGAAAATCAAGCACCAAGACCGAACATATATATTAACTATTGAGCAATTTCAGCTGAAGCCTGGAAAAATATCAATGTATAGCCACACCAATTTAAACAGAAGGGTAACATGGCAAAACATTTGTATTATACAGAGGCTCAAATCTTGCCAGATCTACAAAATAAAGCCTTTGTTGATGGTCGTCGTTAACATCATTTGAAAGTAGACCAGTACTACACACATGGATCGGCTACAAATGTATACAGGAAAAACTGTGTTCTGAATCAGCTTGGTTTCAGACAAGGCTAATGGCACTTGTTGCAGCTCTGCTGTTCATAAAAGGCTTTGAAACATTTTGAACACCCATGCTAGGGATTAAGTGGCTGAGTACTAAAAACTCCAGCTCACACTCAGTCCTTCATACTAACAAGGAAAACAGCTTAATATTTGCAACTGAATCCATAATGGAGACGAACCATACTTTATAAGTAACTAATAAATGTCACCAATATGTTGCTAATTCTACCTCTTCACAGAGTCCTTGTTATTCAACATTCTGGCTCCTCTGGCAAAAGCCTTTTCTCTTAACAAGGCCCAAAGAGAAACTAACGATGTAAAGATTTGTATTTTGTTACAAAAGGAAATGCTACTTTTCTGAACTAATAACTATTCTCTCTTATGTCAGGTCTCACTTCTGCAAATGTGTAAAACTTGCTCTTCTCTGTAAATGATCATGTGAGATAAGACTTGATAAACAACAATAACAAAGTATATCCTCTACTATTTCCCCTGGAAGTCTCATACATACTAAACTTGTAATTTAGAGACTGCCACAATTTATTTGTGTTCCATTCCCTGGAAGGGCTTGCTGTGATATACAATTATAAAGGTCTCAAGTAGAGGATAACAAGACCTTCTCTTCTTCTCTGTTCTACTATTTCTCCTTGTTGGTTGTCTTCCTAGACTGTAAACTGTAAACCTTCAGCAGGGAACCTGTCGTCATCATCATCATCATCATTTAGCACCTAGCATAATTTTAGGAATACTACTACTACTGATGATGATGATGATAATCCAGAAGAGATTTAACCACCAATCTTTGTTGCCTTCAGATTACTACATTTAAACTGTAATTCAGGATGTTACTGATCTGTGTTAAAACTGAACTGGAAAATGTAATTTTCAGTGAATTAAGACACAGAGAAAAATCTCCAACAATCACATATGAGGTAAACGGGTTGTATCCAACTAAGTTTTACTCAGAACAGACCCATTGAAACAAATGGACCTAAATTAGTCATGTTAATTAATTCCAATTAATCTTAAGACAACCCAGCCTCTGTTAGAGTTATTTGGGAATTAGCACTTTGTGTGATATGCAGGGACACATTAACTTATTTATTCCTGAACGTGTACCGTGTTTTTAAATCTGCCCTTATGGGAACTTACAAAATAAACTTTGCCATAAATCATAGCATAATTAAAACCAAAGGGCCATAGCTCAGTTTTAGAGCATCTGCCTTGTATGCAGAAGGTCCCAAGTTGAATTCTTGGCATCTCTGGGTAAGGCTGGGAGAGTCTCCTGCCGGAACCCCTGGAGATTCGCTGCCAGTCAGTGTGCACAATACTGAGCTGGATGGACCAATGGTCTGTCTCAGCATAAGGCAGCTTCCTATGTTCCTAGCCCTTACAAACACACACACAGTTGCACACACACAAATAAGCAAAGCTCAGATAATAGTCTGAAGGTACATGACAGAGTTCTACTGTAGGCCCTGCACATTACCTAGAATGGGAAGACCACTTGGGAATCATATGCCAGCTACACTGAGCTCCTCATAGAAAGAGTAGTGTTTAGTGTAACAAGAAGTGAAATCACAACAATCCACTTTTAAGTCACCCAAAGAGCACTAAGGGACTGACAAAACAGAAAGAGCTTTGCTAATTTGCTAAGTCCCATACAGCGCAAATTTCTGTAGGGAGAGGACATGCATCCATTAATCAAGACAGATAGAATAATATGTATCTCAACAGAACACATAACATTCCTAACTAAGGACTAATCTTCACTTTACTTTTTGTCCCAAGTATAACACTTATGTGCACCACTCCTTTTTCCAACCTTTGCTCCCAACTTTTTTTTTAAAAAAGGCATATGTCTAACTCTACATGTATACACCATTTATCTTGGTAGCTATATTTTGCACATAGGTATGTACACTTGAGTACAAAGAATGTTAGGACTGGCTCTAAGACACTGCTCCTCCCAGCAACATGGGGAGTGGGGGGGGATTGAAAAGAGTAGAAAGATCCCATCAGGCAAATTTGCTGCACATTTTCCCCTCTAACAACCCAGATCTAACCTTGATAGGACCATAGGAGCAAATCCATTTCTTAACCAACAGAGGACCATTTTGGTCCCTCAGGATTCTAAACCAGCAGCAAGGCTGTGATAGGCTGTTACTGATCTGAATTTTCCTTTATGAAGCTAAACCTTCAGCTCTAATAAGGAGGCAACACCTGTTGAATATCTCATTTGCATAATAAAATTGTACTATTGCCCGAGTCATGTGAATGATTCAAAGAAGTTGTGCATGCATGCAAAATCAGATTACATGGCACTAATTCTAATTCCTTAACAGGCTGAACACTCACATTTCCACCAAATGTTCATTTGATCTGTGTTCTTTCAATGAGCTCCAGCAAAATATTTGTACAACTGATTACAATTCATGAATTGAACAACATTATGACTTTAAGTGACAAACTGAACTCTGATTTCATGCCCACAACGCTAGTGGAGTACAGAATCCTCTTTCCGCGGAGGGCACATGCTAAATATCAATTTAGCGTGAAATACATATGTCAGGGTCAGGAGACCATTTTCAGCTTCAGGTCCATATTCTTGTTTGTACAATCTTCCAGAGGCCATGAGCTAGGCTGCTTTCACACATGGGGCTGATTGCATTAGTTTAACGGATTCAAAAGGTAGTGCTTCTGTCCCGATTTCTAAAATCCCTTTCACACTGCACTACCTGTTGCGTTAAGAAACAGCAGCTTTTTCAGCTGATATACCAGCATTTCACGCAACTGTCTTTCACATGGCTTATTTTTGTCCCTCACCCATGCGCACTGTTCCCCACTGTGTAGGAGGTCTAAGATCTCATCCTGTCACCACGCAAGCCCTCTCCTTTTAGGATCTGACTTTTTAAATTGTTTTAGTTGTATCAAGACTGGGGTTTATGTGGGAAATGCTGCTGCAATCTGCATCGATGCTGGAATACTGGTACAATGTTGTGACAAAAGGGCGGGAATGCACTGCATGCTGGGATGCCTGTCACATGAGCAGCTGCAGCTAGCAAAAAACTCCTGTGATCTTCCAGGTTCCCAGCCTTGCTAATGGATTATTTCTGGTATCATTTATCACAGAAATTTGCACTAAACTTCCACTACATTCCACTATAATTCTGGAGCTTGCGTCGTGTGAAAGATCAAATATAATGCACAAAAAATACCAGATAAGAAATTATCAGAATAACAGAATAAAGTGCAATGTGAAAGTAACCCTAGTGGTGACCGGAGCCAGAAGCAAAAGTGGGCAAACAAACAAATGTGCATTTTGCCTTTGTACAATAGGTTCATTTGTACACACACCTCTCTCTCTATCCTCTATCCAGGCAAGGAAGAAGTATTATCAGAGTTCCAAGGGCACATTCCAGCAAAATAAAAACAATAAAGGAGGTGAAAAGCAGGTCTAGTGAGGTGTGGGTGTGGATGGGTGTGGGGCCTGGAGAGAGACCTGAGGGCCAGATAAAGAGGCATAGATGGCCACATTTGGTCCCCAGGCCTGAGGTTTCCCATCCCTGATGTAATACTTTCATTAAAGAATGCAAAAGCTGTTAGGATTCCCCACTTATTCAATGGGATGGTTGAGATGCAACTGGAAACCATATTTTCACACTATGTGAGCAACTTGCTCACCATTTAAAAAACTTCATAATCCATTTGCTAAATACCTGACAAGGGATGTTACATGTTATATTCATTGAGTGTACAATCTGTGTTCCTATCTACACAAACGTGAGCTGTAGACTCATAGTTATTCATATAAAACATTCAACAACTATACAATATGTGTACAAATCAACAAGCATACAGTCTTTCACACAAACATTTGTACATGTGCACAGACAGCTTGTACCTGTGCTCAGTGTAATGTATGAACCAACCTATAGGCATGAAGTATTGTGGAGACAGAATATACATTGTAACTAACTCATGTTGACTCAATTCAGATGATCAAGAATGTACCTAGGGTGGCAACTTACGAATCACCAACAAAAAAAAGGAATGTATCACCCAAAAAGAGGCCAGCAGACAACACAGATTTGCATAAAATGTGCATTTGCTAATTTATGCGCATAGATGCAAACTTTGAAAAAAATACTAAAATTTAATTAGAAATCCAATGCAGCTCACCATAGTGGGAAAGACTGACCAGGTGACCTGTGTGCCTGCTGAGCTGCCCAGGTGCTAACCGTTGATGAGCAACTTCAAGACTCCTGCTTTCCTTAAGGTTATTTATCTTTAAGCCAAACCTGGATCAGCCATCCCTTTAAATAGAGGATTATTCTCTTTAAAGGAGGACACATAGCTACCCTAAATGAACCATGGCTTCCCTCTTCCAAACTTCCTGATGTATTGCACATCATCTCTTTATACTGAGTTGTTTATCAGGTAAATAAAGTTTATATGGATTGGATTAGATTTGCCTACAACAGGTGTGGGAAACCTTTGGCCCTCCTGATGCTGCTCAACTACAACTCACATCATCACTGGCCACTGCCATATTTGCTGGGGCTAATGGGTTTGTAGTTTAGCAACATCGAGAAGCCTCAGGAGGGGAGAGTGTTCTCGCACTCGGGTCCTGCTTGCAGGCTTCCCCCAGGCACCTGGTTGGCCACTGTGAGAACAGGATGCTGGACTAGATGGGCAACTGGCCTGATCCAGCAGGCTCTTCTTATGTTGTTAAGTCAAAGGTTCCCCACACCAGCCTATTGGAATTGCATGATCCACTGAGTGAGCTCCACCTCAAGGCATAGATTAACTTGGGGTCCCACAGTACATCAGATTCTTTGAATTAGTGGTCTCTCAACATGTGTTTTAAGTCAGCATTGAACAAATGAGCAATGGGGAAAAGAAGATTCCCCCACCCTGTTTGTTCCACCAGATCTAAGGAGAAGGGAACTAGTTATTCTTTGTTCAGCAACTACAGATTCATAAGAACTAGAGAACCAAATGAAAGAGGATAAAAACTAAGGATGTAACACTAGTATTTTTATATCTAATGATATGCCCCCCTTTTGCTGTTATGCTGGTGCTGGATGTGGAAGTTACCCACATGGCAACTGTATGCAGGCAGTGCAACTAAAAATCTTCTCCCTTTGTTTAGAAATCTTTGCTCTCTCTTTCTACAACAGGCAGCTTATTAAAGATAATGCTGTCATTTTAAGAGAAAGATGAATGTTATAATTAGCTGCTTTATTCTGGTTTTTTTAAATGTCCATGAAGCCATCCAAGCACAGTTGCTTACAGCAAAAGACTGACAAGTTATATAATGTAGTCAGTAAATACTTCACATTTCGTGGTTCACTGCAGACTTCAGAAGGAACAAAACCCATGATTCACAGTAATGCCACACTGGATTAAGAAGAAAATTTGAAATCCAACTGCACGCAAAAAGGGAAACAATGGCTTATAAAAGATGACTATCTCTGGTAATATTTAACGTGCTGTCAATAAACATTCCAGAGAATTACTGAAGGATTAAAAAATATAAAATCCATTTACTACCCCTAGCTAATGGCATGCAAAGTTTTCTTCTCCTTACAGAAGATGTTATATGTTAAAAGGGAAACAGTACAGGTCCAATTTTGGATTAGTTTCTTATTTGATAATACCGGTTTTGCAACAACTTGGTTACATTTTTTAAAAAAATCTAACATACCATAATTTCAGAGGATGTTTAAATGAACTCTATCCAAGATATATATTATACAAAGTGAACATGAGTTTGTCACACTTTTTATTTGTGTACCAAATAATAATCCTACAGTTGGGTTTTTTCATCTTTCTTTAAAGAAAATGTTAGCATTCTGGAACCATTTAACTCAAGCTGCAGCCTGCCACAGTTCTGGTCCATTCATTGTATACAGATACTCTCAGCTGCCTTTCTGATGATGACCTATTTTGTGTTGCCCTTTTGGCTGCAACCAAAACTAGTTTATGGTTGATGGAGAGAACTGGGAAAAGAATGAAAGATTTTGATTGTATCAATTATCCTTCCCCCTCCTTTTGAAAGGGGGAAGGATTGTGCACATAACTGGTTCACACTAGCTCATATTTCCTGAGGAACAGACCAGCTCCCATCCCATGTAGGATGAATGTGTGAACTGACTCTCTGTAGCTTTGCAATATGGGAATAGACAGATATGAGCCCAAGACATGTGATTAGTCAAAAATGCCTCAGGAAAAAGGACATGGCATCAGAGGAAGGGGAGTTGCTAGTGTGTGGCCCTCCAGAAGTCACTGAACTACAACTCCCATCATCCCTGACCAATGGCCATGCCATCTGTGGCTGATGGGACTTGTAATTCAGCAACATCTGGAGGGCCACACCAGTTGTGTAGACCAGGGGTCCCCAAACTGTGGTCTACAGACCACCATTGGTCTGTGACCTTCATTCAGGTGGTCTGCAGTATGTGGATTTGTGGTTGAAGATGAGAGCCAGCACATCCATCACATTAAATATTCATATTGGTTTTCAATTGTATTTTTATTGTTTCTTTTAATTTCTTATATTGTATTTTATTGTATTACAATCTGAATAATATGAAATTCAACTGCCCTGATATTTTATGATATGAAAATAGTTTTATAAATAAATAAATAAAACATATAAGAAATAAAACACGCAATAAAAAAGCAACTAAAATCATATAGGATCTAGCACAGCACATTACAATTGTTACAACAGGCAGAAAAATATTTAAGTGGCCTGCCAAGACCCTCAGCAATTTTCATGTGGTCTGGGCCTAAAAAAAGTTTGGGAACCACTCATGTAGACAATACTGAGCTAGATGGACCAATGATCTGATGTGGTATAATATAGCTTCCTGTGTTCTGAGGTGAACAGGTGCAGAGGTGTTTTTGCCTTGTGACATTTTGCCATAAAGAAAGTTGGGGTTTACCTATTAACTTTAATACCACTGGAAGCTGTACCTATGCCTGGAACATTACCTTTATTTGAAAGCTGCAAATCCTATGCATATTTACTCAGAAATAGGTCCCACTGTGTTCAGTAGGGCTTGCTGCAAGATAAATGTGCACAGGACTACAGCCACAAGCCTCTTTCATTGAATTGGTGTTCAAAGATTTCAATTAAAAGAATAGAGTCATTTTAGCATTATACATTTATTTGGCTGGGGTTTTCCCCCACCCCCTCAATAGGCCTAATTAAGGCAATTAAATTGTTATTTGTAAAAGCCACACCTACATATCTCATCAACCACAAGGACAGATCTAAGTATAGATTTCCTGAATTCTGCTGTCATGAAAATAGCCCAAATCACCACAGTCATGACTTATGGGACTTAAATCAGCAGTCAATGAAAGGTATAATTGCTTTAAAAAACCCTTTGTTTTTTAAGTCCTATATGGCTGATCCAAGACACTGAGGGACTGTAATGTAAACAATTATTTATGGCTACTACAGTTATAAAAGTCTTGCCTCAGGGTTTGTGAATGAACATCACATACCTTGGAGTGATGAAATTAAAAAGTAGCTAGGACAGATTTATTCAAGGTGTGGTTACCCAGATAGACGCATCTGTCTACTTATCTACTAGATCCCCACAATAGTGAAGATAATGCAAGAGCATCTCTCCAAGCCTCCAAACAGTTCACACTTCCAGTTAGGTTATTAAACGCACACACACACATACAGAAGAGATGGCATGATTTTCTAACAAAACAAACATTGGTTTCTGAGGCAGGGTCAACCACGAAAGATGTTAAAATGTCTACATCTGCTGTTACCCCCCCAATGGAATAATTATTTTTTTTTTAAAAGTATCAATCCATATGTGATGACTTTGTTTCCTTATGGAATACTCCTAATGGGATAAAATACAAATGTATCTGGATCTCAGCTTTTTATTTAAAAAAAATTAAATTGCAGTTTGAATTTCAAAACCTAACACTTGACCCAAAACTCAGATTCTGATGCCAACCTAAATGTCTTTACTGACATTTCAGAATAGCTGCATATTACCTTCCATCAGATACTATCTTGGGTTATGTGAAAGGTGAAAGGAAGAGAGGTTTTTTTAATTAGGTGCTGAGCTGAAAGTGAGACTAGATGCACTCAACCCTGCCACATATTTTACTACTGACTGTTGGTGAATCTCCGTTGTGTTCTTTATATGTGGGTACAAGGTTATACTCATCTCATTTATCATCCTGATTAGAATGTAAGTTCTCTGAAATTAGCTCTTTCCTATACCTTTTGCCCTCAGCATGCCCTTAACTTTGGAAAGCAATATAAATGAAAATATTAAGATTTATAGCAAAATTAATGAAATTCCAAATTCAGTCTGTTCAACAAATTGATAACTAATCATTTTACAGGGTTTCACATAGGAGTTCCTCATTAGAAAATATCATCAGTAATGGCATCTTTAAAAACGATTGCAACATTTTTATTATACACAAAATGATTTTTTCTGTAAATTAAAAACAAAAGAGTCACACATACACAGGTCAGATTAAATTAAGGCTGTAAATAATTTTAAAATTATTTGTTCCATTTTATATTTAAGGCTTTACACAGTACAAAAGTCAGGATCAAAGTCAGCTCTGTTTGCAGCAAATCAGACAAATCCATCACTGAGACAGAATGTTTGTATGACTTCATCTGGTGTGACAGCAGACCTATTGTACCACCTGTTTGAACTCCAGTGAATAAGATTTCCAATGGCAGAGACAAGTACCAGAAATGGAAGATGTACAGCCCTAGATTTAAAGGAATATATAATCTGCATCATTAAGTAAAACCACAAAATGCTGAACCAAACATTTTATTTATTTATTTATATCCCACCCTTCCAGAAGGAGCTCAGGACAGCAAATGAATGATAAAACACTTAAAAAAATCTATAAAACACCTTAAAAACAAAAGTTCTTTTAAAAAAATCTTAAAAACAAAACATATTTTAAAATCTTTTTTAAAAAAAACTTTTAAAAAACCTTTTTAAAAACATATGGCTAGAGACACACTTACTGTTCTGCCAGTACCAGTGCGTCTCCACCTCTCTTTGAAAATGGGGGCATATGATGCTAGTCAAACCCTGCCCCTTTTTAATATAAAACCTGGTGGGATCAGCTTGAGTGCTTTAAAAAAAAATGGCTTCAACGAGATTTCATAACCGATCCCCCTTCAGGTGTGGCACTTTCCTGTAGGTGACTAATGAATATTAGGCAGGCACCATCTCTGCTATCTTTTTGGTGCCTTTTGAAGACTTTCCTCTTTCAACAAGCCTTTTAGGTTGAGACCTATCCCAGTCTGCATCTGTGTTAGAATTGCTTAATATGTTTTTTAATAATGTTTTAAACCCTTTTATAAAGTTGTTTTTTAAAAATGTTTTTAACACTGTTTTGTTTTAATGTATTTTAAGATATGCTTTTATGATGTTTTAAAGTGCTTTTAGCGCTTTGTTTGCCGCCCTGGGCTCCTGCTGGGAGAAAGGGCGGGATACAAATTAAATAATAAATAAATAATAAATAGTGTGCTCACAGCCTCTAGGTCCCCTTCCTATGTTGTGTGGAATCCACCTCCTGATGAGATGGTATCTGCAGGAGGCCCTCACCTGCAGAGTGTAGTGATCGACTTATATACAAGGAGTAAGGCGATCTTTCAGGTATCCTGGTCCCAAGCTGTACAGGGCTTTACACATCAAAGCCAGAACTTTGAACTTGGCCATTAAGTAATGGGCAGCCAGTGCAATTCTTTCAGCAGCAGGGTAACATGTTGCAATGTTTTGCCCCAGTGAGCAGTCGGGCTGCCACATTTTGCACCAGCTACAGCTTCTAGACCAACCTCGAGGGCAGCCCCACATAGAGCGCATTACAGTAATCCAGCCTGGAGGTTACCAGTGAATGCACAACAGTGGTCAGGCTATCCCAGTCCAGAAACAGCTGCAGCTGTCTTACTAGCCAAAGCAGGTAACAGTCCCGTCCAGAGCCGAAAGAATGAGGCTGGAGTGTGTGTGCAAGTAAATCTCATTTTATTAGAGTAATGGATACATCAAAGGCATTGCGTTTCATAGGAAACCCTACGCTAACTCACTAGAGTCCCTAACTATACTCTAGACATGCTCTGCAGCGTGTGAAGGAAGTTGACTCAACGACCCCCCACTGGGAGCGGCAGGCTTATATAGGAAATGTTTTCAAACGTAATCTCTGACGTAATTCCTGTCTTTGCCCTGTCCGTTTCTCACGGCGACGGGAACGAGGAGACAGGGGACGCGCATCCAACGGCTCATCTGAAGACACCTACTCCCGATCAACGGGCTCGAGGTCAGGAGGCGGTGCCACACTGGAATCCTCCTGGGAACTGCTTGGTAAAGGAGGAGCTGGCACTGTCTCTGAAGCTTCCCCGCACAAGTCCTCTGCATCAACTGGGGGCGGTGCGCTCGGCTCCTTGGAAAGGGCGTTACTCGTGGGAACTGGCTGGAGAGCAGGCTGCCCCCCTCCCGCATGATCCTGCTCAGACACAATAATCCCCAACTCTGCTTCTTCTGGCTGTGGAGGCGCCTGAAACTCATGCCTCCCCCCTTCCTGTCCCTTCTGAGTTGGCTGCAGCGCAACTGTAACAAGCACTCCTAGCCACTGAGGTCACCTGGGCCTCTAACAACAAAGATGGATCCAGGAGCACCCCCAGACTATGAGCTTGCTCTTTCAGAGGGAGTATGACCTCATCCAAAGCAGGCAATTGCCAATGATCCAAACTTGGGAACGACTAACCCACAGCACCCCCATTTTGCTAGGATTCGGAGTCAGTTTATTGGCCCTCATCTAGGCCACTACTGAGTCCAGGCACTGGTCCAGAGCTTGCACATTCTCTCCTGATTCAGATGTTACTGAGAAATAGAGCTGGATATTATCAGTGTACTGCTCAGTTCACCTCAAATCTCCCAATGACCATTCCCAAGGGCTTCATATAGATGTTAAACAGCATTGAGGACAAGATGGTACCCTGTAGCACCCCACAGCACAACTGCCAGGGGGCCAAAAGACCAACACCCAATGGAATTCTCTGGAGCTGACCCTGAAGATAGGATGAGAACCACAAACAGTGCCTCTGCTACCCATCTCACCAAGTCGGCCCAGAAGGATACCAGGGTCAACGGTATCAAAAGCTGCTGAGAGATTGAGGAAGAATAACAGGGTGGCACTCCCCCTGTGCTTCTCCTAATAAAGGTCATCCATCAGGGCAACCAAGGCTGATTCAGTCCTATAACCAGGCCTGAACCCAGATTGGAATAGGTCAAGACAATCTGTTTCATCCAAGAGTACTTGCAATTCCTGTGCCACAATCCTATCCATTACCTTCTCTAAGAAGGGGGTGTTTGCAACTGGGCAATAGTTGTCACAAACCAATGGGTCCAGGGTGAGATTTTTCAGGAATGGTCAGATCACTGCCACTTTCAGGGTGGCTGGGACCACTCATGCAAGTAAAGACGCGTTGATCACACCCTGGATCCACTCGATCAAACACCCACATCAAGCTTTAATAAAGCCAAGAAAGGCAGGGTTTGAGAAGATACGTTGCTGGCCACATCATCTCAAGCACCCTGTCCAGGTCATCAGGCTGCATCAACTGAAACTGATGCCAAGAAGTTACAGCAGGTGTTGCAACTCATTTTGGTGGGGACTACAGTAAATGTAGATGGGTTGTCAAGATTGTTAGGAAGGCGAGCAACTTTACCTTTGAGGTGCCTTGCAAACAATTCACAGTGGGCTTCCAACTAGTCTCAAACTCCATTTCCTGGAGTAGATGTTTACAGACACCAGACAATAAATAAATAAAAAAAGCTCCACTGGACAACTACTTGAGGATGCGATAGTGACAGAGAAGTGGGCATTCTTTGGCACCCTCACTGTAGGCACGGTTATGTTGTTTCACTTGTGCCTGGTCAGCCTTACAGCGTCACAGCATGTCTTTTGCCGCTTGTGCTCTAGCTGTTATCTAGCCTGTTTCATCAACCTTAGTTCACTGGTATTCCGAAGTGGAAAATGGGCTCCATAATGCCAGAGAGGATGCTGAGGGGCAACAATGTTAAGACCCCGATATGGAATGTCTTTTCACTAAAACAAACTGCAGGTTTGTCAATCACAGATGGTACAATGAATTAGCATTCTCGCTTACTATAACTTTCTACAATAGGAGCTTAAAGGGATTTCAGTGAAATGTTATAATAGTGATAAGATTCAATAAAGTATTGTATTTTAATCCTCCAGGTATTTTCCTGAAAAAATGCTTTCACAAGCACCCTAGGAACAACTCTTGGAGGTCACTGATTCATAGGGTCACCATAAGTCGTAATTGACTTGAAGGCACATAACAACAAACAACAAAGGAACAGTTTGTGTTTGCAGTTTGTGCAAAACTTTATCATGCCTTTTGTTTTTGTTGTTTCACAATTACCAAAACAAACACCTAACTATGGTATGTTTTTAAAAGTCAGAGGAGTTCTTAAAACAGCTGGGGTGCACACACTAGATAACTAAGAAAAACAGTCAATAAAACCAAAATACACATATAGATCTGGTGGGAGCAAAGCATCACTGGAATTATTGTTTGACATGTCTTCTAATACTATCTATGGCACCACCAGAAGAACACACTGAAAAACAAAAGAATTGACACAGGCACTTTGCAGCACAGCCTATAGGCTAAAGGATGCATCACATTTTGTAGCTTCATCTTCCCTCCATCCCACCACGATTGCCCACTTCCCTGCTATCCCACTCTTTGTCCTGCATAGCTCACCCTCCCTCTTCTTACTCTTATTCTTAGGTTAGGGTTACAGGATAAGTGTTCAGTGATAAAGGGTGCAATCCTCAATCCAGCTGCTCCCCAACGGAATTTAACAAAATTGCAGGGCCACTGCCGCATCCACTGTCAGGGCAGAAGGCAGGCAGGTACATCTCAGGCCCCAGTCATGTTCAATACCATTATGTGACAGCAGTTAAGCTGCCTTGGGATCCAAAGGCTCTCCCTCCCCACCCTTGGAATGCCCAGTTTGGGGCTTCCCACTGGCTGCTGGCTGCAAGTTTGGCAGCCAGAAGGGGAAGCATCACACTGGTGGTGTGACACTGGCATCACTTTACAAGAGGAGGCTGGGCAGAGGGACATCTCCTCCCAATCCATACACACACACCTGCCTGGAAATAAGGGAATCTGGATTGCACTGTAAACCTACAATCCTGTTCACATTTAGCTGGAAATAAGCCCTATTGAACACAGCAGGACTGACCTCTGAGTAAACATGCACAGGATTGTGCTGTACTTCAGTTGTGATGCACATTATTTACTGTAAATTTGTAATTTTAGCACCCCCCCAAAGTACTGTATTATAAAGAAAATCAACAGAATACAAATACACTAATTCAAGGAGCAAAGAATTTTCAGCCCAAATGCTCTTTATGGCCAGTAGCTGTCACTGGCATTAATCCAGACATCTTTTAATTGTTTTAGGTGTTTTTCACACACATTTTAACATTCAAATTCTATTATTTTAATAAGGATTTTATTTAAAGCTACAGTTACCAGCAGCTTTTGATACTTGCAAATAATACTTAAATAATAATCTGCTTATATGACTATCCAGATTCAGATTTGCAACCCACTGCAGCATTTCACGGACTCCTCAAAGCAATGAGTGTTAGCCATTCACTACTATGGGGGGAAAGAAATACACCAGGGATGCTGTTGGGGTGAGAGTCTGGATCTTCTTTTAGTGAGCCTTTTTGGTGTGTAGAAGCAGGTTATGTCTCTCTGTTTCTTTGTCACACTACAGGAGGGCCGCACTATTCTGCACCAATCTGTTGCATCCACCAGTGCACACACACACAGCTCCAACCTTGCTACCAACCCTGCCTCACTCCATCTCCACCCAGGTAATCAGCAGCAACTTCTGCTGGATGCAACTAACAAGAAAGCATCACTGATTGCTCATTTCTCAAGTTCAACTGCACAGAGTCATTTTTATAGATCCAAATACAATTCTAAGGACTCAAATAAAGGTTTGGTTCACATGTAGTGGCACGCCATAGAGTGGTCATTCATGCCTGTGGCTCAAGTTTGTATACTCTTATACGTGTTGCTTCTTTTGTTCACTTCCTGGTTTGACCAAACCGTATTTTGCCACCAAACCAGAACGGGAAGCCATTTCCCACCAGTTTTGTGAAGGCAGCATTGGCTGCCAGTTAGCTTTAGAGCTCAATTCAAGATGCTACCATTGTCTTCTAAAATATTTCATGAGTATCCTTATAGCCTGGTTTATATATCTGCTGGAGAATGATAAACTGACTGCCACTTCAGATTGTGTGTTTTCATACTCTTTCATGTAAAAAATAAAAACCCCTGTATTTAAAGCACTCATTCATTCATTCATTAGCGATCACTCGTGGCCGAGTAAAATTGTCTTCCAAGATAAGGTCTTTAACAGTGGGTCCACAAGTGACTGTGGAGGCCAAAGACTGCTCTACACAATGCCATTCACTTTGTGCTAGCTTTAAAAAAAAAGTTGCAAGGAGGATTTTTTAAAAAGTAGAGAAGCATTCAGAAATGTAATCCCCTGTCAACCATCTGAGGTGATATCGTTCATTTAATCAGTGGAGGCTGATTTATTACAGCAAATGGGGCATTGTTCCACTTACCTCAGTCTGCCCTCAGCCAGCCACAACCTGCTTGCCTTTTTACTTATAACCAGTCCAAGGGGTGGCACTACCTGACAGGTTTCTTCTCCTTAGCCTCAGTATTGCCATGATAGAACTCAACAGGAAGGAGGATTGGGCAAAACTCGAATTAGTTGGCTCTGCCTGTCATTGGCTCTGGCTCCATTTACTGTTGGCCTCTCTACCGTCTGCCCCACCAGTCCCAATCTCCGTTGAGCCACCAATGCATTTAATGATCTCAGAAGTTGTTCTGATTCATGCCTAGTTCAGGCCTCAATGAGCATCCCTCCCACCTGCTGAGATCAATGCATTGCGTTGTGTGTCCTTAATTCAGCGTTAGGATTTTTACAGCCGTACTCCAAGTTCATGGAATTAATGCCCCAAGAAGTTACGAAAATGGGACTGAATGAGGGAGGAACTGGCTTTTCCCAAGTAACTGCCTACGACTTTTGGAGAAGTTCACTTCCCATTTTCAGGAGCATTGCTTTATTGGCTTTTTAATTTTTATTTTGTTTTGCAAGACAAACAAAACTTTTCTACTTTGCTCTTCAGTGCTGGTTGGTTTCTGTTAATACTACCCATAATAAGCACAATCTCATCCAGCCTTTTGTGGTGAAATGCGTAATTAGGTTATTGAGTTAAACTCACATGGAAAAAAATTACTGCTGAGGTTGCCTGTATTAGCCGTGTTGGACAGGATGTTTAGAAAGTCAGAGAAGCTTCCAAACAATCCGCTGCAGACCTCCACAAGTAATGTTCCCAAATGATCTCATTAGTATCTGAATCTGGGATCAGCCTCTTCAAAGGACTCTACTTTTGACAAAGAAACAGATTCCTAGTTCAAGGTCATGCAATGACATCATCAAGTACAAAAGTGTCAGCAGAGCAAAAATTTCCCCACATTTTGAAAGACTGAAATTATGGCAGCTATTATAGTTATGAAGCTGTGGTGCTAAAAGCACCATAACTAAAATCTTCCTGTAGCCAGTAGGACAAGAGCATTGTGAGAACCAAATGTGTGAAATTGAAATGTATCTGAACTCCAATACATTTCTTTAATTTCTCACAACTCTTACGAACAAACACGACTCTCTTCTCTTGAAGCCTGAATGCATGCCCTCATGGTGCCTACAGTTTATCCACCTATTGTTCAACCACACTATAGCAGTGGGGTGGACAACCCAGGGCTGGTTCTTTCATGGAGAGAAATGAGGTAATTTCCTCAGGCAGCAGGATCCAGGGAGGGTTGAATTAGCACCCTTGCTCACTTGCCTCACTGCTCGCGTGGCCACTGCTACCACCACCACCCACCCAGCAAGACTTCTGAGTGGGTTGGGGCTCTTTGGAGCACCTGCCCCGTCCTCATAGCTCATAGAAGAAGTGGGACCTTCCAGCCACCACAGTAAAACAGCAGCAGAGGGTTGTAGCTCAATGACAGGGCATCTGGCTTTCAGGGTCTCAGGTTCAATCCCTGGCATCTCCAAAGGGCTGGGAGGGACCCTAGTTGGAAACCTATGAGAGCTGCTGACAGTCACTGTAGATAATATTGAGCTAGATGACCAATAGTCTGACTCAGTATAAGGCAGCTTCCTGTGTTCATATGTTCCTCAGAGCAGACTCTCGTTTGGGCCAGGTTGCCCAGAATGTCTTGATCTGATCCCCCTTCCTCAGAACAAGGGAGCTAGTGCTATCATTGCACTAACAGCAGCAAAACAATTTTAAAGTGAGCAGAAGGGAGATTGAGGACAGGAAGAGTAGGCATGGTAGTGGTAGGTGGTAGTGCCCACCTTAAGTGGAGTCCAACAACATCTAGAGTGCTCAACTGCATTGGATTCCTGCATTGAGCAAGGGGTTGGACTTGATGGCCTTATAGGCCCCTTCCAACTCTACTATTCTATGATTCTATAATTCTATGAACTCCCATCAGCTTCAACCTGCAGGGATTATGAGTTGTAACTTGTAGCCCAGCAACATCTGGAAGGCCACAGGTTCCCCATCCCTGCTGTAGCAGACATATTTGGTATAAGTGGATTTCTTTGTTGTGCTATCAGTAGAGTACTGCTCTGTCCAGGAAAGTTATTTTAGTCTATCTACTTTAAGAATTATTAATTAATACATTATTTCTATGTAAGTATCCTTTCTGCCACATTATTTCAGAACTAAGGCATGAACAGCAACAACAAAGTTATTATTTGCATCTCATCTGCTACTGCAAATAGATGTTTCAATGTGTTTTCATTGAGGCCCCTATACCAGAGGATAAATAGCATATGCTCTTGAAAGAAAATAAAGAAGGTATTATATATTTATCACCTGTCTACGCTTAAGGAAACTTATTCAATTTTGTTGTCTTTCTGTTTCAGACAAAGAGGTACTGAAAACTCTGTACAGTGATTTTCTCCTACAAAAGGCATCAAAACACAAGAATTAACTTGCCTTGCAGAGGTCAGGACCTTATGACAGACATTGTAACAAAAGGACCATACATTTAATTGTACCAGCTATTTGCCCTTAAAATGTTTTAAAGTTTAGGGCAAAATAGTGTATCAGTTGCTAAATCGTTATTCAATGTTACAAAAAAATATTCAAATGAGCAAAGAACTTGCACTGAACTTTAGTCTATCATAGTTTAGAGAGGAAGAGGAATGAATAACTGAAAGGTGTAAGCCTGCACTCAGTCTGCTTGAATCCCATTGACTTTACTGTGATTTTAAATAGCCTAACTATGACTAAAGCTGGAGTCGCGTACACATTTACCTTACACAGTGGGCCTTACTTGTGAGCGAACATGCCATATAACACTCAAAGCTTGGAAGTATCAGCGACAAAAAACATAAGTCATTACTTTTTTGAGGAATGAGTGGGTAATTCCTTTGCATTTTGATTGTAACAGAATGAGGAGTAATTTTATTACTTTGGAGGAGTAATTGTAATGTTTCTAGCATAGCTTTTTGGGGGGAGCAGGTGAAGTCTTCTGCTGCTCTGATTTGTGGATGAAAATCATGTGCCTTAAACTGAGCTTCTGTGCAGCATCACTCTTTCCTTGTGCTCTGTGGGTGGGTTGGAGGCAATGAGGGAGGAGGCAGGGAGTGTGACGGGTGGAGTGGAGAAAACAATTGTTTTAAAAAATGGACAGTGGTGGAGAATGGAGGGGAGGGAGAAATGAGTCAGAGGGCAAGAACATGGATAAAGGAGGAGAATGGAGATAAAGAACTGTGGAGGTGAAAGATGACGTGTGTGTATGTGCGTGTGTGTCTGTGTGAATACTGTGTTTGTGGCACACAAAGTGGCCTCCGCCATCCTCTCTGGCTACTTTGCTGCATTTGCAGTGTTCTACTTTTTTGCATCTCAGGGGAAAATGTTTACTTGGGTGGGTGTCCCTTAGTTGGTGGCAGGGCAGGGTCTGGGAGGTGGTAAGTGAGAAGGATTATGCTAGCCAGCTGAGAGTGTATGTGTGTGGGGTTTGCACTTGGCTTGATGTGCAAAGATCTGAGTAGTGGCCTCTGCCTCCCTTCCCGCCTTCCTTACCAGCAGAGAGACCACCATTGCTACCTTATGGATAAAAAGAATTATTCTACTACCTCTCTCTCTCTCTCTCTCTGTTTATTTTTAATGTTGTTTTAAGTGACTTAGGTATGCAGCAGCCAAGGCCAGCACCTTGTAGGTACTCTAGGTCGTTTTTTAAGTAACTTAAGTGTAATTGTAGTGATTACTTTTGAGTAATGGTAAAGTAATCAATTCCTTTCAGAACAATTGTAATTGTAATGGTAATAATTTATTCCTTTTTGGGGCCATGTAACAGTAATTGTAATTTATTCCTTTTTAAAAGTAATCTTCCAAGCTCTAGTAACACTAATCCCATTGAACTCATTAGGAGTTACATCATTTGTAAATTACAGAGGGCGATTTTCTTTCTGTTTTTTTTGCAAATAAAATTAGTCTGAAAAAAGATTGTGGTACATTATGTCAACAGGAATGTTTGGTGGAAACATTCTGGCCACAGCATTATGGATCAGTTGGAGTTTCTGAGTCATCTTCAAGGACAGCCCCACATAGAGTGCATTGCAGTAATCCAATCTGGACGTTACCAGAGCATGGAATACTGTGGCCAAGTCATTTTTGTCCAAAAGGGGTTGGTGATGGTGAACCAGACAGCATTGGAAAAAGGCATCCCTAGCCACCAAGGCCACCTGAACCTCAAGTGACAAGGATAGGTCCAGGAGTACCCCCAAGCTATGGACCTGCTTCATCCAGGGGAGTTCAACCCCACCCAGGATAGGCTATCTCCTAGACTTAAGAACTTGGGACACAACACCTGTGTCTTTTCAGGATTGAGCTTCAATGTATTGGCCCATATCCAACCCATCACCACTTGTAAGCACTGGTCTAACATCTCAACTACCTCTCCTGATTCAGATGGAGCGGAGAGACAGAGTTGGGTACCATCCACATATTGGTGATAACTCACTCCAAATCTCCTGATGACAACCCAGCTTCATATAGATGTTAAATAGCATTGGGGACAAGATGGAACCCTGTGGGACACCACAGGACAACTGCCATGGTGCCGAACAGTAGCCTTTCATAACTACTTTCTGGAAATGGCCCTAGTAGTAGAAGTAGAACCACTGAAGTGCGGTGACCCCAATCCCCACCTCCCTCCCTGAGATACTTCAGAAGGATACCACGGTTAATAGTACTGAAAGCTACCAAGAGATGAAGGAGAACAAGCACGGTCATATTCTCCTCATCTCTCTCCCAGCAAATATAATCAGACAGGGTGACCAAGGTAGTTATGAGCCATGACCAGGCCTGAAGCCAGACTGGAATGGATCCAAGTAATCCATTTCCTCCAAGCATGCCTGAAGCTGGATCTGGATCACCACCACCTTGCCTCAAAAGGGGATATTCGTCAATGGGCAATAATTGTTTAATACTTCTGGGCCCAGGGAGGTTTTCTTAAGGAGGGGTTATAATCAGTAACCAGAATATAAATTTTCCGGTCAGGGAAACATAAAAGATGCTTGCCTTTTCAAAAGTAGGCATGTTATCTGAAATCTATCCCTGTCAAAGATCTACTCATCCTTATGCACAGCTATGAATGTATGACTATAAGTAAGTTTAAGAGATCCATCTGTCAATCATTCTGGCCTCAACTATTCCATTCAAATGGGATCTGCTTGTCCCACTGTAGACAGACCATAACTCTTGCTTTGCATGCAGAAAGGTCCAGGTTCACTCCCCAGGATCAGGTATCAGGTGATAAGAAAGGCCTCTGCCTGAGAGCCTGGACAGCCACTGCTAGTTAGAGTAGGCAGTACTGGGCTAAGGTAGCTTCCTCTGCTCTTAAAGCCAGCCAGTTACAGGGATTAATTCAGATTCAATTAGGTAGGCCAGAACTCTGTTTCAGGTTCAGTTTTGATTTGATCTGATTTGATTTAAGATCAGAGCTTGGAAGTAATTCATTACTTGTAATTCATTACTTTTTTGAGGAACGAGTGGGTAATTCTTTTACATTTTGATTATAATAGAACTAGGAGTAATTTTATTACTTTTGTGGAGTAATTGTAATGTTTCCAGCATTACTTTTGGGTATTACTTTTGGGGGAAAGCAGGGCAAAGTATTCTGCTCCTCTGATTTGTGGATAAAAATCATGTACCTCAAACTGTGCTTCTGTGCAGCTTGGCTCTTCCCGCATGCTCTGTGGATGGGTAGGAGGCGACGAGGGAGGAGGTGGAGAGTGGGACGGGGTGGAGTGGAGAAAACAATTGTTTAAAAATGGATGGTGGTGGTGAAGAATGGAGGGAAAAAGGAGCCAGAGGGCAAGAACATGGATAAAGGAGGAGAAGGAGGCAGTAGCAGAATGGAGATAAAGAACTGTGGAGGTAAAATATGACTGTGTGTGTGTGTGTGTGTGTGTGTGTGTGTGTGTGTGTGTGTGTGTGAATACTGTGTTTGCACTTGGCACACCAAGTGGCCTCCACCACCCTCTCTGGATACTGTGCTGCATTTGCAGTATTTTAACTTTTTTGCATCTCAGGAGAAAATGTTTGCTTGGGTGAGTGTCCCTTAGTTGATGGCAGGGCAGGGTCCAGGAGGTGGTTTAGTGAGAGAGATTATGCTTGCTGGCTGAGGGGGGGTTGCACTTGGTTTGACGTGCAAAGATTTGAGTAGTGGCCTCTGACTCCCTCCGCACCTCACTTACCAGCGGAGAGACCACCATTGCTATCTTGTGGATAAAAAGAATTATTCCACTACCTCTGTATGTGTGGGTTTATTTTTAATGTTGTTTTAGGCTACTTAGATGTGCAGCAGCCAAGGCCAGCACCTTGTAGGCATTTTTTTTAAAAAAGTAACTGAAATGTAACTGTAGTGATTAGTTTTGAGAAAAAGTAAAGCAATCAGTTACTTTCGGAGCAATTGTAATTGTAATGGTAAGTACTACTTTTGGGGGGCCATGTAATTGTAACTAATTTATTACTTTTTAAAAGTAATCTTCCAAGCTCTGTTTAAGATATATTACTAGTTGAAATATTACCAGTTGAAACCAGTTCTCACTTCTACCTTGGCTCTATGCTAAATGGAAATAAATAAAATGGAATGGAAATGGAAATGCTAAATGGAAATAAATAAAACCAAACTGTCCTGTGAGCTTACAACAGGCATTTGCCTGGCTGTGATGGGAATCAGGATGTTGAATTAGATTGGCCTTTGGTCTGATCCAGCAGGGCTCTTCTTATGTTAGATTCCATAACAGCACATGGCAAAAATTCAGGAGTACTGTTCTCTCACATCCTGGAACTGGACTCAAGCTGCATATCCTTGGACAACCCTCTATAAAATATGATGTACACACAGATAGCATAGCAGTATCTTCTTCCTCTTTTTTTAATCCACTCTTTCTTAAATCAGGTACAGCTACTGTTGAGCTCAGCATATTAATCCTTTTGCTCCAGAAATATTTCCTTAAGGCTAAAATATCAATACTACTGTATGGTATTCCTCGTGCCACTTTTAACACACTTTGAAGACACAATTATGTCACAATTTATACTTTATCTGTTGCCCTCATTCTACTTTTACAGACATCAGTGGGTAAAAGGTAAAGGGAATTGTACTCAGACCAGCCTGGAATATTCATCCAGCTGGTTAAAGATTATGGGTAGAAACACACTCACTGTTCTGCCAGTGACAGTGACAGCACACAATGCTAGTCAAACCTACACTTTTTTACTGTAAAACATGGTGGGAGCAGCTTGAGTGCAGTTTTTTAAATTCAGCTTCAAAGAGATTTTGCAATTGATTGGCAGATCAACCTGTTCCCCCTCCAGGTGTGGCTAATGGAAACGCTTTGTTCTGGCAACTAGTGTGTTTACCACCTAAACCTTCACTCAGTAGAAGCCTACATGAAGCTAGTCCAACTGAATTCAACAGAATTACACCCAGGTAAGTGTATATAAGATTGCAGCCTGAGTTTCTAGTAGAAGCCCTGTTTGCTAAAAATAGGAAGCTGCCAGCATGGGACTACCAGGGTTTTGAAAAGAGCTGCTTGATGTGATCATACTATACCAATTCTTTATCAAGTTCACCAGCTACATATCTGCTTCTAGGTACTAGTCAGGGTGCTGGTATTGATCTTTAATGCCTTAAATCAGAAATGGGAAACCTGTGGCCCTCCAGATGTTGTTGGACTCCCATTCCCATCAGCCCCAGCCAAAATGGCCAATGGGCAAGAATGATGAGAGTTGTAGTCTGACACCATCCGGAGAGCCACAGGTTCCCCATCCTTGAGCTGAAGCATCTGAGACCAGAAACTCTTAAGAACAGCCTTGATCCATATGCATCTACACGAGAACTCCACATTGGTGGATCACAGTTGGAATCATACATATTAACCAATGTTTTAAATAGCTCTCAGACTACCTCTTACTGGATTTGGAATGGATTCTACTTCTAGTTGTATTTACAAACTGAAACATTGTGGAAGAATTCAACAATATGAAGAGAATTAACAAGATGATGACATCCAAATTTGCTAAGCAGTTTGAAGGTGAACAAGTGTGAAGCAAAAGCACAACATAGCTGTAGAAGCCATTTGTAGGGGCTGTACAGGAAATACTCCAAAGCTGACAGTTCAGAGTTTGGCAGCAGACACACATGAATAAAATGAACATTGGCCCTAAAATGAACAGTAAAATCTTATACGCTTAGAACAATCTCCCTGGAGAACTGTTGAAAATCTCATAATTTTGAATCTTTAAAATCAAACTGGCATACTAAACACACACACACAAAATGGAAAGAGTAACACAGAACAAACAGATGCAATCAGAGCCTTGTAGCAAATATATCAATAAGACTTTTCCTTCTTCAATGCCTAAGATTCATGTGCTGCTATTTGTGGTTGAAGTTGTACTCTCGGAGCACAGATGATCACGCAGACAGATAAGAACATCACACACACAGTACTATATGGCAATGGATGGAAGAACCTCTTTCCATTATCCAGAAGTCATTTATACAGACAAGATTAAAGTGTTTACTTCAGCTCTACAGAGATCTCATGGAAAAAGAAGTCAAGAAAAGGGGGAGGGGGATACCTGCTAGTTCTGTGTTTTAATAGTTCTTGTATGGATAAAGGAGTAGCAAGTTAGGTATGTTGTGCATATAAAAATATCAGACTTTGAAGGAACTACAAAATACGTTTTGGGTTCTGTTCAAGAGGAGGTGACAGCTATTGAGGCACACTGAGCAGGTGATTAAAAATGAAACAGGCACCTCCCTCAGACCAGTTTTGCCAGAATTCCCTTATTTTGAAGTGTTGCCCCTTATTTCTAGCAGTTTCTTCCATTTTACAATTTTGTTATCGGGCAACCCTTTTGCACAGAGGAAAGCTAGCCTGATCATGAGACTGGCCTAAGGTCCTGCCTTACGTAGCAAATGCAGGGAGCAATTTTAGGGATAGCAAATGTTGCCCCCCCATGCCACTCCCAGATCCTGAGTGTAACCTCACTCACTACCTCTAGCATCTTGCAAAGGGGGTTATGAAAAGGCATATCAGATGGTGCTGGGTATCATGGCAGGTTTCCCAGAGAGGTTGTTCTAAGGCAGGGGTGGAGAATCACAGGCCTGGGGGCCAAATGCAGCCCTCCAGTCCTCTCTATTCAGCCCTTGGGACTCTGTCCAGGCTACACCTCTCATCAGCAAGGGTGTAGTCATCCAGGGTCGTGGGGAATCATAGACCCCTTACTTTTTTGGGAGCAGGGTCCCAGCAGGATCCCTATGTACAAGCCAATCAGCATGTAACTGGAGCATGTTAGCCACAGAGAAGAGTCTTCTCACTTGACTAACAACATGCTTCCTAGTTCTTTCATGCTGATAGGAGCCAATCAGAGTGAAAGGAGGTGAGTCTTCTCAGTAGCTAACACAAGTCTCGCCTTTCATGCCGATTGGCTCCTAGGGTGAGAAGTGAGCTTCATGGCAAAGTACCTTGGTCTTCCACATCCTAGTCCCACATTTGGCTTCATTTCAGAATTCTTAAAATCAAAGGTTTCTGGTACCATTGAGCCCCCAGAGAGAGAAATTTGGAAGGAGGGGGCTATGCACACAGCAGTTTGATTCTGGTTCTATGATTCTGTAATTACCGAAGAGACAGTGAATCCTGCAGGCATGGTTGTGAGGACCGTTGGCATAACTGTCATGAAGAAACCCTGAACTTCTGAAATTGCCACTACACTTCTGCTTACCGGCCCCGCTTCACATACTCCTTGGATCATTTGATCACCTGAAACATGTCCATGAACTGTAGTAATGCTTCTTGCTTGCTTCGATGGAGGATAGAGTAATCTCTCTGGGTGTTTGAGAGAGGGAGGAAGGTTGCACAGAAATCTTAAGACTTTTGCGTAGCTAGAAAACAGTCTACCACACCTAGGTAAGAGTCATATGCATTGCTCCCCTTGCTTTTGCTTCTGGCTCTACCCGCCACTATGATACAGCCCCTATAAAGCTGCCCACAAGGGAACACAGCCCTTGGGCTAAGAAAAGAAAGAAAGAAAGAAAGAAAGAAAGAAGATGCCCTCACCCCTGCTCTAAAGTGGTTTTACCTTGTCCAGCATGTTGCTACTTAGAGCAACCAAGGAAATGCATGTTTTCTATTGTTCCCTGTGATGTTCCTATATTAATGTATATATGGTAAGTGTTGTTGTTTTAGAAGATACATGGTAAGTGGAGTGAAAGAGGGGGAGTGAATGGGCAGTAGAATGCGAGATGGTTGGCTGAGTGTTTAAAATGGCTGGATGTATAAAAGGAAGAGTGAGAGTGGAATCTGGGGGGGGAGAAGAGAAAGAGTGGATTGCTTGGTGGGGTTTGAGAGAGTTGTTTGCCAGGAGAGCGTGGAGAAGGAGGGAGGTGGAGTTCGGATTAGTATTGAGTAAAACCATATGCTTATGTGCCTTAAGAAGAAATCTTGTTAATCTTGTTAGCTTTGTTATCTTTAATAAATACTTAATTTGGTTTACCAAAGGCCTGATCCTTGGCTGGGGTTTCACAGACCAGAAGGGAGGGTAAGGTAATGACCAAGGCTGAAGGGGAACTGTAACAAATGGTGGCAGTGGTGAAGAGAATAACAATACCAGTATTCAGAGTCTCTGGGAATACTAGTATTGGGACGTTACTGGTGGTTGCCTAGCAGGGGGATCTGTTGAGATCTGTGCTAGAGAGGGGAGTGAAACCATAAGAGAGTGCGGTCCGGACTGGTGGAGTCCCTGGTGGTGCCTAGAGACAGGCAGTAACTACGAGCAGGTAGGAACCTGACAGGGAGAGCCAGGGAAGGAGCGTCACATTCCCCTCTTCTCTCCCAGGGACAATCGTGTTTTCAAGATGTTGCTGGCCATATGTACTGCATGCAGGCTTCATAGAAAGCTTACATGTCAATACATATGTGCAGCCATGTCTTGGAGGCACTACTGTCCTTGGAAGATGAGAAGAAGGGTTGGGGGAAAGAAAACTTTCTTGACTAAGGTTTCATCCAATTGATTTTTGAAGCTGCCACTACCTTACCCTGAATCATCTTCAATCATGTTTTCCACATTTATTGCTTCCTGACCTAAAGAAAAAAGATGCTTCGTTTATATGCGCAATTGAAAATATTTTATCCAACTCAAAAGAATATTTTAATAGATACCCTTTTATCAATAATGGGCCTGCTTTTTATTCAAAGCAAACCAATTAACTTCAAAGGACTATATGAAGCCAATACCCACATAATGAGGTTAAAATCTTTGCATTTCTCTAGTTTTCATAGTATGTCATTGATTGCATTCTGGTACCAGTGCCTGATTATGAAGCTTACTTATGCAAGCAGAACTTTTAGCAGTGCTACATTAACTTTCTGCTAAGTGCTTTTCAGAGTGAAGCCCAGTGGCAATTTCTCAAAAGATGCTGGTTTACATAATTTAGGGCCAAATTACACGTAATATTAAATGTGTCTTTCGTATCTAATGTGCAGTTTTTTTAAAAATGCAAACTGCATCAGCTGGAGGGGCTGAATGGAATCAGAGCAAGGCATGGAAGGAATTTAACCCAGGGGCAGTGCTATGATGAAGCAAGCTGAGACAACTGTCCTAAGTGATGGGCTGGGCACCAGTCAATTAGCACCCTGAGGCATCTCACTCACTCCCTTCACCACCCACCCACCAGCCCTGCTGCTACAGGCTTCTGTGAGGCTTTCCTCTTTACACCCTACCTCATTCTGCGGAAGGGCCAAAAGGGTGTTCTTCCTCAAAGCAAAACATTCCAGTTGAGGTGGCTACTGGAGTGCCTGGGCTACCACCACTATGCCACAATGCCTAGAAGTTCTGTTTATATTTAATTTAAAATGTTAAGTAACTTAAGCCACCACAGCAAAACAACAGCTGTCCAGGCATTCTCCTGGCCACCTGTCCTAAATGCCTCACAGCTTTTGCAGAGCAAGATAGGGAGGTGCCACCACCACTAATGTGGCAGAAAAACAAAAGTAAAGAGAAGTAGGGAGAGGAGGAGATCCAGGAGGGGGTGGTTCAATCTCTTGTGCCGGCTAGTATTTGTTTTGGGGGGAATTTCCCATTGGTGTCATTATCAGCTCTTCTCCCAGCTGATGCAATTTGCATTTTTAAAAGTGGGCACATTTCATGCAAATACACATTTAACATGCAGTTTGGTCCTGGAAACCTGATGTAATTCCATTTCATCTACTTTAGCCGTGTGTGTACATGTGTGTGTTCATAACAGTGGCTTATTTCCATGACTGGAAAACATTCAATGGTTTTTTAAAAAACAAAACAGGAGCTACAAAACAGCTAATCAAATTGTGGCTATTAATCTTAAGCGAATGAATGGTTTTCCATGTTCAAAATGTCCCATTTAGAAATAAAGAAAGCTCAGTCTAAATGATGCTAATTGCAAGGATTACTGTGGTTCAGTATCAGAAGAAAGTTAGTCTGCTGAAGATATAGAAAAAGCACCAGGTGACATCTGGCTAAATTATACTTGGAGTAGATCCATTGAAATCAATGAACTTAAGGTAGTCATAACTAGTCAATCAGTCCATTGATTTCAGTGGGTCTGTTCTACAGACGGAAAGATCTAACAATATCGGTTCTCTCAGTTTCTTATTTTTTCAGTCTTAAATTCAGTTCTCCACATTTCTGCAATGATTTGCGATTTTATATTCATTTTTATGCACTATTCCCAATATATGCATTTTTGTAAACATTGGTTGGTGAACTGCATTGTAAAATTGGAAAAAGTGCAAATTTTGAAGAATAGCTGTGTTTCGGTTCTGATATTGTTTCCAAAAGTGCGAATTTTATAAATTCGTCTTGAAATGCGAACTGAATCAAAATTCTCACCTATACCTAATATATTCTGAGCATGATTTAGGATGCAATCCAATACATATCTACTCAGAAGTAAGCTCTGTTGGGTTCAATGGGACTTACTTCCAGGTAAGTGTGTACTGGATTGCAACCTTAGATGGATGCCACCCTATAGAATTAATCTAACTTTCAATGGGTCTCCTCTATAACTCATCATAATCCAACTGTCATATACACCAGGCCAAGGGGATACAGGATGTGGCAGAGGGAAGGAGGGTGTCACCACAGTCCGGCTCCTCCAGCAGAAGTCCCCCCAGGTGCAGCCATGGCACAGCTGTAGTACAGCCAGGGAACTCCAGAGCCACCTGGGCCCAGCTGGGGCCCAACCAGCTCAGCCAAGACTGTCACAAGGGGAGCCAGCAGAAGGCCTGAAAAAGGGGCATTCTGGGGGGCTGTTTGGGCAGAACCAAGGGAGGGGAGACTTACACTATACTGACATGGAGACTACAGAGTGATATGCAGTGAAGTGTTTAAATCTGCAATACTAGGCACACTTATGTATGAGCAAGTCTCATTGCATCCAATGGTACTTGTAAATAAATATGCATAGGATCAGGTTGTACAAGATTGTATAACTGAGGTTCTACTGCAGTCACTTGTCAAGAATTATATATAAAATGTCCAAATAAGATCTTCAAATTATGGAACTAGATACATACAACTATAGGATTCACAACTGGTTAACTGGACAAAAAGAGAAGGAGCTGTGGCAAGCTGTCTTTTCATTCTTGGCAAGCTCATTCTATTGGCACAGTACTCAGCTTTGGATATGTCATATATAGTTAGACTGTTGCAGAACTAAGATTCCTTTGCTACACTGAGTGTAATTTTCTCCTTGATTGTGATAAATTTATACTTTGTTTTAGCCTTGAATGTAACTCTAAAAATTGCTGATGAGTACAACAGGGCCCAGTATGTTTCAAAGGCAGAGATTCACAGTCTTTTTAGGTACTGCCTTACTAAGTTCAGTAATGTTTCATTAACTATTTGGAGCATCATTTATTGGTTAAAGAGACTGCACCTTTTTGTTGTGATTATCAGTTAAATCCATCAAGAGGCTGAATCCCATAAAAATCAAGAAAGCCCTCTGTTTTATGTTCACCGCCCAGAGAGCTATTGCTAGTCGGGCGGTATATAAATTTAATAAATAAATAAATAAATAAATAAATAAGTCAAGCAACAGCTCCCATTCTCCTGAAATAAAATAGTAAGGTCTGCAAATAGCCTAGCCAAAGATCATTCCACCAGCCTCTCATCTTAAATCAAATTTGTTTAAATGCAAATGCAAACAGCAATCATAACATGATGTTCACAGCACATCAGAAATTAAAAGAATGCTCTTTGCAACTGAAGCAAACGTGGCATTATACCATAATAGATAAAGAGTTGTATCCGCAATAATATTCTTGTATTTAGAACTAATTGATGCAAAGAATATTAAATTCTGTGCAACAGCCATAACAGTTGCTGGCTACATCTTCATAAAGCCAATTCTTTCTTAAACCAAAATCTTTAGAAGAAGCAGTAATCAGGCTGCTCCTGATGAAGTCTAACCTGCATCTGGAAGAGGTAAACAGCTATAGATCGGATGTTAACATCTCCTTCCTGGGCAATGTGTTTGAGTGGGTGGTCACTAGTCAACTCCAGACTACATTGGCTGAAACTGATTTTCCAAATTCATTCCAATCAGGCTTTAAGCTGAAATTTGGGAAGGATTTGACCCTGGTCTTCCAGGTCCTATTCCAACACTCTAACCACCACACAACAATTACACTCACCCTGGGGATCATGCTCATAGTTTGGGGGTACTCTTGAATCCATCACTGTCTCTTGAGGCACAGGGAGTCTCAATGTCCTAGAGTGCTTAGGCCAGGGATAACCAACATGGTGCTTGTGAGGCGTCCTTCCCTGGCTCTCCCTGTCAGGTTCCTACCTGCTCGTGGTTACTGCCTGTCTCTAGGCATCACCAGGGACTCCACCAGTCCAGACCGCTCTCTCTTATGATTTCTCTCCCCGCTCTAGCACAGATCTCAACAGATCCCCCTGCTAGGCAACCACCAGTAACGTCCCAATACTAGTATTCCCAGAGACTCTGAATACTGGTATTGTTATTCTCTTCACCGCTGCCACCATTTGTTACAGTTCCCCTTCAGCCTTGGTCATTACCTTACCCTCCCTTCTGGTCTGTGAAACCCCAGCCAAGGATCAGGCCTTTGGTAAACCAAATTAAGTATTTATTACAGATAACAAAGCTAACAAGATTAACAAGATTTCTTCTTAAGGCACATAAGCATATGGTTTTACTCAATACTAATCCGAACTCCACCTCCCTCCTTCTTCACTCTCTCCTGGCAAACAACTCTCTCAAACCCCACCAAGCAATCCACTCTTTCTCTTCTCCCCCCAGATTCCACAATTCACCACCTCACATTCACCCAGATTTACCTGTCATCCTTTCATTTATACTGTCAGCCATTTTAAACATTCAGCCAATCATCAAGCATTCTATTGCCCATTCACTCTCCCTCCTCTTTCACTACTTACCATGTATACTCTAAACAACCAGCACTTACCATATATACACTAATATATAGGAACATCACAGTGCCCTCCAGATGTTTTGGACTATTCCTCCCATCAGCCCCAGTCAGTATGGTCAATGGTCAGGTATGATTAGGGTTGCCAGGTTCCTGGCCTGAGACTGATCCTGTATCTTTAGGAGAAGAGAAAGTCAGCAAAGTGCAGGTGTTCTTGCAACCCTGTAATGAGAAAAACCACAAGGTGGAATTCTTTCTTTCCCCTGCACAACTTTTAAAGATACAGAAGACTTCTTGGTTGCCAGGCCTGGCCTCCAAGAGGTCTTCTGTATCTTTAAAAGTTGTGCAGAGGGAAGGGAGAATTCCACCTTGTGGTTTTTCCCATTACAGGGTTGCAAGAACACCTGCACTTTGCTGACTTTCTCTTCTCCTAAAGATACAGGATCAGTCTCAGGCCAGGAACCTGGCAACCCTAGGTATGATGTGAGTTGCACTCCAGCAATATCTGAAAGAAATCATGTTGGCTACTCCTGGCTTAAACTGCTATACCAACTGTGACCCCATCTAGCATGCTACAGTTACCCATGCTCTGGTAACCTCCTGGCAGAATTATGCAATGCATTATACATGAGGCCACCTTTGAAAATAGTCTGAAAAATAGCAGCAAGGGCTCAGCTCAGTGTTTTATTATTTATGAGATTTATATCCTGCCCTTCCTCCCAGCAGGAGCCCAGGGTGGCAAACAAAAGTACTAAAAACACTCTGAAACATAATAAAAACAGACTTTAAATATATTACAACAAAACATCATTAAAAACATATTAAAACAAAATATCTTTAAAAACATCTTAAAAAAAAAGCTTTTAAAACATACTGAAAAGCAATTCCAACATAGACACAGACTAGGATAAAGTCTCCACTTAAAAGGCTTGTTGAAACAGGAAGGTTGTTGGTATTGGTATTACCATTTAAAGCCCTAAGTGGCTTCCGGTCAGGTTATCTTAAAGATTGTTTCTCCCCACATATACCTGCCAGGGCCTAAGATCAGGGTCAAAATCCCTTCTCTGGGTGCCCATATCAAAAAAGATGGGGCAGGAAGATGCAAAGGAAATGACCTTTTCATTGGTGACATCCCAGTTGTGGAATATCCTCCCCAGAGAGGTACATCTGACACCTACATTTTGGTCTTTTCAGCATCAGGTGAAGACCTTTTTATTTCCCCCGGACTCTCTATGTTTAAAAAACATTAGTGCTTTGTAGTATCTAAGCTCTGCACTTATTCTTTGCACCTCCGACACCAGAACTGGAAATGAGAAGTGGGGGGAGACTTACAAAGCATAAGGCTGACAATGCTCCTTTGGCTCTGGTTCTCAAGTTTGGGAACCCCACTCAAGGGATTTTGACAGGTGGGCAAGGCAACCCACTTGTCAGTCATGTGACAATCATAATGCTATCATGCGATTGACAGGTGGGCTGCTCCACCCACCTGTCAAAGTTGGCCCATGGGGTGGGGTGAGATAAAGATCTGGCCATCAGACCCAAAAATGTTCCCCACCCCGTTGTAGAACTTTGACACTACTGTTTTGTTTGTTGCTGGTTTCACTGGTTTTATCCCGATGTTGCTTGAAATTTGTTTCTGATTTTATGCCCATTCTGTTGTATTTTATATTTTATAGTTTTAATTTTTTATTCTTCTGTATACCACCCAAATAACTTTTTGTTAATGGGCAGTTTAAAATATGGTAAGTAAATGAATTTCTCTATAATAACAACAATTTTATTTAGGAAGTTACAGGTACAACCTTTGTGCCAGCCCAATGAAATGATGAAGACTTTGATTCATGATTCCACAAACATCTACTAGATCTCAGGGTTGCCTCACCAGCACTTTATGGTCAGCTAAACTGAAGGCCAGCAATCTTATGGAATTCTGTAGTGACATCATGCATTACTGTAATTATTATATAGCACCTCAGAGTATTCAAAGAACACATCATGATCTTGTTACAACAATCCTAACAAAAAGGTTGGTATTATAAGTCCCATATTGCAGATGTGGTTACTGGGGGAAAGTGTAAAGACATCCTGTGATTTCATGGCAAAAATGAGATTTCAACTAGGAGCTTTCTGATCTGCAGTTCAGTCTCTTTGCCACTTTGTTATACCAGCTCCACCACAAATCAGTTGAGTTTCAAACCATAAGCTTCCCACTCTGCTCTCTAGTGCCCCTTGCAGGGAGTCACCCAAGGCTATCCAGTAAAGGGAAAAGTATTTTTCACCTGGATCCTAGCATGGTTCCACCTGCACTCTAAAGCTGGCAACTGACTTCTTCCTCCTGGCCAGGCTATTAGTAATACTCCTAGGTTAGGCCCGGACAACAACCAGACTCTGGCATTGCTGTGGTGTTCTAGTCTTGTCCTGAGTGTTGCTGCCTATCTACCTGCTTCTCTCCCAGTCTACAAACTTCCATACCTGCTTGACTGACCATCTGCCTGTTATTTACCTGCATCCTAATTGCAGGCCAGCCTCCATGTTGAACAAACTTCTAAACCTCAGACTGCAATTTATTCCACTTCTAGATTGACCATCTTGAAGATCTGCCCTGTTGCTTTGTCCATTCTTATTCCAATTCTGCTAATACACACTTCAGCTTCAGGTGCTCTTCTAACAGCCCAATGATGACCCAGAGATATTGAGTCAAATTATTATGTTTAATACGGAATGACCCATCTTTGCTGTTCGAAATTACCTTTTCCAGAGCTGATTAAACAAAACGGCATCGGGGCTGTGTTACCTGCATTTTAGCATATACTGTGCAGCTATTTGCCCCTTTGAATCCTGGTTCTTTGCTGATGGCTGACAAATACGCATTCTAGCTGCAGGATATATGACAAAAGCATATACAAGCAGCCTTTCTAACTTCATGGAAAAAAGGTGTCCTGCTTTTTGTACAACTCACTGCAATTTTTCATTCTGCAGTGAATTCAGAATCAAGTATATGATCACATGGCGTAAGTAATGCAATACAGGGTTTTTGATCAGCCTCAAAAACACTATGGTAAGTCTTAGAACATCTGTTTAAATGAGTGACATTTTTCATGCTGATGTCTTACTGTTGCATCAAGAGTTAATGGAATGAAAAGTTTCCTTATACTTTTACTACTTCAGCTGTGCATAACAAAACCCAAGAAGAATAGCAGCCATTTCATGGCAGCACATATTCATAATTCAAAATCTATCTTGGATTTTATTTTTAAAAGGTCACCCTCTCAGTTCAGAAAGCAGCCTGTAAATGAAAGTTCTCTAGTTTATTAATATGCAGACAGACATGCCTAACATGATATGCATATGTGGCCTGTTGGTTGTCTCCATTTATGTCCTTCTGTTTGGATGGCATCCTGCCCAGGAACAAGTTGGTTGAGCCATTTTTCTGAAGCATAACTGCCAGAGCATGATGGACTTTGATAGGCAGCCAACATCCATCTCACCATCTTGGTCTGCATAGCATGATCACACACTGTCACACACAAGGAATAATTCAAAGGGGAAAGGGGAAAAAATGCACATCAGGCTATAACAAGACATACTTCATTTCAAGGTCCACACTGGAAAATGTTGAATGTTGACTTCCGGGAAGGGTGACTTCGCTTGTGCCTGCTTTTGAGATGGGCTCCCGCCTCAGAAGAAGCTTATTCAGATATAAATCAGTCAGAACATTTTTTTTTTGACTGATGAAATTTCTCCCGGGCAGGGAGAAACGTAGAGATCAACCTCAAAAGCCTGTTTTTGTTGGGAGGACTGGATTTCATTAACTTATGAGAAAAGGTCCAGCCAGCAATGCCGGATGGACTTCCGAACAAGCTCTATCTGATTAATGCGACACGTTTATCTTTCAAAGAGAAAACGGACTAACAGGCAAGCACCCTTCTTTCTATTCTTTTTTTACTTGGTTTAAATTGTTGCAGCAAAAAGAGATTTGTCAAATGAATCAGCTTTAAAGAACGTCTGGGTGAGCTATAACTCTTCTCTGTTATTCACGAAATTAACAGCTTATCTCTGTTTCTATTGCAAAAAGCTGTCCTGGAAGTGCATTCTAAAGATATAAACAGAAGAGGGATTTCTATTCCGAGGAACATTATATTGTCTGGGACTATTCTCTTTTTGGTCTATTTTATTTTGACGAATCTGCTTCTTCACGACGCCACTAACTGTTTTGATGCTGGGAACTAAATTTGTTTTGTATTCTTGAACATAGAGAGATAAGGCAGGCTGCTCTGTTTATACTGTGATGTCATCAAGCCTGGAATATTAACCCAATTGTTGCTGAAATAAGAAGTGGTTCTTCTTTATTTTTGTTTTGTTTTGTTTTCGTGGTTTTAAAAATGGCAATCAAGAAAGTGGCTGAGAATCTGGAAGTAATTATGTTTCAGAAAATAATGGATGAGATTGAGATAACGAAACAAACCCTGCGACAGGGCAGTAAGGAGCTGAAAATTGAACTGAGCAAAATGACGCAGGAGCTTAAAGAAATAGGGGATCCTGAGAGAGGAGAATGAGATCAGAGATGAGAAAAGAAAAAATAAAGGGAAGATACAAGCCCTGGAGATTGGAACAAATGTGGAATTGGAAAAAGATCTGGAGTTTATGGATATTAGAAATAAAATCTACTATTTGGAATTTAACGTTATCTCTGAAGAAATTAATGAAGATATTAGAGATAAAATTATCAATGGCTTGGATAATTTTCTGGACTGGAATGACGTGATGGAGCTTGATATAGAGAAAATCTATGGAATTAACTGCAGCCATGTGACAATGGAAAAACTCTCAAGAGATGAGCCAGTGCATTTTGTAAAAAAGAAGAACACAGATATGACTTTACAACAATATTTCAGCAACTTATTCAGAATCGATGGCAAGAAAATATTTGGGATAGAGGAAATTCCCATCAGACTCTTATTATATGACTATGGCTATGACAGCAAGATTATTATGGAATACTGATAATGGAAGATTGGACACTGAAATTACTGGACTTAACAGGACTATTGAAGATGGAAGATGGAATTAATATGGATAATGGAATAATGGCTATTGAAATTATTGGACCTAACAGATTTTGATGAGATGGATTAATCGATATGTTTATTTGGACTATGGTTATGACAATAAGATTATTATTATTATTAACGAGATGGATTAATCGACATGTTTATTTGGAGAAAAATTGATAGATATATTTCTTAAAGAATTGAAACCTCTCTTTGACTTTTTGTGGAAAGAATAAAGTAATGTTTATGAGATTTGATGATTAATTAAGATAACTACTGGAGGAAAGTGATTTTATAATATAATTTAAGAGACAGGATTGTTATATATTGTAGACCTATAACTGATCTGCGACAAATGGGAAGTCAACATTTTATTTTTTTTGTTTAATCATTTTTGTTTTGTTTTGCTTTTTGTCTTTGAATGTTTTATGATTTTGTTTTGTTTGTTTTATGAAAATTTGAATAAAAATTATTGTAAAAAAAAGAAGGAAAATGTTGAATGTTGTACAGAGGAAATTCCACAAAAAACATGAAAGATCAAACAAAAATAAAAGGTAAAGGTGTCCCCGCACTTATAGTGCGAGTCGTTTCCGACTCTTAGGGTGGCATCTTGCAACGTTTACTAGGCAGGCCATATATATGGGGTGGGATTGCCAGTTCCTTCCCCGGCCTTTCTTTACCCCCCAGCATATGCTGGGTACTCATTTTACTGACCATGGATGGATGGAAGGCTGAGTGGACCTCGACCCCTTTTACCAGAGATTCAACTTCCTCCTTTCGTCGGAATCGAACTCTGGCTGTGAGTAGAGCTCAGCTGTGTTACCGCCGCTTACCACTCTGCGCCACGGAGGATCTTTCAAACAAAAATACTTAGTAAAAAAACAAGTAATTTTTTGAACAAATTCTCAAATTATGGGCAGAACTCACAAGAATATTCCATTTTTGAAAACTTTGCGTAATGATTCCTGTTAAAAGGCTTCTTATGTATACATGGACAACACATGGATGTGGCATGTGGATAGATATCAGGGCCAAGCTGAATGCGATGCTCCTACAGAGCCCCCTTTTTTTCTTTATTTATATATCACCACTCCAAGGTACCAGAGTGGTTTGGTTTCAATCTGATTTGGCTTCAAATATAATCACGCAGCCAAATCTCACTGGCTATATTGTGCAATTACAAAACCAAATTATTATTATTAGTCTTTTTTAAATTAAAATTCAAAGCAACTTAAAACATTAAACAGATAAAAACAAGCGTAAAACATCCTAAAATATTCAGACTACATAAAACCAAAAGCCAACTCCTCCCTACCTGTCTAAAAAACAAACAGAAAATGAAACTCCAAAGGCCTGGTGAATAAAAATGTTTTTATCTTTAGATGCCAGTCATGCCTCCCTGGGAGAGGATTCCACAAATGGGGAGCCACTACTGAGAAGGCCGTTCTTGTGTTGCCACCCTCCACACCTCCCTTAGGTGGGAGGCAAAGAAAGAAGGGCCTCAGATTACAAACGCAGGCTCCAGGTTGGTTCATGTGGGGAGAGGTGGTCCTTGAGGTACTGGGGTTCTGAGCTGCACAAGACTTTATAGATCAAAAGCAGCACTTTGAATTTGGCCCAGAAACTAATTGGTAGCCACTGCAGCCGCGCCTGTGCCAGAATTAGCATTATATGTTCTGACCATCTTGCCCAGGTTAGAAATCTGGCTGTTGAGTTCTGCACCAGCTGCAATTTCTGAACCATCTTCAAAGGCATGTAATGCACTGCAATAAATCTAACACAGAGGTTACCAAAGCATAGACAATAGAAGTTAGGCTATCATTGTTCAGGTTGGGGTGTAGCTGGGCCATCAGTCGAAGCTGATGGGAGGCACTTCATGCCACTGAAGCCACCTGGGCCTCAAGTGATAGTAGTGGATCCAGAAGTACACCCAAGCCACACACCTGTTCCTTCAGAGAGAGTGAACTTGCTGTGGATGGGGTGAGGACATAACTTTATATCCTCCGTCTGATGTCTTGGTGATTGAAGAAAGAAAGAAAGATGGAGCCCTTTAACAGCAGGGAACATGATTGCTGCCACAGTAAAAGAGACAATATTTCTGGGGAGGTGGGGAATGCCATAAAAGGGAGGGGGCTAGGAGTGCTGTTTATTGCCTGCAAACAGGGTTGTAATTTGGGCTATCAGCTCAGCCTGAATATATTTTTATAAAAGATCAACTCACCTACCTCCCCAATAATAGGCATTAGCAAAGACAGGTTAAGTCCTGGAGTTTGATTTGCACAATTCAGCACATGCTCATTCTACAATCCTATATCTACTTACTTTGCAGTAAACAACACTCAACTCAATTGGACTTAGTTCTGAATAAACACATAAAGGTTGGCAGCATTAGCTGATGATTTGCCCCATAAAGTGGCAATAATCTCACAGGAAAAGAAATGGTTCTTACAGTCCATCTTTGCTACGGTGACTTTTGGACAACGGCATGGTGTTCTGCACTTTTCTACTCTGTTCTGTATAGATTTCTGATTAAATCAGAAAACACTGACTTGTTCTATTTGTGTCCCCTTTTCTCTTTTTGGCTGCCACTGAGGGAGGGAAAACTCTTTCTCCTGATCCAAGAGAATCCATCCTTTAAGTATACATACAAAAAAAAAATGTCCTTAATGTTCATGCTGCAACTTGCTTGGCTCAAGTCTCTGCAGGCACTCAGATGAATGGTTTCAAAAAGTTGTTTTCAGTGGAGGGATTCGTATATGTCTAAGGTGAGCCAGAAGCTGCTCTTTTTCCCCAGGACAGTTCCTGAATTATGGTTGTCAGTTTTTCCTAGTTAAAGGTTAGGACCAAAAGTTACTCCTTTTCACATTTCACCAGTTATAGTAACATAATTCTTTTGAGCATCAGAAAAGGAAAGTTTGGCTGTGGATAACACATAACACCAAGGGAAGACATTTGCTGTTGGTGAGTTTCTGGCCTTTTAGATGAGCATTACAGCAATGAGCTGCCTGACTCATTGATACTTCCATTGCCCCAACCTTTAAATATATGTAGTCCTCACAGAAAACAAAGAGAAGATATCACTTTCCCCAAAACTGGAACTTAATATTTTTATTGCAGTTTAACAAATACAAATTTCCTAAATTTCCTTATAAAAATGATAGAATACAGTCTAGTCACCACTAGACTGTAGAAGCAAGGATATGCAGAGCTTAACTCAACCAATGGTTCAGCACCAGTACATAGGAAGTTGAAATAAAGTTGAGTGTCTCTAAGCATGTGCGGAGTGTTTTCCCCCACCCCAAAGACGTTCATACCAAAGAATGTCATATCCAGGCAGACTCCAGCCATGGCAACTTCATTAATCAACATGTAAACCCTCATGCAGACCCAGCAACAAACAAACAATCAAAAATACTGGCTGACTTTGGGGTATATTTGGATTTCAACGAGATTTCCAATGGAAGGATGGAGTCACTTTGCACTTTGTGGTCACCACCAGTGTGCTTGACACTACCAAAACACCTTGAGCCAAAAAATACTCACTGATAGGAGGTGGAGTTTTTCTGAGCAGTATATGTTGGCCACCTTCTCCATGCATATTGAGTAAACTGGACCCCGGTGGGTTTTTTTTTTTGTTTCTAGAAGGAAACAAACCGCCCAGAGAGCTTCGGCTATGGGGCGGTATATAAATACAATAAATAATAAATAAATAAATAAATAAAGTGGTAAGTGGCTGAAATTTGGGGATATTAACGTTTGTGACAATGTCCTAGAAGGACATCCCTGTAGGCCTATGTATGTGTAAACTACACAATGAAAAGGGCACCTGGTGTCAAGCAATACCCCACAAATCTGCATGAAGGTTAACATAACTGGTGAACTGCCAAAAGGAGTAACTTTTGGTCCTATCACCTTTAATTAGGAAAAGCTGACAGCCATCATTTGAGAACCGTCCTTGAAGGTTAAGGCAAGGTTTGCGCAGAGAAGTGTGGCTGTCTCTTATTGACTATAGCTTGGAGGTATTATTATAGCCTGGATGTATTATTGTGAGGGTCCAAAGTGATGTTACATGTTTCTCCTGGGAGTAGATTCACCACCAATATCCACACAATAAGCAACCTTTGCAATTCCTCTTATTGTTGCCAGGCATCTCTTGTTATATCTTCCCCGACCTCTGGTTTAACTGTGAATCTGAAGACATATAACATTACATCCACAGCCCTGTGGGAATGCTGCCTGCACTCAGATGAACATGGACTTGTGCCCTAAAGTTGTGCGGTAAGGAACAGATTTGCCTGTAGACATTTTAAATCCCTGTGTAACGCTAAAAGGTTTTCTTCCATAGGTTAATTCTCATCATGTTAGCAGCAACCCCTGTTATGTGACTCTTAAGTTAAAAATCATTTTCTAGAAATGCTGTCACATCACATTTTAATTGCTGTTACTATTTTAGACAACAAAGCTGAGCCAAAATTTGTCAGCATCAAGAAAAAAAGAGATTCAATGTATTTGTTCACTTCAAATTTGTTTTGAAACCTTGTAACAGGAGAACTCAAAGCCCAAGGCAATACCAAGCCAAAAAAAAAAAACCTTCCCACAGTGCCGCTATGGAATTCCCTCCTGCTCCTGCTTCATCATCACTCCACATGCTCTGAGATTATCTTTTAGTCCTACATTAGTATTTAAATAGCTTTGGGCAATATTGTGGGAGTGGATTTCACTGGACTGAGACTAAAATTATACACTCACTTGATAATAAGGAGTGGCGACTGTGGTAAAAATAATAAATGTCTGTTTCAGAAGGTTCTTCTTTAGTTTACTGGATGATTTTGGGATGGAGGCAAAAGTTTTCTATCAGCCCTTGGGTTACATTTGAACAGTTCTTCAAATGGATACTCCCACTCTCAGATTCCTACAGAAGTCAGCCAATGCTCAAACTGCTCCACAGGATGTGTTCACCAAAGAGGCAGAAAGAAAGTTAAATATCAGACTTGGTGCTAGCTAGAGGGCTTGAGGGAGCGAGGGGCCAGTGGTTACATGTAGCTCAGCCTTCATACCTATGGCCATCAGCTGAATGTTATTTCTGAATTACTATTGGGGAGTGAACTAGGATTGTCAACTGACAGGGCTGGCCCTACCATTAGGCAGAGTGAGGCAAATGCCTCAGGAGGCAAATACTGGAGGGCAGCATCCCCTTCTAACAGAAGACTGAGCTGTGTGCACCATACAGGCTGTTCTGGACCCCATAAACTAGCCTGTTGCCCTCATGTGCTGTGGAGGTTACTATCCCATTACCAGTGTTGAAGTAACATTCAACTGCCAGTCTAGTTGGCTTCTGTATGTGGAATGGGGACACCCTCATTTGCTTCAGCCAGCAAAGTGTCTTATGCATGCCCCACCAACCAATTAGAATTTAACCAGTTCAGCCCATTTTTTGGTTGTCTACCCCTGTGGTCTTTGAATAGTCACCTGAGATAGAAAAATGAAGGAGCTGAAATAGCCTAGCATGGAGATAAGTAATGAGAAAATATTCACTTGTTAAATTTCTGTGTCAACAGTTGTTAAGGCACAAGGAGGAGGGCCAGTAATAGGTGACAACTCAGCATTTACTCTCCCTTGTATAGTTACAGTGACTAGAGTGGTAGTGTAACATTATTAGTAGTTGCCTGTGCATATCATTCTCATATGAGCTATAGTTTGTGCTTCTCTTTGGCCATTTTGGAATTACTTTCCCATGTGCTACAAAGGTATAATTAATACTAATAACTACTGTTAGCAGTGGTATGATTCTTATACTACCTTACAAATAGAGCTATATATGAGGCCCCGAAGTCTTCAGTTCATAAGTAAAGCCAGTGCCAGACTTTAGAAGAATATTCTAGTTGTTGAGTGATTGAGGTAGCAGCACTAACAGTGTGATGTAAGGCAGGACAGAGAAGCAATACAATAGCAAGCACACTGCTAGGAGCCAAGGTGAAAGAGCTAAGAACATGGACACCATGTCACACTGCCCAGAGCAGTAACATGGAAGCAGAGGACTGTAATGAATCACAGAGTCACACAGCCCAACCTACTGCTCTGAGGCAGTATTCTCCACTAGGGCTGCCATCATTTTTCCTGCTTCTGCTTCTATGCCAAGGATGGAGAATGTGTGGCCCTTCACATGTTGTTGGATTCCAACTCCCAATGTTCTCACCCAGCCTGGACAATAGCTAGTGATTATGGGAGCTATAGTCCAACAATATCTGGAGAGCCACAAGTGCCCCATCCCTGTCCTATCCCTTTAACCACCAGACATACAAAAATGTAGTTGGGAGAGCTTTTCTCCTCAATTATCTCCATGCCAAGAATGTCTTCATGTGCTTCATTCCTGTGCCTTGGACTGCTGATAAAGGCACAGGAGCAGGACTGATAAACGTTATGGCAACCCTTTTAGTGACATATCAGGATCTACTTGTGGTAATGCAAATATTCCACAGTGCAACATGCAACAAGTTGGAGAGAACATGATGCACAATGTAAAGGCACACACATCTACTATTAGCCTTGTAACTTTTTCTACAACACATCTCCTACAAGGCAAAGCTCGGGGTGGTCCCTCAGTAATATTGATGTGAGATGCAAAAAAGTGGGAGCAGAACTGACCCCAGTTCATAAAGCATCTCCCTAAACATATAGTCATAGCAACAAACAGGCAAAAGACACCACATGACATGCCCCCTTCCTCCCCACCATTTATTTTTTAATTTATTGTCCATCCCACCCTTTCTCCGTGGACTCCAGGGTAGATCACAACAATCAAATGCACACACACAAAAAATACAATAAAAAATTAAATTCTGTCAAATTTGCCTTTTTTCTGTATTCCAGGCCACCATATAAACTTAAAAAGCCTGGTTTTCAGTTGGGATCTGAACGTAAACAAGGTTGGCACCAACTGAACCTCCAAGTGGGGTGCATTCCATACCTAGGATGCTATAACCCTTTGACAGGTCATAGACCCCCATATGTCCCTTATGGCTGGCACTACCAGCAAGGCCTCTCCAGTAGATCTCAGGTCACACTCCAGTTGATAAGGAAAGAGTTGTTCCTACAGACAACTGGGTCCCATTTAGGGCTTTATATGTCAGTACCAAAATCTTGAATCAGGCTCTGTAGCTAATTGCAGTCAGTGCAAATCTCTAAGAGCCGGTGTTATATGGTTCCTAGGCAACAGACCCCACTGAACTCTCACAGCTACATTTTGCACTAAGTGCAGCTTCCAGGCTATCTTCATGGGCAACCCTACACATAACACATTGCAATAGTCCGAATGGGAGGATATGCATCACAGGCTATCCCTGTCCAGAAACGGCCGTAGCTGGTGAACCAGCCATAGGTGGAAATAGGTACTTGGTGCCACTGAAGCCACTTTGGCCTCCAGTGGCAAGGTGGAATCCAGAAGTACCCCAGACTATAGCGCTGATATTTCAGGAGAATATCAACTTCATCTAGGACAGGCCTTATACCTCCTTCCTGGATATGGGAACCACCCATCCACAGAGCCTCCGTCATGTGAGTTTCAATTTCAGATTATTGGCCCTCATCTAGTCCATTCAAACTGCCTTCAAACAATGGCCAAGAACCTGTTGAGCATCACCTAATTTAGAGAACATAGAGAAATAGACCTGGGAATCATCAGCATATTGGTAATACCTCAACCCAAACCTCCTGATGACTACTCCCAATGGATTCATATAGATGTTAAAAAAGTGCAGGGGAGAAGATGAAATCCAGCAGAACCCCAAAGAATAACTGCCATGAGGCTGAAGAGAAGCCTTCCACTGCTACTCTCTGGAACTGATCCTGTAGGTAAGAGTGGAACTACCATAACATTGCCTTTCCAACTCCCAACCCACAAAGCTGCTCCACAGGGATACCACAGTCAATTGCATCAAAAGCTGCTGAGAGATCAAGGAGAATTAATAGGGTCACACTTCCCCTATCCTTCTCCCAATACAGGTTAATCTGGACAACCACAGTCGTTGCATTGCCAAAACCAGGCCAGAAGCCAGACTGAAATGGGTCTAGATACCTGGATTCATTCAAGTGCATCTAAAGCTGCATAGCCACCAACCTCTTGGGGTCCTTGTCCAAACAGGAGGTATTTATGACTGGACAGTAGTTATCACACACTTCTGGCTTCAGAGAGGGTCTCTTGAGGAGGAAGCACAGCGCTGCCTCTTTTAAGACCATAGGCATCACCTACTCCTACAAGGAAGCATTTATTATTCTATGGACATACCCAGTCAATACCCTCCAGTTAGCTTTAATAAGCCAAGATGAGCAAAGTTCAAGAACACCTGTGATAGGCTATTAAATCTTCGAGCAACTTGTTCATATCATTGGGCTCCAACAATGGAAACTGAACCCATACAACATGACCAGGCTGTATATCTGAACCAAGCCATACAGAATACAGTTGGAGGTTTTTTTTAATGACACTATAGCTCTAAGGAAGAGTATAGGATCAAATCTCAATTTGAAACTCTACCTACGATTTCCCAGAAGAAATGGCTGGGAGCAGTCTCACACATAAGCACACCTGAGACAGTGCAGTGCCAAAAGCAACCAGAGGGAGTGGTGTACGGACCAACAACAGCCCTATTCAGGATGCCTGTAATTTGCTGGGCCCCCTTCACTCTTTCCAGCTGTCCCTTCTCCACCTTTGTTTGTTTGACTGCCAGTAGCTGCTGGTTATTATGTCAGTAGATCTTGCCCCCCACATAACACCTCCAATGTTCGGATATTTTCATATCAGCAGAAACAAGGAGATGCAGGATAATACTGAGCGATAGGAATCATCCTTAGTAATACTCCAGTGCCATGGTGCAGGACAGGCAGCAGACCTTCAGCCGTGCTGCAGTGTAGCATGGTGGAGGACCCTACACCACCTTCAATAGCAAGAAGGCGTAAGGAGATATCTGTTAACAGTCATGACAACAGAGACATGGCTGAACCATTGGCAAGCATTTACTGAAAAGCATCAGTGGTGGTGGGAGTTCTGATCATTCCAAAGCAATGGGATGTCAACCTTTCCATGCATGCAGGGCTCCTATATCTTTGAAAGCTACATGACAGGCAGAGGAGTAACAGGTATTGCTTCTTCTATTCACCTGTTGTGTCGCTGTCTGTCTGGCAGTCCTGAGGAGCACAGGAGCCCTGGGAGGACAAAAAGGTGGCAACCCCACCTGGGAACAGCTGGATTCCCATTGGTTGCTGCTGCTTCTAGTTTTGCTAGAGGCCTTGATTCTGGCCGGTATTGCACTTGGGATAGGGGAAATCCTTGTTTCTGCAGCTACTCGAGGGCTGCCTGGTTGCCTATGGAGAGAGGGATAGCAATGGTCAACAACTGCAACAGATAGTTCCTGTGCTTAGATGCTCAGTCAGGGTCACTGAGCACCACCACCTAATGCTCTTCCAGTCTTTATGACTCAGTCCTACTTCCACATTGGTGCTCCCCCCCCCCCCCAGAGTCCATGTATGTTGGTGGCAGATGGTGTAGTCATTAATATACTCACCCATCCCATGCAAGGAGTTGCAATGAATCACTGTCTTCAGTTACTGTACGATGTGCATCCTGCCCTGGCTCTAATTCTGTAACAAAACAGGGCTTCATGAGTGTTTGGCCAACAACACCAATTGTTGAAGTGTCTGCTATTCCTAAGGTAGCTTAGGAACATGGGAAACTGCCTTATGCTGGATCAGACCACTGGCCAATCTAACTCATTATTACCCACACTGACTTGCAGTTACTCTCCAGGATTTCAGACAGGAGCTTAGCCCTATCTGGAGTTTGAACCTGGGACTTTCTGTATGCAAAACATGTGATCTTCCACTGAGCTGTGGCCCTTTGCAGTAAACATCAATAGTGTGCTGTCCACTGCCGTCACTTATCTGCATACTAGAGTTCAACAACCAGGATCACCTTCTGCACACTTCTTCTGTGTAGGAAACACTGCTTCAACCTATTGAGGCTGGGATATTTAACCCACACACAGTTTTAACATCTTTGCAGCAAGAAAGAATGGAAAACATGTACTGTACAAGGTTAAGATTAGGATATGCAGAATAATGCTTTAGGGAAGGGTCTTTGCAACCATGGTGATCTCCTGCTCCCTTGCTTACCTGTGTAGGGTGACTCATCCTTGCAGAAGTTGAGTTGTTGAGGTTCCTGGTGGGTGTTTATAACTGGCGTTTAGAGACAGGGTTCTGGGAAGATAAGATTAGCCATACACCCTTCCTGCACTGGAATTTTCTCTAGCTATTTGTTGTTTGTGCAGATTGCCCCTTTCAACAGTTTCTGTCACCAACATTCCCACTGGTAGATTATGGTCTGGGCTCTCTGCGATGACTGTGACAGGAGCAATATATATATTTATACAAAGGGCCTGAATCAATAGTCAAGTGCACACCAGCTTTATGTTGAAATGCTTCCAATAATGGAACTAGTGACTCAGGCCCAAGATTCTCTACTAGCTGCTAAAGCCATAGCCATTCATGTGGCATCCTGCACAGTTAGTCCTAAGCCTGCTATAATGAGTGGTTAAGTCTCATGTCACAAGTAATTGCTATGCAAAATTCCATAAATGCATATATTTTGTTGTTATGCTGAGTGGGTGGGAACCTACATAATTAATAAAAAACACAGGCATTCCAAACATAGTTATTATGAAATACCATGCTATGCTTGGCAATGAAGTTAAGCAGCTGATTATTAATAAAAATGTGCCAACTATGCTTACACCACGAAATTACGAGCACAGAGTTTAATAAGCTGAAACAAGAAGTTGTTCCAGAAAAGTCAGCTCTAAAGTTTTAAGTTTGCTCATTTGTAAAAGGAAACGAAATGGGAGTAAATAAATGGCAGAGCTTTCAAATATGACACATTTTTAAGTGGGATGTAGTGACATCCTCCTTTATGACGTGAAGCCTCTAATTTTCTTTTTTGTTCCACGAAAGAAAAAACAAACACAGTACAGGACTCTGATGCCATGCACCAATCCTTACAGCAATTTTTAAATATTGATTTTAGGGCCACTTTACCCATTTTAATTTTTAGGTGCCAACCTAAGATGTAGTGAATGTACTCCTAAAGTGTGAATACAATAAATGTGTTTTTCCAATCACAGGTATCACACACACACATATTTGCAAGGAACCATGACTGAATACAGCTTCCTGTTGACTGGGTGGCAAATCTGCATTTGTCTCTCTGGAATGTGTCATTTCAGACTGAGCTTGGGTTCTGGAAACAAGGGAACTGGTCCAGCTGTTTATGAAATTTAACTGAACAACAACAATAAAAAGGATGCTCATTATTTTGAATTTTGTGGGGATTTTCAGAACAGTGTTATTAACCAACATTAACTTTTACTTCTATTGTTTTGTTCCAGTCTGTTTTAGTATGTTATCAGCTTTGGGTTGCACTTGTAGTTGTAATTGATATGGTGTAATTTTATTGATTTTAATATTGAAAGCTGGCTTGAATACTCTTGCAGAAAGATGGAGTAAAAATTAACCGTGCTAACAATAACCTTATGAAGGTCAGTTATGCTGCAGTCCTATACGTACTTCCCTAGAGGTAAGCACCACTGAACTCTATGGAACTTACTTCTGAGTAGACATACCTAGAATCATGCTGTTGATTGGTTATATACTTCCATGAAGTTCCATTAAATTTGATGAAACTACACCAGTATGAATGATGAACAAATTATCCTCATTTTAAGTACCCAAATGGAGAAAAACAATTTCCTCTAAATTATTTAAATGTTAATAAAATTATAATAATAATAAAATTTTATTTGTGAGTCGCCTATCTGGCCGACCAAACGGCCACTCTAGGCGACGTACATTGCCACAACAAAATACAATATCAAATCCGAATTACACGAATTAAAAACAGTTCTGTTAAGCTTCTATTTCAAAGCAGAATTCAGTACAATTGTAAATGTCCACATTACTGGAAGTGTGTGACTGTTGCTTTATTTTTGAATGGTTTCATTCAAATGTGTCTTACGTATTTATTTTGTAGTTTCCACACCCAAAATAATATCTATTCATTAAAGTAACAGCCTATGCGCAAAGGGTTGCCACCAATTTGGTTCCCTTTTTTGTGCAGCTGCCTAGCAGGAACTAACTCAACCGGTACAGCTTGCCCCATCACTGGACATATAAAGCTCTGGGCACTTCAAGACAAGTGTATTGAATCGCCTAATAACCACAAGTATATGGTGACCCTCCTGCTGATCATGGCTAATTCAAATGGGCTATAAGAATGTGGCCAGCACACTAAGCTGTTGGCAGCAAACTGGCTAGTGTAATGGCACCAACTTCCTACACCAAAATGACCATGTTCTGTAAGCATCTCTCTATTACTAACTTAAATCACAGGTACTCCCATTCAACTATAATGACTTCCTCCATAAACTCCCGGAAACTGTAATTCAGTGAAGATGCAGATTTTTCTTTTTTTGGTCAAATATCCCAAGCCCAAATCTCACCCTACCCCAACATTACATTTTCAAGACTTCTTTAGGGAGACGAATTACTATTAACATTATTTAAATATATAATATAAATATGTCCTTTAGATACTTCCTGTTCTTCTTGGACCTTTATTACAGTGGGTGAAAAAGCCAACATTTGGAAGGGTCTTTAAAGAGTAAGTCACAACTCTGAGACAACACACAGTTTCTAAAATAAGTCAGACTTAACAAGGTGTTTTTATATCATCTACTTGTTTGTAAATGGTCGCTGAGAAATATGGACTCCAAAAGGGTAAATAATATGCATATACAAAGAAAGTGACAAGATGTAATAAAGTACAAAGTTCCTGTACAAAAACAGTTTTGAGGAAACAGGTATTAAAGCTTGCCATGCCATAGTAATGCAGGAGTATGTACTTGCTCCACTTTCTCTCCTATATAAACTGTCCTCTATTGCACCTAGTCCTCTTATTCACAAATAAGAGTTTAGCCAATGTTACATTCATTGTTTGTATCAATGCATCATGAATAATAAATTTCATTCATATTTCTCTAAGCCACGAAAAAGAACTATAAAGAAACCATATTTTAAGGGAACATGTATTCACATTATTTTCAGTGCATTTACTGTGAATACTGGATACATGTGGAAATTTTCAGTGAATTTCCATAGTCATAAGAGATGGTGATAGACGAGATCTTATTTATTTATTTATTATTTGATTTATATCCCGCCCTTCCTCCCAGCAGGAGCCCAGGGCAGCAAACAAAAGCACTAAAAAGTAAAAACACTTTAAAACATCATAAAACAGACTTTAAAATATATTAAAACAACAACATATTTAAAAATATTTTCAAAAAGCTTTACAAACATCATTTAAAAAAAGGATTAAAAACATTTATTTTTTTAAAAAAACAAGGTTTTAAAACATAGTAAAATGCAATTCTAACACAGACACAGACTGGGATAAGGTCTCAACTTAAAAGGCTTGTTGAAAGAGGAAGGTCTTCAATAGGTGCCAAAAAGATAACAGAGATGATGCCTGTCTAATATTTAAGGGGAGGGAATTCCACAGGGTAGGTGCCACTACACTAAAGGTTCCTTTCTTATGTTGTGCAGAATGGACGTCCTGATAAGATGGTATCTGCAGGAGGCCCTCATCTGCAGAGCGCAGTGATCGACTGGGTATATAAGGCATAAGTCAGTCTTTCGGGTATCCTGGTCCCAAGCTGTACAGGGCTTCGTACACCAAAACTAGAACATTGAACTTAGTCCGGTAGGTACAGATAGCCAGTGCAATTCTTTCAGCAGTGGGGTGACATGCTGGTGATACCCTGCCCCAGTGAACAGTCATGCTGCTGCATTTTGCACCAGTTGCAGCTTCCAAACCAACCTCAAGGGTAGCCCCACATAGAGCACATTACAGTAATCCAGCCTGGAGGTTACCAGTACATGGACAACAGTGGTCCGGCTATCCCAGTCCAGAAATGGCCACAGCTGTCTTACCAGCCGAATCTGGTAAATAAAAGGCATTTATAGCGATGGAGGTCACCTGGGGCTCTAACAACAAAGATGGATATAGGAGCACCCCCAGACTACGGACCTGCTCTTTCTGAGGGAGTACGACCCCATCCAAAGCAGGCAACTGACCAATTATCTGAATTCAGGAACCACCAAACCACAGCATCTTTGTAGGAATCAGACTCAGTTTATTGGCCTTCATCCAACCCACCACTGAGTCCAGCTGGCAGTCCAGGTCTTGCATGGCTTCTCCTGATTCAGATGTTAGAGAAATAGAGCTGGGTATTGTCAGCATACTGCTGACACCTCACCCCAAATCTCCTGATGACCGCTCCCAAGGGCTTCATATAGATGTTAAACAGCATGGAGGACAAGATGGTACCCTGCGGCACCTCACAACACAACTGCCAGGAGGTCAAAGGACAATCACACAATGCTATTTTCTGAAAATGACCATGGAGATAGGATTGGAAACACTGTAAAACAGTGCCTCCAATACCCATCTCACTAATTTGGCCCACAAGGATACTATGGTCAATGGTATCAAAAGCTGCTGAGAGATCAAGAAAGAATAACAGGGTCACATTGCCCCTGTCCTTCTCCCGATAAAGGTCATCCATCAGGGCGACCAGGTCAGATTCAGTCCCATAACCAGGCCTGAACCCAGACTGGAATGGGTCTAGATAATCTGTTTCATCCCAGAGTACTTGCAATTGCTGCACCACAATCCTCTCAATGACCTTCCCTAAGAAGGGGGTATTTGCGACTGGTCAGTAATTGTCACAAACCAATGGGTCCAGCGAGGGCTTCTTCAGAAGCTGTCGGATCACCGCCTCTCTCAGGGCAGCTGGAACCACTCCCTCCTGCAACTATGCTTTGACCACACCCTGGATCAAACCCCCTCAGAAAGCTTTAATAAGCCAAGAAGGTCAAGGGTCAAGAGGACACGTTGCTGGCCGCATCATCGCAAGCACCTTGTCCATGTCATCAGGCCGCATCAACTGAAACTGTTCCCAAGAAGTTGCAGTGGACGTTGCACTAGACACTGCACTGGGGACTACAGTAGATGTGGATGGGGCATCAAGATTGCTACAGAGGCAAGCAACTTTACCTTCAAAGTGCCTTGCAAACAATTCACAGTGGGCCTCCGAAGGATCTAAAACTCCATTTCCGGGAGTTGATGTCAACAGACCCCTGACAATACGGAAAAGCTCCACTGGATGGCTACTTGAGGATGTGATAATGGCAGAGAAGTGGGCCTTCTTGGCCCCCTCACCGCCACACAGTAGGCGTGGTTATCATGTTTTACTCATGCCCTGTCAGCCTCACAGCACGTCTTTTGTCACTTCCACTCTAGCTATCATCCAGCCTGTTTCATTGTTCTTAGCTCACTGGTGTACCAAAGTGCAAACTGGGCTCCACAATGCTGGAGAGGGCGCTCAAGGGCAACTGTGTCAAGAGCCTCGCTGTTCCATAGCATGACAAGGGCTTCAACAGGGTCACCTGCTCTATCTACTGGGAACTCCCCCAGGGCTTGAGGATCAAGGAGGGGGAAGGTATGAGTTGCAGGCGCCTCAGCCATCAGCGGGCATGGACGATCCAGCTGTTGTTGAGTGTAGCCCAGACCTTGAGGAAGAGAGCGAGCTAGCTACCCCACCAGTTCCCACGGATGGCCCTGCCCCTCAATGGAACAGTGCTCAGCCATCAAGCACCCCCACGGAGCAGTTAGGGGAGGATTCCGAAAGAGCAGTAACTCCTCCTGTGCCAAGAAGTATCCCAGAGACGCCCGACGCTTCCCAGCCCTCTGCTTCCCCGCCTGCAGATAAGGACCCTGTTCTGTCAGATGAGCCCGTGGAGACTCACCCCACTTCACCGCGCTCACGACGTAGGGAGAAGCAGACAGGGAAGAGGGCGTGTGTGCGAAGGAGTGAGAGGTTATGCTCCAAGACCTCTCCTATTTAAGACTGCCGTGCTGTGAATGGGGCATTGAGTCAACTTTCATCACACGTTGCATAGCATGTCTAGAGGGTAGTTAGGGACTTGCAGTGAGTTAGCATAGGGTCTTTTCTATGAGGCGCTCAGCCTTTGATGTATCCATTACGTTAATAAAGCAAGAGTTCCTTGCACCCTCGTCTCCGACTCATGATTTCTGCTCTGAACCGGACACCAGGGCATTCAGGAATCCTGTAGATTCCACTAGTGTCCGGAGGCAGAGCATCTTAAACTATCCACCACCCCTGCAGGGGAGGATCGAAGGCACAAGTCTAAACTTCACCAGGAAGTGGTCTGTCCATGACAATGGGGTGACATCCACCCCCCTATCTCCAGACCTCTCCTCCATTTGGAGCAAAAACCAAGTTGAAGGCGTGCCCTGCCCTATGCGTCAGGCCAGTGACACCTTGACACAGCCCCAAGGCCGTCATGGAGGCCATGAAGTCCAGAGCCAGAACACTAGAGGCAGCCTCAGCATGGACATTGAAATCACCCAGCACTATTGTTCTGGGCTCCTCCAATACCACAGCTGAGATGGCCTCCGCCAGCTCAGGCAGAGAAGCTGCCGGGCATCAGTGTGGACGGTACACCAGCAGCAACCCAAGTTTACTGTCTCCTTGGCCCGACACCAGGCGCAGGCCCTCACAGCCATCTCCAAGACAGAGTGGTTTCCTGGCTATAGAGATGGAAGTTCTGTAGACCACAGCAAATCCTCCCCTCCCCCGTCTCTTCAGTCTGGGCTTGTGTTGCACTAAGTATCCAGGTGGGCAAAAATGGATCAGATCAACTCCTCCCAGCTCACCCACCCAGGTCTTGGTAATGCACACCAAATCGGCCCCTCCACCCATGATTAAATCATGGGTTCATGTGGTTTTATTGTGTACCAATCTGGCATTAAACAACAACACACACAGGTCAGTGGTCGCAGCAGATGAGCAATGAGGAACCCATCCATGAGAGTAGTGGAAGTGAGGAACAAGGTGTAGATAGCCTTGCCCTCGTCTTCTGTGGTAGCTCACCACCTCCCCATGACTATACTTCCCTCTACCCGTGATCACTGAAATTGGGGTGGCATCACCCAAGTTCCTCCTTACTAAGACTCTTCCTAAACACCTGATATGGACCCAACAAGAGCCCACTAACAAAACCTACCTGATCCTGTTATTCCAGTAGGCCTCTGAGAGAATTGGGAGCAGTCAGACCCACTCAATATCTTTCATACAGGGCACATCTACTCCCCCCGTGTCACACCTAAGGAGGGCCAGCCTTCTGCCAGTTGCAGACTCTCACTCTGAAGGCATCTGGAGACTTTCTCTTATCATTCAGTTCACTACACAGGCTCTCATCCTGCACAGGAATTACACATATACCATATGCCCTCCCCACACCAATCTCTTCTAGATTTTTTTTTTAAAAAGAGAAATATAAGGGAGTAGCGTGCTCACCCTTGGGTCTCCCCAAGGGGTGACCCTGCTGGTGATAGACCTGCTGCCCAAGGGCAGCTGTGCTTTTATGCCCCTTGACCCAGTCAGGAGCTGATGCAAGAGGCTGCAAGATTAACTGCAGCCTCTCTCTGGAGCCAGGGTAAAGCAGGAGGTCCCAGTCCTTGTAGCACTTACCAGGGACTTCAGCTGTCTCAAGAGATAGAAACCAAGAGGAGTGAGCAAGCAAGGACCCAGATGCTCAGATACTCACTCCCTAAATTCCCATTTTTAAATGTAGTACATAAACATAAACTAAATTGGGAATTTAAGATTCTCTGTCACTGGGTTATCAAGTAACTTTCAAATTATATTCTGGGACCAGTTTGATCTACTACAGAAAATTTGTAAGGTAGGCTTTCTAGGTTCTAATATTAATATACTTAAATCAATATGGCACAAGTTATTGTGGGAATGTCACAAATATCCATGGCAATAAGGACCTGAACTAATCCCATCAATGGATTCCTGAAGCAAAAAAGTTTGCAAACCATTATTATTTGAAGTCACCACTGAGTATTACTAATTTGTACAGCATACACTTTTGTAGGCATCTGATGAAGGAGGATCTTATATTTGAAACCTCATACAACAATAAATAAACTGACTGGATTCCACCTATAGGGAGTAAAAAAAGAAGGAAGTCCCATTGAGTTTAATGGGGTTTATTTCCTGTTAAGTGTGCTTAGGCTGCTATCCAAAATACACTTACCTGGGGTATTAGTCTCACTGAACTCAGTGGAATTTACTTCTGAGTAGACATGTTTAGGATTATGCCTTTTGAGGCACATCAGATTCTTTTTTTCCCCCTGCAACAGATTAAACCATCTTTTCTGCCAAAATTATTCTTACATATATCTACTTCTACCTCTACTAAACTAAAAATCAGCAGACTAGGATTCACAAGTGCAACTGATCCCTCTGCTGGGTTTGTCCAGTACTATAGTAATGTGATACAGCCAGATTTTGGTTTAAATTTACAAAACCTAATTTTGGATTGCTGAGAACTGAAGGAGTTAAAATCGCAGTGCTGCAATTCTAAACACACTTACCAAGCAATATGCTCTGCTAAATACTGTGGGATTTACTTCTGAGTAAACATACATAGAATTGCACCGCACATGTCCTTAGAGTTGTATATATTTTTTTAAAAAATGATTGTAACATACTTTTGTACACTTTTACTTACTAGAAAGATGCTGTAATGATAAAAAAGTACAGATGCTTGTTTGGCTCTGAGCTTGGAAGCTGGATTTCCAATCAAGAACAAATGAACCCACAGTATTATTTTCACAAATCTGTCAAAACTTTCTTGGCTACTGATGGGGTTCTGGAGCTATCTGTGACATTTATTTTTCAGAGGCTCTTTAAACAGTACATGAAATGTCATACATTGCTTGTTAACTGGCTCTGCTCCAGTCCATATTTATGAAGTACATCAGATAACGGTACCTTTAAACATTGAGAGAATAGTTTTTGAAGCATATTGAACTAGTGATTGGGGAGGAGGGAGATGTACTATTTCTGAAAAATCCTGCAGGAGCTTGAATATCCACTATAAAAGGCTGAAGTTTATGAATGGGCAGGTAACTGAGCAAAGGATGTAAACAGGGACAAGGCACTGGCAAAGAAAAGTCATTTTTACACAGCTAATTTTATGTAAGTGAACCTGGGACTTCCCACCATGTTAACAATGTAGAGTAATATTTAAACAATATTAAAATGGGGTAACCGAGCTAGTAAATACTAACACAGGAACGACAGGCAAAAATAATACAATCCATAATGTTAAAATTCACAAGCTCCTGACTGCACACACTGGGCTTATATAAGTCTGAGCTAGAGTGCGTTATAATTATATCAAAATCATAAAATGGTACACACTGTAGGTATAAAACGTCACTCTGGAATACAGTGAACTGTTCCTGTTAGGCTCACAAATAATACTAAGAATAATAATAAAAGAACCAGCCTTCCAAAGCCTGAAGTGTAGCAAAAGTCAAAGAGATGATGTCATCATAGGCCTGTACATCTAAATTGCCTTAGCTCCTCATGACACACACAGACCCCCTCTCCACACATCAGTGCATACCTTGGCAAGCTTGGTGATGAGATGTCTGATGCAAACAAGGTTCCCTGATGCTGCCAAAAAGGGAGCATTCCTCGCTAGACCTTCTCACCCCAAGTTATCAACACTCCAATCTCCCCTTTTTCATTTATCCCTATAGGGATTTGACCTCACTATTTTTCTGTGGCAGAGGACAAACTCTGGCTTAGCTCTCTCATACAACATCAGAAAGAGGAATCAACAACAAGACATCTAATGCAGCTAGTTCTCTGCCTCTCTCTCTCTCTCTCTCTCTCTCTCTCTCTCTCTCTCTTTTTCTCTCTCTCTCATACAAACACACACACACACACACACTCCAGAAGACAGAGCTCTCAATCTCCAAATTGGCAACAGGCTGACTCACCCCCCTTGCCCACTCCTCAAGTTATCCCCCCAAGCCATTTAAACTGACACTGCAGTGTATTGCAACACTTGCTGCTGATTTTGATTAGAAATATTCATCTCATCCCCCCTTCCAATGACACACTCTTTGCAGCGCAAAGAGCCATCCATAATGGAGACTTCAGCATCCTTAGCAAAGCCTTTGACTGGCGAATGGAGTAAAGGGATAAAGGGGAGAGAGATGAGGACCAGATGAGTGAAGGAATGAATGAATTGCTACCTCCAGGAAAGCTCTGTGGGTTGCTGGCTTCTCCTGCTCCAGCTGCTCTTGCTGTTGCTGCTGTCACAGCGGATCAGCTGATATTTACCTGTGAGGTAATGCACACTCTGTAAGGTCACCATGCACCCACTGAAACCCAGTGCAAAGCAGGAGGGGCGCACAGAGACGGAACTGCTTGCTGCTGCCGCTTACCGCTCCGAAGAGAGAAAGATGCACCGCGCACAGGCTGATGCCGCTGCTGTTGCTACTGCTGCAGCTCCTGGCACATGCTGCAGGTGTTATCGCTGAAATTGCCCTGCTTCAGAATGTACCCATTTTGCTTCTGCACATGCCCAGAGCCCCTCGTGTAGCCAGAATGAGCATGTGCCAAGCCTGTGCGCATGCCCGGCGAGGGAGTGAAGCCTCCGTGAAGCCGCTGCCCTCACCTAGCCCTTTGCCCTGAGTTTCGTGGGGAGTTCCATTCACTTTGCCCAAAAAGCATCCTAGCGATGCTGTGGGAGGAGGAGGGGCTGAGAGACGGAGGGGAGGGGGACGGGAGGGTGGCTGAGCAAAAGGATGACGTATTGCAAAAGCCAAGGAGCAGAGGAGGGGGAGTTAGCCAAGAGGATTCGCCGACGGGGGTGCTGGGGCGCCGGAGAGTTTGAGGGGATGCGTTAAGGGTGAGGGAGGAAGCAAATCGGACGATCTGGGAGCTTCCCCCCCCCCGAAGTATTCCAAGGATTGGGTAGATCTGTGGGAGATGTGGGTGGCTGGGGACAAATATGGGTTGTAGGAGAGAGGAGCACGGAGAGGCGATTTGGCTGAGCTGCGCAGAGGAGAGGAACGGCTGGGTGAGGGCAGCATTTGGGCTGAGATGCGCACAGGAGCGGGAAGCAAAGGAGATGGACGAGGGAGGATGTGGGTGATCAAAGAGCTGTTAGCCGGCGGGGAGATGAACGAAGGAGAGGCGGTGGGGAGGAAGGACAGCGGGGGTTGAGAGGATAAGAAGAGACGCGTCATAATAGAAAAAAAAATGTTTGGGCAGAGTGACATCATGCTTCAGATTTCCCGATTTGGGTCTCTCAAGTCGGGCAGAGGGAGCGGGGGAATCACGAACAGGACACCTATCGAGCCCTGGCTGCCCTTCAGAAACCGATCAATCAATACAGCGAGGACGCTTTCTTTGTGGGTGAGCCCCGGGACTGTCTGGCATTGGGATGAATTGTCCTGTGCGCGGTGATGTCACGTTGTTTCCGTTGGAAGATTCCTCGGAGTGAGAGATGGGCTTTGTTCCCAGGGATTTCTCCTCTCCGCTGGGGAAGATGAATCGATCCCCTAAGTACATACAGGAAAGCATCTCCCTGCCAGACACAGCTCTTTGCACTTTCCATTTCCGACGGGTCCATTTTCACATTTGCGTTTATGATTTCCGACTCGCCCTCGGTGTTTTTCTCGCTCGCCCTCCAATTAGCAACCATTCCTTTGCCAATGTCAACACTCGGCCTTCATGTAGAAACGCTGATATTGAGGGGTAGGCGTGTTTCTCTCCCCCACCACCATGACTACCGGCCGCCATTTACAAAAGCCAGTTAACCCTTTCTTTCCTCTGTGAAGACGTCATAGTTCGAAATGGATATCGAGGAACAAAAAATGAAAGAAAAACACCTTTCGCTGCCATTGTCCATTTTACTCTGTCCACATTTTGGCTAGAGTCATGATGGTCTGAAGACAATAGATGCTCTAGTTACTAGAGTCTAGTCGGACCTTTGGCATTTTTCACACACCTCTGACCACTTTTCACACCTGAGTTCAAGCCATATCTCTGAGGACAGTTTTGGGTGGATAGCTGAATGTTGATAATCCAGATTGAAAAAACATTATTTATTTATTTATTTATTTGTTGCACTTGTATACCGCCCCATAGCTGAAGCTGTCTGGGCAGTTTACAACCCATCTATGTTTTCCATTTACAAATGAGAGAAGTTAATGTCCTCTTGTGTGAATCTACCTCAGGCTAGTTTCAAAAGTGATACTTAAACCAGTTTTTGCTTTTCCCATGTCAGTAATTCTTATGTAAAACCTACATCGGCTACAAAATACAATCTGTTTTTAAATGGCTCTCTTCTGCTTTCTGCCCCATGTTAACCATTCACAAGTTCCTTAGGACTGGTCTGCATGGGCAGTTTAACAAACAAGGAAACACAAATGGGTGTATGTGCTCCCTCTAAGCCACTGGTCTTCCACTGGTAAATTAGGAGACCCACTAGTGGGCCATGGCCTGATTTAAAGTGCATCTGCAGCATTACCACCATGCAAATATATGGCCAAAAGAAAGTGGGCCCCAAATGCATGTTTGGGCTAAAGGCGGCTCCTGGGACTGAAAAAGCTGGAAGACTACCTCTCTAAGCCACTCTGCACCAGACCTACCCCACTATTTTCTACTGCAGATGGAAGCAACTTTAGGACCAGTGAAGGAGGAACAGTATGTTTCCACTAGCCCAGAAGTTATGCCTCACATTATTTGCTTTTGGGAGGGAAGGAACTTGTCTTGTGCTTCTTGTTTTTCACGGACTAGCATTAAGCACGACACACCAATTCTCATAATTCAACATACATATACATATGTGAAACAATTACTTACGCTTTTGCTGTTTACCCTGCCTCCCCTTACCCTGTGCCCTGTGTAGAATTTACATTGTAACCTCCTTGGTGCAGGGACTTGTCCTTTGTTTATGCATGGTGTTCCAGCATGTACACAGATATTCATCCCAGATGATGTTTTTTTCCATTATTTCAGGTAACACAGCAATGAAAAGCTGGTTGCGTTTCAGTGGGATGTTACTTTTAAATGTACTGCCAGAGATTATTGAAATGTGATCTTCTCAACATTTATATGTGTAGTGAGTAGTGCCATACATTTTTTTTTAAAAAAAACTTCACAGAATTTGGCATGATAAATGATAGTCTGAAACTGCTCTCAAGTGAAACTTGCTAAGCCCTGTTCAGTTACTTGGGAGCTGTGGATGATCAATGTAGTTGGGTTTCATCCACTCTTTCTATTACTGATCTTCATGTGTTGATCTGAAGGCCTGAATACACACATGAATGTTTTGGATCAACACCTAGAAGTTGGGAGAGGTTAGTGAGTGTGAATCCGCTTCCTCTTCCATCCGATGGTTATCTACTGTTCACAATGATTGAGCAGGGCATTCTCTGACATATATGAAATCAAGTTAACACTGGTGGAGGAGGGTAATGGGACAAATCCAACTGAAACCTTCAGGGACTCAGTGCAGGTCACTTTTCAAGATAACAATGGAAGTTTTTCTGAATAGGAAGATGTGATGTCCCTGTATATAGATATTACTGTAAATATGGTGAGTGCAGGTTTATTAAAGTATATATGGTAAGTGGACTGAGTGAGAGGGAGGAGTACATGGGCTAGAATGCTGGAGAATGCTGTATGATGATTGGCTGAGTGTTTGAGTGGCTGAAGGTATAAATGAGAGGATGACAGTTGAGAGGGTTGGTTGGTTGATTATTGGAGTTCTGTTGGTTGTGGGTTGGATTGTATTAGGCTGGTATTGAGGCAGATTATATATGACTAGAAACATAAAGAGTAACACAATATATGAAACCATACGCTTGTTAAATATACCTAAAGTAATCTTATTTCCTGGTATTTATAAATAAATATTTTATTGGTTTACCAAAAGCCTGATCCTTGGCTGGGGCTTTCACAGACCAGAAGGGTGGGTGGGGTATTTACCAAGGTGGAGAAACAGTATCATATGGTGGCAGAGGTGAAGAGATAGTGTATCATCAAGTATCCAGAGCAACCCAGGGCTGTATGCTTTACTGGTACAAAGATACAGGGGGGTTGTGGCCCGCTAGTACACCCAGACACAAAGTAACAATAAGCCAGAAGGAGACTATGGCAAAGTCCCAAGGCAATATTGTGAAACAGGCTGGTGCTGCTGCCTAGCAGTAGGATTTTGCGAGATTTGTGCTAGAGCCAGTGAAAGAAATAATACAAACCAGGATCCTGACTGGTAGTGACTCAGGGTGGGACCTGACAGGTGGTGGCAGCAGGAGGGATCCTGACAGGTGGTGGCTGTAGCGGTGGGATACGAACAAAAGAGAGACCCTACAAAAGTGGTGTGACTGTGAAGGGAATAACTAATAAAGATTACTTGTGAGTGTGTGGTAAAGTGTGTGAGATCTTAGAATCATGGCTGAGTTCATGAAAATGAAGAAAGAGGAGCTGGTGGAGAAGTGTATAGCTTTTCATTTACCTCATGAGGGTAAAGGGGTGGATGAATTGCGGGTAGCATTAATAACTTATACATCAGTCCAATCCAAAGAACCTGTAAGAGAAGAGACCCCAGAAGGGTGCTCAAGTAATCCTGTCTATGTGGAGTATTTAAGAGCGAAGTTAAGATGGGAACGTGAGGAAAAAGATAAGGATAGAGAGATTGAGATGGTGAAAGTGAGAATGGAGGCTGAAAGATTTAAAATGGAGGCTGAGGAGAAGGAAAAGCAATGTGTGATGGAGGCTGAAAGATTGAGAATGGAGACTGAGATAGAAGTGGAAAGGTTCAAATTAGAAAGAGAAATTTCATTCTGAGGAGACAAGAAAAGAGAGAGATGAAGCAAAAATAAAAGTTACTCCTAAAGATTTTGCTGTGTATGAGCTGGTCAAGATCCACAAGTTTACCTCACAACATTTGAAAAGGCAGCTCAGATGTGGGGGCTACCTGAAGATAAATATATGCAGTATTTATCAAACTTAATTAAAGGGGAATTGGCTGAAAGGTATCAATATTTCCCCTCAGACAGGCCAGTGACATATGCTGAGTTTAAAGAAGCAGTGTTCAAAAGATTTAGACTGGGGCCTGATTATTTTAGAAAACTTTTCAGAAATTGCCAGATACAGACAGGGAGGTCTTTTGTGGAGTTGGGGGCAAAACTGATGGACATATTTGAGAAATGGATGGCGAGTGCTAAAGCTCAGTCTGTGGAAGAGGTGAAAAGCCTCATGATATTAGATCAGTTATACCATCAATTGCCACCAGAAATTAGATTGCTGGTTAAAGATCGTTCTCCTAAGTCTGTGCAGGAGGCAGCAGAGCTGGCAGATCATTTTACCTCAAACCGAACTGGTTGGATGGGAAAAGCACAAAGAGATTTTAAAACAAGACCAAATAATAATTGCAGAAGGGATGTGGCACCACAGAGAGTAAACCCTCTAATAAAATCAGAAGGGCACAGGACATCTCAGATTGGGTCTGTGTATCCTAAAATGGAGGAGAAGCTCTGTTTCAAATGTGGTAGCAGGGCCGGTGTAACACGGTAAGCAAGGTAAGCATGGTAGGAGGGCGCAACGCTTGAGGGGCGCCGGAGCCGCTCCTTGGCTAGCAAGGGAGGCCAGCCCCACTGCAAGAGGATGCTGCCGTTGAGGAGGATGTTCGCCAGCAAGGCGTGCATGGTACCCTCCAGGAGTTGTTGGAGGGCAACCCCGTCATCCCTGGCTGGTAGGGTTGCCATATTGCCCAGTTAGCCGGGTTTTACCCGGATTCCTTTCATGCCACCCGGTGCCCGCTTAGCCCATTAGGTGGCCTGGATTCTCAGCTTTAATTTTAAAAAAATTAAGTTTCTAGGTGGTCCGGTTCTCAAGATATACATCAAAACGTCAGCCCCCCCGACTTTTAATCTTTTTTTTTTTAACAAATCTGTCCTGTATAGCACTTCGTAGCGCTAACCCCGCCCGTTCAGGATTGCAGCCAATAAGTCAAGCCAGGGTTGTGTTTGGTTGACCTGAGGCAGTGTCTAGAAAACCTCATTGCAATGCCAGAAAATGGTGGTTCCCCCCCCCTGTTTATCTGAAAATCTAATAAATTGGGTAAGTATACATTTCAGTTTTTCCCCCTCTTGTGTGCAGGAGTCAGATCCTGGGCAGTGTTTTGAAAACCTTCCCAATACTTGCTTTTGTGGGGGTAAAAGCAACTTTTGAGTAGACATGGTTATGAATGTGCTGTAAATTAATGGGACTTTTGAGTGAATGTAAAAAAGAATTGTGTTTATGTTCTAAACATTTCTGTCCCCCTCCAGTGCTATTTTAAAGCAATTAGGAAGGGCTTACTTAGGTATTACAGTTTTTATTCTATAGGAAACTAATACTGATTTTTTTTAAACTAATACTGATATTTCTGCAATGACCAACTGGTTTGACAAGAAACTATTATATGGGCTGTATGTATTTATACATCTGCAGTGTGTGTATGGAGTCTTTCCCACAACCCTGTGAGGTAGGGCTCGTGATTGGAAACCAAGGCAACTCACAATAAGAAATAAACCCCTTTAAAATCCAATAACCATAAAGCAAGAATAAACAGTTGGAAAACAGCCTAAAGAGGCATGATTCTGAATTTTGGGTTGGGTGAATGAAGTTTATTTATTTATTATTTGATTTATATCCCACCCTTCCTCCCAGTAGGAGCCCAGGGTGGCAAACAAAAGCACTAAAAGCACTTTAAAACATCATCAAAAACAGACTTTAAAATATATTAAAACATCTTTGAAAATATTTTTTAAAAGCTTTAAAAAAATCTTTTTTTAAAAAAGAAAAGGCTTAAAAACATATTAAAAAGCAATTCCAACACAGACTCAGACTGGGATAATGTCTGAACTTAAAAGAACAAGTTGAAAGAACAAGTTCCTTATCACTTGAGGCTGTAGTTCTCTGCACACTTCCCAGTTTGAGTAAGCCCCATTGAATACATTGGGACTTGCTTCTGAGTAAACAAACATCGGATTGCACTATAAATATATTTACAGATTGTGTAATTCATAAACATATTTGAGAGTCATGTTTATATAAATATTTCTTCATACTGTGTCCCAATAAGTATTTGATTTCACACTATGGTTGTAGATGATTTTTTCCTCTACATGTTAAGTGTGCCCTTCTTCCTGGGGGTGGTCATGGTTCTCCGTTGTTTTCATCCTGAGGGTAGGGTAGGCTGAGAGATGGTGAGTAGCACATTTAAGGTCTCTTCACCTCCCCCCCTTTTTTATTTGTATTTATTTTATATTTCTCCAATATCTTTCCCTGGCTGTTTTTATGTATTTTAAATATTTTTAGATTAAATAAATAGGAAATCATAATTGTGAACCTCCCTAAAAGCAATTTACCTATCCTTATGTTTTGGCAAAGTGATGGTGTGAAAGCATGCTGGTAGAACAAGAGACCATGTTTGAGGCATGTTATAAGGTGTTTGAGGACTTTGTCACACATTACTTTTTGAGACCTGTAGATTCATGTTGGAAAGAACACATGCACGTATTGAATGGTGGCTTGGGTGCTGTTTTTTCAGTCTACGCTGCATGCATAGGGAAGGTGATACATCATCTGGCAGCTAGCTTCATAACGTGAGAATGAAAAACATTTGGATCACCATTCACTTGTTTACTGTTCTCACTATTGAGACCACTTCATATATTACTTTTTCATACACAGAAATGTAATCTTTGTATAGGAAAAAGTATTTTGTAAAATATGAAGGACAGTGGCTGCCCAGTCAGTATAACCACTGTACAAGATCTACTCAGCCACTGTAATTACCTTTTTGTTTTAAGTGCCCTGTTGTCTGGGTCTTGGTTCAGGTGTGTATCCAACGTTGATGTGCTTATGGAAGTGTTACACCAGAATTAAGGTTCATTCCTGCTGGTTGAGGTCCAATATCAAACAACGGAGACTCAGAATTGCCAACCAAGGCCTTTTATTAACTATACGTTTGCAAACGGAGAGCCCACAGTAGACTCGTGTCAGTCTGTGAGGTCTGAAGCATTCATGATTCTTACAGGCAGTTATACACTCTGAGTTTCAAGCAGTTGGCAATACATGGACATTCCAAAGGTGGGAGGGAGTTCTACTCAGTTCCACTGTGCTTCACAGTAAAGATAAGGAATACTCCCTTACTCCCTGAATTATACTGTGTTCTTCTTACTGACTGCTTTGTGCTTACTATACAAGGTCGCTTTTAAACAATGAACAAAACTGAGAACTGAGCATCTCTTCTTAAAGCAGGCAGGAAACTAAAATCCATTCTTTCTATTAATCAATAATCTATATTTTTATAACAATTCCTCCCTCAAAAGCATGAAGAAAATTAATTTTAGGCATATTCATTTGCTTATGGATTATACTTTGCAGACCTGCGACTTTCCTTGGAATCTATCCTCCTTGCAATCATGGTAAGTCTGATTAGTTTATTACAACAATATATCCAAGCAACTATAAAATTATCTGTATTTCTAGAACACTAGGAACTCTAACAGAAAGTTTCTGTTTGAGTCCAACACATTTGGATAAAGCTTTGTTCTGTATAACAAGTGCATTTAGAATTATTAATGTGTGTATCATTAAATGAATACTGGTTACATTGAATTTCATCAAGCTAGATGGGAAAACAAACCATTTTGAGTGTTTATGCAGGATAAATATCTTACTCATGTTTGTTTTGTTCAACTGCTAATTCTGGAGCTGTGACTGGGAGGGGGTAATAAGGAATTTCATCTCCTTTCACCTATAGTGTAACACATATTCAGCAGTTTATCAAATTGAATGTTTTGAACTTGTATTAAAATACTGTTTTCATGTGTTTGAAGGCATAGGGAAAGCAATATGATACAAGTACCCTACAAATGTGCTTGTATAATGAAATCACTACTGCCTACAATTACTGTTCAGCAAAAATGCTGCTTCTATCGTGTAAGGCTTAATAGAGTTCTAAGTTCTAATTCTGAAATAAAAAGTCACTGGATGCGGTGTAGTCTTATCTTTAAGCCTAAACCGGGCACTGTTTCTGATAGCCATTTTGCTTCAGGGGTCTTGTCACTCCCCTCACCAGGTGGGAGGTCCTTCGCTACCTCCTTGGGTTCAAATGGCTCCTTTGACTCTACTGGTTGGGCAGAAGACTTTACACGGTCTGTATGAATCCACTTTGGGTTGCCACTGACTTTGATTGCGGTGTGGACAATTAAAAGAACCTGCTGTGGTGGTCCCCAGTTGTCACCTAAGGGATCTTTCTGCCAACTTTTCACGCGAACCCAGTCACCAGGCTGAAATTGATGGATTGGTCCTTCCAGGGGTAGTCTTTGGAACTCTCTGACGTACCTATGGAGACCACAGAGAACAGACTGCAGGGCAATTACATATTCTTGCACTTGTGCTTCTCCCACCACAAAATGTCTGTCCTGTCTTTTACCTAACCCCAACTCCGGTGGTCTGCCATACAGAACCTCATAAGGTGTCAATTTAGTCTCCCCCCTTGGAGTAGACCGAAGTCTTGTTAGTGCCAAAGGTACAGCTTGTGGCCATTTTAACTTGGTTTCTTTACAGATTTTCACTATGGTGGTCTTAAGTGACCTGTTAAGTCTCTCGATCTGACCAGAAGATTGGGGTCTCCATGCAGTATGGAGCTTCCACTGTATTCCCAAAAAGTCTACCACATGTTGTACCACTTTAGAAACAAAATGAGGGCCTTGATCTGAATCAATAGTCTCTGGCAACATAAAACGTGGAATAATTTCCTTTAGTAAAATCTTTGCCACTGTCTGTGCAGTGTTGTTTCGACACGGGTATGCTTCAGGCCAACCTGTAAGTTGATCAACAATCACTAGCAAATATCTATAGCCATTTCTTCTTGGTAACTCTGCAAAGTCAATCTGAAGTTGTTGGAAGGGGTAAAAAGCCCATGCCTTGCCTCCCATTGGGTGTGGAGGTTTTGGTCCTGCTGGATTTAATGCTGCACAAACTGGGCATTGGGAAGCTGCTCTCTGGGTTTCAACATATAATCCAGGGGCAATTATCTGTCGAACCAAAAGATCTCCCAAAGCGCTTCCCCCTAGGTGCGTGGCTTTGTGAGCTGCAATTACTACATGTCTCAGTAAAGGCAGAGGAATTATGATTTGTCCTCCTGGTGTTTGCCACCACCCATCAGGTCTTTTTAATGCATTTGCCTCTATGGCTCTTTCTTCTTCCTTTGGGGAATAGACTGGTTTTAATTGTTCTAGTGATAAATTTGGTATTAAAGCTCCCTGTACATAACACAGCAGTGGATCTGTTTCTCCTGACAATGCTGCTTCCTTGGAAGCTTTATCAGCCAAATTATTTCCTTCTTCAAAAATGGATCTTTACAACGTCCATGAGCTGACACATGTATTATGGAAACTTCTTGTGGCAATAACAAAGACATAAGGAAACTTCGAATCTGTTCCCCATTCTGTATAGGCCTGCCATCACTTCCCATAAAACCTCGCTCTTTCCACAGAATGGCAAATGCATGAGCTGTTCCATACACATATTTGGAGTCTGTGTACAGATTTATTCTCCTCCCTCTCCATAATTTCAGTGCTTTTATAGCTGCATATAGTTCTGCTTGCTGGGCTGACCAATGTCCAGGTAACCTGCCTGTCCAGATTACTGAATCCTTTTTAACAACTGCTGCTCCTGTGTGACATTTGCCTTCATAGATGCGGCTTGAGCCATCCGCAAAAACATGTTCTGCCTCTGGGAGGGGGACATCTGACAATCTTGGACGTATGGATGTATCTCTTTCTAATACTTCCAAACAGTTGTGCAGAAGTTCCCCCTGTTCTGGCATGAGGGTGGCTGGATTTAAAGTGTTACAAACTGTTAGAGTCAAATTCTGTCTTCCTGTTAAAGCTTGCTCATACTCTGTATGGCGGGAGGGATTGAGGATTTTATCTGCTTTTGAGCCCAAGATTTTAGCAACATCATGGGGGCCTTGTATATCCAGAGGGGCTCCCATTACAATTTTCTCAGCCTTTTTCAACAATAAGGCCGCTGCTGCCACTGCGTGCATACATGATGGCCACCCTTTGGCCACGGGGTCCAGAATTTTAGAGTAGAAACCTATGGGTCTCCATGTTTCACCCCATTTCTGAGTCAGTACTCCTGAAGCTATGCCACCCTTTTCAGTAATGTACAGTCTATAGGGTTTCTGATCATTGGGCAAGGCGATCACTGGAGGCTGGCTTAGGGCCAATTTTAATTTTCTGAATGCTTTTTCCGTATCGCCATTCCACTTCCAATCTTTTAAGCCTATCTTTGTCAGGGATTCATAAAGTGCTTTGGCTTTCACTCCATATTCAGGGATCCATTGTCGGCAAAAGCCTGTCAGCCCCAAGAAGGCTCTTAGCTCCTTAGGATTCTTTGGCTGGGGCACTCTGATAATTGCCTCTCTTCTCTCATTACTAAGGGCACGGGATCCATACTTGATCTGATACCCCAAGAAAGTTACTTCAGGAAGGCAGCATTGCACCTTTTCCTTGGAAACTTTATATCCCTTTTCTCCCAGCTCTTTGAGCAAAGACACTGAACTTGCTTCACACTGTTCACGTGTATCACTGCATATCAGAATATCATCCACGTAAACCAGTAGGGGGCAGTGTTGAGGCCGAGCTCTCCAACTTTCCAAGTCTTTTAAAAGGGCCTTAGTAAATTTGGATGGGGATCCGAGGAATCCTTGGGGCAACACGGTCCAACTCATTTGGCATACCCTGCCTGTTTGGGGGTTCTCCCATTGAAATGCAAACAGATTTTGACTGTCTGGATGGAGAGGAATAGAGAAGAAGGCATCTTTTAAGTCCAAAACAGTGAAGTACTTGGACGTTGGGGGTATTTGAGTCAAAATGGTATGGGGGTTGGGCACCACAGGGTGGTCTCCTTCAACTATGCTGTTTACAAGTCTCAAGTCTTGCACTAGGCGATACTGCCCTGGTCGATTGGCTTTAGGTACTCCCATTATTGGCGTGTTATAGGGACATGTAGTTTCTTTCAGCCACCCATCTCGCAGAAACTGCTGTATTAAAGGCTGTAATCCTTGCCTAACTTCCTTCCTCAGTGGATACTGTCGAGTAGCCTGAGGTAAGCTTCCATACTTTAACCTTACTTTCACTGGCTCAGCATATTTAGCTCGAGCAGGATTCCCTTGAGCTGCCCATACATGGGAAGGGATCTCCTTTGGCAATGCTACCTGACCTCCATTACTTCCAGTTGGGCTGCTAAGTAGCATCTGATACATGGAAGTATAACACTTGGGAATGTGTACTTTCGTTTTGTCCTTTTCAAAGCTTATTTCAGCTTGCAGCTTGGTGAGAATGTCTCGCCCCAATGATGCTACTGGGCATTGAGGAGACACAAGAAACTGGTGTTCAATGACATCCTCTCCCACTTGGGTTAATTGTGGCCAGGTAAAATGTAGCTTTTGCTTCACCCCTCCTATTCCTTCAATCTGGGTGCGACAGGGGCTAATTATGTCAGGCTGGGCCCCCGGTAAAACAGAGTAAGTTGCTCCAGTATCCACAAGAGCATTATATTTTCGCCCCTTAACTTTAATGGGAATGGTTGGTTCTTGACTTCCCTGGGGCGGGCCTGACCTCCGTCAATCTGAATCCTCCTCATGTCCCATCAATCCAGCAATCCGAGTGTATGGTGGGCTTGGATCAGAGTTTGAGACCTTTTTAACTCCCTTCATATAATCATCATTGTCATCTTTATTCTCTGGCCTCTTTTGTTTACAATCTCGCGCCCAATGACCTCTGCGATGACATTTTGCACATTCGTCTTTTTCTAACCTTCTCCTTGGCCTATCTCCTACTTGCCTGTTCCTTTCTTTTGATTGTGTTCCCATGGCAACGGCTAGCATGGTACACTCCTTTTTCCATCTCTTCTCCCCCTCCTTTTTCTCCACTTGGTCCCTGTTCACATACACCTTGTATGCCACTTCCATTAATTGGGCTATTGGCATTGCCTGGGCGCCTGGCAACTTCTGAAGCTTTCTTCTAATATCTGGGGCTGCTTGGCCAATAAACATCGTGGCTATTAGCCGGGTGTTTTCAGGAAGCATGGGATCCATTTCACTATATTGCCGAAAGGCTGTGTAAAGCCTGTTCAAAAAGGAAGGAGGGTCTTCTGTAAGTCCCTGACGAACTTCATATAACTTATTAACATTCACTGTTCTTGGGACTGCATGGGTCAAGCCATGCATAATCAGGCGCTTATAAGTCTGTAAGGCCGGGGGTGAGCCATTACGACTATTCCATCTTGGGTCCTGATCAGGGAATGTATTAGCTACAGGCAATCCCCCTTGTTGGCCTGCTTCCACCTCTACTTGCCTTCTTGCCTGGCTTAATACCATGGACCTTTCTTCTGGCCCTAACAAGGTTTGTAGCAAAGTCTGTATATCTCCCCAAGTTGGATTATGGCTTGAGAAAATGGATTGGAATAAGGCAGTCATTTTTATAGGGTCCTCCCTCAGGGTGGGGGTCTGACTCTTCCAGTTAAATAGATCAGAAGTGGTAAAAGGTACATATACATATGCCTGGGGTGCACCAACAGGTGCAGCAGGATCCACCACTTCTCTCATAGGACATTCCAAGGTACCAAAACTTCTTTCCTGTTCCTGTTGCCGGGTGCGGGACCTAGTCTGTGGGCCCTGAAGTGTACGTTCACTTTCTTCATTAAGAAGGCTTTGCTCAAATTGGAGCTGCATCCTGTCTATTGGTTCTTGTATGGCACTTAGTCTCAATGGAGTAGCCAAAGTCTGTTCACCCTCTCTTATTGATCTCCTATATTCCAACAAAGCTGCAGGTGGGATAAACTTAGAGGTTGACTTTAATACTTGAGGAGTAGGTGTTGGTGTAGTGGGTGAAACAGGTACTGAGAGAACAGGTGTTGGTTGTGGCAATCGGGAAGCAGGAACTGCCTGGGGGGCAGAAACTGCTGGAACAGGCACTGCTTGATTGTAGGGCGGGGGACGGACTTGGAGAGTGTCCAATAATGGGTCCTCCTCAACAGGGAGGATAGGACAGGGTTTATTGGGCTTCTGACCACCTGATTTGGATATTAACATTACTTTGAAATTTTTATTCTCATGTTTGCATTCATACTCGAGCAACCACTGTGGCCTTGCTTCCACCATGTTTAACCAGATCTCAGCATATGCAGCTGAATCCACATAGCCACTTTCTCGAGTCTGTTTGCAAACGGCTTTCACTATATCTATTTTGAATGTTCCTTCTTTAGGCCAGCCTATGTCCCAGCTGGGCCATAACTTTTCACAACAGTCTCATTCCTTTGTCAGACACCATACCTTCCCCGTATCTTCCCATGAAGAATGGGTTCTTATGTTGCAACACTAAACCTAAAGGGGTCCCCCTGTTGGATGCTCCCACGCCCATTCTCGGGGTTTTCACCTGGTTGCTTCACAACCCTGACCCAGCAAGCACACACCACTTTTCTCGCTTCGTCTTTCTCCAGCCGCTTCCCTCGCGGTAGGCGGAAACGTGAATCCAGACTCCACGCTCACTTCGCAAGCACTTTTGCGTCTCAGTCACACACACGCACCGGGTCAGATGGGGATTCCACGTCCCACAGGATCCCTGGGCAGTGGCCTTTCCCTTACCTCCCTCTCTCACACGTTGGTAATGCTTACCAAAGTCCGTTGTGAGGGGCAATCCGCGTCCGGATGAGAGGCGTTGGTTTGTCTGAGTCTTTAATGGGAGCCCTCAATTAATACTCACGTGGTGTTAGCTCTCCGTCCGCCAGCCCTGGGGTCAGGCCAAAAGTGGCCTGGAGCGCTCTAACCCTCAGGTCTCCGGCACGGCCCTAACACCCGCAAGGTTAACCAGAGGACTCCTGGCTGCTAAGCTCGCCAGAACTGTTACACCAGAATTAAGGTTTGTTCCCGCTGGTTGAGGTCCAATATCAAACAACGGAGACTCAGAATTGCCAACCAAGGCCTTTTATTAACTATACGTTTGCAAACGGAGAGCCCACAGTAGACTCGTGTCAGTCTGTGAGGTCTGAAGCATTCATGATTCTTACAGGCAGTTATACACTCTGAGTTTCAAGCAGTTGGCAATACATGGACATTCCAAAGGTGGGAGGGAGTTCTACTCAGTTCCACTGTGCTTCACAGTAAAGATAAGGAATACTCCCTTACTCCCTGAATTATACTGTGTTCTTCTTACTGACTGCTTTGTGCTTACTATACAAGGTCGCTTTTAAACAATGATCAAAACTGAGAACTGAGCATCTCTTCTTAAAGCAGGCAGGAAACTAAAATCCATTCTTTCTATCAATCAATAATCTATCTTTTTATAACAGAAGGGTGTGCAAGTAGTGCCCCCCAGTGTGGAGGCTTGGACAAACATTGTGTTATGGAAAACCAAAGTCTGTGTGAAAGTACATATTTGGGAATGCCATCAGTGTAATCCTAAACACAATAAATAATATCAAACTTGCACATCACAAAATATTTTACGGTCATGTCCATAAGCACCAGGAGGGTAATCACCCAGGGGGTCTTAGTCCCTCTGCTTTTATGGGAGCAGGGTCCCTATGTCTCCAAGCATCCTACAATCTGCATGAAAAGGGAGTGTGTTAGTCACTGAGAAGAGTCTTCTAATATGCTTCCTTGCCTTTCCTGCTGATTGGAGCCAATCAGAGTGAAAGGGGGTGAGTCAGCCACTGAGAAGACTCTTCTCAGTTGCTAATGCTCTCCACTTACATGCTGATTGGCTCCTAGAGATGTTTGTTGTTGTGAGAGAATGCATTAACAAAGGTCTCATTCTTAATCCAGGAGCAAAAAAGGGTGTACGTGGCTGCAACTATCATGAAGGAACTCTGCACTTCTGAATTTTCAACTAAACAACTGATAAATACCTATGTAACTTTGTGTTTGCAGACTTATTATTAAGAATCACTTTCCATAATTGTAAGGAGGTATGTCCACACAAAAGCATCCCAGGCACCTAAATGAGGAGTGTGAGCAGCATAGGGACATAAGAAGGTGTCTTATACCAGGGGTTCCCAAACTTTTCTTCTACATAGACCACTTCAAAATTGCTGAGGGTCTGAAAGTATCTGAAAATTTACTATGGGCATATGCAAGTTAATTAACTCCCATTAGTGATAAGAGCAAGAATTTATAATTATTATTTTAATTAAAACAAGAGGCTTATCAGTACTTTGAAGAGGTTGTTGTTGTTACGTGCCTCCAAGTCGACTATGACTTATGGCGACCTTATGAATCAGCAACCTCCAAGAGCATCTGTCATGTACCACCCTGTTCAGATCTTGGAAGTTCAGGTCTGTGGCTTCCTTTATGGAATCAATCCATCTCTTGTTTGGCCTTCCTTTTTTTCTACTCCCTTCTGTTTTTCCCAGCATTATTGTTTTTTCTAGTGAATCATGTCTTCTCATTATGTGTCCAAAGTATGACAACCTCAGTTTCATCATTTTAGCTTCTAGTGACAGTTCTGGTTTAATTTGTTCTAACACCCAAATATTTGTCTTTTTTGCAGTCCATGGTATGCACAAAGCACTCCTCCACCACCACATTTCAAAGGAGTTGATTTTTCTCTTATCCGCTTTTTTCACTGTCCAACTTTCACATCCACACATAGAGATTGGGAATACCATGGTCTGAATGATCCTGACTTTAGTGTCCAGTGATACATCTTTGCATTTGAGGACCTTTTCTAGTTCTCTCATAACTGCCCTCCCCAGTCCTAGCCTTCTTCTGATTTCTTGACTATTGTCTCCATTTTGGTTAATGACTGTGCCAAGGTATTGATAATCCTTGACAAGTTAAATGTCCTCATTATCAACTTTAAAGTTACATAAATCTTCTGTTGTCATTACTTTAGTCTTCTTGACTTTCAGCTGTAGTCCTGCTTTTGTGCTTTCCTCTTTAACTTTCATCAGCATTCGTTTCAGATCATTACTGGTTTCTGCTAATAGTATTGTATCATCTACATATCTTAAATTACTGATATTTCTCCCTCAATTTTCACACCTCATCTTGGGTCAATCTCCCTTTCCACATGATGTGTTCTGCATATAGATTAAACAAATAGGATGATAAAATACACCCCTGTCTCACACCCTTTCTGATAGAGAACCAATTGGTTTCTCCATATTCTGTCCTTACACTAGCCTCTTGTCCAGAGTATAGGTTGTGCATCAGAACAGTCAGATACTGTGGTACCCCCATTTCTTTTAAAACCGTTCCATAGTTTTTTGTTATCTACACAATCAAAGACTTTGCTGTAATCTTTAAAACACAGGGTGATTTTCTTCTGAAATACCTTGGTCCATTCCATTATCCAGCGTATGCTTGCAATATGATCTCTGGTGCCTCTCCCCTTACTAAATCCAGCTTGGATTTTTTCCCCCCGGAGAGCCGGTTGTTAAATATTTACCAGCACACTACTGCTTGTAGGCATATACCGTTATGGGATTGGGTGTTGAGATAGATGGTTTCTTTGTGTCCCCCTCAAGCCTATGATCTTGTATCTGGAAGTTGGGAGATGTAAGCAAGAAACCTGCTCTACTGGTCAAACTAGTTTCCTTTGTTAATCTAACAGAGTGGCCAAGTCAGCCAAGTGAGCTAATGGGTTTGTCAACTGCTCCATTAACAGGCGAATAGACTTTAGCCCAGAGAAAGCCTGTTGTGATTGGAACTCTTTCTGGAGAGAGGCTGTCCTCCCTACCCTCCGTCCTGGAGGCAAGGAGACGCTTGTGTCATTTAGTCTCATCTTGGAGGTGAAACTAAAAAGACACAGAGAGAGGCCTGCTCCCTGTGTCTGTATCCCCAAAGCTATGGGCTTGGGGAACAGATCTGATGAATTCTTAATGCTGAGAATCCCTGCATCTTATGCTCAGGTTGTATGTGTAGATAAAAACCATATATTCTATAAGACACCACAGTCTCAGTTGACCTTCTTTCCAAGGAAACCAAACCCTTGGTAAGCACAGGAACTTCTGGAAGTCTTGTACCACTCAGAGATTGGGGTGGCACTTACCTAGACATTGTGTGGCTGGAGTGTAGCTTACTGTATAAAAGTAACAGCTACATCCATTGCTGCACCCACTTTTGCCTATGCTCCTGCCAACCCCTGGCACGCAGCGCTTGCAAGGTTGCCCATGAGTGGTCCTTTGGATTAAAAAGGTTCCCCACCCCTGCCCTATCTAGATCCACTATGTGTTATTTTTCAGTTATGATGATGCTAAAATATGATGGTAGTCTTAGAACTGGCTCATAGACAGACAGACAGACAGACAGACAGACAATCTGTTGATAATACCTTGGTGACAAATTTCAAAATATGAAAATAGCCAAGAATTTTGTTCTGTTTTTTAAAGCATCCCTTTCAAGGAAAGTGACACATTCAGTCTTCAGCCATTAAATAGCATTTTCCCTGATATTCTTTTGATTTGTCACTGATTTCAGATCCATCTTGTCACTGAAATGAATGGGAAGTCTTTGACATGACATAATCTAACACACTAGCGCTTCATAAATGCCCGATTATATGAAAGATAAATGCAAAACATGCAGCTCTGGCTGTGTGAGAGTGAACATTTGAAGGTGTGTGTTAAAAAGATCTTGACGAATCAGATACTGCCTGACAGAAACATCCTTCTCCCTTTACAGCCTTCCAGTGCTTGAGCTATGAAGACAAAGGTGAAGCAGCAACAAGTATTAAGGAAATACTATATTCTGAGTCCCTTGGTTTTGGAATGGCATAGTAACTTGGAGCATTTTTGCCAAAAGGTTTGCAAGGTGGACACCACTACATTCACTTGGCAGGATTGGTTCGTCACTGTATCTTTTTCAACAGCAAATGGCATGTCAGTAGCAGACAGCAGTGATTCAGCTGTCAGGAGGTCAGGTCACTGACACCACCCCACCATGCCATTCACTACTGTCAGCAACTGATAAAGTTTTAACATTATTTGGTAACAGTGAAACTCTCCATCGCAGGTGGGTAACTTGTGTCCTGGAACTACATGCAGCCCCCAACCATGTTATGTGACCCCTGGCCTGATGCCTCCTGAAGCCTTTCTTCTGTCCCATCAGACGGAATTCTGTTCCTTCTTAATCTCCCTAACTTCTTGAAGTGTCTCTTCCTCTCCACACACACACACACCAGAAGCTGCCTTATACCAAGCCAGACTGGTGCTCCAATTAGCTCAGTATTGTCTACACTGATTGTAGATTTCCATGGTTCAGACATGGGCCCTGTTCACACGTTACAGTCAACGAGTGTACAGTCTGTGTACCTGGGTACAGAAGTAGTCGGGCTGTACACTCGTAGTTATTCACATGTAATAGTCAACGAGTGTACAGTCTGTGTACCTGGGTACACAAGTAGCTGGGCTGTACACTCGTACAGTTATTCACATGTAACATTCAACAAGTGTACAGTCTATTATATACACATTTGCTGCTAGGGAAAGAAAATGGCTTCAATGACACTTATTAAATGCGCCATTGAAGCAATTCCCTTTTACTGGCAACAAGGCAAGGCATGCTGGGTTTGTTATACTTCCTGAAACTGTTTCTTGTCAAGGGGTGCATTCAATAGAAAGAGTGTTGGCAGAAACAGGAATGTAGTGTTACTCTTTTCATTTTTCCTGCAGATTCTTAAGTTTTTAAAATCAAAACACCAACTTTTAAAAAGAAAAGACTAACCTGTAACTATCATAATTATTAAAATATTGCATTTTTCATTGCCTGTTATTAGAGTATGTATGGGTTTTGATATAGGCTTTCATGGAACAATCTTATACAAGTCTAGAGTCCTATAGAGATCAATAGGACTTACTCATAGATAAATGTGTGAAAGTGCATACCTAAATATCTTGAATATTTATATATGAAAATATTTTGAGGGGGCTGCAACAAAACAAGCTGCTTAGAAGATTATGAACTGAAACTATTCTTCCAACATGGTACACCTGATTTTTTCTTGAGGATATCATGCGTTTTAATACACAAAACTACACTCAAAATATAAATGTGGGGAAAATTATTTATCAGTTGGGCTTCCCAGCCTACTGCTCCCACTGTAACATACTCTGTCCCCTGGAAAGCCTTTCCTGGTATTTGGGAAACAGGAAAGCTCTGGGCTGTGGTTTTTCAGTAGAAATGTTTGTAGCTCAGTATCAAAAAGGGACCATCAGTATCTCTTTTTATGATCTATGTCAGTGGTTCCCAACCTTTATGAGTACGGGACCCCCTTTATAAGCTCAATTTTTTTGTGACCTCCTCCCTCCAGGAAGGCAGCTTGGCTGCCAGGAAGGAAGGGGGAAAGCGGCCTTTCCTTGCAGCCTTGCTTCTTTTTGCTTCACAAAAAGCGCTCTCCTTCTGAGTAAGGACGTCATCAGCAGTGGTAGTGTGAGGAGATGGCAGTCAGTGGTAGTAATTCCCTCTTCTTTCTGGTAGCTCCACCTCAGCCTCCTTTGGTGTCTGCCATGTAATTTAGAGGCAGATGCCTGCCTTTGGTGCGCCTGGAAGACGCTCTGGCAGTTCAGCAAAACTCCTCCCTTCTCATTTGGAGCAAGGAGGAGGTGTCATCTGCAGCGGCAGTGGGGAGCAGTCCTTGCCTAGCTCTAGCTTCTCTGACAGAACACTTGCTTTTTTTAGGCAATCCTAACTCCACTTACCTGTGAGTAAGCCCCATTGAACTAAGTGAGACTTACTTCTGAGTAGACATTTTTAGAATTACAGTGCGAGCCCTCAGAATCTCTCCCCCTTCTCTCTCTTCACTAGCTTTCTGATTGCTCCTTCCTTCTGCCTTTCTCTCAAAATAGCAGTTTCTGAGCCCACAAGAGGCTTAAACTCCATTTAAGTTTGTAAAACAAACTTATTTTTTAAACCTAGCTCTAGCTTCCTGACAAGTCTCATTCACATTTTTAGTCACTCCATTTACCTGGGAGTAAGCCCCACTGAACTCAGTGGGATTTACTTCTGAGTAGACATTTTGCCTGCTTCCTTCCCCTCAGGCTTATTGCTAGCACACAGCAGCTCTGCTCCATTTACCTGGGAGTAAGCCCCACTGAACTCAGTGGGATTTACTTCTGAGTAGACATTTTTTCCTCCTTCCCTTGAAGCTCATTGCTCACACAGAAGCTCCGCTCCACTTACCTGGGAGTGAGCACCACTGAACTCAGTGGGATTTACTTCTGAGTAGATATTTTTAAAACTCAAATGTGAATCCTGCAAAGCTCTCTCCTCTCCATTTTTTCCCTCTGTCCTTTCCTCAAACTCACTCATTGCCAGCACACAGAAGCACTGCACTCAATGGGACTTACTTCTGAGTAGACCTTTTATAAATTGCAGTGAGTCCTTCAAAGCTCTGCCCCCCCCTCCTGTTTTTTGCCTCTTTCCTTCCCTCAAGCTCATTCGTTGCTTCAGGCTGGTCTCCCTTCCCTTCCCTTCCCTTGCCTCCATTTTAGCTTTATTCTTCTTTCCCGCTCCGTGGCTCCAGCAACTGAAGTTTCCTTGAGCCCGTTTCTGATTGGCTGCTGCTGCTTCTGCTGCTAGAACGCAGGCTCAGGCTGTCCCCGGGAGAAAAACTAATTGCTCACGATCAGCTTCACGTGTATAGCATGCAGGGAGAATCACCACGTGAGCAGAAGACGTCTTTTTTCAGGGTACCTGTACATGTGGTGATTTTTGAAATCACCAAGTGTAGACTCTTTCTCAAGAGCAGCTGTACCCAGGTACAGGAGGCTTCTCCCTGGGTACAGAGTAATGTGTGAATACCCCCAGAATCTCTCTCCCATCCCTACCTAGAGATACCAGGGGTTGAACCTGGGACTCTCTGCATGCAAGGCAGGTGCTCTACCACTGAGCTATAGCCCTTTGCCTGTTTTCTACGTAGTTTCAGAACAATATGAAGAGGCAGTATTTTAATTTATAAGAATGAATTGACTTTATTGGTTGTAAGGCTTAGGGAAAAAGAGGTTTTCTTCCCAGCTGGGTGTGTATGTATGTGATAAAGGAACTACTTTCATTTGCTTTTTGGAACTGTAGCTGTATTGGTCTGTTGTACTAAAAATAAAAATTCTCTATATTGTAAAGGGTATGTATAAGCAACACCACCAACCACTAGGTGGTGCTGTTCCATATTCTTAGTACTTAGTACACAGACCTAAGGTTCTGTGTCTTGTCTGTTGTTGTTGTGTGCTGTCTTGGAAACATACCTGTAAGTAACAGCTCTTACGCTGGAGGCTTGTGCTGTCAGTTTAACTGCCAGATTTCTATTCAAGTATCTTATTCTAAGCCAGTATTTCAACTAGGAGTAGCTGTTTCAATATGACAAAAGTCTTAATGCTGAAGAAGAAATTTGCTGACCGCTAAGATGGGCCTAGAATCATTGAGTATCTGGCTGATTTTGAGCTTTGTTCTCAGTGAATGAGTGGGCTGATGAGAAAGTATACCTGGCAGAAAGAATTCCTGGTAGTATTTCTAGAGGGTGATGCCAAATCATTTTACCAGCAGCTTCCCAGTACAGATCATGGCTCCTCCTCAGCTTGGTGCAAAAGCTGGATTGGCTCTGCCAGTGCATTTGTGCCACATCAACCTTCTTGCCACCTTGCCCCTTCCCAGTAAACAGCAGCAACTCAACTGTTAGGAGATACCACTACCTCACCATGCCATGCGCTACTGACATGCCATTTGCAGTTGATAAAGATACAGTGACCAACTAAACCTGCCATGTGAATGCAGTGGTGTCCACCTTGCAAATCTTTTGGCAAAAATATTCCAAGTTATTATCCCATTTTATAAACAGGAGACTCAGAAAATCCATTCCAATACTTACTGTAAATGTTTAAAAGGCCCTTGTGAGGTGTGCTTGGCTCTTGTGAATGGCAAGCTAGGAGGAGGTAAGACTACATGCTTGTTTATGTTATTTGAGAAGACTTTGACAGAGCCTTCCCTGCTGCTCCCTGTCCAGGTGATGAATTAAATGAAGCTGAATCTGTCCAGCCAAATGTGCAAGTGGCAATGCAGAGACGAACTTATGACCAATGGCAATCTGTGAAAGAATCATGTGTTGAAAGCCAATTTACAAATGCATTAATTTATAAATGCATTAACCTGCTGGTGGAATAAGATGCCATTTAGATAAACCAATGGACTATACAATATAGTTTACAATAAACAGAGTATAGATTGTGGAAGCAGCGATGGGTGTTTCCTTAAAGAGTCTGCTGTTATGCCCACCTCCAGAGTGACTATGACATCAGCATCCTTCCATGAACACCTTGCCATACTGGGGACTCAGCAGTTGGAGGAAGCTCAGGTACAAAGTTGGAATGGAGGAACCCATTATGGTCTGTCCCATCCCATTTCTGTGTGGATTCTAAAGGGAATGTCCTTTAAAATCTGCACAGAATTATAAATTTATTTTGTTTTTATTATTTGATTTATATCCCACCCTTTCTCCGAGCAGGAGGCCAGGGCGGCAAACAAAAGCACTAAACACTTTAAAACATCATTAAAAGAGACTTTAAAATACTTTAAAATTAAAACAAAACATCTTTAAAAACATTTTTTTAAAAAAGCTTTCAAAACATCTTTTTTTAAAAAAAGGTTAAAACATGTTGGGTTTTTTTAAAAAAAGGTTTAAAAACATATTAAAAAGCAATTCTAACACAGACGCAGACTGGGAAAACGTCTCAACTTAAAAGCTTGTTGAAAGAGGAAGGCCTTCAACAGACGCCAAAAGGATAACAGAGATGGCGCCTGTCTAATATTAAGGGGAGGGAATTCCACAGGGTAGGTGCCACCATACTAAAGGTCCGTTTCCTATGTTGTGCAGAATGGACCTCCTGATAAGATGGTATGTGCAGAAGGCCCTCTCCTGCAGAGCACAGTGATCGACTGGGTATATAAGGGGTAAGACGGTCTTTCAGGTATTCTGGTCCCAAGCTTTTTAGGGCATTGTACACCAAAACTAAAACGTTGAACTCGGCCCGGTAGTGAATGGGCAGTCAGTGCAATTCTTTCAGCAGTGGGGTGACATGTTGGCGATATCCTGCCCCAGTGAGCAGTCTCGCCGCTGCATTTTGCACCAGCTGCAGCTTCCAGACCAACCTCAAGGGCAGCCCCACATAGAGTGCATTACAGTAATCCAGCCTGGAGATTACCAGTACGTGGACAACAGTGGTCAGGTTATCCCAGACCAGAAACGGCCACAGCTGTATCAGCCAAAGTTGGTAAAAGGCACTCCTAGCCACTGAGGTCACCTGGGCCTCTAGCGACAAAGATGGATCCCGGAGCACCCACAGACTACAGACCTGCTCTTTCAGAGGGAATATGACCCTATCGAAAGCAGGCAATTGACCAATTATCTGAACTCAGGAACAACCAACCCACAGTGCCTCCATCTTGCTAGGATTCAGACTCAGTTTATTGGCCCTCATTCAGCCCACCACTGAGTCCAGCCAGTGGTCCAGGGCTTGTACAGCCTCTCCCTATTCAGATGTTAGAGAAATAGAGCTGGTTATCATCAGTGTACTGCTGACACCTCACCCCAAATCTCCTGAGGACTGCTCCGAAGGGCTTCATATAGATGCCAAACAGCATGGGGGACAAGATGATACTCTGTGGCACCCCACAGCACAACTGCCAGGGGGCCAAAAGACAATCACACAATGCTATTCTCTGAAAACCACCTTGGAGATACGATTGGAACCACTGTAAAACAGTGCCTCCAATACCCATCTCACCAAGTCAGCCCAGAAGGATACCATGGTCAATGGTATCAAAAGCTGCTGAGAGATGAAGTAAGAGTAACAGGGTCGTACTCCCCCTGTCCTTCTCCCAATAAAGGTCACCCATCAGGGCAACCAAGGCCGATTCAGTCCCATAACCAGGCCTGAACCCAGACTGGAATGGGTCAAGATAATCTGTTTCATCCAAGAGTACTTGCAATTGCTGCACCACAACCCACTCAATCACCTTCCCTAAGAAGAGGGTATTTGTGACCAGTCAGTAATTGTCGCAGACCAATAGGTCCAGGGTGGGCTTTTTCAGGAGTGGTCAGATCACAGTCTCTTTTAGGGTAGCTGGAATCACCCCCTCCTGCAATGAGGCATTAACCACACTCTGGATCCACTCGGTCAAACTCTCTTGGCAAGCTTTAATAAGCCAAGAAGGGCAAGAGTTGAGAGGACACGATGCTGTCCGCATCATCGCAAGCACCTTGTCTACACCATCAGGCCGCATCAACTGAAACTGTTCCCAAGAAGTTGCAGCAGATGTTGCACTGGATACCTCTTTGGGGACTACAGTAGATGAGGATGGGGAATCAAGACTGCTATGGAGGTGAGCAACTTTACCCTCAAAGTGCCTTGCAAACAATTCACAGTGGGCCTCCAAAGGGTCTAAAACTCCATTTCCTGGAGTTGATATCAACAGACAATACAGAAAAGCTCCACTGGACAGCTACTTGAGGATGTGATGGAGGCAGAGAAGTGGGCCTTCTTTGCCACCCTCACCGCCCCACAGTAGGCACGGTTATGATGTTTTACTCATGCCCGATCAGCCTCACAGCGCAGTAGCCATTGTCCAGTCTGTTTCATTGCTTTTAGCTCACTGGTGTACCAAGGTGCAAACCGGGCTCCACAATGTCAGAGAGGGGGATTGTGGGCAACCATGTAAAGAGCCCGACGCACCTTGCTGTTCCACAGCGTGACAAGGGCTTCAACAGGATTACCTGTTCTATCTACTGGGAACTCCCCCAGGGCATTCAGGAATCCTGTGGATTCCATTAGTCTCTGGGGGTGGACCATCTTAATCTGTCCACCACCCCTGCAGGAAAGGATTGGAGCCACAAGTCTAAACTTTACCAGGAAGTGGTCTGACCATTACAATGGGGTGATGTCCATTCCCCGATCTCCAGACCACCCTTTCCTCCATCTGGAGCAAAAACCAAGTTAAGGGTGTGCCCTGCCCTATGTGTTGGACCAGTGATAACTTGAGACAGCCCCATGATTGTCATGGGGGCCATGATGTCCCGAGCCAGAACTGGAGGCAGCCTCAGCATGGACATTGAAATCACCCAGCACTATCATTCTGGGCTCCTCCAGTAACACAGCCGAGATGGCCTCCACCAGCTCAGGCAGAGAAGCTGCCGGGCAGCAGTGTGGAGGGTACACCAGCAGCAACTCTAGTTTACTGTCTCCTTTGCCCGACACCAGGTGCAGGCCCTCACAGCCAGCTCCAAGACAGAGTGGTTTCCTGGTGACAGAAATGGAAGTTCTGCAGACCACAGCAACTCCTCCCATCCCTGCAGCCTGCTGGTGTTGCACCGAGTATCCAGGTGGGCAAAGCTGGGTCAGATCAGCTCTCCCCAGCTCATCCACCCAGGTCTCAGTAACGCACACCAAATCGGCACCTTCATCCATGATCAAATCATGGATGAGTGTGGTCTTACTATGTACCAATCTGATAAGATTACTTAGATATAGGATAAGAGTACTTATAAGGTTACAAAATTATCAAGGGATGCTGGGTAAAATTTATAAGATGAGAGCTTTCTGAAACATCAAGAAACTGATATCTGGACAAATAGGGAAGTAGATTTGGCTAAAAATATACCTGATAAAATTTGGAAGTGAATGTGGGATAAAATTTACACCTAGCTCTGTATATGAACCTGAAAGACAATTATTAAAATTAGTTACAAAATGGTACCTAGCACCTAAGAGACTGAATAAAATATATCCTAACTTAAATGTCTACTGTTGGAGATGTAATTCCTCGAATGCAGACATTTACCATAGTTTTGAACTTGTCCTAAAAGTAAAGTATACTGGCACCAGATATTAGAGGAGATAAATAAGATCTCAGGATAAGCGATTCCAAAGGACCCCCAAATAGTATTATTTGGGTATATCAAGGAAATATTTTTGAAAGGAAGATCAAGAAATGGTCACTCATTTACTTACTGCATCAGGAATTACCATGGTTAAATCATGGAAAAAGCCAGAGGCTCCAAAAATAGAAGAATGGTTAAGTAAAATCTGGGATATTGCCCAAATGATTAAATTCACAAATATAATATAATTAGGATTAGGGAAACAAAATGATTTTTATTGAAAAATGGAGTTTGTTTCCTATTGGAATGAGAAGGCAGAATGAAGAAAGCCTTATATGCTATTGGGAGAAATATAAAATGAATAATCTTAGATAGTTTTCTTCGTAGTATTTATACTGCTTATCCTGTTAAATGTATATATATTTAGCAATATGTTTTAATTATTTATATCTGTATAGGTATACATATTCTCTCTATATATACTGTATATATATTCTTTACTCATATTTAAGCATTTTTTTAAAAAAAAAGTACTTATGAGGTGGTCCAAGAGCTCCAGCACTTCCCCTGTCTGTTTTTATAAAAATATAAATTTTTTATATAAAAATCATATTTAAAAGTTCCAGGAATCATCCAGCTGGTCACAGTCTGGAGTGGCTAGTGCATATGGCTTCTTGTCACTACACACTTTGAATAAAACAGAGCAGTGGACTTGAGGATGCTCCACCGCTATCAGAGGGACTTGTACAGAAAAAAAACTGGCTGCCCCATGTAAACAATCAAACTTTTTAATGTGCAGAATTGAATGAAATTGCAAAGTTGCCGCTTCTGAAGATATGAATCCTGCCAAATTTCAGAAATATGCCTATAGTGGTTTACCTGCAAAGGCAGCCATTATAAGGTGGGTAAAAAAAAAGAAAGAATGCCTTTATATCCCCTGGTGTTTTATGGGCAATTGGTCTGACAATTACAGACATGAGAGAAGTATTCCTTGATAAGAGACCTGCCACCTTGAATAGATTCAGGGTCATTTGTGCTAGAGACCTTTAAAGTTGGATTTGGGGTGGAAAGAACTAAATTGTATACAATAAATAAAGCACTTTGTTACTGTACCAAAGCAATTATTTATTTATACTAATTTATACTAATTTATCACATTAATACCCCAGCTTTTCATCCAAGAAACTCAAGGCTGTGTTTGTGTTTGTGTGTCCATACTTACCCCATGGAAATAAATTTGCACAGACCTGCTCAAACATGACATCATTTTTTCCTCATTGTAATTGTAATGGATCTGCAGCCAAGGCTGTTGCTCCCCTGGGGGATACCCAGGCCCTGGGTATGAAAGTGTGCCCCCCTTTCATGCTTGGACCCTCATTGGGCCCTGCAGGAACAAGACATGCATTTCATGTCTAATTTATTGGCATATTCATGGGTGAAATTGTGCAGATATTTTCAGGAAAAAAACATAAAAGAAACAAACCTGCAAGGAAGTATAGGCAAATTTGAAAAAGAAGTGCACATAACAACACAGTGAAGTCTAAGTGTGAAATGAAATGTGACCAGAATGTTAGTCCATATATATTCTGAGGTTTGTAACTCATTAGATGTGGTAAATTCTGGAAAGTGTACTAAAAGACCAGGGGGAGGGGGAGATAACAGTTAAAATCACCCATGCATGCTTGGACTACTTTTAACTTGGACATGTGAATACATTGGATTCCTCTTGGGCATGACTGTGGGCAGCAATGGCACAAGAAAAAAAAACGGGGGTGGGGAGACACTAGAACAGACTTTTTTGGGGAGAGGCACAGAAGAGGCAAAGTATATTTCTAGGTGGGTGAAATATACTAGGTGGGGGTGAGCTCCTTGTTTGAGGGGCGCTTGCCCCCCTTTGGCACCGCCACTAACTGTTGATAGGAAACGGGAACATCAGGGAAAAGGCTGCACTGTTAGGAAAATCGCAGTGCTTTAATATTGGCTGCCTGACCAACTTAAATTCAGGTGGCTGTGATATGCACTTACCGCTACAACAAAAGACTGCACTTTTGGAATGTGCAGAGCTCTCCACTATACATCCAGGTGCATATTCAACAGTGCTGGATTTAGGAACAAGCCAAGTAAGCCATGGCTTAGGGCGTCACATTATGAGGGGCCTGTAAATATGTTGGAGATAACTAAGAAGTTTTAATATAATTGAAATAGCTTTGGCTTAAATAACCTTTCATATAAAATCCACCATCAAAATTCTGAACCCTGCCCTCCATAAGAGGAGACAGTGGGAGCTAGCCTACCAACATGTTCTGAAGGACTGTTCCACATCAGGCATCATTTCTGCTAATCCCTCCTAGCTACTTTCCCACCATTTTTTCTTCTCTTAATTTTTTTATGATATGGAACCTCTGGAACTTGATGTGGCTTAGGGCCTCATGTCTTAATCCGGCCCTTATATTCAAGTCCCATATTTGCTTAGTAATGAGGTATGTTACTTTAAGCCTCAAGTGAATAACTTTCAGTAGCATTTTACTTGATGAGAAATCTTGATTATGGGTTAAGGTGAAGCATTGAAAGGTCCAATCTATCTCACCAAGAAGCCAGCTGTTGATGGCTTTCCCATCTCACATCTCTACTACCCTAGAAAGGTTATGTGTATCATGCTTAGAATCAAATTAAAGAAAAACAATTGCATCCCATGACTAAAAATGGTAGTTGGGAATGATAATGTCCCCTGGTTATATCAAAATTTTCATCAAATCTACTTATCACTGCTCTGTACTGGAGTCTAGTTGCTTACTGGGAAGCAGTGAATAAATTACAAAGGCTACGTGTCAGGAAATCATAACAAAAACTCTGCAGAAACATCAGGAAAACATAACAGAAACGATGCACAAAAAGATTAGATCACAGTGTCTGTTCCAAAAAAGGGTTTCTTATTTTTCCTTCTAGGTAGGTTTGCAAAGTGTAAAAGCACATAATATGCAGTTACTGAAACAGAAGACATATTTCCTCTGTGGAACTGCTTCCAAATCATATTAGAACAGTCTGAACAGCAGAAGCACATGTCCAGAAACCTACACAATCAAGAGACAGCTGCAGTGTGTGAGAGGCATATGATGTATTTATCTTTATCTTGTGAGAATAGGGACAGAAACAGATAGATGTGCCCAGGAGGCTAAGCAGAACTGATGTCTTATAGCAGAGAGAACAAGCAGATGGGTTAAAGTTTTGTGGACAATTACATGGGAACAATGGGTAAAAATAGCAAGGAAGGGATAAGATGCAGCTGCAGTTCATAACAACAAATTATGCTGGGAAGTGCAATCCCATGTTACCTGAATGAATTTGTTCAACTGGTTAATGCAGTGTTGCACTGCTGGTACAGCGTAGCCTAATGAGTGGCAGTATTACAGCAGCCTGCTGATTGATATACAGATAGGAACATTCATTTCTTGGTGAATCCCCCCCCCCATGTTCTTTAATCAAATGAAGCTGTTTTTAATTGTTGAGATCATGGTTATGCTGAGGATCTTTTCCTAATGCTCTGAACAATATTTCAGTGTCTTGAACCACTGAAAATCTGCAAGTTGCACACTGGATCACAGCTATATGGTTTCTTTGAAGCCTCTTGCTATTTTACTTCTAAGCATTTTACTCCCTCCTTTTAACAGGTTTGTTGCAGTTTTCTTTAGACTTCTTCAAGTGACTTTCCCTCATCAGCTAGATGTCTGAATTTATTCTGTTTCTTCCCCTGTAGCGCCCTCCTCAGGAGATTTATGGAATTACCCTTCCATCATCCCATCACCAATGTTGCTGCAGCTTGCCTTGACAAGGCTGGGGTGAGGCAGGACAATGGTGAGGTCAGGTTGGTGTGAACACACCAGTGGGGTTACCAGACGGCTCCAAATCCAATGATGATTTGTCTTCACAGTCCTGACCTTGCTGCTCCCCTGCCCTAGCCCTGTCCAGGTAAGCTGTGATGGGAAGGTAGCTCCACAGCTCTGCCCCATCTCATTGTCTGCTACTAGTAGCAATGCATGCTACTGGTAGCAAGGCCTAGAAACTGCAGTTAGTCCTCTAAAATATAACAGACAGGCTGTTAACTGGGAATGGATGCTGAGATCATATCTCACCAGAGCGTAAACAGCTGCACTGGCTCCTGATCGATTTCTGGGTACAATCCAAAGTGCTGGTACTTCTTTCAAAGTCCTGTATGACTGGGGACTGTGGTATCTGAAAGATCACCTGCCTCTGCATCAGTCTGCTCATATGTTATGACCTTCCTTATGTGTCCCCACTATCTGAGATGAGGTGAATGTCAATGAGAGAGAAGGGCTCTTTGGTGGTGGCACCTCATTTGTGGAATATTCTCCCCTGGCACCTAGTGAAAGCTTTTAAAAAACAAATCGCCAGGCTTTTAAGCAATGTTAGTCTCTGCTGAAATTAATTTTATACTGTTTTTATATGCTGTTTATTAATTTAGATAGTGGCATACGTTTATTGATTGTATTATTGTAAAGCTAACATGAATATAATTTTTGATGTGCAGTCAATGAGAATACTATGTTTGGTGGCATTGAAAGTTGCTGTTTCAGGGGAATCAAAAAGAGTCATGCTGCCTGTCTCCATGTCCTGGTGCAGATCACTCATTAGGATGATCAAGACAGTGTTTGTTCCAAACTCAGTTCAGAAGACAGACTGGAATAAATCTAAGTAACCTGTTTAATCCAGGAAACCCTGGACTCAGAAGAGATCTCATACTTGAATATCCTTCCCAAGTAAGGGAGGTCTGACACAGAATAGTTGTTAAGACCAGCAGAATCCATTTAGAATGGGTCCCACCACAGCTTGTTTTCAAGCTGTGGAAGCCACCCTTGACCACCACCTTCAAGATCAGGCTAGACAGCTCTCTTCTGGCAACCTTCATCAGCAGTGGAATGTATGTGGGTGTTAGACACATATGAATCATGAGTTCTGAGCACACATATGTAGAACTATTATTGTGTGATCATATTGCAGAGTAGGGGCATGTGGTCTGATTGGGGAGGATGTGGTAATGAATCAAGAATTGTATAGCCGTCTGGAGATGGTTGGAGAAGATGTGGGTAGAGACTCTGTGTCCAGCCTATGCTTCATGGAAACATTGTCAGTGAGATGAGTATTAAATTCTCACAAAATAAAAACGAACACATGGTAAAGTGCCACTGCTGATATTGTTGGCATTCACAGAGCCAGCAGTTGGCCTCACAAAGTGGTAAGAAAGGGTTAAGCAACTCCCAGGCAGAGCCAGGGACATAACGCGGCTCAGGTTGCTGCAATCAAACAGCTGCAGATACTAATGAGCTCAAGGCCCATAAAACAGCAGGAGAAAATGTGTGTGGTGTGGGGGAAATTTGGAAGGAGTTATCTGTGAGCGGAGGCTATCGAAACTGTTGCTGTCGGGGACTGTTGCTGCTGTGTATGCTGTATGCTGTATGCTGTATGCTGTATGCTGTATGCTGTATGCTGTATGCTGTATGCTGTATGCTGTATGCTGTATGCTGTATGCTGTATGCTGTATGCTGTAGGCACCAGTAAAGTATTATTTGCACTTAGACTGCTGTTTATTATTGCTACTACCCTGTGTCTTGCACTACCACAAAAACTTCTGCCAACAATGGGTTACGGGCCCAGGCTGTGGTTTGTGAAAGCACAGTGGTGAAAGTAAAGCAAGTGCAGTGTGCAAGAACGAAGGCAGTGAGAGGCAATGATGTCGTCGTATGCATCATTGTTGCCCCTGGAGAGGCTCAATGACTCCAATTATGCCAACTGGAAGGTCCGAATGGAGATGTACCTACGCAGAGAGGGAGTGTGGTGTGTGTCAGCTCTACACTGCGTCAGCAGTGCCGGTGGGGGGCTGGAAATTCCTGGGTGGTTGGCAGGGAAGCAAAGTCCTTAGCCGGCAGTCTGGTCATAAATCTGCCAGGTCTAGGAGGAGGGGAGCTGATAAGGGCCAGGCTTGTCCGAAGCGTACTTGCCGAGTCAGGAGTCCGGAAGTGAGGTCAGTAGAGGTCCGGGATCAAGTGCCAAGGGGTCAGTCCGAAAGAGGGTGCCAGGAAACTAGGAACACACAAGCCACGCCTGACGTTGCAGTCAGCAACAAGCTGCAGCCAAGGTGTGCCTTATAAAGAGCAAGGTTGACAGCAGGTGTGAGTCCTCAGCGTTTGGGCCTGAAGGAGACAGGCCTGCCTCTCTTCTGCCTGACCTTCTGCTGTCTACGTTCTGCAGGTGAGGGGGGAGTATCCTGTTCACTGTCTGTGTCTGGCTGCAGGGCCTCTGCTGTCCCTGGGGTGCTCTGCAGCTGAGGGGCAGAAGGAGCTGGATTCTCAGGAGGCTCCTCCGTGTCTCCTGCTGCTCCTGGGTCTGCTGCTGTTACTCCCGAGTCGTCCTCATCTGAGGAGTCCTCTGAAGGGGGCATGACAGTGTGTCATTGACAGGCTTCACCCCACGGATCCACCCTCTGCTGAATGGCTTCGTATGGATTAGAAAGCCAAGGCCTGCGTAATCTTAGGACTACAGGACAGCCAGCTGCTCCACGTAAGAAATCAACAAACTGCAAAAGAAGTTTGGCAAACCCTGAAGGACGTACATATAAAGAAAACAGCGGGGAGCAAGATTCGAATTGCTAGAAAGCTGTTTCAACTGCGTCACAAAGAAGGGGTTCCAATGCATGAACATTTACAAACTGTAAGCATCCTGTTTTCGGAGCTGCAGGAGAGAGACGTGACATATTTTCCTCAGCAACAGGTGTACTTACTGCTATCAACCTTGGACGACACATGGAATGCGTTGGTCTGCGCTTTAGAGACACTTGATGAAAATAATCTTACTCTAGAGTATGTAAAAGGAAAACTCCTGGAGGAATGGGAGCGCAGAAGAGAACAGACACCAACCACCAGCTATCCAGAGCCAAAAGAAGCAAGAGGGAAAGCACCTGCTGTGAAACTATGCTACACATGCAGCTCAGATCAACATCTAAGAAAACATTGCACAAAGAGGAAGAACAAACAGCCAAAGGAACTCTACCAAGTGCGTGTAGTAAGAGCAGGAAAGGACTCCAACCAAGCTGAAGAAGAAACGTTATGGGCAATAGACTCTGGGGCGAGCCATTGTATTGCAACATGTAAAACTCTCTTTCAAACATTAACCCCTGCATGTGAAAGCATCACCTTGGCAGATGGAAAAACCATAGAGGTAAAAGGGAGGGGCACGTTGTATATGTCTTGTCTCAATACTCTATTAACAAACGTTTTATTCGTGCCTCAGCTTGAATCAAATATACTGTCTGTTATGAGGTTAAACAAAATGGGCTATGATGTAAACTTTTCAAAAGGGGTGTGTGAGATAAAGAAATGTGGGAAACTTGCTGCTCGAGGCACTATGAGAAATTCCCTATATGTAATTGCAAAACCCCCAGAAAGAAATGCAAATGTAATAACAAACAAACCACCCCATAATGAATGCATTCATATATATCATAGAAGACTGGGGCATGCTTGTTATACAACCTTAGCAGAAACGCCCAAGCACAGCTTAGACGTAAAATACAAGAGCTGTGAGAATTATGTGGATTGTAACATCTGTAGGGAACATAAATCAATTGCAGCGCCCACTGAGAAAACAAGTATAAAAGTGTCAAAGGGGTTTGAGCTACTCCACATGGATTTGGCCGGTCCGTTCCGGAAATCCAAAGGCAGAGCCAGGTTTTACCTAATACTGGTTGATGCCTATACAAGATATGGCTTTGTATATTTGTTAAAACACAAAGCAGAAGCTGCTGCGAAAATTAAAAGCTTTATCAAATGGGTTGAGAATAAGTTTGATAAAAAAGTGGCTCAACTGTACTCGGACCGAGGAGGTGAATTCTTGTCAAAAGGGCTGCAAAACTTTTTGATTGAGAAAGGGATAAAACATTCCCTGACAGCTCCCTTTTCACCCTCTCAGAACGGTTTGGCGGAACGCCGAAATCGACACTTACAGGAAATGTCACTTGCAATGCTTAATGACTCTGTATTACCCTCAGTGTTTTGGGCTGAAAGCCTAATGTATGCAAACTATGTTCAGAACAGGCTTTATATGAAGGCAGTCAATTGCAGTCCATACGAAATGTTATATGGATGTAAACCAAAGCTAAACCACATTCGAGTGTTTGGCACGACCTGTTGGGCTAACATACCAAAAGCCCAAAGAAAAGGTAAATTAGCTGCAAGAGCACTGAAGGGAAACCTAATAGGCTATCAAAGCGGGACGTACAGAGTGTGGGTGCCTGGCAAACAAAGGGTTATTGTCAGTAGGAGTGTTTATGCAAATGATAAAGCATGGGGAGACACAGAGCACTCAGACATGATAGATCTAGGAAGCACAGCTTCACAAGACAGCACAGTAAAACCTCAAGCGCTCAGTGAAGCAGAAAAAGAAAGCAAACCTGCCATAATTAAACAGGAATGTGCAGAAGCTGACTCGGCTGATAACAGAGAGCCGACAAGCAGCACAGAGGCCAGAGCAGAACAGAGTAGAGCAGAGCAACAGCAAGAAAGCCCAGAGCAAGAAACAGGACCACGCCGGTCACAAAGGTCCAATTTCGGGCAACCACCAGAAAGATTTACAGTGTCTGTTATAAAAGAGAGTGAGGGTAATATAGAGCCCAAAACCTATGCAGAAATGCAAACATTACCTAGCATAGACAAAGGAAAAAGGCAAGCAGCCACACATAAAAACGTACCTACCCCTGTAACAAAGAAAACACATACACCAGAGGAAGATGAATGGACGGAACAGGACTATAGAAATTGGTTTATAATGTTGGATGGGGGACGGGACTGGATCGACCGCATAGAAGACAATGTCTAAAACTTGTGTCTAAAACCCCTGTAAATGTACCCGTGTTGTGTAAATTGAACCGTCAATGACAATGTAACCATGTGTACATGTATATAAGTGAACTGCAACATGCATGAATGTATTGTATTGAAATATACCACTGTATAGAAAATGTATAGAAACGTAACCACACCCTGATGTATATGGCTAAATGCTTTGTTGTGTTTGTGATGCGAAGTGGGGACTGTTGGCATTCACAGAGCCAGCAGTTGGCCTCACAAAGTGGTAAGAAAGGGTTAAGCAACTCCCAGGCAGAGCCAGGGACATAACGCGGCTCAGGTTGCTGCAATCAAACAGCTGCAGATACTAATGAGCTCAAGGCCCATAAAACAGCAGGAGAAAATGTGTGTGGTGTGGGGGAAATTTGGAAGGAGTTATCTGTGAGCGGAGGCTATCGAAACTGTTGCTGCCGGGGACTGTTGCTGCCGTGTATGCTGTATGCTGAACGCACCAGTAAAGTATTCTTTGGACTTAGACTGCTGTTTATTATTGCTACTACCCTGTGTCTTGCACTACCACAAAAACTTCCACCAACAGATATATCCAGCCATCTGCTGGTTCAATTTCCCATGATTCACCAACTTTGCAAGTTTGCAATCCCTACTGAAAACCAAGCACACAATTTCAAATTTGCAATCATGGTGTCAAGCAGTGCGAGCAGTCTGAAATTTGCAAATGAAGAGGGCCTATATAAATGTACCAGATTTGGATATATTATTTTGATAGAAGAAAGTAGGGGCAGTGCTTTCAAAAGTTTGGATTTTAGTCTAGAATTGTAGATATAGTCATAGCTCATGCTCATACATCCCTTAAGTATTCATTTCATGACCCACAATGGTAGTTTTTAAAAACCCTTCTGAGGTGGCTCAAGCAATTTACCACTGTCCAGTTCTGAGGCCTTATTCAGCAATTAGCTTTACCAGAGGACCACCTTGAAAACAGATCTGGAACACAAGACCCCATTGCCTGCCTTGGGTTGTGTCAACAGGAGATGTAGGGGGTCAGGTGAGGAAGGTAAACTGAACTGAGTGTGCAAACAGAATCTACCAGCTGAACCTCTGAACCGCCATTTTCTTGTGCCTTTAGCATGTCTTGGTTCTGTTGAGTATGGAAATATTACTGACTTGATATAAAGTAGATATCGGTTTATTTCCCGATGACCTGACCCTAAACATTCCAGTGGCTAAGTGAATAAAAGCCTGATTGAACTGGAAATGTTCTTCCCTCCCATTTCCTTCTGCATATCTATACTCAATGTCTTGTATAATGTTACCAACTGTATCACAAAAGAATGCCTATGCTTCATTTACATGGTTGTAGACCTTGACATGCATACTCTTACAAATGTAGAAAATGTAACCTGAGTGTATTCTTGGTTTAATGATCCCACTTGTAACTGAACCTCCCCTGCTCCTATCTATCCTTTGTTCCTCTGACTCTGAGCGCTTATCTCAAGGTCGTATAAACTATGCAAGTCTATGTCTGAAAGAAGGCAAGATGTTCCTGGCTTTGTTATCCTGAGCACCCCTTTTTCCATATCTAAGGTTACTATGTCTAGCAATGTTTTTCTATTCTTTATGACGTCTGCTCCCCATTTTGTAACCGTTGAAAAAACTATATAAATCTCCTGTGTATCAATAAACGGGGTTCCCACTTCTGAAAGGCAATTCGCTCACAGGTCTTGGGACCCCTTTGCAAAGGTAATATTGTGTGTTATTTCCTGGCCTCTGGCAATAGGTTCTTGCTCTCAACTCTGCACCTGCCCGGGTGTATGTGAGCTGAGTAGACAGTGACAGCTTGCGTGTTGGGTTTGGACCTAACAATTGGGGGCTCGTCCGGGATCTCCTGTGTGAACCTCGTGCTGCTGGTGTGTTTCTCCCCTCTTGACAACAGGCACCATGAGAGATATTAGCTCGGTTGTCGGTGGTGGGGAATTGATTGACAGCACGTGGGTAAAGCAGCAGTTGAGAAATCTTTGCCAGACGCTATGGGGCAAAAAGGGAGCGTACCGGTGGAGGACAGCCCTTTGGGAGTAATGTGTAAATTGTGGGAGGAGAAAAAGTTGCTGGTGTTGAAGGGCATGAAGAAGAAAAGGATGATTGAGCTCTGCGTGGAGGTGTGGCTGCGGACAACTGCAGTTTTGGCCCCGGGTGAAAGGTGCCCGAGAGATGGTTCCTTTGAAGCCGCTCCGTTACAGGGAGTTAGGAGGCGGATTGAGGTAAACCACCCAGATCCAATAGATTTCTTGCTCCTGTGGCAAACAGGGGTGCAGAAATGGAAAGGGTTTACAGTTATGGCAGTAAGATCTCTGACCAGTGAGGACCCCCCTCCCAGTTATTTTGCTGATGATGAATCAGATAGAGGAATGATTTTAAGTCGTTCCATTATACCTTCTGCCCCGCTTCCACCTCACAACCCCGGAGGAGGAACTCCTCAGGCAAGGCATGAAGACTTCTCTCCTGACTCAGATGATGAGCCGGGAAAAAAGGAAAAGGAGGAGGAGGCCTCAGGGGAAATGGTCACGCGCAAGCGAAAAGAAGAAGAGAGAAAAAGAAAGGAGAAGGAACGGGAATTAGATCTGCTCCTAACTACGGAGTTGCCTTTGATTGTGTGCGACCAACCATATCTGGATACTGCCGGACAGGTCCAGCATACTGAGGTGGTCGAGCACAAAACTTGGCTTGAATGGGATTTTAAGGAATGGAGCAAGTTAGCTGGAACTTTTGGAGAACAACCAAGAAGAATAAGGGAATTGTTAAGCAGATTGTTTGAGAGCCACAATCCCACGTATGGGGATGTGGAGCATCTGCTTAGGAGGGTTTTAACTGGAGAAGAGCGTAGTAGATTGTGGGCATTGGAGGCTGCATGGGCGGCAGAATCTTTGGCACGAACAGCCTGGGCATCCAGAGCACAAGCGCCGGCAGCTTGGAGTGCGGGGGACTGGACACAGCCCCGCCGCACTCAGTTGCAGGCCGATAGGGAAAGGATTTTGGGATATCTGAGACAAATGTCACAGAAGCCCCCCAACCAAGCAAATTTTATGGCCATTAAGCAAGAAGCTAGCGAATCCCCAAGGCAATTTTGGACGTGCCTGTTGAAGGGAGCACGTAGCTTCACTAATTTGGATCCAGAAAAGGTACAAGATCATCCTACCTTGATTTCTTCATTTGTCCATCAGGCGCAACTGCATGTTCGTGACTATTTTTTAAATTACTGGCCAGGATGGGGGGGGGGAAGCTGTGACAGTGATCTTAGAGGTAGCGGATTTTATTTGGGATAAGGAGAAAGAACAAAGTAAGAAAAAGGAGAAAAAGGAGGATTTTCAGATGTTGGCACTGGCAATTCGAGGCGTGCCACCAGGTAGAGGTTTTCGAGGCAGAGGGAGAGGATTCCCAAGGGGGCCTCAGGCAGGAGATCAAAGAGAAAGGAGACAATTGCACCAGTCCTGGCAAGGGGATTGAGCGTGCTACCAATGTGGAGATTTTACTCATTTTAAACGAGATTGCCCGTGGAGATCGGGAAACTCCGATCAATCTCAACAATACTCTAATACTTCATATTCAGATTTTTCAGGTGCGCCTGTAGATTTTTCTCCCCCACCACCTCCAGTGTAGCAGCAGGCGGCACAGCAGCAGATGCCAGCTGCGTGGGCGCAGTATAATCGCCAGCTGCCTGCCCCCCAATGACTAAGCATGGAGGAGGGCAATGCGCATGCTACGGGATTAATGAATCTTATGTCTTTAGCTGGACTTTTTCTTTCTTTGTCTTCCCCCACCTTGGAACCACGGCTTTCCCTTAACATACAGGGTATCGATATGTCATTCTTGATTGATACAGGAGCCACCTACTCCCTGGTTAATATTGCACTGCAGAATGGCTGAGTAAGGACGTGAAGCTAACCATGGAAGTGGATGGAAATCCTACTTCAATGTGCCTTACCTCTCCCTTGACTGTTACTTACAAAAACAGAACTTTTAATCATGTCTTTTTATATTCCGCTTCTTGCCCCATTCCTCTGATGGGGCGTGATATGTTATGTAAACTTGAGGCCACTTTAACCTGCACTCCTGAGGGGGTAGGGTTATTAATGAATGTGCTAGGATCATCAGATAGTCAAATAAGAGAAGGGGTTACAGGATACCAGCTGCCGGAAGGTCTAGCTGAACTGCCAGTGGAACTTTGGGGTACGGAGGAAACCGATGTAGGACTACTTCGGTCAGCGCATCCGGTAAGGATACAAGTGAAACCTTTCCTTCCCCCGCCATGGGTTGCACAGTACCCATTATCGTTGGAAGCAGGAGAAGGCATAAGGCCCATAATAGAGGGCTTTATAGAAAAGGGCATTATCTGGCCTCAAAGGACTCCATGTAATACGCCTATTTTACCGATAAAGAAACCCCCAAAGAAACAAGGGGATCCAATTCATTGGAGATTTTGCCAAGATTTGAGGGCTGTGAACAGGTATGTAGTCCCTTTGCATACAATTGTACCCGACCCGGTGACTATCATTAACCAGATACCATGGAATGCCAAATGGTTTACTGTTATTGATTTGAAAAATGCCTTTTTTAGTATTCATTTGCACCCAGACTCTCAGTTTCTTTTTGGTTTCGAATGGGACCAAAAATCTTTTGTCTGGACCCGAATTCCACAGGGCTATTGCGATTCACCCGGAATATTCAGTCAGTGCCTTCGAGAGGATCTTGAGGGGTTTATCCCGGAACAGGGTTCGACCCTCGTTTTGTACGTGGATGATATTTTGATGGCTAATGAGCAACAAGAAGGGTTGCGACAGGACAGTAAGAACTTTCTGCTTTACTTACATTCAAGGGGCCATAAAATTGACCCGAAGAAAATACAGTGGCTGTCACAAAGAGTTAAGTATTTGGGCTTTATTTTAACTCTGGATGGACGGCAAATGGATCCAGGGCGAGTAGCTACAATCCAGAACTGTCCGATTCCACAGACGAAGTGCCAGCTCAGAGGTTTTCTGGGACTTATTGGGTTTTGCAGGCCTCTGCCCTCCTGTGGTGAGTTGAGCAAACCACTCCATGTATTAACTGCAAACAAAGCACTAGACCACATAAAATGGGACCGGGACACTGAAAGGGCTTTTCAGCTGCTTAAACAGAGTGTAGCTACATCAATGTCTCTGAAGCCCCCGAATTACAACAAACCCTTCCATCTGTTTGTACATGAGAGGGCGGGGGTTGCAAGTGGAGTCTTGACTCAGTTGTATGGCCCTAGCCATTTCCCGGTAGCCTTTTATTCACAGCAGATTGACAATGTTGCACGAGGTACACCTACCTGCACGCGTACGTTAACAGCAGCAGCTCTGCTTTTGACTAAAGTAAAGGGACTTACTCTTGGACATTTTACTACCGTTTGGACCTCGCATGCTCCCTCGGCACTATTGTGTAAGGGCACTACACAAGTTTTCTCCACACAGAGGCAACAACAGCTGGAAGCAGAACTTTTGGAGGATCCGAATTTACGTTTTGAGCGCTGTGGCCCATTGAATCCTGCCACACTCCTGCCTGATTTACCCGCTCCAATTCCTGATCATGATTGCGTGCAAGTTCTGCAGTCAACGTTGCAGATCAGACCGGACCTTTCTGATGAACCTTTGCCTGACTCAGAACTTATTCTGTTTACTGATGGCAGCTCTTACTACCAAGATGGGGTAAGATACATGGGTTTTGCCATAACGACCCAATGGGAAACCTTGGAGGCTGCTGCATTGCCTGGGAAATGGAGGGCACAAGCAGCAGAGATATATGCCCTTGCGCGGGCTTGCCAGCTTGCCTCTGGGAAAAAGGTGACTATTTATACTGATAGCAGGTATGCTTTTGGGGTTATTCATTGCCATATACACCTTTGGCGATATAGAGGGTTTACTACGGCGGGGGGGGGAACCAATACAACATTTACAGCTGGTGCAGAAAATGCTATATGCTATCCTCGAACCCCTGGCAATAGCTGTGGTGCATTGTAAAGCACATACTAAGGAACAAGATCCAGTGACTTTAGGAAATGCCTTGGCTGATCAGATTGCGAGACAAGCCGCTCTTTTGCCTCTAGCATTACCTACATTGGCGCTAGCCACAACTGCCTTTGTGCCACCCCTAACTGTTTCAGTTCCCCCACAGGAAACTAAGCGATGGACTACCCTAGGAGCAACACCACAACAAGGGCTTTGGACCATGCTGGATGGCAGAGCGTGCCTGCCGCGTTTGCTATACCAAGTAGTGGCTGGATGGCACCATGCTCATGGAGGACATTATGGCATGCATGCCCTAGTGGAAGTGGTAACTCGATCCTGGTATGCTCCGGGGATTCAGCCCATTTGTACAGCAATAGTGAAAGCATACCACACTTGCCAGGCAAACGGCCCTGCTCTTCCAAATAGGGCCCCTCAAGGGGGTAGATCGATGCCCGCTGCTCCATTTCTTCATATCCAAATAGATTTTGTCGATTTGCCAAAAGCAGAAGGAAAACGCCATTTACTCGTTCTGGTCTGCCCACTTACAGCCTGGATAGAAGCATTCCCTACAGCAAATGCAACAGCAACCACGGTGGCAAGGATATTATTGAACGAAATTATTCCTCGATTCGGTGTCCCGGCAGTAATCGATTCAGATCGAGGAACACATTTTACGGGACAGGTTTTGGCTAAAATCGAGGAAGGTTTGGGCATTAAACATTTATTTCATACTCCGTATCACCCACAATCATCCGGAACGACAGAAAGATATAGTCGAGAAATTAAATCGGCTTTGGCTAAGTATACACAGGAAACAGGGTTAAGATGGCCTCAGGTGCTCCCTGTAGTTTTGTTTCATCTGCGTACACGTCCTACGCAGGCTTTAGGGCTTTCCCCATTTGAGTTAATGTATCGGAGACCTCCTGTGAAAGGCGGTTCCCTGCCAAGTGTGGATGTTTCACTATTGGGGGGGGGATCATATAACTGTATCCCAGTATCTTTCATTACAGCAAAAGCTACGAGAATTGTGGAGAACCGCCCGATATTCAAAGACGGTGCCTCTCGAGGACCAGATGCACCCGTACCAACCAGGAGACTTTGTGTGGGCTAAGAAGTTCGTGAGAGGCGATTCATTGCAGCCGCGATATACCGGACCACATCAGGTCCTGTTATCCACGCAGACGGCCGTTTTCCTAGAGGGAAGGAAATCGTGGATCCATCATTCTCATTTGAAACCGGCAGTAGTAACAGCTTCACCGCCACCATTAGTGCTTAAACTCTGTTTACGAAGAAGTGGAGACACAGGACAGTGGCACACGGACCAGCTCCCGTTCCAAGATGCTGAAATTGACTGAGTTATTTTTTTTTGCTTCTATAGGACTTTTACACATCACAATATGTTTTTTACTTTGTTTCCGTTTTATGCATTGTTTTTATTCTTCTATGTAAGGTGTCTGTGCTGCCCTCCAAACATTAAGATTTGTGATGTCTCAGATTATCACAAACTTGTAGACTGGGGACGGACAGTCCCAAAGACACTTGATTGCCCGGATCCCTTTTGGTATAGTGTAAGCATGATACCCAAAGGTTTGATAAAGGCGGAAATAGCAGGCCGCTTGTGTAAGGCAGCAGTGATATTGCAACACAATCACACAGGAAAAATGGCCACACATTGTATACGGGTAGAGATAGAATGGCCAATTCGACTGGCGCTGAATTGTACAAAACCACGCATGCCACCTAACCAACAGGGTTGTCTCCCCGATGTGGATGATAATACTATAATGAGAGAATATAATATGATTTCTTATAGGTCTAAAAGAAACAAGGCCTCGAAGGTTTGTATAGGCATTGGTGATTTAACATGTTATAACGAGTTAAAAGACAAGCTTGAACAGCGAGACAAGGTTGTCTCACTGTCAGATCCAAGTCGATTGAACACAAACCGTAGAACATTACAAAATTCAAAAACAGTTACAGGATGGGGTGGAAATACTTTTGTGGCGCTGTTGGAAGCAACAGCACCAAAGCAAGGAACTTGTTATGTCTGTGCTCACACTCCACCACACGGGCAGGCGGGAGTCTCCCTAACGGGCTCCTCTGCCGCTCAAGGAGTATGTTTGTTTTGCCTCCCACTCTAGTTCTCAGGTACTAGAGGGGGGCTTGGTCATTAGTGGATCTGTGAACAGTGAAGTTTGTGTGAGCAGTAAAAGACAAGTACAAGGGGGAATGGTGTGTAATAATGTTATATTTCTGGTTGGTAACGGCAATTGGACTTTGATAAATGGGACACGTTCAGTAGGTAATATGATGTGGCTTTCGATTTGGCAGCTTTTATTACAGTTAACATTTGCCGATCACCATTTGGTCCCCTTTTTGCTTGATTTAGCAGACCAGCAAACACCAGCTGGCCTTTGATGGCTTTGCGGGCATTCAGCATTACGAAAGCTACCGGAATACGGTTCATGGACATGCATGCTGGGCAGGGTGGTCCCAGGGCTTCGAGTGACTCCCCTACTCCTGGTAGCGCGCCACAGGAACTGTAGGGGAACAGGAGAAGCCATAGCGAGAGGAGCTTTCCCTAATTATGGGGCAGCCCGGAATTACCAAGAATTAGTACAACTCTCTCAATCTTTTGAGCGTTTTATGAATGAATCTGCTATTTCCTTTTCAGATTTAACAAATGAACAGGGCCAAATAAGAACCGTAGTTTTACAGAACCGATTAGCCTTGGATTTTTTATTAAGCTCCCATGGCGGTATATGCGCATTAATTGGTAGTGAGTGCTGCACCCATATTACAGATACCAAGGCTGACGTTTTAAAACATTTGAATAACATTGGAGAAATTTATCATAACGTGGAAAGTATCGGAAAGTTTTCTCTATTCTCAAGTGTGTCTGATTGGTTTTCTAGCTGGCCCAGTTGGCATAAGATAGTGTTTTATGTGGTTTTTGTAGTTGTTATGCTCATATTAGGTTGTTGCTGTCTCCAATGTATTCCAAACATAATTCAGCTAGTGTCTACTTGCTTGCACAGGTCTTTGGCTTCATTCTCTAGAAGACCAAAGCTGACCTTAATGGAAATGGTGTTAAGACCTCTTTGGGAACAGAAGTAACGTGTGCAGCTTACTGAGCGAATAGAGGTTCACTCAGTGCTGAGAGGGGGGACTGTTGAGTATGGAAATATTACTGACTTGATATAAAGTAGATATCGGTTTATTTCCCAATGACCTGACCCTAAACATTCCAGTGGCTAAGTGAATAAAAGCCTGATTTATTTATTTATTATATTTCTATACCGCCCAATAGCTGAAGCTCTCTGGGCGGTTTACAGCATAAAAACATCCAGTATACAATTAAAAACATATATCAAACACATTGAAACAATATAACAAAATAACTAAACATAGTTAAACACATGGACAACGACAGACACAATCCTAAAATGTTAAGTATAAAAACGTATTAAATCAGTTAAAATATTAAACTGTTTAAGATGTTAATGTTAAAATTATTAAAATTAAGATTGTGAGTGATAGATGTAGGTGTTAAAAGTAGATATTAAAATGTTAAAATGCCTGGGAGAACAAGAAGGTTTTTACCTGGCACCGAAAGGATAACAATGTTGGCGCCAGGCGTACCTCATCAGGGAGAGAATTCCATAATTCAGGGGCCACCACAGAGAAAGCCCATTTCCTTGTTGTCACCTTCCGGGCTTCTCTCTGGGTGGGTCCCCGAAGGAGAGCCTTTGATGTTGAACGTAGTGTACGGGTAGGTTCATATCGGGAGAGGCGCTCCATCAGGTATTGTGGTCCCAAGCCGTGTAAGGCTTTATAAGTCAAAAAACCAGCACTTTGAATTGAGCCCAGAAGCGTATAGGCAGCCAGTGCAAGCGGGCCAGAATTGAACTGGAAATGTTCTCCCCTCCCATTTCCTTCTGCACATCTATACTCAATGTCTTGTATAATGTTACCAACTGTATCACAAAAGAATGCCTATGCTTCATTTACATGGTTGTAGACCTTGACACGCATACTCTTACAAATATAGAAAATGTAACCTGAGTGTATTCTTGGTTTAATGATCCCACTTGTAACTGAACCTCCCCTGCTCCTATCTATCCTTTGTTCCTCTGACTCTGAACGCTTATCTCAAGGTCGTATAAACTATGCAAGTATGTCTGAAAGAAGGCAAGATGTTCGTGGCTTTGTTATCCTGAGCACCCCTTTTTCCATATCTAAGGTTACTATGTCTAGCAATGTTTTTCTATTCTTTATGACGTCTGCTCCCCATTTTGTAACCGTTGAAAAAACTATATAAATCTCCTGTGTATCAATAAACGGGGTTCCCACTTCTGAAAGGCAATTCGCTCGCAGGTCTTGGGACCCCTTTGCAAAGGTAATATTGTGTGTTATTTCCTGGCCTCTGGCAATAGGTTCTTGCTCTCAACTCTGCACCTGCCCGGGTGTATGTGAGCTGAGTAGACAGTGACAGCTTGCGTGTTGGGTTTGGACCTAACAGTTCTTTGAGCTATTATGTGAAAGAAATGTAGCTCAAAATATTAAGAAACCAATTCCAGTTCTAATAGACCACCATTAAAATGTCTCCCCTTGGCCTAGCTCAGTGTGTTAAATGAATCAGTCATGCAACTACTCTAATGAGTAGTTTATTCTGAATCATTCACCATACCAACTTTCCATAGATGAGATTATAAAATTTGATCAGGGCAGAATCAGTACTACAACATAACAAAATAAGGACAAAATCATTCACACCATCTGATTGGCTGAATCAAATAATTTCAGCTTTATTCAGCCTTCTTACATTTGCCACTTCAAGAATCCCAGGACAATTGTATTACATAAAAACAAGTAAGCTTTACTGTGTTTCACAGAGTGAGATCTATTATGGGAAGTCAATTGCCTTTAGAAGCAATCACTGATCTAAGCATGCGATGCAGGCTAACAAGAGTTGTACAAAAGACCTTTTGGGATGGATTGACAAAAGGAGAACTACCTTACTAAGCTACAAAATAATGGGGGTTGGGGAATGTGATGCCCTTCCCTGGCTCTCCCTGTCAGGTTTCTACCTGCGCGTGGCTACTGCCTGTCACTAGGCACCACCAGGGACTCCACCAGTCCGGACTGTCCTTTTTTATTGTTTCTCTCCCTGCTCTAGCACAGATCTCAACAGATCCCCCTGCTAGGCAACCACCAGTCACGTCCTAATACTAGTATTCCCAGAGACTCTGAATACTGGTATTGTTATTCTCTTCACCGCTGCCACCATTTGTTACAGTTCCCCTTCAGCCTTGGTCATTACCTTACCCTCCCTTCTGGTCTGTGAAACCCCAGCCAAGGATCAGGCCTTTGGTAAACCAAATTAAGTATTTATTAAAGATAACAAAGCTAACAAGATTAACAAGATTTCTTCTTAAGGCACATAAGCATATGGTTTTACTCAATACTAATCCGAACTCCACCCCCCTCCTTCTCCACTCTCTCCTGGCAAACAACTCTCTCAAACCCCACCAAGCAACCCACTCTTTCTCTTCTCCCCCCTGATTCCACTCTCACTCTTCCTTTTATACGTTCAGCCATTTTAAACACTCAGCCAATCATCTAGCATTCTACTGCCCATTCACTCCCCCTCCTCTTTCACTCCACTTACCATGTATCTTCTAGACAAACCAACACTTACCATATATACATTAATATAGGAACATCACAGGGAACCTCTTTTTTAAAAAAAGAAAAGAAGCTTCTCAGCAGGAACTTTGGTTTCTGCTCAGTATAAGTTACAAATTAAGTAAGAGGAAAGCAAAGGTAATAGACTGTAATAAAGTTGTGGTCTAAACCAGTATTTGTCTGCTTGTTAGATGAAACTTGTTAAATTAAAGGTCTCGAGCAGTACTTAAATACTGAGCTGAACAAAAGAAAAGACACAATCTGAGTTTTGTTTTAAGCCATGTAAACTTTTAATCTGTGCAAAAAAATGCATCTATTGAAATATTAATAAAAATTTGGCAAAGGGCTATAGCTCAGGCGTACAGCATTTGCCCTGCATGTAGAAGGTCCCAGGTTCAAATCTCCAGGGCTTAATGAACTCCATCCTAGAGTACTGAAGGAACTTGCTAAAGAACTCTCAGAACCACTGTCTATTATCTTTGTGAAATTGTGGAGGATGGGTGAAGTGCTGGATGACTGTAAGAGGGCTAACGTCCTTTCCTTCAGAAAGAAGGAATCTGGAAACTACAGACCAGTCAGCCTGACATCAATCCCTGGGAAAATTCTGGAGCAGGTTATAAAGCGATCAGTCTGTAAGCACCTTGAAAACATTGCAGTGATTCCTAGAAGACAACATGGATTTGTCAAGTACAAATCCTGCCAGACTTATATTAATCTCATTTTTTGATTGGATAACCTTCCTGGCGGACTGTGGAAATGCTCTGAACTTAATATATCTCGACTTCAGCAAAGCTTTTGACAAAGCGCCCAATGATATTCTGATTAGCAAGCTAGCTAAATGTGGGCTGGATGGAACAACTATCAGTTGGATCCACAGCTGGCTACAGAATCATACTCAAAGAGTGCTTAGCAATGATTCCTTCTCAAATGGGGGGGAAGTACCAAACGGGGTACCACAGGGCTTGGTTCTGGGCCCAGTGCTCTTCAATGTTTATATTAATGACTTTGATGAAGAGGTGCAGGAATGCTTATCAAATTTGGAGATGATACAAAATTTGGGGGGATAGCTAATACTCTGGAGGATAGAAACAAAATGCAAAGTGCTCTTGATAGGTTGGAGCATTGGGCTGAAAACAACAGAATGAAATTTAATGGGGATAAGTGCAATGTTCTACACCCATGAAAAAGAAACCAAATCACAGTTATAAGATGAGGGATACTTGGCTCAGCAGTACTACATGCGAGAAGGATCTTGGGATTGTTGTTGATCACAAGCTGAATGTGAGCCAACAGTGCGATGTGGCTGCAAAAAAAGGCAAATGCTATTTTAGGCTGCATTAACAGAACTACAGTTTCCAAATTTGAATGAAGGATTGGGCAACAAGGATGATTAGAGGACTGGAAACAAAACCCTATGAAGAGACGCTGAAAGAACTGGGCATGTTTATCTTTGAGAAGAGAAGACTGAGAGGAGATATGATAGAACTCTTCAAGTACTTGAAAGGTTGCAACGCAGAGGAGGGCCAGGATCTCTTCTTGATCAACCCAGAGTTAGAGCTGAGTAGATGGCTTTTAAAAAAGTAATAAATTACAATTACTGTTACATGGCCTCAAAAAGTAATAAATTTCCTTTACAATTACAATTGTTCTGAAAGTGACTAATTACTTCATTCTTACTCAAAAGTAATCACTACGATTGTTACTTTTTTAAAAAATTGAGTGCCTACAAGGTGCTGGCCTTGGCTACTGCACATCTAAGTAGCCTAAAACAACATTAAAAAATAAACACACTCACACAGAGGGTAGTAGAATATATTTTTTTTATCCGTAAGATTAACAGAATGGCATAACAGAATCTCACATCAATTCCCCACCCTCACCCCAGCAACGGTGATACCCCAATACACGTATACTCTTTCACTCAATCAAATTTTACACTTGAAATGCTGCTTTTAAAATACATTTCTGTTATGTCCCATCTTTGCTCAAAGAGTACATCTGACAAGGAATGTCTTTTTACAGTCATTACGTTGTCACTAGTACTAACAGGAGTTCTATTGCGGTGCTTGAAGTCATGCTTGTGTTGTGCTGCAAAAAACAGCACAGCACCCATTTCAACTAAAACTACAAATGAACTCCAAGGGAATACCTTCCTCAGAAGACAAAGGTGCATCCTGGTTGTTAGGAAGAAAGGAAGGGCAGGAAAGAAAACGAAGTAGCAGCACTTTAGAACCCTGATTGCTTGCTGCTGCAATTTCTGCCTGCCCCTTGTTCACCCCGAAGCCATGGCTGTGAGGAGGCTTTTGGCTCTGCTCCTTGCTTTCTCAGCAGCTCTGCTATTTCTGGGTGGCTAGCTAGCAGTGGTGGTCTCTCCTCTTTCCACTGGTAAGAGAGGGGAGGTGGGGAGGGAGGCAGAGGTCACAGCTCAGAGCTTTGCACACTAAACCATGTGCAACCCCCCCCCCCAGCCAGCAAGCATAGTCTCTCTCACTTAGCCACCTCCTGGACCCTGCTCTGCCACAAAGTAAACATTTTCCCTTGGGGTGCAAAAAAGTTAAAACTGCAGCTAAGTAGCCAGGGAGGGTTACTCCCTTGCACCAATTCAAATACAGTATTAACACACACACATGTCATTTTCTCTCACCTCCGCAGTTCTTCATGTCCATACTGTCGTTGCCTCCTTGCCGTCCAGCTCCTTTCTCTACCACCGTCCAATCCACTCAATTCTTCTCCACCACATCCACTTTTAACCATTTTTTCTCCACTCCACTCCATTTCACTCTCCACCTCCTAAACACACATAGAGCATGAAGGAAGAGCAATGCTGTTGAGAAGCATGTGATTTTTATCCACAAATCAGAGGAGCAGAATGTTTCTCCAGCTCCCCCCCAAGTAAAGCCCAAAAGAAACGCTGGAAACATTACAATTACAGCTCAGAAGTAATGAAATTACTCCTGTTCCAATCAAAATGTAAAGAAATTCTTTGCATGGAAGAGGTCCTAGGAAATACTCCACATAGGAGCACTGCTGACAGCCAGTATATGACAATACTGCTCTAGATGGATGGTCGGTTTCAATGTATTTTTTTGTGTTTAGATTTGATTTTGATTTTCCACTCTGCAATTCCATGGGCTTGCTAACTTTTGCCTAGTCACTGACGTGATAAAAGCAGTCCTATACTTCACACAGTATTTATGGTTGTTCTGAGTACATGTGAAGTGGGATTGATGTATACATTCTTAAACAATAGAGGCATTCAAGAGGCAGCTAGACATATATGTTGGGGAACTGAAGCCCAATCCATCATGGGTGTAAGTATTTAGAGTTGTATATCTGTTATTGACACTGACACACCTAACATAAACTGGACTGCTCTGAGTAAGCATCGACTTTTGTAAAATACAGTGCTAGATAGGAAACACAGTGTTATGTTAACCACATTTAAAGTGGGGGGGGGCACACATACCTTGAAACATATCAGGCATTGCATAGTTCTTGACACAATGCCTACGTATACATAGTAAAAATATAATTTGTTAAGTGTTTTTTAAGTAAGTTATTAGAAGCATAAGGAGGGCTTTTTTATAGATCTTGAAGCTCATTTATTTAAAAGCAACGGCAGTAGATTCATTGATTGCAAGGTGCTAAAAAAAGTGATATCAGAAAATGCCATTTTATTTCCTAATATATCCATTGAAATAAACTTACAGATATCTATGGAAAACTTAAAAATGTACATGAATGCCAGAAACATTGCAATTGTTATGTATCAGTTGCTGTAAAATGTGTGCAGTTGATCTATGTTGTGGCTAAACAAAAAACAAAGCATCAAGAATCAAGAGAGGGAAATTTTCTTCCACTAAAGGACTCACTATGTCCATTCTGCCACTTATACTAAGATGCAAGGAAGGAACCAATCTTAATTTATTTAGCTAGACATGTCTCTTGGAATCTTTCAGCAAAAAAGTGAGTCAGGTTCCAAGAAACACGATGTAGGGCAGAGATGGGGAGCCTGTGTTCCTCCTGATTATTTATTTATTGCCTTCCACACAAGCGCCTCAAGGTGATGTACAATAAAAACAACTGAAAAAAAGTTAAACACACCCATACAAAAAAGAGCAGTACAAAATAGATCCCATTTATTCAGCTGGGAAAGCCCATCAGAACAAGGATGTCTTAAATTGTTTTTGGAAAGTGCAGATAGCAGGTGTCTGTCATAATCTTGACAGGAATGTTATCCCACAGAACAGAGGAAGCCACACTGAAAGCCCTGCTCTGAGTTACTGTGAAGTGGGCTTATGACATCTCTAGAACTTGCAGGAGAAGCTCTCCCACACACCACAGTGACGTACTGGGCATATAAGGCATAAAGCTTCCTCTCATGTGACCTGGTCCTGAGCTGTAGAGGGCCTTATATATTAGTACCAACATCTTGAATTTCGCCTGGTAGCAAATTGGTTTTTGTTGTTATGTGCCTTCAAGTCGCTTATGACTTATGGTGACCCTATGAACCAGTGACCTCCAATAGCATCTGTTATAAACTACCCTGTTCAGATCTTGTAAGTTCAGGTCTGTAGCTTCCTTTATGAAATCAATCCATCTCTTGTTTGGTCTCCCTCTTTTTCTACTCCCTTCTGTTTTTCCCAGAATTATTGTCTTTTCTAATGAAACATGTCTTCTCATGATGTGTCCAAAGTATGATAACCTCAGTTTCATCATTTTAGCTTCTAATGATAGTTCTGGTTTAATTTGTTCTAACACCCAATTATATGTCTTTTTTGCAGTCCATGGTATGCACAAAGCTCTCCTCCAACACAACATTTCAAATGAGTTGATTTTTCTCTTACTCACTTTTTTCACTGTCCAACTTTCACACATATATAGAGATCGGGAATACCATTGTCAACTTTAAACTTACATAAATCTTCTGTTGTCATTACTTTAGTCTTCTTGACGTTCAGCTGTAGTCCTGCTTTTGTGCTTTCCTCTTTAACTTTCAACAGCATTCATTTCAAATCATTACTGGTTTCTGCTAAGAGTATGGTATCGTCTGCATATCTTAAATTATTGATATTTCTCCCTCCAATTTTCATCTTGGTCCAATCCCGCTATCCGTATGATATGTTCTGCATACAGATTAAATAAACAGGGTGATAAAATACACCCCTGTCTCACACCCTTTCCAATTGGGAACCAATCGGTTTCTCCATATTCTGTCCTTACAGTAGTCTCTTGTCCAGATCAGGACAATCATATGCTGTGGCACCCCCATTTCTTTTAAAGCATTCATAGTTTTTCATGATCTACACAATCAAAGGCTTTGCTGTAATCTATAAAGCACAGGGTGATTTTCTTCTGAAATTCCTTGGTCTACTCCATTATCCAATGTATGTTTGCAATATATCTGGTGCCTCTTCCGTTTCTAAATCCAGCTTAGACATCTGGGATTTCTCGCTCCATATATGGTAAGAGCCTGTCGTAGAATCTTGAGCATTACTTTACTTGTATGGAATATTAATAGTTTGATAATTACTGCATTCCCTGGGATCCCCTTTCTTTGGAATTGGGTATACAGTGAATGCTTCCAGTCTGTTTAGTTTTCCATATTTGTTGACAATTTTTTGTCAACATATGGACAGAATCAGCCTCAGTAACTTATAGCAACTCTAATGGCAACTCCACCTGTTCCTGGTGATTTGTTTCTTCCAAGTATTTTAAGAGCAGCTTTCACCTCACATTCTAAAATTTCTGGTTCTTCAGCATACAGTTCCTCCATGAATGAATCTGTTCATAGGGTTTTCATGGTAAGAGATATTCAGAGGTGGTTTACCATTGCCTTCCTCTGAGTTTGGATGCATCTTAGTCTGATGTCTCAGCTTTGACCATTCTACCTTGGGTGACCCTGCTAGGAATCTAGCCTCTTGGACTAGACTCCTGATGGCATTGCTCTCAGCTTCTTTGACACTCTCAAACCCCTTCACCATGTTAAGTTGTGCATCCTAGAGGAGGAGCAGATTAGTAGCCAGGGCAAATCCCTCAAGCAAAGTATTATATGTGTCATGGCCCCATCAGAGGACTCATCAGACAAGGATGACTCAGGAGTAACAGCAGCAGACCCAGAAGGAGAAACGGAGGAAACTCCTGAGAACCCAGCTCCTTCTTCCCCTCAGCTGCAGAGCACCCCAGACACAGCTGAAGTCCTTCAGCCAGATGCAGGCAGTGAACAGGATACTCCCCCATCACCTGCAAAACGTAGATAGCAGAAGGTCAGGCAGAAGAGGGGCAGGCCTGTCCACTTAAGGCCAAAATGCTGAGGGCTCACACCTGCTGACAAACCTGCTCCTTAAAAGTCAAACCTTGGCTTCAGCTTGTTGCTGACTACAACGTCAGGCGTGGCTTCGTGTGTTTCTAGTTTCCCTGAATCTTATCTTAGACTGACCCCTTGGCAATTGAACCCGGACCTCTACTGACCTCGCTTCTGGACTTCTGGCTTGGCACGTAAGCTTAGGAAGGGCCTTGCCCTTATCATGCTTCATCCTCATTAGCCTGGCAGATTTACGACCAGACTGCCAGCTAAGAACTTTCCCACCCTGATAACTACCCAGGAATTTCCAGCCCCACCGGCACTGCTGTCTCAGTGCAGAGCTGACAATAAGCTGGCTGTGGTTTCCTTTCACCTGCAACCTAGCCATCACAATCTGTACCTAATTTGACAATTGGTTTCAGCACTTTGGACAGTTCATTGGAAGTTCAGACTGAAACCTGGAGTGGATTCACTGCTTTGCTGACATCAGAGCCACCAGTCTCCGCTGGTCCCATCTCTCTTGACGGAATATCCACTCATTTATTTTTCTGTTCACCTTGAACTTTTCTGATTTCTCACAATGCATTTTGTCTTTTGATTAACTATCTGTAATTTTAAACCATTAATTTAAGAAAGCCTAATATCTTTGATATCCTCTCAGTTTCAAGAATGTGTTTTCAGATTTGAAAAATCAGACTTACGTAAAGCAGACTAAAAAAACACACCCCACAGTATTAAAAAAAGAAGAGGAAATACGGGGAAATAGTACCTATTTAGCAGTATGACTTCTTTTATTTAGCAGTATGATTTTCCCTTTTATTATTTTTTAAAATTATATCTTATCCCAAATTACTTTTTGAACTAGGAGAAGCTAAAAAGCAGCTTGGGATTCAATGGGGACACCTTCTAAGAATGAAAATCAGAGGTGGGATCATAGGTGCACATGGGCAATTCAGTGCAACCCTCTAGATTAAAGTTCTCTATATTCTTTATCAATATATGAATATGCTTAAGGGATGGGATAAATAATACTTGAGATTATTAATAGAGAATTAAAAGAATACAGGCCAGTTTGTACCATCAGTTCACAATGCGACATCTCCAGAGGATACACAAAGTGTACCAGCCATCCCCTCCTCTCCCCTTTTCCCCTATTCATTATGGGAATTTTCAGAAATAGTCAGAACTACTGTCCTGTCAATTCAAGGCAATCAATTTTCACCTAGGTTATTTGTAAGAAATTCCCATTTGTTTACAAATTGGTACTAGTGTCTTCTCATCAGAGGGTAATATAACTTGCCATCTTTTATCTGCCTTCATTTGCTTGATGGGTGGCAGCAGTATCTGTGGGATGCTTTTCATATTGACCCTAAGGCAGCTGATATTTTTATTTACATTCTGTACTTTATTCACTATGTGATAGGTATAGCAATCTCTGATGAATAAAGTTCAAAATAAAATAACTTGAGTTGTATACTTGATTGGCTCAGATACAGATACAATATAAGAGCAATTCTGGAAGGTTTCCTGTTCTCCCGTTGCTTTTACTTTTGTGCTGATCAAATAAAAACAGATGTTTGCTCATCAAAAGAATATGCTTTCCAGAAATGCTTCTAGACCAGACTGAACACATACAAGGCTAACTTCTTATTGGTTAAGCATTGTGGAATATATTATTTCATGTTGAACATGCATATGCCTTTGGGAGTTTTCCAGAGCCAATTACATTTCCTAATCCTCATCATTCCCACTTCAGGGACATTTGGAATTCAAGTTAGTGCAGTTAGTACAATTAGCATTGCTAAACCTTGAAGAAAATAACATGCTGCTGTACTTTTCATGATCAATTTGAGATAGTTTAGAATGGTACCCTTTACATCTTAGACCTGTTTTCTTGTCTCAGTTTTAAAAGTGTTAAACAATGCTTTCACCCAAAAGTTTATACAAGATAAGAGAAAGAAAAGTTAATGTTAAAACAGCAAGTCACAAACATTACGATATATTCATTAACAGGGAGACTAGACTTGGTCTTAGATAGTTTCACACCAGAAACATTTCTGTCTTCTTTTTTTTACATGACTTACAAAGATGCCTCTGGAATCTGAAGCTCAAGGTAACTTTTTCATTTTGCCTTATGAAAAGCTGGCCTTACAGCAATCCTGTCAATTAGCTCCAAAGTTTGACCAACCTAAGAGCATAAGAGCTTGAGGGATCAGGCCAGTGGCCTATCTAGTCCAGCATCCTGTTCTCACGATAGCCAACCAGATGCTTGTGGGAAACCCACAAGCAGGACTTTAGTACAAGAGGCCTCTCCCTCCTTTGTTTACCAGCTACTGGTATTTGGATGCATACTTCCTCCAACCGTGGAGCAACTGCATAGCCATCACAGCCACCTTTAAATTGTTCTTATGCGATCGGAAATGCAACTTATCAAGCAATCTGGTGAGCAGATTTTAACTGTAGGAGCCTTTACCCTTCTGATTTTCCCACTATTTTACCATTTCCCAGATCTTCAGGTTTAGAATCTTCATCCTATAATTTTGCTTATCAGTTGTGACCACCACTTAGGTTTCAACTCCTTCACTATTTTCTCTAATTCATTGACTTCTTGAGACAATTGAGCTAGCTGGCTATGCATGTTCTTGTTCTGTAGCCTCAACTGCTCAATAAGTTGCATACCTATCTCTAGATCAGTGGTTCCCAACCGGGGGGCTGGGACCCCCAGGGGGGCCGTGAAGTAATCCAGAGGGGGCCGTGAACAATAAAGAAATGAATTATTTATTATTATTATTTAAAAAAGTCTTCACTCCCTCTACGCTGTCTGCTTTCCACTGCCACTGCAGATGACACCTCCCCCTTGCTCCAAACGAGAGGGGAGGCCTTTTGCTGAAGTGCCAGAGCGTCTTTCAGGTGCACTAAGGGCAGGCATCTGTCTATAAAATACATGGCAGATGCCAAAGGAGGCTGAGGGTGGAGCTACCAGGAAGAAGATGGGATTAGTATCACTGATTCCCGTCTCCTTGCACTGCCGCTACTGGCAACACCCTTACTTAGAATGAGAGGAGAGGGCTTTTTGTGAAGCAAAAAGAAGCAAGCCTGCAAAGAAAGGCTGCTTTCCCCTTTCCTTCCTGGCAGCCAGCCTGCCTCCCTGGGGGGAGGGGGTCACAATTTTTTTCCAGCTTATAAAGGGGGTCCCGTGCTCATAAAGGTTGGGAACCACTGCTCTAGATGTTTGTTTCTATATCAATTCCTTCATTAGCCTTAAAGTTGACTTCCTATTTATCCAATTTAAACGAGTACCCAAATCTTTCAGTTGGTTCACAATCATAGTTCGTAATATTTCTACAGTCTTGCACAACAAGCCCCCTTTTGGGTGTGTTAGTTGTTCCAGTGATGATAGTGAGGTCACGCCAAGTGCCCTCCAATATTCTGCTAACTCAAAATCCTCCATATTCCTCAGGAAACTCTGGATAGTTGTGCCTTTAAAAGATGTTAGAGCTCCTTTTTTAATAAATTCCAACCCAAGGAAGCTGTATTTTCCTCTGTCAGCTGGTCAGATGCCAGATTGGGCATCTGGGTATTGCTTTTCAGAACATGGGTGTGTCCTCTGTTAAATTTTATTTGACAAAATAATTGTTAAATTGAAAATGTATTTGGTTTATTAGGCTGAAAAATAACATATGGATTGTTGTTATCTGTAATTACTCTGCCAATCGCTTATTGTAGTGAAGCTGTTTCTATGTCTGCATAAGCAACAACATATGCAAATTTTGTCAGTGGGTTCCACTATTGTTCATGGGTTGCTTTTGCTTTTAAAATTGCTCCTCTGCTATGTTTGAAATGCTGCTTGAAGGGAAAACAGGTAAAATTGCAGAAAGGCAGGAAAGAAAACAGAAATGCAGATGGTAATGAGATCTGACAGTGTTTTGAAGCTCCCCACAGAGAGTGGGGGTAAAGATGGGGTTCCACCAGATGAATAAGTATTCCTGTGATAGGATGTACTGGGTGAGCCCAGCTACAATGAGGCGTTAAAGCCTCAGAGAAGGGACTGAGGAAGTCTGGTCTCGATCCTTCCCCAGAAGACCCTAACCATTGATATGCTTCAAAATGTTCTCATATTTACCACATTTTATAAAGTTGCAAGCTGCTGCCAGAAATGAAGAAGTGGGTACTGCATGAACATTTGTGAGCCAAAAGGAAAGTGCCCTTTTGTAATAGCTAAGAGACTTTTTACTGTTAGCTAGGGGGTCATCAAAGGGAGGTAGTGGAAGATGCTGGAAAATGTGTTCATGTCACTCATGTACACCCCTTGATACTGCACCTCATGTATATCTTTGTTGCCTTATAAGGAAAAGTTTATGCTTATTTGCTGTACCTATATAAACCTTGTAACCCTAGGCACAGTTAGAGAGACTTTCTTTTGTGTTCAGGGAGGCTACTGTAAGGACAGAATATGGAGAAACTGATTGGTTCCTAATCGGAAAGGGTGTGAGACAGGGATGTATTTTATCACCCTGTTTATTTAATCTGTATGCAGAACATATCATACGGATAGCGGGATTGGACCAAGATGAAGGAGGTGTGAAAACTGGAGGGAGAAATATCAGTAATTTATGCAGACGATACCATACTACTAGCAGAAACCAGTAATGATTTGAAATGAATGCTGATGAAAGTTAAAGAAGAAAGCACAAAAGCAGGACTACAGCTGAACGTCAAAAAGACTAAAGTAATGACAACAGAAGATTTATGCAACTTTACAGTTGACAATGAGGACATTGAACTTGTCAAGGATTATCAATACATTGGCACAATCATTAACGAAAATGGAGACAATAGTCAAGAAATCAGAAGAAGGCTAGGACTGGGGAGGGCAGCTGTGAAAGAACTAGAAAAGGTCCTCAAATGTAAAGATGTATCACTGAACACTAAAGCCAGGATCATTCAGACCATGGTATTTCCGATCTCTGTGTATGGATGTGAAAGCTGGACAGTGAAAAAAGCTGATAAGTGTAAAATCAACTCATTTGAAATGTGGTGCTGGAGGAGAGCTTTGCGCATACCATGGACTGCGAAAAAGACAAATAATTGGGTGTTAGAACAAATTAAACCAGAACTGTCACTAGAAGCTAAAATGATGAAACTGAGGTTATTGTACTTTGGACACATAATGAGAAGACATGATTCATTAGAAAAGATAATAATGGTTGGAAAAACAGAAGGAAGTAGAGAAAGAGGAAGGCCAAACAAGAGATGGATTGATTCCATAAAGGAAGCCACAGACCTGAACTTACAAGATCTGAACAGGGTGGTTCATGACAGATGCTCTTGGAGGTCACTGATTCATAGGGTCGCCATAAGCCCTAGTCAACTTGGAGGCACATAACAACAACAACAACTGGCACTTGACTCTCTCTCCTGATGTACATGTCGGAGAGTCGTGATGCTGGGAACAGAGAGTACTGAGTGAGCTTATATGTGTGTGTTTGAATCCTTGCTAAAGATTATACCTTCCCTGCAAATTAGTCAGACAGAGACTTTAAGCTTTAAAATAAGAAATAACTACTTTATTCTGGACGTACATGCTTGATAGGAAAGAGTCCTATATTTAGCTAACTAGCTAAGTTGGAACTACAAACACTGTGCCCAGTGCTTGCCCTCATGCTTTGGAGGAGAGGTAGAGACAAAGGAATATGTCTGCTCCCCTCTCAAGAGAAAAAAGAAGTAAGAAGGAGGGAAGGAACTGTGATCAACATCCTTTGCATATCAGTTTAGCAGGAAGGAAGAGACAGCAGGAGATCAAAGGACAGGTATAGCCTAGCAACCAAGAGGTCTCCTCTTTAGCTACCCTTTTTAACCCCATGCAGCCTCAACCCAGAAGTTGGAGTTGAACCACATATATTCCAACAGTACATCAGTATTTTCTTTTGCTGCAATAAACTTGTTCAGTCAACAATTCTCCTAAATTTCATTGTGAAGGGTTTTCTTTCCACACATTTCACTTAAAATCCCCCACGAATGAAATCAGAGTAGATCAGAGGTTGACTGTTCTTAGGTCAAAAGTCCAGTAGATCTGTTGCTTGGAGTGCCTAGCTTAAAATAATGACCTTTAAATAGCTTGAGATGATGGCCAAGTGAGGTTTTAAATTTTTCAAACTAGAAAATGTTTATGGGCAGCATAATTTGGCTTCCAGTTCTTGGAAGACTAATGTCTTCCACCACTGTACATCAACTGCCAAGCCAACATATTTTTTCAACATCCGAAAAATGAAATATGTGCACAATTAAATTACAAATGACCCAAACAGATGCACCTATACCCTAGCCCCGCATTTCCAGAGACTGATCACAATAGATATATTCACCCCTTACCTGCATTCTCAGAGGTAAATGGCCTGACATTTCACCATCAGAAGACTTCCCATACAGTGCCTTATTATTACAAAGCAGCATACAGATCCAAATGAGAAGTGGAATTCCCACATCAACAGACATCTATCAAGGATTTTAAAAACTGCTTTTGGTCATGACTCTAGGAATTCTCTAAACTGTTTGTTGCTGCCTACCTTTTCTCCTATTGCTCAGCTCTTTAGATTTGTCTAGTGACTGATTTATGCAAGACAAGTTATGGTTTCTTATACAACCTTTATGGCCATCCTTGACTGAGCACAGAGGAATTTTATGTCACATCCGGGAGACCATTGCATCACAGCCCGTAGTAATATAAGGATCACATGCAGTGTTGACATCTGTCAGCATATGCATCGGTTTCTGTACTGGCCGATTTATATACCAGGAACCAAAAATGCACAAATGTGTCTGAAAACTCCCTTGGCTTGAAGCTGTCTTTTGACTAAAAGCCATTTAGATATTATCTCAGGGCTGGTGTGAGGGGAACCATTGGCACAGGAATATGAAAAGGCATGTCCTCTACCATTGGAGGGTGGTGCACATTGTACCTGGAGGGAGAGGTAAGTGAATGAGTAGTGCAGGATGTTGTAGTCAAAAGGCTCAGGGTGCAGGCCCTTGACACAAATTTCCCTCAGGGCAAATTAAGATTGTGAGTGGCTGGGGGTGGCTCAGCATACCCAGCCACCCTGTAGGCAAAGGCCACATCCACACTATACATTTAAAGCACTATGAGACCACCAGTAGTGTACAGTAGGGCCCCACTCATATGGCTGGTTACGTTCTGGGCCCCCACTGTAAAGCGAAAACCGCCAAAAAGCAGAAGTCATTGAATAGAATGGTGTGTGATGCCCGAAAACTGCTGTAAAAGCAGAACAAGAGCCATATGAGTGGGGCTTTAGTCTAATTGCATCTAATTGAGACCACTGCATTAGCAAAGCGCTGTAAAGCGAAGCACCGTAAAGCGGGGCCCTACTGTAGTAGCAAATTTAGAAGTGCAGGGTCCCTTCATGATAGTCATAGCCACACACATCCTTTTTGGCTACTGAGTTGTAGCCTTCTCCCACAATAGTAGACATCCATAGGAGCCAATCAGCAAGAAAGGGGGGGGAGTATTAGCTACTGAAAAGAGTGATAGTGGCTGACTCAACTCCTTTCACTCTGATCGGCTCCAATCAGCAGGAAAGGACAAGAAAGCATATTAGAATCTTCTCAGTGACCAATACACTCTGCTGATCGGCTTGTAGGATGCTGGAAACATAGGGACCCTGCTGGGACCCTGCTCCCAAAAAAGTAAGAACACTAAGATCCTGGACAACTATGCCCCTGGAGACCACTTTAACAGTCATGGTTACCCCAAAGAGTCCTGGGAAGTGTAATTTGCTTATGGTGCTGAAAGTGTTAGGAGACCCCTATTCCCATCAAAGAACTACAATTCCTAGAGTTTCCTAGGAAGAGGGGTTGATTGTTAAACCACTCTGGGAGCTGTAGATTTGTGAGGGGAATGGGGTCTCCCAACAACTCCTACCAAACTACAGTTCCCAGGATTCTTGGGGGGAAGCCATGACTGATGAAGTGATATAGTGTTTTAAATGCATAGTATGGATGTAGCCAAAGTGTTAAAAAGGGGTTAAAATGGTGGAAGGTGCAAACAATCCAATGCCTTGTTCAAAAGACCTAGGGGTCAGGGGTCAGGGGCCACCCCTAGCAATGCCTCTGTGGTAGTGGCATTAGTGGGGAGAAGATGGAGGGTGCACTCAGGGAGGGGGGGCCTTCAAGAGCATCTTGCTTGAGCCCCTCCCATGTACAAATAAAACCATTTTCACATTCTGCAAGAAAGAAATCAAAGCAACACTCATTTCATACTTCCATTTGGGGCCCAAATGCACATTTTAGTCATTTCTCACTCCCCTGCCTTGTGACAGAATTTGTAGTACTTTTACAACTCGGGGGCTTCTTTGCTTTAGAGCAGATGAGGCAATGAAGCCAATGTGTGACTAAAGGCTATATGTTGAGAAGACCTGAGGCAACATCCATTTTGGTGGCAGCTGTCACATCCGAGTGCTTGGCTGTGTATGGCTATCGGCAGAATGCTGCATATATTGTCAAGGACTGTCAAATGCTGTGAAAGGTGCTGCAATGACAATGGCAGGATTAATAGGGACAAACCAAAGCAGTTCTAACATATGGATTGTTTATGGAATGCCTCCATTTCGGTAAGCCTGGCATGGCTAATGGGCTTTCAGCAGCAGACAGAAATATTTCTGTCTGCCCAGGCATTTAAATCTAGCATGGCTGAGTTTTTACTACACCTGCTTTGTTTTAAGACTGTAATTTTATCTAATAAGCATATTTATCTACTATGGTGCTGTAGCTAATTTAAATCTTGCTGTTTTATCTGCTGCTTTAATTACTGGTTTTAGCCAATTTCTTTGCTGTTATTTTCTTTTATTCAATTGTTAATACTGTTATTACATTCTTGCTGCAAGCTGCCTCGACCTATTCAGAAAAGGCAGGGTTTAAATTTATTAATAAAGTAAATAGCATATGTTACACAATGATGCAGGCATTTGAAACCCCATTGGGCAGGAAACGACTTGGGGGGCAATTTGGAGTAACGAATCAGTGGGTGGGGGAAATTAAAGGTTCTTCCTTTAAGGTACTGGTTTTTCTTCATCTACATAGTGGCCTTTACCAGTGGATCATTGGTAGTGGTCTTTTTTCATCTGTATAGACTCCATTGAGGATGGAGGAGAGAAGCAGCCACATAAACATCTTCACAATCCTTGGGAGACACAACTATTGGGCAACAATAGTAAAATCTTTCCTGCCTCCATCACTCATGACTTCAGCCTTGATCAGCTTGTAGTGGTCCAACAGGAGGCAAGTGCCCAGCACCTTACACTGAGCTGATTTGCTAAAAAGGAAATCAGAATTCTTCCAGAACTCTAAACTCAAGAGAATATAAATTGATACCATATCGTTAATAAATAAATAGAAATTTTATATTAGAATGTAAATGGCTGAGAGTAATGTTAAAGGAAAAACTATTCAGTCCGTAAATAAACAAGTGAATGGAATCTTCCTTCAGGAGGCACACATTAAACATGTACATATTCATTACTGAAAAGTCCTCAGTTTGGGTGAGGAGTGGGAAACCTCCAGCCCTTGAGCCTAATTAAACCTACTAGGCTGCCTCATTTGGACTGCCAGGCCATTTTGGCCAAGCTACGCTCACCTGCCAATCATCTGAAGTCATATATGCCAGATGTGGGCAGCTGAAAGGAAGCTGGATTGGGCCCAAAGGGGCATCTGATGCACTGCCTTTCAGCTGATCATTAGTGCTTCAGAAGCCCCAAGTGCAGCGCTTTGAAGTCCGCATGGTCAACTGATACATACATTACTTGGTTTTTTAAAAAGCTAAGAGCAAAGGTGTAGCAATTAACCTTAATGCAAGTGCTGACACAAATAAAATAAAAGGGTGAGCTAGGTGGGTCATGTCAAAGGATTGTTACATTCCAAAGCTTTTGCTTTTGTAAGTGTATATGGCCCTAATTATGCATCTGATCAATCTAAAGCTTTTTTTAGAAAGAGCATGGTGCACTTTGGCAGAAGTGGAAATTGTTATAGGATGGGCAGGACTTCAGTAATGAGATGAACCCAGGAAAAATAAATTGAGCAAGTATCAAAATGATCCTTATCACCCAACTTTATTAGCCCCTGGCTATTTCAGTTAATAATTATAATGTGCCAATAGTAATTTCTGATCATATTTATGTATGTCTAGTAAGGATGGATAAGTTTGCTAATTTAGTTTCTCTCAGTTTCCAATCTTAAGCTCAGTTCAACACATGTCTGCATCAGAGTTTGCAGTTTTTTTACAATCAGGTCATGAAAATTTTATCAGCATTTTAATGCTCATTTTCCCTGTTATGCACATTTTTGTATGTAGGTAACCACCTCATATTCCCCCTTTTTTGCAAGCAATTTCCTCTAATATAATGCATTTTTGTATGTTACTTTATGAATTGTTATGCTCACCCCCCATTATATGCATTTAAAAGTTAGAAAATGTGTTCAAGTATTTCACAAATTGTATTGAATATTTTCTTAGTAATATTTCTCCTACATTAAAATGATGGAGCCTTCATAAGGGGTATCTTTATCCAAATATCTGCACATCTGAGTAAACAATATGGCAAAACTATAGTCATAGCCTGGGAACGAGGGCGGGGGAAGACATGGGAGACAGTCCTAGCAGTTATATTTTGCAACAAGATTTCCTCCTTCCCTTCCATACCTGTGGGAGGTGCTCTTACTTGGAATCCCCTGTCCAGAAAGGATTTCTTTGGTTCAAAATATGGTTCCTGTTGTCAGGCTTCTGGGTAGAGAATTGGTCTCTGTGAAAGACAATGTTTTCCCACTAATTGGCTGTGAGCTCATCCCCTGCACCTGTGTTACCCGGTATGAGCTGGACTTCAAGGCGCTATGGCAGTTTCTGCTAAATGGATCAGTACCTCTGTGGAGAGAACTCATGTACACCCAAGCTCTGGAAAGTTCCAGGCACCTTGCCCATTCATAAAAGTGACTTGGGTCCTTTTGTTCTGTGCCTCACACTTCACATCATGTCTTGGATCCTTTCACCTGTGGAGTTCCTATGCTACTTGCTGGTTTTATGGGGTCATTTGTTCTAAGTGGTTTGCATTAGAGTAGGCAAGTTAGTTTTTTATTTTAAGTATTGTTCTGTAATTCCCTAAATGTACTTTGGCATTTCTTAATCTCTTTTTATCTTTATATTTTTCACAGGGATACGGGTTCTTTCATGCTGCAATTTTTAAATAGTTTTTAATAAATCTACCTCTGATAATTTGGTGTAGTTTCTTAGATGAGATTTGGGTAATAAATCCAGTCTGGCCAAATGGCTACCTGCTACTGAGTAATTTTGAGGCTTTGGGGTTCAAGGGACTGATAGTCTGGTTTTCCGTCTTGTTCCACTGAATCTCAAGGAAAGTCCAGTGTACAGCTTGGAAATCTCCTGACCCAAGTTGGAATGGACTTAAGGAATGGTAGCAGCCATTTCTACCTGGCAGGATTGTTTACCTTGGCCATTTGGCACCCTACTACAGCAACAAGGACTCTGGCCATGGGTTTGGGACCTGCAGTCCTTGATACACCCAGTTGTTGGAGAGGAGTTTGGGATGGGATGTTTGCATCTAGAATCCAAAAGCATGGGACTTCCGGGAAGGGTGACTTCGCTTGTGCCTGCTTTTGAGACGGGCTCCCGCCTCAAAAGAAGCTTATTCAGATATAAATCAGTCAGAACATTTTTTTTTTGACTGATGAAATTTCTCCTGGGCAGGGAGAAACGTAGAGATCAACCTCAAAAGCCTGTTTTTGTTGGGAGGACTGGATTTCATTAATTTATGAGAAAAGGTCCTGCCAACAATGCCGGACGGACTTCCAAACTTTTGCTCTATCTGTTTAATGCGATACGTTTATCTTTTCTTCAAAGAGAAAACCGACTAACAGGCAAGCACCCTTCTTTCTATTATTTTTCTTACTTGGTTTAAATTGTTGCAGCAAAAGGAGATTTGTCAGATTGATCGGCTTTGAAGTACTTCTGGGTGAGCTATAACTCTTCTCTGTTATTCACGAAATTAACAGCTTATCTCTGTTTCTGTTGCAAAAAGCTGTCCTGGAAGTGCATTCTAAAGATATAAACAGAAGAGGGATTTCTATTCCGAGGAATGTTATATTGTCTGGGACTATTCTCTTTTTGGTCTATTTTATTTCGACGAATCTGCTTCTTCACGACGCCACTAACTGTTTTGATGCTGGGAACCAAATTTGTTTTGTATTCTTGAACATAGAGAGATAAGGCAGGCTGCTCTGTTTATACTGTGATGTCATCAAGCCTGGAATATTAACCCAATTGTTGCTGAAATAAGAAGTGGTTCTTCTTTACTTCTGTTTTGCTTTGTTTTCGTGGTTTTAAAAATGGCAATCAAGAAAGTGGCTGAGAATCTGGAAGTAATTATGTTTCAGAAAATAATGGATGAGATTGAGATAACGAAACAAACCCTGCGACAGGGCAGTAAGGAGCTGAAAATTGAACTGAGCAAAATGACGCAGGAGCTTAAAGAAATAGGGGATCCTGTGAGAGAGGAGAATGAGATCAGAGATGAGAAAAGAAAAAATAAAGGGAAGATACAAGCCCTGGAGATTGGAACAAATGTGGAATTGGAAAAAGATCTGGAGTTTATGGATATTAGAAATAAAATCTACTGTTTGGAATTTAACGTTATCTCTGAAGAAATTAATGAAGATATTAGAGATAAAGTTATCAATGGCTTGGATAATCTTCTGGACTGGAATGACGTGATGGAGTTTGATATAGTGAAAATCTATGGAATTAACTGCAGCCATGTGACAATGGAAAAACTCTCAAGAGATGAGCCAGTGCATTTTGTAAAAAAGAAGAACAGAGATATGACTTTACAACAGTACTTCAGCAACTTATTCAGAATGGATGGCAAGAAAATATTTGGGATAGATGAAATTCCCATCAGACTCTTATTATATGACTATGGCTATGACAGCAAGATTATTATGGAATACTGATAATGGAAGATTGGACACTGAAATTACTGGACTTAACAGGACTATTGAAGATGGAAGATGAAATTAATAGGGATAATGGAATAATGGCTATTGAAATTATTGGACCTAACAGATTTTGATGAGATGGATTAATCGAAATGTTTATTTGGAGAAAAATTGATAGATATATTTCTTAAAGAATTGAAACCTCTCTTTGACTTTTTGTGGAAAGAATAAAGTAATGTTTATGAGATTTGATGATTAATTAAGATAACTACTGGAGGAAAGTGATTTTATAATATAATTTAAGAGACAGGATTGTTATATATTGTAGACCTATAACTGATTTGATCTGTGACAAATGGGAAGTCAATATTTTATTTTTTTGTTTAATCATTTTTGTTTTGTTTTGTTTTTTGTCTTTGAATGTTTTATGATTTTGTTTTGTATGTTTTATGAAAATTTGAATAAAAATTATTGTAAAAAAAAAAAATAGAATCCAAAAGCATGGACCTGTTAAAGTTCTAAATAGATAAGTGATAGTAATGTGCTCAATTTCTCACATGTGTTGTGAGCCCAAGCTGTTTTGTGCAAAGTGCCCTTTCCTTGTACTTACCCATCACCAGAGTTACCCTTTGCCAGGTCTTTTTGTATGTGAGATGAGACCAAAGAGATATAACCCTATGCTGTGCACCCTGTTATCTGACATATGATCTTCCTGTGTGTAGTTGATATAGTTATGGTGTTGTGCTGTGATTGGGTGCTGAGTTACACCATATCCTATACACCATATCCTACGGTGACATGGGGAGGGCAGTTTTCAGTGCTGAGCCAGCCATTTCCTCCTTCCCATTGGAGTCAAGGGGGGGGGATTTTCAGTACAAACAACCAAGGTAAAAATTATTCTTAACAAAAACCAGGTAAGCAAAAAGTGAGTTAAGGAAAAGCATATGAAGAAAATGCAACATTCTTATTGCAATTAAATAATATCTTGTACACGCTACTATTAAATCTTAACATCTATCTATCTATCATCTATCATCTATCATCTATCATATAATTATAATACTTTGCATTTTCTTTACAGATTTCCCCCCTTTATTCAGGGAAGACTTCTGTGCCACGTTTGGAGCTGATAGTAGAGCTCTATCATTGATGGGGCAAGGCTGTGATTGAAGGAGTTTAGGATCCGACATAAATATTCTCCTCCTCTGTGTTGTCCACATCCCACCCATGACTCCACTCCATTTCAGCCATTCTGCTGGCACATCTTCATTGGTGATCTGGCTTCAGTGGCCTATCTGTCATTGTGGTGGCACATCTCATGTTAGGCTGGTGTATCAGGCCTTCCACAATCCAAAATCCCCTCAGTTTGTGGATCTTGAGTATAGGGTTATGCCTTTAATCACTCAGTTAAATCATAAATCTGTGTAGAATATCCTGGAAAGGGAATTCAAAATTGAAGAGGCCCCATTATGTGCTGTTAAGATACAATTGTTCAGAGACCTGTGGCACCCAGAGTAGGTCCATGTAAGTAGTCCTTAATGGGCAAGGGGATTCATAAACGTATCATCTACAGTTCATATGTTATAACTGCAACTCTCTTTTGATATGTTAATGCTGCTACATTCCATATAATCAAAACCAAGAGGTGTCAAAAATCGAATGATAGTACTCTTGCTGAAAGCAAATGCTGAAAGCATTTTTTATTTCTTTTGTTACTGAAGCCAATCAAGAGGTATCCCATATATGAAAACCAAACCATGCAAATCAGAACAGTCATAAAGTCTTGGTTCCTAAGGCAGGCAAACGTGTGCTAGACATTTTGGTAATGTGATATTTACACCATTGAAAGGTCTTATCTAAGGAGGCAGCACCATAGACATACATACAGGAACAGCTGATCCGTTTTTAAAACGAGCTTTCCATCCCTTTTTAGGGTTGCACAAAGGCAATGGGCTTGGAGCCAGAAGTTGACAGCACAATTTTTTACCAGATTAGAAAAGGCAACAGATATTAACAATCAATGCTTTTTGTTGCCCAGAAGGCATGAGGATATTAAGAGCATCATTGCCCCAGCTATTGATTCCAATAACTTGCAAGCTTACAGCACTAGATATAAGAGCTCTGCTGGATGTTAGGGCTCTCTCTAGATTTAATAATGGCAGAGCTGCAGTTGTAAACAGCAGCTCAACAGTCAGTTTCAATTAAAGAAAAATGTAATGAGAACTAAAACTTCAGGACTTTCCCCACTGGTTTTTCAGTAAGAAAAAAGATATCAAGATAAATTAGTTCTGCTCTTACTTTATTTTTCTTCTTATTAATTAGGCTGCTCAGGCATAGAAGAGTAAATCTTTATTAGCTGAAATAGAAGCTTGATAGAGGCTGGCATTTTATTTCTCATTGATTAAGCAATATTCACAAACTGATCCAGCACCCTGATGTGAAGGATATTGTAACTGAGCACCTAGGGGATTTGTGTGAATTATTGTGGCAGCTAGGGTCATAGATCTATTAAATGCAGTCCACTGTGAAAGTATACAGTAGAGGTTGTGAAAGGCAAGGGCAGCACACTGCCACAAACAGTTACTTTTATGTGAATGAAAAGGACTAGTGGATTTTAAGGTCAACAGTTCCAAACCTTGTAGAACATAAACCCATCTGCATGTGATTAATGCAAGATTTGTTGTCTTTTGGGCCACACATAGAAGTGTGCATGTTGTTCATAAAAGAATACAGGGAGTGCATAGTTCGCACCATAGCTTTTCAATTAAGCAAACCTTCATTTTAGTCCTGATCTGAACATATGAAAAAAGCATAAGAAGAGTCTGCTGGATCAGGCCAGTGGCCCATTTAGTCCAGTATCCTGTTCTCACACTGGCCAACCAGATTCCTATAGGAAGCCTGCAAGCGGACATCATCCTGATCTGACATCATCCCCTAAATGACACCTAAGCCTAAACAGAATACAGTATTCACAAGATCACTTCACCTGGAAGAATTCCCCCTTGACATTATTTCATCCCTTTTCTACACTTTCAGTTTACTGAAAAATTGCCCCAAATATGGAGCCCGTTAAAGCTCTTTCAAAGAGAGTTTAAAAAGAATGATTTATTTATTTATTTATTTATTTATTGGATTTCTTAGTCGCCCATCTGGCTGGCTAACCAGTCACTCTGGGAGATGTACAAAATAAGCAAAATAGCACAAAATGACACATCAATACAATAACATTAAAATCTAAAAGGAATGATGTTAAAATCTAGCCCACCCCAAAGGCCTGCCTGAAGAGCCAGGTCTTCACAGCCCGGCGGAAACTCATTGTAGAGGGGGCCTGGCGGAGATCTTTTGGCAGGGAGTTCCATAGGGTGGAGGCCACAATTGAAAAAGCCCTGTCTCTAATCCTCACCAGTCTAGCTGTTTTGACTGGTGGGATAGAGAGAAGGTCTTTTGAGGCCCATCTTGTTAGGCGGCATAGCTGATGATGCTGGAGGCGCTCCTTCAGATAGGCTGGGCCGAAACCATGTAGGGATTTAAAGGTCAAAACCAACACCTTGAATTGGGCCCAGCAAGCAACTGGTAGCCAGTGCAACTCTTTGAGCACTGGAGTTATGTGATCTCGCCGGCGGCTGCCTTTAATCAGGTGCGCCACCGCATTGTGTACCAGTTGCAGCTTCCGGACTGTTTTCAAGTGTAGCCCTACGTAGAGCGCATTACAGTAGTCAAGGTGAGAGGAGACCAGGGCATGTACCACCGATGGGAGCAGATGATTGGGAAGGTAGGGGCATAGCCTCTGTATCAGATGGAGTTGATACAGTGCTGCCTGGCTCACAGCCGAAACCTGAGCTTCCATGGACAGTTGGGAGTCAAGAATGACCCCGAGGCGATAATCCGCTTCCTCTAAGTGCGCTTGCAACTGCTTCACCACCACCCGCTCAACAGCCTTGCCCAAGAATGGTAAGTTTGAGATTGGGTGAAAGTTGTTCAGATCTTGGGGATCCAAGGAAGGCTTCTTTAAGATTGGTTTTATTACTGCCTCCTTGAGAGCTGATGGCATCACGCCCTCTTCCAAGGACACATTTACCACCGCCTTGATCCCCTCGCCCAGTCTGTTCTTGCAGCTCATAATGAGCCACGATGGGCAAGGATCAAGTAAGCAGGTGGTTGGTGTTAAGGTTGAAAGCACCTTGTCCACTTCATCAGAAGTAAGAAGCTGGAACCGATCCCACATCACCGGAAAACCACTGGCCGACTCTGGCTCACTAACTGGCTCACAGCGTGCGGAATCATACTCTTTAGACGATCGACTTTATCCGCAAAGTGCTTTGCAAACTCATCGCAGGAGGTCTTAGAATGTCCCATCGGTTCTGAAGCAACCGGACCGACCAGACTTCGGACCACTTGGAACAGCCTCCTGGGACAGCACTCTGTGGATGCAATAGAGGCAGCAAAAAAATCCTTTTTTGCTGCCCTTATTGCCACATGGTAGGCCACTGCAGCCGCTCTAACCCGTGTCCGATCGTTCTCAGAGCGAGATTTCCGCCACTGGTGTTCTAGCCGTCTCACCTCCTGCCTCAGAGTTCGCAACCGTGGAGTATACCATGGTGCCATCTGAGTCCTATTCAGGGGGAGAGGGCGTTTCGAAGCCACACGGTCCAATGCCCCGGTGATCGCCTCATTCCACTCCTTCACCAGGGATTCGGCCGAGTGCCCATCTGCAGGCTCCATAAAATCCCCAAGCACATTCAGGAATCCATCTGGATCCATCAAACGCCTGGGGCAGACCATCCTAATGGGTCCTTTGCCCCCACAGAGGGTGTGTGGCATCGAAAGGTCTACTCTCACCAGATAGTGATCTGACCATGACAAGGGGGTAAGAGATGTAGCCCCCATTTTCAGATCACTTCCCTCCTCTCCCAAGGCAAATACAAGGTCAAGTGCATGACCAGCTGCATGGGTGGGCCCCATGGAAACAAGGAGCAGCTCCCAGGAAGCCATGGTTTCCATGAAATCCCGAGGTGCCCCTGTGAGGGCAGTCCCAGCATGTACGTTGAAATCCCCCAGCGCCAGCAAATTCGGGAATTGCACCTACACACCTGAGACCACCTCCAGCACCTTGGCCAGGGAGTCTGTCATGCAGCGGGGTGGACGGTACGCAAGCAGAATCTCTAAGCTGCCCTTTGGGCCCAACCTCCAGTACATGCAATCCACAACCTTGGTTTCATGGAGAGGAGGTCTGGTGAGAACCAGGGACCCCCGATAGATGACCACCACTCCCACTCCCCGTCTCCCGACCCTCAGTTGCTGTGCATATAGGAACCCAGCTGGACACAAGGCCTCAAGGATGGGAGCTGCGGCCTCATCCAGCCAGGTTTCCGTAATACATGCCAGATCTGCGCCCTCATCCAATATCATATCATGGATGAGAGATGTTTTTTGGGCGACGGACCTGGCATTGCACAGCAACAGCCGAAGGTCAGAGCATGGAGTCCTGCATCCCCCGGCTATCTTCCGGTATTGGGCAGGCCCGGAACAAGAGACAGATATTACGTATCTCTCCCTAGTTCCTCTTATCTGATGTGGCCTGCCACTAGCACCCCACCAGCATCTGCCATCCAGCCTCATTATATCTTGGCCTCCCCCCTTCCTCCATCACTCCCCCCTGATATACACATGCCTCAACACTGGAGCCCGCAACTCAGGCAGGCCACCCACCCTTAAAACCACCCCAAAACTGAATTCTGATTTAACATACAAAATAAATTATAGAAACTAGAACAAGAAGACATATATCTATTTAAGACGTATGTTATACTATTATACTTTTAAGGATGTGATGATTTTTATTTTTTTATATAAAAAAATCCTCATATAAGGGTAATGTGTTAAATTTGGCAAAAATATAAGACCAGGGTAACCCTGTGACTGTCCTGCTTCTGCTGCAATGCTAAGGAAATAAACAGAAAATACATAGGTGGGAGATATTTTGCATGGAGGGGCAACGGATTACTGTTTTGAAGGAAGTTTCTGAAAATGTTATTATATTTATTTTATCAGTACACATATGTCAGAATGAATACCAGCTGCTGGGAACCACAAGCAGGAAGAATGCTGTTGTACTCATGTCCTGTTTGCTGGCTTCCAACAGGCATCTGGTTGGCCACTGTAAGAACAGAATACTGGGATGGACCTCTAAGCTGATCCAGCAGGGCTTTTCTTATGTCGTGAACAAGAAAAAAGTTAAAAGCTAAGTACAATATAATGGAATACATCCTAAAATGCAACATTATTTTTGAATCTGTGTTAATTATTCACCTAAAGGATTGTGAAGAACATACAAAGAGTCAGTCCATTGATCTATCTAGTTCAGGATTGTACATTGACTGGTATGAATGTGACTGGTAGCACTCTGCAAGGTTTGAGACTTTGATTTTTCCATGTGGAGATGCTAGGGATAACCTGAGACATTTTACATGAAATGCATGTGCTCTAACACTAAGCTGCAGCCCTGTCATTCACATAAGTGGGCTCTGCTACACCAGCAACCACTAGACCACAGCTCTGTCTGCAGGCATTGTGTGAACATAACAGAATTGTGTCATTGGAGGAACTCCCCTAAACTCTTGCAGAACTCATGCAAAAAACTGAAATTGTTCCTGAAAGTTGTATAGACATAGTCTGTTCTGAATTGAGATGGGCAGGTTTTGACTGTCTCTATAGATGATACTTGTCATTTTGTCCTGCTCCTGCCATCCTGTCCAGCCGCTCCTCCCCCATGGTCATTTGGTTAATTGCCAGTTTCTGCTGGTTATTGCCCTAGCAGGCTTTGTTCCACTCATTCCACTTCTGTACTTGGCTTATTATCATGCCAATGCCATGGGAGAGGAGGGGAGAGATGCAGGAAAAGAGTGAGTTGTTTGTCACCTTGTTGATTTTTCTATTGGCATGGCAAAGAGCAAGCTGTAGATGTTCTCAGCTGTGGTGGGGGGCATGGTGACCCCAGAGAACAGTGTGTATGCCCCATCCTTAAGCCAGATGAAGTGAACAACAGGAGATTAGGTTATGATGGCTAAAATGGCAGTATGCTTCTGAATCCCTGCTGCTGGGGAACATGAGCAGGAGAGTACAGTTGTGTTCATGTCCTGCTTGCAAACTTCCCATAGGCATCTGGTTGGCCTCTGTGAGCAGAATGCTGAACCAGATAGACCTTTAGTCTGATCCAGCAGGAATCTTCTTACGTTTCCGTCCACTAACTATATTGTAAACAGAAACACGACTAAGACCTTTATTGTTTTACTGAGCAGGATCACTACTGATCAAAGTTATGACAGCATCTTAAAAATACATGGCCAGCAACTTTCCTGTACATGCAGAACTGTATAGCTTGGAATGTTATGTGACAGACGCTGGTGGGCAGGTGGCAGGCCCATCTTTCCTCATCACTGCACCTCTGTGTTGGATAGAGCTGCACGTGTTGTAATGCTATGTGTGTTGCACTCTTGAGAAACACAGGAGCTAGATATTAGACTGTCAGCTCCATAGGGGAGGGGGTGGATTTTCACTTTTAACTGCTTCTGATAGTTAACTACACACACACACACACACACACACACATACACACACACACAGATACACAGAGAGACATACACATATATACAATATATATACACATACATACATATATCTGAAATGTTCATAACTGCCATTATTTATCCACTAAAACCTCTATAGAAAGAGTACTTAAAATTCTTCACAGTGCAACTGTCTGGGAGTTTTCAATGTACATGATTTGAATTGTTTCCATTTAAGAATCTGTGAGCCATCTAGTGAAGTTAATTTTTGTCATTGTCAGAAGTTCCTTTAGTACAGTTTCTTAACAGATCTGTTAGAACGCAGGAATTCTGCCTTATCTGTTTGTTCAGAAAAACTGAAGAGGATGGCTAGCATCACATAGAGTTCATAATGGATAGCAAAATTCAATTGAATACAATACACTCCTATGTATGTTTACTTGGAAGTAAGTGTTCATTGGCTTGCTGTGTAACCTAAGGCTGTAATCCTGTTAGATTTACTTGGGAGCAAGCGCCATTAAACACAGCAGAACTTACTTCTGAGTAAGCATGCATTTCACTATTAGGCAATTAGATTGACATTCCTGGGGAAAATGCAAAAAGAGCCCTGATGCTCTTCTGTCATCCTGAGGTTAAATGAACATACTTTTCAGCCTGCATTATGGAAGGACATTCCTTCTTTTAGAAGTTCTTTTTGTATGCTGTTTTATTGGTTTATTATTTTGTCCTGTCACAGGTGAAGTACATCAGGTGTTGACACAAGATAGGGGCTTCTCTGTGGTGGCACCCCGACTCTGGAATGCTGTCCTCCAAGAGGTGTGCCAGGTCCAACTTTATTGACATTCCACTGCCAGGCTAATACTCACCTATTACCTGGGCATTTTTGAGTGGTTAGTCACCATTGCAGTGAGTATGCCATGTTATAATTGGATCTACTGCTGATTATATGTTCTTGCTGCTGAGTATATTTATTTATTTATTTATTAAATTTATATACCGCCCGACTAGCATAGCTCTCTGGGCGGTGAACAACAGATTAATACAAAATACAATAAAATCCAATAAAACGAACCACAAAGTACAGAGAATGGGAGATCTAAAAACAATTACAATACAATTCAAATCTCATCAATTGCCTTGTTGCTTGTTTTACTGCAGGTGTACATCAGAAATGCTGTATCTATAGCCATGTGTGTAACATTTCCAAGTTTATCCTTTATTTCTGTACTGGTCATTAGATTACAGCCTACATAAAGATCATTGAGTACGTGTAATCATTGTTTTTCTCATTTTTTGAATATATATGTTCTTTCTACCCCTCTCCCTTATTGTATTTTATTAGTGGCTGTTTTATATTGTTGTTACTCACACTGGGATTTACAGTTGGGCCCCACTCATACGGCAGGTTAGGTTCCAGACCTCCGCCGGAAAGTGAAAACTGCCAAAAAGCGGATCAGGTGTAGCGTGGGGGTCTGGAACCTAACCCACTGATTGCACCAGAGGAGGAGAAGATCAGATCTTCCCCTCCTCGGGCGCGATCAGCTCGAGTGGGAGTCTGATCGCGTCAGAAAAGGAGAAGATCAGCTGTAGCACGCTACAGCTGATCTTCCCCTCCTCTGGCATGATCAGCTGGAGTGCGGGGAGCTCCAGCCCCCCTTCCAGCTGATCACCCCACTGGCGCCGTATTAGCGGAACGCCGAAAAGCAGAGCACCAAGAAGCGGAGCCCTACTGTATATGAAAGGTGGGATATGAAAATAAATAAATAATATCAGTCTTTGTCAAATGGCCTGTATCCTGTTCATTATCACACTAAGATGAAACTTTTATACAAGTGAGGTAAATCTACTTAAATCCCAGGAATATAAACTTTCATTTCGCCTGCATGTTTCTTGTACTTGTTTATTGAAAAAAACCTGAAAACTTGACAATAGATTGTGTCATGAAGTAGTCTTCCTCACATGTCATAATTGCAGAACACTGATGAGACCAGAACATCTTTCAGCACAAAGTGCACATTAGCACATCTTCATGGAGATGATTTGGATAAGGCCCAACTAGTTTTAAGAGCTGCTCCCTTCTTGTCTTTTCAAGAATTAGCAATGTAGAAGAAATGAAATCTACCATTATTGTGCTTTCCCAAATATTCATTTTTCTGTTCCTCATGATATATATAGAGAGAGACATAAAATGCAGCTTTGTCTTATTTTGAAAATAGTTTCAAAATCAGGTGTAGGTGGGTGTTGGTGACTCTCACTTTGAAAAATCTTTATTGGTCATCCCCTCCACATTGATCCTAAGGTACGAGTGTGATGTGTGATAAACCTCCAGAAGAAGGTTAAAACTTTGCAAACTACCTCTGACCATGCACAGAGTACAATATTGGGGATACCTATAGTGAGTCTCTCCACACACCCCAGTCCCTAAGTTTCCCCTGATTTTGTCCTTCTGAAGTCCAATTTTCTCCCTCTGAGCTCTGGAGAAAAGGGTGATGACCCTTGAAAGGAAGTACAGTTAGACTAGCTCAGCTCTTCAGTGGCAACAGCAGCATTTTGGTTTCTATAATCTAACACAGCCAGGCCAATATTTGTGTGATTGGTTCCCGCTGAGCACAGTGTCATCATGATTTCTGAAATATTACACTGTAGATGTTCATTTAGCAGAGGGAATTGGAGTAAGGGACAGAGACAGCAAAGAGGCTTTCATTGTTGGGAATCACTGATCTCCAGTTTGAGGAGCATGACCCACAACTGATGTTGAAAAATGTGTACTGTTAAAGAGGATAAGTGGTCAGTCAGTTAATTTTGCTAAAAAAATACTTTTATTTGTCCTGGCCTCTAAATTAATCATGTATTCTCTATCTACAAGAAATGTACTAAAAGTGAAGTCATGGTGTGTTCTGTTTTAAGTCCACTGAGATATTAGTCAATTACCATATATCACTAGACCTAGAGAATGATCAGCCAGGGCTAGTTTCCCAGTTCTTACTTCATTTTTGTAATGGGGCTCAAAGCCAGTGTTTCAAGGTCATAGTGAAGGGCTCCTTCCAGACTTGGTTTTTAAAGATACCCCTGTGTATGTGTAATAAAGAAGAGGTGATCCATGCATCTGTCCCCCAGAGATGTATTTTCAACAATATTTTCAAGAAGCGAGTTAAAGGAATGTGCATCTTCCCCAGGAATGCACATATCCTTCTCCCATTACACCATGCAGAACTTTCTGGTGGAGACATGGTCTAGCTGAAAAGCTGATTCATGATGAGAAAATTGCAACTGCACCTTTCCATTAAATTTAAGCTTACATTTCAACTTGACAAGAGTGTTACCACTGTGTGCAAATATATGTATCTCATCAACTTAATGCAGCTGAGAAATGTGTTGAGAAATTTTTCTCATGTTCTAGAGCCATTGTAAGTATACATAGTAGTACATTTTGTTATATTTCAGAACATGTGAATTATAAATTTATAATAGATGATAATAAAAACTGACTGAACACAAAATTAGTATTTAATAGGACATAAGTATCTCTTTAAAAATAGCCACAGTTGCTCATTTCTGGTAGTCAGCAGAAAGTATTCATCATCTTTCCAAGGAGTCTATTTTTTAAAGCATTGTTATTTAAATGCTGGAGCAGAAATTTGTAATTTAAAAGCTGGGCATAGAAGGGACACATTTACATTTTTTGACAAACAACCCTTAGCTTTGATTTGGAAATAGTAACACTGATGTGTTCAAAACAAGCAAATGGGGAATTGTTTCATCTTAACTTCACAGTCATCATTAATTATCTGCTCTAGTGTAATTCTGATGAATCAGAATCCCATCAGGCTGAAAATGCATTCCAGTTCATGAATAAAACTGCAGAGACTATAGGGAGCTGAATTTTTTTCACAGGATCCCTCTTCTTACTGAACAATCTTGGCAACATTTGTGGAATGTGCATTGACAGAAATAGAATATGCTGAGGAAATATCATTTTAGAATATTATATTTATTATTTATTTATTTGTTAGATTTATATCCTGTCCTTTCTCCCAGCAGGAGCCCAGGGCCTTGTAAGATTTTGTGGACCATTGATGGATGATGAAGTAAAGACTTTTAGGCTGCAATCCTCTTCACATGCTTAATGTAGAGTAAGCACCACTGAACTCAATGAGACTTATTTCTGAGTTGAAATGCATAGGACTGTACTGTTAACCTGCAAGAAGCATGTATTTCAGGACTAGCCAAACGTAAGTCCTTTCAGTAATGCAATAGAACTTGTGACACTTGCTGTCCATTATTCCATAGTGCATTTATGAGCAAGACACTCATTCTAATCCATTTATGTGCATATGTGTGCGCCATCTCTTACTCTATGTAAAATAAAATCTCTGGCCAGTCTGTTTCATCAAAACGGATCCCAAGTAACACTGTGACACTGGTAGCATTGTACTGTCACACATAAAATCAGATTATGACTTCTTGTAGTTGGATGCAAAGCAGTATCTATTTTTATTTGTGTAGTGGGATGGGAGTGGTGGGGGTGAGAGAGAGAGTGACAGAGATGGTGCTGGTGAGTATGAACAGTGAATTTCTACTCAATTTAGGGAGTAATCCTAACCCCTGATTCACACTGCTGGGGAGGGGTTAGACTTTCGTGGAAGTGACCTTCCAGTGGGCTCCGCCACGCTATGCTATTGATGATGTGGACTTTGCTGATACAGAAGTCCCTGCTGCACTCATGAAGCTGTTTTGGGATTGCTGCTGGTATGTTTCTGCTACTGGTAGGTAGGTCGGTCGGTCGGTCGGTCGGTAGGAGAGAGAGAAACTCCAAGCAACTTCCAGGCAGAGTTAGAATTGCTCTGCCTGAGTGGATTCACCTGAGTGGATTTATTCCCCCCACCTCATAGTATATAGGGTGGTAAGGTGGCCATATGTAAAAGACAACAGGGCTCCTGTCCCTTTAATTGTTGCATAGAAACATTTCTCTGCATGTGTAGAAGATGCATGACAAGTTACATCTGTTGAAATCCACTCTTCTATCAACTACCTCAGACCCTTCCATCAGCAGATGGGTCCTTCTTGATGGTGCTGCCACTGGGGGCTGCCGGATTGGAATTGACCTGTGACAGGGCCTTTTCAGTGGCAGTATGTGGCGTCCTTCCCTGGTTCTCCCTGTCAGGTTCCCACCTGCTTGTGGCTACTGCCTTTCACTAGGCACCACCAGGGATACCACCAGTCCGGACCATCCTTTATATGGTTTCTCACTCCGTTCTAGCACAGATCTCACTAGATCCCCCTGCTAGGCAGCACCACCAGTCACGTCCTATAACCAATACTCCCAGAGATTTTGCCTGAGTCTCTCTCTAGCTGGTTACTTTTGTGACTGCGTGCTTATGCTGTTCCCAACCCCCTTGTATCTTTATAGATAACACATACAACTCTGGGTTGCTCTGGATACTTGAATTGTTATTATTCCTCCCTTCACCATTGCCACCATTAGATACTGTTTCTGTTCAGCCTTGGTAATTACCTTGCCCTCCCTTCTGGTATGTATATCCCCCAGCCAAGGATCAGGCCTTTGGTAAACCAAATAAGTATTTATTAAATATCAGAAATAACAAGATCAGTTTTAGAATGTTTCACAAGCGTATGGTTTCATCTACTCCTGTTTTGTACTTGACTTATTATTAATCAGAACTCCAACTCCCTCTTTCTCCACACTCTTGACCTCCACCCTCAAACACCTCCTTCTCCACACTCCCAACATCCACCACCAAACACCTTCTTCTCCACCCTACTAACATCCACCCAGATTCAACTGTCATTCTTCCATTTATACTCCCAGCCATTCAAACGCTCAGCCAATCATCCAGCATTCTACTGCTCATGTACTCCCCCCTCCTCTTTCACTCCACTTACCATATGTCTTCTATATAAACAGCACTTACCATATTTACACTATAAGCAGGAACATCACACAGTACCCCATTTCTGGAATGCCCTCCCTGGTGAGGTGCATCCGTCTCCCTCTTTACTGATTTTCAAGAGTTAAAAATATTCTGGTTTACCCAGGCATTAATTGATTGGTTGATTGATTGATTTATATCCTGCCCTTCCTCCCAGCAGGAGCCCATTTGATGGCTGACTGTTCCTGGTAACCCTGAGATCACTGGTTTATGTTTTTAACTGCTTTTAGAAATTTTTAAATCCTTATTGATGTATATGTGGGAGGAAGGAGAGGATATATATTAAGTATATAATAAAACAATAATTCTACACAACTGTTAAAGGAGCAGAAGCCATTCTCTCCTTTCTGCTGGCTTTCACAGACACGGTGGAGATCTACATGAAATTGGGTTGTGGGATGTGTTGACAAATGCAAGCTTAGCTGATCTGGTTTTTAAGACTTGTCTGGGTTTTCAGACTCGTTGGCTGTAATCTTGATGCATTTTTGTATCCTCCCAGTGATCCAGTTCCACATAAATCATCACTATTTACCATGGAAGCATTTCAAGTAGGGAACTACGCTGTCTTGCTCACAGTGATCAAGAAGATGAAAATCAGGCCATTGCAAGTGCATCCAATTGTTTCTCAAAGTGTAGTATACTATTACGCACACTATTAATACTTTTAATACAATTAACACTTTAAATAAAAGGATAGCCAGCACATTCTATGCACAGAAAAGAAAATAGAGTCTGTTTGTGTTTAACAAGAGGTTTAAATGTTGGAGATGTGTACAGTGTCTGTACTGACACTCAACCCGTCACGGTTCTTATTTTTAACCATTAGCCAATATAATGCCTCCATATCCTATGCTAGCAAAGGAATAGCACAAAAGAGTCTTATATTAACAACATGTTTCATCCCATGTGATGTTTGTATGTAAGAGAGCAGTTCCTATTCCATGTACACTAATTCCGTGGATTTAGAACAGTTACTGCTAGTAACGGCTTTTATGGCTATGTGCACTCTCTCCCACACACACACACACACACCAAACCAGATAATGGAGTGACCTCCCCACAGAGGTTAGAGGCTTGTCCTCTTTCAGTGTTTCAGAAAGGTTGAAAACATGTTTATTTTTGTGAGACTTTGGTGAATTTAGTTGGCGTGGCTTTTGTCTAGCGGGAGACTTTATTTAATATATTTTTTAGTGAGTGTCTCTACACAATGTCTTAACTTATTTTTGGTTTTGTGTTTTTTAAAAAAATCATTTTGTCTATGTAAACTGATCTGAGCACAAGAAAAGCAGCATACCAAAAATTAAACATACAGTTCTTAAAAAATATACTAGAATAGTGCAAATTGTTAAAAAGATTGACAAAAAAGCATTTCCTGATTTCTGTGTATCACTTCTGATACACTGCTAAAAAGGTGATTCATTAATTTATTCAACACAATTTATGCTGTACTTTTCAAATATATCATATCACTAATACCTTTTTTCATGTTTCATCCAGCTGTATCATAAAGAAAGGATATGAACGAAAAAAACTCATGATTATATAATGGATATTATTTTGATATTGCCTTTAAAGACACATACTACAAACCCTATTTTGTCTCAATTTTGAATTTCACCTTTAATGATCTGCTGTTGTGCTGGGCATTGTTAGAAGTAATTTCAAAAACAGAAAGGGTGAAAGTTATAGTAGCTGTTGGGCTCACTCTGGCATCATGATTCATGTCCACCCTTGTGGCCATCAGTAAAATAAGTCATCTGGTCTCAACTCAGTTCCCTGAAGCCATTAGTTTGCGGCATGAAAACTATCACATAGAAAGATAGTCTCTGCAGAGGAAATGACTAGGACCAAGCAAGCATGAAGACTGAATAATCAGTGGAAGTGATGGTTTAGCCAGTTCAAGAAGAAGGTCATCTGTAAGGCAAACATGGATTATATAACTCTCTGTTGCACAATCAGAGAACAAACAGAGGTGTTCAATTTCCAGTGTTTCAACTATTATAAGCAAGATTTTATTGATTATATATATTTGCAGCATTTCCTGCTCATGGAAGAAACTGCTGCATCCTTCCCTGGGTATCTTTATCTAATATTACAGTGACCACAGGAGTAGCCCACTCATGTGACTGGTAATTTACATAAACTATCTGCTGATTCCAACAGTAACTGACCTGTTACGTAAGAAGATCTCTGCTGGATCAGACCAAAGGCATACATAGCCCAGCACAGTGGCCACCCAGATCCTTTTAGGAAGTCCACAAGCAGAACACAAGTGCAATAGCTTTCTCCCACTGTTGTTCCCCAGTGACTGATATTCAGAGGCATGCAGCATTTCATCCTAGAAGCAGCATATAGTCATCATGACTATTTCATTTATTAAAATATTTATAACGCCCTTTCAGGACAAATGCTGTAAGAAGGTAACGTATGGAAAGACATATCAAACATATAAAATCAACAGTTTAAAATCTAGAATTGCTTCCCTTTAAAATGAGCCATAAAACATAAATAAGACATGACAGTTAATAAAAAATTAATTGAGTGGATCAAAGAAAAAAATCTTGAGAGTAGTAGCTATGGTCAGCCTTATTATAGGGGCAAATAAATTCTGGAAGCCATCTAGATGTAACCGAGGAGGCTTCGTGTGGAATGCCCCATTCTCCCTGTCCAATAATTCTTGTCTCATACCCCTGATTTATGGGGTGCTTATGGCTTTTGCGATCTGCTTTCTAGTAGAAGGAATCTAAGAAAGCTGTGTTGAGAACAGTAAGCTCAAATTTGCAGGCTGCCTAAAGTTTTTCACTCTGCGTAGGACCAAGGCTGGGAAAGACTGCTTAATTAGTCAAAACAATGAACTCATTGCAGGGGCAAAGGAAGTCTTCACAGCTGCATTCTCAGCTAGCGAGAACAGCTTCAAAGTCACTGTGAGATAAATAAACATCAGAACTATGAGTTCTAAAGATAGTTGCCCCTGGGAAAGATAAAAATTTCACAGGTATAGGTGCCCCCTGTGCCCCCTTCCTTTTGGGTCTTTTGGGTATAAATAAAGGACCCTTGATCTGGGCAGATAAGCCTCAACACCGGCTAGAAGCCTTGGCACTGGCCTGCAGGGAAAGAGCGGTGCGGTGTAAATCAAAACAGGGCCATAAGGGATATCTCTGTCTGCTGTCTGGGTGCTTCCAGTGGGGGAAAACAGAGAAAGTAAGATAAGCTCTGTGCTCATTAGTTGCTGTAAGTGTTTTAGCTTTTGCCTGGAAACCAATAGCTTTTGCTTCCATAAAACACTAAATTTTCTTTCCTCATCAGTGTGTTTCATGGTCATTCAGATCCTGAACTTTCTTACCACAGGGAAGGAAAAATCTTTGGCGAAACACATTCTCCATGAATTTGTTTCATTCTTTTTTAAAGCCATTTAAGTTGGTGGCTATCACCACATCTTGTAGCACACTATTTGTATTCTTCATACACAAATAAATGTTGCCCATCCCCAATATGGGCTCCTAGTAGTTGAGACCAAGTTATGTGAAAGGAAGCACACAAGTAGTGAGAGGCTAAAGGATTGCTTAGATGGTGCATCTCCTCCCGCCCAGCAACAATTCCTGCTGCTTGGCCCCAACTGGATTTAATTGCCTGCTAAAAGCTTAAGAAAAACAAAGGCAGGCTCCATAAGGAAAAATCCTCCAAAATCCTCTATTGGGAAATACCTTTATTAGAACAAACCAAAATGTCCCAATAGTGTACAAGTTTTCAAGTTCTCAAGTTTAACTCCCCCAACCCCCCCCCCGCTTTGTATAACATCTGGTCTGATAAAGACTTCTGGAGAAATAAAAAACTTGCACACTATTCTGCGATATTTTGGTCAGTCCTTATAAAAGTATTGCTCAGTTGTGATATTAAAAGCACACATCTCCATTCTGGCATTCTCAATTTGGTCTTGCTTCTCTTCCCTTCTTTATGTGTACAGGCTTGTGCAGCCTGATCCTGTGCATTAGTCTGACAAAAATCCCTCTATGTTCAATAGGCTTTGTTCTTGGTATGTGTGTATAGGATTGCAACTTTAAATGGTAGGGCATGGTGGGCAGGCCGATTTTTATTTTGTTTTATATACAATGCCTAATTTCTCAACTAATTCTAGAAATAGTCAATAATAAATACTGAAGGAGGGATTATAATAATTACTTTATTTATGAATTGCTTCCTATGAAGCATCTTGGAGGAATTTTACAATACAATAAAAAAAACATTCCCCTATGTTTGTTTCCTGATGGTATACTCCAAATATTTTGCTCTGCAACTCCCATCAGCCTAAGCCAGCATGGCCAGTGGTTGGGGATGATAGGAGTTGTAGGCCAAAACATTTTGAGGGCACCACATTGGTTACCCCTGCTCTATTTAAATACAGCTTAAGGAAATTAATTAGGTTTTATGGCAGTTACTTATCAGACCAAAATTACTTGTGCATTTCAGGATTACTTGGGAATGGTAAAACATCTGTTTTGCATGCAGAAAATCTCAGTTTCAACCTCTGGCATCTCCAGGTAGGATTCAGAATGTCCCCTGTCTGAAACCCTGGCGAGGTACTGCCACTCAGTGTAGTCAACACTAACATAGATGGACCAATGGTCTGAATCAGTTTAAGGCAGCTTCCTATGTCCCAGTTATTTTGCATTACCACTTGTGGAGGGAAGAACAGTATTTCCTTACTCAGTAGTGGGTTTTGTTAATACCCACCTTCCACTCCAGTTGTTTCCCTAACCCCATATGGCTGCCATCATTTAATATAACTTATACCCTTAGCAGCCTTAACTTACCAATAAAGCTGGTAACTGTGGGATATAGGCATGGTACAAAGCCAGTCAGACAAGAAGATAGATAAATTTTGGGACCAGGTTTCTTCAAAATCTCAAATGTAATTGGAAAAGAAATAAAAACACCAGAATTGGCATTGTTAAACTTATTTATTGGAGACAGCAAAGATATTACTTGCAAAACATTAGCTGGATATGTATGGATAGCAGCTAGAATTCTTATAGCCAGATTTGTAAGGATCTAAAAATAATCTCTATACAACAATGGCACAATAAAATATGGGAAATAGCTCTAATAGAAAAACTCAAACACAAATTATATATAGCAAAAGGGAAGAAAAAGAAGATACCTTTGCTGGAGATTGGTGGAACTTCATCATATACTGTATACTAATGCCCCTGAACCTAAGGAACCTGAACTGAATGTTTTCAAAGATCTGTAGATTCTGTAATTATGTATCCTGCATTTTTATTTATTATACACTTATTCTTATACTTTACCCATCTGAGCATATTATTCATAACTCACTGTCCAGTTTATTTCATTTCACTGTTACTTTGAATGTGATTTATAATGTATTTTTGAAAATTTGCTATTTTCATTTTCATTTGTACTAGTTAATGAAAAATAAAAATTATTATAAAAAACAAAGCCAGTCAGATTATAGTTATTATATTTAACAAATATATTAATGTTTATTTGAAACAAAATTTTGTAGTAACAAGATTTTATTGTTACCTTAATATAGGGCTATCTCTGTAGTCTGGGCTCCTGCTGGGAGGAAGGGTGGGATATAAATCTAATACATAACTAAATAACATAAATGGGTATGCACTTTGTTAACTTGTTGCTTTTAATAAGGTTTATGTTACACTACTATCACTAAACCAAGACAGCTTTGAGGAAGCAGTTAGTTACTTTGTTAAAACTCTTTGGTCAGATTGCCCTTGCATTTACTCTACCCCAGGGCTGGCCCTAGGCATGACTGGGTCCTTGAGCACCAGACTATCGCAGCCCTGGGTCATCATGCTCCCCAACACCCCCTCCTGATGCAGGCAGTGTGGGCTTAAATAGGCCTGCCCACCCCACCTACCCCTCATGTCACCATGTCAATGCCCTGTGTGCACACTAGGGATGGAGGAGAATATCCACTGCATTAGACTTAGGACTGGATTTTGACAGAATTCGACAGTATGCTATCTTTTCAGACCAGCACTGATTTCTTGTGGTGGGCCGCAGCTGCAATTGGCACAGACCCCCCCCAATTCCCCCCCATTTTACATAAGTATATTCGTAATCAAAGCTGCTGCATTTGTAACTGCAGGTGTGATAACAATCACCATTTATCCATTATATATTATGAAAAAATGTGTTATTATTACCATACAATGCAAAACATATTGGCTGCCTGGCCTGCTCTAGGCTATACATGTTCTCAATGTTAATTGTCAAATTATCCTGCAATTTTGTGTTTTTAAAACAAGACAGCTCAGAGCATTCTGAATCTCCATCCTCTTGCACGGGAAACATTACGATGATGAGAATGACCCATGCTACCCACCCCACCCCACTTTTTTTTCATTCTCCCACTATTACACTGTGTCTGTAGACAGTACACCAGCCACACTTGGACAGCATCACCTCACTCCCCCAGGCTTTTGAATCTGTACTGCCTATGTGTGTGTGAACAAAAATACAAGGTGGAACTAGTGGTGGTGCTGCTGACAAACTAATCTGAGAATAGTGAATAGCGAAAGGGAGGAGAATCATTAAGCAGCACATCAGTTAGCCGAAGGCAAGAGACAGACTGAAAGGTGATTATCTGCCTCGTTGATGTGTAAATAGGGGGAAAAAAACACGTGGAACTCTGTGATCATTCACATAAGCATTTACGCTAAAAAGTACGCATTTTTTCTGCCACTGAAAAAAACACGTGAAACAGTGTTGTTTTACATAAATATTCATGTTAACCATTGTGCAATTATTTCCTGTCACCGAACCCCCCTCCGCAGATCAAATCACCAAAATACACACATGCAGCAGATCAAATTGGCAAGTTCAAGAGAAACCAGGAACAAAAAAAGAGGAATTGGGATCGAACAACAGATTATTGGAATACAAGCGGATCAGAATTAGGCAGTGAACCCCATTCTTAGTGCACACTTGCTATCACCCAAAATGGCAGTGGGGGCATAAATCTCTTGAGGGCACCCTCTGCCTCCTTGGGTGATGGCAGGCATCTGCATGTATCATGCTGATGCACTGATGCAGGAAATACATGGAGCATGCGGGCCTATTTAAGCTCATGCCACTTGCATTGGGAGGGGTTGCCTGGGAGAGTGGAACTTCTGTTCTGTGATCCGCGGCAGCATCAGGTTTGCCCCACAACCTGACACTGGCATGGATCGCAGAGCAGGCCAGTTCCACCCTCCCAGCCTAAGGAAGGGCCCTCAGCCAGTGCCCGACCGGGCTGCCCACTGGCACCGGAGTGCTCCACCCTAGTTAACACTCACCAACACCGTAACTGAGGACTTTTGTTGAAGCCTCTGTTTCAATCCCTACTGATCTAATAATGTGCAGGTCTGTTTTTCCTGTCCCATCCTGGAATCTTCCTCTGATCTCCAACCAGACACCAGAGCCCAACATTCCAAACTGCCTCTCACTTCTTCTCCCTCAATGCTAGAGACAGGTTCTCCCCTAGTCTCTTCAGCCTGAGCCAAGAGATAAGGCTACCCCAGCAAGTCTTCCGCCACCAAGCCAAAGTGCCTTCCTTTCAGATCTTCTTTCGTCTGCCTTGACCCTTTTCCTCCAGTGTCATCTTCTTCTGGCTGTTCATCACAAACACCAAGCACCAACCAGCACAAACTGCCTGTCTAACCAATCTTAACCTTCTGCTTACCAGTACATTGAAATATATTCACTTCTTGTAGTGCCTCTAGTCCAGCCCCAGCCAATCACACAGTCTAACTAAGAATTCTAAACCTGCAGCCACCAATCAAAATATTGTATTTTCTATGCTTCTTTTGCATATTGAGCCTTCCATCTCCAACCCCTCCCCAACTGTCAGTTAAGATTTCCCAGTGACAGTTAAACCAACTTTTTCCTGACCTCTCCCATCACATTGCAGTGAATGTTTCAACACAAATGACAGAATACATTACACAATACCAGAGCTTGGAAGGAAGTCATTAGGAAAAACGAATTACTTGTAACTTTACTTTTTTGAGGAGCGAGTGGGTAATTTCTTTACATTTCAATTGCAGTAGAATGAGGAATAATTTCATCACTTTTGTGCTGTATTTGTAATGTTTACAGCATTACTTTGGTGTGTTATGGGGGGGAAGCAGGGGAAATATTCTGCTCCGATTCATGGATAAAAATCACATGTTTCTGTGCTGTGTTGTTCTTCCCTCGTGCTCTATGGGTGTTTAGGAGGTGACGAGGGATGAAGTGGAGAGCGAGACGGGGGTGGAGTGGATAAAAAATGGTTTAAAAATGGATGGCGGTGGAGAATGGAGGAAGAAAGGAGCTGAAGAGCAAGGAGGCAGCTGAAGAGCAAGGAGGCAGCAGCAGAATGGACATGAAAAACTGTGGAGGTGAGAGACTATAATGTGTGTGTTTGGCACACAACACTCTGAGCAGTGGCCTCTGCCTCCCTCCCCACCTCCCCTCTCTTACCAGCAGAGAGATGAGAGCCAAAAGCCTCCTCACAGCCAGTGGCGTCACTAGGGTTGGTGTCACCCGGTGCGGTAACTCCTTGGCGAGCCCCCAAATGTCCTGCTGAGCGTGCGTGCACAAGACCAGCCACCCATGCCCCTGGGAGGGCGTGCTCCGGAGGGGCACCCAGCCAGACAAGCAGGCCTGGGAATGCCGGTGCGTCTCCCTCACCCTGGCAACGCTGCTCCCGGTCTTGCCCGCCTGCCTCCGAGGAGGAGTTGGCTGCTCCGATGAAGACCTGGAGCTCTTCTCGGCTTCCTTGCTGGGCAACGGCGCGGGCGCCCTGCCCTGCAACGGGGCGGCTCTGGGTGTCACTCCCTGCATGGTGTCACCCGGGTGTGGTCTGCACTCCCCGCACCCTGCTAGTGACGCCACTGCTCACAGCCATGGCTTTGTGGTGAGGGGCAGGCAGAAGTTGCAGCTGCAAGCAGCCACGGTCCTAAAGAGCTGCTTCTTCCAATTTTCTTTCCAGCCCTTCCTTTCTTCCTAACAACCAGGATTCATCTTTGTCTTCTGAGGAAGGTATTCCCTGGAAGTTCTTTTGTGCAAATTAAAAAAAATCTCCCTCCCCATGGCAAATGCAAAGAGTTCCAAACAGGCACTTGTCCAGGCCCTTGTTAAAAATGATTGTATAGTTAACTTACAGTACAATATATACAAGTCTACTCAGAAGTAACTATGTTTAATGGATCTTACTCTCAGGTAAATCAAATTGGGTATAGGATTGCACTAATTAGGCAAGATAAAGACTGGCTGAAGCCTTGAAGCTGTAGGGGGAAGGAGAGAAAAAAGATGACACTTTAGAGTACAAAGATGCATCAATCTGGTTAAGGCAAGTACAATTTGATGCCTATAATACAAGGACTAACCTGCAATCCAGTACATGTCTACTCAGAAGTAAGCTCCATTGAGTTTAATAGGACTTACTGCCAGGGAAATGTGTATTGGAGTACACACTTACCTTGGAATAAGTCCCATTGAAGCTAATACAGCTTACTTCTAAGTAGATATGTATTGGATTGCAGCCTTAGTTCCTTTTGCAGCCATTTTAGTTCTGCCTTCTGTATCTTCACAACAGCCATGTGAGAGTTAGGGACCTGCCCAAGGCAGTAAATAAGCAAAAACAATTATTAGTAAACATTTATAATGTGAAAATGCTCATGCTCAGAGTATTTTTGTTGCTGTTTGTCAAGGCTTTGTGTGTGTGTTTTTATGTCTACTGTTTCATAACTTCTTTTTACCTGAAAATGTCGTATTTCACACAGATGTCCTTTTTTTAAAAAAAATGCCCAAATTTTGTGTTTGTTTTGTTTTACTTGAGTTCTTTGCGTGGTTTAGGGTTGAAATTGCAGGAGATCAGGCTCTTGCATTTAACAGCCATGGGGCAGGTAGAAATTAAATGGAGTAAGCCTTTTCTACTAAGGAAATTCAAACATGGGGAAAGCTTCACCTGTTAACATTTTGTCTGTCAGACATCTTATTACTTGTGTTTGTCCCTCTCTGCAGATTTACATTTGATTTGTGAATGCCATGACCACTGACATTCCCTCCCCCCGTTTACCTCTGCAACAACCCTGTGAGGTAGCTTAGGCTGAGACAATATATGTACATAAGTAGCAGTGGTAGTTGTAGTTGGTTCAGCATTAATAAAGTATAGCCCCTGAAATGCTGAAATGTATTCTGGTGGAGTCCATTCCTATATATGTCTACTCCAAATTAAGCCTCCTTGAGTTAAATGGATAAGTATATGGGATTGCAGATTAATTTTTACCGCTGAAAGGAACGCACTGTAAAACATAGCATTTAAGAGAGACACTTTTCTGGACATGTTTGAAACAGATGGGTAGGTGGGAAGGGAGTTCTGTTAATCTAATTGGGTCTTCAACATAATGCCCTCCAGATGTTGTTAGACTACAACTCCCATCAAGTCTCAGACAACATAACCAATTATCAAAGATGATGGAAATTGTAGTCCTACAACATCTGGAGGGCACCACGTTGGCTATCCCTGGTCTGTAAGGCTCTACAAGTAACTTTTGATGTTTGTTGTAATACATACAAGAACATAAGAGCCTGCTGGATCCAACCAGTGGCCCATCTAGTCCAGCATCCTGTTCTCACAGTGGCCAATCAGATGCCCTTAAGGGGAAGCCCACAAGTAGGACCTGAGTGCATGAGCAGCACTCTCCTTACTTGTATTCCCAGCGACTGATATTCAGAAGCATCCTGTCTCTGCCAGTGGAAGTAAAACATAGCCATCATTGCTAGGTGCCACTGATAGCTTTATCCTTCATGAATTTGTCTAATCCTCTTTTAAAGACATCCAGGTTGGTACCCATCACTGCTTCTTGTGGTAGCAAATTCCATAGTTTCACTATATGCTGTGCAAGACTACATTTTTAATTGCAGGAGAAGGGATAACATTTATTCTGGTGGATTGCTTTTGTTATATGCATTTTCTGTTTACCTACGTTCTACTTCTGACAGTTCAGTCATGCATACATGTCTACCAAATGAGTTCAATGGGACTTACTCCCAGGTAAGTATGTACAGGATTAAGTTACCTCAAAGTTATACTGTTGACAAAAAAAAATTACAAAGGCAACTAGTAAAGTACTAAAGTTTGCAATTTTCTTTGATGATAGGGGATTGTCATATTGATAAAAATGTGTTTTGGTTGAAAGGGGTACTGTGGTGCCTTCAAGAGCCCTATAGAAGGCAATGTAATGACTGTAAAAAGACATTCCTTGTCTGACATGCTCTTTGAGCAAAGATGAGGCATAACAAATGTATTGTAAAAGCATCATTTCAAGCGTAATATTTGATTTCGAGTGAAAAAGTATACATGTGTTGGGGTATCACCATTGCTAGGGTGGGGGTGGGGGATGGATGTGAGATTCTGTTATGGCATTCTGTTAATCTTATGGATATTTTTTTTATTCTGCTACCCTCTGTATGTGTGTGTTTATTTTTAATGTTGTTTTAGGCTACTTAGATGTGGAGCAGCTAAGGCCAGCACCTTGTAGGCACTCAATTTTTTAAAAAAGTAACAAGTGTAATTGTAGTTATTACTTTTGAGTAACAGTAAAATAATCAATTACTTTCAGAGCAATTGTAATGGTAATGGTAATTTATTACTTTTTGAGGCCATGTAACAGTAATTGTAATTTTTTACTTTTTAAAAGTAATCTTCCAAGCTCTGCACAATACCCATTAAAATACAGTTTAAACTAACAGAATTTCTTCATACTGCTAGTCACATGCTATGATTGTCCCACTTTAAATATCACCAAAGTCCACACATGTGAGAAAAGACATGCCTGCACTATAGCACTCTGTGAGGAGACCAGACTCAGATGCAACCTCACCATATATTCTGTTACATTGTCTTCTGCTTTACCTGCCTGCTCATTGTTCAACCCTCTGCCTTGTATTGCTCTTGCCAGTTTCACTTCTACAGTGCCTTAGACTGCAATCTTAATCATGCCTTCTCAGTTCCATTGAATTCAATGGGGCTTTCTCCCAGGTCATGTAATCTTTTAAAAATCAACTCTTAATACTTGATGGGGAAGGGTTATAGCTCGGTAGCAGAGCATCTACTTTGCATGCAGAAGTTCCCTTGGTTAGTCCATTGCATTTCCAGGTAGGGCTGGAAATGTGCCTTGCCTGAAACCCTTGACAGCTGCTACCAGTCAATGCAGAAATCAGTGAGCTGAATGGACCAAGGGTCTGACCCAATATAAGGCAGTTTCTGTTGGAAGTGGGGCAACAGCAACTCCTGTTTTGTTCTTTTGTTTGTGCTCCACAAGGAAGATAGAGCTAGGGTCCTCCAGATGGATAGGCTTGTTTACCTTTTACCTGTGATGCTCTGACTGAGCTTGGAAAAGTTACTTTTTTGAACTACAACTCCCATCAGCCCAATCCAGTGGCCATGCTGGCTGGGGCTGATGGGAGCTGTAGTTCAAAAAAGTAACTTTTCCAAGCTCTGGACTGACTTCCTTCTGTTGCTAGACTGTGACGCCTTTAGGGAAGCTTACCTGCCCCTCCTCCTTCTGCCCTTTCCATTCCATTCTTCTCTGGCTGTCCGTGAGAGAGGAGACATCCCTTTGTCTCTGCTCTCTCTCTGAGCATGGGGCTGACTCCTACACCTGGGAGTTATGCCTCCAACTTAGCTAGTTAGTTAGAACTAGGTATGCCTTTTCTATCTACTATGTATTTCTCTAAATAAAGTAGCTTTTCTTATTTTACTAAGTCTCCAGTCTCAGTGATGCGGTTGCAAGGTAAAAGCCTGCTTTCTTAAGCAAACGCACGCACATGCTGGCACACTCGCATTTCAACATCTGCTGTTACTCCCTGCTGCTGTGGTGCTGCTTTTAAATGAAATTAAGCAACACAACTACACACAGCACAACAAGGGTTATGGGCCCAGCCTACTAAGCTGAATGCAAGTTGTAGCTGAAGCTGAAAGTGCTGTATGTAATTTACAAGGGAGACTAAGTTAAAAAGAAAAGCGGAACAGAGAAAGAAAAGATGACTGAAGTATCTCTGCTGGAGAGATGTGTTCCAAGGCTTGAAAAGGATAACTTCGAACTATGGGATTTAAGGTTCAAAGCACTCCTGGAAGGAGAAGAGCTGGAAGGAATCCTGACTGAGAGAGAACCCTTGGCTGAGGATGCAAACGCAAGGGCTGCATGGACACTTAAGCATGCAAAAGTAAAGTCTCTGCTTATTTCTGTGCTATCAGTTCATGCTCTGAATATCTGTACAGATTGTAGCAATGTTAGACAAATGTATGGAAGGCTGGAAGAAGTTTATAACAAGAAAACGAAAAGCCACATTATGTTTCTGTACAAGGAGCTGTTTTCTCTAACGGAAACTACTGAAAGAGGGAGCCTCAGTAAATACATAGAAAAGTTTTCAGAACTTTTAGCAAAATTGGAGAGATGTGGCCGTTCTCTAGATGAGGAACTAAAGAAAGGATTGCTTTTAAGCTCTCTTAATGAGGACCATAAATTAATTTTCTGTGTACTAGAGAATTCTGAACAAAGCCTGAATCAGATCATGTTGTATTTAAAGGATCAGGACTTGAGGGAAAAGAAGGAAATGCAGGCTGTCTCTGAGCAAGCAAACCTTACTGTGGGGAGAGACAAGCAAACAAAAGGAAGCCGCATGGGTCATCAACCCAATCCACAAAAGAGTCAAGACAGACGGGATCTGTGCTTCAAGTGTGGCTCTCCAAGTCATTTCCAAAAGGGATTGCAGTAGAGGGCAGACGAGAGCAAAGGCTGACTTTAAACACAGGCCAGCCGAAGTGAGAGATGCCTCCAGGCAAACTTTTAACCAAAGGCAGAGAAAGGCGGAAAAAGAGGATTTTAGCTTCTATGTGCCTCATGAAGGAAAGAGTGATCCTAAAGGCAGGTTTTTAATTGACTCAGGATCAACATCACACATTATAATTGATAGAAGCCTGTTTAAGAATTTTGAAAATCACAAGCAAAAGATACTGACAGCGTCTGCAGAGGAAATTTTCTCTGAAGGAAAAGGGACAGTGGAATTATTGTGTAAAGTGGGACATGAGAAAAGAAAGATAGAATTGAAGGACTCTCTTTATGTTCTAGACTTTAAGGACAATCTAATCAGTGTCACCAGAATATTAAAATTTGGAGGCGAATTTCATATTAGTGGAGAATTTTGTCATGTTCAAAGTAAAAGAGTAATAAGTTGCACTGCAAAAGTGAAAGATGGACTTTTAATTTTTGATTGCTTGGAAACTATGCAAGCCAATGTGGTCAAGGAAACCAATGATTCTCAATGCCTTCATACCTGGCATAGAAGGATGGGTCATGCCAGCTTAACAAGAGTTGCCGCTCTTGAAAAAGAGAATTTGGCAAGAGGCATTAAAATGAAACAGCGCAATTGTACACAAACTTGCGAGTGCTGTATTAAAACTAAAAGTGTGAAGCCAAAATTTCCTAAGAAAAGTGAGACGAAAACCAAAAGGCCTCTAGAGTTAATTCACACAGATCTTTGTGGGCCAATGAGAATGCCCTCCCAAGGTGGAAATTTATACATGCTGACTTTTATAGATGACTACTCCAGGTATACTACCATGTATCTGATAAGGGAGAAAAGTCAAGTACTTCAAAAACTGAAGGACTATGTTAGGATTGTGTCCAACAAATTTGGCAGAAAGCCACAGATCATAAGATCTGACAATGAAGGGGAATATGTGTCTAGAGCTATGCCAGACTTTCTCAGTGAGGAAGGCATAGAGCACCAGACTACAGTCGCATACAACCCAGAGCAGAACGGGGTCTCGGAGAGAATGAACAGGACCCTTGAACAAATGATTCGTTCCCTGTTGGATGATGCGCAGTTACCAAAGGAGTACTGGGGAGAAGCTGCAGTTACTGTCACTTACCTGCAGAACCGACTTCCTGCATCTGCAACTAACTCTCTGCTGCTGTGGTGCTGCTTTTAAATGAAATTAAGCAACACAACTACACACAGCGCAACAGTTTCCTGTGTTCCTACATTATAGTGTTTTAAACATTCAAGAACAAAATCGTTGGGATTTGGGATGTGGATGAATGTGGGAGAGATAAGGAACAAATAAATAGTTTTCCAGCTACATGTATGAAGGCATGGAAGAAACACTGTCTGATCTTCTCTGTTTGGGTAATGCAGTGTGTGTATGAGAGAGATATCCTCTGGGAAAGTTGACCCCACCAAGGTCCTTCACCTTCTAACCTGACCTCCCTCTCTCTTGCATAAGGACATAGGCAGCTGCCTTATACTGAGTTAGGCCATTGGCCCACCTACTTATGTACTGTCCACACTGAGTGGCAGTGGCTCTCCAGGATTTCAGATGGGGGATATTCTTAGCCCTATCTGGAGATGTCGTGGATTGAACTTCGTACTTTTTGTATGCAAAGCAAATGCTCTGCTACTGAGCTATGACTCTTCTCCTGTCTGTCATTCCTCTCTTCTGGCTTCCCACTACCCCCCAGTCCACAGATCATTGATCTTTGATGGGGAGGCCTAGGTTCAAATCCCTGCTCAATCATCACATATATTGGGTGACCTTGGGCCTCTTAGCCTAACCTATCTCACAGTTGGGAGGATATAACTGGGGCTGGGGGTTGGGAGCCATGTGCAATGCCCTCAACTCTTTGGAGGAAGAGTGGAATAAAGTGTAATAAATAAATAAATTGGTTGATATGGGAGACTGTGCATATTAATGCATGTTGGATTCAGCCTTAAGGCAGGAAGGGGGCTAAATGCAAGTTCTTTCCTGGTCTATAATTCTATATTGAATGTATATTCCATGATTCAAATTTAAATAATCAGTTTTGTATAAACTATTTCATGAGCTAAAGGGAAAAAAGGCCCCTTTGTAATAAGGTATTATTTCACCATTGTGAAAACCTTATCTTTAGAATATCCATGTTTGCACTTAATATTATTATCCTGCTTTGATTCCTCTGCATGCAGGAGCCCACAAAAGAAGCACCACATGGTGGCACTCTGGTTGTGTTCCAATTAATGGCCACTTTCTTTCAAAGAAACGCATTCCTTACAGTACAGGCAAAAGCAAATCCATTATCCCTCTAGAGCATCTTGCCGGGTCTTTCGAAAACACTTTACTTAAGCTTGTTTTCTCGGTCTCCCATCGCGCGCCTTCTCCTTCAGCCTTCCAGGGTAGCCAAAGTTCTTTGCTTTGCTGCCAACTGTGGCAACTGCTGGTGCTGAATGAGAAGCCACAGCAGCACTTCCAATACTAGTGCCTTTCCAGTGCTGAACAACAGGAGATGACTTTAATGAAGCCCAGGACCCCTCCCCGAGCGTTTGATTTCTCTTCTCCATTTCTCTCCAAACAAAACTAGCCTTCTACCATGGGCAGAGGAAAGCCTTCCAATTCCCTTCTGACATTTCCAGCAGTCCTGAATTCTTCTAGTGCACTCCTGCTGCTAGATTAGAAACAATAATTAGCTAAAGGGGACTTTAAAAGGTAGATGATTACTAGAGTTCTGGGATTCAGCTCTCCTGACCTAGAGCTGAGTGACATTTAACTTGCTCCTGTAGGAATAGCCAGACTGTAGGGGGGATACACAAGCCTGTATTCAGTAAATCTTGCCTTCTTGTTACTCCTTCAGGGCCCAGCTAAGAAAAGCTTTCAGGACTGCTGAAAGACAAGTGCTTATATCCTCCAATATTTGATGGAGAAGAATGCACATTTTGAATTAAATATACCAGTGGTAGTGAGCAACGCAAAATGAGTGAGCTACTCTCATAAGATCTAGTAGCATGCTGGCCAAAATGTTGTCAATAAATGCATTCCTTTCATGTTTCCAACTGTTCTACTTCAGAATTATGGAAATATTCAGAATTTTTGGTTTATGGAGCCTGCAGTGACACTCCCAGCCAGCAAGCAGGGGCTACTGCTAACTTCACACCCAGCCCCCAGACTGGTAAGGACCAGCCACTCCCTCCTCTCAACATCCTGTGTTCTCCTCAGCAAGTTTCTACCCTCTCAGCTGCTCTTGTAAATCACACTGAGTTCAATAGGATTTACTCCCAGAAAAAGTGGGCATAGAATTATAGCCAAAGTGGCAGTTAACTGCTGCTGATGGCACATGAGTGTTGAAATACAAAGAGAGCAATGAGTTCTTCCAGCCTTTGATGAATTACAGGGAAAAATTGTCCAGTGCTGGAATATGCACCTTTTTGATACCATGAGAGCCTGTAGCATCCATTTCCTCTGATCATCAGAGAGGCCCTAAAAGCACAGGCACACAATTTTGCAATACTTGGACATCAGCAAATTTACTCTCACTTCCACGTTGTCAGTGTACTCACTAGTATTCCCATGGCCCATCAGTGCGATTTATATTTACATACCCAGAATGCATAGAATCTCTGAATGGCCAGTACTTTACTACCTTACACTAATTGATTCTGAGCATGCATTCTAGCTTGAGAAAATAAGAGGTGTCTTATTGTACCAGGATGAAATCCACCTAGCCTAACGCTTATTGGCAAAATTCCTAGTAACCTGCAGGACAAGAATGGATCAAGAATAATATGGCCTCTTTGTTAAAAGATATTTGTAAAGCAATCAAAACCAATTAAAGAACCAATACAGACAAGCTATTACTGTTCCGCAGAAAAAAGACTCTTCAAAACAGAAGGTCCATGTCACAACCCTGAAAGATAACTGCGTAGCATGGCGGTCATGAGATAGCAATCTCAAAGACTTGTTCAAGCATGAGAATCAGCCAAGGCAAAAAATTACCATTTTTCATGTTTGGTGCAAGCAGACCTTTTAGCATTTGTACACACAATGGCAACCCCAATTCAGACATACCCTGTGAAATGCCAAATGCCCAGCCTTTGCCAAGCACAAGACTATTGACTTTGGAATTTCAAAGAAATCATGAACACAGCTGGCTGTGGGGAAATGAAGGGTTTATTACAGCAAAGAGATACAAACAGCTAAAATGGAGCTAAATAGCTGTTAGAGCAGGATTACGAAGAGCTAAAGTGAAACTAAGTAGCCAATATGTTACCACTCCCCCCCCTTGTCTCTAAGTGTTCTTATCTCATGTCTGTCTCCCTGTGTGCTGGAAACCTCCGAACAGCACAATAATAAATCTTGCCTGGGAGGGGTTGAGTCTTCAATCTTCTTGATGTTGCTTCTTGATGGTACTTCGAGGCTATGTCAGCCCCCTGGAGGCTTAATCTTGATGGTATTTTGGGGCTTCTTCAGCCCCTGGAGGCTTAATCTCCCTGATGTAGGGGTCCTGTATTTATCTTTCAAAGATCACCTGGGAGGGGGCACCTTACACCTATTAGATCCCCCTCTGGTGATGTCTCCTGATCCTGTCCTCTTGAGCTTGGGCTTGAGAATGCAGCTGCATTCTCAAGGTTGCTTGCTTGTTTTGATTATCAGGCTACTTGTTTACATTAGCCAAGTGAGAACATTCTTAAGCCAATTAGCTCATCACTTCTTCAAGCTTGGGAAAACTATAAACAATCCCACCCGACAGAGCAAAAGCCTGGGACAAACTGCATTGTTTTGGTTACTGAGCAAAAACTTCCCAGACCTTGTGTTGTTTTGAGCACAGAGGCATAGAGAAACTTCCTGAATGCTGTGATTGTGTCAGGGAGCCTGCATTTTGAGCTTCCCAGACTCCAATTCTAAGCAGTAACAGAGTACAAAAGCAATCAGCACCCCCATAAATCAGGGGTTTAGGGGCAATAATTAGGGGACAGAGGCCATTCACATGCCATTTCTAATCTTCTTGTACATCAAGATTCTTGCGGTGACTATTTCTTTCTATAAGTTCATGCATTTTTTCACAAACCAATTTTGATGTGAAAAATATTTTAAAACTGAGTAAATGCCCACTTCAGCCCATGTGTATACAAATAAATGTGCATGTGAATAGTACCTTTCTTGTAGGGGTGGTTCCTGACCATGGTGATGTCACAGTTGGTGTGCACCACATCCCACTTCCTTTCTGCTCCTCAGGATGTCACTTAGCTTCTGATTGTTCATTCACCTTCACCTTACATTTAGTGTCTGCTTTATGACTGGGCTACTGGTGGGACTGGGCGTGACACACTTTTTTAACCCACATGCACACAGTGGACCTCAGGTCTCTGGGACTCAGGCAGGGTGAGCTTCTGGTGGGGCCAGGCACAACACACACACATTTTAAAAATTATTTTAACCCACTCTTTTGTCTGGCGTATTGGAAGACTTCTCAATTTTTTAAAAAAAACAAATTGGCCTTGCAAGAATGACCACAGTGGACCTCTGGTTTCCAGAACTCAGGGAGGGTGGGCTATTGGTGGGGCTGGTATGAAACACATATTTTAAGAATTTTTTTTTAACCCACTGTTTTGTGAAAGTCTGGTATATCTGAAAAGTTGGATCTTAAACATCTTTAAAAATTGGCCATTGGTGCACAGGCAAACAAATACCTGTGGGCATGCCCACAATTGACCTCAGATTTCTGAAACTTGGGGAAGGTGGACTACTAGTGGGGCTAGGCACTACACACATACTTTCTGAAAATTGGTTTTGTAAAAGTCTGGTATATCATGAGACTTCCATTTAAAAATTAAAAAAGGTGCATGCAGGTAAAAAAAACCTGTGTTCATGCCCACAATGGGGTGTGGAAACACTAACTGGGGGGGGGGAGTCAAGAACATTGATGTATACTACCTGCAGAATACATGCTCACCTGTGTGTACAGCTAGGAGCAATATAGCTGCCTCTCCAAGTATTGCTTAGTGTGCTGGTATGGACAATTGTGAAGTGATGTTTACAGAAGTATGGGGGGAGAGAATGAGCCCTCTGCATTTCAAGCACCTAGTAAGTACACTGCCTGATGTTGCATCTATCAGATGCAGCACATAGCAGGCACCAAAAGATCATGGTCAGGATAGCAGACACAAATACACTTATTGTTGTGTCCAGCTTATTACACATTCCAATATCTGAGGTGTGGATATCCTTTGGTATGGGCAAACATCAAAAGTACACAGCAGTAGATGAAATTGACTCTGACTCTAGGGAAACATAGACATTAACTATTAGGTGTGATGTGACCTCATTCTTAATTGAAAAATGCAAAATTCAGCTTGGGACCTATTTCCAGATGCCACAGTTAAATTTCTGACACTGGCAAAAGGCCCAACATGTGTTCTTGATAAGGGGTGCAGCAAAGTCTTGCCCAGAAATGACTCTGTCCCCAGAGTTCTTATACTTTCCTCTTCTTGTTGTCCAATTCTCCAATCCCCTTCCTCTGTTTGCTCTGTCCAAAATTACATGATAGGCAGGCTGGCATCATGATTATAGGGATCTCAAGTCTTATCAGGATGATGTTGTCCTTTCTGGAAGACCATTGCTCTGACTATGCAGTTTCAGCCATTTCATGTCTTGTTAATTCATAACTTCCAAGGAAGGTTGCTCACCTCTTGCTTTCTCAACAATGAAATCCTGTTTATCTGAGATAACCATCTGTAGCTTTCAGCAGTTTAAGCAGATTCAGCATCCATTCAAACATTCATAATACAATATATTGTAGAATAAATAGAAACATAAGGGTAACAGGAAGCATTATAAAGCACATGAGGTAGGTTAAACCGCAACAACTTTTACTTGAGTACATTACATTCACAGAACCTTCATGAAGACTCACATTAGAGCATGGCAAAACCATAGTACAAGGATATAGCACTTCTTTGCAGAGCTTGGAAGATTACTTTTAAAAAGTAATAAATTACAGTTACAATTACTTGGCCCAAAAAAGTAGTAATTACCGTTACAATTGCAATAGCTCTGAAAGTAACTGATTACTTTGCTTTTTCTCAAAAGTAATCACTACAATTACATTTCAGTTACTTTTTTAAAAAAAACCCTACAAGGTGCTGGCCTTGGCTGCTGCACATCTAAGAAGCCTAAAACAATATTAAAAATAAACACACACACACAGGGGGTAGTAGAATAAAAAAATTTATCCATAAGATTAACATAATGGCATAACAGAATCTCACATCCCCCCAAGCAATGAAGATACCCCAACTCTTGAAATCAAATTTTACACTTGAAATGCTTTTATAATATGTTTCTGTTATGTCTCAAAAGAACAAGATGCTCAAAGAGCATGTCAGACAAGGAATGTCTTTTTACAGTCATTACGTTGCCACCAGTACTGAACAGGCGTTCTACTGCGGCGCTTGAAGGCATGCCTGTGTTGTGCTGCAAAAAACACCGCAGCACACATGGAAAGCCATGGAGTGATGACACTTCCCTGCTGGGAGACCTCAGGTACCTCACCAGTTCCTCCTCAGCAGTGTCCACTGCTGACTTCTTGCCCTGGGGCAGAAAGTTAAAGAAGTCATCTTCTAAGTCATCTCCTTCCTGGTCTTTATCTGAAGACTGATCACTGTCCTCATTAAGTACACCCATCTTTATTTCAGCTTTCAGCAAGGCTTCCATTGTGTATCTAAGAAAGAGAGAGGATATGTTAACACATATATGTTAGGAAACCATCATCTGCTCTTCATTTCCTGATGCTTGTCATGTTCCCTGGTTCAGGGTCCAGCCTGAGCCTGTGGATGATGACATGGAAGGTAGGAAGGTGACCAAGTCACCACACTCATGGGGCAGCACAGCAGACCCTTAAGGATTACCTGCAGCAACCCAAGGTTGTGATGAGGAGCCCCAGGAAGAAAAGGCCCAGCCCCTGCCTACCACCTTAAGCCCTCTGATGCCTCCCTTGAGACAACATTTCCCTTGGAGTAATCCACCCAAAGGGCTTCCCTAATGTTCTTACTTGTTGGTATGGGTGGTGGCCTGACACGATTCCAGCCAATCTAGTTTGAAGCGAGGGTGTAGGCAGGCTGCCAGAAGAAGCCTCTTGTCCTCCCAGATAGCTGCAAACCGCTTTCTTAGGGCTTCGCGCACACCTCTCAGCAGCTGAAAACAGTATGTGTACCTCTCAGGTTTGTATTCCAGTCCTTCTAACTTGCGGTCTAGATTGCAGAGCGTTGGTAGCAAATACCCCATGAACATGCCGTTCTCCCGTTGCAGGATATCTAGGGACTGGGCTAGTGGCTCCATAATCTCTGTGTATTCCTGTACCACTTCAATCTTGGCAGCTGTGATCCTGGACAAGGAGCAGCGGTCCATTATGGCATGCATTTTTAGTGGCACAGTTGACAGGAGCTCATGTAGTTGCTTCAACGCATCAAAGGTGGAATTCCACCTGGTCTTATTCGGTACCTTCAGATACACACCACATTGCGCATGGATATACTCAGCAATCTGGGCTGACTGGTTCTGCTTGGACCACAACTTGCTGCACTTTCCCATCAAGGAACGAAACTGTTTCTTGAAAGGACCAAGAAGACTACTTTTGGAGGAGTCAGAAAGCATGGCCTCTATGTCTTGTGTTGCCACAAGGTTGAGGGTGTGGCTAGCACATCTCTGGTGTGGTGGTAAAACAAAATCCTCTCCTGAGTCTGCAACTTCTTCCTCTGCCTCAGGTCCTGTGTCCAGGATCTCACAGATAGGCACAAACTCCACCTCAGCCTCCTCTTCCTCCTGGTTATCACCATCATCATCACTGGTGCCTGCAGCTTCCACTGGTTCTTTGGCCATGAAAACTCTGAACGCTTTCACAAAGTTGGAGCCATTGTCTGTAGTAGTGCACATAACTTTGTTGTGGATCCTGTACTGCACATGTACATCATGCAGTGCTTTTGAAAGGACATCGTATGTATGGCGCCCCTTCAGACGCTTACAAGCCAAGGCCCCGACCTCACGTTTCAGGGTAGTTGGGTTGATCCAGTGGGCTGTTACCCCAAAGTAACTCTTCTTGCCATTGGTCCAACAATCTGCAGTGGTTGCTATATATGCCACAGCACCCATTCGGTTTGCAAGAGTTTCTCTCATGTGGCATGCTCTCTTCTCAATTCTGTCTCTCAGAGTCTTGGCACATATGATGGTGAGATCTTTGGGGAGTCCAATGCGACCCAGATTAATGAATGATGGTTTGTCCACAGTCTGAAGTGGTAATGTCTCCTCTACAATGAAATCAATGATTCTCCTGTCGAGATTGCTCTGGGTGACAGGCTCCCTGCCAGATCCCCACCTCTCAAGGGTTGTCTGCTGCTGCTTCAGCATTTTGGGAGGAGGGGTGTCATGCATTGGTTCAAGAAGGCCACGTCTCCTTGCCTTTATTGCTTCTTCAATTGCTCTCAGCTTCTCAGGGTGTGCCCTCTGAGGAAGAAGAACAAAGCATGAATCCAAGAAAAAATGGAAGAGGAACTTCACAATTTAAACATAAATAGACAATGGACACTCTTTGACGACCAGCATGACAAAGGCTTACCTCAAAATGTTTCTTCACATTGGATGAGGAGGAAACAGCTGATCTCAGATTTTTGATCCTTGGAAGGCAGTAATTGCATCATACAACAACATTTTTCCCACTCTGGCTCACAAATGTACAAGCTTTCTCAAAGCCAAACCATGGTACTTGCTGTTCTGCAGATGTGGCTGTGGGCAACTGGCACTGCTTCATGCCCTCCTCCTCCTCGTGCACAGGGCCTCCTTTCTGAACCTCACTTTCTAGTTTTGCCTCCTCAGGATCAACAAACTGTGACTCAAGTGGCCGCACTAACTGACTGCTGCTCTCAGCAGCAAAACCTGCAACAGGCGTCTCTGTAATAAACAAGAGATAATGCTCCTATATGGGTGAACTTCAGCTGTGATGTGCCCCCATCTCTTCCCCATGCTGCAAGATCCCCCAGTCAGAGTGGAAGTAAGCAGGTTGATAGCACAATTAAAAGAGATCCTATTTGCATCATTTTTGCTCACTAAATAACCCTGCCTGGGCCAGTCTAACCTACTATCTCACAGGGTTGTTGTGAGAACAAAATGAGACTGGGGTTCAAATCCCCACATAGCCATGAAGCTCACTGGGTGACCTTGGGCCAGTCACTGCCTCTCAGCCTCATGAAAACCCTATTCATAGGGTCACCATAAGTTGGAATCAACTTGAAGGCGGTACATATATTTTTTATTTTGAATATGATGATTATGATAATAAATATGCAGCATTTCAAATTAATTCTGTATGAGAAGCATTCCATGCCAAGCTTGGAAAACCAAGGATGAGGTATAAAATGTAGACAAAAATACTTTTGACAAAATGCCGTTTATCTTTTATCTTTTATATATATGAGCCTGGGTAGGGAACATTTAATCTAGCCTACTTGCTTTCAGCAAGAAGGGTTAAGTGCCTTCAGGCTAGGGCAGTCACCAGAATGCCACAGCAGAGACAAAGGAGCCTAGTGTTGTGGAGATGTTAGATGGGAGCTTTGGGGAGTAAAGATGGAGGCTCCTGAAGGCTGCAATTCTAAACACACTTACTAAGGGATTAAGCCCCATAGAACTCAACAGGACTGACTTCTAAGTAGATATAGTTTGGACTGTGCTGTTGGTAAACCTTGACTAGGGTTCTTCTGCAAAGACATCCATATCCAAGCAGGGTTGGCAACCCCCTGCCTTATCTTTTAATGTGGCTGCTCCAAATGTTTTTACAGATTGAGCCTTTACTTCAGAAAGAAGTCTGAAAAATGAGTAAGAGTAAGAAGTATATTTTAAAATTGTTCTTTTCAATTCACTCTTGAATGAACATCATACCTAGGGCAGATCCACACCATTCCTTTAAAGCACATTCAACACCCATTTGAAGCACATGAATCCCACCACAGAATCATGGGAACTGCAGTTTGTTAAGAGTGGTGAGAACTATAACTGTGAGGGGGAAATGACACTTCCCAGAATTCTTTAGGGGAAGTCATGCGCTTTAAATGCGAGTTGGATGTGCTTTACACATATTGTGTGAATCCGCTTAATAAATTTTGCCTGCATGTAAATTGTTTTAATTAATTTTTCAAAATGGAAATAAGCTATAAAGTGTAGTGGGTGACCATGGGCTACTCACCATTTCTCAGCCTATCTGCCCCTCAGGATGAAAACAATGGAGAACCATGACGACCCCAAGGCATACTTAAAATGTAAAGGAAGTATTGTACAACCATAGTATGCAATTGGATACTTATAGGGACACAGCATGACAAAACTGGGTGGAAGTAATGAGTGGGGTACCACAGGGCTCGGTCCTGGGCCCAGTGCTCTTCCACATTTTTATTAACTACTTGGATGAGGAGGTACAGAGCATGCTTATCAAATTTGCAGATGATACAAAATTGGGGGGCATAGCTAATACCGTGGAAGACAGAAAGAAAATTCAAAGGGACCTTGATAGGCTGGAGCATTGGGCTGAAAACAACAGAATGAAATTCAACAGGGATAAATGCAAAGTTCTACACTTAGGAAAAAGAAACCAAATGCACAGTTATAAGATGGGGGATACTTGGCTCAGCAGTACGACATGCAAGAAGGATCTTGGAATTGTTGTTGATCACAAGCTGAATATGAGCCAACAGTGTGATGTGGCTGCAAAAAAGGCAAATGCTATATCAGGCTGCATTAACAGAAGTATAGTTTCCAAATCATGTGAAGTATTAGTTCCCCTCTATTCAGCACTGGTTAGGCCTCATCTTGAGTGCTGTGTCCAGTTCTGGTCTCTGCACTTCAAGAAGGATGCAGACAAACTGGAACAGGTTTAAAAGAGGGCAACAAGGATGATCAGGGGACTGGAAACAACGCCCTATGAGGAGAGACTGAAGGAACTGGGCATATTTAACCTGGAGAAGAGAAGACTGAGGGGAGATATGATAGCACTCTTCAAGTACTTGAAAGGTTGCCACACAGAGGAGGGCCGGGATCTCTTCTTGATGATCCCAGATTTCGACTGGACATCAGGAAAAGCTTCCTAACTGTTAGAGCCATACAACAATGGAACTAATTACTAGAGAGGTAGTGGGATCTCCGACACTGGAGGCATTCAAGAGGAAGCTGGACAGCCATCTGTCGGGAATGCTTTGATTTGGATTCCTGCATTGAGCAGGGGGTTGGACTTGATGGCCTTATAGGCCCCTTCCAACTCTACTATTCTATGATTCTATGAAAATATTTATATAAGCATGACTATCAAATATGTTTATTTATATAACCTGTAAAGATATTTATAGTGCAATCCTATGTTTGTTTACTCAGAAGCAAGTCCCAATGTATTCAATGGGGCTTACTCAACCAGGGAAAACTGCAGCCTCAAGTGATAAGGAACTTGTTCTTTTAACAAGTCCTTTAAGTTGAGACCTTATCCCAGTCTGCGTCTGTGTTGAAATTGCTTTTTAATATGTTTTTAAACTTTTTCTTAAAAAAAAATGTTTTTAAAGCTTTTAAAAATGTTTTTAAAGATGTTTTGTTTTAATATATTTTAAAGTCTGTTTTTATGATTTTTAAAGTGTTTTTAGTGCTTTTGTTTGCTGCCCTGGGCTCCTACTGGGAGGAAGGGTGGGATATAAATCAAATAATAAAAATAAATAAATAAATAAACTTCATTTTTTAAAAAAATGATTGATTGATTGATTGATTGATTGCATTTGTATACCACCCCATAGCCGAAGCTCTCTGGGCGGTTTACAATAAAAAACATTAAAAACAAATATACAAATTTAAAAACACATTTTAAAAAAGCAATTTAAAACACATGCTAAAATGCCTGGGAGAAGATCCCAGACATGCTAAAATGCTAAGATTATTCTGCATTTCATTTCCACAACAGTCAAAGTGGAAAGTGTCTCTTGAAGGGGGAAAGTTTGAAAAACTTTGAAAAACTGTGGTGCAAGGTATTTGGTGCTTAAGAACATAACAGTAGAACACAAGAAGAGTCTGCTGGATCAGGCCAAGGCTCATATAGTCCCCCATTCTGTTCTCTAAGCGGCTAACCAGATGCCCAGAGGAAATCTGCAAGAACTTGAGCGCAGCAGTGCTTTCTCTACCTGCTATTTCCATCGACTGGCAAAAATGAGTATTAGTTTCCTACATAATAAAAACTGTGATAAACCCTGCCTAATTTCTTTAAAAATAGGGTTGGAGGGAGAGAGATTTACAACACAAGCACAAGTCTGCATTATGTTTACTCACAAGTCCCATTAATTTGCAGCACAATCCTAACCATGTCTACTCAAAAGCTAATGGAGTTCAATGGGGTTTACTCCAGGTACATGCTTTACTCCCAGAAATGGCTTTACTCCCAGAAAAGCAGATATTGGATTAAATACTTTCATATTTCATAGCCCAGGGTCTGACTCTTGGACAGAAGAGGAAAAAAAACATTAAGCCATATTACTTATGCAAACTGCAAAAAACTCAAAGCCACCATATTCTGACATTCAGCCTAGGCATGCCTGGATCAACAAGTCACAACTCTGGCATCATTGGCTACAATCATGAAAGGGTGGGGTTACAGCCAGAGCTTTGAAAAGTTACTTTTTTAAACTACAACTCCCATCAGCCCCAGCCAGCATGGCCACTGGATTGGGCTGATGGGAGTTGTAGCTAGAGCATGGATCTGTTTAAAAAAAAGTTGTGCAGGGGGTGATGTTTTGGTGTATATCTCGGGAATTAGACCACCTAGAAACTTACTTTTTAAAAAAAATTGAAGCTGAGAGTCCGGAGAGTAAGGGGTGGTAGCCAGAGAGCCGGAGCCCCCCCCCAAAACCAGAGACTCCAGCCGAAAACACACACACCGGGGCACACACACACACACACACACACACAAAAATCATCGTCACTCACCTCCACAGCTCTTCGCCATTCTGCTGCTGCCTTCCTTGCCCTGGCTTTTTCCTCTGGCATCCATTTTTTCCTCTCAGAGTCAGACGGTAGCAGGCCCTGCCTATTCACCTCTTCCCTCGTGCCTCCTAACACAGATCACGAGGGAAGAGAGAGTCTGCACAGAGGTCCAATCAGTGTGAGGCACATGTCTTGTGTTAACCAATCACAGCCAGGAGCTGACTTCCCCTTGTTCCCACCCCCAAGTAACGTCCAACCTAACGTGGAAACGTTAAAGTTGCAGCTGAAAAGTAGGGAAATTACTAGTCGTTCCTTTACTTGCCAAATGTAATGGAATTACCCACTCGTTATTTAAAATTGTAACTAATTACAAGTAACTCATTAAAAATAACGAGTTACTTCCAAGCTCTGCTTCTTTGTGATGAAATCAGTGGATTGTGTGAAACCAATGAGGCAGGGCAGCATCTGTTTTCAAGAAGGTCACAATCCCTGGAGAATATTCCACCAACATAGGTGGCTCTCAAATAGCACACAGTGAATGTAATCTGTCAGGAAAGACATGTATGGAGAAAGATATTTCAAAGAGGTCCACAGCTAACAGGTCCTGCAGATTGAAGAGGACAGGTGGAGAGGAAAGGTGGGTTTCAATGGCAACCAAAGTGGACAACTCTTGGCCAAGCTCAGGGAAAGTGCTATGAACTGATATATTATTTATTAAATGTATATCCCTTCCTCCCAGAAGGAGCCCATGGCAGCAAACAAAAACACTAAACGCATTTTAAAACATCTTAAAAACAACAGACTTTAAAACATATTAAAATAAAACATATTTAAAAACATACTGAAACAAAACATCTCAAAAACATCTTTAAAAAACAATGTTAAGAACATCTTAAAAAGCAGTTCTAGCACAGATGCAGACTGGCATAAGGTCTCTACTTAAAAGCTTGTTGAAGTTCTGCAGTAGGCACCAAAAAGATAACAGAGATGGCACCTGTCTAATATTTAAGGAGAGGGGATTCCAAAGTGTTGGTACCACTACACTAAAGGTCCACTTTAAGATGGTATCTGCAGGAGGCCCTCACCTGCATAACACAGTGATTGACTGGGTATATAAGGGGTAAGATGATCTTTCAGGTATCCTGATCTGAAGCGGCTTAGGGCTTCGTTCACCAAAACTAGAACCTTGAATTTGATCTGGTAGCTAATGAGCTGTAAGAAGGTTTGCAGTGGCCCATACAAATGCTCCCAGAGTTTGGAAAAGTTACTTTTTTGAACTACAACTCCCATCAGCCCAATCCAGTGGCCATGCTGGCTGGGGCTGATGGGAGTTGTAGTTAAAAAAAAAACTTTTCCAAGCTGTGAATGCTCCAAGGCCAGACTTAATTGTGCTGTTCTTTGCCACTGTGAAGAAAACTGTTTTCAGAAATAATTAATGTTGAACAACATTAGGGGCATATACTTCACAGAGTGAATATATGCTACAGGTTTCTAGATTTCCAGTTGATCTGTAAAACAGGTGCATGGCCATGCTCATATTTATGCCCCATCATGCAGTACCACTTTGCACACATAACATTTGCAGATTTATTTTGGGGTTATGAATGTTTGATGCTGATATGAGATCAGTGGTGAATATAAATATGATTTCTCATAGACAGTATCTTCATTGTTTAAACATTTTTACTGAATTGTATGTGGTGTGTGTGAGAGAGAGAGAGACAGAGGATTTCATATTACATTGTGAACATACTCCTTTGTTTTGTGTTTATTGTCTATGCACATCCAATTTCAGAGCTTGGAAGATTACTTTTAAAAAGGAATAAATTACAATTACTGTTACATGGCCCCAAAAAGGAATAAATTACCATTACAATTACAATTGTTCTGAAAGAAATTGATTACTTTACCATTACTCAAAAGTAATCACTACAATTACACTTAAGTTACTTTAAAAAAACCTAGAGTGCCTACAAGGTGCTGGCCTTGGCTGCTGCACAGTTAAGTCACCTAAAATAACATTAAAAATAAACACAGATACAGAGGCAGTAGAATAATTCTGTTTATCCATAAGATAGCAATGGTGGTCTCTCTGCTGGTAAGGGAGGTGGGAAGGGAGGCAGAGGTCACTACTCAGATCTTTGCACATCAAACCAAGTGCACCCCCACACACTCTTAGCCAGCAAGCATAATTTCTCTCACTTAACCACCTCCCAGACCCTGCCCTGCCACCAACTCAGGGACACCCACCCAAGTAAACATTTTCCCCTGAGATGCAAAAAAGTAGAACACTGCAAATGCAGCAAAGTAGCCAGGGAGGGTGGCAGAGGCCGCTTTGTGTGCCAAGTGCAAACACAGTATTCATACACACACATATGTTATCATCTTTCATCTCCACAGTACTTTATCTCCATTCTGCTGCTGCCTCCTTCTCCTCCTTTATCCATGTCCTTGCCCTCTGGCACCTTTTTCCCTCCACTCCATTCTTCTCCACCACCGTTCATTTTTTTAAACAATTGTTTTCTCCACTCCACCCTGTCTCACTCTCCATCTCTCCTACCCACCCATACAGCACGAGGGAAGAGCGATGCTGCACAGAAGCCCAGTTTGAGGTACATGATTTTCATCCACAAATCAGAGGAGCAGAAGACTTCCCCTGCTCCCACCCCCAAGTAATGCCCAAATATAATGCTGGAAACATTACACTTACTCCTCAAAAGTAATAAAATTACTCCTCGTTCTATTACTCACTCATTCCTCAAAAAAGTAATGGATTACAAGTAATTCATTTTTGTAACTAATTACTTCCAAACTCTGTCCAATTTATATTTGCCTACCAATCTATTTGATCTCCCATCACCAATGGGAACATTTCTGTTGATATTCATAACATTCATTTATAAGCAAATAGTGCAAAATTAACTAATTTGTTTAAAAACAGGAATAGATGTGACGGTGGATGCATATCAGGAATTGCTTAGGTATTATCATTACACATCCATGGCAAGTTTGATACTTTTAGTCCAAAATGCAGCTTTTGGTCAAAAATCCAGTCTTGCTTCACTAAGCATAGCACACAGAAATTTAGCAGGTGAAGATATTCCCACTCGTTTATTTTTATCATTTTTGGAAAATCTTCACCTGCTAAATAGCTGCTAATAAAGGCACTGGAACAGTCAAAGGACAGATCAAATGAATGAAAGAACACATGAGTAGTGGCTACGAAAACAAAAAAGCCATGTGTTGCAATGTAGCAGTTTAGGTAGATATACCAGAATCTCCCTACCCCCTGTCATGGGCCCCAAGGAGAACCTTTGGCAAGACTGGGAGAATGAAAAGTTGGTTGCAAATGTTGGGGAAGGGGCTGGGAAAATCCTGGGTGAGATATTTCCAGAACCCTCTGGCAGCTCTGTGTCTAGTCAGGTTAACGTTGCCAGTTGTCCCTGTCCCCCCCATCTCTGATGTTTAGGGACAGGGAAGAATATCTGCTAAATCGGATTTAGTACCAGATTTTGACTGAATCCGACAATCCGCTGTCTTTTTGGACTGGTATTGATTTCTTGCGGCAGGCTGCGGCTGTAATTGGCACAGCTTCCCCCCCCAATTCCCCCCCTCGATTGTATGTAATTATCTTCGTAATTACGATCACTATTATCCATTAACTTTCATGGATTTACATAAGCACTTATGTTAAAATTACATAATTTTTTTTGCCACCAAAATAACACCAGCAGATCAAATTGGCAAGTTCAAAAGCAAGTGTGAACAAAAAAAAAGGTGGATCAAGATTGAATGATGGACTATTGGAATACAAGCGGGTTGGAACTAGACAGCGAACCCCATCCCTACTGATGACTGAGAAGGAATTCTCCCTGACACGCAGCCCAGACCTAGCTGATGAACAAACAGAGCCAGACCAGAGTGATAAGACAAGTTCAGAGGGACTGCTGACAATCTCTGCAAAGTCACGCTGATTGGTGAAAAGACATTTGCAGTTGTAAAGCCAAAACCCCAGAAGACATCTAGATGTACAATGGAGGAGGTTAGTGGGGCATGCTCCATTCCCCCTGTGTCAAAATTCTTATCTCAGACCCCTGATTTATGGGGTGCTTATTGCTTTTGCAAACTGCTGGCTTAGTACTGGAGTCTGAAATGCACTGTTTAAGAACAGTGAGCTCAAATTTGCAGGCTGCCTGAAGTTTTTCACTCTGCCTAGGACAGAGACTGAGAAAGGATGTTTAATTAGCCTAAACAAGCAGGAGAAAGAAAGCTTTCACACACTGAGAGGGAAAGTTCTCCTAGCTGCATTCTCAGCTCTGGTGAGAATAGCTCCAAGGTCACTGTGAAATAAACAAATGTCGGAAGTATGAGTTCTAAAGACACTAACCCCTGGGAAAGATAAAAATCTCACAGGTATAGGTGCCACCTGTGCCCCCTCCCAGAGAGTCTTTTGGGTATAAGTTAAGGACCCTCGATCTGGGCAGATAAGCTTGATCACTGGCTAGAAGCCTTGACATTGGCCTGCAGGGAAGAGCGGCGCGGTGTAAATCTAAACAGGGTCATAAGGGATCTTTCCCCCTGTTTGGGGTTTCCAGCAAGGAAAAAGAGAATGTAAGATAAGCTCTGTGCTCATCATTAGTTGCTGTAAGTGTTTTAGGGCCTGCTTGTCACAACTAATAGTTTTTGCTTCAATAAAAGACCAAATTTTCCTTCTTCACAAGTGTGTTTCATGGTCATTCAGATCCTGAACTTTCTTGCCTCAGGGAAGGGAAAAACCTTTGGCAACACAACTTGTAGATAGATTTCCTTCTGCTCCTAGAAGGAGCTTCTGTCTTGCAGCACAAGCTAGAAAGTGCCAGAGTAACGTAAGTAGAGTGACAGTCCACCTCTCTTATATTTAGAGTGGCTGGATATGATAAGGTCGTTGCAACAACATCAGGTGTTGAGTCCACATGCCTAGTCTGTTCCTGTTTTGTATCCTGAGATATGCCTAGTTTGTTCATGTTCTCTATCCTGAGTCATGCCTAGAGTGCATGATGCTTTATTCCTGTACTGACTTCTGGAATAAAGCTTCTTGTGAAACCCAGTCTTCAGGTTCTGCTTCTGCTTCTCTGGTTAGGATACCCGCACCTTTTCTCAATGTACGGTTATGGCTTTCTGTCAAGGTTACTATATAACCCTGCTTGGTTACCAAATATATTTTTCTGTTTTGGGATGTAGGCTTGTTTTTATTTTATTTTCATATTCTATTCCTTCCAGTGCAATTTTAACAATATTGATTCCTGGGGTTATACCCAATGTTAGACCTATGCAGAGTAGACGTATTGAAATTGACATTACTAAGTTAGGTTCATAAATGTCAGTGAAGAAACTGTGCAGTGCATGTTTCCCAAGCTGAAAAATCTGGCCTAGAAAGCAATACCCCAGTAAAAGATTTTGGAATTTTTTTTTATTTATTATTTGATTTATATCCCGCCCTTTCTCCCAGCAGGAGGCCAGGGCGGCAAACAAAAGCACTAAAAACATTTTTAAACACCATAAAAACACACATTAAAATACATTAAAACATCTTTAAAAACATTTTTGAAAAGCTTTGAAGAATCTTAAAAAAGAAAAAAGTTAAAAACATATTGTTTTTTTAAAAAGGTTTAAAAAATATATTAAAAAGCAATTCCGACACAGATGCTGACTGGGATAAGATCTCAACTTAAAAGGCTTGTTGAAAGAGGAAGGTCTTCAACAGGTGCCAAAAAGATAACAGAGATGGCACCTGTCTAATATTTAAGGGGAGGGAATTCCACAGGGTAGGTGCCACCACACTAAAGGTCCATTTCCTAAGTTGTACAGAACAGACCTCCTGATAAGACGGTATCTGCAGGAGGCCCTCACCTGCAGAGCACAGTGATCGATTGGGTATATAAGGGATAAGACGGTCTTTCAGGTATTCTGGTCCCAAGCTATATAGGGCTTTGTACACCAAAACTAGAATATTGAATTCGGCCTGGTAGCAAATGGTAAGCCAGTGCAATTCTTTCAGCAGCGGGGTGACATGTTGGCGACACCCTGCCCCAGTGAGCAGTCTCGCCGCTGCATTTTGCACCAGCTGCAGCTTCCAGACCAATCTCAAGGGCAGCCCCACATAGAGAACATTACAGTAATCCAGCCTGGAGGTTACCAGAGCATGGACAACAGTGGCCAGGCTATCTTGGTCCAGAAACAGCCACAGCTGTCTTACCAGCCGAAGTTGGTAAAAGGCACTCCTAGCCACTGCGGTCACCTGGGCCTCTAGCGACAACGATGGATATAGGAGCATCCCCAGACTATGGACCTGCTCTTTCAGAGGGAGTACAACCCCATCCAAAGCAGGCAACTGACCAATTATCTGAACTCGGGAACCACCAACCCACAGTGCCTCTGTCTTGATAGGATTCAGACTCAGTTTATTGGTCCTCATCCAACCAATTTTTCAATTTTTGAAAACAATTTGAAGCCCCAACTCCTGTATTGGGTTTTTTTTAGTGTACAGAAACACATGTGCAGTATTAATTTGTATCTGTGTTTCCTGAATGGGGCAGGTGGCTCTTTTCTTTCTCTTCTTTTTGTAAAGTCAGTTTAACAATCCTATAGATTAAAATACCATACTTAGTTGAAGAAAATAGGACAGCACAATCATTGGACTGTAACAAAAGCATCAAGTCGTTTGCATAGTTTAATAATCTACAACTAGATAACACTGTTTGATCTGTCATGATGTAGATTAGAGGTGAACCAGCAACCTAGAAAAGTGAAAAGAAAAGCAACCTATTCCGATGCTTCAAATGTCCTAAAAGGCGCACTCCAATCTTAATAGCAAATACAATTTCTGCTCCTCCCACAGGAGGAAAAATCCTGGTCAGGGCTCATTTGTATGTCTGATTATCTTAAACAGTTGCAAATTAAAAACTGGATGAGGAACAATTCTGTACATAAATTAGAAATTTTATTTCTTTAATTTCTATGTATTTATTTTAACCATGAAAATGTAGGAAAATGTCAAAGTTATTTTGGCCATCTTACAAAGTAACAAAATATAGATGAAATTATTCTCACAGATGTAAGAATATTTCCATTTTTTAAAATGTTTGGAAACTTGCCCACTGAAGGCAATTTTGCATGTTGAAGATGTTATTTATCACCTGTGTAACAATGAATGAAGGGATGATGTTTTGACTCTTATGACTTTTGGAAAGGAAAACAACTAGCATAAGCATAAATCAAGGATGGGAAAAATTACATGGAGGTGAAAGTGGAACTGCTCATTTCTTTGGAATCTAGCATAAAAATTAGATCTCAGAGGCCAGATCCCAGCTCTAAAATCCATTGCAAATAGTAACTATCATGACATTTCTAATTGGTTAGTGAAAGCAAATGACTGTTCTTGCTTCAGACAAGAAGCTGAAATACAAGCTGTCAGTCTCACAGATTCACTGTATTATGCAGTATGGAAAGTATCCCAATGTTCTAAGGTGGGAGGGTGACAACAAGTGATTGAGGACAAACAGCCATGGTGAGTTAGTATTAAAGACTGAGAGAGAGCAGTCGCTCTGATAGGAATAAGGAATGAAAAAGTACTGATTGTGATCAGGATGATTTATTTTTTAAGAGGCTTGGAAGAAAAAGTGCAGGTCCTGATAACACAGAGAAATGGATACTGCATATGAAACTCACATGGAAGGGAATTCAGGCCTGGTTTAATGGAAATGTGGATCCTGCAACGAATCATAGGTTTGGCCTGTCTCAGACACATTAGCTACACCTTCACCTCTGCAAGACATTGCAGGACAAAACAAAAATGAACCACAGACACTCCATTTTTCATGCCAACAACCCACTCACTCACGTACTCACTCAGAAAAAAATAACACTGATTTCATTGAGAATGGTTATTCCCAGTGAAGGGTGCATAAGACTGCGGCCTTTTTAGTCTGGCATGTATCACTATTGAACATAGGCACCTCAGTATAGCAGGTGCAAGTGTCACTGCACATAATCTGAGGCAATTTGGTTCCTCAGCTATATCAACTTTTTAGCCACCTTCATCAGGTAGCTCTCTTTAAGAACATAAGAACATAAGAAGAGCCTGCTGGATCAGGCCAGTGGCCCATCTAGTCCAGCATCCTGTTCTCACAGTGGCCAACCAGGTGCCTGGGGGAAGCCCGCAAGCAGGACCCGAGTGCAAGAACACTCTCCCCTCCTGAGGCTTCCGGCAACTGGTTTTCAGAAGCATGCTGCCTCTGACTAGGGTGGCACAGCACAGCCATCACGGCTAGTAGCCATTGATAGCCCTGTCCTCCATGAATTTGTCTAATCTTCTTTTAAAGCCATTCAAGCTGGTGGCCATTACTGCATCTTGTGGGAGCAAATTCCATAGTTTAACTATGCGCTGAGTAAAGAAGTACTTCCTTTTGTCTGTCCTGAATCTTCCAACATTCAGCTTCTTTGAATGTCCACGAGTTCTAGTATTATGAGAGAGGGAGAAGAACTTTTCTCTATCCACTTTCTCAATGCCATGCATAATTTTATACACTTCTATCATGTCTCCTCTGACCCGCCTTTTCTCTAAACTAAAAAGCCCCAAATGCTGCAACCTTTCCTTGTAAGGGAGTCGCTCCATCCCCTTGATCATTCTGGTTGCCCTCTTCTGAACCTTTTCCAACTCTATAATATCCTTTTTGAGATGAGGCGACCAGAACTGTACACAGTATTCCAAATGTGGCCACACCATAAATTGATACAACGGCATTATGATATTGGCTGTTTTATTTTCAATACCTTTCCTAATTATCCCTAGCCTTTTTCACAGCTGCCGCACAATGGGTCGACATTTTCATCGTGCTGTCCACTACAACCCTGAGGTCTCTCTCCTGGTCGGTCACCGCCAGTTCAGACCCCATGAGCGTATATGTGAAATTAAGATTTTTTGCTCCAATATGCATAATTTTACACTTGTATGCATAATTTTACACTTTAGGCCTCCTTACCTTTCAGAATCTGCCCTGTGACAAGCTGCACCACAGGACATGTAAAACAGCAATCTTGTGCTACATCTTGCTTGGCCTTCCTCTGTTTTACATGAAGAACAGCATACTCAAGCACCAACCTGTCCTATAGAGTTGTACTCCATTTACATATTTTCCAGAAGGCCCCTCCATTTGCTCTCTCCCTCACATCATAGTAGTCTAGACGCCCAGATTCTCCACCCCAACAAAGTGGAGTATGATAACTGACACCAGTCATTAAGTTAATATTTGGTTAAACTAAATCTATACCTTGTAAATGTATAAGAAAGGTAACTTAGACAGTGGAAGTTTTTCATTCAGGAACTGGAAATTGGGGCAGGGGAGGAATGAATTTAAATGCACTTATGACATTGGCCTCTCTCCAGCATTCCCTAGCCTCCTTCAGATCATTGTCAATTCTATTCTTACAGTAGAAAGTGGCTGTCAATGGTAATCATGTACAGTTATTATTGCTCTGTTGGAACTACAGACGGTAACAACCATGTTGTTAGCAACAGCTTTACTAGCACAGAATAATGTTCTTGATAACATTGCACCCACGTACCATAAAAAGCTAATGTGATGTTCAGGACAGAGTGTCAGGCTTGAATTAGGCAGAGCTGGGTTTAAAACCTGTTCAGCTATGAAGTTCACTGGATGAACGTGAGAGTTCTTATCTGTGAATTTAACTATCTCAGGGGTGGACTGTGTATGCTGCCCTGAAATCCTGGAGAGAGACTAACGATAATAATCAACAAAACAATGATTTTGCACATAAAAATGACAAATATATTGAGGCACAAGCTTTCCTGGGCCAGAATCAGGAGTGGCTCACCCAGTGGAGTGGAGTCGCAGTAGTAGCCTCCTGACAGCACGTCAATGTCAGTTGTTAGAAGGAAGATGGGCAAAGCAGTGGCAAGTTCATGATGCCCCAGCAGAGTTAATCTAATGCTCCTGCTGGTGCAATCACACAACCCTGACCTTGCTGCTACCTCCCCCTCCAGATGGCTATTGCTGTGGCCTCCCTGCAGCGGGCAAGCCTCTCCTGGCTATAACCCATTTTGCCAGATGCACAGAATGGTTACCAAGGTAGGTATATGCAACTATTTTTAGAGCCCTTTAATCTGTCAGTGAGATTACACACTGAGAGCCAGTGTGGTGTAGTGGTTTGAGTGTTGGACTACAACCTGGGAGACCAGGGTTCGAATCCCCACACAGCTATGAAGCTCACTGGGTGACCTTGGGCCAGTCACTGCCTTTCAGCCTCAGAGGAAGGCAATGGTAAGCCACCTCTGAATACCGCTTACCATGAAAACCCTATTCATAGGGTTGCCATAAATCAGGATTGACTTGAAGGCAGCCCATTTCATTCTTCATTAATCTGTCAAAAAGAAAACCCACCATAAATAGAAAAGAATGACAATGTTGATGTAAAGTTTAGTGCATTTCAAATCAGATGTTAGAATGTCTTTAGATGAAGCCAATCAAGAAAAGAATGCAAACTTCCAAAGTTTCCACCACTTGACAAAATATTGTGCTTATGGATTGTCTACATTAAAGTTTCCATTGCTACTGGGGAACTTGGATGATGAATCTGCACCATCCAGTAATCAGGGATGCATTGAAGAGGGCAGGCTGGATGAGTTCTGGAGCAAATTATTATGAGTCAGTCTCAAATTTTGGAAGGGTTTGGACTTAGCTAGGTAATAGGTTATTGTTTTCCAATGTGGAGGAGTTTATTTTTGACACATCCATTCTGAATGTTGGCTTCTTCCAAGAATCTAGAGCTCATCTTGAAAAATGATTCTCCCTACTCCATGCCCTCTTTGAGAGTGTTTGCCAGGCTGGAATGTGTCCTTGGACTGTGATAGTGCATCTCGTTTGCCTAGATGGAGGGATGCGTGTGTATATAGAGGCTTTGTCTGCCTTTTTCTGGGTCTTCAGATATGTGCCTGGGAGAGAGATTTGAGGGGGCGCCAATTAGTGTAGTGATGGGTAGAGGGAGATATGGCATTGTGAGGAGGACTTGCCAGGTAAGGGGAATGCGGCCCAGGCAGCCCAATGGCTGTGCCTTGTTCCGGTCCTCCCCACATCTGCAGATTTGTTGGTTGCCCTATCAGCCAGCTCTCGGGCCTCCGGATGCTGCTGCTAAATGCCAGATCGGTGCATAATAAGATCTCCCTCATTCACAATTTAATTGTGGATGAGGCAGCCGATCTGGCATGTATAACCGAGACCTGGGTGGGTGAGCAGGGGGGAGTCAGTCTCTCCCAGCTATGCCCACCAGGGTACCTGGTCCAGCATCAGGGTAGACCTGAGGGTCGGGGAGGGGGGTTGCTGTGGTCTATAGGAGCTCCATTTTCCTCTGCAAGCACCCTGTCCATGTGACTACTGGTCTGGAGTGTTTGCACCTTATGTTGGGTCAGCAGGACAGACTGGGGATTCTGTTGGTGTACCGCCCACCCCGCAGTCCAACAGACTCCCTACCTGAGCTGATGGAGGTGGTCTCGGGTGTACTGTTGAGATCCCCCAGACTGGTGGTTCTGGGGGATGTCAACATCCATGCCGAGGCCACCTTATCCGGGGTGGCTCAGGATGTCATGGTCTCCATGACAACCATGGGACTGTCCCAATATGCCATTGGCCCAACACATGTAGCAGGGCATACTCTAGATTTGGTGTTTGCATCTGGACATGGAGATAGTGATCTGAATGTGGGGGGCCTTGCCTCAGTCCCTCTGTCATGGACAGATCACTGCTTGCTGAAGTTTAGACTTACAGCGTCTTTTCCCCTCTGCAAGGGTGGGGGACCTATTAAGTTAATCCGCCCCCAGAGACTAATGGATCTGGATGGTTTCCAAAGGGCTCTGGGGAGTTTTCCAGCTGATAGGGCTGGTGCTCCTGTCGAAACCCTGGTTCTAACTGTGGAATACAGAAATGACCCAAGCGGTTGACATGATTGCTCCTGAGCGCCCTCTCCTGTGTAGAGTTTGTACGGCTCCATGGTATACCCCAGAGCTGAGAGCGATGAAACAATATAGGAAATGGCTTGAGTGCAGATGGAGACAAACTCCTAGTGGATGCAATTATACACTGGTAAGTGCCTATGGTAAGCTGTATTTAGGGGCAGTGAGGGCCGCAAAAAAAAAACAATATTTTGCTGCCACTATCAAATCATCAATCTGCCGCCCAGCAGAGCTCTTCAGAATTGTCCAGGGGCTATTACACTCTGGCCCCAGGGACATGGTAGAACCATCTGAGGCCCGCTGTAATTAATTTGCTAGGCACTTCCAGGATAAAATCTTTAGCATCCGCCAGGACAGACTCCAGTGTTATAGCAGGTGAATCAAGCGAGGTATCCAGAGTACAGCCTTGTCCCAATTTCTTGGATGAGTTTCAGTTGGTGCAGCTTGAGGACATTGACAAGGTGCTTGGACAGGTTCGTGCAACCACTTCTGTGCTGGATCCTTGCCCTTCTTGGCTAATAAAAGCTAGCAGGGATGGAACAGCTGGCTGGGCCAGGGAAGTGATTAATGCCTCTCTGCGAGAGGGGGTGGTCCCTGGCTGCCTGAAAGAGGCAGTAGTCAGACCACTCCTGAAGAGGCCCTCCCTGGACCCAGAAAATCTTAATAACTATAGGCCGGTAGCAAATGTTCCATTCCTGGGCGAGGTCCTGGAATGAGTGGTTGCAGGCCAGCTCCAGACACTCTTGGATGAGACCGATTATCTGGATCCATTTCAGTCGGGTTTCAGGCCTGGTTTTGGCATGGAAACAGCCTTGGTCGCCCTGTATGATGACCTTTGTTGGGAGAGAGACAGGGGGAGTGTGACTCTGTTGATTCTCCTTGATCTCTCAGCGGCTTTCAATACCATTGACCATGGTATCCTTCTGGGGAGACTAGCTGAGTTGGGAGTGGGAGGTACTGCATTGCAGTGGTTCCACTCCTACCTGGCAGGTCACCTCCAGAAGGTGGTGCTTGGGGAACATTACTCGGCACCCTGGATTCTCCAGTATGGGGTTCCACAGGGGTCAGTTCTGTCCCCCATGCTGTTCAACATCTACATGAAACTGTTGGGTGCGGTCATCCGGAGCTTTGGAGTGCGTTGCCATCAGTATGCTGATGACACGCAGCTCTATTTTTCCTTTTCATCTTCTTCAGGTGAGGCTGTCAATGTGCTGAACCAGTGCCTGGCTGCGAGAATGGACTGGATGAGGGCTAATAAACTGAGGCTCAATCCACACAAGACTGAGATGCTGCTAGTGGGTGGTTCTTTTGACCAGATGGTGGATGTCCAACCTGTCCTGGATGGGGTTGCACTCCCCCTGAAGGAGCAGGTTTGTAGCTTGGGGGTTCTCCTAGAACCATCTCTGTCACTTGAGGCTCAGGTAGCCTCGGTGACACGGAATGCCTTCTACCAACTTCGGTTGGTGGCCCAACTACATCCCTATCTGGACAGGGATAACCTGGCTTCAGTTGTCCATGCTCTGGTAACCTCCAAATTAGATTACTGCAATGCACTCTACGTGGGGCTGCCTTTGAAGACGGTTCAGAAACTGCAGCTTGTGCAAAATGCAGCGGCCAGATTGGTAACAGGGACCGGATGGTCCGAACATAGAAAACCGATTCTGGCCCACTTGCATTGGCTGCCTTTATGTTTCCAAGCTCAAGGTGCTGGTTTTGACCTATAAATCCTTACATGGCTTGGGACCACAATAACAGATGGAACGCCTCTCCCGATACGAACGCACCCGTACACTATGTTCAAGATCAAAGGCCCTCCTCCGAGTGCCTACTGCAAGGGAAGCTCGGAGGGTGGCAACAAGGGAGAGGGCCTTCTCAGTGGTGCCCCCCAAATTATGGATGATGTGGGTGACGAGGTGCGCCTGGCGCCAACACTGTTATATTTTTGGCACCAGGTCAAGACTTTCCTCTTCTCCCAGGCATTTTAGCATGTGTTTTAAATTGTTTTTATATTGTTTTAAATTTTAAAATTGTGTTTTAAATTGTTTTTAAAATATGTGTTTTAAATTGTATATTTGTTTTAATGTTTTTGATTGCTGTAAACCGCCCAGAGAGCTTCGGCTATGGGGCGGTATACAAGTGCAATCAATCAATCAATCAATCAATCAATCAATCAATCAATCAATATGTTCTTCATCACAGTATTCCATCAGGGCTGAGGTTCTGCATCTTAGAACCTTTGCTACTTAGAATATGAGCAAAAATGGAGGGGGGATGACTCAAAAGTTCACCATCGTGCATCCTACACCCCGCCACGAGATACTGCTGGTGTGATAATAAACCAACTAGTGGTGTTTCCATGATGTGGAAGGGAAAAAACTAGGGTTGCCAGGCTCAGGGCCTGAGAATAATTCTGTATCTTTAAGAGAAGAGAAAATTCAGCCAAGTGCAGGTTATCTTGCAACACTGTAATGGGAAAAACCACAAGGTGGAATTCTCCCTTTCCCCTGCACAGCTTTTAAAGATAGAGAAGACCTCTTGGTTGCCAGGCCTGGCCTCCAAGAGGTCTTCTGTATCTTTAAAAGTTGTGGAGGAGAGAGGGAGAATTCCACCTTGTGTTTTTTTCCATTACAGAATTGCAAGAACACCTGCACTTGGCTGACTTTCTCTTCTCCTAAAGATACAGGATCAGTCTCAGGCCATGAACCTGGCAACCCTATTGCATCTCCATGCCATTAAACGCTGTAACTGCTGGATTCTTGCCTGCCATGCAAATGCTAATGACACATAAGAACCTCTTACGGGAACTAAGTGGCAACCCTAGGACCTCTGGAAACATCATCCCTTTAAGTGAAAGACGATTCCCCTTTCAGGAAAAGTTTCACTCCAAACAAGGGAGTGCCTCACTCTCAGAAGTCCCTCTAAACACTGCAGGTTGTTAGCATAGGTGTGTGCCCTTGCCCTTTAAGAGCTAATCCTACTTTGGGAAAGCCAGAAGAGATAGGTAGTTATTCTGCAGAGAACCTCTCACAGCACAAATACAAAGGAACTTCATAATGCTAATAAGTTAACACAGGTAAACGCCATATAAGACAGTGTCAAATAATGAAAAGAGAAATCCTGCTTCACTTTCTTCACTGAAGAGGAGGTGCACTATATCTGGACCTTAATTAGACTTCTGACCCTCGTACTGGCTCTGTGTCAGAGGAGCGGATGCAGCTGTTGGACAACTGTTTCTTAAGGCTGAGAACTACCAATATTGTTGCCCAGCTTGAGGGTGGAATGCAGTAGCTACAGAAACATGAGCCATTTTAAAGCTCCCAGATTGCACTTTGATTTGCATGGTACACCCACCATGCCAACCTCCATTCGGGACACAGCTAGTTGCTGTCCTGCAATTCTACTTGGGGCAGCAGAACAGTGTTTCAAGGTAAGAGTGGCTTCCTCCTTGTGAGCTGGTGCCATTCTTCCACTTGGCTCCTCCACCCTTTATTCTGACTCCTGGGTAAGTGGACCTCCTACAAAGGCATTCAAACAATGCAAATATAAATGGGTATTGATTCTATACAGGCAGGCTTTTGGTTCTTTATTCAATGGAGTCATACATCAGAGTCCACTGTCACTGCTCCATTTCTCACAAATAAAATTAGTGAACGTTTTAGTCACTTTATCTGAAGCATTATACTTTTAATGAAGGGCAAAGACATCTGTGTAATTAACACCCATAATGTAAAAGCACGGTATTTTAAAGACAAATAACGTGCAGCAGACAAATAAGGAATCCTTTAATAAATCATTTTGAAAGATATCTTTTTTAAAAAATGCATGATTGTTAGACTGTCAATAATGATGTTTGAATGCCTGAACCAGCAATATTAGGACTCCAATCCCATGATCATTTTGGTTGCCCTTTTCTGAACCTTTTTCAGCTCTACACTATCCTCTTCATGCTGTGGTGACCAAAGTTGCACACAGCATACTGTATTCCAAGTGCAGTCACATAATAGATTATGAGATTAGCAGTTTTATTTTAAATTCCTTTTGTAATGATCCCTAACATGGAATTTGCCTTTTTCACAGCTGCAGCACACTGGGCAAACATTTTCACTGAGCTGTCTACCATGACTCCAAACTCTCTTTCCTGGTTAGTCACTGCCATTTCAGATCTCTTAGGTCCATATGTGAAGTTAGGATTTTTTGCCCAAATATGCATCACTTTACACTTGCTTACATTGAATTGCATTTGCTATTGTAATACCCATTCATCCAGGTTGGGGAGATGCCTTAGGAGCTCCTATCAGTCCCCTTCTGTTTTTACCAGCCTGAACAATTTAGTAGTGTCACTGCTCACCCCTAACTTCAGGTCATTAATGAACACGGTAAAATCACGAGTCCCAACACAGGTTCTTGGGAGACTCATAGAATCATAGAATCATAGAGTTGGAAGGGGCCTTGTAGGCCATTGAGTCCAACCCCCTGCTCACAGCAGGAAATCCACAGCTAGAGCATCTCCCGCAGATAGCTGTCCAGCCTCTGCTTGAAGACATCCAGCGAAGGGGATCCCACCACCTCCCTAGGCAGTCGGTTCCATTGCCGAACTGCCCTTACTGTCAAGAAGTTCCTCCTAATGTCCAATCTGAATCTACGCTCCTGCAACTTAAAACCATTAGACCTAGTCCTACCCTCTGGGGCAGCAGAGAACAAATCTGTACCCTCCTCTATGTGACAGCCCTTCAGGTACTTAAAGAGTGCAATCATGTCACTCCTCAGCCTTCTCTTCACCAGACTGAACATGCCAAGTTCCTTCAACCTTTCCTCATAAGACTTGTTCTCCATACCGGCTATCATCCTCGTCGCCCTCTTCTGAACCCGCTCTAACTTATCTATATCTTTCTTAAAATGAGGCGCCCAGAACTGAACGCAGTATTCCAGATGAGGCCTGACTAATGCATAATATAGTGAGACCATTACTTCCCTCGACCTGGAAACTATAGCTCTGTTTATGCAGCCCAAAACCGTGTTTGCCTTTTTTGCCGCAGCATCACACTGCTGGGTCATGTTCAACTTGCGATCCACTACAATTCCAAGGTCCTTCTCACACGCACAACTGCTAAGCCGGGTATTTCCTATCCTGTACCCATGCATTTTGTTTTTGTGGCCTAAATGCAGAATCTTGCATTTGTCTTTATTGAATTTCATTTTATTAATTTCAGCCCAATTTTCTAGTCTATCCAGGTCCCTTTAGATTTTATTCCTGTCATCTGTTGTGTTAGCTATCCCTCCCAGTTTCATATCATCTGCAAACTTCATAAGGCTTCCCTCCACCCCATCATCTAAGTCATTGATAAAAATGTTGAAGAGTATTGGCCCCAGGACAGAACCCTGTGGCACTCCACTCGAAACCTCCTTCCAGTCCGAAGCAGAGCCACCGACGACCACTCTTTGAGTACGGTTTTCCAACCAGTTGTGAATCCACCTGACAGTATTTCCATCTAGTCCGCATTTGACCAGTTTGCTAATCAAAAGGTCATGGGGGACTTTGTCAAACGCTTTGCTGAAATCTAGATAGATGACATCTACAGCATTTCCACCATCTACTAAGCTAGTGACCCGATCAAAAAAAGAGATGAGATTAGTTTGACAGAACTTTTTCTTGACAAACCCATGCTGGCTCCTACTAATCACAGCATTGTCATCTAGATAGTTGCCAATGGACTCTTTTATTATCTGTTCTAATATCTTTCCCGGTATTGAAGTCAGACTGACCGGCCTGTAATTCCCTGGATCTTCTTTTTTACCCTTTTTAAAGAGCGGGATGACGTTTGCCCGTCTCCAATCCTCCGGCACCTCTCCCATTCTCCAGGTATTTCCTGACTATCTCCTTACAATCTTGAACTGCAATCCCGACCCCTTACTGAGCTACCGATGCAAGGTTGCACACTGTTCCGTTTTTGGGAGAAAATGGAGGCAAAATAGGCATTGAGCAGTTCTGCCTTTCCCTTGTTATCTGTCAACATTTTGCCATCCTCATTGAGCAGCAGTCCCACCATTTCCTTGGTCTTTCTCTTGCTTCGAACATATCTGAAAAACCCCTTTTTGTTGTTCCTCGCTTCCCTCGCCAGCCTCAGCTCATTCTGGGTTTTAGCTTTCCTTACGCTATTCCTGCAAGCCCGAGCCACTTGTTGGTACTCTTCCTTGGTGATGCGTCCTTCCTTCCATTCTTTATACATGCTCTTTTTTACTTTTACCTCCTCCACCAGACTTCCGTGTAGCCACATTGGCTTTTTCCGATGTCTTCCATTTTTCTTCCTCTTTGGAATTGTTTGTGATTGCGCTTTTTGTAATACATTCTTCATGAACTCCTACACTTCTTGGGCTCCTTTTTTCTTTAGTCTATCTAGCCACGGGATCCTACCTATCATTTCCCTGAGCTTGCTAAAATCGGCTTTCCTGAAATCCAAGGTCCATATTTGACTATATTCTTCTTTGGCTTTCCCCAGAATCCCGAATTCCAGCATTACGTGGTCACTTTCCCCCAAGGTACCGACCGCTTTAATTCCCGTGACCAATTCATCCCTGTTAGTTAAGATCAGGTCCAGGATTGCTGATCCCCTTGTTCCTTCTTCTACTTTTTGAAAGAGGAAATTATCAGCAAGGCCCATCAGGAATTTGTTGGAGGCTTTGTGATTCACAGAGTTTGTCTCCCAGCAGATATCTGGGTAGTTGAAGTCCCCCATCACTACTACTTCTTGCCTCCTTGAGATTTCAGAGATTTGTTTGAGAAAGTCCTCGTCTACCACCTCTTCTTGGCCAGGGGGTCTGTAGTAGACACCTACTACCATGTCGGTTTTATTTGTTTCTCCATTTATTTTTACCCAAATGGTCTCTATTGGACCACTTTGTTCGCTCTCTTGGATTTCCATAGAGGTGTATTTGTCTTTGACATATAACGCTACTCCCCCTCCTTTTCTGTTGCTTCTATTCTTTCTGTAGAGTTTATATCCTTGAATGGCCATATTCCAATCATGGGAGTCATCCCACCAAGTCTCTGTTATCCCTATGAAGTCATATTTGCCTTGATGCACTAAGACTTCAAGCTCCTCTTGCTTGTTTCCCAAGCTCCTCGCATTGGTGTAGAGACACCAGAAGTCTCTTTTGTCCTGATTGGATTCCTTCGTTAATATACTGTGAGCTTTGCTGTGCATCCCTTTCTCCCTCCCAGTGTCTGCTGTACCCTTCAAATCGTTGCGTTTACAACCCGCTGTCTTTGGATCGGTATTTAAGCTATCATCTCCATCCCCCAGAGGCTTTAGTTTAAAGCCCTCTTGATGAGTTTTGCCATACTTCTGCCAAAGAGATTCTTCCCAGTCCTCGTGAGGTGAAGCCCATCTCTTGCCAACAGTCCCCCCTCCAAGAAGCTTAGACCATGGTCCCAGAATCCAAACCTCTCCCGTCGACACCATCTGCGCAACCAGTCATTGACCTGCAGTATCTTCCTTTCCCTTTGTAGTCCTCTATCCTTCACGGGAAGAATTGACGAGAAGACCACCTGCGCCCCAAAATCCTTGACCTTCCTACCCAGAACCTCATAGTCTGAGGTGATCTGTTCCAAGGTGTTTCTGGCCATGTTGTTTGTGCCCACATGGATGAGGAGAAAGGGGTACCTATCTTGGTTGACAGGTTGTCAGTGATGTCCCGGATGCGTGCCCCAGGGAGACAACAGACTTCCCAATTCATTTTGTCCGGCTGGCATACCGGTGCCTCTACCTCCCTGAGCAACAAGTCTCCAACCACCAGCACCCTCCTCTTTTTGCCGTGAGCGGTGGTTGCATCAGCTTCCTTCTTCTGGAGTGTGGAGTCTTCCTTTGCAGCCAGTGGCTCTTGATGCAGGTGAGTTTGTTGAGGCTCTTCAGGGGTGCTGTCTGCCGAGAGATGCTGAAAGCAATTTGTTAGTTGCAGCAGTTCTGAATTCCTCCTGTTTTTCCTTGCCCTTACAGTGACAGTCCTCCATGGGGATTTGTTGCTGTTGCAGTCCTCTTCTTCCTTGTCGCTTTCTTCCTGTACTTTGTGTCGTTCCCTTAATTCCTCTTGTGTTCTATCAAGGAAGTCCTCATCTTCTCTGATAAGTTGCAGGGTGTTGCTGCGCTGCTGCAGCCCCCTGACCTTTTCTTCTAGGAGTGCCACCAACCTGCACTTGCTGCAAGTGTAATCACGGATGGTTTCAGTCAAGAAGATGAACATAGTGCACACCTTGCAGGTGACAACAACTGATTGATCCCCCTCCATTTTCTGTTTGTTGTTTACTATTCCTGTTGTCAGTGGCAGTGGCAGTGACTCCACTTCTTACATCCGTCCATTCTGTGTCAGGATGCAGGATTGGGACCCTAGCACTTCAGAGCATGAGCAGGAGATCACTTTCTCAGAGCTGGGTGAAGAGGGGGAGGGAGAACTCTCAGAGATAGTGTTGCCCAGCGACCGCAGAGGCCTTGAAACTCCAGCAGACAAAGTTACAGACACTACTCAGGAATTTCCCACGCTTACCCCCCTCACTGAGCCAGAGCCGTTAGACCAAGAAGGAGGGGGGATTCCACTCCCTCCTTAGCCAGGGAAAAGTCAGCCTGATGGGCATGATGCTCACCCCCCCTTTCTCCAATCCCAGAAACAGAATCTTAAGAGGAGGGGGAGGCAGAACTTCCACCCTCACCACGAACCCGGAGAAGGGAAAAACGAGTCAGGGGGAGAGAGAGAAGGGGCGGGGAAGAAATTGTCCTAAGGCGGAGTGAGAGAATTCGCACCAGAAAGCCCCCTTAAAAAGGATAAGGGGGGCAGGAATTCCTTGTTCTGTCAACTCTCTTGCATGTCGCAGGACACGTGTATTGTGTTGCTTCATGAGGAGACGTAGTCTCTGTCTGGATATTACATTAATAAAAACTGAATTGCTTTCATCGACTGGTATGATTCCTGAGTCCAGCCCTGGACACAACAGATTGACAGAACCACCAACTTCACCCTCAACGCTCCCACCGCTTGAACCCAACAAGATGGAGAAGGGAGCAGGGGGAACAAATCCCACTTCTGAGACGGAAGAAGTGAGACGGCTGAGGACCAATGTGGCGGATTTACAGGCAGATGTTCAAACCTTGTTAGCGGCTGTCAGGACTTTGAAGACTGACAATCAGGCCCTGAGAACCACAGTAGATCAGATGCGAGCAGCCCCTCCGGCAGCTGTGGTGAAGATCCCTATAGGATTACCACCTAAATATGCGGGACAGAGTGAGCAACTCTCTACCTTCGTGGCTCAGTGTGAATTGTATTTGGACATCAGAAACGCAGAGTTTCCCAGTGATGTTGCCAAGGTGGCATTCATCATTAGTCTCTTGGAAGGAGAAGCTGCCAAGTGGGTAACTCCGTACCTTGTCAGAAAGGATAGCCTTTTGGGAAGGTATAGAGACTTTATGCGAGCCATGACTGAGATGTTCCAGGACCCTCAAAGGGCGGCGACGGTGGCCAGGCACAAGGGGGCCTTGAAGCAAGGGTAAGGAACGGTGTCAGAGTACACCAACGCTTTTAAAATTTTGTCCCAGGAAACTGGTTATAATGATGCAGCCTTGATGTTCATGTATAGGAGTGGACTGAGCTCTGAAGTCCTGGATGAATTGGCTAGAGCCTCTCCCCCAAATAATTTGCCTGGACTGATTCAGCTATGCCTACAGATCGACCATCGGTTGGAAGGAAGGCGCCTGGAAAAGAAACAGGAGGTCCAGAGATATTCGGTTTCAGCATCTCGCAGTAAGACCCTCCCGACCCCAGGAACATCATGCAATGTGACTGAGGGACAGGGAGGGGCCAGGCCGAAGCTGTTGGAAGAAGAAAGGAGAGGCATCGTAAAGAACGTTTATGCTTCTATTGTTCAAAACCGGGCCATGTGGCTAGAGATTGTGTACTAAAAGGGGGGAAAACAGAGCCGGCGGGAAACTAGAGAACCCAGTCCATGTACAGGCCTGTGGACTGGGGGCTACATTGGACAAAGGGCCTCAGGTGGCAACACCCCTTCAAGAGGAGTCTTGGTACTGTCAATTCGGATTACAACTTCCAAAGGAGTAATGTTTAACTCCACCGCGTTCATTGATAGTGGAGCAACCACAAATTTCATTGATGCAGAGCTTGCAAAGCGTTACGGAATTTCCCAATGGAAACTGGACACCCCCTTGCCGGTGGAGACCATAGATGGGAGGCCCCTGAAAGGAGGGGGGGTAATGAGAGCAACAGAGAAATTGAAACTGCAAATCCCGGGGCATGAAGAGTTCATTTCGTTGTATGTAACAGACCTTTCGACCTTTGATGTAATCCTTGGAATGCCCTGGTTAGTCAAGCACGACCCACAGATAAAGTGGAAGGACGCTGTGGTGTGGTTCACTTCTCAGTATTGCCAGGAAAACTGTCAGGCAGAAGAAAAACCCGACACGTTGGCTGGAGCAGTGCAGGAGATCGAGCAGGTAACCCTCCCCTCGAAGTATGGAGAATTTAGAGATGCGATGAAAAAGAGGCAGAGGCGTTACCTCCCCACCGCCCTTATGACTGTGCGATTGATTTAGTTCCAGGAGCCAGCATTCCATTGGGAAGAGTTTATTCTCTCACAGAGAAAGAAAGAGAGGCCCTGAAGGAATTCCTGAAAAAAAACCTGAAGCGAGGATTCATACGTCCCTCACAGTCCCCCGCTGGAGTGCCCCTGTTGTTCATGAAGAAGAAGGGGGTGAGTTCAGGCCTTGCAATGATTACCATGCATTGAATCAAATCACCATCCCTAACAGCTATCCGCTGCCCCTGATCTCAGAGCTGCTAGACCGACTGCGCTCTGCAAAAATCTTCACGAAATTGGACTTAAGAGGGGCATACAATCTGATCAGAATGAGGGAGGGCGATGAATGGAAAACAGGGTTTTTGACCTCTTATGGTCAGTTTGAATATCTGGTGATGCCATTCGGGCTTTGTGGAAGTCCAGGCGTGTTTCAAAAGTTCATGAACGACGTGTTTAGAGACCTTTTGGACACGTACGTAACCTGTTACTTAGATGATATCCTGGTGTTCTCAAAGAACCAAGAAGACCATGATCAGCATATGAAAACTGTGTTGAGAAGACTGAGAGAGAATCATCTGTATGCTAAGCTAGAGAAATGTGGATTTGACCTCAAGTCTTTGGACTTCCTTGGGTATCGCATCTCAGCTGAAGGAGTGGAAATGGATCCAGAAAAAGTGAGTTGTATACTGGATTGGGGACAACCAGCCACTCAAAAGGATGTACAACATTTTTTGGGATTTGCCAACTACTACAGAAAGTTTATTCCAGGTTTCTCCAAGTTAACATCCCCTCTCACTGACTGCTTAAGGGGGAAGAGAAAATTTCAATGGACAGAGGATGCTGCAAGAGCCTTCGAGGAGTTGAAGGTAAAGTTTTCCTCTGAGCCCATCTTGCACTTCACTGACCCTACCCGCCCTTTCGTTGTGGAAGCAAATGCTTCAGACTTTGCCATCGGGGGGGTCCTCTTACAGGGGAATGGGGAAGGAATGGAGCTACACCCTTGCGCGTACTTCTCCAGAAAACTGAAGGATGCTGAGAGGAACTATACAGTGTGGGAAAAAGAGTTACTAGCCATTAAAGATTCTTTTCAAAATTGGAGGCAATACTTAGAGGGGGCTCAACATCAGATAGAAGTACGTTCAGATCACAAGAACCTGGAGAGTCTACAGACGGCCCAGAAGTTGAACCAGAGGCAGATACATTGGTCGCAGTTTTTTACCAGGTTTAACTTCAAGATTACTTACCATGCCCATAAAAAAAATCAGAGAGCAGATGCCCTCTCCAGACAGCCACAATACAAAGGAGGTGAGATTGACAACCAACCCCAGTACGTGGTTCCGCCAGAGAAACTGGTGTTGGGATCATGTCAACCTTCTTGGGAAGAGGAGCTCAGAAAGGCACAAAAGGAGGATCCATACACGCAACAGTACATTCAGGAGATAGAATAGAGCCAGGGACCAGAAGTAAACTTCCATTGGAAAGATGGGCTGTTGTGGCGTAACACCGCCAGATATGTGCCGAAGGGTGAGCTAAGACTCAGAATCCTGCGTCAATGTCATGACTCCATCACAGCGGGACACTTTGGCATCTTTAAGACCATACAGAATGTAGCCAAGGACTTTTGGTGGCCTCAAATGCGCAGAGACATTGAGAACTACGTAAAATCCTGTGCTGTCTGTATGCGAGCAAAAACAGAGACGGGAAGGCCTACCGGATTGTTGGAGCCCCTCCCTACTCCAAATGAACCCTGGAAAGATTTATCCATGGATTTTATAACTGATTTGCCGAGGTCGCAAGGAATTACGGCCATCCTAGTCATAGTGGATTCCCTTACAAAAATGGTGCATTTCCTCCCTTGCCCAGGGGCCTTAGAAGCTAAAGAAACAGCCAAGTTGTTCATAAAGGAAATTTACCGTTTACATGGGCTGCCAAACAGTTTAGTCTCAGATCGAGGAACCCAGTTCACAGCTAAGTTTTGGAGAGCGGTTTGGAAGCAGTTGCAGACGGAGTTAAAACTTTCTTCTGCTCATCATCCTCAGACAGACGAGCAGACGGAAAGGCTGAACGCGGTCTTGGAAAGGTATTTACGTTGTTATGTTTCGTATCAACAAAATGACTGGGTTTCCTATTTGCATTTTGCAGAGTTTGCCTATAATAACTCCTTGCATACTAGCACTGGACAGACACCCTTCTTTGCTAATTATGGGTTCCATCCCAAGGCATTCCCTAGTAGTGCATCAAATGTGCTGGTGCCTGCAGCAGGAGAATTTCTGCAGGAATTACAGGCCGTGCAGCAGGTGCTTAAACAGCAATTAAACGAGGCCAAACTAGAGTACAAAAGAATTGCTGACCAACATCGAAGAGAGGGGGCCTCCCTCCAGCCAGGAGATCAGGTGTGGTTGTCCACCCGCTTCCTTCAGATGCCAGGCAAGTGTAGGAAGCTGCAAGACAGGAAACTGGGGCCTTTCGAAGTGGAGGCACAAATCAATCCCGTGGCCTATAGACTGAAATTGCCTGCTACCTTCAAAATCCATCCCGTGTTTCATCGCTCTTTGTTAACGAAAGCAGCCCCTCCCAGCGAGTTACAGCCACTGGAAGTTCCGGGAGCACCCATTCTAGTAGGGGGACAGCTGGAGTTCGAAGTGGAACAGATTCTGGATTCCAGAAGGAGGCATAATCAATTAAAGTACTTAATTCACTGGAATGGTTATGGGCCAGCTGACAGATCTTGGGAGAATGAAAGGGATGTGCATGCCCCAGATTTAGTGGAAGAATTCCATAAACAGTTTCCCCATCGTCCGAAGCCGACAGGTGGGGGGGCACAGCATGAGAGAGGGGATGGTGTCAGGATGCAGGATTGGGACCCTAGCACTTCAGAGGATGAGCAGGAGATCACTTTCTCAGAGCTGGGTGAAGAGGGGGAGGGAGAACTCTCAGAGATAGTGTTGCCCAGTGACCGCAGAGGCCTTGAAACTCCAGCAGACAAAGTTACAGACACTACTCAGGAATTTCCCACGCTTACCCCCCTCACTGAGCCAGAGCCGTTAGACCAAGAAGGAGGGGGGATTCCACTCCCTCCTCAGCCAGGGAAAAGTCAGCCTGATGGGCATGATGCTCACCCCCCCTTTCTCCAATCCCAGAAACAGAATCTTCAGAAGAGGAGGGGGAGGCAGAACTTCCACCCTCACCACGAACCCGGAGAAGGGAAAAACGAGTCAGGGGGAGAGAGAGAAGGGGCGGGGAAGAAATTGTCCTAAGGCGAAGTGAGAGAATTCGCGCCAGAAAGCCCCCTTAAAAAGGATAAGGGGGGGCAGGAATTCCTTGTTCTGTCAACTCTCTTGCATGTCGCAGGACACGTGTATTGTGTTGCTTCATGAGGAGACGTAGTCTCTGTCTGGATATTACATTAATAAAAACTGAATTGCTTTTATCGACTGGTGTGATTCCTGAGTCCAGCCCTGGACACGACATTGTGTGAGAACTGTCAGTTTATTCCTGCTGTCTGCTTCCTGTTCTTTAATCAGTTACTGAACCATATGAGAACCTGTCCTGTTATTTCATGACTGCCCAGCTTACTCAGGAGTCTTTGGTAAGGGGCTTTATTTGTACTTCTCCAAATTTCATGAAATCAACAGATTGATCCATCCCTATCCAGTAGACATTGTGTACTTAGACTTTCAAAAAGCTTTTGATAAAGTTGAAATATGCAATCTTTACTGGATAGGGGTGGACTAATCTGTAGATTTTGATTCCTCTCAGATCGTAATTCTTTTCCATTTTAAATTTAGTTATCCCATTCCCTCATAAGCTGGCAAACCTTTGCATACAAATTTATGCACATTTTTGTGTGCATTTCTCATATGCATTTTTCTACGCACCATTACCTGATATATGTTTTTGTACATTTTTTTTAAATTGGAGAACTTCATCACAAAATTCAGAGAAGTGTGGATTTTGAAGGATAGACCCAGTTTGAGTCACATGTTGGCTCAGGAAGTGTAAATTAGGTAGATTCACATTGAAAAGTGAACTGAATTAATTTCTCCCCCATCAGTACTACTGGACCACTCCTTTCCATGTACATATTCACAATTTTTTTGTTGTAACATTTGTGGAGGACAGGGGGATTTCTCCTCATCAACAAAGCTCAACTTCCACTCCAATGGTTTTCCAAAACCCATAACTCTGTTATAGGGTTGCCAGGTTCATGGCCTGAGACTGATCCTGTATCTTTAGGAGAAGAGAAAGTCAGCCAAGTGGTCTTGCAACACTGTAATGGGAAAAACCACAAGGTGGAATTCTCCCTTCCCCCTGCACAACTTTTAAAGATACAGAAGACCTCTTGGTTGCCAGGCCCAGCCTCCAAGAGGTCTTCTATATCTTTAAAAGTTGTGCAGGGGAAAGGGAGGATTCCACCTTGTGGTTTTTCCCATTACAGTGTTGAAAGAAAACCTGCACTTGGCTGAATTTTCTCTTCTCTTAAAGATACAGAATCATTCTCAGGCCCTGAGCCTGGCAACCCTACTATGCTACCACTTAATATCACTTATACCCTTTGCATCCTTAACTTACTAATAACTATGGTAACTGGGGGATATGAGTGAAGTACAAAGCTAGTCAGATATAGTTACTATATTTAACAAAGATACAAGATTATGTAGTGCACAAGTTTATGTGGTTACTTTAATATAGCACTGCCTCTTTAAATGAGTATAAACTTTGCTAACTTGTTACTGTCACTTTAATACCAAAAGATTATTTTACATTACTACTACTAAACCAAGACAACTCTGAAGAATCACATTGTTGCCCTGTTAAAACTCTTTTACCAGATTGCCCTTGAACTTACTCCACCCCAGTTAACCCTCACTAATACTGTAACTGAGGACTTTTGTTGACTCCTCTGTTTCAATCCCTATTGACCTACTGAAGTGCATATCTGTTTTTGCTGTTCTGTCCTGCAAGCTTCCTCTGGCTCTCCAGCCAAACACCAGCACTCAGCATTCCAAACTTCCTCTCACTTCTTCTCTCTCAGCACTGGAGACCTGTTCTCCCCTCGTCTCTTCAGCCTGAGCCAAGTGATTTGGCTGCTCCAGCAAGTCTTTGGCTATCAAGTCACTCTGCCTTCTCCTCAGGTCTTCTTCCTTGATCCTCTTCCTCTGCTTTTTCTGGCTTTCCACCATGAACACCAACCAACACAAACTCTCCAACTAACCACAACTAACTCCTGCTGACCAACCATATATTCACTTCTTCTGGCCCCTCTTGTCCAACTCCCACCAATCACACTGTCTAACTAAGAATTCTAAACCTGTAACCACCAAACAGAATTATACAGCCAAGAGAGTGGCTGTATACTATAGTCAGCATGGATTTTTCATATTCCACAATGTTAAATTGAAAATACCCCCCATGCCATTCTGATCCTTCCCATAACCTCATTTCAAAACAAAACCTTACAAAACTTATAGTCCTTAACTCAGAAATGCTTGCTAAATAACCCTCTAAATGTTCATGGCGACACACAAAACACTTCGAGAGAATTGAGAGTTCAAAGTGTAAAAAGAGAGAGACAGAAAACAAATCCCTTTTGGTCTTTTTTCTGTCAGAGTTCTCATAATCTGTTGAAATTCATTAAAAATCAGCCATATTCACAGAATACCTGTAATCCTATGACTGATCTTGCCCCATACTATGACCTTCATCTTCTGCAGTTTAAAAGTGAAAAAAATGCCCAGCTGATTTTTAATTAATTTAAGAAAGTTTGGCTTGAACTCAATGATAATGTCAGGCATGCCCAGTAAGAACCAACTGTCAGTGTTCTAAAAGCCAGACTCCCAGCTGCTGGGCTTGCCTAATCAGGGGGCCATGCCCATACCAGACTTTTATTTCACTTGAGACAGTCATGGCTTCCTCCAGAGAATCCTGCGAAGTGAAGGATGCTGAGAGGAGACTCCTATTCCTCTTACAGAGCTCCAGTGGGGGGAGTGGTTTAACAGATACCCTCACAGAGCTTCAGTCAGAGTGGCTAACAGGGCATCTCCTAGCAACTCTCAGCACCCTTCACTAACTAAACTTCCCAGGATTCTTTGGGAGAAGCCATGACTGTCTAAAGTGAAATAAAGGTCTGGCGTGGATGTGGCCAGTGACAGCTTGGGTTCAAATTTGGGTTGGAGACTACATGTGCCTGCTGTAGAATAAAAAGGTGGGGGAAACCCTGAAAAAGAATGATACTGTTCACAGTGTTTTGATTTTGGAAACGAAAGGGGCTTCCCTTCTGCCCAGTCACATATTTTAAGTGACTATCTGAACGATATCCACTGTTTTAATCAGAGCTTGGAAAAGTTACTTTTTTGAACTACAACTCCCATCAGCCCAATCCAGTGGCCATGCTGGCTGGGGCTGATGGGAGCTGTAGTTCAAAAAAGTAACTTTTCCAAGCTCTGGTTTTAATATAGTTGCTTCTTCCCTGCTAAAACGAGACCAACACAGTCTTGTTTCTGTTATTTGGGCTGACTGCAGGTGTTGCCACCATTCACCATATGCTCAGAGGTACATGTTACCAAATTCTTCCAAGCTACACAGGAAGTGGATTGGACTGCAAAAGACCAATCCAAATTGTGTTTGCATTTTTACAAATTTGTAGGGCAGTACAATATCTCAGAGAGGAGGTCAGGTCTCCTATTTGCCTGGTGCATTCACTATAGCTGCCCAATTTCCCTGCTTTTTAAAAGTTTGATAGAAATATCTGTTGGCTATAGGTACGTTCTTAAACTGCAAGGTTTTTTGCCTATAAGTAAATATTTATATTGTCTATCTTTCTTCTGCATAATGAGAATTCTAACTTACAGCTGTCAGTTAAGGTTCACCAGTGACAATAAAATCAACTTTCACTTAAGCAGACAGAGGACTTCCCCCATGAAATACATTACAATGTATATTACAATACACATGTCAGAATACAATGCATGCTATCCAGTAATACACAGTTGAAACAAACAGGCTTTCTTCACATCATTCTTTAAGATTTTGTGCTCAAAAGCCAAATGCAATATAGAGTAAAAATTCTGTTCTCAGTCACTAAAGCCGTTTTGGGATATTTGCCTTTTGGAACTTCTTTGCCATTTGGAAGGCACATTTGATTGTCATATGGAATTTGGCTTCTATACTTTCCCATACAGTGTTCTGTGAAACTATTTGTGAGTTATTATGTTTGTCAGAAAAGGTTTAGCAAGAAACTGCTCCTTAAATAATAATCAGAAGTTATTATACAGTAAGTAGCCAGCAGTGTTCAAAAGCCTATCCAAATCTGTGATTTTAATTTGTTCAAGGAGTTATGATGAAAGATAATTTCTTTTAAAGAGCTTAGTGAATGGTTTTGCTCATGCATTATGCAATTAAGAAAAGTAAAACCTCTTCAGTTTTCCTTTTTATATTAACTGATGTACTTAGTTTAGCACACCCAAAGCAAGGGAATGAAAATACTAAAGCCTTAGTTCATTCCCAAAAAGTTCAACTGAATGAACTACATTCATGTGTTATTAGTTCAGTACTATGAGGAAGAAACAAAGCTCTGAATATATTTTAGGCTTATTCTTGTTGATTTCCTGACATATTGAAACAGAGTGTAAATGGTACTGATGTGAGAATGAGAATGCACCTAGGGACTAATCTCAAGGACAATGAACAGGCTGGAGTAGCAGTGATATTTATGTTAATTAGTCTTGACGGCTGGTTCACAGAAAACTCAGCCCCAGCCTTTCAGAGTAGCCATGGACGTCCTTGGCTCTTATGTCAGTTCAGCGCCTGTAAATGGGAATTAAAACACCCACACCTCATAGTCTTTCTTGAATGAATACACTAAGGAGTGTGAAATTCCCGGTACTTTTATGTACCATAATGGTTAGGCCTTCTGCTAGTAGATTATTACAAGGTCCACACCTATTATTCAGAAATCACAACCACATATTACAGTTGTCGGTTTGAAAGGCATGTTCCTTTACTGCAGTTTGAACAACACCGTTTTCCTCAAGAGATATTACAGCCTCCCTTGTCAACCTTGGGGGTGTATTCTCTGAATTGTGTGGATGAAGCCTTTGGAATTTTGCATTTTGATAACATAGCCAATGGGTCCAGTCGGGTTAGGATTACACAATATCTGGTACCAATGGATTTTCCCTCATGGGTGGAAAAGCAGCTGCGGGAATGACTTTGAATGAAATACCAATGAGAAGGGAAAGGGTGAAGCAGTCCCTTCTTCTCTTACAGCACATTCCAAACCCAAGATCTACTGGGATGAGTGAGTTTGGAATAGGTGGGTCTTGGACTGTCCTGACTGGTAACTCCCCCAGCCTGGCTGAGCCAGGGCTTTGCTGGCTCAGCCAGGGCTCAGCTGGTGGAACTTAAACTGATGGAATTTACACTGGTGTAAGTCCTCCAAAAAGAGTGTTCTGGGAGTGTGGTGGGGGCGGGACAGGGCAAGGAGACTTTCCAAACCTCTTTCAGCTCAGTCACATGACCTGGCAACCCAGTGGAACTTACACCAGCAAAAAGGATGGTGTAGTCAAAAACTCTGTTCTATTTTCCCTCTGCCAGACTTGGGCCAGCTCAATAGTCCTGCTCCTGGATTGAATTTGGAATAAGGGCAATTTATGCTGGTTTAACTTAGAAATGCTCTTCCAATATAACCTGCTTTTGGTTGAAAAGAGCTTCTAGAGGTTGTTACACACGTCTGTGTGTAATATAGTTTCCACTTCAGACATGGATGCCTTTGGCTCCCTCCATTATTTTTATATTATCTTTATTTTAAAAACATTTTATACTGCCCTTTGGCCCTAATAAAAACTCCCAAGGTGGTTTGCAAAAATATAAAACACAAAAATCAGTATGAACAGCAACAGTATTAAAACAAAACATTTAAAACCAAGGACAGCAGAGTTAAAATATTCAGCCTCAAATTAAAAACCATTAAAAGCCAGGCAAAAATAAAAATGTTTTTGCTGCTCACCAGTTTAACATCCCTAAGGAGGGAAATTTTATACCTGGACTGCTGTTGTCACAGATAAAGGTTTTTTTAAATGTATCCATATTTCATAAGAATACTTTTTTTCCCACTCACCCAGTGGATAAGTCAATTTCTATTTTCTCTATGTAGACAACATGATGACCATCAGAGATTTCTAGGGGCCTGCATCATTTCTCAGCAAGATGTTGTTTATAGAAATGGTTTGGTTATAAAATACCAATTCACTCAGAAGTTGGTAACAGGAAAGAATCTGCGTAAATTGCACTGGTCTTCAAATGGGTATATATGGATAGTACATGTTATTTCTCTTTCTTACCTGGGTCTTAGGATACAAAGCTTTAGTATTTAATATCCCTGTTAAGCATTTGGCTTAACTTTCCCATCTTTTGGGTTTTCAGCCCAGGAATGATAAGTCAGGCAGACAAAAGGGTTTGATCAATCAAAGGATTTCAAATATTGCCCAGCAATAAGATGTGTCAGCTGCTCATTTAGCTAGATTCTTCTCTTGGCAATCTATTTTGGAGACATTGTTTAGAATTTTATCTAGAAACATTAATGAAATCACAAACTTATGTTTGGGATTTGAAACTGCAGTATTAGTGCATTTTCGATACCTCTGTACTGCCTACATCTGCTCAGAAAATCATTATGAGGCAGAAGGCCTTTAGGGCTGTGAATAAACTGGTCACCTACAGCAAAGTGTTTCCATTAGCCACACCTGGAGGGAGAATGGGTTGATCTGACAATTAGTTGTGAAATCTCTTTGAAGTTGCATTTTAAAAAACGCATTCAAGCTGATCTTACCAGGTTTTATAGTAAAAAGGGGCAGGGTTTAACTAGTGTCGTGTGCCCCTGTTTTCAGAAGAGAGAGGTGGAGAGTCACTGGAACCGGCAGAACAGTGAGTGTGTCTCTATGCTAGATTAGATTGTTCACTTTTTAATGTCTTAAAGGAGCAATTGATACATACATCACTGTTTGGGAAAAATTAATCATGTTACTATATGTGCACTTTTATGCTTTACACAAAGTTATATTTTTTGCACACAGAATCATTCCCATGTCAGTAGATGTGAGTAAAAAAAAATTACTGACTTGGTGATATGAGTTTGACTTGCTGATAGATCTGTGAACTCAAAGCTTCCATGGATCTGGCATTTCACAAATTTTATTGTAATCTCATCAGAAAAGAGTCATATGGGATATTGTAGCCCACACATTCACTGTTCAGCCGGGGGCAAAAGTGTGCAGAGGAACAGGGCACATGTGTTGGCCCTGATCCCAATATCACCAGGTGCACCCCCTCCACTCCGAAATGCCATGTGTTTAATGAAAAAGTCTGAAGGGGGCTTGTAAGTACATTTGACCTGAATATGCTTACAAGCTTTCTTGCAATGATCAGATAAAAGTGCTTACAAGTCTCCTTCAGACCTTTGTATTAAACACATGTGATTTGGGAGTGGTATAAGAATGCCCAGTGTGTGTAGAGATATTGGAAGTGGGGGTGATGCACTCCCCCTCATTTCTGCACACTAGCCTTCTCCAGTGTGGTGCCCTCCAGATGATTTTGAATACAGTTTTCATCAGTCCCAGCCAGCATGGCTGTGCTATTTGGGGCTAATGTGTGTTGTAGCACAAAACATCTGGCAAATGCAGTTTTACACATTTTGCCCACACATGTCCTTACAAACACCAGAAGAGGGTTTGTGACACCTCAAAAACTATGTTTGAAATTTTGTTGTTAGGTGCCTTCAAGTTGATTACGACTTATGGCGACCCTATGAATCAGTGACCTCCTAGAGCATCTGTCATGAACCATCCTGTTCAGATCTTGTAAGTTCAGGTCTGTGGCTTCCTTTATGGAATCAATCCATCTCTTGTTTGGCCTTCCTCTTTTTCTACTCCCTTCTGTTTTTCCCAGCATTATTATATTTTCTAGTGAAATTTTGAAATAAGATGCTGTAAATAGTATAGAGTCTGCTGGATACAGTAATTGAATTTTGTGGAATTCCAGCATGTATTTCCTCATATTTACAATTTGGATTCTTTTCCAAAAAGGATCATGAATAAGATTTCATGTTGAAATGACATTTTGTGGGCATATAAAAGTTCTCGGAATATCTTGTATTTAAGGACACTGCACGAAGTATAAAACAGCTAATACTAGTCTTTAATCTTATGAATAAATTTAGATGCATCTCAACTTCAGTATTTACCAGGCTTTCATATCTTTGCAGTTTAAATCATATATGTACATCCATTTTTATTTTGTAATGCTTCTATGTATATTTGTATTGTATATACATACTTATTTAACCCTAACATGATATAAGTAGCCTTTTGTAATTTTGCACTAAAATAATGGGTGGGTTGATAATATGAATCTGATTTGCCAAAAGACCTTTGGAATCTGGAATTCCAATTTTTTTATATAATTGTCTTTTATTTCATTTTTCCAAATATACAGAATAAAATCATTTAAACAATGAAACAACATAACATAACATGGAGTACAGTGTGTATATGTAAATGTTGTTGGCCCTCCAAGCTAGCAACGGAACTATAATGAAAACTAAATGTTATGGTATGAATACTACATACCTGCTGTCTTCATTCCCTTCTTGCTTCTGCGATTTTGATTTCATAAGTCTGTCACACAAAGTTGGATGGATCCAAGCTATATCTTACAATTATCCATCTAAATATATGGGAATGATTTCAGTACATTGCAATGGTTTATTTGAAAAACTGAAAGGTACAATCTTGCCCTTAATGACGGCGATCAGAGGTCTAAGCTTTCTTTCTTGTTTTCTTGTTTCATCCTGCCTTCTAGTTGTCAGTCATTTTAAAAATGCACATATGTAAATGGGCAGCTAGGGCAACTAAGGTTATTGGGTGTCCGTGAGAGGGGTGGGTGGCATCTTAGCTGCTGCTCATTTATATATTTAGTTCATTCAAATATACATTTATTTAAAATATTGCTAGTAACCGGAAGAAAGAAAATGAAGAGATACAAGAAAAAACACAATGAACCAAACTGCAAAAAACACTGGTCAGGGAATCTCCATGTAGGAAAAATATTGTAGTCCATATTGTTTAAAGCAGGGGTAGCCAACATGGTGCCCTACAGATGTTTTGAACTCCAATTCCCATCAGCCCCAGCCAGCATGGCTAATGGTCAGGATGATGGGAGTTGTAGTCCACAATATCTGGAGGGCACCATATTGGCTACCCCCACTTTAAAGTGCGGCACAAATATTCTTTCCCCGGGAGTACACTGATAATGAGGTGACCAATAGCAATATTTCATTATTCTATGGATTTGAAACTCACCTTCTGTTTATAATTTAGAGAAAGGTTGGCTAGAAATATAGTAAAGAGGGAAAATACAACATGTGGAGTTAGCCCTAATTACATTGTGAGGAGTCTGGATGTGTGCTAGTACTCTGCTTTCTTTTAAGACTGCCTGTAAAGAGTACACTTTTTGTTTTTGAAAGAGTATAATGCAAGATTTTCAAGTGCCCCCTGGTGGAAAACTCTAAATCATAGTGTTTCATTTATTACTTTTGAAATATCAACATTGTTGACTACTGTCCAAAGCTGCTTTAAAATATATTTATACTATTCTATAAAATATAATGCGAGTTGTTACTCCAAAAATATAAAGCAAATAAATATAAATATAATTGAACTCAAACAGACATGAAATGCCTGTCATAGATTGACATATACCATTGGCAGAAGAACTTCCTAGTTTTCTCTAACATCTCCTACTAAAACTTTTGCAAATGACCTTATACTAGTGGAGATTCATTTTTTGCCATGCTTGAGCAGAGTAACTAAAACTCACTACCAGCACATTCAGCCCCATCTTGCTTATTCTCCAACCACAAAACTCCTGAAGTGCCTCCTTGCCATATATCCACTGCTGGGAGGAAGAGTGGGAATTGCATTTCTCTTTGAATCTGCAGAGAAGCAATTGTCCACTTCCTTTCCCATAAGCACAGTTTGCAGCTCAACATATTCCTTGCTTCACCTATTTTATGTAGGTTTGTGTGGGCATGCTGAGCAGTGTGTTCTGTACTTATGGTACAGAATGTACCACTCAGATGACCACTTCAGCATGGATTCAAAGACATCATGAGTAATCAGACTCCAGCTTACAATTCCAAAAGTGTTGTGAGAACTGGCACAGTATCTCCTTTTTAATTTCACTGGAAGCTTATCTTCCAAGGTGGACAAGTGTCCTACTTTACAGGGTGACAGTCCTCTATTTGAAAAAGTCTTCTATTTGAAAGGTGTCCAGTCCAAGTCCAGAATAGTAAGAACATGGGCATTTAAGTTGCCCATCAGCAGGTAGCACTGGACAACAGACTGAACAGGCACACAGGTGATAAGGCACACAGGTGATACTACTCATGGAGGATAAATTACCTCCAGGATCAGAGGCAGTGTGCTTTTGAAAAGCACTTGCTGGGAATTCTAAATGGGAGAATTCTAAATGGTATTACATTCATGTCCTGGTTGTGGACTTCCAAGAAGCATATGGTTGGCTGCTGTGAGCACAGAATGCTGGACTAGATGGGCCATTATCTGATCCAACAGGGTTCTTCTTATGTCACCTGGTCACAGGCCCGTAGCTAGGAGTAAAATGTAGAGGGGGAGAATGATGTTGTAAGGGGGGCTAGTTGAAAATAAAAAAGCAGTATTTTTTCTTTCTGTAATGATTTTAAATTTTAATATACGTGTCAATATAATTAACATAACATACAAAAACAATATAGTAAACATATAACCATAACATAAAAATCACAAAAAAAATCACATTTACATGAACATTTTTCATTTAAAATAATTGCAACCTTCTGTTTTTACTGGAATTGAAATTTTTAAAGAAAAGATTCATGTCAATGTTTTTTGTTCGGTCTGTTTCAAAAGCTAACAAATTTAAGTTTGCTCACCTTTCATGTATCATTGTCAATCTTTGAGGTCGATTTAAATGCATAAGAATTGAAAAAGTAGATTTAATTGTTGCAGTGCTGCAACCAAACGTTTTTATCGCAGCTAACATTTCGTAGGTGTCTTTGAAAGCTACCCATTGTTCATACACTGCCTCAAAGACTGTCTTATCAGACCTTTCTAAAAAAAATTTACGACACATTTCTTCCACAAATGGAAGTTTAATGCTGAGTCTGAGTGTTTCCAATAATATTAATGTATTGATATCCAAATCAGATTCTGCACTCGATATGGCTATCAACAAATCCTCGTTATATTTAAATCTTGAATTTATTTCTTCCAAAATTTTATCAACACACTGATAAAAAATCCTTTTCAAGTTCATATTAAGATTTGCATTGATATCCAATCTTTCTCCTATTTTGTCCGTGATTAGGTAGTCTTTTAAACTCTCATTCAGTCTCCTTTTTCTTTTAGGAACATATTCAGCAGCAGCAGCCTGATTCGTCACTCGTATTTCGTCAATAATATCATTAAAGACATTTTCATTTTGGAATTCTTCAATAGTAGTTGTTGTTGAGTTTATAATATTTAATGTATCCCCTAAACTAAATTGATGTGCTTGCATAAGTTTATTGGCAGGTTCCAGAAAAGAAAGTAATTTCTTTAACAAAACATTACAAAACTGAAATGTTTTTGACTGCATCGTTAGCAAATGTCCAGCAGCTTCTATTTGCCAATCACCTGGTATTTCTTTGTTAGATTTTGCGTTTTGCAGTACATTTAAGATACTTTGATAACTGTAGATGACCGCTCCATTGCTGATCCAGAAGATAGGAGATGGATTGTTCTTCATACATTTTCTTGATGTTGTGCCTTTTCAGGAAATCATAAAGCATTGAACATTGATCAAAAAAGTCCTTGGCTTCTGGAATATACTTGATAGTTTTAACTATGACGAGGTGTAACCTATGGTTACAGCAATGTACATAAGGAATATTTCTTCCAAGAGATTCTTGAATAATCTTCTGTACTCCTTTTTCACCGTTGCCACTCATTACAGCTGCACCATCATAACACTGACTTAATATGTTCTTTTTCAATTGTTTCTAATGTTAATTAAGCAAATGTTGATGCATCAAGATCAGTGGTTGTTTTTATGCATAAAATGGATTCATTTGGTTTTCCATTTAAAACATATCAAATTCCCAAAGCAATGTTTTCCCTCTTGTTCTTATCTTTCGTTCCATCCTCCAGTATGGAAAAGTAAGGAACATTGGCATTCTTTACATCATTCACTATGCTTTTGGTAACCATATTGGCCAATATTTGAATAATTTCGTTCTGTATTTCTGGTGAAGTATATGTTGCTGATGCTGGTATATTTTTGGCAATTCCTGAACATTTTTGATCTTTCTTCAAGTTGTATTCGAAAAGGTTTTTAAACAAACTCCTCTCCCCATGTTCTTAGATATCGTTAAGTTCCACGAAAAGGCAGTTCATTAATCGCCAAGAATTGAATTACTTCTGTTATTTATTGAACATAATATCTGTTTCGTTCCAACATGTTTTCATTGACTAAAGTTGATATCTCCATTCCCATATCACACCTCTTTTTCCTTTCTGTCCACATCGCCATAGCAAACAAATGATTAGGACTCTTGTCATGATAAACCAAACCTTTTTTTGCACATAAAGAATTTTTCCAATTGTTAAATCCCTTTGAAGTGAACGCCAATTCTTTATTTGATCCAAATTGCCTACAAGCATAGCAGTAAGCTGCATCTGTCTCTTTTGAATACTCTAGCCAATTAATTTTTTGAACCATGTGACTTGAAAACTTCTGTTTTCCTTGTTCTTGGGATATCTTTCTAACTTGTGTTGAGTTATTGGTTCACCTAAATTTGATATATCAGAAGATGTAGTACTTGATGATGTCATTGATGAAGTTCCAGTGGTTGAAGTACTAGATGATGTCGTTGATGAAGTTCCAGCTGCTGACATACTAGGACTGGGAATGGGAACACAGATTCTCCGATAAACACATGCCACACCACCACCAATCAAGTCAAATGTATTATGTTTGAATTTTTGTGGGTTATTGTTAATACAAAATAATGTAAATATGTATTGAAATAAGTTGGAAAATTAAAATAAAAAAATAGTCACACAATGATTAGGGGGGCGCAAACGTTTTTAGGGGGGCTCAGCCCTTTTTCACCCACCCTTGGCAACAGCCCTGCCTGGTCATATTCTTTCTCGCTATGGTGAGGTACTGTATTTCCATTTAAATTACAGCAATTATTTATAAATGTGCCTCATTATATATACATGAGAATATGAACATTTTGTGCCTCTTTTACCCTCTTTTTTGGTGATACATAGGTGGCCACCCTATTATCTTCATTTCTACTCTTAAACTATCAGACCTTTCTGTTATCTTCTCTTGCCTAACCTGCCAAGCTGCTGTGGAATAATCTCCCCCTCCTCTATCAATAAGCCAACTCATAGGAACATAGGAAACTGCCTTAGTCAGACCATTGGTCTATCTAGCTCAATATTGTCTACAGTGACTTGGCAGCAGCTCTGCAGGATCTCAGACATGAAGTCTCTCCCAGCCCTACCTAGAGATGGAGGCGATTGAAACTGGGACCTTCTGCCAGTGGTAGATGCTCTACCATTCAGCTATGGCCCTTCTTTTCCCTCAAATCATTCTCAAAACTTACTTCTTTGGCAAAGACTTTCCTGGGCCAACATATTTCTAAATTTTCTCTGCCATTTATTTATTTTATTTATTTATTTAACATATTTCCATCCCACACTTCTACCCTACAATAGGGCACTCAGGGTGACTTACAGTAAAATCGAACATGTACATATTAAAAAATGTACACAAAAAGATCACAAAAACATTAAAATAAATTAAAATACATAAAATGCAATTAAAATACATAAAATACTACACACACACACACGCACACACATACATGTATCACTGAGACCTGGCTGGACGAACTCGGTGGAGTTAATCTCACCAGTCTTTGTCCACCCGGGTTCTCTGTCCAACAACAGGCTAGACTTTGTAGTCGGGGAGGTGGAGTTGCAATAATATACCATGAAACTATCTCCCTAACTAGGCTCCCTCTCCAACAAAACGCTGGGTTTGAATGTCTCTGTCTAAAGCTTGGTAATCCTGATAACATAGTGATCCTATTAGTATATTGCTTCCCTTACTGCCCAACGATTTCCCTACCTGAGCTCTCCAGTCTAATTTCAGAGTTGATGTTGGAGTCTCCCAGACTGTTAGTGCAGGGTGACTTCAACATCCATGCAGAATCTTCTCTTTATGGAGCGGCTCAGGATTTTATGACCACTATGACAACCTTGGGGTTGCTTCAACTAATTTCCGACCCTACACATATTGTGGGGCATACTCTGGACCTTGTTTTTTATGCTGGATTAGATGAAAATGATTTTGGAGTGGAGGGCTTATCAATTGTCCCGCTGTCTTGGACGGATCACTACTTGATTAAATTTAAACTATCAGCAATACATACCTCTTCCGGAGAAAAGAGACCCATCAAAATGATCCGCCCTAAGAGATTAATGGATCCTATTACTTTCTTGTCAGCACTCGAAGAATTTCCTGATCCTTGAGTAAATGACTCAGTCGAAGTCCTAGTCAATTTATGGAACAATGCAATAACTAAAACAATGGACTGTATCGCTCCCCTACGCCCTCTTGTGCGTCTTCGGGCTAGATCAGCCCCATGGTTCTCTAGTGAGCTGTTAACCATGAAGCGCACTTATAGGGGTTTAGAGCGCCGCTGGCAGAAGACTCGGAGCTTATCTGACCAACTTTGTGTTAAAAGATTTTCAAAGACTTATGCGGCATCTAGGCGTGCTGCGCAAAGAACTTTTTTTTCAGTTGCCATCTCGTTAGCTGACAACCAACCAAAAGAACTATATCGGGTGGTCAAAGGCTTGCTCAATCCTGACCATCATGAGGCCAATGCTGACCACTTACTCAATCTCTGCCAGGAATTTGCTTCTTACTTTGACAACAAGGTTGCTCAAATTCACTCCGACTTAGATGCCAACATCGTTGCAATTTCTACGGATGTACTCTCGGATTCTGTTTGTCCTATTGAATTGGATTCTTTTCAGCTTGTTCACCCTGATGATATTGATAAGCTTCTCGGTGGGATGAGACCTACTACCTGTTCACTCGACCCTTGTCCCTCCTGGATCATAAAACAGTCCAGAAAAGGACTGGCCAATTGGGCCTGCGGGGTGATCAACGCCTCTCTCCAACAAGGCCATCTCCCCAGATGTTTAAAAGAGGCCATTGTAAGACCTTTATTGAAAAAACCCTCTTTGAACCCTTCCTGTTTAGATAGCTTTTGCCCAGTTTCCAATTTGCCATTTCTAAGCAAAATCATTGAACAAGTAGTTGCCACCCAACTCCAGTGTTTTCTGGAGGAAGTAGACTATTACAACCCTTTCCAGTCTGGTTTCAGGCCTGGTCATGGGACTGAAATGGCTTTGGTTGCTTTAGTGGATGACCTTCGTAGGGAACTAGACAGGGGGAGTGTGTTCCTGTTGGTCCTTCTTGATCTCTCAGCGGCCTTTGACACCATTGATCATAGTACTCTCTTGGACCGCCTCTCCGGGATGAGATTACGAGGTACCGTTTTGCAGTGGCTCTGCTCCTTCCTGGAAGGTAGAACACAGAGAGTTTCACTCGGCGACTTCTGTTCGGACCCTTGGCTGCTACTGTGCGGAGTTCCTCAGGGTTCAGTGTTATCTCCGATGTTATTTAACATCTATATGAAGCCGCTGGGAGAGGTCATCCAGAGGTTTGGAGTTCGATACCATCAATATGCTGATGATACTCAGCTTTATTTCTCCTTTCCTCCAGATGCTAAAGAAGCTGTCCAGCCCCTAAACCAGTGCCTGACTGCAGTGATGAACTGGATGAAGCTGAACAAGCTGAAACTAAATCCAGACAAAACAAGTGCTTCTAGTTAGTCGAAAGACTGATCTGGAAATAGGGAACTTACCAGTGTTGGATGGGGTTACACTCCCCCTGAAGACCCAGGTTCGCAGTTTGGGTGTACTTCTGGATTCGGCCTTGACCTTCGAAGCCCAGGTTTTGGCGGTATCCAGAAGTGCTTTTGCCCAGCTAAAACTGGTCCGCCAACTGCGCCCGTTTCTGGAGATTTCTGACCTAACGAAAGTAACGCATGCCTTGGTTACATCCCGGTTGGTCTATTGCAATGCGCTCTATACAGGACTTCCCTTGAGAACAGCCCGGCAGCTTAAATTGGTTCAAAGGGCAGCTGCCAGAATGCTAACAAGAGCTGGCTTACAAGCCCATACAACCCCCTCTTACAACAGCTACACTGGCTGCCAATCCGCTACCTGGCTCACTTCAAGGTACTAATGTTAACTTTTAAAGCCTTACATGGCTTGGGCCCTCTCTATCTGTCGAATCGTATTTCCTTTTATGAACCCTCTCGGCTCCTGAGATCCTCTACAGACCCAGGTCTTATGATCCCTCCATTCTCCCAAATCCACCAGATGGGTACTAGAAACAAAGCTTTTTCGGTGGTTGCCCCTACACTTTGGAATGCCCTACCGATGGAGGTACGGTTCTCCCCCTCACTTGCAGTTTTTCGCCGTCAGGTCAAAACGTTTTTATTTCGTCAAGCTTTTAATTGTAATGTATAGATTGTTTTAGAAATTTTAATCTGTCGTCGTACTAATTATATAACTATGTTTTTATTATGTTATTTTAATTTGTATGTGTAACTGTAGTCTCTGTTTGCCGCTCTGAATTCTTCTGAAATAGAGCGGGTTATAAATATATTAAATAAAATAATAAATAAATAAATATATAGGGAGTGGTACTGAAGGGACTACAGAGGTAAAAGTTAACATAGAAGGCATAAAATTAGTGTCAGGCTCTACCCTTTAGTATCAATTTATCACCCAGTCCCACATTCTCTAATATAATTCCTTGTCCTCTTGTCTTACCCTTACTTTATCCCTCTTACTTGAATGTAAGTTCCTTTGTGTATGGATCATACTATGAGTGTGCTCTCTTTGTTCTGTATAGTAATAGCAACAGTCAGTTAAGGGCAAAATAAAAAATTAAACTGAAACCTGAGTTACAGTTTTTAAAACATGGCACTGAGTAATTGTAATGACTAGTAACCCACCCTAATAGAGGATCTGAATGTCAGTAGCTGAATAAATGAGTTTCATATATGACACTCCTGATCTCACCTTCAACATCTTGAGTAATGCATCACAGATAGCAGGATAGCCAAACATTTTTGCTTGGGACCTTGGAGAATTTGGGGCTTGACTAAATTAAGTGACTGACCATTCTTAGCCCCATAGCCACACTGGGACAGGCAGAAGGCAACTCCACATCAAAGGGTTCCATAGCAGGTGTTCTACTCAAAGAAGCAGGTAAGGGTGAAACAAGGTATGTATTAAGAGTTTAGCAACAGAAAGGTAATCGTTACTTATCGTGATTCCTTGTTTAGCTCCCGGTCATTAGGTGGAAAAATGACAATCCCTGACAGCAGCTCACCTGATTGGATGGACTAGGAAAACATGACCTCTTGTTCCTTCCACCACTTGTAATCAAGATATTGAAGGGCCTGCCATGTCCAGAAATGCAGCCTTGCAGAGCTACCCTATACCTTAGCACCAATCTCTCTATGATACCAGACCATGGTCCTAAGACTCTAGTTCTTCATCACTTCCTAACTACTTAAATCCTCAACTATCTGATCTCCTCTTCTCCTAATTGGCTGCTCTTTTCCTTTTCTTTCCTTTTCCTTCTGGGTCATTCACCCTCTTAGACCCATTCTCACCTCCTCGGGGTCACATTCATAATGAAGGAAATATTAATGAACATTCCATCATGGGTTCTTAAGAGATCAATTGTGTTTTAAATTGTTATTAAAAAATGTTTTTAAATTTGTATATATGTTTTAATGTTTTTAGTTATTGTAAACTGCCCAGAGAGCTTCGGCTATGGGGCGGTATATAAGTACAATAAATAAATAAATAAATTGAAGAAGGGCAGGAGTGCTACAAGCGAAGGGTGTCATGCTTCTTTTGGTTGTAATACTATAATTAGAATCTTAGAGATTTGCAACCAAAAGCTTCAATACGGCCATGAACAAGATGTATGCTTTGGCAATTGTCCTTGTTTCTTTTTGCCACGGTGTAAATTGCCCCATATGAGCAGCATATGAGCATATCACCTTAGTAGGTCTCCTTTTTTTATCAGGTTTGGTAGGCATATCATGCATATCCCTTTAAAACTTGAGCTGTGCTTGAAAGTGGTTCCAGTTTATTTTCTTAATGCATTTGAAACAAGGTAGCTCTTTTGTACACAATCCTGCATTGTACTCCTCTCGACCGATTTTCATAGTGTCATTGTTTTAGAAAAGTAGAAATTGCCATAGTGTCTGGCTAAACATAAGAAGATATGAGCAAATGTAAAAATATATAAACAATTATGTTTAAACCTGGAGTATTTGTTATAACTTGCAGAATCAGTTTATAAGTGGTTGATGCTTTCTATGACGTGTCAGGCCCACTTGTGTTTAGTAAGATCTTAGTTTATCTCACAGGCAAAAACGTTGTTTTTTAAAATAATCAGCACAATGGTATGTGAAATGATTAATAGACAACTTCTGTTTAACTGTGAAATAACATTGAATAATCTGCTAAGCAACATGCGTTTTGTTTAGTTATGGAGGAAGAAACTGCTGTGAACAAATATCTAACTTAAGGAGTTGTTTTTTCAGCTATGTGGCTACTATGGATTTTTTTTTCCAAATCAGCTAAGTCTGTTTCAGTCCCTTTCAGGCAACACACTCCTATACAGTATCATAACATTACAGTTGGTTTTATAGCATGGATTTTGAAACTGCTAGCAATGCACAGCATTACCAAATGCTGCCCAACAATTCATCATTACTGTAGTATTATTTTGTCTTGCACTGCTTATAACATATTTATAACATATTTGTGTCTTGTTTCTTCTATCACACTATTTTTATTGCTCCTTTATTCACATGGAAGTATTTTAAGATGAAGCAATAATTTGATAAATCTCTCTATATTTTTCCAGTATTCCTATCATATTATACAGCCACAAGAGTGGCTGTATAATATAGCCAGCATGGATCTTTTGCATTCCACAGTGTTAAATTGAAAATGCCCCCATGCCATTCTGATGCTTCCCATAAACTCATTTCAAAACAAAACCTTACAAAACTTATAGTCCTGAACTCAGAAAAGCTTGCTTAAAAACCCTCTAAATTTTCATGGCGATACACAAAACAGTTAGAGAGAATCAAGAGTTCAAAGTGTAGAGAGAGAGAGAGAGAAAAATCAGACCTGCGTTGGACTTTTTTCTGTCACTGTTTACATAATTTGTTGAAATTAATTAAAAACCAACCATGTTCACAGAGTACCTGTAATCCTATTACTGACCTTGTCCCATACGCTGACCTTCATTGTCTGCACTTTAAAATTCTTTGGGAGAAGCCATGACTGCTTAAAGTGAAATAAAAGTCTGGCATGGATGTGGCTGGGGACAGCTTTGGTTTAAATTTGGGTGGGAGACTACATGTGCCTGCTGTAGAATACAAAGGTGGGGGAAACCCTGAAAAAGACTGTTTTCCTTTTGGGAAGGGAAGGGGCTTTCCCTCTGCCCAGTGCCCACCCACCCAATCTCCTGCCCTCCCCCTCCCTTCCCCCTCCCCTCCTCTTCATTCCTCCCTCTCACCTTCCTGCCCTCTTCCTCCCCTCCCTCCCTCTTCCCCCCTGTCCCTCCCTCAGTTCAGCATGATTTCACAGGAGTAAATCCCACTGAACTCAAAAAGCATGCAAATGATCAAACCTCCCCTCCCCTCCTCCTTCCTCCTATCCCCTCCCTCTTGCCTCTTCCCTCCCCCTTCCTTCAGCCCTCCTTCCCCCTCCCCTTCCAATCCCCTCCCCTTCCAATCCCCTCCTTCTCCCTCCTCCTCCTCCTACTCTCATCTCCCCTCCCTTGCTTCTTCCCTCTCCTCCCCCCCTTCCCCATGGTCAGTTTTACCTATCCTAACCATGATTGCACGAATGTAAATGCCATTGAACTCAATAAGCATGCAAATTATCAAATCTACCCCCTCCTCCCCTTCCCCTCCTGCCTGCTTCCCTCCTCCTCTCTGCCCTTCCTCCACCACTCCACCACTCACCATATGCTCAGAGGCACATGTTACCAAATTCTTCCAAACTATACAGGAAGTGAATTGGACTGTGAAAGACTAACCGAAATTGTATTTGCATTTTGACAAATTTGTAGGGCAGTACAATGTCTCAGAGAGGAGGTCAGGTGTCCTGCTCCCCTGGTACATTCACTATAGCTGCCCAATTTCCCTGCTTTTTAAAGTTTGATAGAAATATCTGTTGGCTATAGGTAAATTCTTAAACCACAAGGGTTTTTTTTTTTTTGCCTGTTAGTGAATATTCCATATGTTTGAGAGGTATGGGCATAATCTGATGAAATAGCTCATAAAACTAATCAGTTAGGTCTGGAAGCCACATCATGTCTCAGTGGATAAAAGGTAGGCTCTGGGCATTATCAATTGTGATTCAGACAGATAGATAAATAATAAGGGCACAGTTTAAACCAGGGCCATCAGCTGGCAGGGCTTAACAGCACAGTTGGGCTACTGCCACACCCACAGCCCCGCTGCATAGTTTGGTTGCGGCAGAAGGAGATAGGGATGGAAAAATCTGTCAATTTCAGTTCTCTCAATTTCTCATTTTCCAATTTTAAATTCAGTTCTCCACACTTCTGCAGCAATTTCCCACATTTCTGAGCATTTCTGCAGCAAGGGTAGGTGGCACCTACCCCTTTAGAATTCCCTCTCCTTAAATATTAGACAGGCTCCCTATCAGTGCCTGTTGAAAACCTTCCTCTTTCAACAAGCTTTTTAAGCAGAGACCTTATCCAGTCTGTATCTGTGTTGGAACTGCTTTTTAATATGTTTTTAAACCTTTTTCTTTTTTTAAAAAAGATGTTTTATAGCTTTTTAAAAATGTTTTAAAAGATGTTTTGTTTTAATGTTTTAGTACTTTTGTTTGCCGCCCTGTGTGCCTACTGGGAGGAAGGTGGGATCTAAATCTAATAAATAAATAAATTTCCTTTTCTTTTTTTTAAAAAATCCCCATGAAAATTCTCCAGCATTTTAATGTAAGTTTCTCCTAATAAACATGTTGTTGTAGGCAGTTTTGACTAATAAATACATTTTTGCAAGCAATTTCTAATCATACAATGCATTTTGGCATGTTATTTTCACATATATTCATTTTTATGCACTCTTTCCCTTAACATATACATTTTTGTAAACATTGTTTGGTTAGCGAACTGCATAACAAAATTTGAATAAGTGCAAATTTAAAAGGATGGTTGTGTTTTGGTTCTCATATTGTTTCTGAAAGTGATAATTTGATAGATTCAGCTTGAAATGTGAATGAATTAAATTTCTCACCCATCCCTAGAAGTGAGGGAGGAAATGTATGTGCCAGCCTAGAGCTGGTGCAATAATGGGTGCAGACTGGGCTGATACTGTCACATGATGGCAGTGGAGTCAGCTCAAGATCCAAAGGATCCTGGGCTGAAACAGATCTTCCTGGCCCCCAGAACACTCTGTTTTGAGGTTTTATGCTGGCTGTTCCTGCCAGGGATCCTGCCAGTGGCACTTCCATATGCCTGTAGGCAGAAAGGGGATCTCCATGACAGCAGAATGATGCTGACATCACAGGTGGAGGCTGGAGGAGGCTGCAGGGATGGGAGGAGAGACACCTTCATCCAACCCCCCCCGACTGGCACAAAGGGGGGTTGAATTGCAGCCTAAATAAAATCCCAGATGGCTCATATTCATTTCCTTAGTCTCTATGAGGAAAAAAGGAACAGTGCTGAACAATTTCATCAGGTTTTTCTAAGACCTGCTAAAATATGAATGTTGCAGATTCACCCTACTGCCTTGGGTCACAAGATCTCAATAACTTTTATATTGGCAACTGGATGGATGGTGCTGCTGCTACCACCAGAGGCGTTCTTTATCAGCAAGCAATTTGAACATTAAGGCACAGAGAGAGGGAGTAACTAGTTTCTTAAAATCCTCTGGGATAGTTTTTGTTCCCACAGAACAATAGTAGTGTTCTTGAATGGACCCTGGAATGGTCAGAAAATCCATTTTAGAATTGCTATTATTCATATTCCTGCTTCATCTCAATTTATTCCCGAGTCTACAACGAAATCTTTGTAAGCAGGTTTAATAATCAATGCTCTTTGGAAGTTGGAAAATATTATTAGGAATAGAGATGAACTGACTATACCAAAGGATTGATAGACTCTTTTGAACACAAGGTACAGTGGACATATCAAATATTACAAACCAATCAATCAACTAAACAAAAATATTTACTGGAAAAAATCCAGAATGGTCAAAATATTTCAGAAAATAAATGCTAAATTGTGCTTTTATTAAATGACACATAACCTGATTGTTGACATGGCCAAGAAGCCAAAATCAGAAAAGAGTTTGTGTGCCATAATCTTAAAATTCAAAAACCTGACTGTTATAGAAGTGCTATCAGTAGATTTTTCAGCAGTGTACTGCACAGAACAGAGTCATCATCAGCTTCATAGTATCTTCCCACCTCCATTGTTGACGGTATGTATCTCATTAACAAAGAATTTGAAGATGCTAAACATTTTGCCAAATTGGCTAGTTGTAAATCTAAAGTAACGACTGTGCTTTGTTCCGGTCTTCCCCACACCCGCAGGTTTGTTGGTTGTCCTGTCAGCCAGCTCTCGGGCCTCCGGATGCTGCTCCTAAATGCCAGATCAGTGCAAAGTAAGATCTCCCTCATTCACGATTTAATTGTGGATGAGGCAGCCGATCTGGCATGTATAACCGAGACCTGGGTGGGTGAGCAGGGAGGAGTCAGTCTCTCCCAGCTATGTCCACCAGGGTACCTGGTCCAGCATCAGGGTAGACCTGAGGGTCAGGGAGGGGGGTTGCTGTGGTCTATAGGAGTTCCATCTCCCTCTGCAAGCACCCTTTCCATGTGACTACTGGCCTGGAGTGTTTGCACCTTGTGTTCAGTCAGCAGGACAGACTGGGGATTCTGTTGGTGTACCGCCCACCCCCCTGCCCAACAGACTCCCTACCTGAGCTGATGGAGGTGGTCTCGGGTGTACTGTTGAGATCCCCCAGACTGTTGGTTCTGGGGGATGTCAACATCTATGCCGAGACCACCTTATCCGGGGTGGCTCAGGATGTCATGGTCTCCATGACAACCATAGAACTGTCCCAATATACCATTGGCCCAACACATGTAGCAGGGCATACTCTAGACTTGGTTTTTGCAACTGGACATGGAGATAGTGATCTGAATGTGGGGGGTCTTACATCAGTCCCTCTATCATGGACAGATCTCTGCTTGCTGAAGTTTAGACTTACAGCAGTTTTTCTCCTCTGCAAGGGTGGGGGACCTATTAAGTTGGTCCACCCCCAGAGACTAATGGATCTGGATGGTTTCCAAAGGGCTCTGGGGTTTTTTCCGGCTGATAGGATTGGTGCCCCTGTAGAAACCCTGGTTGAACTGTGGAATACTGAAATGACCCAAGCGGTTGACATGATTGCTCCTGAGCACCCTCTCCTGTGTAGAGCTTGTACGGCTCCATGGTATACGCCAGAGCTGAGAGCAATGAAACAATATAGGAAATGGCTTGAGTGCAGATGGAGACAAACTCCTAGTGGATGCAATTACACACTGGTAAGTGCCTATGGTAAGCTGTATTTAGGGGCAGTGAGGGCAGCAAAAAAACAATATTTTGCTGCCACTATCAAATCATCAATCTGCCGCCCAGCAGAGCTCTTCAGAATTGTCCAGGGGCTATTACACTCTGGCCCCAAGGACATGGTAGAACCATCTGAGGCCTGCTGTAATGAATTTGCTAGGCACTTCTAGTATAAAATCTTTAGCATCCGCCAGGACAGACTTCAGTGTTATAGAAGGTGAATCAAGCGGGGTATCCAGAGCATAGCCTTGTCCCAATTTCTTGGATGAGTTTCATTTGGTACAGCTTGAGGACGTTGACAAGGTGCTTGGACAAGTTTGTGCAACCACTTCTGTGTTGGATCCTCGCCCTTCTTGGCTAATAAAAGCTAGTACGGATGGAACTGCCAGCTGGGCCAGGGAAGTGATTAATGCTGCTCTGTGAGATGGGGTGGTCTCTGGCTGCCTGAAAGAGGCGGTAGTTAGACCACTCCTGAAGAGGCCCTCCCTGGACCCAGAAAATCTTAATAACTATAGGCCAGTAACAAATGTTCCATTCCTGGGCAAGATCCTTGAACGCATCAGGTCAGCTCCAGACACTCTTGGATGAGACCGATTATCTGGACCCATTTCAGTTGGGTTTCAGGCCTGGTTTTGGCATGGAAACAGCTTTGGTTGCCCTGTATGATGACCTCTGTTGGGAGAGAGACAGGGGGAGTGTGACTCTGTTGATTCTCCTTGACACTGTTATCTTTTCGGCACCAGGTCAAGACTTTCCTCTTCTCCTAGGCATTTTTAACAGCATTTGAATAGCATGTTTTTAACTTGACTCTCCTTTTTTATGAGTTTTAATTTGGTATGGGTTAAATTTGTATAGTTTTTTTGTTGTTGTTGTTAATTGTTGTAAACTGCCCAGAAAGCTTTGGCTATCAGGCAGTATATAAATGCAATCAATCAATCAATCAATCAATCAGTAAGTAAGTAAGTAAGTAGATAGGGGAGAGGTATCCTGTCCAGGCAATCAGAACATGTGCCTAATGCAAATGGAGTAATGACTTCTCAAGCTTCAATATTAGTGGGGAGTTGCAAGAGTTGATTCAGGGAAGTCCAGTAATGTGTGTTTATTCATAGTACATTACTAATCAGTGTTACATGTATGGTATAGTAAACAAGATTACTTGGAAACCTGCCCTCCAGGATGACCAGAAATGCTTCAATAGGGTGCCTACCAGGCCCATGCATGTGAGGTGGCTCAGAAATATATTATGGTCTACGGTATCAAGCATCGCTAAGAAAATCAACAAGATTACACCCCAGCCTCCATCTCCCAGTGCAAGCTGCCCACTTGGGAACCAATGCAGTTTCTATCCCATAGCCAGGCTAGAACCCAGACTGAAAGGGATCAAGATTCAGCTTCATGCAGAAAAACTAGGAGCAAAGTCCTCATGACATGCTTGAATACCTTGCCCCAAAAATGAAATATTAGAAACCACCTGGTGTTGGTTCAAATCAGAGGGGTCCAGAGTGGTTTGCTTCAATAAGAAGCAGACTACTATCTCCTTCAAAACCTTTTGTACATCACTCCCTGTCTCAGTGAGTCATTTACATCTCTGTAGTCCTATTTGCCAGTCTAATTCTGGCTATTTTTATCAGTGAGGAAAGGCAAGGAAGAGTATGCATGTGGTAGGCCTCACATCTCCACAGATCCTCTCCATAAGTTAAACGTATTCATGGAAACGGAATAAGACAGAGCAATAGATGCTTCCAACGTAGGCCCTATACAAATTGGAATCCAAGTTGGAGCAAGTGAAAATTATTTTATTTGCAAATTGTTTAGCAAATTGATCACAGCAGGCTTTTAGCTCCCCCTTGCTCTCCTTACCACTTGCACCAACTCTAGGATGAAATTGAGCAGATGTGATGGTGATAGAAAAGTAGGATTTTTTCACCACTATCACCACTCTAGTGTACATCTCAAAATGGATTCATCTAGCCAGTCAGATTTATTATGAGGCTTCCTTCAGCATCACTCTAGTTGTGATCCCACACATTCCACTGCTCCCAGCTGCACAACAGACCATGGAGAATCATAGGCTTTATTCAGTGAGAGAGGGCACCTAGAAGCAATCAGGTCAACCAGTCAAGATATCTCACTATTTTAAGACTGACAGCAAGAAAGCCAGGAAAATACCGCTGGGGTGGGGGGCAGAGGAAGCAACTCCAGATACTTAAAAAGAGATTCATTTCAGAACTGACACATTTCAAAATTATCCTTCTTTGGGAATACATTTCAAGTAACAACAGGACTGTCAGCCATGTTAGCTAGAAAAATCCCCTACAACAGGGATGGCTAACTTGTGGCCCTAAGATGTTGTTGGAGTACAGTGTTGTTGGATTACAGCTCCAATGAGGTTGATGTGAACTGGTATCCAACAACATCTGAAGGGCCACAAATCAATCTTCCCTGCCCAAAAGTCATCAGAAAACATAGATTCATCAGTCTCCAAGTATGGGCCATTCTGATCAGTACATTACTTCAACTGAGTTTATAGGTCATTGTAATCCTAAATCTAACTGGCAACAATTTGTCCAAGACAGCAGAACCAAATTAAATTCTTGCATACCCATATCAACTTCACCCTACTGAGATTTTATGACTTAGTTGAGGCCATAGAATCCTGAGCTGCACCAGAAAGGGGAGACCTTAGTATGTATATTGAACTGGCAGAGTGCTGGGCAGGGCACTTGAAACAGGAATCCTAGAGACCACAGAATCCCCCTTCCCTATCAGGTCTGTGTTTCCACAGCACCAATAAACCTGGTGTGAGCAACCGTGAAAATTGAATCCCCACCTTTCTCATGCATACAGGACTCAGAGATATATGCCAAGTCAGCCTGCTTATCCAGGATGAGATGCTGGATAGCAGATGCTTTCCTATTTCTTCACCAGGCTTTCAATAACGACACATTCAGACCCAATGAACCAATGATAGGACACCAAAAGGACCCTGGCTGAGAGAAAGAGCAGAAGAAAGAATAGCCTGAAGCTGTCTACTCCTTCCCATTGCCTCGTATGTCAGTCTCCCACTTCCATAACTCCCTCTACTACTGTAATTCGGGGTAACACATCATGCATCTGCTGATGTGGACTGTAGTCCATGACAGTTTATGCATTAATAAACCAATACAATTAGTCTTTAAGGTGCCACAAAATTCTTTTTTTTTTTTGCTGCAACAGTCTAACATGGCTATTAGAGCCAGTGTGGTGTGATGGTTAGAGTATTGGACTATGACCTGGGAGACCAGAGTTTGAGTCCCCACACAGCCATGAAACTCACTGGGTGACCGTGGGCCAGTCACTGTCTCTCAGCCTAACCTACCTCACAGGGTTGTTGTGAGAATAAAATGGGGAGGGGAGAGAGTCATGTACACCACTTTGAGCTCCTTGGAGGAAAGGTGGGATATAAATGTAAGAAATAAATAAAATAACACCTAACTGGAAGCTCTTAATTGTGACATCCAAGCACATTGCAAACTAGGTAAGAGGGAATAAACACTCCACCACAAAACCCAAATGGGCCCAGATGGCATGAAACCACTGAGTGAGGTTATCTGGAGTGCACTGTCATCAATGTGCAGATGTCACATGACTCTGTATCTCTTTTTCATCTTCATGAGTGGTGATGGGTATGCTGGAGAGATACCTGACGGCGGTAATGAACTGGATGGAAGTGAATAAAATGAGGCTTAATCTAGATAAGGCAGAGGTGCTATTAGTGTGTGTGTGTGTGGTTCATTGGTTTAAACAAGTGGTGTTTAACCAGTTCTGGAAGGGGAAACCCTCCTGCTAAACGATCAATTTTGGAGCTTGCGAGCACTCCTGGATCCACTGCAGTCATTTGAGTCACAGGTGGCCTCTGGTGTGAAATGCATTTTACCAGCTTAGACTGGTGGCCCAGCTGCAGCCCTATCTGGATGGGGATAACCCAACATCAGTGATATATGCTCTGGTAACCTCCTACCTGGATTACTGCAGTGCATTATATGTGGAGCTGCCACTGAAGATGGTCCAGAAACTTCAGCCAGTGCAGAATTCAGCAGCCAAGTTGCAGATTGGAACTACATGTTTGAAATTTATTATGCCAGTCCTCACTTACTTGCACTGATTGCTGGTGTGTTTCCGGTTCCAGTTCAAGGTGCTGATTTTAGCATATAAAGTGTTACATAGCTTGGGACTTAAGTACCTGAAAGACCACATCTTCCCATATGAGTCTACCTGGGCCTTAAAATAATTCACAGAGAACGTCCTCAGAGTGTCTCCTCTGATAAATGTTCAAAGGGTGGTAACAAGGGAGAGGACTTCTTGGCAGTGGCCCCCACCTATGAAATTCTCTCCAGGAAGCTTGCCTGGCATCCACAGTACAATCTTACCAGCACCAAGTCAAGATATTTCTTTCCCCCAGATGTTTTGGTAGTGTTTAACAGTAGCACTGTTTTAGTGTTTTAGAGTTAACATCTATCTCCTGGTTGATGATACTAATCTTGTTTATTGAGATAATTACTTGTTACTTTGATATGGGGAATTTTTCTTTTATTTATAGTTTTGTATAACAGAGTGGTTGGTGTTTGCTGTTTTATAGAATGTAATTATGTATTTTACACTTTGTATTTGTGATTTTGAATGTAGTATGTCATCTAGATTTATTTGTGTGTCTCCTACAGCAGCCACTGTGCCTGGCATAAGTGACAGACAAATCTTTTTTTAAAAAATGATACCAGTAAATGTCTGAATGTTCTGAATTTCTGATGTTTTCCATGGACTAACATCCATCAAGTTTCTGATATTTACTATTAGATGTCATAAACAGTGTTCAATCTATTTTATAATCCTTCCCTGTAATATATACATGGAATGATCAAATGTCTAGTTCTGTTATTCTACCTTTGCAGGCGTTACAGGTATTGCAATGAATGACAAAGCTCATGTATCTTTTGACCTAACATTGTTTAAATCTAACTATTGAGCAAATGTTACCACAGTGTATTTTATATGCTGAAATTGAATTTGATATGCTGCCATCTTCATAATGAAGATGAAAGATATATTTCTTTTTAAAGCATACTTCATGTTCTGCAGATTGTAATGTTGGTCAGATGATATGGATGACCTGGACATTAAGGAATGATACAGGTTTTATCAAAATGTCTGTTTCCATTACTCAGGTGCATTACATTAATAAATGCAGTAAAACTTCATATGTCTGTTAATTTCATTTCTTATGTCCTGAACCTAAATAATTTTTGTTGGAATGAAGCATCATTGGTTTCAGTAGAAATTTCTAGTTAAATGTGCTTGTAACTGTAACTTTGTTGTCTATAAAAATGGAGGAAAGCAGGTGAAATATTACTAATACTACAATATTTGTTTAGCTCTGTCAAGTGTTCTAAGTACTTCACATGCATTATCTAGCTGCAGTTCTACAACACCCTATAAGGTAAGCAAGTATTATTCCACTTATTGGATAGGGGAGTGTGTGACTGAGGCTGAGAGTGTTGCTTGCCTAAGGTCACTGAATGAGTTCATGGTAGAGATTAGATTCAAACCAAGAACTTCCTGATTCATAGCTCTGTATTTTAGCCAGTATCCTTCATTAGCTTTCATAATCAAAAGTCTAAGACTTTGAATATGGGAAATGCAAATGCATAATAATACCCTTTACCCCATGTTTTTGCTTTTTCTATGATCGTCTGGAATACCACGGGAATAAACTGTACAGCAAAATCAAGGTAAAAGACCTTACCAGTTTGTTTTTCTCATTTGGAGTACCCTTCTGCCATTGACAAGTCATTGTTATGTATGAGAACAGCATTATAGGACAGGCCATATGAAGTCATATCTGGATACAACATTCCTTTTTTTTCTGGTAGTGTTAGCCTGAAGTTCACTTTAAAAATTGATCATAGTGACCTTGAATACAGCATCATTCATGGATATAATGTTCCTGTTTTCCTTTTGCCCACTGCTTTGTGACCTTACATCTGTGTCAAACATAAAATGATATCAGGGTCATGTAGCCATGCTGAGAAGCTTCTAGCTAGAGATCATTATTGGTAACAGTTCCATCAAAACACTGTGGCATTGCACAAAATCTGTTTTATGACTTTAAACATTACATCATACTAATGCTGGTTGGAATGGCACCTTATTTCAGATAAATATGTTTCATGCGATGTGTGGCATCACACTTTCTAGAAAACAAAGAAGGATTAATATTAGCTTCCTATTTCACTGGAAGGTGCAGGGGAGATAGAATAATTGCTTCATTCACATGGGAGAGAATAAAACTGTTGCAGAGAAATGTGCCACGCAGTTGACAGTAATTGTAATTTAATATTTTTTTCTCTTGTTCACAATATTTGCCATTAATTTATATTTCTCCTTTGCTGACTTTGCAGCTAGAATTACAGTAAGTGTGTTCCTAGAACAATCTAAAATATGAGTGAGCCCACTTTACATGCTATTTAGTAATCATCATTTTGGTTGGTTGGATATAATTACAGTTGTGGTGATAGAGAGAGGGAAATTAGACAAATGACTGCTATTTTTAGTACAACCATAAATTTAGCAAAACCTCTACTTTGGCCCTCAGAATCTGCAAGAGCTCCCGCCCCCAACAAAATATTGCAGTGCATTCCTGATGTGTGTATGTATCAAACATTACCCCCAAGGACAGGATACCCTGCTCTAATTTGGGTATATGTGAAATTAGGATTCTTTGCTCCAATATGCATAACTTTACACTTGCTTACATGAATTGCATTTGCCCAGAGCCTGGAAGTAATTAGTTACTTGTAATTCATTACTTTTTTGAGGAACAAGTGGATAATTCCTTTACATTTTGATTGTAATAGAACGAGGAGTAATTTTATTACTTTTGAGGAGTAATTGTAATGTTTCCAGCATTACTTTTGGACATTACTTGGAAGGGGAGCAGGAGAAGTCTTCTGCTCCTCTTGTGGATAAAAATCATGTACCTCAAACTGGGCTTCTGTGCAGCATCGCTCTTCCCTCATGCTCTGTGAGTGGGTAGGAGGTGACGAGGAAGAGGTGGAGAGAGATGGGGTGGAAAGCAGAAAACAATAGTTTAAAAAATGGATGGTGATGGAGAGGAATGGAGTGAAGGGAGAAAGGAGCCGGAGGGCAAAAACATGGATAAAGGAGGAGAAGGAGGCAGAAGCAGAATGGAGATAAAGAACTGTGGAGGTGAAAGATGACAACTGTGTTTGCACTTGGCACACAAAGCGGCCTCTGCCATCCTCCCTGGCTACTTTGCTGCAATTGCAGTGTTTTAACTTTTTTGCATCTCAGAGGAAAATGTTTACTTGGGTGGGTGTCCCTTAGTTGGTGGCAGAGCAGGGTCTGGGAGGTGGTTAAGTGAGAGAGATTACGCTGGCTGGCTGAGTGTGTGTGTGTGTTGCTCTTCGTTCGACATGCAAAGATCTGAGTAGTGGCCTCTGCCTTCCTTCCCACCTCCTTTTCCAGGGAAGAGACCAACATTGCTATCTTATGGATAAAAAGTATTATTCTATTACCTCCCTATGTGTGTGTGTTTATACAGCCACAAAAGTGGCTGTATACTATAGCCAGCGTGAATTTTTCACATTCTGCAATGTTAAATTGAAAATACCCCCATGCCATTCTAATGCTTCCCATAAGCTCATTTCAAAAGAAAACCTTACAAAACTTATACTCCTGAACTCAGAAATGCTTGCTTAACTTCTCTCTAAGTTTTCATGGTGATGCGCACAACAGTTAAAGAAAATCGAGTGTTCAAAGTGTAAAACAACATTAAAGAAATCCAGACTCCTGTTGGGACCAGTGGTCTCAAAATTTGTTAAAATTAATGAAAAATCAGCCATGTTCACAGAGTACCTGTAACCCTATTACTGACCTTGCCCTATACTCTGACCTTCATCTTCTGCAGTTTAAAAGTGAAAAAATGCCTGGCAGGTGTTTAATTATTTTAACAAATGTAACATTGGAGTCAATAATAAGCACGGCATGCTCAGTAAGAACCAACTGTCAGTGTTCTAAAAGCCAGACTCACAGCAGTTCGGCTTGGCTAATCAGGGGGCCACACCCACACCAGACCTTTATTTCACTTGAGACAGTCATGGCTCCCCCCAAAGAATCCTGGGAAGTGTAGATTGTGAATGGTGCTGAGAGGAGACTCCTATTCTCCTGACAGAGCTCCAGTGACTGGAGTGGTTTAACAGTTAGCCACTCTGACTGAAGCTCTGTGAGGGGAACAGGGCATCTCCTAGCAACTCTCAGCTCCCTTCACTAACTAAACTTCCCAAGATTCTTTGGGAGAAGCCATGACTGTCTAAAGTGAAATAAAGGTCTGGCATGGATGTGGCCAGTGACAGCTTGGGTTCAAATTTGTGTTGGAGACTACATGTGCCTGCTGTAAAATAAAAAGTTGGGGGAAACCCTGAAAAACAATGATACTGTTCACAATGTTTTTCTTTTGGAAAGGAAAAGGGCTTTCCCTCTGCCCAGTGCCTACCCACCCAATCTGATCACCTCCCCTCCCCTCCCCCTCTCCCCTCCCCCTCCCTTCCCCCTTTCTCCCTGCCCCTTCCCCAAGTCAGTTTCACCTATCCTAAGCATGATTGTATAGGAGTAAATCCCTCTAAACTCAAAAAGCATGCAAATGATCAAACCTGCCCTCCCCTCCTCCTCCCTCCTAACCCCTCCCTTTTGCCCCTTCCCTCCCCTTCCTTCACCCTTCCCTCCCCTTTCTGTTCCAATTCCCTCCCTCTCCTTCCCCATCCCTTCCTCCTTCTCTCTCCTGCCCGCTCCCCCCTCCTCCTCAATGGACAGGTTTACCTATTCTAAGCATGATTACATGGGAGTAAATTGCACTGAACTCAACAAGCACGCAAATGATCAGACCTGCCTTTTCCCTCCCCCATCCCGATCTCTCCACTCCTCCCTCTGTCCTCCCCCTCTCCTCTTTCCCCTCTTATCTACCTTCCTTCCCTCCCCTCTTCCTTTTTCTCCCCTGCCTACACTAGCTCTCCCTGCCCCATCCTTCCCCATCGTCAGTTTTACCCATCCTAAGCATGATTGCAGGGGAGTAAATCCCACTGAACTCAATAAGCATGCAAATGATCAAACCTGCCCTCTTCCCCCGTTCCCCTCCTGCCTGCTCCCAGCCTCTTCCTCCTCTCTGCCCTTCCTCCATCCCTCCCTCCTCCTCCCCTCCCCCTGCACTTCTTCCTCCTCCCCTCCCCATCCCCAGTGATACGTTTCACCTATCCTAAGCTTGATTGCAGGGGAGTAAATCCTATTGAACTCAATAAGCATGCAAATGATCAATCCATTCTCAGCAAACTTGCACAGGACTCCATTTCTTACCTGCCAGATTAAAAAGCAGAGAAATTCACTAATAGGCAAAAAAACCCTTTCGGTTTAAGAACGTACCTATAGCCAACAGATATTTCTATCAAACTTTCAAAAGCAGGGAAATTGGGCAGCTATGGTGAATGTACCAGGGGGAGCAGGAGACCTGACCTCCTCTCTGAGATATTGTACTGCCCTACAATTTTGTAAAAATGCAAACACAATTTGGGTTGGTCTTTCACAGTCCAATCCACTTCCTGTGTAGCTTGGAAGAATTTGGTAACATGTGCCTCTGTACATATGCTGAGTAGTGACAACACCAGCAATCAGCCCAAATAACAGAAACAAGACATCTGCTAACCTGATCTTGTTTTAGCACTGAGGAAGCAACAGACAGTTGATATAGTTCAGATAATCACTTTAAATATGTTTGATTTACTTTGCAACTTTAGTGAAGTTTCCTATCGTAAATCATTTTCGTTTGCTTTTGTTTCTGTGAATATGTGAAGTACAGCAACACTTTGCAAAATTTACACTAAAAAAACCTCCAAAAACAATTGTGGAAGAATGGCACTGACTATTCTGAGGAATAGTATCATGTGGACATGAGGAGTGTCTGAGTTTGCACAAGATAAATAGTGGAAGATGAAATATATTCTATCAAATTTCTAGGTGTGCTCTATGTTTTTAATTAACCATGCCCACTTTCTCTTAAGTGAAGCGGTTTAAACATAGCAGACTGAAAACATGCATCTAGGACAGGCCAAGTTTGTTTTTTCCAACAGCTATTCATTGCTTAAGTAGCAATATATTGTAATCAGTCGGACTTTACATCAAACTGCAGTTTCAGATTCAACTGTGAATGCACCCAAAATAGAAATAGAGCATAACGTCCAGTTTGAAACACAAAAGGCTGTCTTCACCATCATATGACATTGAACAATAAAAAGGCTTTGAAATTAATTAAAATATATTTGACACAGATTTCTAGGATGAATAATGAAAGAAATATAATTTTCTAGGTTAAATGCTTTGTAGAAACAGTAGTAACAGAAAAGAAGCAAAGTAAGAAAAGCACCAACAAACATACAAAACATACATCTCTTTGGAGATGGCAGGTGTTGCCACCACTCATTATGCTCAGAGGCACATGTTACCAAATTCTTCCAAGCTACACAGGAAGTGGATTGGACTGTGAAAGACCAACCCAAATTGTAATTTATTCCTCCTTAAAGATAATCTTCCAAGCTCTGCATTTGCCATTGTATTGCCCATTCACTCAGTTTGGAGAGGACATCTGGAGCTCTTCGCAATCTCCTGTATCATCAGCAAACTTGGTAACCCCTAATTTATTTATGAACAAGTTAAAAAGCACAGGTCCCAATGCCAATTCTTGGGGAACTCCACCTTCCATAGACTACCATTGGAAGAACTGTCCCAATTATTCCTTCTCTCTGCTTCCTGTTACTTAACCAATTCCTGATCCACAAGAGAACCTCTCCTCTTATTCCATGATTACTAGGCTTATTCAGGAGTCTTTGGTGAAGTACATTGTCAAAAGGTTTTTGAAAGTCTAAGTACACAATGTTCACTGCGTCACCTCTATCTGTAAGCTTGTTGACACTCTCAAAGAATTCTAATAGGTTAGTGAGACAGGACTTTCCCTTGCAGAAGCCATTCTGGCTCTGCTTCAGCAAGGCTTGTTCTTCTATATGCTTGGTTAATTTATCTTTAATAATACTTTCTACTAGTTTTCCCGGGACAGATGTTAAGCCTGTAATTTCTGGGATCCCCCTGGATTGGTGTTACTTTGGCCCCTTTCCAGTCCCCAGGTATGGGGCAAATCTGAGGGACAATTTACATATTTTTGTTAGAAGATCAGCAATTTTGCATGTGAGTTCTTGAGAACTCTCAGGTGGATGCCATCCAGACCCAGCCATTTGTCAGTTTTCATTTTTTCTAATAAGCCTAGAACTTCATCTTTCATCACCACCATTGCTTTTCATTTGCCTCAGTTCCTCAGACTCCCTTCCTGCAAATGTTAGTTCAGGTTTAGGGATCTAACTCAAGCCCATAATACAAAGTTCTGATATTTAACTCTTCAAGGGTGATAGAAGCTGTTTTTTCCAGGATCACTGAAGTAACTACAGGGTCATTGTGATCATGAAGAATGCACCTTTAATCAGCAAAATTCTTGAGTGACCAGACTTTTGGGGGCTCTTCCAGATGAGGCTTTTGTTGCACCCTTACCCTGCCATATTCTCTAATCTTTTCAGAGGGTCCCATTCTTAAATTGCTTCTGTTCTTAAAACAAGCTAGCATTCTTTAAATGGAGGTTGTCATTTTTGTATCACATTAAAAAGACAAAAAAAACTGGGGGGGGGAATCAGGCATTGCTCTAGGAGGGATGGTGCCCCCATTTGCCCCCTCCTGGCCTGCATCTCTGGGATAATTTAAAAATAGTTTCTCAGGATGAACCAGGAAATGACCTATTCAGACAACAAGAAGGTTCTCCCTGCCTTATTTATATCTATATCTCCATCATCTATTGTTCCTTCTCCCAGAGAAGGAAGAAGGAGATAAATGGGGCAGAGGACAGTAGACCAACAGGCACAGAGATATAATTGACTATCTTCCACTCTCCTCCTCACCCTTCTCTGTGCTCCTTGTCTAGCCTCTCGGAGGAGGAGGTGGACAGGCTTCCACAAGGCTGGTATCAGGTGGGACTGCTGAAGCTGAGATCTTATGAGAGACAGCTATGGCATATAGATGTGTGTGTGAGAGTTTAAAAATCAGAGCCTAACAATTGCAGATTTAATTCTGTCAAATACCATGCCCCTCAGAAGGAATCATGATAGCTCCAGCAAGCAGGGAGCTCATCTGTTTCCAGCTGGTTTTCCCCAACCAGAATGGGCAAAGTTCCACCACACAACTGGCCGCTCAAATCCTGCCAAACGATCTCTGCATTGGCTGATGGCTTAACGATTTCTCCTCACTATATCACAGGAAGCAACATCTTATTACAGCATCCTTATGGAGGGGATCACAGCAGCTGAAACAGAGGATTGACAGACTCCTTCCATCTTATTAGCCTTAAAAATCAGGAGTGGGAAAGGGTGCCTCCTTATGTGAATGCAACCATGGCTAAAAAGCTTCACTGAACTGCAATTTTCTGTCAATTCTTCATGAGAAGCTTTTTTTTTTTTTTTAAAGAAAAGTATTTTGCCACTCTGTTGAAAGTCATTTGTCAGTTATCTCTGCTCTGTTCTTTTCCACAAAATTTCTGTGACTCTCCTTATTACAGAATGTAGAAGAAACCAACCCTAGATTATGACACTTATATGAAAAACCAGACCATAAGAATTATTTCTAACAGCAACATCTTAAATACAGCTCCTGAAAAGAAACCCTCAAAATTATGAGGATTTTTTATAAATTGCTGTAAACCACCCAGAGAGCTTCGGCTATGGGGCAGTATATAAATAAATAAATGAGCTCTCCATGGTTCCTGAAAAGAATACAGTCTCAGTCGTAACTGTACTAAACCTTTATATGTTCCCAAAGAGGAAAACAACATGACCCACTATTTATTTTTTTTATTTAAGTGCCTTGCAAAAGTACTCAGACCTCTGACCAATGCTCTCATATTATTGAATTACAAACGGTACATTGTCATTTCATTCTGTATGATATTTTATCTTGAAACACTGAAACTCAAAATCAATTATTGTAAGGTGACATTGGTTTTATGTTGGGAAATGTTTGTAAGATACATAAAATACTGAAACATGCTGCTTGCATAAGTATCCAACCCCCCACATTAATATTTGATAGAGCCACCTTTCGCTGCAATAACAGCTTTAAGTATTTTGGGTAGGTATGTACCAGCTTTGCACACAGTGTCGGAGGGATTTTGGCCCATCCTTCTTGGCAGTTTTGCTCTAGGTCATTCAGGTTGATTGTGGACCCCAATTTTCAAAGAGCACCAAAGATTCTCAATGGGATTGAGATCAGGACTTTGACTGGGCCATTGTAGGACATTCACCTTTTTGTTCTTGAGGCACTCCAATGTTGCTTTGGCCTTGTGCTTGGGATCATTGCCCTGCTGAAAAGTGAATTTCCTCCCCAGCTTCAGTTTTTTAGTGGACTGAAGCAGGTTCTCTTGCAGTATTTCCCTGTGTTTTGCTCCATCCATTCTTCCTTCAATTTTAACAAGATGCCCAGCCTCTGCTGATGAGAAGCATTCCCACGGCATGATGCTGCCACCACCATACTTCACTGTAGGGATGGTGTGTCTTGAGGCATGGCCAGTGTTAGGTTTGCACCACACATAGCGCTTTGAGTTTTGGCCAAAAAGCCCTATCTTGGTCTCATCAGAGCACAAAACCTTTTCCCACATTGCAGCTGGGGCACTCTCATGCTTTCTGCCAAACTCCAGATGTGCCTTTGGATTGTACTTTTTCAGTAAGGGCTTCTTTCTTGCCACTCTCCAATACAGGCCAGTATTATGCAGAGCTCTTGATATGGTTGACTGGTGCACCATTACTCCACTCCCAGCCACTGAACTCTGTAGCACCTTCAAAGTGATTGTTGGCCCTCTGTGGCTTCTCTCACAAGCCTCCTTGTTTGAGCGCTGAGTATTGAGGGAAGGCTTTTTCTTGGCAGTGCCTGGGTAGTGTGAAGCAGCTTCTACTTCCTGATTATTGATCCAACTGTGCTTACTGGGATATCCAAACACTTGGATATTATTTTGTACCCTTTTCCTAATCTATGCATTTGTATTACATTATCTCTCACATCTGTAGAATGCTCTTTGGTCTTCATTTTCTTTCAGATTCACGGACTGACCAATGATCCTTCAACAGTGGGGTTTTTATCCTGACAATGTGACAACAACTTTAATGGTTCACAGGTGGAGGCCAATGATAAGGTAATTGTGTCCTTCATAGGGCAATTTCTTTCATCTGTGTAAACTGGGAGCTTCCACAACACAGGGGTTGAATACTTATGCAAGCAACATGTTTCATTTTTTTTATATTTCTTACAAACATTTCCCAAAATAAAACCAATGTCACCTTATAATAATTGATATTGAGTTTCAGTGTTTCAAAATAAAATATCATGCAGAACGAAATTACAATGTACCATTTGTAATTCAGTAATATGAAAGCATTGGTCAGGGGTCTGAGTACTTTTGCAAGGCACTGTATATTCAAATATAAGGACATTTATACCCAGCTTTTTAGCCTTAAAAAAGGCCACCAAAGTGGTTCACAATAAAATACAACAATACAACAATTACTCAATTAAAATGCAAACACTAGTAAAGAAATATGAGAGATAGAGTGAAAGAGAGAGCAAAACAGGATGACTAAAAATACCATCAACCAACAGGAGGAAGAAAGTAACTTACTTTAAAGTCTTTCCTGAATCCAAACTAGAATATAACTTTTTTAAAAGGTCAAATTACTAGTCCAGAATAAGATTCAGTAAAAACCAGGTGTAATACTACATTAGACAACCACAAAACAAAATAATGAATCGTGAACATATCCAATGGAAATCTCGGGGGGAAAGTTTTTTGGCGTGCCCACTAACTGATTAAATTTAAATAATTCTACAAAGCCCCCAAGGCCTCTATAGAGATGTATTGGATTATACTGAATGACATATGAGAATTTACAAAAAAAAAAAAAAAAGAGAGAAGCTGTTACATTGTTAGAATAAAAGGCTACTTTATTCCCTGTTTTAGTATAACACCTGCATACACAAAAATAAAAATAAACAAGTATGCCTTAATGCTTTACCCTGATGAAAAAATGTTTCTTAAAAAGTGAGCTGTGTTACAGAGAGGCTGGATCTATGGTGCAGAATCCCAAGCAGTACAGACTGAAGCAACCATCCAGTGTTCAAGCTCTGAAGGAGATATTTCCAAAAGAGCAACAAAGGAATTTGGAAGCATGGGTGGTGATGGGAGGTACATGCAGGAGCAAGGGAATGAGTTTACTTTTTAATTTAAACTTCGTACGTTTTCCCAGCACAGTTCATGTTTTAATATCAAGTAATAATCCAGGATCAACACAGCATTTCTCAGTGTTCCATATTCATTTTATTCCACCCTTCCTGTGTTCCAACTTCTTGTATAAGTTGTAGGCTTTCCTAACTTGTGTGTTTAATCATAAGATAGTGACAGAGCAATCCAAATGTCAGGGAGCCGTCGGAAAGGGGTCTGGCAGAGGAGGAGCCAGCAGCAAGCTCTGAGGAATCTTCCTCCTGCTCTGGAGCTGCCACCCTGGCTGAACGCCTGCTCTGTTGGGAGCCACATGCACAAGCCAGCTGGGAAGTGCCAGCTCCCACAAATTGGACTCCCAGGGAGTAAGTGCTGCCTGTAGAGGCCCATTACAATTTTTTACTCCACTGGCCTTTTGGCCGGCAGAGTTTCTGAGTGGAGTGGGTCCCAGGGGAGGGCTCTGAATGTGAGGAGCATAAGTCCCCCTGCAGCTCCTCCCCCTCCATGCCTCATTTCAGGGGCTTCCACTGGCCCTCTGTCTGCCAAGCTGGCTGTCTCCAGTGGAGCCCCGGTAGTGCTGGCAGGCTCCTGGTGGCACCACCACTCAGCCGTGGTGTATGGCTGCTGCTGGAACAGCCAGGGATCCATAGCATCCAATTCACCCCAGCCTGGCAGAAAATTGGATTGCTCCCTGAATTAGGATACATCACCCTAAAACACTGGCCTTAGGTTACATAAAAGATATAAACCTTGAAGATGATTTGGAAAGAGTATTGAAACTTTTGACTGCTGCAAGGATAAATATTGTGAAAGTTTGGAAACAGAAAACACCTCCACCTATATCAGAGTGGTACAGGAGGATATGGGATATCAAAACAATAACTAAATTGCCTTATCATAAGAAAGAGAAGTATGGTCAGGCAAATATGTTTTTGGAACAATGGGTTTTTATGTACTGCAATAGCAAATTTCAAGATAACATGCATCCATAGAGCTTGTTTACTTTATTGTAATAAATTCGTATTTTATGTACATTTGTGTAATTAATCACCTAAGAGTTTCTTTAGCTGTAATTTTTTTGTGTTTTATTTTATTTTTATTATTCAAAATAAAATTTTATACTAAATAAATAAGGATAAAGTATCATAATATTCCACATCCAAATGTTATTGCTCATTAGCCAATCAGGCTGCTCGCAAACACAGACAATAAAAACAACAAAATAAATATGTTCAAAATACATTTATCCATACAAAAATATGATTAAAAATTATATCATTACAATCTCATTGATGTATTAACCTATATTACCAGCTGAAATAGTAAGCTAATTGGGTATCATAATATTAATCACCTTATCCATATGAGCTTATCTGTCCCTTAAGATAATCTTGAGGGCCCTTCTTCACATCCCCCACCCCCACAGATATGGTGGCCCAGCAGGGGATGGCATGGTATGGCTGTACCTTTCACCTGACCTCCGTCTGAGTCACTGCAGCATACCAGGATGGAGATGAGGAGAGCTGCAGTGACAAGGTTGGCACAGTCCAAATGTGCTGGTGGAGCCAATCTGACACTCCTGCTGGTGTGTTTGCACCATGCTGACCTTGCTGGTGCACCCCTCCCCCAGCTGAGTAGTGCAGTCCCACCATGCTGTTTGCTGCTGAAAGGAGCGATGAGGTGACTAGGGAAAGGGCTTTCCCTGTTGTGGCATCCCAATTATGGAATATTCTCCCTAAGGAGGTTCCCCTGGCATGTTCACAGATGCCATTTTGGCAGCAAGTGAAGACTTTTTTATTTTATTTTCTCAGGTCTTTTAACTGTATGTTTTGTCTCCTGTGTCTAATGTTGTGCTGTCCTCTTATGCTGATTATATTGTTGTTTTTCTTTGTCTTTAGCTATGATTGTTTTACATTTTTATTGTAGGCTGCCACAGGATTCTTTTTTGAAGGACAAGGAATATATAGATCAGGGGTGGGCCATCTGCAGTCCGAGTCCTAATTTTTTGTGGGTGGGGGGAGCCTAGTAGGAAAAAAGAGGAGGGTGGGAGGGGAAAACAGGGAAGGAAGCTAAAGCAGATGGAGTGATGGAAGGAGGAGAGGGGGAAAACCCTCAGCAAACCAGTTCAGACCTCTGGCAAGAGGGATCTGTCCCTCCCCTGGCAGCTAACTGGAAGGGAGGGAGAAAAAGAAAGGGGTATGAGAGATAGGGGGGATCAGAAAGGGAAAGAAAAGGAGGTGACAGAAAGAGAAAGGAATGGCCACATCCATTTTGGCTCTGGTCCCACAAACTGCTAGACTGCAGGCCCTGACAGTGGTCTTCAACAGAAAAAATGTTGCCCACTCTAGTATAAATATTTTCAATAAATAAATATGGAAATCAGCATCTAATATTTATGTTTTCCCACATAAACCTAACCAGGTGCACCAAACTGGTCACCAAACCATTATTATTATGTTAATTTGTTACCTGCCCTTCACCCTGAGGTCCCAGGAAGGCTTACAACAATTTAAAATGCATCCTTAAAAACAATGTAAAACAATTGACAATCACAAAACTGAAGAAAACATGTTATTCTATACAAGCAACAAAGAGTCTTGTGGCATCTTAAGGGCTAACAAATTTATTTGTGATTTATCTCACACAACTCGAAAGTATTTTGAGTTATAGGTTTTTCCACATCCTTATTGAGTAGCTTTGGTTCACTTCTTCTCCCCTACGAAAATTGTGAATTAATTTTCTTCTTAGCCAAGAAGGATGCAAAGCTCTTAGAACTGCATCCCATTGAAGTCAATAGAATTTACGTAGGAGAAAATATCCATAGCCTTGTGCTGCACATGGAAGCTCCATACTAGTGCAAGAATTAAAATTCTAAACTGTCTTATGAGAAAGGCAGAAACTGAACTCTCACTGGAGTTCACTCCCCCTACTAACTGATGAGTAATATCCTTATAGTACAAGAGAAACATCCTAATCACACACAGAGACACACACACAATGGCATTTTATGGCACTGTCAGAAACAATTCTGCACTGGCTCTTGGGATGGGTGACTGAAGAGAAGGAAAGCATTAGTCCATTTGAAGGCAGGAGCGGTCCACGTGCTTTGCTTGGTGAAGGTAACCGCTAGCGGCAAGAGGAAGGACGCGTTGGCGGTACAATGCAGCGGTGGCAGCCCTCCATGCCCGTAGGCCAAAGCGAAGTTCACGGGGCCAGATTCTTGTTAGATCCATCACGTGGGTCCCCCTCTAAGTCAACAACGACAACAAAAGTCGCAAGGAAGAGGTTGGAGGAGGAGGAGCAGCGGGGAGGAGGGTTTGCAGGTTGCTACGGCGGCGGTCAGTCATGGGTGCCTAGAGCCCTGCAAGTTGCCGAGAATCCACTCGGGACTCTTCGCTCATCGGACTCCAGGCGGGGGGAAGGAAACCGCCCCGCCTTCACTTCCCCCCCCGCACAGCCTCCTGCAGCTGGTCCTCTCGTTCATTTGTTGCTCCAATAAATAATAATTAGGTCCTAATCTAATGATGTGTCAGCTGATCTGATGGGAGGGAGGTGGAGGATGCGGGGACTTGGGAAAGAGAAAGAGAGAGAAAGGCTAGGCTAGACCAGGAGAAGTCTCCATGGAAACGATCCCCTCGCACGCCCCTCCCCCTTCCCCCCACCTGGCGGCGGCTGAGAGGATGTGGAGCTGCCGCCTCCTCTTGCCTCCCCTGCACCACCTTGCCGCCCGCTGCTCGGGCCAGCCCCGCCTGCGCGGCGCTCTCTAACCTGCAGGCGCCCGCCTGCAGCATGCGCACTGCCCGGCATCCCTAAATGGGACAATTCTGTCCGTCACGTTGCCGCTCAGCCGTCTCCACAGAAACTTTTGTCCCGCTGGCCAATCAGCGGAGGGCGGGCGACGAGTGGGGAGGGGGGCGAGAAAGGAGAGAGGGGTTTAGTGAGGAGCTTTGCTCGCGCTCCGCTTGCGCTGCCGGCTGTCAGTCCCGGTTCCTGCGCCGCGAGACCTTCCAGTAGAGCCGCTGAACAGAGAGAGCGGCTGGCAGAGAGGGAGGTGGGGGGGGAGGGAGGCAGGGCGAGCGAGCGGGGGGCGGGCGGAGGAGGGAGGCGAGAGAGGCGGGCGGCACTGTCCATTTTGCAAGTGCCTGCTTGGGACAAGACTAAGGTGCGGCGCGCGCAAGGTGCCGAGCGGGCCATTCATTTACCTCACGGTGGCTTTCGGATGAAGGGAGAGACACGGAGAGGGGAGGAGGTAGGGGAGGAAAAGCCATTATGTGCCTTCCCCTTATCCCCTACGAGCCATAGGAGGGTCTGAGAGAGGGAGCTGGGATTGGTGTGCGGCGACCAGAGAGAGAAGCCAGGACTGGACGGGTCCAGGAGCCATGAGCGAGAAGACACACAGAGAGAGACGGTGTGGGAGTGTGTCTAGGCTCGCACGGCAGAGAGGAGGAGGTGGCGGCGGCGGTGGTGGAGGAGAAGGACGGGAACTCCCTTTCCCGGGCTGCGAATAGGTGTCGGATGGAGCAGCTGCCGCCTGCCTTTACCTGCTTGGAGGGTCGTCGAGAGGCACTAGCAATTTGGTTCCCGTGGAGAAGGAGGAGGGGGGAGGTCTCGGTGGTGTGGCCCAAAGACGGAGATTTCAAGTGGGAACTGAAACTGTGGCCGAGGGAGGGACAATAATCAGGACTGCTTGGAGCAGGGAGGGGGCGGCAGCAGCGGCGAGTGAACGGGTGGCGCTGGTTGTTGCTCAAGCATCCGGACGCCAAACTTCCTCGAATGTATTGCAGCCGGTGGAGACCACAAAATACCCCAGGCTGGACGAGTCCTACGTGGGCGAGCACCGTTATTACATGCGCAACCCGACCGACGGCCGCGATCCGATGGCCAACATCCTCCTGGGACTGAGCTCGCCCTCCTTTCGTCCCAAGCCTAATTTTATATCTTAAGTAAGGTTTTTTTAAAATAAAAAAATCAGTTTAAAAAAAAAAATTCTGCGAGCAGGATTGAAATGATATGTCGAGATGTCTCTCCCTGATGCACCTTGGATTTGTTAGTCAGGAAAGAACTTTCTATCCCACCAACAAGCTTCTTCAGACCCAAAGCATGGAAATCTAAGATGGAATAAAAGGGAGAGGAGAGACCAGTTTGCCCTTCAGCGTTTTCCTCCATCCTGCACAGAGAGGCTGCTTCTGGGAGAAGCAGGGTCCTCCAGGACAGACGCAGGAAGGCAGCCGAGGGTTGGCTGGCTGGGGTGGAGGGTGGGCTTTTCTCTCTGCCCCCCCCGTCCAACCTGCACCATCCAGGCTGAAGCTGATGCCCAGGAGAGAAGAATCCGACTCCATGATATTTTAATTTCTCTCCCTTTCCTTTTTTCTTCGAGAAGCTGGGGGCTCTGTCTACAGTGCCATAGAGACACAACCCTCGGAGGGAGAGACGTTGCTGGAGACGCTGGGATAGTCCTGCTTGGCACAATATTAAAGGGACAGATCACGTACCGTTGAAAGAGAAGGGAAGGCAAGCCCCGCCAGACCTGTTCGCCTGGTTGATGTGGGAAGTGGAGGGGGGGGTCAAGTTGAAAAATGATCAGGACTAGTGGTGAGCCACTCTTGAATTGATCGCGAAGCCCCTCATCCACCCCGATCGCTCCACCAGCAGAGAAGGGGGGGAACCCCTCCACCACCACCCCAAAGCCTCCTCTGGGGTGTGATTACCGCGGGACCTCCTCCTCCTCGGATCTTGGTGGTGGTGGAGGCTTCCTTATCCATGAGCCCGGGGTGAACAGGTGCCCCGGAGGTGTGGGAGATCCGTCCCGAGGTCCGCTTTGGGTGTGCGCGTGTGTGTGTGTCGCAGGGGGATTATGGAGAGCGGCGACCGGGACATGTACCGTCAGTTTCAGGACTGGTGCCTCAGGACTTACGGGGACTCGGGGAAAACCAAGACGGTGACCCGCAAAAAATATGAGCGGATTGTGCAGCTCCTGAACGGCTCCGAGACGAGCTCCACGGATAATGCCAAATTTAAATTCTGGGTCAAATCCAAAGGCTTCCAGCTCGGCAATCCGGACGAGGTCAGCGGCAGCGGCGCTGCTGGTGGCGGCGGCGGCGGAAAGCAAGTGCTCTACGTGCCAGTCAAGACCACGGTTAGTAGAGAAATTGTCTGCCTTGTTATGTAGCCACATCGGGGAGGACGAGTGGCGAGCAGCAGCAGCTGCCGCCGCCGCCACATAACTGCCTCCTCCACCCCCTAGTTGGCTCAGGCTGCTCGCGCTCCCTCCGCCTCTTTCGAATCGCTCGCCCCTCCACCACTCCGCTGCCAATGTTGCATTTGCCTGGCACTTTCTCCGCTGCTCAGGGCTTTGTGAGCCTCCCTTCCCTTTTCCGACACGCAAACGCACAAAACACACCCTGTACGAGATCCCCCTCGTCCCTCTCCCTGCTTTCTTTTTTGTTGTTGCTGTTGCTGCTGGGGGGTGGGGGTGGAACCTTTCGTTTCCTCGCCTGGGCTGAAAGGGGACTTGAGGGTGGGGAGGATCTGTGATGTGTCCTACAGCTACGCGCTAGCCATACTAGACCGTTTTCGATCGATAGAAGCACAGTCAGTGGATCCTTATTGGCACAAAGCCAAGAGGTCGTTGATTTGAGGGTTTCCCGGGATATCTGGTTCTTTTTCTTCATTGTTAGAGCACATCCTTTCAGCCGCAGGGATATGTCTGGTTGACTGCAGAAAGCGGAGGGCAGGATAATCAACAAAAGAGCCATAGGCGTGCACATGACCAAATGGGGGGATTGGTCTCTCTCTCCCCGTCTCCCCCTCTTTGAGCTTGTTGAAGTCTCAGTTGATGCCAGCCCAGAAGTATTGGGAGGCTTCCAGAGGCTGGAGGCTGTAAAGCTAGCTGTAGCTCTCACAGCAGAAGTGCTATTATGTTGGGTTGTGGTGGTGGCGGCAGTGACAGGGGCTACAGAATTTCCTGGTTCAGAAGATGGGAACTGTTGGTTACAAGTAGGTTTGCATTTTCCTCTCCTTCCTTTAGTATTTCTTGCTTTCCAAGTTTTACCTTTGGCTCTGGTTTGTGGAAGTGTGTGCAATAACAAAATCTTACCTTTGCATTTGATGAAACACATTTTTGTTGTCAGGGTAATTTCAGGTTGGACTAAAAAAATGTTCTGACTTGTGAATGACTCAGTGAAAGAAGTTTTTGTAGGAAGTATTTAAAATGTAGCTGTAGAGGGGAGTGCTAGGAGTCCATGTATTTTTGATTTAGTAACAACAAACCAAGATGTGTACTTTTATATGTCTGTGTATATGGTTATTGAAAGACAGTATAGATATAAAGCAAACTTAAATAACTGGCTTAAAGTAATGAGGAATCCTTCATTTGTTATTTTAGGGTTTCAACTATCTACTGGAATATGGCATATTACTTTGTGAAAGTTTTGTGTATTTTGGACACTCCACTAAGCACTGCTCCTGTGTTAACCAATTTATTTCAATAGTGGATTACATCTGCTATAAACCTCTATCCATAATTTTTATTCTAGTTCAAGTACTTAATTCCATAAGTAAAAGCACAACCAAATTTAAAGAAAAGTCCAGCTAAAATGTAATTTGGTATCTCTGCCGATTAATTAATTAATGCTGATTAACTGGAATAGTGTTTTTAAAGATTTGTGGGAAGTATATTTTCTCTCTCATGGCATCTTTCTTGCTACTGTACAGCCAAAACTACAGGTAAACCTCTCTTTTTGGAAGAAGATGCAATTTACTGATAATCTTAGGAAAAACAGATTCCTTTTCACAAGGTAAAGTACTATTCTGGGATTTTAAGGATGTAATCCTATACCTGGGAGTAAGTACCATTGAATTTAATGAGGCTTACTTCTGAACAGACATATACAGGATTGCACTGTACAAGTTATATATGTTAACATTAACTAAGTCCATTATCTGTACTGTTTCTAAAAGGGCTTACATATTCCCACTCTTTCAGTCTCTGTAATATTTTTGTGCCCCGAATCATTCTTGATATATGCACCTGCTAAACATGATTTCACCTAAGTGTTTATCTGCTTGAATTAGAAAAGCACCACAAATATGGTACATATTTACACATCTGTTTGTAATAAACACTTACAGAACAATCCTATGTATTTCTACTTAGAGTTCAATGAAACTTCCTCCCAGGTAAATGTGCATAGGGTTGCAGCCACAATATTGGAAACGATCAGTACCGTACCAGAGTAATGATGATGAAAATCATGATATAATTTACTGTTTTATTTATTTATTTATTACATTTATTACCCCACCTTTCTTTTCAGCTTACATATGGTTCTAGTCAGTCTCCCATCCAGGTATTGACCAGACCTGACTGTGCTTAGCTTCAGCAGGAAGCTGGCCTTATGTGCCTTCAGATCATAGCCTGTGACTATAAGAACATTATAACCATAACTTATAACCATAAGAAGTCCATCATATCTCTATACTACATTAAATGGCCAAAATCCAATGCAGGTAGGCATGTGATCATGCATGTCTGTGCACTGAACTGTGCCCAATATGCACTATTCTATTCTAAATAATATCATTCCTTGCATAGATAAAACTTTCAGGTGTGTTTGTAAATATTTTGTTTCCTAAATCTGTTCCATAGCTTACACTTGAAACAGATGTTACTGAATCATGAACACCTCAAACTTCATACCTGCCATCACAAGGATGTAGCAATTCATTAAGGACAACTTCAGACTTTCTCTAAAGTGTACTCAGTAGTGTACTAAGAATGAAACAATTCATTTCAAATTATGCCAGACTTAGTAACATCCACTGGAAAGAAGTGGGATATTTTTTAGGACAGCCTTAAAAGATGTGGGATGGCATCCTACCTCAAGCACTGGGAATACTGTATACATATCAATGGCTTACTTTGAAAGGGATATTAATTTTCCCTTGAGATTAAAACATATGTGAAGTCATCCAACTTTACTCACTGACACCATGGGCAGATGCTTCATTCTACTTCTTAGCATCTCATTCATCCTGAGAAATCTACAGTGACCATAGAAGAGTTTAATCACTTATACTCCCTCCTTGTTAAATTCTTCTGCCTTATTACTACATACATCTGACAATGTTGTCACATATATATCTGTTGATACAGTGCATAGACAGTAACTTCCATACCTATATAATCCAAAACTTTTCCCACCACTTGAAAAGTCATTGTAGGCAAAAGGCATTTCAATTTAAAATTAACCACTATTGATAGTTTTGGTCAGTACAGAATTAATAAGATGCACCAAATAAATTTTTTAACACCAAAGCTATTAGCTTGATGAAAAATTAATAAACAAACCATCTTCATTGTCCAGAATTATTCTCTCCTTGAAGCTTTAAGGTTTGTTGCTTAGCTTTGCTGTCAGGCAGAGATATTTGCTCCTGAAGGTTCTGTAATCCACTGCTGCTGGTAATTAGACATCATTACTGCTGCATTAAAGGGAAAGAGAAAAGGGGAGAGGACAGGCTGGGGCTAATTAACTACTTGATTCTAATGAAAGAAAGAGAGACTGATAGCAGGTGGGAGTTTGCACTGGAACAGACCAGACAAATAATACAGACTTCATTGAAGCAAAGATCACTTGCAGGTTTATAGTAGCAGTACCCTAGCCTGTTTATTAAATGGCATGGGAAGTGAATGAAATTCAAAGGCCTGGACATATATTTCATCTTGTTTTGCTGTTGCATGCTTGGTGAACATCCCAGGCTCTCAGGGCCTCATTCAATTTAAACAGCATGCAGAGAAAGGAAATATTTAGCTTGTTGAATGCTGATTTAATTTATTCCAGTATCTCAGTCTTCTGGAGAGCAAAAGGAGCAAATCAGTTTCCCAGTGTTCACATCCCTCTGTGGTGTGGGAGATGCACTCTTGGTCACCAGGCAACAACATCTTGCAATACAGCCATTTTAGGTCTACAGTGGGACAACACACAGTGGAGTATTTATATGCACAGCTCAATGAACAATATACCTCTGCTAACTCTTCCCATTGTTGCTGTTTTTGTCATCTGTTCACTTTAATTAAACCCAAGCTGCAGTTCATGAGAACAGTGAAGTTATGCCTAATCCAGAGGCTTTACTTAAAAGTGCTAGACAGAGAAACATGCCAAATGGCTGCCAACAATAAAATTTTAATAGTTGGTACAATCAAATAGCAACATATAGCACTACTGTTACTTAGTGTAAGTGTCTAGTGACTGAAACTCCATAAATAATGTTATGAACAGCTCCTATATCTTTGACAATATGCATGAATGTTTAGAATTGGACTGCTAGCCTTACTCATTTTTACATAACTTTGTGAAAGTTTGAAAGCTTGTAAGATTATTATAAATGCTTCTCTTTAACTTGCAGCGATAGCTTTAAAGAGCTATGAACTTTGTGTAATATATATTAAGAAAACAGCAGCGTACAAGATGGTTCACATGCCACAATTGTCAGCAACACCCAAAGCACAGCAATATAATTGTAAAAATGTTATTGAAAGTTCACATTTTTATTCTACAATAGATCAATGATAGAATTCCAGGTTCAATTTCTGGCATCTCCAGTTAGGGATGGGAAAGTCCCCTGTCTGAAACTCTGGAGAGCTGCTATCCATGGTACAAAGCAGCTTACTAATTGGATCAAGACACACTTGTGCCAGCTTCAATGTACCTCCACCTCCATTTTCTGAACATGCAGACACACAACAGTAGTCAAACTCTGCCCTTTTTTTACTCCAAAACCTCAGACATTGGAGCTCCAGTGCAGTTTACCTTGAAGTCAGCTTTGCATAGACTTCAAGACTGATTGGCCATCAACCCTATTGCCACTCCAGGTGTATCCAATGAAAATGCTTTGCTATAAGCTCAGGCAGCTACAGTGATTGGCCCAGCACTTTGTTGTGGGTGGTCCTAATCAGCAGTGGAGAAAGGAGATGTGTCCACTTGTGGGCAGAGTTGTTTCAAAACACAGCCAGAGAAAATAGTCTGGCTGCTTTTAAAGCAACTAGTGTATTTGTAGGCTCTGTTTCTGAGTTCTTAGTCATTAATGTGAGTTAGAAAATCAGTCCTCATGGCCGGAGTAGCGAATGTCTGTGTACTGTTTTTTAGCTAAAAAAAAAAAGCATTAGGGAATAGCTACTCTGTATTGTGTACCCTCTGTGTAAAAATTATACATTTATCCTAAAATTCTATGAATTTATTAAGAATAATAACTTCACTTTGGCTGTGCTTTGTACTTTGACCTTATTTCATCTTTGTTCAGTTCTCCAGAACTCTTCTAAACATTGACATGGCTTGTCAACTGGTAATTTTTTCTATAGTTTAAATAGATTTTTGTAACTAAGAAAAATTCTTCATTACATGGCTAAATTATGTCCACAAAATAATCTCTGGATGTCCTTTTATAAATTTGAAAACTATGGTAACTATTATATTTTGGGATGTAGCTTAATATGTACATACATATATTAAATTCTTCTTCAAAAGTCAGTAATGGTGATTTTTTAAATATTATATAGCAAATTTAGTTGTCTTAGTTTTAGTGAAAGTAATAGGAATGGGCATAGTGCTAGGAAACCAATATGAAAATGCAGAAGTACCCTCACTATTCCCCAATGAGCTTAGTTTTCTGGTGTAAGCTTGTGAGGGTTCTGGAAGTAAAATATATAATCCATTTTGTGTTGCATTTGGGTATGAAATCACTAGCATGCAGAATAGAATAATACATGTGAATTCTATATGAAATGCATGTTTTTATTTACATGTGTGAATCTATATCTATAATCCCATAAAAATATGTGACCTGACAGGTGCAATAGAATTTAGTCAAAGTAACAGACTAGGACTGGGGAGATTTGGTTACAAATCACCACTCAGCCATGAAACTCACCTTGGCCTAGTCATTGTTTTTCAGTCTAACCATCTTACAGGATTATTGTGAGGCTAAAAGGGGTATCAGGAACTATGCATTCCTAAACTACTTGGAGTAAGGAGGGAATGTTTAACAACAGCAGCATTACTGCTAGTTTTCTTCATTTCCACTCTTGAACTATCAGACCTTTCTGTTATCTTCTCTGATTCTTGCCTAATCTGCCAAGCTGCTGTGAAATAGCCTCCCCATCTCTATATCAATAAGCCAACTCACAGGAACATATGAAACTGCCTTATACTGAATCAGACCAATAGTCCATCTAGCTCAGTATTTTATTTACACTGTCTGGTAGCAGTTTCTTCAGGTTTTCAGACAGAGGACATTCCCAGTCCTGCCTAGAGATTCCAGAGACTGAACCAGAACTTCTTCATGCATAGCAGATGCTGTACCACTGAACTACAATTCTTCCCAAATTAGGTTTTTGGATGAAAAGTGAGGAGATAGTGGGGTGTGTACTGATCCCATGCAGCACTGGCAAAATTGGTGTGTAAGTAACAAATGGATGATGGTTGATTAGTATTAAAAATATAAAGTGTTTCAGTCCTGTGTAATCCTTCCTTCCCATTAACCTCAATAAGATATATTTTTGACAGCATGCATATGATTGGACTGCACATGTATTTTACTATGGTCACTTAAATCTCAAGAGAACAGTAACAGGTCTATTTTATCTGCTTATGTTGAATTCATTGCCATTTTTGTGAAGACTCCTATCTTTGCTCATAAGAACAAGAGTTGTATTGATATATTGGATCAAAAGCCATTTAGTTCAGCAGTCTGACAACAGTAGTTCACAGCCAAATGCCCCTGGGGAGTTCACTAGCAATGAACATCTGCCCCATATGTGGGACAGGTAAAGATGCATCTGTGATGAAAGGAGGTTTGTAGGTACAATCAATCAACAGATCAGTGATGCCTGCAAAAGCCTGTGCAAAGTGCTGTGAACAGATCTTCTCAAGGACCGACAATGAGCTGATCATTGGGTCTTGAGAAGCCCAGTGAAGAGTACTCTGCAAAGCAGTAATAATCAACTGATCTTTGAGGCTTTGCAGGCTCTGTGCACAGTGCCTCACAAGACCTGATAAAAGCTGATAGTCAGTGCTTTACAGGCTGTGCCTTTGCTTGCTTGGTTTGATTTTTAAAAATGGGTCACCTCATGTCACTGTGACATCATGTGCTTGACAGGTGGGTGGCCCTGCCCATCTGTCAACCTTGGTTGTGTAAGGCTGGGGGAGATAACAATTCAGCTCACCAGCCTGATCCAAATCCCCACTCCTGTGCTAAGCCAAAGGAGCATGTAGCTGCTTTCCTCCACCTTGGTCCATTTTGCTGCTGCACTGTGCTATACTAAGCCAAGGTTTGGCTTAGTGTATCATCTGAGCTGGGGCTTGTGGTCAAGCTGTCTCCTCACTAACGATGACCTGTAACAGGTTTGTTCTTAGTTATAGCTTGTGATTAGTGAGAAGAGAATGTAACCATGAAGCCCAGTTTGGACAATACACTAAGCCAAACCTTGTCTTAGCTCAAAGAGTAGCAGCAGTAAAAAGGACCAGGAAGGAGCAAAGCAGTGGTGAACTCCGCTCCAGCAGTCCACACACTCACATGGTATCTCTAAGCCACAGTGTGGCTTTGCTGCATGTCATGTGAACCATGGCTATGAGTGAGTGGTCACCACAACTTCATGACAAGGAATTCCACTAGTTTATTTTGTATTATATGAAGTACTCCTTGTGTTTGTGCTGACATTACTATTGTTAATCAATTTCATTGTAAGCCTCCAACTAGTGTTTTGAGAGGCAAAGAATAATGACTCTTGATTCTCTCTACACCACTCATAATGTTATAACCCTCTATTATATTCCCCCCATGATCATGTTTTTTTCTAAATACAATGTTCCAAATGCAGCTTTTCTGTATAAGGAAGATGCTGCCCTCCTTGTGATAATTTTAGTTGCATTTCTCTGTGCTCTCTCCAGTTTCATAATGCCTCTTTTGAGATGTAAGGGGGGCAGGAGGAGGGAGTCTGACTATTCTAAATGTGGGTGCACCATGGATTTATATGAGTATTATATAGTACTTGTTTTTGTTTCAAACCCTTTCTTAATAATTTCCAATACAGGATTGTTTCCCGCCCCAACCACACGCTATCATAACGCAATGAAGTTGAGGACCCATAAGCCTGCCTTGTTACTGTAATGGAAGGGAAGGCAACAAACCTTTTCACCCACTTGCTTCCATGGCTGTCAGTCTAGATAAGCCAGTCATGCCAAAGGCTGCCACCACACCCCTTCAGCTTCCTCCAGCCTTGGATGGGAGTGCTTTCCTGGGATCCAAGGGAAATATAAGGGGAAGCAGAAATATCATCCGACTCCCTTGTCCCTCCCTGGAGATCAAGGTGGCTTGCTTTTCTCTGTCAAATCCCACTCAATTTACAAGAAGCAGCAGAGATAGCATCCAGCTTACCTGTCTCTCTGCAGAGACCATAGAAACTTTACCTTGCTTTTCTCTGTCAAACCCCACTCATCTGTACATATACCATGAACCAACTAGAATAGAGACAAAAGTTACCCCCTGCTTCCAATGATTCCAATGACCCTAGATAATGAGAACTGAGCTGCTCCTACCTGTATAGTGACCTGCTTTGGTTAACAGTGTAATGAAATGCTAGAAACTGTGAGGTGGAAAAGGTAGGAGCTGTGTCTACCCTGGATGAGGCAGAGCTGATCCATGTGGCTCAATCCATCTCTTCTGCTTCTTTTCACATGAGAGTATAAGGATTGCTGTTGTCATGGAGGGAGGTAAGGAAGAGGATATCTGAATACAATGCACACTTTTTGAAGCCCTATTCATGTGTTCAACCCCTCATGTGATTACAATACTATAAGGAGGAGAGCAGGGCCACGATCTCTTGCTTAGCCCCTTCCATCACACCCCCAATGACCGGATCCTTCCTCTATCCATGTCTTGAGGCAGAAATTCTGATGTGGGGAGCCTGCTATTTGCATGTAGATTCCCTGCATGATTTAGAATCCTGATCATACTGGCTTCTAAATTGGGTGGGAAGGCTACACGTGTTCAACAAACTCCCTGTTTCAGACTTTCAGCTTTAGTGTGTGGATAGCAGTGGGGTCCAGGTCACTGATGCTGCAGCGGCAAGGCCCACAGGTATGGCACTAGTCTTCTGGTCCACACAATTGTAATCATATTGTAATCACATGAACTATAGCACTGGAAGAGGGCTTGGGTGTGTGCCAAAAGCAGTAACTTCCACCTTCCTTTTCCCTTGACTATGCTGTGTCAGAGCTGGAGATGGACATGCTCCCCACCCCGACACAATAACCCACCAAATTCTGTTTATTTCACTGTAGGCAGATAGTCCCTTGCTCATTACAAGATTCTTCTTCACATTCTCAAAAATATATAAGGCAGTGGCATTCCTAGGATTACCTAACCCACATTTCTTCCCAAGGTACACAGGCCTAAGTGAAAAATACAGCTTGTAGGGATAGGCAACAAGTTGGTGATCAGTGAAAAAGTGAGGCTGAAGCAAAACACACAGCCTGGAGACAAGAGTTCTGTGCTGCTGGCATCATGATCAGAATGGAAATGATTAATTTCTGTGCTATGGTTTATTGTTTTTCTCCTTGTACTCTTTGGTTTTCCTATACTAAGTTACATGGAAACTGGTTTTAAAAAGCAGATTAGTACAAAGCATATGTCTACAGTGGTTATTCTTCCAAATGAAAGTAACCTTATAAACACTCTTCCTATTGCTTGTGAAAGAGGAAGTAAATGTAAAAAATGTGGACTTTCTTTTTTGACACAAACTGTGAACTGGTGCTATTGAACAAGAATAGAGAAAACAGCAAGCAGTCCTTGCAGAAATCAAATCAGCTCTGTAGAATGTGAAGGCATCCCAGATGAGGATAGGAGTAGATCAACAGTAACTCAAGAAATAAAGCACAAATGAAAACATCAGGCCAAACTAGATGTATTGTGGGAGATCTGTGATCATGATCTTCTTTATTTGTTAACTTAAAATTTGTTAACTGCCAATTTGATTGCAGAAGTGGTGCAGGGAGATTTTTTTCCTACTCTTTTCTCCTGCATCATTTTCTTGATCTAAATCATCTTCCCTATAAATCTGCTATTAGCTCTAGTGTGAGTGGTAGAATGCAGGTACACATTCTTGTTAGCAGTAACTGGGTTTACAACAAACTCTGAATTTCACACCATACCAGGAAATGGGAGCATGACACATTATAATTTGTACAGATTTTTTAAAAAAGATAGGAAACCGGTAGCTCATAGCTCACTTCTGATTCTGTGATTGGATGAGCTGTTGCCAGAAGCCTTTGTTTGGACGGATGATGGGGTGGCAAGACTTGACCCTGGTGTGTGCACTCGCCAGAGACATGGAATGGTACTTCATCAGAAATTCTTGGTCAAGCACCATTGGCATCTGCTGTAGCCCCCCCAGACACGCTGAGTCAGGAACCACTCTCCTTGGACATCATAGATGTGGTCTTTGAATAATGTCTAAAGGAAGGGAAAGAAATGGAAAATGTGGAACAATCTAAGATAAAGTTCTTTGTGACTTCTTGCCCCATTATGAATTTGGATATACATTTTGTCCTTTCAGAACAGAATTTGTGGCCTACCAGGAAGATCCAGTTGGAATTGTTTTTAGGTGTGTTTTTTTAATTCAATGTTTTTAATTGTTTTATTGTTAATGTGTGTGCCGCCCTGGGCTCCTTTTGGGAGGAAGGGAGTGTGAGGATCCCACCTCAGACCACCACCTGTTGGGTCCCTCCAGTCAGGATCCTGGGTTTTATTTGTTCTCTCACTGGCTCTAGTACAGATCTCGCAAGATCCCACCGCTAGGCAGCACCACCAGCCACTCCCTGTTTCACAATATTGCCTTAGGACTTTGCCTTAGTCCCCTTCTGGCTTATTGTTACTTTGTGTCTGGGTGCACTTGCAGGCCACAACCCCCCTGTATCTTTGTGCCTATAAAGCATACAGCCCTGGGTTGCTCTGGATACCTGATGATGTTACGCTATCTCTTCACCGCTGCCACCATTGATACTGTTTCCCAACCTTGGTATATGCCCTGCCCACCCTTCTGGTCTGTGCAAGCCCCAGCCAAGGATCAGGCTTTTGGTAAACCAAGAACAATATTTATTTATAAACACCAGGAAATAACAAGATTACTTATGGGATATTTAACAAGCGTATGGTTTCATATATAGTGTTCCTCTTTATGTTTCTAGTCATATAAAATCTTCCTCAGTACCAGCCAAATATAATCCAACCCACAACCAACTCCAAAACCCAAACTCCACGACCAACTGACCACCCAACAGAGCTCTTTCTCAACTGTCATCCTCTCATTTATACCTTCAGCCACTCAGACGTTCAGCCAATCACAATACAGCATTCTCCAGCATTCTAGCCCATGTACTCCCCCCTCTCACTCACTCTACTTACCACATTTACCCTACAAAACCTGCACTTACCATATTTACAGTAATATCTACATACAGGGACATCACAGGACGGGCTATAGATTTAATAATTGATTGATTGATTGATTGATCGATGATTCTTCTGAATTGTTACTGAAGTGACATTATTTGTCTCTAGAACACAAGATTCTGAATGCACTGTATGGGTCAGTTCATAGTATGACACTGAAATTGATCAGACAAGAAATGATGAGCATCACTTCAGCAAGCATTTTGTGAGTGACAACAGAAGATTTATGTAACTTTAAAGTTGACAATGAGGACATTGAACTTGTCAAGGAATACCTCGGCACAGTCATAAACCAAAATGGAGACAATAGTCAAGAAATCAGAAGAAGGCTAGGACTGGGGAGGGCAGCTATGAGACAACTAGAAAAGGTCCTCAAATGCAAAGATGTATCACTGAACACTAAAGGCAGGATCATTCAGACCATGGTATTCCTGATTTCTATGTATGGATGTGAAAATTGGACAGTGAAAAAGGCAGATAAGAGAAAAATCAACTCGTTTGAAATTTGGTGTTGGAGGAGAGCTTTGTGCATACCATGGACTGCAAAAAAGACAAATAATTGGATGTTAGAACAAATTAAACAGAACTGTCACTAGAAGCTAAAATGATGAAACTGAGATTATCATACTTTGGACACATAATGAGAAGACAGGATTCACTAGTTAAGACCATAATGCTGGGGAAAATGGAAGGGAGTAGAAAAAGAAGAAGGCCAAACAAGAGATGGATTGATTCCATAAAGGAAGCCACAGACCTGAACTTAAAAGATCTGAACAGGGTGGTTCATGACAGATGCTCTTGGAGGTCACTCATTCATAGGGTCGCCATAAGTTGTAATCGACTTGAAGGCACATAACAAGAAGTGAAAACTAATACATTATTTTTCAAAGTCTTTTGATTACATAGCTCACTGGCACTTTTTAAGTTCCAAGAATTGACATGCTAGTTCAAATTTACTTAGATTCATATTACTTTTAACCAGTTCAGTTGCACTTTTCATGAAACATGGTGTTCTTATCTAGGGCTGGCACCAGGCATGCCTGGGTCCTTGGGCACCAGTCTGACCCAGGTCCGGGTCTTCATACTCCCCAGAATACCCTCCTGATGCAGGTAGCACAGGCTTAAATAGGCCCATCTGCACCACCTCCTGCGTTACCATGTCAGTGCACTAGTGCACTGTGCACACGTCTGCCATCACCCAAGATGGTAATGGGGGCGTCAACCCCTTAGGGATGCCCTCTCTGCCATCTTGGATGATGGCATGCATGTGCATACAGCACACTGATGCAGGAGGTAGGTGGGGCGGGTGGGCCTATTTAAGCTCATGCCAACTGCATCTGGGGTGTGTGTTGCCTAGAGGGTGAACCTCTTGCTCCACTATCCATGTTTGTTAGCTGGGTGTGGTTCGCCCCATAACTTGATGCTGGTGTGGATCATAGAGCGGGAGCTCCAAGCCTAACGAGGGCCCCTTCTGGGTCACAGGGGCCCTTGGCCAGTGCCTGACCTTATCTAAAGTAGAGGCAGACAGTCTTCAGACCTATCAGAGCTACTTTTCTTTTACCTGAACCTCAAGCTCCACCAACTGCAGCCAAATGCAATAAAACATAGAATTAAAGAATTTTAAGCCCATGAATTTGAGTATTATGACAGATCTGAGCTCACAGTCCTTCCACACAAAGCCTGGTTACTCATTCCCCCCACCCAGCTTTCTTCCTGTCAGCAGTATAATTTGAGGAGTGTGGCAGAGTCAGAAATCGTTGCTGATGTCCTTCAAATCACTCAGCGATCTGCCAGTATATCCCAATATATACTGGTGCAGTGGATAATTCTAGACTCTGGGCCTTATTGGATGGAACCTCTGCAGATGGCAATGTGTATTATTTCATTGACTTCAAAATGTGGCAAGCTGGCCCTGATGCATTAAAGTTAGAAATGATAATAGATAGGATTCTAAAGACAATGTATAGGAAAAGTCTTTACAAATAGCTTAAAAATTGCTATTCCAGGGCAAGTGACTATTTGTTAACAAATGTAAATCTAATAAATACAAAGAGTTTTGCTTTTGTGACTACACCATAGTTCCAGATTAATCACTTGTGTAAACCTAGAGATTAGCTCTTACCACTGCTGAACAAAACAATATATTTTAGTTTTTATAAAAATAAATACACACACTATGGATACAAATCCAGCCAAAGTTAAGTGCTTCTGAGCCATATTGAAAGAACTCACATGTGACGATAATGATGATGATTTTATTCATTTACAATATATCCTGCCTTTTCCCCAGAACTAGGACTCAAGGCGGCTTCCAAAAATTAAAACAGATAGTTAAACACATACATACCCAAATATTTCCTTCTCTCCACATCTGTCCTTTTCTACATGTTGCCACCAAAGAGAGTTAATGTTTAATGTATTCTGCAGAATACACACAGGATATTATGCACAAACCACTTGCTTCATCTTCATCATCATCATCATCATCATGTTCACTAACGTTTAGTGATACTCTAGGCCAAGAATGGCTAACCCATTCCTGAAGGATCTCATTCTCTGCTGCTTCCACATTGTGGAGCATCTTTGCAGCATTCAGCAAGCACTTCCTGGAAGGCTAATGTGAGATTGGGAGTAGTGACACACTTACTGTGTTGTGCCGGTTGCAGTGCATCTCCACCTCTGTTTTTTGAAAACAGGCACACAATGCTAGTCAAACTCAACCAGTTTTTACTCTAAAACCCTAGCTGGATCAGCTCGAGTGTTGTTTTTAAAATTCAGCTTCAGACAGATTTCATAACTGATTGGTAGATCAACCTGTTGCCCATCCAAGGTTGGCCAATGGAAATGCTTTGCTGTAGGCTCAGGCAGAGACTGTGATTGGCTGAACATTTTGCTCTGAGCGGTCCTGAAAGGTCTGAAGTGAGCAGTGGGGAAGGGAGTTGTGTCCAACTGAGGGCAGAGTCACTTTAAAGCACAGCCAGAAAAACATTCTCACTGCTTTTGAAGCGACTAGTATGCCGACAGCCTCGGATACAGCTCTCTCTCTCCATGCTCACCAGGTCAATCATACAGTGCTGGGATAGGCAGAGAGGTTGAAGCCTCTCTGCCCATCCCAGAACCAGGATCAAGATAGATGACAGATCTGGTGAGCAGGGAGAAGGAGGGAGTTGCATCCACTCTATATGTGTTCCTTGATATGTATGCAGTGTGTGTGTACATTTAAATTCCCTAGTATGTATGTGATATGTGTGCTTTGGTGTTTATGTGATGTAGATGTGCTGGTGTGTATGTAATATGTGTGTGGTATGTGCATGGCATGCCTGCTGTGGGGTGGCCACACCCAACTTTTGACCACACCCACCATTGACAAGTGGTCACTGGATGTGATGGAAGCTCTCAGGCCCACAGAGTTTAGCCACTCCTTCTCTAGGCAGGGATGAGGGGCGAAATCCAGGTCCTTGGTTGCCTAGAAATTTGATGATAGACCAATAATTTTTTAACATTTACTTAGGTTGCTGTTGTTTTGCAGGACTCATGTTTAAAAATTTAATACTGAGTTTCTATAAATTTACGCTGGTTTCTGGGATTTTGAATTCTTCTTCTAGCCCTCTTTCTAGGGTTGATCCACACTACAGTCCTTCAGCACTGTTCAGTTACTTCTTTTCTACAATAAGCCTGCTTGCTGGGCTCACTTGGAGCACCACCACTATCAGGGAAAGGCTCTCCTCCACCTTCATCACTGCTTCACCAGCTTGCTGCAAAGTGACAGATTTCTTCCCCACTGTTAGGAACATAGGAAGCTGCCTTATACCAAGTCAGATCAGAGATACATTTAGCTCAGTATTGTCCACACAAGACTGGCAAAGGCTTTCCAGGGTTTGAAAACAAAGTCAAGGTGGCCTGTAAATAAAGTCCATCCTTCCAACAGGCCTGCTTTGGGAAGGAACCAACTGTGCTATGGAATTCCCAGTCAGTAACTCCATAGCACAGCAAATCCTAGCTGGAGTTGCTATCACTGCTGATCAGCTGGCAGCACTGGCAGCAAGCCTCACTTGTCAAGGAACAATTGGAACACACTTTAATATTCCCAGTTGTTCCTTGTCTCTACCTGCCTCACACCTGATGTCACAGATAATGTCAGGTGTGGGGCAGGTGGCTATGATTTGAGGAAAATGGCCTCATAGCCAAATTGAAACCTGTGCCAGGCCTAATTTGGTCCACAGACTGGAAATTCCCGACCCCTGGTGTAAATTCTGTAGCAAGGGGAATTTGCAACCTAGATGCACGCAACATCAGGGCAGGGCTACTTGGCATAGCCCCACTCCTTGTTCCCATGTTGTGCACATTGGAGCAATGCATGCCTGAATATGGCTAAAGTATTCAAATTTTAATGTGCTCTAACACTGTGTACTAGTGCAGTGATGTGGGAGTTAGGAGGGTAAAGTAAGTTAAAAGAGAGAGGTTGAAATGTCAGAAAAGGAGCTTGTACAACTTGAAGAAAATTCTTTTTAACTGTCTAGTGCACCTATGCTGAGCTTATGCAGTGCATTAGTTAAGAGAAGTTGATAACTGCAAGTTCTTGGTTCACTTCATTCATAATGAACTCATTGGCTAGCAAATAGCAGTCTTTCATCCTCACATCTAGACTATGAGATCTATCTTACAAGAACATTGTAACAACTACTGAGAATGTATGTAAAATTCTTTATGCAGTCAAGAAAAATTCCATATAAACACAGATTGGTCTCTTGATATTTTGTTGCCCACTGAATAGTGGTATTCATGTAAATGAAATAATATTAGCCTCCTAACTATGGCAACAGCACTGGTAAATCAAAATAACAGTATGATTTTTTTTTTGCCATGTAAAACTTTCAGCCAACTCACAAAATGTATGGTGATCTGCTATGCAATACAGCTTCTATTTAATAATAATAATAATAATAATAATAATATAAAACATCTATCTCCATTTAACTGGGAAGTTATTGTGGAATTAGATACTAACATTTGGAGGTTAGTAATTAAATGCATCTGCCATTACAAAATAAATATATCAATTTATTTATTTATTGCATTTGTATACCGCCCCATAGCTGAAGCTCTCTGGGTGGTTTACAACAATTATGTACAACAATTTATGACATCAAAAGTGGCTTTGCACAATTTGCAATAGCACACAGAGAGACAAAATGAATATTAATTAAAGCACAGAGCACATACCTTTGAAGAAAAATAGTAGTTTTATCAATTTCCCCCAAATCAGGTACACTTGACAAAAGAAAGCCTGGGGTAAACAATAGGCTGAATGTTTTGAAACCTTTATAGTTATTGACTGTAAGGTTTCTGGCTTCAGCATACTGAAATGAGATCTCCCTAGCCATTGGATCAGCTGCTTAAATGTTATATAAAATGTTTGTGAACATTTCAAATTCTCAGAATTTTTTTTTAAATTAAAAAATTAACTATTTAGCACAGTGAGCCTAGAAACAGACAGAGTTGTTGGTGGAAAGGGGTACAGAGATGAGTGAAGACAGCTCTATCACAATGATAGTCAACCAAAAGAATGTGTCAGTGAAGTACATGAGACAGAGTGGTACATGAATGGAGTATGTGAATAGCGTGAAATAGCTCATGAGTGAGATAATGATGAATGGACCCAGGAGGTATTATAAACAGAAACCTATCGTCAAATTTCTGTATGTTTACATCTGTTTTGAATTAAATGGGGCCTACTTCCAGATAAGTGGTGTTACATACATATAATCACATCACGCATATGCACACACAGAATAATAACACAAAGCAAGTTTCAGGATGCAAATTTACAGGCAGTAAGACCAGGCTTTCATTAGTACTAGCTGCATGCAAATCATTAAATCTTTGCTTGGAGGAAACATTATGTTGCAATGAACTCGATGCAACCAAATTGTTTCATGAGAGGAATTCTTGGGTTTCTAAATCTAGAATACATTAAAATAAAAACACCACCTATCAAATGATCCTATAAGGTCCAGTCCACCCACAGCCATCTGTAGCAGTATTTCATCTTTGTCTTAACAAAACTTTAGATGACTTAAGAAAACTAAAAAGAGTAGTCAAATTATTTTATTTCCATATTTTTATTGTAGGGTAGAGCCAGAAAAGAGTGGATATGGGGAGGGAGGGGGTTGAAAATGGTATGACAAAGCCATGATTATTCATAGTATGTAGACAATTTCTTTTGCCCCACTATAAATCTCTGATCAAGCAGAGTATTCATGTCTTTGTAGTACTCAAAAAACCTGCAGACCTCTTTGACATATGATTATAACAAAGCAAAAGAAATGAGTGTGTAGGTACCATACACAACAAAGACTCTATCATATTTGAAAATCTATTGCAATCTATTATGTGTTTCCAATTTTAATCTCTTTGGAGTCAAATGGCTAATGTTAGAAATACTGAACAAGGAAGAGGTATTCTGGTCAAATCATACATAAGCAGATCCGAAAGATGAATCCTGAATGACCAAATATTTAATCACAAACATAATCCACAGGTGTAGCCTTATTTCAAAGGTAAGCACTTACACAGATGAAAAGAATATGGAAGGCGAGGACTCAGGTAAAATCAAATGCTTGTTCATTTGACCAAACTAGGGATGACAAAAGCAAGGGTAAGCTTGCATAGCACTCATTAATCTTGTCTGGATGGTAAAGCAGGGATGGGTAACCTGTTACTGTCCAGATGTTGTTGGCCAATGAACAGGGATTATTGGAGTAGGAGTCAAACAACATCTGGAGGGCCACAGGCTCCATAGTTAGATGCACAAGCCTGATCCCGTCTCCTCTGGTGCTGCTGTGAGAAGGAAATCAAAAGCACCCACTTCTATTTTCAACTAACCATAGTTTGAACCAGGAAGTTTGGGTAGTTTTAATTATGGTTTTTCCAGACAAGCCAGAATCAGAAACCACTATATGATGTTGATTTGTTTGGACAAGCCCTAGTTTTAATTAACCACAGTTTGACTTAGTTTGGATGAAGCAACAAACTGCAGCTGGCCACCCAAAATACAAAGATTAGTGTGGTTTGACAAATGGTGATAGCAAAGCAAGAGAAATGAATGTGTATAGCAATCCCTGGTTTAGAATGTGCCCCTTGCACCAGTACTGTTGATATCTCCAGTCTGCTGTTTGGACTATGGGGCACAGCACAAGGAATGATACAAAGGGTTTTCCCCAAATTATCCTTATGGAATTGTTATTGTAGGAACACACAATTAATCCTTCCCACCTTCATCTGCACCAACTTGTTGGGGCCTGTATGGAATACCTCCAAAAAGATATTTGCTGTTTAGACTGGAAGTGAGGATGGATATTCCTTGTTTTGTGTGTGTGCGATTTTCCTCCTACAAACTAAAGATTTCTTGTCTTGCATCTTGCCCAGGTCTCCTAGGGCTCATCCAGACGGAGCGGGATAATCCAGGTTTTCCATACCCGCTCTGTCAGCTGAGAGTCCTCACTTGCCCCTTTTCCCGCTCCTTTCCTGCTTTTTGCTGATATTAAAAACACGCTTTTTTACTGGCCGCACATGCAGCCCGAACATGCGGCATCTTCTTGCTTTTTTCCTATCTATGCCCACGACACATCCAATTCGTTGGGAAAATATGACGTCTGCTCCCCTCTCCCCTTCCACTGCTATCAGTTCTGCGCATGCGTGGAAGCACAAAAGTTTGAATTTCCTGTGGGCGCAATGGAGTTAGCGGAGGTGAGGGGGCTCCCGTTTGTATAAGCTGGCGGTCATGGCCCAAACCGAATTTGGAGGACAGGCCACGAGTCCTCCCGTAGCCTGTGGGGCCCTGGGCAAAATCATAGGTGGCTGATGAAAGGGCGGCGGGCAGCACAAAGAACCCACTCAGGCAGGGGATTCACACCTCCCCCCTAAAAGCCGTGAGCATGCCTGCTTCACAGCTGATGAGCCGGAATAGGGCAGCACAAGGAATTCACTCAGGGGATTCAAACCTCCCACCAAAGTACCTCAGAGAGGAGGGAAGCTGTCCAGCCACTCATCTGGGGATGGGGGATGCCCCAAGAGCGGGAAGCGGCTTACGAGGCTGCACGGCTACAAAGAAGAAAAACACACCACAGCCCACCCAGCTTCTCATCACACACAAACAACACCTATGGTTACGGTGTCCCCCACTTTACAACACCATGTCTGCTTGGTAAGTCTTGCAGAACTGCGCATTTGTGGTAAACCAGAATAGTTATTCCATTTGACAAGCGAGTTCTTGGATATTTCCCGTTTCAGCTTGCCAAACATTCCCTGTGGTTAAAGTTAGCCATAAGTCAGGATCGCAGCTAATTCCGTTGCTATGGGTGAAAGGCTATAGCTCTGTGACAGAGCACCTATAGCAGCATATCTGCTTGGCAAGTCTCGCAGAAATGCGCATTCGTGGTAAAGCAGAAAAGTTACTCCATTTAGCAAGCGGCTTCTTGGATATTTCCCTTTTCGGCTTGCCAAACACTCCCTATTGCAGCCATTTATAGGCCCCAGCAAGTACATCATAATTTGGGCGCAAAAGTGATTTGTGTTTCCCCTTCCAGTTTCCCCTTCCTTCTGCTGCTTTCACAAATATGCTTTCTTGCATTTCTGCAGTCACGTTAATCCAAAACGGTTAAACAGCCCTGTTACACTCCTTTTTATATACACGAACGTCTCAATTCCCATATACTTTGGAAAGTAATGCAGCAGCGGTTCCCTTCACATGTGACTTCCTGCTTCTGCGCAAACCTGCATTTCCGCACCTGCGCAGTATATCCAACAGCACTGATTGGCCACGTTTTCCCGGGCAAGCGCAAACGTGCAAAGGACGGGATTGGCTGGAAAAGAGGAGGGGGACTGGGGAACCGCCCCAGGACCGCCCATGCAACAGCGTCATCTCTTAAATCCGCGGTATTGCGTCCGAGCGGCCGAAGGAACCGCGGATGATTCACGCTTTTAAAAAGTGTATCGCATTTTCCGTGGTTGTGCGAAAGCAGATTTAACCGGGCGAAAACGTGCTTTTGCACTCGGCGTCATCAGGACGACCGAAAAATAATGAGAACACAAAGTGGTCATGTCACACATTTTGCAGTCGTCTGGATGAGCCCTTAGTTACACTCCCACAGAAATGGGAGTAGGACCAGACCAAAAGCACAGTAGGACCAGATTAAAAAAGGCTGTGAAGGAGTTGCCACAGGCCAAATGGAATGGAAAGGGGAACATATTTGGCTCACTGGCACAGGTTCTATAAGCGTGATTTAAGTCAGCACTTGACATGGTGCTTTCCTTTTTCAATGAACGCACAATCTGTGTCTAATATATTTACTGCAATCTTTTATACTGGAATGCTAGTCTTATATAAGAACTGCATCTTATAGTAAAAAAAACCCCTCTCTGTTTCGGCTTAAAACATGTGACTTGTGCACATGCACACACACTTTATATTTAACTTGAGCTGGTGATCTTAGATAGAGAAATCTGCCTTTCTGCCCACCATCAGTTCAGTACCTGGCACACATTTCTCTCCCCATCTTTGGTCAGCAAGCCATATGGTATAGCAAATAACCCTATGGGGCTTTCCAACACTGTAGTTTGGGTTCTTTGATGGACCTACAATTCCAGTAGGATTGCTCTGGAAAAAACCAAAATTGCCTGGCCCCTTCCTCTCACCTATGCTGCCTTCAGCATCCAGATAATCACATGGGAAAACTATTCCACACACTCTGAGCTTTGCATACACCTTGGAGGAGACACACAGCAGGATGAATCAAAAGGCTTATTGCTGGATTCTAGGAAGGGGGCCGTATGCTACGCATGGCTGCGTCAGTAGTTTCCCTTGGCCAGTCTGACCCACTGCAAGCCTCCCAGGGGCCTTGGCAAAACAAAGGAAAAACGCTGGCAGAAATGGGATCAGGAATGAGACTCTCCAGTACGTGAAGCGTGCAGTGGAGTGAATGGAAGCAGCCCTTCTGGCGCTTGGAGAACAAATGGGCACAAACCTAGCAAGTCATGCATGGTTTCAGTCAGGATGAACCGGTGTCCTCCGTGAGGGGCGGCTGGCGATCCTGTGCACACTTGCTTGGGAGTAAGTCCCGTGGATAGAACACGGCCGGACCTACTACTGGGAAAGAAAGAACAATACTATGCACAGGAACGGGCTGCCGGGACTTGGCATAACTGGACGGGGCGGGGGGTGGGGCGGAGGGGGAGGACACAGAAGCTGTCCATGCCACCCGGGGCACTTGGGCATGCGTGTGCCTGGGCGACCCCACTGCGTGGCTTTGGCTTTGCCTTCATCCCAAACCAAATTCCAGTAAGGCTGCCCCCTCCCCAAAGAACGCTTGATTCGATAAGCTCTCGCTTGTCCCTTCATGTTGCTCGTGCCACCCTGTCGCTCCCGGAATAGGAGCCAAGCCTTCACGCTCGCAGGGTTGGCTTGGCTTGCCCCTGCAGGCTTCTTTCGCCCAGCGGTGGCATCCTTCCCGGCATTGTGCACCGAGGCACCCAGGGCGGAGAGGGAGGGGAGGGAGGGCGGAGAACAGACGCTCCTAATCCATCTCCCCACCCCCTCACCGCCCGACTCCTCTCCTGCTGCCTGCGCGCGTGGTGTGGCCAAGGCAGAGGGTCTGCTGGGACGAGTCCCTCCCCAGCCGTGGAGGGCAGGCGCATGCCGCAGAGGGACTTTCCGTCTAGGACGGCATGAGGAAGGGCGCAGAGAGAAGCTCCGGAGAGGATGGGATGGGCTCGGGGGGGGAGCGGAGGGCACAGTCTCTCGCTGCCTCCTTTTCCTCCCTCCTCCTGCCGCTGCAGCCGCATTCATGGATCCAGGGCCCGGAATGGCACTTGACTCGGGGCACGCTAGAAGGGGCGGGGTGGTAGAGACTGGTAGTCCTGGTGTGGGTGGGTGAATGGGGGGGCAGCTTCCCCTCTCCTTCATTCTCTCCTCCCTCCCCGTTCCTATAGTAACCCTGAAATACCTCCAGGACACACATAGCTGGGCTCCGAGGCTCCTCTCTGGATTGGTGGAGGCTAGGGAAGGGAGGGGAGGAGAGGAGCTGGGGCAGGCCCGGCAGCAGAAGGCAAAGCTCGCCCCCGCCTCCTTCCCTAGTTCCCATGGAGACCGGCTCTGCGAGCGGTGGGAGCCAGCTGGGCAGCACCTGGATGGATGGGCAGCGAGCAACCCTGAGCCAGCTCGCCACAGGCGCTGGCTGACAGGAAACGCGCCCACGCGCCGACCCCAAACACACGCAACAGGCCTGCACGCGGGGTCCCCTACCTATTTCATCCCCCCCCCACACACACACACACACCAGAGAACTGGTAATGGCGACACGCGCTATACCAGAGAATGGCTCTGAAACGGGAAAACTCAACCAGGGACGGGGCACTACCGGGCGCAAGCTTACAGCCTCAGCCCTGCGTCACAATGCATGCCTTTCCAACATGGAATGCTCTTCGGGAAAAGCATAAAACCCGCGTGCTCTTTGTCCCATGTGATGATTGCCCGTGCATGTAATTTGCACTCACCCAGCAAAACATAAACACCAATGCAATCACCTCAAGTGATGACCTATAGGTGGGGTTCATGCTTTTTCCTTCACAAAAACGCTTTCTGTGTAAGAAGTATATGGGAATTATGGAACATGAAAATTCCATATTCAGGGGCAATGTGCCTTTGATTAGTACCAGATGCTGGGAACAAACAGCAGGAGGTGTTTGTCCTCTTTATGCACTGTTTGTGAGCTTCTATCTTAGAGGCATCTGTCAGGTTGTTGTTGAAACAGAATGCTATACTAGATGAACTCTTTCACATGTTATCCAGATAAAGAGAGTGCCAGGCACTGCTTGCTCCTCAACCCTTCATGTTGTGCAGCTCCCCAGCCCAACCCCCAAGGTTCACATTTCAAGGGTGTCTGAACACGGAAGCCTACATATGTAGAATTCTATGCTCTTGGCTTCAGTGCAATCTGGAACCTGAAGAAGCCTATGTGCATATTACTCTAGGTCAGGGCAGGATGAGGATCCTCCAGGCTTCCAGATGTTGGATTACAACTTATATTATTCCTGATTATGAGTCATGCTCACTGGGGTGCTCAGAATAGGGGTTCAACAGCATTTGGAAGGCTGCAGATTCTCCACCATTGCTCTCCATGCATTTGCTTCCCTCCTTCAGTTGTCCACGCTCAATGTGTGAATATTGGGGGGGGGCAACAGGGAGCACCCCAATGTTGGGAGCAACTGTCTTCCACATCTGCCATACTGCCTAGGAGTGGATTCTGTTCATGTCCAATCCAGCAACGTGTAGTGAGTGAAATGTCTCTCGTGCTAATACAGACTGATGCTGGTACAGACAGAGGACAAGGGACTGTGATGGGCATGCACTCCACACATTTATGGGGGAAGAGATATGGACTACATATGTCAGTGGGGGAAACTCCCCAGTATGCTAGCATGTGCATGGCAGCATTGACCATGTCATCAGCTCATTCAGACTGACACTAGTACATACATATACAAATACACATAGAGAAAACATGCCCACTTTGTCATATGAGTCCACACCATCTTGCTGATGTGATATGAACAAACCAAATTTGGTACCTACAAATCTTGATAATAGTATACAACAGATACAATCACATTCTCTCTCACACAGAGAGACACACATTCTGAGGAACATATAGATGCTCATACAGTTACATTACTTCACACCAGGATGAATTAAAATTTATTATTATTATTAGGTGACTATTAAGAACACATGCATTATAATCTATAGATGCTGACAATGAATTATTATGCTGGCAATATATGTTATATCTATCTATATCTATATCTATATATATGTATATATATCTATATCTATATATATATATATATATATATATGAAGGCTAGCACTGGGGAGGGCAGCTATGAGAGAACTAGAAAAGGTCCTCAAATGCAAAGATGTATCACTGAACACTAAAGTCAGGATCATTCAGACCACGGTATTCCTGACTCTATGTATGGATGTGAAAGTTGGGCAGTGAAAAAAGCAGATAAGAGAAAAATCAAAGCATTTGAAATGTGTTGGAGAAGAGCTTTGCGGATACCATGGACTGTGAAAAAGACAAATAATTGGATGTTATAACAAATTTAACCAGAACTGTCACTAGAAGCTAAAATGATGAAACTGAGATTATCATACTTTGGACACATCATGAGAAGACCTGATTGACTAGAAAAGGCAATAATGCTGGGAAAAACAGAAGGGAGTAGAAAAAGAGGAAGGCCAAACAAGAGATGGATTGATTCCATAAAGGAAGCCACAGACCTGAACTTACAAGATCTGAACAGGGTGGTTCATGACAGATGTTATTGGAGGTCACTGATTTATAGGGTCGCCATAAGTCGTAATCGACTTGAAGGCACATAACAACAAACAACAACAATATGTTTACACTTACCTAGATGTGTGCATGTACACTTGTCTGTGTGTGTGCATCTATGTTATCCTGAGGCACAAATGTTGTACAGGCAGTAAAGGTCATACTAGATAATAGATGATGAAGAGGTGATATAGCCATATTCCAAATATTTGAAGGGCTGTCACTAGATGAAGTGGCAAATTTGTCTTCTGTTGCTTCAGTGGATGGGGCCCAAACCAATGGGTACATATTACAAGAAAGGGGATTTCAACTAAACTTTAGGAAGAACTGACTGACAGTGAAAGCCATTTGATAATGGATCAGATGGCCCTGAAAAGTGGTAGACTCTCCTTCATTACAGGTTTTAAAGCAGATGGTCTACTGATAAGGAATGATTTAGCAGCGGAGTACTTGCATCAGTAGGGATGTGAACCAGATGGCCTTTGAGGTCCCTTCTAACTCTATGATTAATTAATACAGGCCTAACACTATCCACACCAAAATGGTGAAGTTCTCACTTTCTTCATTTTGTGTATCTTTCTTACACAGATATGCAAACACCAAAAATGTACACCTGCTTGTTGATTCTGCTCATACACAGACAAACACACACACACACACACACACACACAGAGGGAGTATTGAATAAAGTGGGATTTCTTCTCAGTCAGAGTTACAGCATTTAGAAATGATTAGAAGGGAGTGTTGGTCACATTGGTTGCACTGGCAGTGCTGAATCTGTGAAAGACCCCAGTGTGTCAAGATGTGTGTGGGCAGTTGTGGTTAATTAGTAGTAAGGGAATAGCATTTTGCACATGCTCAAAACATGACTTTTTATCGGATCATCTGCTGAAACTAGTTCTAAGACGTAATCTCAGTGTGCCCTGGCTCAAATTCAGTTCATAATTTGAGGACAACTTCATGCACTATCCACAAAACTATTAAAACAAAAAACAACCCCCCAAAAAAGAAATCCCCCATAACTTTTTCCTGGGACTAGCTGTAAAAAACAAGGTTGTCAGGAAGACAAGAGCCAAATCTTTGTCTTCATTCAGATGGGAATGTTCTATAGAAACACTTAGCAGAAAAGGGTGGCCCTGCACACTGTGGCAGCATCTACTTCAATAAATATTAGCCATGTTAGTATGGCAACTTCTATTTGTCTACTCAGAAGTAAGTTCTATGGGAGGGGGTTACATGCAATGGAGGAAGCAGCATGATTTGAGTGCTATAGGCTAAGATGACAATTAACAACAATTTGCAGCTTCAAAGGGGGTTAAAAAAGCCCCCCAAATGAAAGCACTGGTCAGGTATGTCCCAGGGAGCCCCAGGGATGCAAGAACAGGCTTTTACAAGTTATTTTAAAGCTAAAACAGTCACAGAAGCAGAGGAGGCCAATATGGCAACTGGTAGCAGCAAGGAGGATCACAGGGAAATGGAGGGAGCTACAGATACAACAGCAGCAGAGAAGGGTAGACAGCATGCCTTAGTGGAAAAAGAACTCACATTGGAGTGGACTAATGCCCTTAAGCCTCTATAGCCTCAAATGGCCTCCATAATTACCAAAGGACAAGCTGTGGGGCGAACAGAAAATGAAGCCTTTGAGGGAAGTGTAAAATGGGGGAGGGGGAATCCAGACCCTCTCAACAATGCACAGAGAGTTACAAATTATAATCACTGACCTGGAGGATTGCAACCCAAGGGGGAACATTCAAGTGACGGGCCCCCTGAGGGCTCTGACAGGGATATGACCTACCTAGCAATATGGTAGGAGGAGATTTTTCCTGATTTAAACATCCATGAGAGCACAGACATTGAATGAACACATAAGACACTAATAGCAGGACCTCCCCTGAAGGAAAACCTAGAGACATAGTTATTGGATTCAAGCATTTCCAAACAAAAGACACCCTGATAAAGCGGGCAAGGAGTCTACAAAATTGGAACATCGGGGCACTCCAGTTATGATATTGCAAGACCTAAGTGGCAATGCACTTCACAGGCATAAACAGCTGAGGCCTGCAACCAAGAAATTAAACGCTGCCAACATCATATACAGATGGGGGTTCTGACTCTTGGTGCAAGCAGATGGTATGATTCATTGGGCCACTGCTTGGAAGGAGGCTGCCCACATGCTGTATCTATTCAACCTTGAGCAACCCTGGACACCCAAGAAGATAGATGAGGATTTAGATTGCTAAGATCCCATCAGAAGCACGGGACTTAGAGAACCTGAAGAAACGTATGTGACATCGCCTATGCAAGCTGACTCAGTCCAGATTCACAGTAGTGGCCACAGGAATAGTATAACTGAAGTACAAGTCAGGAGACAGCTCAGAGAACAATCTAGAACTACATTTCCTCCCCACATATTTTCTATTGTGTCTCCAGAAGCCAGCGAGATGACTTTTGGGTCTGATCGTGAGCCCTCCATACAGGTGGCTCCCTGGCAAAATGAGACGTGATGGACACTCAGGTTATACATTATTAGTTTGTGATTATGCAATGTTAATTTTAATTCTGGTTGTTTACATCCATATATTTACTGGTGACCTGGGTGAGGGGACGATGACTTTACTCATTATCTTATTATCATGGATACACAGACACCTGTGACACAGCACCAAGGGGACCTTAAAGTTACTTCATAGAACGAGGAGGGTTTAGGTAATTCCATCAAAAGGAAAGCATATCCAATTATCTTAAACATCAAAGATAACCTGTTATATGCCTTCAGGAGACTCATCATACAGACAGCCAGGAAAGGCTGTTAAAGGACATATTCTTTGGGCAGCACTACTCAGCCCAAGGCACCTCTAAATCCACGAAGGTGGCACTCATTTTGTGAATGTCGTTCACCTTTCAGTGTAAAAAGATTTTGTAGGATCTGGAGGGCAGGTATAACTCTGTTAAAGGTACCCACAGAGATAAGATTTTCATGTTTGTTTTGCTGTACAGCCACAACTCCAGGCAATGGCATTTCCTTAAATTAGTCCTAAATAGGTTGGAGTGCTTTGGTGCAGGGGAATGGATTGTATGTGTGTGTGGGGACTTGAATGCAGTTTTCTATAGATTAATGGATAGAAAAAGACCAAAAAGAGGGGTTTCTTCTAGATTCAGACATTCATTCTTGGGTCTTCTGTCACAACATGATTTGGTTGATGTGTGAGGGGAAAAAAGGACTGCCTTCAAGTATATTCTGACTTATGGGCAACCCTTTGAATAGGGTTTTCATGGTAAGTGGCATTCAGAGGGGGTTTACCATTGCTTCCCTCTGAGGCCGAGAGGCAGTGACTGGCCCAAGGTCACCCAGCTTCATGGCTGTGTGGAGATTCGAACCCTAGTCTCCCAGGTCATAGTCCAACACCTTAACCACTACCTTGATCCTTTAACTTTTGATCTGTCTGTCTATCTGTCTATCTATCTGTCTGTCTATCTGTCTATCTGTCTGTCTATCTATCTAGAGCCAGTGTGATGTAGTGGTTAAGGTGTTGGACTATGACCTGGGAGACCAGGGTTCAGATCCCCACATAGCCATGAAGCTCACTGGGTGACCTTGGGCCAGTCACTGCCTCTCAGCCTCATGAAAACCCTATTCATAGGGTCGCCATAAGTTGGAATTGACTTGAAGGTAGTACCTATCTATCTATCTATCTATCTATCTATCTATCTATCTATCTATCTATCTATCTATCTATCTATCTATCTATCTATCTATCTATCTGGTACCCCCAGGTTGGTTAAACAATGTTAAAAAATGAGTATCAGAACATGTCATTAACAAAATACAGGTCCACAAGCAGATAGGAGTTAAAATGGGGGTGGGGAACATCTGGCCTATGGGCCTAATTAGGCCCAGCAGGGTCCCCAATTTGACCCATGAAGCTGTTTTCCACAAGTCACACCCACCCCATACCAGATATCATATATGATATCAGGTGTGGCTAGGTAAAAATGTAGCTGTGAAGAAACAATTGGGAGCCATGAAATCCACTCCTCTTTGTTCCTTAGCAAGTGGGCGTATATTTGGCACATTTTAAATTGGACCAAATGCAAGACCTGCTTGCATTGGTTCCACTCAGGAGCTTCCAACAGAGCTCCTGAATGTAGGTAATCCCTGCTGAAAACAGGGCTTGGATAGCTTGGATAGCACCAATCAGCTGGGATTAACAACACTCCAATTTTTAAAAACAGTTAAAACAAATAAAAAATCTCATGGAATACAAGATCCTTGTCCAATCTTTGCCTGGAGCTGAAAAGACATTAACACAGGCATCAGATGAGCATGTTCCACAAGCCACATGCCTTATCTCAGATGATGGGGAGACCTGGAGAAGGGTCTTTTAAAATGACCTCAGTGACCAGGAAATTGATGTGAAGGAAACTTTCCTTCAGATACCCACGTCCCTTGCCATGTAGAACTTTAAAGATAAGCAGTAGCACTTTGAATTGTTCTCAGAAATGATTTGAAAGCCAAAGCAGCTCTTCAAGTACACGTGAGATATGTTCTCTGTGGTGTGTTCCAGTTAGTATCCTAGCAGCAGGAGAGACACAGTGAAAATCCAGCTGAAGGTCAAACTAGATGTTACATTATTCACACAAGTAGCAATTGCAAGATTTTTTTAAAAAAATGTAAATTGTAGGTATGGGCTAGGGGAATCCGTATTATGATTCTGGCAGGGGAGGGAAGTTTTAACCCTTTGCTCTCCTGCTACAGTTCCATTCTGGAGTGGACAGCACTCCAATAAATAACAACCACTCAACCTCCAGCAGGGTTCTGATTTGCGTGTGTATATCACAATTGCTAATTGTGTGAAACGTATCCTATTTAGTTTGGCCTTTAATAACTATAAGAAGAGATTTCCCCATCTTCCCTCAGCCTTCAACTTTCTCATATTGATGACTTCAACACTTCAACTTTCTCATATTGATGACAAGACTTGGTGGCATGCCAGATGACAACAATCAATAAAGACAGAAGAGAATGTGAAAATCTGGTTCAATAGCTGTAGACTGATAAAATGGTATCTGGAAGAACAGACCACTGATGTCATAAGCACATCAGCCAATAGGGAGATGTTTTCCATCTATGCCTAGCCAAAAATGACACCCCCCATAAGCAGGACCGGTGCTATCATTAGGCCAACTAGGCAGCCACCTAGGGCGCAGACCTCAGAGGGGCGCAGTACTGACCTTTGAGGGGCACAGTTTTATACAGATTAGTTTTTTTAACCCTTGGAAAAAATGCAACTAAAATAAATTGAGCAGTTTCAAGTTTTGTGCTTTTCATTTTTTCTACAAGACATCTGTTTTTGAAAATCGAAGTTAGCAATCTGGGGGGGGTGCAAGTAGTTAGCCGTGCCTAGGGTGTAAAATAGCCTGGCACTGGCACTGCCCATAAGTAACGGTGGGCCAAGGTGGGGAAGTAAATCTATCTGATGAACTTTTTTTCAAGATTCTTCTGGATGTAATCTTTAAAGCCTTCAATTCTGGGACAATATATCATACAGGACAATAATAGGAAATGTGGGGAGATAAGAGCTTTTAAGAGCTCAAATCCTGATGCTTCATTGATAGAATGGCAACTTATGCGTAGCCAAAAAGGAAATTGCATCACCAAGAAAAAGGACAAAAGAGGGAACAGATTTGCATAATATTTGCATAAACTAATTTATGGGTATAGACACAAACTAAAAAACAAATGCTATACTTTAAACAGAAATACATTGCATCTCACCATAGCGGGGAAGACTGTGACCAACACACCTGCCCATCCTGCTGTCCAGGTGCTAACTGCTGATGGACAACTTAAAGGCCCCTGCTCTCCTAATGGGTTCTTTATCTTTAAACTAGAATTGGGCCACACAATCCTTTAAATAGAGGACCGTCATCTGTAAAATAGGCCACATGGCCACACAGGCAGTTAAGTACCAATGGAGCCTTGGAATGATGAAGTGGTCCTGAATGGGGAAGATGAGCTTCAGGGCAAAGGCTATGAGTAGTGGTGGCTGGTGGCCCCATGTCAGCAGGGCAGTGGAATCCACTCTGGGTTTTAGTCTGAACTTTCAAGGAGCTGTCCAAGGTGCTGAACCCAAATCCCAAAATAGGTTCAGCACTTTGGGCAGCTGCTTGAAAGTTCTGACTAAAACCCAGAGTGGATTCCACTGCCCCACTGACATGGAGCCACCAGCCATCACTGGTTATGGGGTGTTTCTTTCCATTTCACAGTATGTGGCTGGGCAGAATTTCTTTGTATTTTATTTTTATTTTTTTATTTTTTTTAATTGTATTTGTATACCGCCCCATAGCTGAAGCTCTCTGGGCGGTTTACAGCAACTAAAAACATCAAAACAAACATACAAATTTAAAACACATCTTTTAAAAACAATTTAAAACACAATTTAAATTTTTTTAAAACAATTTAAAAAACACATGCTAAAATGCCTGGGAGAAGAGGATTTAATGATTTTATAGCTAGGGTGGACATTTGGGTGGGTGGTGGGAGAGTTCATAGGCCAGGATGTGCAGCTGTCAGCCACTCATTTTGTTCCATGCATCATTCAAAGAGGTAAGCATCACAGGGTTCCCAATTTGAGCCTTGGGTCATATTGATGTCATATTGATGTCACATTAATGCTCTATTAACACTGGACTTGTCTGTAAGAAAGAAACACACTGTGTCTCACTTGGATTTGCTAACCTTGTTTCAATCATCATGAAATAAGGATTAAATATCAGCAAAGACTGTGTGGCAAGTCAAAAGTAGTAACGCTGGCTCAAGGAATTTATAGGTCCATAGGGTTGAGATGAGCTCTGTCACACCCTCCCCTCTTGGACAAGATATTTGCTCTTCTCTAATAGAGAGTATGCCACTGATTCACTTATACAGCCTGTAATCCCTCTAACTTGCTGGTCAGTTACCTCTTCAAATATTCATGGATCTCAGTGATGATTAGGTAATAAGGAATCATGCTACTGACCTACTGTGGTACCTGGATTGGAACATTAGCTAAGTGATGTGGGGGGAAATTGCAAGGAAGTGGCTCCCACAGTGTAGCTGCTAGTACATTTATTGGTTTTATGCTGCAGTCCTATGCACAGTTATTTAGGACATAAGCCCCACATAACAGATTTAGGCATACTTCCAAGTAAAAATGCAGAGGCTTGGGCTCTTGGTAGACTGCAAAACATTTTAAAAAACAAGCCGTAGACTGGAGGATAAACGGGTTACCTTACATGTGTCTTATAAGGCAACATTATTCAAAGGACATAAAGAAAAGCATTATACTTCATACTTCTGTTCCCTTGCTGATCTCTGAATCTTCATCCCAGTGACAGGAAAACTCCTTCAAAGAAATTTCAGTAGAAATGTCCAACTCCCTCTACTGGATAACAGGAAAAAGATAAATTCTGCTATGCATCTTGTAATGAGATCAGCTAAACAGTCCAATGCAAAATCAGATGAAACAACACCACAAGTCCTTTCTTATGCACTGCCTAGAGCTACACTGCTTAAAACTACTTTTCTTGTTAGAGCTTTTTCTTACATTTCATTATCACCAATGGAGCTTATTAAAACAATAAAACAGTGTTTGGGCTAAATATTTTTAGCAGACATATACAATGACAAACTAAGTTGCACATTCTAATAGTAGTTAACTAACTGCCTTCTTACAAAGACATATAAGGATACACCCTTTCTGTATGCAATCAGTTTGTTTTGATCTGAATAAATATCTGCATTGCGTTGTTTAAAACAAACTTCCTCTCAAGCTAAACTAGTAAGGTATCAAATTAAACCTGAGGTCCCCAAGTGTCTTTCAAAACCACCTATTGAAAATGTTTAATTACTTTCTTGTGAAAGTCATATCTTTCTTTGTCATCTTGTTAGTGTCAACTGCCAGAGTCTAAAGTATTGCTTTGGATGGGAGGTGTGGCTCATTAGAAAGATGCTATATTTTAACGCTGTGCAATTAATGCATTCTACAGACAAACAGGGAAAGCTGGTCCATTAGAATAAATGTGTCACTGCCCCACCAACCTCAGTGTGCCCTCAGCCAGCCCCCATCTGCCTGCCTTCTTACTTTCAACCAATCTAGAGTATGTCACTGGCTGTCAGCTTCTTCATAGTCTCCATGTTGCTTTTTTGAACTCAGCAGGATGGTGACAAGACTAGAATTAGTTGAGTCTACCTGTCATTGGCTGTGGTGCACCTATCATTGGATCTTGCTCTGATTCCACCTATTGTTGGCCTCCTGCTTTACACCCACCAGTCCCAATGGACACCAGCCACCATTGCAAACAGTGTTTATTAATATTTATGCTTTACATTGTTTTGTGTTTGGGTTACAATCAATGGTCTTCAACCTGTCAAGAGCCAACACCCGTCTGGAAGCACAACACCCCACTTCCAAGCTGGGTAGGGTACACAGCTCCATTTTAGCTGAAAGGCAGCAGCTGCTTGATGCTCCTGCTCTCATGCTGAGCATGTGCTGCTCAGCTCTGCTTCTTCTCCCTCCAAACTAATGAGAGACGTTGAAACAGCATGCCTACAGTGGGCACTCAGTATTCAAGTAGGAAGAGGAGAAGGTCTCTCCTCCTAACAAAACAAAGTGACAGTTGCAGCAGCGCCTGTCATGACCCACTTGAAGTTGGGCTGTGATTTGCTTATGAGTCCTGAGTGATGGAAGGACTGTCAGTTTTGGTTCTCTCAATTTCTCTTTTTCCTAATCTTAAATTTGGTTCTCCACATTTCTGCAGCAATTTGTGATTTAAAAAAAAATCCTCACGAGAATTCTTCAGCATTTTAGTGCAAATTTCTCCTAATGAACACATCTTTGTATGCAGTTTTGACTAAAGTACATATTTTTACAAGTAATCTCTCCTAATATAATGCATTTTGTATGTTATTTTCACTAATGTATTCATATTTATGCCCACATTTCCCTCATATATGCATTTTTGTAAACATTGTATTGCAAAATTTGAATAAGTGTGAATTTTGAAGGATGGCTGTGTTTCAGTTCCCATTTCTCATACTGTTTTGGAAAGTGCAAAGAATTCACCTTTAAATACATACTGAATTAAATTTCCCACCCACCCATCCCTAGTCCTAAGTCTGACCCACCTGTTTGAAGACCAGTTGGCTAGATGTATAGAAGTATATGATGGCTTTCAACCTTCAAGAGGACAAGGTAATTGTGAACTACTTGTGCATCTTTGCAACATAAGTGAAGAATAATATTGGAGCTAGATGCACAGTTCCAAATCACTTTAGAGTCTTTCCATAAATGATTTGCAGTCAATCAGTTATTTTATTTGAAAAGAAGTTGAACTTTTGTTTATTTAAAAAATTTTTTTTAAAAAAAATAAGGCATTTTATTTTTATTTATTTATTATTTGATTTGTATCCTGCCCTTCCTCCTAGCAGAAGCCCAGGGCGGCAAACAGAAACGCTAAAAACACTTTAAAACATCATAAAAACAGACCTTAAAATACATTAAAACAAAATGTTAAAAACATTTTTAAAAAAGCTTTAAAACATATTTTTAAAGCTGGTTAAAACATATTTAAAAACACATATTAACAAGCAATTCTAACACAGACACAGACTGAGATAGGTCTCAACTTAAAAGGCTTGCTGAAAGAGGAAAGTCTTCAAAAAGCGCTGAAAAGATAGCAGAGATGGCGCTTGCCTAATATTTGAGGGGAGGGAATTCCACAGGGTAGGTGCTGCCTCACTAAAGGTCCATGTCCTATATTGTGCAGAATGAACCTCCTGATAAGATGGTATCTGCAGGAGGCCCTCACCTGCAGAGTGCAGTGGTCAACTGGGTATATAAGGAGTAAGACAGTCTTTCAGGTATCCAGGTCCCGAGCTGTATAGGGCTTTGTATACCAAAACTAGAACCTTGAACTTGGCCAGTAGCAAATGGGCAGCCAGTGCAATTCTTTCAGCAGCGGAGTGACATGTTGGCGATAACCTGCCCCAGTGAGCAGTCTTGCCACTGCATTTTGCACCAGCTGCAGCTTCCGGACCAACCTCCAGAGCAGCCCCACATACAGCGCATTACAGTAATCCAGCCTGGAGGTTACCAGTGTGTGGACAACAGTGGTCAGGCTATCGTGGTCCAGAAACGGCCACAGCTGTCTTACCAGCCGAAGCTGGTAAAAGGCACTCCTAGCCACTGAGGTCACGTGGGCCTCTAGCAACAAAGATGGATCCAGGGGTACCCCCAGACTACAGACCTGCTTTTTCAGAGGGAGTACGACCCCATCCAAAGCAGGCAACTGACCAATTATCCAAACTTGGGAACCACCAACCCACAGTGCCTCCATCTTGCTAGGATTCAATATACAATATATAACAAATTACCATATCAAAATGGGGTGAATGAGACCAAAGATCAAAGAGAAGGAGGGGAGCGGGGTATGTAGGTGGAGGTTGATGCTATTATGTGATATGCTACTATATCACATATGTGTCAGTAAACGTGGATCAAGTGTCCAAGTAGGTTCCTTCATGGTATCTTCTTGTAGTGTGTCTTAGCCTCCTTATCTCCTGCCCTCCAAATAAATAGGGTTGACAGAAAGGAAGAAAAAACATGAAGAATATTTTTTTATAGCTCAATCCTTATACATGTTTTACTCCATTTAATTAGATTTACTCTGTAATGGTGAAATGAATTTCAGCCTTTTCAATAAGGTTAAACTTTGCGGGACAATGATCAGGAAGTTCCTTTGGGGTAACTGCTGAACACAACAGGGACCTTTTGCAGTTCCTCTTTTCCACTGTACTCATAGATCTGCTGCATGAGGGCTGATAGTTCACCATCTTATGTTACCAAATTCTCCCAAGCTACACAGCAAGTGGATTGGACTGTGAAAGACCAACCCAAATTGTGTTTGCATTTTGACCAATTTGTAGGGCAGTACAATATCTCAGAGAGGTCAGGTCTCCTGCTCCCCCGGTGCATTCACTATAGCTGCCCAATTTCCCTGCTTTTTAAAGTTTGATAGAAATATCTGTGGGCTATAGGTACATTCTTAAACCGCAAGGTTTTCTGCCTATTAGTGAATTTCCCTGCTTTTTAATCCAGGAGGTAAGAAATGGGATACTGTCCAAGTTTGCTGAGAATGGATTGATCATTTGCATGCTTATTGAGTTCAATGGGATTTACTCCCCTGCAATCATGCTTAGGATAGGTGAAACTGACCACAGGGGATGAGGGGAGGAAACACAGAGGGGAGGAATGGGATGGGAGCAGGCAGGAGGGGGAGGGGGAGGACAGGTTTGATCATTTGCATGTTTATTGAGTTCAGTGCGATTTACTCCCGTGCAATCATGTTTAGGATAGGTAAAACTGACCAGGGGGGGAGGGAGGGAAAGCTGGAGTGGGCAGGGGAGGAGGAAGAAGGAAGAGGGGAGGGGAGGAGGAAGGTAAAGGAGAGGGGAAGGAGGGAAAAAAGCAGGTCTGATCATTTGCATGCTTATTGAATTCAATGGGATTTACTCCTATGCAATCATGGTTAGGATAGGAAAAACTGACCATGGGGGAGGATAAGGGGGAGGGGGAAGGGCCATATTGGAGGGGGCAAAGGAAGGGGGAGGGGAGGGCAGGTTTGATCATTTGCAGGCTTATAGAGTTCAATGGTATTTACTTCCGTGCAATCATGCTTAAGATAGGTAAAACTGACCAAGGGGAGAAGGAAGGGGAGGGGGAGGAGGGGGGAGGGGGGAGGGAAAGGAGGGGATTGGAAGGAGTTGGGGATGGGGAGGGAGGGGCAAAGGAAGGGGGAGGGAAGAGGGATGTTGCGCTGCAGCCAACTCAGAAGGGACAGGAAGGGGGGAGGCATGAGTTTCAGGCACCTCCGCAGCCAGAAGAAGCAGAGTTGGGGATTGTTGTGTCTGAGCAGGATCGTGCGGGAGGGGGGCAGCCTGCTCTCCAGCCAGTTCCCACGAGTAACGCCCTTTCTGAGGAGCCGAGAGCACCACCCCCAGTTGATGCAGAGGACTTGTGGGGGGAAGCTTCAGAGATAGTGCCAGCTCCTCCTTTGCCAAGCAGTTCCCAGGAGGATTTCAGTGCGGCACCGCCTCCTGACCTCGAGCCCGTTGCTCGGGAGCAGGTGTCTTCAGATGAGACGTTTGATGCGCGTCTCCTGTCTCCTCGTTCCCGTCGCCACGAGAAACGGACAGGGCAAAGACAGGAATTACGAAGGAGTCAGAGATTATGTTTGAAAACATTACCTATATAAGCCTGCCGCTCCCAGTGGGGGGTCGTTGAGTCAACTTCCTTCACACGCTGCAGAGCATGTCTAGAGTATAGTTAGGGACTCTAATGAGTTAGCGTAGGGTTTCCTATGAAGCGCAATGCGTTTGATGTATCCATTACTCTAATAAAATGAGATTTACTTGCGCACACACTCCAGCCTCATTCTTTCGGCTCTGGACGGGACAAGGGAAGAGGGAGGGAATAGGAGGGAGAAGGGAGGGTGGGTTTGATTGTTTGCATACTTTTTGAGTTCAATGGGATTTATTTCTGTGCAATCATGTTTGAAAATGGAAATGGACTGCCTTCAAGTCAATCCTGACTTATGTTGACCCTATGAATAGGGTTTTCATGGTAAATGGTATTCAGATGTGGTTTTACCATTGCCTTCCTCGGAGGCTGAGAGGCAGTGACTGGCCGAAGGTCACCCAGGGAGCTTCATGGCTGTGTGGGGATTCGAACCCTGGTCTCCCAGGTCGTAGTCCAACGCTGACCTGGGGGAGGGGCAGGGAGGGGAGGGGGAGGAGATTGGGTTGGTGGGTTCTGGGCAGAAGGGAAGCCCCTTTCATTTATTTATTTATTTATTTATTTATTTATTTATTTATTTATATCTCGCCCTTCCTCCCAGCAGTAGCCCAGGGTGGCAAACAGAAACAATAAAAACACTTTAAAACATCATAAAAAGACCTTAAAATACATTAAAACAAAACAACGTTAAGAACATTTTTAAAAAAGCTTTAAAAACATCTTTTTTAAAAAAGGTTAAAAACAATATTAAAGAAAACATATTAAAAGCAATTCTAACACAGACACAGACTGGGATAGGTCTCAACTTAAAAGGCTTGTTAAAAGAGGAAAAGTGTTCAAAAGGTGCCAAAAAGATAGCAGAGAGCAAAAGGAAAACATTGTGAACAGTATCATTGCTTTTCAGCATTTCCCCCACCTTTTTATTCTACAGCAGGCACATGTAGCCTCCCACCCAAATTTAAACGAAAGCTGTCCCTGGTCACATGCACAGCAGGCCTTTATTTCACTTTGGACAGTCATGGTTTCTCTCAAAGAATCCTGGGAAGTGAAGTTAGTGAAGGGTGTTGAGAGTTGCTAGGAGACGCCTTGTTCCCCTCACAGACCTTCAATCAGAGTGGCTGACTGTTAAACCAGTCTGGCCACTGAAGCTCTGTCAGAATAGCAGTCTCCTCTGAGCACCCTTCACAAACTACACTTCCCAGGATTCTTTGAGGGAAGCCATGACTGTCTCAAGTGAAATCAAAGTCTGCTGTGGGTGTGGCCCCCTGATTAGGCAAGCCCAGCAGCTGTGAGGCTTTTAGCACACTGACAGTTGGTTCTTCCTGAGCATGCCCTGCATTATCATTGGCTTCCAGCCAAAATTTCTTAAATTAATTAAAAATCAGCCAGGCATTTTTTTTTAATAATTTTTATTCAAATTTTTCAAAAGACAAACAAAACAAAGTCAAAAAACATAACAATACAACAACAAAAAATAAAAATAAAATAGTTGACTTCCGATTTGTCGCAGATCAGCTATAAGTATATAATATACATCAAACCTGTCCCTTAATGTATACATACAGGATCACTTTTCTCCATAGGCTGTCTTAGTTAATCGTCAAATCCCAATATCATCATTTTATTTTGATCTTTCAACAAAAAGTCTAAGAGAGGCTTCCATTCCTTAAGAAATGTATCTGTCGATTTTTCTCTAAGTAGACATGTCAATTTATCCATTTCTACTAAGTCCATTAATTTCAATAGCCATTCTTCCGTTGTTGGTGTTGATTCCATTTTCCACTTTTGTGCATATAATAATCTTGCTGCCGTAATCATATATAATATTATTCTTCCATATTTCTTTTCTATTTGTTTATCCATAAAACCCAATAAAAAAAATTCTGGTTTTGACTGAATATTTATCTTTAGAATTTTTTGCATCTTCCTACCTATCTGTGCCCAAAATGATTTTGCCTTTTTACACAGCCACCACATATGATAAAATGATCCTTCTTGTTGTTTACATTTCCAACAAACATTAGAAACATTACTATACATTTTTGACAACTTTTCTGGAGTCATGTACCAACGGTACATCATTTTATAGAAATTTTCTTTAAGATTATAGCATAGTGTAAATCTCAAGCCTTTTTTCCACATATTTTCCCATTGATCCATTTGTATGTTATAACCAAAATTTTTTGCCCACTTTACCATACACTCTTTTACTTGTTCTTCCTCCATATCCATTTTCAGTAAGAGTTTATACATTTTCGCAATTATATTTTCATCATTTGTACACAATCCTATTTCAAAATCAGATTTACTTATTTCAAACCCATACATTTTCTTGTCCATTTTATATCTTTCTAACAATTGTAAATAGGCAAACCATTGAAAACTATATCCTTCCTTTGTCAGTTGTTCTCTCTCTTTCATTATATATTCTCCATGTACATTTTCTAATAGTTCTTGATAAGTTAACCATTTCTCTTTTCCAGCCATTTCTCTTCTGTAAAACGCTTCTTGACTTGAGACACATAATGGTATTTTCGAATAAAACCTTGGTTTATATCTATTCCATATTTTCAACAGAGGACGTCTTATAAAATGATTGTTAAAGTCTACATTTACTTTTACTTTGTCATACCATAGATATCCATGCCATCCCCACTTCAAATTATGGCCCTCCAAATCCAATAGTCTTTTATTCCTCAATAAGATCCATTCCTTTATCCAGACTAGACAGCAGGCAGCAAAATAAAGTCTCAGATTTGGTAATCCCAGTCCTCCTCTTTCTTTGGCATCTTGTAGTAGTTTAAATTTAACTCTTGGTTTTTTTCCTTGCCATACAAATTTAGAGATATCTTTTTGCCATTGTTTAAAAGGTAAATATCAGAGGATATTACAGGTATTGTTTGAAACAAAAACATCATTCTCGGTAATACATTCATTTTTATCACAGATATTCTACCCATTAATGACAATTGTAGTTTATCCCATTTTAGCAAATCTTTCTTAATCTCTGTCCATAATTTTTCATAATTATTATGAAACAACTTTGAATTTTTATTTGTCATAATGATACCTAAATATTTCAACTTTTTCTCTATTGTAAAATCTGTCTTGTCCATTAACTCTTTCTGTTCCCTTAAAGTTAAATTTTTCACCAACATCTTTGTTTTTTGATTGTTGATCTTAAATCCTGCTAACGGTCCAAATTCTTTTAATTTGTCCATCAATACATTAATTCCTTCCAAAGGGTTTTCTAGTACAATTATCTAATCATCAGCAAATGCTCTCAATTTATATTCTTCTTTTTTATCTTTAATCCCAAAATCCTTTTATCTTGCCTTATATCTCTAAGCAGCACTTCTAAGACCAGAATAAATAAAAGGGGAGATAATGGACATCCCTGTCTTGTACCCTTTTGTATTTCACATGAATCCGTTAAATCTCCGTTAACAATTATCTGAGCCTTCTGAGATGTATAAATCGATCTAATCCATTTTATAAAATTGTCTTCAAAATCCATTTGCTCCAAAACCTGAAACATAAATTTCCAATTCAAATTATCAAATGCTTTTTCAGCATCTAAAAAAATCAAAGCTGCTTGTTTATCATTTCGTTGTTCTAAATATTCCAACACATTCAAGACATTCCTGACGTTGTCACGTAATTGTCTTTTAGGTAAAAACCCTGATTGATCTTCCTGGATAAATTGTTGCAATATTATTTTCAATCTTTCTGCCAAGATCATTGTAAAAATTTTATAGTCATTATTCAATAGAGATATTGGCCGATAATTTTTTGTTTTAGTTAAATCTTGCTCCTCTTTAGGTATTAATGTTATATTAGCATTTTTCCAACTATCCGGTATCTTTCCCTCTTGCAGAATAAAATTCATTGTAGACTGTAAAGGTAGCAAGAGTTCTTCCTCCAAACATTTATAATACATTGCAGATAACCCATCTGGTCCTGGCGCCTTTCCTAATTTGATTTTGTTTATAGCTTCAGATATCTCTCTTGACGTAATAGGGCCATTAATAGCTTGTCTCTGAAAGTCTGTAATTTTAGGCAAATTCTGTTTAGATATATACTCTTCTATTTTTTCAGATGGAATTTCCTGACACTTGTACAATGTTGAATAATATTGATGAAAAATCTTTTTGATTTTTACATTATCTGTCAGCGTCTCATCTCCTTCTTGTATCTTTAAAATAATATTTTTTTGACGTTCTTTTCTTAATTTATATGCTAACCATTTCCCTGGTTTATTTGCAAATTCAAAAGTCCTTTGTTTAGCAAAATTTAGTTTCCTTTCAATTTCTCTAACTGTCAGCATTGATACTTGCTTCTGTAACATTTTAATTTGATTTACAATAGAAACTTTAGTTGGATTCTTTTTCAATTCTTCCTCTTTTTGTTTTATTTCTTCCAAAATTAATTGCATTTTCTATTGTTTCTTTTTTTTTAATTCAGAGTTACATTTAATAAAATATCCCCTCATAAATGCCTTACTTGTATCCCAAACGATATTTTCATTTGTTCCTTTATGTAAATTATGTTCAAAAAACTCTTTTAATTTCTTCTTACATTCTTGTACTACTTTGTCATTTTGTAATAAAGATTCATTTAGCCTCCATCTAAATCCAAGATTTTTTTTTTTTTTAAGTTAATATCACAGGATTGTGGTCCGAAAAAGTTTTTGGTAATATATCCATTTTAAAAATATCCTTCGCTAGAATTTTAGACATCCAAATCATATCAATCCTCGAGAATGTTTTGTGTCTTTCTGAAAAATAAGTAAATTCTTTTGCATTGTCATTTATATATCTCCAAGCATCCACCAATTCTAAATGTTCCATCAGTTCAAAGCAAATCTTCGGTAATTTACCCTGTGTCTCTTTAATATTTTTTTCAGAAAGTCTATCAATTTTTGGTGAGATTACCCCATTCCAATCACCCATGAAGCACCGATGATCATATGAAAACTCTGACAATTTTTCCATAAGTCCTGTGTAAAACCTTGTTTTATCTTCATTGGGGGCATAAATACCCACTATCAAAATGTTTGTACCCTGTAAAGTAATTTCAACCCCCACAAATCTACCACTATCATCCAGTAATACCAATTTAGGAAGCAATTGTGGGTTAATGTAAAGAACAACTCCATTTTTTTTTTTTTGGTCCAGCCGAAATAAATTCTTCACCCAAATTTTTACAAATCAAATATTTGGAATCTTTCTTCTTAATATGAGTTTCTTGTAAACAAATTATATCCAATTTTAATTTTTTCAAATAATGAAACACTTTCTTTCTCTTCTGCGCCGTGTTGGCTCCATTTATATTCCAAGTTAGATATTTGTAATCCATCTTTAAGCGTGTATTTTAAAATGTGCCTGATGCTCCTTTTAATCCATCATCTTCCTTCCCCTCCTCTGCATGTTCTTGTTGACTTTGTTTCCCAGGAATTATATCCATATCTTTGAGTTTATCTTCTTCCATGTCTTTTGAAGCTTTTCTCAAGAAGTCCCTTGCTTTTTGAACAGTATTCAATCTATATTTCTGTTGTCTGAATGTAAAGATCACTCCTTCTGGAACATCCCATCTAAATTGAATTTTGCATTGCTTAAGTTTTTCTGTAAAGAAAGCATATTCTTTTCTCTTACGTAAAAGTCTAATAGGAATTTCTTTCATCACCAGTATTTCCTTACCATCAATTAAAGGTATTTTTAAAGTGTTGCTGTAATACCATATCTCTGGTCGTCTTCTTTACAAAGTGAACAAGCACATCTCTTGGAATTTTTTTCATTGTTGCATATCTGGAATTAATTCTATAAACTTTGTCTATTTCAAATTTCATCCGATCTTCATTCAAATCCAGAAATTTTACTAAAGCATTAACAATTTTATCTCTGATGTCTTCACCTGTTTCCTCAGGGATTGCACGGAATCTCAAACAATGTTCTTTATTTCTCATTTCAGTCACAGCCATATAGTCCAAGTTTTTTTCTAATTCCAGATTTAATATATCTGTTCTATTCTCCAAGATTTGTACCTTTTCTTTAGTATTTTTTGCATCCTCCTTTATTTGCCCAATTGTCCCTTTAATCTCATCCACTTGTGTTTTAATATAGTCTTTTATATCTATCAATTCAGTTTTCATTTCCTGTTTTATATCATTAATCCCTTCCATTATTTTTTGAAACCTATCTGGGGGTATAGCCCCTTCCTGTGGGTCAATTGAACCTCTTCGCTCCTGGGCCTTAGTTGCTTTTTTAGTTGTCATTCTCGAAAGAAGCCTTTAATTTCTGATATTAACCACTGTTCCAAAACCTAGAGGCAGTCTATTTCCTTTTTTTTTTCCTCCACCAACAGAAGAGTTAATATTCCAGGCCTGTTATTATAGTCCGGCCAGCACAGCACAGTTCTTATCTACGTCCAGGAATGCAAAACAATTCTGGTTCACAACACCAAGCGATTAGTAACATATACGAACAGCAGATTCATCCAAAAAGAAATAGTCCAAGGAGAAAAATAGTCCAAAATATATTTCCATCAAATAATAATTACCTCTCATCCGTTTTTAAACTTTAAAACTCCAAATTCAGGCCAGCTTTTTGTCGTAAAAAAAATATATAAGTTGTTTACATTTTCTTTCTTCCTTAATTATATTTAAAAGAGAAAAAGTATGACTCACCCAGATTTCTCAGTTGCTGATTCGTAAACAAATCCCTTTTATTGTAGTAATTTAAGCCAAATGATAAGATTTAGACAGAAGTAGGCTCGCTGGTTAAGGACTTTTTTTAAGAAGAAAAAAAACCGTTTCGCTTTTTTCCAGTACAGCTTGCTGGAAGTCCTGACTCCATCTTCAGCCGATCGGCATGCCTTCTTATCTCAGGGATTTCGTGATCAATTCCAGCAGCCGACAGCTCAACGAAGTCCTGTGGAAAATCTGATCGGTTCTCCTATACCTTGGAGAACATTTAAGCCAGTCAAAGTTTCCTCTTGGCTGGCTTTTAAACTGAAAAAAGCTTCCTCTGAGGCAGAGATCTCTCAGAGACAGTCACCAGCTGAGCACTCACTTCCGGGAAGTCCAGCCAGGCATTTTTTTAATGTTTAAACTGCAGAAGATGAAGGTCAGAGTATGGGGCAAGGTCAGTATTAGGATTACAGGTACTCTGTGAACATGGCTGATTTTTAATGAATTTTAACAGATTATGAGAACTCTCAGAGAAAAAAGTCCAAAAGGGCTCTGAGGTTTTTCTCTCTCTTTTTAGACTTTGAACTCTCGATTCTCTCTGACTGTTTTGTGTATCACCATGAAGATTGACAGGGTTGTTAAGGAAGCATTTCTGAGTTCAGTACTATATGTTTAGTAAGGTTTTGTTTTCAAATGAGCTTATGGGAAGCATCAGAATGCCATGGGTATATTTTCAATTTAACATTGTGGAATGTGAAAAATCCATGCTGGCTATAGTATACAGCCACTCTTGTGGCTGTATAATATGTAACAAGTGTGTTCTAGAATTTTGCTTGTCAGCTTGCTGAGATTGTCATGCTCTGATCTGGCTGGGAGCCCCTGCCACCAGAGGTTATATACAGTAGGTAGTGACGAAAGTCAGGAGCAGGCTTTCTCAGCGTCACATCAAGGCTTTGGAACTTTGTCCCCACCCCAACTTGGAAAGGGCCGGGATTCAACTTGGGATCTTTTGCATACAGAGCATGTACTCTACCACTAAGCTATGGCTAGTCTCCAGTTTGGCATCCACTCTCCTGTCCTTCCAGTGCCAAGTTAGATCAATTTTATTTGAACAGGCATTTGGGGAGGGATATTACTATTCTGCTCCTGTTACTTTGAATTGCTTTATTTGATATTTTAATCTTAAACTATTGTTTTCATTTATCTTCTTAGTGGTCTTGAATACTTAGTGTAGAAAGGTGGGATAGCATAAAAATAAAATTTAAGTTATAAACAGATTTAATCACTTCTGGAAGAGGGTGCATTAGCCAGTATCATCAGCCAGCACCTAGAACAGTGGCAGGGCTTTATTTGACTAAGAGGTTCTCTGAACCTTTACATTTTAATGTCTGCTAGAAACTTGTTTAGAAAACCCACACAAACTTGATGTATAATCTACACTATATGTATCATATCAGATTTAATATTGGTAACGTGTATACAGCTCAAGAGTTCCCATCTGCATGTGATAGAGAAGGACAGGAGCAAAGTTAAGTAAATAAGTAATTAAAAGCATTTCTATACTGCTTAATATTTTTTTAAAAAATCGAAGTTCCTAACAGACTTACATATTAATTAAATTAATGATAACAATTCTTCTTCAACCTTTCCATGCTAAATGCCCAAGGTGGCTAACAATAATAAAACTATAAAACTACAACTTCACACACACAAACACGAGCCAGTTAAGAATGAAAGCCAATAATCAATGCAGCATTTTACATAATATTCAACTTAACAGGCCAAAAGCCTGCTGAAAGAGGAAAAACTGCTCACATCAATGGAATGCCATCAGAGAGGGAGTTAAATGGCAGAACCTGTACACAGCTACAGAGAAGACTCTGTTTAGCATCCCTACCAAATACAGTTCTGATGTTGATGGAATGCAGAGGAGAGCCTCTCCTGATCTTCTTAATAGATGGACCGATCCTACAGGCAGCCAGTTCTAATCTATTTAGTCTTTGCTGTTTATTGCTTTGCTAATGTGTCTAAATATGATATGGGGGAGAGGGGAAAGATTTTAGATTCCATGTCTTTTCAAGAACAGGCTAGTAGGGTACCTTCGACCCTCTGTTTTTCCCTTCTATGCCGTATATTTGGACTATATCCAGGATGTGCTGTGGTCTGCCAATAATTCCTGTTTGCCAGTATAGCCTCATTCAGTTTGCTGCTGAATCCAAATTGCCACAACTGATCCATATGGCAGCAATGGCAAAAGAAGGTTTGCAAAGGACCAGGATCAAAAATGTACAAAGTAGACAAAAAATCATCTAGGACTTTTTGCCTGGCCTAGGGCTTCAGCTGTAGTTGATATTGAACTGGTGGACCTATGAACTGCCCTTTGGTTTCCTTGAGACTGCTAGCATAGGTGCCAATTACGAGTTTGTTTTAGCAGTGGTTTTGGGAAAGAGACAGTTGTCCACTGGGAACAGAATGGAGACAATGAACCTGTTTACAACAAACTGCTGTACAGCTGCTGCATTGCAGAATCTTAGATGTAGATGATTAGGTCATCTAGTGCTAACATTACAGGACTGATTCCTCCAGCACAGTCTTAGTTGGAAGAGAGAGAATGAGCTCAAACCTGTCATGTAGAAGTTTGATACCTGACTCACTGTTGCCACAGACTGGTTCAGATAGTTCAAGTTATTTAGATATGGAGTTGGGTCTGAGAAGAGAAGCTGATACCAGTAACTGAGATTCAGTGCCAATGCATTAATTTAAAATGTAATTTATTGGCTAAAGTAGGAGAAGGAGGGCCAGTGCCTCAGCTGGAGGTCTTCTCTACTGCCAACTTCATAAGCAGCTGTTGCCCTCTCACAAACCTCTGATAACTTTACAACAAAGAATGAACTGAACTGGTTTGTGTGTGCGCAGTTTGTTTATTTTGTTCCTATTTTTGTTGTTGTCACATTGTACCCCCCTTTTTCTTTTTACCATAAGTTAAACACAATGCTTTTGAATTTAAACATTACTTTTAACTTTTATTTATATTGAATACTGTATGCAAAACTTTTATGTATTTAAATTTTGGTAACTTTTTTCCTAAATTGCTATCTGATTTTCTGGAATGTTTGCACTGTTGTCACTGTTTTCTTTTTACTTCACATGATTTCTATGTTTTCATTCACTTTCAAAATTTCATTTTTCCTTATACATTTACTTTTTGGCATTTGTAATTATAACTGCTACTTTCCTAACTTGCCTGTTATCTCATCTTTGATTTTCTATCTGCCAGTGTTTGTGAGTTGCTGGCTTTTAAATTACGGTATTCTCACAATGTGAGAAATAAATCCTGAACAGTTTCCTAGCATTCCTCTCCTTACTTATATGTCTGCTTTTCTTCAGGCATTATATTCAGAGAAAACTGCGGGGCACTCAAATGTTGCCATAACAAGGACCCAAGGTCTGTGCTCTGAAAATAAAATATATTATTTTCCCTAATTCTGTCAGGTCATAAAATCAAGTTCCATTTTAAAAGGTCTCTGACTGCGTCAAGGATAAAAACAGGTGATGCTATCTAACTGGAAGACTTCAAGGCTGTAATCTGGATGTACAGCTCTAGTTTATCTAACTGCCACAGGCTAAGAGACAGATCATGAGCTGTCAAACTCCATTGATTTCCCTGGATGCTTTGATTCATACCTACTGTAGATCTAACAGAAAATGTATAGTTCTATCTGTGTGTTATCTTTAGGGATGGGTTATACTAATATAAATCTGATAAAATCCCAGACTTATCACATTTATTATACAGTTCTGATACATGTGGAGAGTTATTGCTTTTCAAGATTCTCACCTCATGCAGCACATATACGAGAAATAAAATTTTAGTTAGATGGTTTGACTTTTCATATTCCCAACTGGATCAGTTTTGGTATCAGTAGTGAGACAGGTGGATGAACAGATTCTTTGGTAAATCTTCTTAACTTTTAAAAACTGCTAGAACTGATACACCCATCCACCCACACATTACTTTCAGTTTTGTGAACTATGTTATCTATGCTTTGAGAGTTCAATCAATCACAGTGCAAATAATTTTAAATTGCACTCTGATTGTAGTTAGGCAGGATTGTTGATTCTGCAGATCAAAGTGATGATTTTGCAGGTCAGTGTGATTAACTGCACAATGCTGTGCATGTTTACTCAGAAGCAAGTTCCACTATTTTTGATGGTGCCTCCTCCTAGGAAACTGTGCCTAGGATTGCAACCTCAGTAAGTTTATTGAACATAAATCTGAGCAGAGATGCAGATATTCCAAAATAGATTTCAGTTGTGTATGTTGCATATGTATATATGAACACATACAGTTGGAGTCATACTTAGAGTAGATTTCAATAGGTCTACTTTAAGTAAGACTAAATGTGGAGCCAACCCTTCTCTGGAAGTGTGCAAAGGCAATAAATTCAATTTTTAAACATTTTATCCAAGAGCAAATGCACAGTCGTCCTTTTTATGCTCATTACATTTATCTTGCTGACGGTTATAATTGTACATTGTTAAATGGTGGGAAAAGTTAAAATAATCAAGTAGGAGAGCACTGAGCATTGTTTGATATTTCAGTTTTCATAACAATTACTAAGATAATATTATACTTTCTACCTTAGAGGAATCATGCTTGTCATTTATATTTTACAGTGTAAACATTATATGGTGGGATTACTTAGGACACTGTTGTTGTAATGTTGTATTTGACTTTTATTTATTTTTTGTATGTATCTTTAGTCCAGAAAACATTATAGAGCACAAGGATTTTGAAATTAACAGTCCCATTTTTAACCTTCATGTGATTTTTTAAGACTATAGTTTGAAATGCAACAAGTATTCTGAAAGTGATATTTATGCATGATGAAAGTGAATTTTCAAGAGACCTATTTTCAAACAGACAAGTAAGCAATAGATATAGCATTATTGTTTATTTTTCAGCAAGGGAAAATGAATACAAATTTATTTTGACAATGTTTTTTGTTTTCAAAGCTTTACTGAAAATGCCAATGGGTTACAAAAACAAGATGGCATATTGTAAATTTCAGTATCCATACTCTGGATGTAATCACTCAGAATTATAAAAATATAGAGCTGGAAGAAACTTCATGGGTTATCAGATACAACCTTCTGCTAGAAGCTGAAATTAAGGATGAGCAGATGTCCCCCCCTCATTTAGTTAGGTTGGCTCTGCCCTATGTGCCACTCTGTCTGACGTTTGGTTTAGCTTAGAGAATTTCTAAAATTAATTTCAGATATGACACATGATCAATTTATTGTAGTTTTCAGGTTGTGTCATTTATTTCCCTCTAAATATACTGTTGTGCATGGGCACACATACAATTTAATTAAAAATCCATGCAAAAAAGCTGGAGTTCTCCCAAGCCACCTTCTAAACAGCACAGAATGTTTAAAATTTCATAGAATCATAGAATAGTAGAGTTGCAAGGGGCCTATAAGGCCATCAAGTCCAACCCCCTGCTCAATGCAGGAATCCAAATCAAAGCATTCCCGACAGACGGCTGTCCAGCTGCCTCTTGAATGCCACCAGTGTCGGAGAGCCGACTACCTCTCTAGGTAGTTGGTTTCATTGTCATATGGCTCTGTCGAAATGGCTCTAATATGTCCAGCTGAAATCTGGCATCCTGCAACTTGAGCCCATTATTCTGTGTCCTACACTCTGGGACGATTGAGAAGAGATCCCGGCCCTCCTCTATGTGACAACCTTTCATGTACTTGAAGAGTGCTATCATATCTCCCCTCAGTCTTCTCTTCTCCAGGCTAAACATACCCAGTTCTTTCAGTCTCTCCTCATAGGGCTTTGTTTCCAGTCCCCTGATCATCCTTGTTGTCCTTCTCTGAACCTGTTCCAGTTTATCTGCATCCTTCTTGAAGTGCGGAGACCAGAATTGGATGCAGTATTCAAGATGAGGCCTAACCAGTGCTGAATAGAGGGGAACTAGTACTTCACGCGATTTGGAAACTATACTTCTGTTAATGCAGCCTAATATAGCATTTGCCTTTTTTGCAGCCACATCACACTGTTGGCTCATATTCAGCTTGTGATCAATGACAATTCCAAGATCCTTCTCACATGTCGTATTGCTGAGCCAAGTATCCCCCATCTTATAACTGTGCATTTGGTTTCTTTTTCCTAAGTGTAGAACTTTGCATTTATCTCTGTTGAATTTCATTCAGTTGTTTTCAGCCCAATGCTCCAGCCTATCAAGGTCCCTTTGAATTTGCTTCTGTCTTCCACAGTAGAGAACAGAGGAGAACGTGATTATTTGTTTGTGTGATTTATATCCCGCCCTTACTCCCAGTAGGAGCCCAGGGCAGCATAAAATGTAAAAACTACTCAGCAACTGGAATAAACAGTAGTGTAGTGACACTTTTAGAAGTGCAGAGTCCCTTCATGAGTAATGCCATGCCCCTCACAGCCTCTCTCTCTCTCTCTCTCTCACTCACACACACACACACACACACACACACATACACACACACACACACACACACACACAACTGGAGCAACTCCCCTTCAGTAAATAAGCACACCTGCACACATCCCCCCCTCTGTTACACATACATACACACAGGGCCGGATTAAGCTGAGGAGGGCCCCTAGGCTGATTCTGAGCCACCCGCCATCCTGTCCCATCCCATCCCCCCCACTTCACCTACCTTTCCACACTTTTTGTGGCTGCGCGCACTGCGTGCGCAGGTTTGCCATCAATCAAGATGGCGGCCGAGGTTTCCCTAAGGGGCTGAAGCCTCTGCCACCATCTTGGTTGATGGCAGCAATGTGCGCGTGTAGCACGCATGCATGCCATCAACCAAGATGGCGGCAGAGTCTTCAGCCCCTTAGGGAAAGCTCGGCTGCCATCTTGATTGAAGGCAAACTGCAAAAAACAGCAGAGAAAAAGGTAAGTGAAGCGGGGGGATGGCGGGCGGTTCAGAAGCTCTTGTCCCACGATCAGTGGCTCCTGTCCTGCTTCCGTGGATTGCAGAAGGAGAGCAGAGGGCCCTCTGTAGCTCCAGGGGCCCTCGGGCCATTGCCCCACCTGGCTGCCCTTTAGAACCGGCTCTGCCTATACATACAGTATGCACGCCACAAACCACGAAGATTAAAAACAGCGATCAATACTAAATATCGGTGCAGAGCACAGGCGCAGTAAAATTATGGAAAATAAAATGTTTAATGGACCGTTTTTATTTGGCTGGTGTGCATTATGTCTTTTAAGCCATCCTTTTAGAACGTTATGAATGCGATTGCAAAGTGCAAACATTTTCTGTTTGTACATAATGAAAAATCTATATATATATATATTAGCTTATGCAAGGGTCCCCAAGAGCTCTGGGCTCCTAGGCTTCAGCCTACTAAGCCTAATGGATAATCCGCCCTGCATACACACATACACAACTTGAGAAACCATCCCTTCAGAAAAGATCCTCCCTGGGGTAAGGGAGCACCTGCCACCATCTCCATGCTGGCAGACAACAGCATCCTGAGCATGTAGTGACCAACCCTCTGCTCCATCCTACCCTCCACAACTTTTATTTTTAAAAAGCAAGCCCCAGTTTCCCCAAATGCTTGCTGCTGGCTGGCAGCCTAAGTTTGCAGGGATATAACTCCCCACCCTCCCAGCTAGTCCCTGCCCCCAGCACAGTTTTTTTAAAAGTAGGCCCAAGCTATGGGGTAAAAGTGGTGAGGACCACAGTTTTGGAATCTCTGCTTAAACAAAGTACATAGCTGGGCTTGGCTGTCCATCCTCCTATCCTCATTGCAAACCTCTCTCTCTCAACTCCTCATGATTCTCTCCCTTGTGTCTCTTTCCTCCTCACAACAACAAATACTGGGAGTCATTCAGCATGTGAAAGGACTAGTGATGGGATCCGCAGCTGCTGCAGATTTGCAGCTGATCCACCACCATCCTGCCACTTCACCACCATGGTGAGGCAGGAAAAGAGCCCCCCCCCCGTCCAAATGGTAGTGCAGAGGCCTCAGCAACAGCCTCCCTAGCAGGGCCAGACTGCAGAGGAGGACGAGGAACAGGCAGAGGAGGCTCCACATCACAGGACAAAAGACAAGCTGCAGGCTGGGGTGGGTGCTTGATTCTGATCCCCCCAGTCAGAATTAAGCAAATTTTCCATCCATTCCAGCTTGCAGCCTGTCTCTTGCCCCACTGTGTGGCACCTTCTTTATCATTCAGTCTGGGTGGGCTCCGCTCTTGCCTTCTCCTTCTGTGTGGTGGTAGGGGGCTGGAGGTGGGGATGTCGGATTGGAGAGGGCCAGGAGGAGACTACCTGCAAAAAAAAAGGTAATGGGACGGTATCCCAGAGTGCGCTGACAGGACAACATAACTAGGAAGAAGCAAGGAACACCCCCGTTCCAAAAGATTTTATAGCAACATGGTTTCTGTTCATCTGCATTGTGGAAGTCCTTCAAACCTTTGATCGTATTCCAATAAAACACAGGTGCATTTTTTCCTGACTATGATTCACTACATAACTTTCACATCCAAGCTCTCTCAATAGTTAGTAAGCTCCTTAGATTGTTTTTTCTCTAATTGTCTCGTAAGCTTAGCCCTGATATACTAAGGAACATGATCAGTCACGTTCCTTTTTCCTCAAATTGGTGGTTTTCCTGTGTTGTTATGTGAAGTTCTTTTGTGTTGCCTGAATTTTTAACTTTATTTCAAAATAAAGTTCTTTGCTAAAAAAAGAAGAAGAAGATTAATGTCCTGCCCGAACTTGAAGAACTCAGACATGGCTGTGGTTTTCTCTTTTATTGAGACAGTTTCAATTCAGTGTGCTTCATGAATCTACCTATGGCTTGCACAGAACTCAGCATTTCCCTAGGACTAACTAGGCACTACTTCACAGCATTAAGACGTTAACTCAGCAACTACTCCCCCCCCAGTTTAAGTAAGGCTGGCCCAGCACCCTGCTTGCGTGTGTCACCTGTCACTGTTGGCAATGTGCTTGCAGGCGCTGGCTCCATCTCAACTGTGTCTGTTGAATCTCCCACCGCATTCGCCTCCTGGTGTGAGGTGAAGGCAGAACCTCCATCACCGTCCCATTTGCCCCCTCCCAGGGAGGAGGGCTGCCTACTGGGGATGTGGGCGAAGGGAGAGGGGAAGTGTTAGGCTGGGAAACAACTGGCTGGTCAGGTTGACTCTCCACAGGGGTATCTGGAGCTGCTGGGGTTGAACTGTCCAAGTCCAGAGCTGGGTTGCCTTCTGAGTCCCACTCCCCACTCCACCCTTCACCGGCTCAAACATCCCACTCTAAGTCCTCCCCATTCAATGTACAGAGATTGGCAGTTGGATCTTACTTCAAAAGTGGTGATGGGATAATGTTCTCTACCACATCTGATGCAGCAGGCCAGAATGTGGGGAGGTGGGGATGGGGCAGGACAGGCAGTGTGGCAACTAGGGATGGGGGAGAAATTCAATCAGTTCACATTTAGAGCTGAGTTTATCAAATTTGCACTTTCAGAAACAACATGAGAACTCAAACACAGGCATCCTTTGAAATTTGCACTTACCCAAATATTGCCATGCAGTTCTCCAACCAAGCAATATTTACAAAAATGTGCATAAAATGAATATATTATTTAAAAATAACATATATACATTATATTAAAAGTAATTGTTTGCAAAATGTGTACATTAGTTAAAACTGCATACAAAATGAGAAATACACATTAAGGTGCTGAAGAATTTTTGTGACGGTTTTTTTTAATTGCAAATTGCTGCAGAAGTGTGGAAAACCCTATTTAAGATTGGAAAAATGAGAAATTGAGAGAATCAAAATTGGTAGATTCTTCTATCCCTAGTGGCAAGGGGGGGGCAGGAGGAACAACTGTGCCAGGGATATCCCTGGTGGCTAACACATTGCTGGTCTCCCATAAACAAGGTCAGGTAATTTACAGTGGAGTCCTAAACTGAAGATCCGCTGGTGAGGGCCAAAGTGACCAGGATGCTCCTGGTTGTTCCTTCCTTCCTCTGTGGGGTTGTAAACTGCTCTAAGCAGGCTCCTGTACCCTTGGAAGCTCCAGGACAGACAGCTGTGCAACAGCTGGTGATGTTCCTTCCTACCAGGGAGTCTGTTCTCAGGATGGGACTGTAAGGGGATCGGCAGGGAGACTGATTGATCCCCTCAGCCTTGGGGGCGGGGAATAACCTTGCATTTCTCTGCTCACTCAGATTCCCTAGACTGTAATGGGACAGATTTTTCAGGGTGCACAAGTGGGACAGGTGCTGCTGTTAGGGTGTATGAAGATGCCAGTTTGGAGTGGCAGGGAGGAAGGGATGAAGAGGGCCATTTAGATCTGCTGGGACACAGCCTGGCAGTGTTAGCCTATCAGGCAAAATGGAGGAGGTAGATTGGTCATGACGGTTGCCATGGGGATAAGTTGCACAAAATGAGCTGAGTGGCCTATGTAGGAGCCAGGCTATTAGTCCATGCAGAGCCCTCTCTGTTTGGCTCAGGTGTGCCTGAGTGTGGGACCCATCCCACTGTTCCTAGTATGGGGTTGTATATTGGATTTGAATCAGGAACCTCCAGCATATCAAACAAAAGTTGTTTCACCAGACCAGTACTCTTTTTGGAGGCCCTGTGGCCTTGGCGTTATGAGACTGGGGATTGAGGCTGGGAATGGGGGGGAAAGTGCTCTGTGATGTGTCTGATTGCTATCTGATATTGTGGCTGCCGAATTAGGATGCTGTTCTGTGATATTTGCAGTGTGGTTTTGAGTCCCAGGAGCTGCCTCTCTCTTGTACCTGGCATGACATATTTTCTCCAGGTTTGCAAGATATGAGTGGGAGCATATGCCCTCATCCTTCTAGTAGTGCTCAGACTCCCACTTTCTGCTCCCCAGACATGTGTCCAATACAGTCAATGATTGGAGGCTGCTGCTGTCACTGTGTATCTGTGACTCCTTTTGTTGCATGCCCTGACCCCTCCACTTGGCTGCTTGGTTGGGTCTTGTACCTGTGTTCCAGGAGAGCTGTGCGTGCTCCATGCAGGTATTCTGTCTAGGTAGCTATGTAGATACTGTCCAGGTGTGACTGGCCCAAGGTCACCCAGTGAGCTTCATGGCTGTGTGGGGATTCGAACCCTGGTCTCCCAGGTCATAGTCCAAAACCTTTACCACTACACCACACTGGCTCCCAGTGAGGCACATAAAAGGACTCAAAACCCTGCTTGTAGGATGTCTGGGGACTGGTAGTGATGTCATTGCTGCCTGTACCCAGGGCTGGGGCCAGGCATGGTGGGGCCCTTGGGCACCAGCCTGCCCGGGCCCTGGCACCCGCATGCACGCCCCAACTACCTACCTTTCCCTTGAAGTGAATGCTGCCAGCACTGTGCGTGCATGCCTGCCATCAACCTGCCATCAGTTTGGCTTAGAAACAGAAGTCTCAAAAATGGGGTCCAATCCCAACAGTCTGCTGGGACTGGAACAGAATAAACTGTGTCTGAGAGAGACTCTAAGCATGGAATATTGTGTGCTGGCAAAGACAGAGAGTGATCCATTTTAAATTCACTTGTTCAAACTTTTTCTTGGACATTTGTTTTTCTTAATAATGTTATTTATTTTTATACTTGTGTTTATTTTTCTTTGTAAGCCACCTTGAGGGCCTTTGGCCAAAAGGCGGGGTATAAATAAATTTAATAATAATAACAATAATAATAAACCAAGATGGCGACCGAGGCTTCTCTAAGGGACTGATGCCTCTGCCGCCATCTTGGTTGATGGTACGCCTGCGTGCTTCGTGCACATACCTGTCATCAACTAAGAGGGCATCAGGGGCATCAGCCCCTTAGGGAAACCTCAGCCACCATCTTGGTTGATGGCAGGCTTGCACCTACAGTGCAGCCAGCATTTACTTCAAGGGAGAGGTAGGTGGGGCATGCAGTCAGGCATCACAGGCCTGCTCGGTAGTAGAGGGGTGCCTGGGAGCTCCCTCACTGCGATCTCCAGCAGGGTCGGGAGCTGATGCTGCCACAGAAGCAGAAGGGAGCACTCCCCACCCTAAGGAGGGGCCCTTCAGGGGCCCTCAGCCAGGACCCATCCTGGCCACCCTCTGGCACCAGCCCTGCTTGTACCACTGGAGCTGATAGGCTGGAGGCTCTGTGGTATCATTTTGCATGTTCTGTGTGTGCTTATGCAAGGGGTGTGCTGGGGGCATTTCTCATCAAGGTGAATTCATTAGCTGCTGCTGAGCATGGGCTGCATGTTGGTATTATCAACACAGTCTCTGATTGGTGGGCACAAGCATTGTATCCAAGGATGCTGTGGGGTTGTTTGTCATTTTTATGCTATTTTTGTGCATTTTCTACATGTTTGTTTTCCCCTCATTGGCTGAGCATACATTGGATATGGTGGCTGTTCCACCAACATTGCAGCAGCGTGTCTCCAGTCCCGGCTTAATGTGAGTATAGGATTGTTGTTTTAGAACCCCCAAATCGATGGGGAGAATTTTTTAAGGACCTGTAGCAGGAATTTTAGTCTAAAAGCTACCCATTCTCATCTCCAATGATGGACACTGTTGGATTTGTGAAGTCCTCCAATTTTTGTCTCAGGGAATAATCCCGCTAACTGTATAACCATTTATCTAACTTGCTCCTAATTACTTCCAGTGAAAGAATGTCTGCTGGATAGGTCTTTAATAATTGTTTACATATTTTTTTGCCTCCACTCTTAAAAATGTTTGCATGGGCCTGATTCACACCTCATGTTAAACCATAGTTAATGTTCAACAGTGAGCACAGCCATTGTGCATTACCAACAGATATTATATTCTCTTTGTACAGTATGAATGGGTTGTTTAAGAATGAATTTTAGATCAGCCCAGCATATTGTTATACAAGTTTATCAGACCCAGTGGCTGAGTTCTAAACTCTTAAGCTTGGAAGCAAATCCTTTTGATGTTGATGGATCATATTTTGTAGCATGTAACCTATAGAATGGTATGTCACTGAAGAATCTTATACATGTCTAAAAGTAAGGCCTACTGAATTCAAAGAGCTTTATGGTGTATAAAGTCTTTCTGCTATAGTTAACAATTTCTACGTGTAGATTTTTATATGGTTTTATCATGTATTTATATATATTGTAAACAGCTTTGATATATTTTTAGGAATTGCAGTATATAAATATAAAATAAGTCCATTTGTACGTGGATAAATGTCTGTTTCTGGTGGTTATAAATACGTGAATGTATACATAAAACCTGAAAGAAAGAAAACCCAGATTAATTCTTATAGGTTATGTTGAGTTTGCAAAACTGAAATTTGCAAGCTTTCCAGTGTGTGTTTTTTTAAATTAAAAAATATATGAGGCAAAAATGCACATGCAAACTGACAAAGCAATGGCATCTTTTAAAGTACAACTGAGTGATATTTTCTGTTATGATAACACTGCTAAAATAGTATAAATGAAGAATTATTTCTTTTATCGGGGCTCCACTAATTGTTTGTTGTAATTGGGGGGAAATTACTGCTGCTTTGAATGTACTGATACAAAACTATATGAGTTGTAGAGCTGTCCAAATACAGACTGTAATCTAGAGGGCAATAAGATGAACTCCAAAACATAGTGGGCCTTCTGATCTTTCAAAGTTGGCCCATGTGGTGGGGCCAGAAAGTTTTCCTACCCTGCACCAAGCACTCGCAGCTGTAGTTTGGACTAGCTGCAGCTTTCAAACCAGGCAGAAAGGTAGCCCCACATACAGCACACTACAGTAAAGTAGTCTAATTGTTAGGTTACCAATGTATGGACCACCATAGCAAGGCTACCCTTGTCCAGAGATGGCTGTAGTTGGCTTACCAACCAAAGCTGGCAATGCGCACTCTGAGCCACTGAAGTCACCTTGATCTTTAGTGACAGTGATGGAGCTAAGAACACCCCCAAACTATGCATCTGCTCCCTGACAGGGAATGCAGCCATATCCAGGGCAAATAAGCAACCCAATTCCTGGACCTGGGAACTGCCCATCCATAGGGTCTCTATCTTACCAGGATTCAGTCGCAGTTTATTAGCCTTCATCCAGCTCATGATTCCATCCAGGCACTGATCATGGAGGAGATGAGGAAGAACAATGGCTTGGAAAAGAGAGACTTGTTCTGTTCTTTAATGAAGTAAATACAAGCATTTGCATGGAAAGAAACAGGGAGCACACACTGCTCACCTTCTGCACATGTATTGGCAACAGATCACATGATAAAGTGCTCGTCTGGATCCATCCTTAGTCTTGGGCAGCTAGCATTAAACATATATGAGTGAGGAATGGAAGAATAAGCTAGAGAGTGTGTACCTAGAATATTTTCAAATGGGACACTCATGTATAGGTATGCATCTTCATCCTTGCATGATACTCAGTACTGCAAATTTTGGATGAATGGGATCTGCATGAGACTGTGCTCAAGTCATAGAAAAACAAGTTAATTCTGAGCTGTCTGCTTGTTAGTCAGCAATGATGTGAACATCAGTTGCAAGATTTTGAGATGTAGGTGGCACTGTTAACTATGGAATCTGTAAAGTCAAATTCTCTCAAACAGTAAAAGTAACCAGCGGATACTTACAAATACTCTGTTTAGCAGACCTAAAAGTGACAATACCCAGTGGAAAAATATACATAGGCTATATGGTACTGTAAAATTACATTAACAGTCTGTTCTGAATAATCTGTCAGTTAACCTGTTCTAAGGGAAAGTGAGGAAAATGTCCTGAAATTATGTTTATGGTGAATTCATACATTTGCTTTTTAAAGAAATATAAAAGGCTTAATTTAGCCTTGGTAACTATTTTCAATACTGGGGCTCAGTACTAGATCCCATGAAGTAATGATAAATAAAACAGTCCCTAAGGAAGCGCAGAGTACATTTCCTTCACCAATGGTAAATGACAGAGAATCCCCACACACCAGAGATTTGGGGAAAGGGGTTCTAGATCAAAGTGATTCCTCATTACAAAAGGGTAGTGTTTCCATACAGATCTCAGCCCTAACATCTATTTGAGAGGTACAGCTGATTTTCTAGACACCAGCCTCTGGATGAAACCTTCAACTTCTCCTCCCTGTGAGAATGTGGTGATATATAGTCATATAGACATAACTATTATGGTCAGAAGTTAAAATACAGTCCTTTTTTGCAACTATATCTTTGCATATACAAAACAGATTTACAAATAGCTTTCAAAGCAATCCTTTTTCACAATACACATGAATTTCCCTGTGGAATTACTAGACATTTTTATAATATAGTTTTAAAAATATTGTTCTGATTCTGCACCAACAAGTTCATGAAAGTTTAAAAGCATTATATAACATGGAAATAATCATAAGTGAAAAGGTAAGTTAATGTGGGTTATCTGCTTTGAAGGTTTTCTGCCCCACTCAGAATCTTTTTCTGAGGATTTTTTATTTATTGTGCAATTATAATGTTGCTGTCATTGATTGAGTTGCTAAGTATTACTCTGGGATAGGGATCTTCAGATGACAGTGCCAAGGGTCTTTATCTAATCAACTCTAAGTAACAGGATGTGTTTTCCTTGTAGTTTTATCTATTCATCTTGTGCTCCCTATCATTTTCCCCCTAGGATGGAGTTGGTGTAGATGAGAAGCTGTCTTTGAGAAGGGTAGCTGTTGTTGAAGATTTCTTTGACATAATCTACTCCATGCATGTGGAAACAGGGCCCAATGGAGAACAAATCAGAAAACATGCAGGACAAAAAAGAACTTATAAAGCAGTAAGTACACAACCTTACAGGATAAAAACAGTGGTACACTCCTAATATATTATAAAGATTTCCTAGCCAGAATTGTGACTTGTCTTGTGCTCTCACTAAGCTATGTATTCTTAATAACTTGTATGTGCTTCTGTGAAATCATTTTACAAAAGCTATATATGTTTTTTAATGTCTCTGGCTACTTACCAATTTTAAAGGGAAGAGTATATGTGCTGCATTATGTTTATGTCCAAATAGTGTTTGGGTTATTGTATTAGTTTCTGTGCCAGAAATTATATTAGGACCAATGACTAGGGTTGCCATATTGCCCGGTTAGCCGGGTTTTACCCGGATTCTATGCATGCCACCTGGTGCCCGGCTAGCTCCTTAGGTGGCCCGGATTCTCAGCTTTAATTAAAAAAAAAAAAAAGTTTCTAGGTGGTCCGGTTCTCAAGATATGCATAAAAACGTCAGCCGCCCCCCCGACTGTTAAATCTTTCTTTAAACAGTACTGTATACAGTACTACAGCACTTCGTAGCTTTAACCCCGCCCGTTCAGGATTGCAGCCAATCAGGGATTGTGTTTCAGTTTCATTGACCTGAGGCAGTAAAATCTCATAAATTGGGTAAGTATATACATTTCAGTTTTTTTTCCTCTTGTGTGCAGGAGTCAGATCTTGGGCAGTGTTTTGAAAACCTTCCCAATGCTTGCTTTTTGTAAAAGCAATGCTAATCCCATATGCCCAGAGTAAATCCCATTGAATTCAATAGGACTTACTTTTGAGTAGACATGGTTATGAATGTGCTGAAAATCAATGGGACTTTGGAGTGAATGTAAAAAAGAATGGTGTTTATGTTCTAACTCTTTCTGCCCCCTTCTCCAGTCCTATTTTAAAGCAAGTAGGCAGGGCTTACTTAGGTATTACAGTTTTTATTCTGTAGGAAAGTAATACTGATTTTTTTAAAACTAATACTGATTTTTCTGCAATGACCAACTGGTTTGACAATAAACTATTATATGGGCTGTATGTATTTATACATCTGCAGTGTGTGTGTGTGTGTGTGTGTGTGTATGTGTGTGTGTGTAGTCTTTCCAACAACCCTGTGAGGTAGGGTTGGAACCCAAGGCAGCTCACAACAAGAAATAAAGCAATTTAAAATCCAATAACCATAAAAACAAGTATAAACAGTTGCAAAACAGCGTAAAGTGGCATGATTCGGAATTTTGGGTTGTGTGAATGAAGTTGCTTATCACTTGAGGTTGCATTTCTGTCCCTGTTTGAGTAAGCCCCACTGAATATGCTGGGACTTGCTTCTGAATAAATAAACCTAGGATTGCACTATAAACATCTTTACAGTTTGTGTAAATAATAAATATATTTGATAGTCATGCTTATATAAATATTTCTTCATTTATCCTATTTTTGGTTTTTGGTTAGGAATCCTGACTGGTTGTGAGATGCTTAGTTTTCTGCCTTACTCATAGGAATCTTGTTGTGGTTGGTATGGTATTACATTTAGGAAAGTGTTACTGCCTTCTGTGTTTTTTTTTCCTATTTGCATTTCACTTATCTTTAACCTCACGCAGTTACAGCCATAGAAGCAACAGCAGCATATGCAAGATAATTAACTCCCATTAGTGATAAGAACAAGAATTTATAATTATTATTTCAATTAAAACAAGAGGCTTATCAATACTTTGAAGAGGACCAGATATTTATTTTGTTTCTGAGCCCAGGACTGGGTCTTTCGTGATGCCCGGTGTGTGTGTGTGTGTGTGGGGAGCAGGACAGTAGTCGATAAGACAGACATCCTGGCATTGGTAATCTAATTAGCAAGGCATGTGTGGGGTTGTTGCACACTTCCAGGCCCAGTTTCATTTTGAGTATGGAGGTGGAAACTGTGTAGATGTGGTTGATCAAAGGGAGAAGAAATTTTGAGTTAAGCAAAGCTCTGCTTTTATAAAACCTAAGAAACATACAGATACTTTGAATGTCTGAGTGCCTGCACCAGTGGAATACTGGAGGAACTTGTAAAACTTGCTGCAACAGTATTTAGAACTGAGCATGTGGTGTGAAAGACTCCTTTTCCTAACATTTTGGCTTCTTGTTTTTCTCCACCCACCACATCTTTGAAATATATTGTATATGGTTAACCGTACTGCTGCCCTGACTTACTTTATGTTTGTTGCTATTTTGTGTTTTTATTATGTTTTTATATTGATTGTGTATTTTTATTGTTTTTATTATATTTGTAAGCTGTGCTGAGCTCTGTTTTTAACAGCAAAAGGGCAGGATATAAATTCTCTTAATCAATCAATAAATACTCCCTAGTGTTGGAAACTAGAGTCTAGGCATTTAAGGCTGAAAATGTTGCTTTTAAAAAAAAGATTTCTCACATCTTTCCCCAGCTTTTGGTGGTAATTCCTAGGCACAAAAACAAAACAACTGGACAATCCAAATATTAATATGCAAATATTTGCATAATATGCAAATACTTTACATAATATGGAAATTAACCTGCCCGGATTTGTGGAACTGGAATATGGCAACCCTACCAATGACTTAGAAGCAGGAAATCAGATTAGAAATAACTGGCCTAGTATACTGCAATATTGTTTCATATATGTTCTAATGTTTTTTTCAAGGAGGCATTTTACATCACGTCTTCATAAGTGACTGAACAATAATTATATATGATTCTCATACATACCTATGTATTTACTATCTCATAGAATCATAGAATAGTAGAGTTGGGGCCTATAAGGCCATCAAGTCCAACCCCTTGCGCAATGCAGGAATCCAAATCAAAGCATTCCCGACAGATGGCTGATTCCCATGTTTTTAGACTTTATTTTTATGATTTTTGAAATAAAACAGCTTTATGCTAACCAAGAATATATATATAACACCCCCACTGCACTGATAAAATTGCCCCTCAAATAAACTCCCTCAATTTAAAATAAAGGACATATACAGAGGAACACAATAGCATATAATGATGATGGGGTTACATTTTGGAAAATGGAATATCGGTGGACAGCAAAAGAGGTTTAAAGATGTTCTTAAAGTTAATCTACAAAAAATATTATTATTGTTATTATTATAATAATAATAAATTTATTTATATCCCACTTTTCGGCCAAAGGCCCTCAAGGTGGCTTACAAAGAACAATAAACACAAGTATAAAAATACATCAATAAAAGCAATACAATTTACAAAAATTAAATAACAAATAACATTATTAAGAAAAAAAATATTCAGGAAAGAAACTCAGAATAAAAATGTAACATGAGCATCGAGACCTGGGAAGCCTTGGCCCATGAGCGTCCCAATTGGAGGTCAGCCATTATCAAAGGTGCTATGGACTTTGAAGAAGCACGAATACAGGGCGAAAGGGACAAACGAGCCAAGCGGAAGGCACATCAAGCAAATCCTCATCGCAACTGTCTTCCATCTGGAAACTTATGTCCTCACTGTGGGAGGCTGTGTGGATCTAGAATTGGCCTCCATAGTCACTTACGGAGCCACCGTTAAAGACCTTATCTTGGAAGAGAATCTTACTCGGCCACGAGTGATCACCAATGAAAATGTCCTGCCTAGAGTGAGAGCATGAAATGGAGGCGAGGCTGGAATTAATTCGTTTTATTAGAGTATCATGAAAGGCAATGCGTTTCATAGACTTAGCTGTGCTAACTCACTACATTCCCTAACTAAGCTGCCTAGGCTTATACTGCAGCGTGTGAAGAAAGTTGACTCAGCAACCGGGTCAGGGGGGCACTGCCTTAAGTAGGGAAGGTCTTCGCTCGCAATCTCCAGCAAAGTCCCACCTTCTCTTGACATCTCATGTGGGGCGAAGGGGGGCAAGCCTCCGCCGGCTCGTCTGACAGTACAGGCTTGATAGATGCCCCAGGAGGTGGGAAAGCATTTGAAGTGCCAGGCTGGGAATCCTGGGGGGTGGAGCTGGCGTGCCCGCCCGGTCATCCCTCAACGGCTCTGTTGAGGTGTCTGTAGGGGGAGCGAAGTCTGGTTTGGCGGGAGAACTTTCTGTGGGAAATGGCAGGCTGTCAGCCAGGGCCGGTTCTAAAGGGCGGCCAGGTTGGGCACTGGCCTGAGGGCCCCGGAGCTACAGGAACCCCTGTGGGGCCCCCGAGGGGACCTCCGCTCCCCCTCCATGATCTGCGCCCCCCACACACCCCACTTACCTGTCAGCCAGCTTTTTAGCATTGCCCTTAATGAAGGTGGCGGCCGCAGCTTCCCTAAGGTACTGAAGCTGCTGCTGCCATCTTAGCTGATGGCAGAGATGTGCGTGCGTAGCACACACGTGTGCCATCAATAAAGATGGTGGCAGAGGCTTCATTCCCCTTAGGGAAACCGTGGCCGCCATCTTCATTGAGGGCAATGGTAAAGACTAGACAGGTAGGGGGGCTTATGCGTGCACACCCACCCACCCAGGGGCCAGGGCAAGCTGATGCCCAAGGGCCCCTGCATGCCTGGAGCCGACCCTGCTGTCAGCTACTCCCCCTCCCTCATTGTCCACAAAAGTCTCATCTACCTCTGATTCCTCCCCCTGCCCTATCTGTGGAGGCTGGGACTTGGCCGGCTCCCCACCCTGATTCCCCTGGGAGAGCTGGGGCTCAACAGAAAATGACATTTTCAATGCCTGGTTCCTTTTTTTCTAACTAGCAAATGACATGTTAATAAGATGGGCTGTGATTGTTACCAGACTTCCTTCCTTATCGTCCAACTTTAAAGGTTCAGCTTTCCTCCCCCCATGCACAGTCTCCACCTTGAACTCTGTTCTCTCTACCTGTCTCACCCCCACATTTTGATGCCACTGAATGAGGTACTTTTACATCAAATGGGGCTTTGTAGGCAAGTGTGAATAATAGCCTGTCCTTTGGATGCCATTGGCTTTACATAGCTGCCCAGAGTGTGGGCAGCCTGAGGTCAGGCAATTTGAGTGCTTAGGCAAAACACTAGTCCCCAAACACCCACATCATCTGCTGTCAAACAAACAAACAAAGGTGAAACAGCAAATGGCAGCCAGAACATTAAGGTGCCTTTAGTTTCACTTCTGGAGTGGGGCTGGAGAGGAGCTGGCTGTTAAGGTGCAACCAGCTGGTAAGAAGGACTATGGATTCAGAAGAACAGAGGGAGATAAAGCCATGAAGCAAGCTGGAGGACCCTCTTGAATCTCATCCACTTGACACAGAGGTTCCCAGGGATTCTTTCTTGGAGTGGGGGCAGCCACATTTCTAGGTGAGGCATGGGGGGAGAGGAGATGCATAGTGCTAGCTAATTCCCCCATCCACCACTGGTGGAGAGGATGTGAGGGCCAGGCCAGGGGAAGAGAAACACAGTGATCTCGTTCCTCACTCCTCCATTCAGAGAGTGTGTTAGCTTACATGAATGAAGTTTAATCTGTTGAATTGTCTCACACTTTTTTGAGAGATCCCCAGGAATACCAGACTCAAAAGCTTGACTTTGCCTATACCTGCAGTCAGTGCCGGTGCCAGGCTATTTTGCGCCCTAGGCAAGGCTAACTACTTGCACCCCCCCAAAAAATTGCTAACTTCAAATTTAAAAACAGATGTCTTGTAGAAAAAATGAAAAGCACAAAACTAGAAACTACTCAATTTATTTTAGTTGCATTTTTTCCAAGGGTTAAAAAAAACTAATCTGTATAAAACTGTGCCCCTCAAAGGTCAGTACTGCACCCCTCTGAGGTCTGCGCCCTAGGCGGCTGCCTAGTTGGCCTAATGATAGCACCGGCCCTGCCTGCAGTTCTCTTTCACTTGTGGTCTGTCCTGATTTTTCATGAACCGAACTACTTTGGTAAAGAGAGTGAGCTCCTGAGCTTTGCTTTGATGCTGCGTTAGGTAACTCAGTTTTAGACTTCACCCAAAAAACAAACTTGTCTATATTGCATGTTTAGGGAAGGGAGAGAGAAAATATCATAGGGTGTGTTTGTTCACTCCTCCTTGAGGGTCCCTCCTTTTAGTCTTGCTCCTGGCCTTTAGATTTTCCTTCCAGTTGGACAATCAAGGGAAAGCTTTTTAACTTGTTGCTATATATAGGGCTGACTAAGCAATTGGAAACTAATTGTGGAAACCTATTGGGGTTTTTTTTACGGTTGTTGGGTTGATTTTACTGTCTGGAAATCCTGAAAAGGCTTCATGCTGAGTTGCACATATTAAGAAAATCAGAAATTAGACCTGAGGTACAGCCTAGGTGACCAGCCAGTCATCTAGATAAGCATAGTGTACACAGCAATATTTGTATTCCTCTAGGGCTGTTTTCATCCTTTGCCATCAAGAAAAAGAAGAAAAAATAGCCACTATGATTGTGAGTATAGTGAATGTTTTAAAAGAGTAAAGGGTAACTTAGGGTAGTCATTTTTTCAGATCAGTTCTCTCTTTATTTCATTCTTTAGCAATAAGTACCCAATCCTGTTTACCCATTATAAAAACTGCAGAATAAAAAACCCTCTTACTTCTTAATGCACAGAAACATGCTTCTTTATTGCTAGTTGGGTAGAGAACACAACTGAAACTGAAAAGCAGAGTAAAGGAAAGTCCAAGAGGACACCAAATCTAACTCACCCTGCTCTCACCCTGCCTTATGAATTTTTCAGGGAGTCCTATTCTTCAATTGTTCCTGTTCTTAAAATAAGCCATCATAAGCCACAAGACTGTTAACTGGAGGATCCAATCAATGTTAGTGCTTACCTGGAAATACCTGGCCAATGCACCAATGTTAATTGGTTTAAATTTGCTCATTAGTGACCTAGTGAGACAGGGAGTACAGCATAAGCAGTGATAAAAAAACACATTCACGATTAGGGTTGCCAGGTTCATGGCCTGAGACTGATCTTGTATCTGTAGGAGAAGAGAAAGTCAGCCAAGTGCAGGTGTTCTTGCAACACTGTAATGAGAAAAACCACAAGGTGGAATTCTCCCTTCCCCCTGCACAACTGGCAACCAAGAGGTCTTCTGTATCTTTAAAAGTTGTGCAGGGGGAAGGAAGAATTCCACCTTGTGGTTTTTCCCATTACAGTTTTTCAAGAACACCTGCACTTGGCTGACTTTCTCTTCTCCTAAAGATACAAGATCAGTCTCAGGCCCTGAACCTGGCAACCCTATTCAAAATTGTAACTGAAATGAATCAGTCAGTTTCCTGGAGTGCAATGCTTCTTTTAAGGCATATTATTATCTTCATATGGAATATAATGATGTTATGAATTTAGAAGAAAATAAAGCAAATTAAAGTGATATAATATAGCATTATACGCAGATAGATTTTGGGCTCTAGTGTCTAAAGGGACTAGGGGGAATTACTTCCCCCTTGATAATCAAATTACCTCCTCTCAATGGTGCTCCTATTTTAATGTCCTCTACAACCGCCACCTTTGCTTGCCACAGGTTTATCCCTCTCTTGTTGGTGAATCTTTCACCCTCTCCCATTGTCCAGAGTGGGAACCCGTTACTCCCCAAGAAATTTCCACTCTGATTTCGTCCTTACCCGTAAAGAAAGCTCCAGGTGAGGACATGCTTCCTGCAGAGTTATTTAGAGCAAATCCTCACTGGTGGGCACCAGTTCTCATCAAAATGTTCACCTTCATAAACCATCGAGGTGAAGTTCCTCCTGGGTGGGGAGTCAGCATAATTGTACCAATCCACAAAAAGGGATCCAAGGCTGACCCAAAAAACTTTCGACCAATCAGCCTACTGGATATAGTGGCCAAACTGTATGCCAAGTATCTCCTATGCAGGCTTGAAGATTGGGCTGCCGAAAATGCAATTATTGCGGAGGAACAGGCGGGTTTTACAAAAGGGAAGTCAGCAATAGATCATTGCTTTATCCTATCCCATTTCATTCAAAAATACGCTGGAAGGGGAAACAAGGAATTATTTGTCACCTTTGTGGACTTCACGTCCGCATTTGACCTTATCGATAGAGATCGATTATGGTTCAAACTCTCCTTGACTAACATAGATAGAAGACTTCTTTGCTTACTACGTATACTACATACGAACACCTCACTTAGGGTTAGAGTTGGCGCTAGTGGCTGTCTATCGGAGTGAGTTCCAACGACTAAAGGGGTAAGGCAGGGCTGCCTTTTGGCACCCTTTCTTTTTAATTTCTATGTTAATGATATCATGCAAGACTTGAGTGGCCCACAGTTCTTTCCTGTTTCCATCTTGGGCACTAAACTCTCAGTTTTACTTTATGCCGATGATTTGGCCTTGGTCACCGTCACCTTGGTTGGAATGAGGAGGCTACTAAGAGCTTTGGGAGAATTTTGCAACAAAGAACATCTCTTAATTAACTATTCAAAAACCAATGTAGTGGTATTTGGAAAGAGAAGGAAATTCCATAGCTGGAAATTGAACAACCAGGTTATTGCCCAATGCCACCATGCTAGATACTTAGGTGTTTACGGCCAACCAATCTTGGAAATCTCACCTGCAGGCAGTGAAATTAAAAGCATCCCCCTCGGTTCACTCTCTTCTTCGTTTTTTTAGGTTTAATGGGGGCAGTTTAGTTTCCCCTATAATTGAGGTTTTCCGGGGAAAAGTGATCCCTCAGCTCCTCTATGGAGCCCAAATTTGGGAGCATGACAACTTTGCCGTTCTTGAGACAATACAGAATTCCTTTTTGCGCTCCATCCTTGCCCTCCCAAGAGGCGCGCCTGCCCCGCTTTTAAGGATGGAAACTAGGCTCCAGTCAATAGAATCCCTTGTGCATGCGGCCCTTGCCAGTTACTGGCTAAAACTCTCATCCTTGAATGATGCCCGCCTTATTAAGAAATGCTTTCTGGAGCAGCTACAGAGCCCCTCTTCTAACACTTGGGCTATGCACGCTAAATTAATGCTGTCCTCATATGGGATAAACACAGAAATTTTGCCCTCCTGTGTCACCCCCCCAAGTAAGATTTCTTTATAAGGACAGAATTCTGTTCTACTCAAGAAGGAAGGACGTGTTTGCTTCCACTCAGTCAGCCTTTCCCCGGTGGTATCCCTTAGTTAAAACATCTTTTGGGTTTGAACAATATTTCATCTATCTGACCTCCACTGCTTTAAGAAAGGCCTTTATGGCCTTACGCTTTCAAACTATGCCCTCCGCTTTTTTGGAGGGGAGATACGCAAAACGCCCTATTCATCAAAGACTCTGTATTTGTGAATTTCCTGAAGTGGAGGACATCGCACACTATTTACTACGATGTGCACTGTATACCGAGCCTAGAAGGAAATTCCTTGCCGCCATTTTATACTCCTGGAGATACAGACCACCTTTGGAGCAAACGTGTGCTCTTCTTGCTCCCTCCGATCCATGGGTAACACTTCAAGTGGCAAAATTTGCCTTAGCGGCAGGGCAATTGAGAGCTGGTCATTTAGCAACTGTGGGTATGCGTCCAGAGCTCGCCCCTGACTAGTCTATTTTAACTATAAACCCCTTGGCTTGTTTTTCTTTTAATGTATTTTAGGTATTGTGTGTGATCTCTTGTAATAGGAGTCTTTTATAGTTTATATGGTTTTATTTGCCTTTTCCTATTTGATTGGTTGTACTATATTGTGACGGCCACTGGCTACAAACAATAAATTTACCTACCTACCATAATATAGCATTATAATACCTTTAGCAAATTTAGTTTAAAAATGGCATAAGAATAGCATTAAAATTACATTGACAAAGAACTCAGAGTTTATTTCCCATCATAATTGCTGCAGCACTAGGGGACTGAAAAATACTTGCCCTGGGAATGAATACTTGAGCATCTGAGTGCTTGCATGCTTGCTTGCCTCGGTAGCTGTCTCTTGAGACAGCTGAGGTCCCTGGTAAGTACTATAAGGACTGGGACCCTCTGCCTGACCCTGAATCCAGAGAGAGGCTGCAATCAATCTTGCAGCCTCTTGCAGCAACTCGTGGCTGGGTCAGGGTGCATAAAAGCCTGGCAGCCCTTGGGTGCCTGGTTTGCTGCTGTGGGGTTGCCGCTTGGGTAGTCCCAAAGGAGAGGGTGCTACCCCCTTCTATTTTTTAAAAAAAACAATCTAGAGGTGATTGTTAGTGGGGAGGGTGTAAGGTGCTTGTGTAGTTCCTGTGCAGGGTGAGAGCCTGTGCAGGGTGAGAGCCTGTGCAGGGTGAGAGCCTGTGCAGGGTGAGAGCCTGTGCAGGGTGAGAGCCTGTGCAGGGTGAGAGCCTGTGCAGGGTGAGAGCCTGTGCAGGGAACTGAATGATAGGAGGAAATTACCAGATGCCTTCAGAGTGAGTCTGCAACTGGCAAAAGGCTTGCCCTCCTTGGTTGTGAGATGGGGGGAGTAGATGTGCCTTGTTTGAAAGATATTGAATGAGTCTGGCTGTTCCCAATTCTCTCAGAGACGTACTGGGATAACTGTTTCTGGTAGGTTTTGTTGGTGGGCTCTTGTTGGGTCCATATCATGTGTTTGGGAAGAGTCTTGGTAAGGAGGAACATGGGTGATGCCACCACAATTCCAGTGATAATGGGTACAGGGAGGTATAGTCATGGGGAGGTGATGAGCTACCACGAAGTCAAGGGATGGCTATCTATACCTTGTTCCTCACTCCTCCCATGGACAGGTTCCATGATTTGATCATGGATGAGGGTGCCGATTTGGTGTGTATTGCCGAGACCTAGGTGGGTGAGCTAGGAGGAGTTGATCTGACCCAGCTTTAGCCACCTAGATATTTGGTGCAACACCAGCAAAGGCTGCAGGAATGGGGGGGAGGGGTTGCTGTGGTCTACAGAATTTCCATCTCTGTCACCTGGAAACCACTCTGTTACGCTGGCTGTAAGGCTTGCACTTGGTGTCGGGCCAGGAGACAGTAAACTAGGGTTGCTGCTGGTGTACTGGCCACCCTGCTGCCCAGCAGCTTCTCTGATCTTACTGGCCAAAGCCTTCTCAGCTGTGGTAGTGGAGGAGCCCAAAACAAAAGTCCTGGGTGATGAGGCTGCCTCTAATGTTCCAGCTTGGTACTTCATGGGCTCCATGATGACCATGGGGCTGTCTCAAGTTATCACCAGACTGACACATAGGGCAGGGAACACCCTTGACTTGGTTTTTACTCCAGATGGAGGAAGGGGTGTTCTGGGGGGTGATATCACCCTGTTATCATGGTCAGACCACTTCCTGGTGAAGTTTAGACTTACGCTCCAATCCTTCCCTGCAGGGGTGTTGGACAGATTAAGATGGTCTGCCCCTGGCAACTAAATGGGATCCACTTGGTTCCTGAATGTCCTGGGGGAATTCCCAGTAGATAGAGCAGGTGACCCTGTTGACGCCTTTATCATGCTGTGGAACAATGAGATGCATCAGGCTCTTAATATGGTTGCCCCTGAGTGCCCTCTCTGACATTGTGGAGCCCGATTTGCATCTTGGTACCCCAGTTAACTAAGGGCAATGAAGCAAGTTGGATGATGTCTAGAGCGCAACTGGAAAAAGACATGCTGTGAGGCTGATCGAGTAAAACATTATAACCATGCCTACTGTGTGGTGGTGAGGGCGGTGAAGGCGGCCCACTTTTCTGCTTCAATTGCATCCTCAAGTAGCCATCCAGTGGAGCTTTTTTGTATTGTCAGGGTCTGTTAACATGAACTATAGGAAATGGAGTTCTAGACCCTTCGGAGGCCCACTATGAATTGTTTGCAAGGCACTTTGAGGGTAAAGTTGCTTGCCACCATAGCAGTCTTGATGCCCCATCCACATCTACTGTAGTCACCAGTAAGGTGTCCAGTGCAACATCTGCTGCAACTTCTTGGGATTGGTTTCAGCTGATGCAGCCTGATGACATGGACAAGGTGCTTGCAACAATGCTTGCCGAGGAGGTATGACTGAGTGGATCCAGGGTGTGGTCAATGCATCATTATGGGAGGAAGTGGTCCCAGCTGCCTTGAAAGGGGTGATGATTCGGCCACTTGTGAAAAAGCCCACCCTGGGTCCATTGGTTTGTGACAACTACTGCCTGGTCACAAATACCTTTTTAGAGAAGGTGATTGAGAGGGTTGTGGTGCAGCAACTGCAAGTACTCTTGGATGAAACAGATTATCTTGACCCATTCCAATCCAGGCTCAAGCCTGGTTATGCGACTGAATCAGCCTTGTTCGCCCTGATGGATGGCTTTTTTGGGAGAAGGACAGGGGGAGTATGACCCTGTTATTCTTACTTGATCTCTCAGTGGCTTTTGATACCATTGACCATGGTATCCTTCTGGGCTGACTTGGTGAGATGGGTATCGGAGGCACTATTTTACAGTGGTTCCAATCCTATCTCCAGGCATGTTTTCAAAGAATAGCGTTGGGAGATTGTCTTTCAGCCACCTGGCAGTTGTGCTGTGGAGTGCTGCACGGTACCATCTTGTCCCCAATGATGTTTAACATCTATATGAAGCTATTGGTCATCAGGAGATTTGGGGTGAGGTGTTACAGTATGCTGATGATACCCAGCTCTATTTCTCTGTAACAGCTGAATTGGGAGAGGTTGTGCAAGCCTTGGACTGGTGCCTGGACTCAGTGGTGGGCTGGATGACAGCCAATAAAATGAGTCTGAATCCTAGCAAGATGGAGGCACTGTGGGTTGGTGGTTCCCCAGTTCGGATAACTGGTCAGTTGCTTTGGATGGGATCGTACCCCCTCTGAAAGAGCAGGTTCATAGTCTGGGGGTGCTAGATCCATCTTTGTTGCTAGAGGCCCACACGACCTCAGTGGGTAGGAGTGCCTTTTACCAGCTTCACTGGAAAGACAGCTACGGCCTTTTCTGAACCAGGATAGCCTGACCTCTGTTGTCCATGCACTGGTAACCTCGAGGATGGATTACTGTTATATGCTCTATGTGAGGCTGCCCTTGAGGTTGGTCCATAAGCTGCAGCTGGTGCAAAATGCAACTGCTCACAATATCGCCAACCTGTCACCCTGCTGCTGAAAGAATTGCACTGGCTGCTCATTAGCTACCGGGCCAAGTTCAAGGTTCTAGTTTTGGTATACAAAGGCCCTATATACTTGGGACCAGCATACCTGAAAGATCGTCTTACCCCTTACATAACCAGCCGATCACTGTGCTCTGCAGGTGAGGGGCTCCTGCAGATACCATCTTATCAGGAGGTCCTTTCCACACAACATAGGAAGCGGACATTTAGTGTTATGGCACCTACCCTTTGGAATTTCCTCTGCTTGAACATTAGACAGGCATCATCTTTGTTATCTTTTCAGCACTTACTAAAGACCTTCCTCTTTCAATAAGCCTTGTAAATAGTGCTCTTATCCCAGTCTGTGTTGGAATTGCTTTTTAATATGTTTTCAAAGGTTTTTTAAAATATGTTTTTAAAGATGTTTTTAAGATGTGTTTAAAGATGTTTTAATATATTTTAAAGTCTGTTTTTAAGATGTTTTAGAGTGTTTTTAGTATTTTGGTTTGCTGCCCTGGGATCCTACTGGGAGGAAGGGTGGGATATAAAAGATGTTGTTGTTGATGATAATTGACCTTCTAACCTCCTCTAGGTTGTGAAAGGTTATGTTAGAGTGTCTAGGTATTAGAATTTTGCAATAAAGTTCATAAATACCTGTCTAGGACTTTGGGCCAAGTTTCTCTGGTATTCAGATTAATGAGAGCACATGAAGCAGAGTTGAATAGAAAGCAAGTAGAGCAATTCTTTCAACCCCTTTTATCATGATCAGGACCAGGACCAGGAATATTTCTCCTCTTTTACATTAATTTTATTACTTACACAGGCAAATCTATGTAGGACACAGACCTGGTGTGGGGAACTGGATACTTATATCTCCTCCCTCCCCCCATGGGCTATGTTTGACAGGTGGGTGAGGTCACCCACCTCTCAATCACCTGACATCACAATGACATCAGGTAACCCATTTTTGTCCCTGTGTTTGGAAACAAAGGCACATCCTGCAAAGTGACAATGATGAGTTGATCATCAGGTCTTGTGGAGTGTTATGCACAGGGCTTTGAAAGATCCAGTGATCGGCTACGCTTGTAAAGTCCTGTGTACAGTGCTTCACAAGACCTGATGATCAATGAGTACAGGGATGGTAATGCCGTACCATGATTTGTTTTCAGATTTGTTTTCAGCATGAATTCTGGTTCTCCTATATGTGTCAAATGGCAGAGCAGCCATTCCACATTATGCTGTACACACTTCTCCCCACATAAAAAAACGCTGGAAAAAAATTAAGTGTGAGGTTGTCTTTAGTCTGAGTTCCCCAGTATTTTTTTTAAAAAAATATTTCTATCCTGCCCTTCTACCCTATAATAGGGCACTCAGGGCAGCTTACAAAAATAAAATCAAACATGTACATAATAAAATTGTAAACAGTAAAATCACAAAAACATTAAAATGAATTAAAATACAATTAAAATACTATATATATACACATACACATACACACACACACACACACACATATATATAGGGAGTGGTACTAAAGGGACCTTCTGTTGTGATGTATACTTACAACTACTGAGTTGGATGCTACAGTCAGAGCAAGTCCAGGAAAGGTGTGCAGAGTAATGTCTGTTCCTTCTGTACTGGATCAGTTTTGATTATTGCGGACTGAGGAAGTGGACAAGTTGCTTGAAGAAGTGTGGCTCACCACCTGCCCCCTTGATGTTTGCCCATCTTGACTTCTTAGATCTAGTTGTGAGGGGTTGACTGGGTGGGTCCAGGGAGTGATTAATTCTTCATTGGAGGAGGGTAGAGTACCATCCACCTTGAAGAAGGCAATGGTGTGTCTCCTCCTTAACAAGTTCTCCTTGGACCTAAACGTGTTAAATAACTATTGCCCAGTGGAAAATACCCCTCTTTTGGGGCAAGGTGCTTGAGAAGGTAGTGACAATCCAACTTCAGGCATGCTTGGAGGAGACTGAATATCTGGATCTATTTTAGTCTAGCTTTAGGCCTAGCCAAGGCACTGTAACTGCCTCGGTCACTCTGGTCAATTACATTTGTCAAGTGGGAGATGGGGGAGTGCAACTCTGCTTGTTCTTCTTGACCTCTCAGAGGCTTTTGATACCACTGATCATGGTATCCTTCTGGGGCAGCTCAAGGAGGTGGGGGGTTGGGGCACTGTACTTCAGTAGTTCTGCTCCTACCTCGAGGGACATTCCAGAAAATAGTTATGTGAGGCTTCTGTTCAACACCATGGGAGCTTTCCTGTGGTGTCCTGCAAGGTTCCATCTTGTCTCCCATTGTATTTAACACCTATATGAAGCTGCTGGGAGTGGTCATAAAGAGTTTTGAAGTGTCACCAATATGCAGATGACATTCAGCTGTATCACTCTATGCCATCTGAATCAGAGGCAGCTGAGGTGCCGGACAGGTGTCTAGAGGCAATGGTGGGCTGCATATGGGCCAACAATCTGAAGCTGAATCCTGAAAAGACAGAAGTGTTATGTGTTCCATGTTCTTGAGTTCAGGAGATGGGAAGACAGCATGTTCTGGAGGGGATTGCACTCCCCTAGAAGGACCAAGTTTGTAGCTCGGGGGTACTCCTCAATCCAGCATTGTCACTGGGGACTCAGGTGGCATCAGTGGCTCGGAGTGCCTATTTCCAGCCACGGCTGGTTCACCAGCTATGGCCCCCTTTGACAGAGATGACTTGGCAACAGTACTCTATGGTCTGGTAACTTTCAGAATGGATTACTTCAATGTGCTTTATGTGAGGCTGCCCTTGAAGAGAATTCGGAAACTTCAACTGGTCCAAAACGCAACAGCAAGATTAAATGTCTCTGAGACCGTCTCTTTCCCTATAGACCCTCTCAAGTGTTAAGATCAGCAGAGGGGGGCTTCTTGTTAGTTCCACCACCCTCAGAAATTCAGGGGATGGTGGCCCAGGAGAGAACTTTCTGTGTGGCAGCCCCTAAGTTGTAGAATTGCTTCCCTAGAGGTGTGTCTTCACTTTACAGTTTTAGGTGAATGCTAAAGACACACCTGTCTACTCTGAACTTCAGCTCCTGAGATGTGTTTTCTGAACCCACCGTATTTTTGTGATTGAGATGTGTTTTAATTTTTTTAATATTGAATTTTAGATTTTGTAACCTGCCCTGGGACCTATTGATGAAGGGTGGCCAATAGATGATGATGATAATAAATACATTACTACTGCTGCTGCTGCGTAGAAAGTAAAATAGTAAAACCACTTGGGAGAGGAATCTGGATGTTTACATGAATTGTAGGAATACCGTCATTATAAAGATGTTGTACCTGTAGGGCAGTTTATAGTCAGCCAGATAACTCAAAATGGATGCTGCTCATGACAGCTAAGCCAAACTGATAGCTATTGTATGCCAGCTATCCTGACATCTAGCAATTTACCTGCTCTGTCTAAATGAGCAGAACGTCTCTGATTGTGTAGCCAAAGTATGAGTAACCTGCCTGTGGGGTTTTATTTTTGGGGTTGCTGCAAGGAGAAAATGAGGGATGTAGTGCATTTTTGCAACAATTTTGAGAGTACGCAGTGTATCCAAAAACCACAGTGCCTTCCCTATAAACACGTTAGCTTTGGCTGTTCTATGCATTATAGTTGCAACATGGAAGCTGTTCTAAATTGTTCCAGTTTTGTTAGCTGTTTATGTGGGGTAGCTCATCACATTTTGGGAACATTTTCTCCACATGAACACAAATGTTAGAAGATAATGCTTTGTTCTGGTATGTATGGAGAAATAGTTGCAAATACATGATGCGCTGCTTCACATGGCCAGGTTCACCACACAATAACAATCACCATGTGACTTTAATTTAAAGTGGCTTTCACATGGCAGAAGTATTTTAGAGATATGTCCTTATATTGGGATTAAGATTACTTAAGGCAGGAGTATCCAAACTCTTTGGACCAGGATAGCACATTTTGAATTTTGACAGAGTGCTGAGGGCACCAGTCACAAAGTGGCTGCCATGGGAGTATGGCATAACACAAAATGGCTGTTGGGGACCCCCTGGCATAACACAACATACAGCAGCTGTCATGAAGGGCATGGCATGATACCAAATTAGAGAGAGTACAGTAGTTGCTGCTTCTCTCTCCACCCCCACCAACAACCTCATATTTACCATGGGAAGTCAGCTATGTCCTGCTGGTCCTGATTGGGGAGATACAGCTGTTTTCCTCAATGCCAATCCTAAACCAAAGCCTAGGCTGCCATCCTGTACCCACTTATCTGGGAGTAAGCCCCATTAAACACAAAAAGAATTACTTCTGAAGTAGACATATATACGTGTACTGTTAGCAGGGGTGTAGTTATCCAGGGTCTCAGGGGATCTTAGACCCCTTACTTGTCAGGTCTCAGTAGGGCCCCTGTGTCTCCAGCATTCTATGAGCCAATCAGCAAGAAAGGGGAGTGTGCTAGCCACTGAGAAGAGTCTTCCAACTTGCTTCCTTGAAGTTTATTTATTTTATTTATTTTATTTGTTTCATTTATAAACCGCCCATAGCGAGTAGCGAATTTCCTGCTGATTGGAGCCAATCAGAGTGAAGGGAGTTCCTGTTAGTTCCTTTCAAAAAGCCAAGTTGTGGAGAGTTAGAATTCTGTAATTGCAGAAGAAGAAACAGTGGATCCTGATGATAGCATCCCATCTACATCATCAAGCAGTTGATAGCAGCAGGAGATAAATGTGTGTAGACACTGAATTCAGTAATTCAAGCAATATCTCTAACAGTGAGAAAGGACCATCAAAAAGTGACAGTGACAGAGAAGCAGAACCCAGTATTTAAGACTGGCCAGATTATTCTATAATCTCAGGCTGTACACACACTAGTCGCCAGAACAAAGCATTTCCATTAGCCACACCTCGAGGGGAAATGGGTAGATCTACCGATCAGTTGCAAAATCTCCTTGAAGCTGATTTTTTTTTAAAAAAAAATGCACTCAAGCTGCTCCCATCAGATTTACAGTAAAAAGGGTCAGGGTTTGACTAGCATCATTTGCTCCCATTTTCAAAAGAGAGAGATGAAGATGCCCTGGAACTGGCAGAATAGTGAATGTGTTTCTGCCCTTAGAAGGGGGCAGGCTGTGAGGGGGCATGGCTGTGACTATTATGAAGGGACCCTGTGCTTTTGAATTTGCCACTACACTACACTACACTAAGTTTATACAGTTAATTCTTAATGAGTGCCTGGATTTCAGCTTCTGCATAGCAGGAGACATGCCTAAGCCACTTTATAAAGTTTTCACATTTTGCATTTCTGATTTGGGGAGGGAATTACTTTAACATACATCCACAGCACTGTCTCAGAATTTGAAATGTGCCCACTGACCTAAAAAGGTTGGCAAACCCTGTTCTAGGGAGTACATTATCTCAGATAAACCCACCATCCTGGTTGCTAGGAGGAAAAAGGAAGGGCAAAATATGGAGATTCCAAGGACTACTAGAAAATATTTAGAAGCAGGAAAAGTGAATTAAAGGGGAGTGGAAAAACAGCATCTCTTTACGACCCCAATGGTTCTTATTGCCTGGAATCCAAACAACTCAATCATCAATCACAGCTGTGACTTCACTCTTGGCTAAAAACACGGATAGGCTGGAGCAGCCAGGCTGGCTCATTTCAAAGAAATCACTTACAATGGTACCTGCACATTTTGTTTCTTAACTTTTTTTTTCTAGGAGGGTGAGACCACTTCCATATGCAGAACCTGCCCTTTTACGAGTGCCACATAATGTTCATTTCACATTTGGGAGGAGTCAGTCTTTTAGTGTAGCAACGCCTGTGCCTTGGAACTCCCTACTTATTCACATTAGGCAGAAACTATTGCTACATTGTTTGCTGTAACCTTTTTTATTTCAGCAAGCCTTCCCAAACATATAACTTAGTCACCTATATTCATTTAAACAGTTTTCTGAATTTGTGTTTTAATGATAATTATGTTATGTACGTATGTTTTTAAATAGTTTTCTGGATTTTAGCTGTGTTTTATCTACAATGTTACTATGTATACCGATTAAAGAGCTCTTTGATTAAATCTTTCTAAATCAATAAATTCAAAACTTGGGTGTTTGCAAAAAAATAGTTCCTTTATTTAGATTCTCCCCATCCCCCTGAACTGGTATAACATCCTAGCTTGATGACCTGAGACCAAGTTCCATATTTCCCTTTATTTCCTTTTGTGAAACCTGCCATAAATCATAGGACATTTTTGTAAATTTTTGCTTTCCGTATTGGAGACATGAACTCTCCCAACTGTTTTGGACATGCATACTTTCACTTGCTTCTGCCCTTCTCTGAGCAGAAACATGATAATGGACCTTTAGGTCTTTTCTAAAAAGCCAAGACAAAAAGAAAAACAAAAGACAACAACATATGTGTTATTCCAAGTCATTTATTTTAGTACACAATTTCCTCAAATTAAGTATTAGTCAATAGTTAATATTATTAATGCATAGAGAAAAAAATGAAGGCCCTATCTGATAAAGATCGTAGCAGTAATTGGTAAATACAAAATATACAGTATGTAGGTAGTTTTTAAAAAAACAAGATATGAGTCTGGATCATCACCTTGAGTAACAAGTTAGAACCAACCTTCCACAAAGGCCCCTGGCTTTCTCTTACTGATGGCTGTCAATCCCTGGTGGGTTAAATTTTCATGAAAAAAGGTCCTATACTTTAGCTGGCCCATGATCTTCAGTAGGGAGCTCATTAGCTTGCCACTTGCTGGCAAAAACGGCCTTCTCTGCTGTTAATAAATACGTAACAAGATCCCTACTACCTGCAGTAAGAAAACATTCTCAAAATTATGCTATAAGATCACTATCAGATCTTCTGGGATAGAATGACCCACCATTTTATAAATTTTAGTCAAAACAAGTACTTTGTTGCAAATCTGCTCTAGATAAAAATACATACCTCTTTAGCCACAACCTTTTTAATATATGCCTGAACGCTTTTGAAGTGTATGTCTTGAGTCTGTAGCTGCAGGTTATTAAATACCACCTGCTAATGCCTTTATATGACAGTTCACTAAAGTTTAGACAAATGGAATTAAAAGGCTTAGTCATCCAAATGCATTTCCACAGTTCCAGCATAATTTCCATCCTAATATATTTTTCCCAATACTGTAAAAAAGCCATAGTATCTACCAGTAAAGAGTAAAGATTTTATATAAGTTAAAACAAAACATTTTGAGGATTAGGTGCCTGTATGAAGGGATATAATCAAATTGGAGAGGATTCTGAAGACAGCAATAAAAATAACACTGGAACTGAAAAGCATGGGGCAGAAGAACTGGATGAAACAAATGCACATGCTTTACACACCACACTATAGAAGACAGAAAGACACAAGTTTACTGAGGGCAGTGTGGGAAAGTTGCAGCACAGCAGATTTAGAGCATATATAGGAGCTATTTGTCCAATTCTAATATTAGCTGAATAGCGAGGCAAGTTGCTCAGTGGAACTGTGGAATTTCCTTTCCCTCTTTTTAGCTTTAGTGGATGCCAAATCTATACAGATTTGCTTTACATCTTGAAAAATGACAAATGAAACACTTCAAGAGAAATGTAAAACGCAAATACATTTCTCGTTTTGTGGAATTCCAGAGTGTGGATCAGCTGCTGGAGAGTATCAGCTTCCTCCCCACCCCCCACAGTTGCCAAACTAGAGGCAAGAGAGATGTGGAAGCAGTCCACTTCTGGAGGATGTTAGGAGCCCCAACTGACAACTTTCTTTCTTTCCAATCTATATCTCACATTTTTAAAACTGCTTTTTATTCAGAGCTGCTTAGAGAATATATAAAGGAACATTCACCAATTGAAAGTTAAAGCAATTAAAACTTAACAAATACACAATTGACCCTAAAAACTACAAAATAGCAGTATTTGATGTGCAGTGTAATCCTGTGCTTGTTTACTCAGAAATAGGGATGGAAAGATTACCATCTGATACCTCCCTGTTATGAGTGGATGGTGCCATTTTGACTATATAAGGATTGAAATGAGTTCACAATTAGTAAACTCTGTTAGTAGCCAAATCCTTAAACAAATGAGCCCTGGTCACTTTGGCTTGTAAAGCAGTGAGGTGGGCTGCTGGGTAAAGCATACAGCAGGTACAGCAGATCTTTTCACAATGTGTAATGGTAAAGGGGGGTATGGCTTGCAAAGTGATCCTTGGTATGAGAACAGCAGGTCTATATTTTCACCTGTAAATGATGGAGAGCAGGGGCATTGTTAGGGGCTGACCTTTTGTGTGGGGCTCAGAGTAGGCCTTGACTAAGGATAGGTGAGTACATCAATTTCACTTCTCTCAGTTTCTCATTTTTCCAATCTTAAATTCAGTTTTCCGCACATCTGCAGAAATGTATGATTTAAAAAAAAACAAATGAAACTTCTTCAGTATTTTAGTGCAAATTTCTCCTAATAAACACATATTTGTATCAAGTTTTGTCTAATATACACAGTTTTGGAAGCATTTTTCTCCTAATGCTTTTTTGTATGTTATTTTCACTCATTCATTCACTCAATTACCAGCATAGTGTTATTTTCACTAACATATTCATTTTAATGCAACTTTCTCCTATATGCATTTTTAATATATTCGTTAGAGAAGTACATTGCAAAATTTGGAGAACTGTAAATTTTGAAGGATAGCTGTGTTTCATTCTTATATTGTTTCAGAATGTGCAAATTTAATAGATTCAGGTTTAAACATAAACTTAATCAAATTTTCTCTCATCCCTATTCAGAAATAAATTCCGTTGTGTTCAATGGGGGATATTCCCAGTGTGCATAGAAATGTCGTGTAAAACACATTTAAAAGCAACAAGCCATTATACATTAAAATATTAATGTATAATGTTATAATAGTATAAAGTCACTTAAAATGGGTGGATGGATTTTCAAAACTTATCAAAACCCCTCCTCAGTCTGTCTCGCACCCTATCTCTCAGTTGTTGTCTGGGGTTTTAGAGAACACATTTTCAGCAAGATTGTCCATTATATATACAATATATATACCCCTCTCTGTAAGTACTATGACAAAAATATACCTCTAATTTTCTCCAGGTCATCAGTACAATAACAATATAACAATATTGCAGTGCACTTAACTGTACTCATTTTTCAGCTTTTGTTATGGAAAAAACTTGGTTTGGAAATATATTAGTGTGGTTTACAGCAAAGCCCAAATGAAACACTTGTAGTTGTGCAAGTCTTGGAAAACAGTTGAGGACACAAAGGGCACTGCTGTTCTCAGTATACATGTGGAATGTAGAATGAATTCAGGGAAGTATCATTCTTTTATAGAGGAAAAGCACAATATGTCTTTATTGGCACTCACTTCCATGGCAGTGGAGCATCTGTCTGCTGAGGGGAGGGGAGGGATGGAAAGAGATGCAGGCATGACCTTGCCTCCACTCCTATTTTACTCCCACCACTCTCTTATTTGGTGACTAGCACTGCTAGGAAAATTCACCAAGCACATCTTGTACAACTGTACCTGCTGTGTTGCGTGTGGGTAGAGAGTCAAGAAATGTCACCTTGGTTCTTCTTGTTATGTATCCCTAGCAGAGGGCAAGCAGAATGATCCAGAGATTGTTAGGATGACTGAAACAAAGCAGGTTACAGCTGGGCAGTACTGAAGGTATTCTCCAGTTCCACTGGCTGCCTCTGCAATGAGCTAATATGCTAGATTATGGAGAGAGTAGTTAGCCAAGGATAGCAAAAGAACCTGTCTATGTTTGTACAATTCTCAGAGAATCTAGTGAAATTGTTTTGCCATATAGGCAAATTTAATGTGAGTTTCTAAAATGTGAAATCATTCCAGGGAATTAGATGAGATGTGTATCAGTTCAGAGACTTATTTCTATTGTTTCCCATGCAAGATTGCTATCTTTCTTGTGTGGATTGAGAATCCAACAGGAATGTTTCATTAAAATAAATGAAGCATCCCCTCCAAAAATCCAGCCTGTTAATGAATCCAAAGGTATGCTCCATTAATTTCAGTACAGTCAAATTCCAAATATGTTAAAAGTGCTGTTAAAGAATGTATAAGGGTTCTAATTATTTTCAATCTTAATTTTAAGGATTTGCTGGTTTAATTTGCCTGGCAGCAATGTGATGGTATCCAGTGTAATTGTCCCTTGCTGCAGAATGAGGAACTGGGTGAAAGGCAGGATGAATGAGTGCCTGACACCTGCCTCCCCTCCTTCTGACTGCATCAGGATGGCAATTGCTTGCCCGCTGGGTGGGAGGGGATTTTTTTGCTGGAGTGGGGTCCAGGCATGATGGATGGGTGCTTGCCTGGCTGCTATCTCCCCTTGTTCTGTCCACAGCAGCTTCAAGAATGATGAATGAGATTGTCAATGTTCCATGGTGAATGGTGAAAATCTCCAGTTCGGGATTTTTACAGTAGAATATATACAGAGAGGGACTGAAGATAATTTTGTTTAACATTCCTGTTGTATGGGAAAAAACATTCCTTCCAACAGAGGCATTGCAAGGTACTTAAAAAGACACATGACATAAGTTTGCATAATATTTACATATGCTAAATTATATGTCTAGATGCAAATTTAGGCTGACTTTCACAGAGGAAAAAAATTCTGCCTGCAAAAATTTGATTCAGTTCACATTTAAAAGCAAACATACCTAATTCATCCTTTCTATATATGCAAACTGAAACCCAGTCATCTTTTGAAATTTGCACTTCTCTGAATTTTGCAATGCAGGTCTCCAATCAAGTAATGGGTACAAAAATGCACATACTAGAGTAAAGTGTACGTATAAATGCATACATTATTGAAAATAACATAATTGCTTTTCAAAAATGTGTATATTAGGAGCTGTGCACTAAAACACTGATGAATTTTCATGAGGACTTAAAATGTATTCACAAACAGGTGTGGAAATGTGGAGAACTAAATTTAAGATTGGAAAAATGAGAAGCAGAGAGAAACTGAAACTGACATAGTCACCCATCTTTAGTCAAAGCCTACTCTGACTAAGTAGTTCATTTGTTTAAAGATTTAGCTTACTAACTGTGAACTCATTCTTCAAGTTTGGATCCTTATACACCCAAAATGGCACCATGTACTCACAAGAGGGAGGTATCAGAAGGTTCGAAGGAAATCCAGTTTGCCAAAAAGTACAAAAAAACTTGAGGAAAAAAAATCTAAGGGCAAGGAACTCCAAAACAGCCAAATCAGGACTAAGCACAAATAAAGTTGATTATTGGGGTGCAAAATGGAAAATGGATGGGAGGGCAAATAGATTGGAATATCCTAAAAGAAGGCATGGCTGGCTGGAACTCTGAACAGGAGCATTCCACACTGCAATATTTTGTTGCAAATCCCACATGTAGACTATAAAAACACAACTGCCCAACAATGGTATTAACAATTCAAAATATACTGTATGAAATCATACTGTGTATTGATTGCATGATAGCACCTTAGTGTTCATACATATACATTTAAATGGATGTGCACTAGAGACATCCACACAAGAGATTTAACTTCTGGAGAGCCTGGGGAGGATGCTGAACTCTGAATACCACTAGCAAGTCATTTTAACAAAATTTGAATAAGGGGTCTCTCCTGACTGATGTTTTATTGAGGGTGTATTGTGCAACATGCTCTAATAGTGCTTTAGTGGTGGATTTATTCTGCTTTATTAGTTATTAGCTTCCCCAATTCTACCTTATTATTGCTGTCAAGAGGGGTTATAGTGCAATAGAAGTGGGACATAATTTAAGCAGAACATTTGTGGTATAAAAAGGTATGGGATTTCAGCAGGAAGTTACAGGATATGCACTAATTGCAAATTAAGCAGTGTGACCACTCCAAAATGTTTACGATAATGGACTGGATGAGAGCTAATAAACTGAGACTGAATCCTGACAAGACTGAGATGCTGTTGGTGGGGGGGCTCTCTGCCCAGATGGTTGATGTCCGACCTGCCCTAGATGGGGTTACACTCCCCCTAAAGGAGCAGGTCCGTAGTTTGGGGGTCTTATTAGATCCGCTCCTGTCACTGGAGGCTCAAGTAGCCTCGGTGGCACGGAATGCGTTCTACCAGCTTCGGCTGGTAGCCCAACTACGACCCTATCTGGATAGGGAGAACCTTGCCACAGTTATCCATGCTCTGGTAACCTCTAGATTGGACTACTGTAATGCACTCTACGTAGGGTTACCTCTGAAGACGGTTCGGAAACTTCAGCTGGTGCAGAATGCTGCCGCCAGAGTTCTTACTGGGACAAAAAAATTTGATCATATAACACCTGTCCTGGCCCAGCTGCACTGGCTACCAATATGTTTCCGGGCCAGATTCAAAGTGTTGGTTCTTACCTATAAAGCCCTTAACGGCATCGGACCACAATACCAGGCGGAACGCCTCTCCCGCTATGTACCTACCCGGTCGCTGCGCTCGACGTCGAAGGCCCTTCTCCGTGTCCCAATGCATAGGGAGGCACGGAGAACGATAACTAGAGCTAGGGCCTTCTCAGTGGTGGCCCCCGAACTATGGAACGCCCTCCCTGATGAGATACGCCTGGCGCCTTCTTTGTTATCTTTTCGGCGCCAGGTAAAGACCTACCTCTTCGCCCAGGCATTTTAAAAATTTTAAAATTTGAATTTAAAATTGAAAATTTTTAATTATGTTTTATTGTGTATTGTATTTACATTGTATTTAATATATTTACTTGTATTTTAACCTGTTTTATTATGCTGTACACCGCCCTGGGAGCTTATTGCTATAGGGCGGTCTAAAACTGTAATAAACTAAACTAAACTAAAGTGGGATTAAGTATGATCACCCTGATAGCATCATGAGCACAAATCATTATGAATATATAATTAAATAGGACGTCTGGAGGGGACCAAGACAACCCCAGTCATTTTTCAGGACAGGTTTCAGAAAAGAGTCCCATTTATTTATTTATTTATTAGATTTAAATAATCCATGTTAAACTGGAACTGTTGGAGCAAAAACTAAGCCTTTTTGAATGGCCATCTTATAAATATCATGTCCTTATTTCCTTATATAAGCAGACAATCTAAACTGCTGGGGAATTTCTTTTCTCTCTTTTATTTTTTGAAACACTGTAGTATTCAGTGCATGCTTTCATTGTACTTCCAGGAATTATGATATATACTTCATTCAGAAACACAATGATGAGTTCTGTTAAATCATGTTCAATCAACTTATATAATGATGCCTATATTTTGTTATTCATTTCAGATTTCAGAGACCTATGCCTTTCTACCAAGAGAAGCGGTGACACGATTTCTAATGAGCTGCTCAGAGTGCCAGAAAAGAATGCATTTAAACCCAGATGGAGCAGATCATAAAGGTAGCTTTAGTGTCAAATAGTGGGATGTAAAGTAATTTTATTCATAATGGCCATTCTTCCTTGGTTTAAATGAAGACTCATAAAAATTTTGTACACTAGAATGGTTCAACAAGTCATATAATCTCTTTAACTTAAATCAGAACATAGTGGGTCTTCTGCATTCTCCGAAAGGATTCTATGTAATACCATGTTCCTCATAAAAAGGTAATTCTACCTGAGGAAAACCTCTCCCCTTCCTTTTTATGTGTCTACTTAAAGGAGGAGATAGTGTGCATGAATAGTTACTTTTTATGCACTTAAAAATTCAAAATGTTTCTCTAATAGATGCATGGACCTTCTAAGTGTAGTGCAACTTAAAGCACTACAAGAATCCTGATGCCATCAAATACAGCAAGTGAAGCTTGTGCTGCCCCCAGTGCAAAGGCCTTCACATGGTCTTGTGCATTCTGATTCCCTGGGCAGGGCAGGATAGAGATAAAGCTAAAACAATTTCTCATTGAATTTTATTTGGTGCTTCTCATTTCATCAGGGGGATTGTTTATTATATTGTTTATATGACTTTATGGCCTTTTTTGTGAACCACCTTGTGGGGAGGTGGTGGTGGCGGCAGGGGGGGCATGTCCACAAAAGCAGGTTAGGAATTAGGATTAGTTTAAAGCACCAAGGAGCCCTATGCTGAATGCACATTTTGAGACCAAGAACAATATTCTGTTCTCTGACTATATGCATGCACCAACCTATCCATACTAGAACTGCTACCATAATTCCAACTAAAGTTAAATTGAAAATGAATCTGGTGGTTCCTCCTCTGGTGAAATATTTTGAAGGAAGCCCAAAGAGTTTTGAAAAATGAGCAAATTTTCTCAGAAGAGTTTTCCCATTCCTGAACCATACATCAACCATTTCTTCCCCTATCCATTCCATCCTGTCTTACCCCTTGTTAGACTTATTCACTAGCATAGCATAATAGTTAAACCAGCTTATTTTCCCAATATATAGCCTGAGGTACATAACACAGCAACCTTGCAGAAGCTAAGCAGGTCTGGATTGCTTAGTACATGGATGGAAGAATGTTCTGTGCATTTCTCCCTCTCTCATAATACTAGAACTCGTGGACATTCAAAGAAGCTGAATGTTGGAAGATTCAGGACAGACAAAAGGAAGTACTTCTTTACTCAGCGCATAGTTAAACTATGGAATTTGCTCCCACAAGATGCAGTAATGGCCACCAGCTTGGATGGCTTTAAAAGAAGATTAGACAAATTCATGGAGGACAGGGCTATCAATGGCTACTAGCCATGATGGCTGTGCTCTGCCACCCTAGTCAGAGGCAGCATGCTTCTGAAAACCAGTTGCCGGAAGCCTCAGGAGGGGAGAGTGTTCTTGCACTCGGGTCCTGCTTGCGGGCTTCCCCCAGGCACCTGGTTGGCCACTGTGAGAACAGGATGCTGGACTAGATGGGCCACTGGCCTGATCCAGCAGGCTCTTCTTATGTTCTTATGTTCTTATGCTGCCTTGAATGCTACCATGGAAGAAAGGTGGAATATAAGTGTGTGTGTGTGTGTGTGTGTGTGTGTGTTATGTGCCTTCAAATCAGTTACAACTTATGGCAACCCTATGAATCGGTGACGTCCAATAGCATCTGTCATGAACCACCCTGTTCAGATATTGTAAGTTCAGGTCTGTGACTTCTTTTATGGAATCAATCCATATTTTGTTTGGTCTTCCTCTTTTTCCATTACCTTCTGTTTTTCCGAGCATTATTGTCTTTTCTAGTGAATCATGTCTTCTCATTATGTGTCCAAAGTATGATAACCTCAGTTTCATCATTTTAGCTTCTAGTGATAGTTCTGGTATGGTTTGATCTAACACTCAATTATTTGTCTTTTTTGTGGTTCATGGTATCCGCAAAGCTCTTCTCCAACACCACATTTCAAATGCATTGATTTTTCTCTTATCTGCTTTTTTCACTGTCCAGCTTTCACATCTATACACAGGGATCGGAAATACCATGGTCTGAATGATCCTGACTTTAGTGTTCAGTGGTACATCTTTAAATTTGAGGACCTTTTCTAGTTCTCTCATAGCTGCCCTCCCCAGTCCTAGGCCTCTTCTAATGTCTTGACTATTGTCTCCATTTTGGTTAATTACTGTGCTAAGGTACTGATAGTCCTTGACAAGTTCGATGTCCTCATTGTTGACTTTAAAGTTACATAAGTCTTGTGTTGTCATTATTTTAGTCTTGATGTTCAGCTGGAGTCCTGCTTTTGTGCTTTCATCTTTAACTTTCATTAGCATTCATTTCAACTCAATACTAGTTTCTGCTAGTAGTATGTTATCATCTGCATATCTTAAATTATCGATATTTCTCCCTCCAATTTTCACACCTCCTTCTTCTTGGTCCAATCCCGCTTTCCATATGATATGTTCTGCGTATAGATTAAATAAATAGGGTGATAAAATACACCCCCGTCTCACACCCTTTCCGATGGGGAACCAATAAGTTTCTCTATATTCTGTACTTACAGTAGCCTCTTGTTCAGGGTATAGGTTGCACATCAGAAAAATCAGATGTTGTGGCACCTCTATTTCTTTTAAAGCATTTCATAGTTTTTTGTGATCTACACAATCAAAGGCTTTGCTACATTCTATAAAGCACAGGGTGATTTCCTTCTGCAATTCCTTAGTCCGTTTCATCATCCAACATATGTTTGCAATATGATCTCTGATGCCTCCTCCCTTTCTAAATCCATCTTGGACATCAGGCATTTCTCGCTCCATATATTCTAAGAGCCTTGATTGTAGAATCTTGAGCATTACTTTACTTGGGATATTAAGGCAATAGTTCAAAATTTGCTGCATTCTAGGATCCCCTTTCTTTGGAATTGGGATATATATTGAACTCTTCCAGTCTATGGGCCATTGTTTTGTTTTCTATGTTTGTTGAGAAATTTTTGTCAAAATATGGACAGATTCAGTCTCAGTAACCTGTAATCTCTATTGGTATGCCATCTGTTCCTGGTGATTTGTTTCTTCTAAGTATTGTAAGAGCAGCTTCCACTTCACATTCTAAAACTTCTCGTTTGTCATCATACCGTTCCTCCATGAATGCATCTGTCATCCTTGCATCTATTTTATAGAGTTCTTCAGTGTATTGCTTCCATCTTCCTTTTATTTTATCACGGTCAGTCAGTGTGTTCCCCTGTCGATTATTCAACATCCCTACTCTTGGTTTAAATTTCCTTTTAATTTCTCTAATATTTTGGAATAAAGCTCTTGTTCTACCTTTTTATTGTCCTATTTCTGTACAATAGTTGTTGTAATAGTTATCTTTGTCCCAATGTACTAGTCACTGTATTATTGCATTTATGATTCTGACCGTGTTTCTGTCGGCTTTTGCTTTCCTTCTCTCATTAACCATTTTAAGAGTTTTGTCTGCCATCCATTGAGGTCTTCCTCTCCTTTTAGCTAGAGGTATTTTTTACATTCTTCCCTGTTAATGTCTCTTGCTTCAATCCATAATTCTTCTGGTTCTCTAACAGCTAAGTTTAAAGCCTCAAATATGTTCCTTATTTGCTTTAGATTCTTCTGGGATGTTGTTTAAATTGTATCTTGACATTATGATTGCTTTGTTGTTGTTCTTTAGCTTTATTTTGATTTTCGATATTATCAATTTGTGATTTATACTGCAGTCTGCTCCTGGTCTTATTTTTGCAGAAAGTATGGAACTTCTCCATCTTCTGCTACCAATTATATACTCAATTTGATTCCTATATTGACCATTTGGTGATGTCCATGTCTACAGTCATCTTTTCAGTTGCTCAAAAAATGTGTTTGCTAGAAATAGACTATTGGCTTCTTTTCTATCTCCTAAGCACCATTTCCCCACAATTCCTAGTTCTTCTTTGTTCCCTTCTTTTGCATTCCAGTCCCCCATGATTATCACCACAACTTGTTTTGGTGTGTGATCAATTTCTTCATCCAGACTCAGAGGAAGACAGTGGTAAACGACCTCTGAATACCTTTTACTATGAAAACCCTATGAATATAAATATAATAAATGATAAAATCCACAAAAACATTATGTTGGATTTTTGCAGGAGACCCAGTACATGCCTCATGGAGAATACTAAGCAGCAATACTTGATAAATCATACCCAAAGTAAAAATTACTGTGTACCAATTAATTGTAATTAATTTGCTTATAGAAAACTCTGTATTTTTCAAACCATACATCATACATTTTTATTCTTACAGATAATGGAAAGCCCCCAACTTTGGTTACCAGCATGATTGATTACAATATGCCAATCACAATGGCCTACATGAAGCACATGAAGCTACAGTTATTAAATTCCCAGCAAGATGAGGTAAATATCTAACACTGATTCGTGACTACAATAGTGATGGACTACATTCATCTACAATTACCTTATTACATCAGGAATTGTTTAGTCTACTATTAAGAATATTTTTAAGCTATATTTCCTTTAATGACACAGGAGGAATGGAAAACATTCGCTAAGTGTAGGTTTGAAAACAGACCTTGCTACTTATAGTTTATAATTCTATGTAGGGTATGTCACATATTTAGTCTTGAGAGCTGATCATACAGGGGCTTCTATTTTCTAATGTTCAAATAATGGGAAAGATGTGGGAAAGCAACGTGGAAGGTCATTCTTCTGGGTTGTTTTCTTTACTGCCTTCTTGGGCCCTTGTTCCAGTAATTACATGACATTTTAATTTTTTTTAACAATATCCAAGTATGGAAGAGCTATTTTATTGGCACATTTTAATGTTTTTCCTTCAAAGATTTTAGATGTCAGATTTGCTAGAAGCAGGGGTGGGTAACCTCAGGCCAGGGGCTAAAAGTGGCCCTTCAGGTCTCTTTATCTGGCCCTTGGGACTCTCCCCAGCCAAACCCACTCTCCCCAGGTCACACCTAATTACCAGCCCTACTTCATAACCTCTTTGAGTGTTTTTCTCTGGCTGGAACGTGTCACTGAACTCTGAATGCCTCTTGATTGTCTGGATGGAGAATAGAAAGGAATATTTGTGTGTGTGTGTGTGTGTGTATGTGTGTGTAGAACTAGTTTACTGTACAAAGGTAAATTTTAAATTAATTGCTTCACTTACTTTTGTCTCTGTCCCCCACCACCACTTGCATGTGGCCACTGGAAGATTCCCCAGATGGGATTGCAGCCCTCAGTCTGAAAAAGGTTCCCCACCTCTGCTTTAAGGATATATACTGTCTGTGTATCCACTCAATGGTTGATGTTGTGGAACTCCTTTCTCACAGAGGTGCGTCTAGCAACCTCACTGTTCAGTTTTTGGTGAATGGTGAAGACACACCTCTTGGCCTTGGCCTTTGACACCTGAAGTGTATTTCTGGGACCCACCCTATTTTTTGTGATGTGATTTTGGGTTGTTTGTAACTTGTTAATGATGTATTTTAAAACTGCTGTGGCCTGCCGTGAAATCTTTGGAAGAAGGGTGGCAGTAATAAGTTTAAATCATCATCATCATCATCATCATCATCATCGTCATCATTTCCTCTCATGTGTTCTTTTACTGTAGTTTTTACCAGGAGATTAGAGAACACATAATATATCTTCTAACTGCATAATTTCGTAGTCATTCTTTAGAGTGTTCAGCATAGCTTTCTTGAGGGGACCAATAAGTGTATTATTGAGCAGAGGGCAAAATATCTGAATGTTGTCATGTCTCGTATGCCTGCTATGATTGTTAGTTCTTAGTTTGCATTTTTTTAAAAAAAATAGTTTTATTAAGGCTGGGTTTTTTTTATTATATACTTCTTATTTTGTTTTATTGGTTGGCTGACCATAATGAACACTTGCCTGCCTGACTTCAACTGAAGAAATAGAGAAGTTTAAAGGCAAAAAACAAGTGGTCTCTAACTGCGTTATCTGCATCTTGACTTCCTAAAATTATTGATTTAGTGTGCTTTATTCAGTGGTTGTCAGAGAATTACCAGTTTTGTACTATTTTAAATAATAACAAAATTGGTGGTTGTCAGGATCCCTCCTGCTGCCACCACCTGTCAGGTCCCTCCAGTCAGGATCCTGGTTTTTATTTGTTCTCTCACCGGCTCTAGCACAGATTTCGCAAGATCCCACTGCTAGGCAGCACCACCAGCCACTCCCTATTTCACAATATTGCCTTGGGACTTTGCCTTAGTCTCCTTCTGGCTTATTGTTACTTTGTGTCTGGGTGCACTTGCAGGCCACAACCCCCCTGTATCTTTGTGCCTATAAAGCATACAGCCCTGGGTTGCTCTGGATACCTGATGATGTTACACTATCTCTTCACCACTGCCACCATTTGATACTGTTTCTCCACCTTGGTAAATACCCCGCCCACCCTTCTGGTCTGTGAAAGCCCCAGCCAAGGATCAGGCCTTTGGTAAACCAAGAAAAATATTTATTTATAAACACCAGGAAATTACAAGATTACTTGAGGTATATTTAACAAGCGTATGGTTTCATATATTGCGTTACTCTTTATGTTTCTAGTCATATATAATCTGCCTCAATACTAGCCTAATACAATCCAACCCACAACCAACTCCAGCACACAACAACCGACAGAACTCCCAAAACTCCACCAACAGAACACTTCCTCAACTGTCATCCTCTCATTTATACCTTCAGCCACTCAAACGCTTAGCCAATCATCATACAGCATTCTCCAGCATTCTAGTCCATGTACTCCCCCCTCACTCACTCTACTTACCACATTTACCCTACAAAACCTGCACTTACCATATTTACAGTAATATCTATATACAGGGACATCACAGTGGTCCCAACCCTATCAATAGTGCAGTGAGGGAGGTCACTCACAGAGAAGGTTGAGGTTTCTGCATACTAAGGAGACTCTTCAGGTATGCATAAAAGATTAGTTGATAATTTTATTTTATTTTTTGAAAAAGGAGCCTCCAAATTAGACAACTGAGCCTGTTTATTGTCATCTGGGAAACACAGAATACTAACAGCAGTTCAGTGTCAGCTGAAGGGTGGGAGGATTTTTTTTTTTTGCTGGGGTGGGAATTTGACCTGCTCAGGCCCTTAATAGCTTGCAGTAGCTTTGAAGAAGTTAGATTAAGGTTGAGGGATGTGCGCTATGATGCATGTACCCCTGACCACTCTCATCAGCCCTAGCCAGCATGGCCAGTGGTCAGGGATGATAGGAGCTGTAGTCCAGAAATATCTGGAGGACACTGTGTTGGCTACCCCTGAAACAGAGCACTGTGGAGGAGGGCTGACTAATTGGATCAGTAAACAGGACCAAAACCATTTGTTGCAGGTTCTACTTGTAAGTTCTGTTGGCTTTGCTCCTGCATCCTATCATGACAGAGCGTATGTAACAACTGAATACTGCTGGTGGAGGAGGAGAGTGTCAGAGAAATGTGACTCTGAGTAGAATATAGTTGACTGGACAGGAGTAGCCAGCAGTCATGTTGTACCCAAGCTTCTGACCTTACTCACTGTAGAGCAGGAAATTCCAAGAAAATTTGGGATTTTAGCAGCTCTATCCTTAAAAATATGCAGCCATTCTTAACAGGGACAGCTTCAGGTTTGAACAGGCCTCTGATAAATTGCCCTCTGGTAGGTTCCTTCCTATACTGGTGGCACTCCAGCCATAGGCTTAGCTGGTGACAGCGATAGACAGCTGCAAGCCACCATTTAAAATTTCCTATAAATTTACATGTTGTGCTAATTCAAAATGGCTCTGGGAAACATCTGCCTTGCAGTGGAGAGGAGGCAGGGCAGATGTCAAAACTGGTGGGCTTGCCAAGGTGGCAGAGCCTTAGCAGTTGCCAGAGAGTGTCTGGTGCCGAAAGTGAGCCTGATCCTTAACATCCAAGATTCTCTCTGTGGAATTCTATCTAGACATAGCACCTGCATTATAACTTGAACTTTTTCACCTATTCCACATCTATATTATCCTAGAAGACCAGATGTTCCTTTTGAGTCCATGCAGCCCAGAGCCGGGTTGTAGGGAGGGCTGTATAAAGAACTGGGGCCTGTAGCCAGGCATAGGTAAGACACTATACATTTGGATGCAGGCTACAGACTCATACATTATTTTTTCTTGTCAGCTTGTTTAGTAATATATGTGTTTCTTCAGAAGCCTGTTTAAGCCCTGTCCAAAAGTAGCCTTTCCTGTTACGTCTTGTGAGAACTATCAGAACTGAAGGGGCAAAGGAATTATTCTTACTTACAGCTTCCCAGATTTCCAGTCCTGTGCTTGAATGACTGTAAGGACAGAAACTGTATGATTGTGACTACAGAAAGCTAATATCTGGACTACCCCCTCAAAGTACTCCTGTCTCAGAGAGGAGATTGCTCATCAAGGTCAATTCATTGGCCATTCAGGGAACCACAGCAGGAAGCTAACTTCCCCCTCCCTAACTTCCCCCTCCCTACAACCAACTGCCAGTTGCTCTGGGACAGCAGAACTGAAGGGAAGTCCCATACTCTGGTCTCTGCCACTGTCCAGGGGGACCAAGGGCCACTGGGAAGCTGCACCTCCTACTTCCCAAGAAGATGATCATGGCAAAGGGCAAGGGCAGCTTGGTCCGTCCACTGGCCAAAGAAGAAACAGCTGCAAAGAGTTTATATCCCCCTCCAAACCAGAAAAAAAAACACTTGGGTTCAACTGCCATTTGTCCTAGAATGCACAGCTGAAGGCCACTGGCCACAGGACTCAGGGACGTTGGATCACGTGTGTATGTGTACTTGAGTTTATGTGATTGCAAAAAACTAATACCTCAATTTGCTTGCTTTCCTCTTCCCTTCCCATTCTCTCTCTCCCCACTTCGTTTCATGTCTGTTAGATTGTGAGCCTACAAGCAGGGACTACCTTGTTTTTTAAAATCTCTGTGGAGTGCTTGGAAAATTTTAGGCACTTTATAATAATAGCGTACGGTACTGGATCTGCTACAGTGAACCTTTTGTAATATTTGCAAGAGTTGAAATGAATCACAAATACTCATTAGAAGGAACAAACTTTACTTAACAGTCTGTTGCAGCATAACCAAGAGCTCTGCTTTCATTTTCCTACTGGTCCCTCTCCCAATTGATTCCCCCATCAACTATAGCTAATTCACTTCAGTTCCTACTCACATTACATCTCCCTTTTTTAAAAAAAAGAAAAAGATAGAAACTACTGTCTATATCAAATTGGTTTTCTGATCACTCTGCCTCTTGATGTAGTAACAGGTAACTCAGAGTCCAAAATCTTTTCTGGTATATCACTGGCACTTTGTGCTACAGCTGTTCCACTTGTGTTGTGTTGAGACTCTGATAGGTCTACCTCTGATGGAGGTGCAGTTGCAGTCTCAGTAGTCTCATCCATTTTTGGTTCACAACTTGGAGTGCTTTGAAGATCTCTTCTGTTCCGTCTGTAGACAGCTAAACCATCAGTCTGAACAAAATATGATCTTGGAGTCATGTCTTGTCCAGTCACTCTCGCTGGTTTCCACACTCCATCTTGCCGAACATTAACAGAATCACCAACCTGCAAAGGTGGTAAAGGCTTTGAACCTTTGTCAAAGTAAAGCTTGTTTTTCTTGTCTTCTCTTCAGATGTGTCTGTATGTCACCTTTTACCTGCTGAGGTAGTAACAACGGTGCTGAGGTAGGCAACCTGGTTCTTAACCGTCTCCCCATTAAAAGTTGTGCAGGTGAGGCTGTATCTATTGTAGGCATATTTCTGTAATCCAATAAACTAAGATAAGGATCTGTGTTATTCAGACTAGATTTCTTAAGAATCCTCTTTACTGTTTGGATCGCTCTTTCTGCCATTCCATCTGATGGAGGAAATAGTGGACTGGATGTTGTGTGAACAAAGTCCCAATCTTTGGCAAACATTTTAAAGTCTCTAGAGCAAAACTGAGGGCCATTATAACTGACAACCTCTTCAGGTATACCATGTCTTGGAAATATAGATTTGCAGTGTAAAATGATCTACTTGTAGTGTCTTCAAGCAAACATATTTCCACATATTTTGAATAATAATCAACCAAAAGTAGATAGTCCTTTCTTTGAAATTCAAACAAGTCCATTCCTAGCTTCTGCCAAGGTCTTCTTGGAATTTCATGAGGTAACATTGGTTCTTTTTGGTTTTTATTTCTGAAGGTGTGACATGTGGTACATGACAGTACCAATTCTTCAATTTGGGCACACATACCTGGCCAATATACAGCTTCTCGTGCCCGCTTTTTACATAATTCAACACCCAGATGACTCTCCTGTATAATATTCAATATCTCTTTCCTCAAAACTTGTGGTACTACGATTCTGTCACTTTTAAAAATGAGTCCATCATGAACACTTAATTCCTTTCTGTAATTCCAATAAACACGTATACACTCTGGAACTTCTACTCTTCTATCTGGCCACCTGAAATTCTTTCAGTTTTGATTCGGAGATTGGTAAATAAGATAACATGAGGTTAACAGCAACCTCAGCTTCTTCAGAACTTATTCCTTCACCCTGTTCAAGATATGCCCTGGACAGGGTATCAGCAATTATTAATTCTTTGCCTGGTCTATAGTGCTCTTGTAATTTATATTTCTGCAGTGTTAACTGCCATCTTTGGATTCTTGGAGGTGCATTATGCAAAGGTTTTCTGAAAATTGCCTCCAATGGTTTGTGGTCTGTTTCCACAGTCACTTCTTTGCCATAGAGAAATTGATGGAATCTTGTGCATCCAAACACTATTGCCAACATTTCCTTTTCTATTTGAGCATAGTTCTGTTGGGCCGCAGTCATTGCTTTAGAAGCATATGCAACAGGTGCACCTCTTTGCAACAGTACAACACCTAAGCCTGTAGAACTAGCGTCCACTGACAGAGTTACAGGTTCTTTCACATTATAATATTTCAAAACAGGAGTTTTTGTTAATAGTTCCTTCAACTGTGTGAATGTTGTTTCATGAACTGACATCCAGCAAAATTCAACATCTTGGGCCAACAGCTGTCTTAAAGGGGTTGTTACTGTTGGCAAATCTGGGATAAACTTTGCTAGGTAAGTCACCATTCCTAGAAATCTTTGAAGATCAGCTTTGTTACTTGGACTGGGCATATCAGTGATGGCCTCTATTTTAGATGAATCAGGTTTTAGTTCTCCTTTGGTTAAGATGTGTCCTAGATATTTTATTTCAGTCATGGCAAATTTGCTTTTCACTTTGTTTGGTTTCAGATTCCTCTCTCGGCACCTGTCCAGAACTCTCTTCAGTCTCTCCTCATGTTCCTGTTTGGTCTTCCCCCAAACCAGGATATCATCTATGTAGCATGTGACCCCATCAATACCCTCAAATGTCTGTTGGATCATCCTCTGATAAACCTCAGGAGCTGAAGAGATACCAAATGGCATTCTTGTAAATTGGTACCTGCCAAAAGGTGTATTAAATGTGCATAGCCTGGAACTGTTGTCATCTAGCAGAATTTGCCAGAATCCAGTACTGGCATCAAGAACAGTAAACAATTCTGCTTCTGCTAGCTTACTGGTAATTTCTTCTACAGTAGGCAATTGAAAATGTTCTCTTCAAATTGCTCTGTTCATATTTCTTGGATCTAAACATATTCTTATCTGGTCCCGGCCAGGCTTGTCTACAACCACAATTGAATTCACCCACTCTGTAGGTTCTTCTACCTTAACTATGACTTTTAATTGCTCCATACGAGTCAGTTCCGTTTGGACTTTATCCCTTAGTGCCACTGGAACCTTCCAAGGTGCATGAATTACAGGTGGAACCTGTGGGTTGATTTTGATGGCTTATTTCTCTGGTAAGCAACCTAAGCCTTCAAATACATCTTTGTATTCAACTGCAACATCCCATTGATCTACTGGAGCTCTTTTCATTAAATTAACTCTTTGCACCAAATTTAAATTAGTCACAGCCCAGAGACCAAGTATAGTTTGTGCATCAAAGTCTGCTATATGAAATTCCAATTCAGCTCTTTGATCTTTATATTTGCAATCCAGGTTACATTTACCAGACACAGGTAGTCTTTCTCCAGAGTAGGTTATTAATCTGGTATTTGAATGCTGAAGTGGTTCAGCTTGCAAGGCTTTGTATGTTTTTAAAGACATTGCATTAGCCTGTGCTCCTGTGTCAATCTTAAAGGTCACATACTTGTGATCATTTATGAGAAGATCCACACACCATTCATCTTCCAGAGCTGTAGAATTCAATGTGCCAATGAAGAAATCATGAGCATTTTTAGTTGTATCTGCTACTGAGAACATTTGTCTGCGTTGAAGTTTTCTATCTCTAGTTTTACACATTTTAGCAAAATGATTAAGTTTGCCACATCTTCTGCATTCCTTCCCATTTGCAGGACAAGCATTTATGTCATGATGACTGATACCACACTTGTAGCAGGCCTTTGCTGCTTCTACAGGCCTCTGTGGCATTTCCTTTTCTTGGGGGCTGGTAGTAGTGCCAAAGCTCCATTTGCTCTGAGGCTGGCTTACTTTTGGCTTTTCAAAGGTACTTTTGCCCTGTAAGGCATCCATTTGTTTTTCTGTTGCCCCAAAATCTTTCATCTGTTTCGCAGCCACTTCTTCTGCCCTGCATATATTCACTGCACACTCAAGGGTTAAATCACACTCTCTCAGTAACTTGGCTCTCAATCTGTCTTTCTGAATGCCACACACTATGTGATCCTTAATAAGAGAATCACACAGCTCCCCAAATTCACAGGTCCGAGCCAAAAGCTTCAAATCAGTCACATATCGGTCTATACTTTCTCCTTCCCTCTGTATTCTAGTGAAGAACCTGTGCCTTTCATAAGTAACATTTCTTCTGGGCACACAATATGCTTCAAATTTATTCATCAAAACTTGAATTTTATATTTATCTGCATCATCATCAAACTGGAAAGTATTAAATACCTCTCTTGCTTCTTCACCTGCCACATGCAGAAATAATGCTGACTGAAGTCTCTCAACTTTCTTATCTGCTCCACTTGCAATGCAGTACAATTCAAACGCTTGCTTCCATCTTCTCCAGTTCTCTGCTGCATTTCCTTCAAACACCAACTTTCCTGGAGGCTTCAGCTGGTCCATTTTTCACTGCCTTATGTTTTTAGGTAGTCTTCTGACACCATGTAATATTTGAAAGAGTTGAAATGAATCACAAATACTCATTAGACGGAACAAACTTTACTTAACAGTCTGTTGCAGCATAACCAAGAGCTCTGCTTTCATTTTCCTACTGGTCCCTCTCCCAACTGATTCCCTCATCAACTATATCTAATTCACTTGAGTTCCTACTCACGTTACACCTTTGCTTTTACTTCAGTCTCAGTAATTCATTTGATTGTTTATTTATTTAAAATATATATTCCTGCTTTCTTTTGCAAGAACATTCAAGGTACATGATCATGCCATTATTGCCCTATTATTCACAAATGTGATTAACATTGTGTGAGGGGAGACAGTGATGCTGTGCCTGCTGTTCCTGACTTTTCCCTACCCCCCCTTCTCAAAGCACTGCAGGGAAAGTTCTGAAGGTGGGAGCCTGCTTTATGTCTGTAAGCTCCCCCATGATTTTAGAACTCTGCATGATCAAGGTTCTAAATCTGGGAAAGAAGTCCATGCACATACAACAGGCTACCTGCTTCAAACCTTCAGCACCAATGCATGTGGATGACAAGGGGTCAAGGTTACTGATGCTAACAGGAATGGGTCCAGTGAGCATGGTCACATTCTCCTACTCATACAGTGTTAATTTTGTGAGGGGTTAATGCATGAACAGGGTTTATGTTTTTTTCTGGGAAGAAGGTGGAAATCATGTTTCCTTCAGTTGACAAAGTTACCAGTTTTCCAACTAGATTACCATACTTACAATGGTAGAAGGAGATATTTCATCCATTAATACTACTTTGCTAAGTTCCGGACACAAGGCTAAAAGGATTTTGTTTCAGGAAACCTTTGCACTACGAATACTGTTCTAGTGTTTCTGTTTTTGATGTTTCAGTCTACTTTTTTTGTATATTGTATGTTGTATGTTTTATTTTTACTGTAAGCTACTTTCAGACATATAGTGGAGAATGGGGTATACCTTAAATAAAGAATAATCATAAATAAATAGCCAGGAAGGGGAAAAATCACAAATATTGTTTGATACAGAGATGCCTTCCCTGGCATCTGACAGTTGGATGTGCTGGCTGGGGCTAATGGAAGATGTAGTCCAAAACTTCTGGAGGGCACCAGATCAGGGAAGGCTGATATAGAGGATAGGCTAATTAGGGAAATGTACTGAAGACCATAAGTAGCTTCATTTCTAATATCTCACTTCAAATTACATCATGTGGTATGATTCATTTTGAAAAACTCATCCCTGGATTTACATTCAATTTTTGTTTCCAAGAATTCACAAATCACAGTTGCATGTATATGGGTTAGAAGATAAAACTAAACCAAAATTTCAAAATTTCCTTCTCTGCTGAAAATTAGCCCAGAAGTACTTCCTTTCCGTACCTTCAAAAGTCTAAGGGACATTCCAAAGAATTGGCTGAAACATCTAGAATGGTGCAAGGTACTGCTATTGATGGATGAACTTCCCTGGATATAATTCAGAATAGGGATGCTTAAAATGAATGAATTTGGTCGTGGATCAAATTGGACCCAAATTAGTTCCTTTCAGTTCCAGGCCTCTACATTTGGCATGCTCCCAGTGATGTCAACAAGGTCTTCACACCCCAGAGGACTACAACAAGGACTGCAGGCCTCCACACGTTCCTCAAAAGCCCCCCCTGCTCCCCCCAATCTACCTGGCAGCTGCAACAAGGACTACTTTTGTGGTCTTGACTGCAGAAATAGTGTTGGTAATAGTTTCCCAGGGTTTCTGGGGTCCTAGTAAGGAGTTATTAGCCTAAGGAAACTTCATTCTCCAGAAATCCTGTTGGTCAGGATGTTGTTGAGCATGCATCCGGATGCTAGTTTTCTTGAGCCCAGACCATTTCCCAGTGCTGTTGCAGAGCCTATTGAAGGCAGTAGCAGCACCCGTCTTGCCAGTGCCACAACATAAGTTTAAGTAGGAAAGGGAAGAGGGCTATGGCAATGAGGAGGGCTGGTGTTGGTGTCCAAGCCTTGACTGACTATGAGCTGAGTCCAAAGTTTGTAGAGGTTTCACTTCAGCTCATAATTAGCCTAAAGGTTCTTATCCAGGGAAATTTGTACTCCAAATTCATCAGTTATGAATTTTGGATACATCATTACCTACTGTATCTTGGTATTATTTTTGGAAGGCTTTATTTCACATGGAGGAAGTAGAACTTTTGTTCTGAAAGAGTGCAACATTTTCCCCAGTGCAGAGAGAGTTGTTCTCTCCAGTACAAAGAGACTAATGTTTCAACTGTCCTGTTTCATATTATGGAAGGGCAATGGCACTGAGGTAAGGGTACCTCAGCTATCTGGAACCATTCTGTCCTTGATATCAGTGATTATTTGTTGGACCAGTGTCTGGAAGCAGTGATGAGCCGAATGGGAGCCGATAAACTGAGGCTGCATCCTAATAACACAGAGGTGCTGTGGGTGGGTGGTTCCTGGGTCTGAGAATTAGGTGTACAACCTGTTCTCAGAGGGGTTGTATTCCCCCTGAAGGATCAGGTTCATAATCTAGCAGTACTTCTGGATTCCAGCTTGTTATTGGAGTCTCAAGTGGTTTCAGTGGCTATGAGTACTTATGCCTAGCTTAGGCTGGCTTGCCAACTATGGCCGTTCCTGAATTGGGATAGCCTGGCCTCAGTAGTCCATGCTCTGATGACCTCCCACTTGGACTACTGTAATGCGCTGTACATGGGGCTTCTCCTCAAGATAGACTGGAAACTGCAGCTAGTGCAGAATGCAGCTGCTACATTCGTAAGTGGGGCAGCCTGATGGGACCATGTCTTACTGGTCCTGAGAGCACTGCACTGGCTGCCAGTGAGCTACCAGCTCCAATTCAAGATGTTAGTACTAGCATACAAGGCCCTAAATGGCTTGGGACTCAAATACCTAAAAGAGCTGTAATGGTTGGCAGTGATCTATCACAGGGGTTCTGAGTGGTGGTCCCTCATTCCCCTCACTATTAACTTTTAGAAGAAATTTTAAAATATTCCTGTTTACCCAGGCATTTTAGGGTTGAAAGTCGTGTCCCTGGCAATCCTGAAATTATTAGCTTGAGAGTAGGTGATTGCTTAAATGTTTTTAACTATTTTTAGAAGGTTGTTTTTATTTTATTAGGCTGTTTTAAATTGTTTTTAGAAGTTTTAATTGCATTGTCTTATGACATGTTTGCTTCCCTGGGTTCCTTTGGAGGAAGGTACAGGGTATAAATGTGATAAATAATAATCATAGTATCTCAGTTGCTTATAGAAAGTTTACTTGTTTTCACTCAATTTCCCATGCCCCTCTCTACAGTAGCTGTAATCCTGAGCCCATTTACACTCATCGATTGGATTTAGGTACATGTAACTGGGCACAACAGCCAGTTAATTACTCTTGTATAGATCTCTTAGTTAAATTACAAAGAATCACAGCATTTGAGGTTGCCTGTTCTAGGCTGGAACAGGCTCAAGTAATTGCTTGGTAAACTCTAATCTGTAAACACTATGCTTGAAAATTACCTTGACATTTGTTAATATGGTTGTGATATGGAATTTTATATTTTCAGGATGAAAGCTCTTTAGAAAGTGATGAATTTGATCTCAGTGACTCCACCAGGATGTCTGCTGTGAACTCTGACCTCAGTTCAAATCTTGAAGAAAGAATTCAGAGTCCACAGAATCTCCAGGGCCAGCAAGATGGTAAGCTTACTCTGCAACATATGAAGCTGGGTTTTGTTGATCATTTCCTCTCCTCCTTTGTTCATTGTCAATGATGTGGGATTTAGGGTGGTAGATGAAGCTATTTCAGCCGCTGTTCATTCACTAGGATGCTTCTGATCTGTGAACATTTATTATGTCTGTGGACAATTGTAAGTACTGTTTTGTATCTAACTGATTTGGTTGACTTCTGTCCCATTTTCCAAAGACACAAAAATATCCAGCCTTATATATAGTATAATATTAAGAAGCAATGGTCTCTCCAAATGTGAACTCTTACTTTTTCTCTCATATAAGCAAATTATCACCATTCATTTATATGGGACAAGATAAAATGTGGCAGATGGAGACAATGTTGCAGTGGAGGCAAAACTAGCCATACATAGATACACTGAATGTACATCAGGGATGGGGAACCTGTGGTCCTCCAGATGTTGTTGAACTACAAGTCTGGTCAGCCATAACCAGCATGGCCAATGGTAATGGATGATGGGAGTTGTACTCCATCAACATGTGGAGGCCCTGTTGTACACACCCATCAGCCCTCAAGGTTAGTAAAAATATAGGTCTTACTGATAAATAATTTTGTCCATTCACTAGAGGAAAACAAACAGGTAGGGCTGCAGCAAAAAGGCTTATATATTTTTACTGTGTACTAGTGGAAATGTCAGAGGACTTTCAGTCTTGCATCTGACAAGGAGACTGCTTTAGTAGTGCTGGTGTCCACAATATGCTAATGACAACCAACTTTGTTTGTCTTTTTCATTTAAACTGGATGCTGTGGTGGAGTGGATTGGGGTTCATACAAAGTAGATGGAGGCAATTATGGTCCAAAGTCCCTGTGATCTGAAGGAGTTGAGTGTCCTATGATAGGTAGTACCTTGTCCCCCAATACCAAAATATCATATGACTGATTCACTGTCTGACTGCTAGCCTGTACTTGACTAAACCTATCATCCTTATGAACTTCATTTGTCCTGGATTCTAACAACAGCCCATCTCAAACCTAGGCTAAAGCCTGACCCCATATAAATGAATGGGAAGCTAGCACATATGAGCCCCCCTTCACACATTACATTACATGTGTGTGGAGGGGAAGCAAGTGGGATCATGCATGTTGTTCCTGTCCCTGACCTTCATGCATTCAATTGCAGGTTCCCTGTAATGTGGAGAGAGCCCTACATGTGAACTATTTTATTTATGTCCACTATGGACATTCAATTGAATATGTGAAGGTTGGGATTGGTAATAGCTTGTGCAATTCCACTCCCTCACTCAATGCACTTAGTATAATGTATGGAAATGGCCACTGAATACATGGATAGGATGTAGGGTATGGATGCAACAGAGCCCTGAAATAAACCCTAAGACTCCTCTTCTCTGGACTATGAAGGTTTAATTTGTTTGCTCCTGTACAGACGGTAGTAGAGAACAGTTTGCTAAGTTAGTGCCCTGTACAGATGGGGTACAGGGGAAAATCTGTTTCCACTAGGATACTTCTTCCTATTTCCCAGTGTTGCCTCCTGCTATCATATTTTTCAGTGTCCTGGCTCTGACTGTCAGTGCACCCTTCTGTACTTCTGTCCCTCTAGATGGCAGGAATGCAATATACCCATTTCAAGAATCTTATCCTAAATCTTTGACTGCAGTCCTTGTGGTTTCATACCCTGCTGCCCTAAACTAATTCATTGTGACAGAATTCTCTGTCACATACCCACAAGTAGCATTCCAGGCTAGCAATTGGGGCTCTGCTTCTCTTTTCCCTCTTATTTGGATTCCAGTTCATGATATGAGCATCTTAGAGCCACTAGGTCTGTTTTAAAAAGTAGGGTCAGTAAAATTCCTTGTCTGAAAATAAAGTTCTTTAATATATTGTTTTTAAATGGAAAGTTACTAGGCTCACCATATAAGTCTTTTTTAAAACTGTGCTTTGAGAAGACAATTTTCCATACAGGCTCATTCCTGCGAATACTTATGCTTTCTGAGAGGGTTAAGATTAAGAACTGGAATCTAGCTGTGTTTGCAAGAACGACAAATGTGCATCCCTTCCTAGGAATGCAGTTGTTTTTTGTTGACTCACCTGGTTTATGGCCTACTTCTGACTGCTTATTATGACAGGTGCAGCTTATTAGCTCCCCAGAACCCACAAAAGAGGTTGCTTGTTATAAAGAATTAATAATACCCCAATTCTGAACATGTTTTTGTGCATGAAAATTCCATTATTTGCATGAAAGTGTGTTTAGGGCAGGGTCTATGGTTGCAATTCTCAGGTAGCTAATTATGAAGTAATTTTAGTAAATGAATGAGTCTTCTGTGAGAATTTTCATATAAAATAGTTTGATCAAGCACAAAGCAGCATTCTTGTACAACTTTGGTGGCTCTTATGCATTGGATAAAAACTCTCTTCCCCACTGTACTGAAGAAATCCTTCTGCACAAGCACTGCATATAAATCAGGCATGGTTCAGGTATCCTATTCCCTGTGCAGGTGTAATTGTGACTGCATAAGTAGCAAGCACTAAGAATTGAATAGGGGAAAACTAACCAAATAACACTGCTATTGATGTCAACAAACTACAGTGGGTGTTAGAATTTAAGAGGAATGCTTAGGCTTTCCATTGTTTCCTCCCTCCCCCCCCTTAAAATCTGTGGATCAGACACAATCTAGTTTATGATATGTCTTGGCTGATGTAAGCTGGCAGAATAATGTTGAGAAACTCTCCTGCTTCTTTTGTGCAGCAGCACTTTGAGAATAAAAATATATTCTCTGCCTCCAACATTGTCAGTCTGCCAGTTTTCATACATACTGAGTTCTTTTGTCCATAAAGGGGAAAAAATTGAACAATTACATCTGCATGTTTCAGAATAAGCCTTGGGCCTGAACTGAAAATTAATTGAAGTGCTACCTTTTTTATGGCAAAATCACGAAAGTTTCTTCATACTGGGAGTAAGTAATATCACTTTATCGAAGAAGATTAATGCCTTTGTCACCTGTGAAGAGTTTAAGTGAAGATGGCATACATCATTACTTCACTGACTTAAATTATATTCAGTTTTCTTCAAAGAAATAAGTAGTGTCCATTGAGCTTTCTGAGGAGCAGTGTCCTTTTCACAAATTAATATCAGCGGCAAAAGAACACATTAAATAACAATAGTTACCAGTACAATTGTAGCACATGTTACAGACACTTCAAATGATTTCTTTGGGGCTGATATGAGGTAGTTCAAGTGGTAGTGGAATGACTATTCAACTGAAGACAGATAAAATATTACTGATAAATCATTAGAGGTTGAAGATAACCTGCAATGTTTCTAGCCAGTAACAAAACACTGAGAATTGTTTATAAAGGACTAATTGCTGACTGAATCAGGTAAATCGTCATAGCAGGAAGATCCTTGTCCTTAGAGAGAAGCAAGTCTCCTGAGGTGCAGTTTGCTGTATTTGGGCGTTTAATATATAGAAATTTCATCCCAACCTCAACAGAAGGAGTCCCCTTATTCTTAGACTGTGTTCACACAAATGCTCCATCTTACATTTTTTCTCTTTTTTTTACTTTTCTGTCACTCTTCCAGCATTGCAGCTCCTGCAAGTTTGCAAGGATGATTTTATTTTATTTATTTATTTATTTATTATACTTGTATACTGCCCCATAGCTGAAGCTCTCTGGGCGGTTTACAGTAACTAAAAACAAATACAATTTAAGATACATCTTTTAAAAAAACAATTAAAAAACAATTTAAAAATTTAAAACAATATAAAGCACATGCTAAAATGCCTGGGAGAAGAGGAAAGTCTTGACCTGGTGCCGAAAAGATAACAGTGTTGGCGCCAGGCGCACCTCGTCACCCACATCATTCCATAATTTGGGGGGCACTACTGAGAAGGCCCTCTCCCTTGTTGCCACCCTCCGAACTTCCCTTGGAGTAGGCACCCGGAGGAGGGCCTTTGATCTTGAACATAGTGTAAGGGTGGGTTCGTATCGGGAGAGGCGTTCCATCAGGTATTGTGGTCCCAAGTCGTGTAAGGCTTTATAGGTCAAAACCAGCACCTTGAATCGAGCTTGGAAACATAAAGGCAGCCAATGCAAACGGGCCAGAATCGGTTTTATATGTTCGGACTGTCTGGTCCCTGTTACCAATCTGGCCGCTGCATTTTGCACAAGCTGCAGTTTCTGAACCATCTTCAAAGGCAGCCCCACGTAGAGTGCATTGCAGTAATCTAATTTAGAGGTTACCAGAGCATGGACAACTGAAGCCAGGTTATCCCTGTCCAGATAGGGACGTAGTTGGGCCACCAGCCGAAGTTGGTAGAAGGCACTCCGTGCCACTGAGGCTACCTGAGCCTCAAGTGACAGAGATGATTCTAGGAGAACCCCCAAGCTACGAATCTGCTTCTTCAGGGGGAGTGCAACCCCATCCAGGACAGGTTGGACATCCACCATCTGGTCAGAAGAACCACCCACTAGGAGCATCTCAGTCTTGTCTGGATTGAGCCTCAGTTTATTAGCCCTCATCCAGTCCATGGTCGATGGTATCGAAAGCCGCTGAGAGATCAAGGAGAATCAACATAGTCACACTCCCCCTGTCTCTCTCCCGACAAAGGTTATCATACAGGGCGACCAAGGCTGTTTCCGTGCCAAAACCAGGCCTGAAACCCAACTGAAATGGATCCAGATAATCGGTCTCATCCAAGAGTGTCTGGAGCTGGCCCACAACCACTCGTTCAAGGACCTTGCCCAGGAATGGAACATTTGCTACTGGCCTATAGTTATTAAGATTTTCTGGGTCCAGGGAGGGTTTCTTCAGGAGTGGTCTCACTACCACCTCTTTCAGGCAACCAGGGACCACCCTCTCTCACAGAGAGGCATTAATCACCTCCCTGGCCCAGCCAGCTGTTCCATCCCTACTAGATTTTATTAGCCAAGAAGGACAAGGATCCAGCACAGAAGTGGTTGCACGAACCTGTCCAAGCACCTTGTCAACGTCCTCAAGCTGCACCAACTGAAACTCATCCAAGAAATCGGGACAAGGCTGTGCTGTTGATACCCCGTTTGATTCACCTGCTATAACACTGGAGTCTAAGTCCTGGCAGATGCTAAAGATTTTATACTGGAAGTGCCTAGCAAATTCATTACAGCAGGCCTCAGATGGTTCTACCATGTCCTTGGGGCCAGCGTGTAATAGCCCCTGGACAATTCTGAAGAGCTCTGCTGGGCGGCAGATTGATGATTTGATAGTGGCAGCAAAATTTTGTTTTTTTGCTGCCCTTACTGCCCCTAGATACGGCTTACCATAGGCACTTACCAGTGTATAATTGCATCCACTAGGAGTTTGTCTCCATCTGCACTCAAGCCGTCTCCTATATTGTTTCATCGCTCTCAACTCTGGGGTATACCATGGAGCCGTACAAGCTCTACACAGGAGAGGGCGCTCAGGAGCAATCATGTCAACCACCTGGGTCATTTCTGTATTCCACAGCTCGACCAGGGTTCCGACAGGAGCGCCAGCCCTATCAGCCGGAAAACTCCCCAGAGCAGGGGCGTCACAACCGGGGTGTGGAGGGTGCGGACAGCACCCGGGTGACACCATGAGGGGGGTGACACCGAGAGCCACCCTGCCCCACACCGTTGGCCGGCAAAGGAGCTGAGAAGCGCTCCGTGTCGGCGCAGCCAACTCCTCCTCAGAGGCGGGCGGGCGAGACCGACAGCAGGCGCCTGCTCGCTGGCAGTGAAGCCGGGACGGGCCTTCCATCACCAGCCTGGAGCGAGTGGTGAGTGCGTGTGCATGCATGCGCACGCGCACAACAACACCCCCGTCCATGCCATGGGAGGGCGCACGCTGGAGGTCTGCACCCCCCCACACTCCCGCTAGTGACGTCGCTGCTCCAGAGCCCTTTGGAAACCATCCAGATCCATTAGTCTCTGGGGGCGAACCAACTTAATAGGTCCCCCACCCTTGTAGAGGGGAAAAGCCACTGTAAGTCTAAACTTCAGCAAACAGTGATCTGTCCATGACAGAGGGACTGATGTAAGGCCCCCCACATTCAGATCACTATCTCCATGTCCAGATGCAAACACCAAATCTAGAGTATTCCCTGCTACATGTGTTGGGCCAATGGCATATTGGGACAGTCCCATGGTTGTCATGGAGACCCTGAAATCCTGAGCCGCCCCGGATAAGGTGGCCTCGGCATGGATGTTGACATCCCCCAGAACCAACAGTCTGGGGGATCTCAACAGTACACCCGAGACCACCTCCGTCAGCTCAGCAAGGGAGTCTGTTGGGCAGCGGGGTGGGCGGTACACCAACAGAATCCCCAGTCTGTCCCGCTGACCCAACATAAGGTGCAAACACTCCAGACCAGTAGTCACATGGACAGGGTGCTTGCAGAGGGAGATGGAGCTCCTATAGACCACAGCAACCCCCCTCCCCGACCCTCAGGTCTACCCTGATGCTGGACCAGGTACCCTGGTGGACATAGCTGGGAGAGACTGCCTCCCTGCTCACCCACCCAGGTCTTGGTTATACATGCCAGATCGGCTGCCTCATCCACAATTAAATCATGAATGAGGGAGATCTTATTATGCACCGATCTGGCATTTAGCAGCAGCATCTGGAGGCCTGAGAGCTGGCTGATAGGGCAACCAACAAACCTGCGGGTGTGGGGAGGACCAGAACAAGGCACAGCCATTAACTGCCTGGGCCGCGTTCCCCTTACCTGGCAAGTCCTCCTCACAACGCCATATCTCCCTCTATCCGTCACTATGCTAATTGGGGCCCCCTCAAATCTCCCCACTTGGCTCTGAGTCCTCTCTCCCAGGCACATGACTCAAGACCCACAAAAAGGCAGACAAAGCAGGAGCCGCCTCAGCCAGCCGGCTTATGTATCCCCTCCAGAGAAAGGATAGGTGGAAGGAATCAGCCACAGCTGGCTGAGTACCTGGGGACTGGTCCTGCAAGGTGTGGCAACCTGCAGCACAGGAGTCCAACAGGGAGAGGGTGGTGGTAGTGGTGGCCGAGCAGCAGCAGCAAGCAAGCAGGCAGACAGGCAGGCAGCAACGGCTCTCCTTCCCTGGACGGTGGTGGTCCCCTTTCTCCTGCAGGCACTGGGTGTCTCATCATTGACATGATGTTTGCAATGTCAATAAATAAGCTTCATTACAGATAAACACTTCTGACTACTACTTGAAACAGCAAGTTGAGGTGCCTATTCACAAGGACAGTGTCCCTTACTATTTCTAAACATAAATTTTAAGGAGCATTGCAGGAATGTTATTAAATTTTTAATGAAGTACTGTCTTCCCCTGTACAAAAACAGAAGTGGATGCTTGGAAGTTGTTTAAAAACACTATATTAGAAGCTCAACTGGAGTGCATACCGCAGATCAGAAAAGGTACCACCAGGGCCAAGAAGATGCCAGCATGGTTAACAAGCAAAGTCAAGGAAGCTCTTAGAGGCAAAAAGTCTTCCTTCAGAAAATGGAAGTCTTGTCTGAATGAAGAAAACAAAAAAGAACACAAACTCTGGCAAAAGAAATGCAAGAAGACAATAAGGGATGCTGAAAAAGAATTTGAGGAACACATTGCTAAGAACATAAAAACCAACAACAAAAAATTCTATAAATACATTCAAAGCAGGAGACCATCTAGGGAGGCAATTGGACCTTGGATGCTAAGGGAGTCAAAGGTGTACTAAAGAACGATAAGGAGATTGCAGAGAAACTAAATGAATTCTTTGCATCTGTCTTCACAGTGGAAGATATAGGGCAGATCCCTGAACCTGAACTAACATTTGCAGGAAGGGATTCTGAGGAACTGAGACAAATAGTGGTAATGAGAGAGGAAGTTCTAGGCTTAATGGACAATATAAAAACTGACAAATCACCGGGCCCAGATGGCATCCACCCGAGAGTTCTCAAAGAACTCAAATGTGAAATTGCTGATCTGCTAACTAAAATATGTAACTTGTCCCTCAGGTCCTCCTTCGTGCCTGAGGACTGGAAAGTGGCAAATGTAACGCCAATCTTCAAAAAGGGATCCAGAGGGGATCCCAGAAATTACAGGCCAGTTAGCTTAACTTCTGTCCCTGGAAAACTGGTAGAAAGTATGATTAAAGCTAGATTAACTAAGCACATAGAAGAACAAGCTTTGCTGAAGCAGAGCCAGCATGGCTTCTGCAAGGGAATGTCCTGTCTCAGTAACCTATTAGAATTCTTTGAGAGTGTCAACAAGCATATAGATAGAGGTGATCCAGTGGACATAGTGTACTTAGACTTTCAAAAAGCGTTTGACAAGGTACCTCACCAAAGACTTCTGAGGAAGCTTAGCAGTCATGGAATAAGAGGAGAGGTCCTCTTGTGGATAAGGAATAGGTTAAGAAGCAGAAAGCAGAGAGTAGGAATAAACGGACAGTTCTCCCAATGGAGGGCTGTAGAAAGTGGAGTCCCTCAAGGATCGGTATTGGGACCTGTACTTTTCAACTTGTTCATTAATGACCTAGAATTAGGAATGAGCAGTGAAGTGGCCAAGTTTGCTGACGACACTAAATTGTTCAGGGTTGTTAAAACAAAAAGGGATTGTGAAGAGCTCCAAAAAGACCTCTCCAAACTGAGTGAATGGGCAGAAAAATGGCAAATGCAATTCAATATAAACAAGTGTAAAATTATGCATATTGGAGCAAAAAATCTGAATTTCACATATACGCTCATGGGGTCTGAACTGGTGGTGACCGACTAGGAGAGAGACCTCGGGGTTGTAGTGGACAGCACGATGAAAATGTCAACCCAGTGTGCGGCAGCTGTGAAAAAGGCAAATTCCATGCTAGCGATAATTAGGAAAGGTATTGAAAATAAAACAGCCGATATCATAATGCCGTTGTATAAATCTATGGTGCGGCCGCATTTGGAATACTGTGTACAGTTCTGGTCGCCTCATCTCAAAAAGGATATTATAGAATTGGAAAAGGTTCAGAAGAGGGCAACCAGAATGATCAAGGGGATGGAGAGACTCCCTTACGAGGAAAGGTTGCAGCATTTGGGGCTTTTTAGCTTAGAGAAAAGGCGGGTCAGAGGAGACATGATAGAAGTGTATAAAATTATGCATGGGATTGAGAAAGTGGATAGAGAAAACTTCTTCTCCCTCTCTCACAATACTAGAACTCGTGGACATTCAAAGAAGCTGAATGTTGGAAGATTCAGGACAGACAAAAGGAAGTACTTCTTTACTCAGCGCATAGTTAAACTATGGAATTTGCTCCCACAAGATGCAGTAATGGCCACCAGCTTGGACGGCTTTAAAAGAAGATTAGACAAATTCATGGAGGACAGGGCTATCAATGGCTACTAGCCATGATGGCTGTGCTCTGCCACCCTAGTCAGAGGCAGCATGCTTCTGAAAACCAGTTGCCGGAAGCCTCAGGAGGGGAGAGTGTTCTTGCACTCGGGTCCTGCTTGCGGGCTTCCCCCAGGCACCTGGTTGGCCACTGTGAGAACAGGATGCTGGACTAGATGGGCCACTGGCCTGATCCAGCAGGCTCTTCTTATGTTCTTATGATTTCTCATCACAAATACCACATGAGCAGAGTGGTACAGTCAACCAGTATAGGCTGCACCAGCTTCTTGTAGTATAAGATATGCTGGGACATATCTTAAGAAAAACAGCAAAGACAGATAATTGTGATGGGGATATAATCCAGCCTGTTGTGATAAATGAATTCCCAGAAAGGGTAATACAATAGAGGGCAACATTTTCTGTAACACTACTCAGACCTTCAGACATTATGGTAATTCCCAGAGCTTGGAAGATTACTTTTAAAAAGTAATAAATTACAGTTACAATTACATGGCCCAAAAAAGTAGTAATTACCGTTACAATTGCAATTGCTCTCAAAGTAACTGATTACTTTTGCTCAAAAGTAATCACTACAATTACATTTCAGTTACTTTTCTTAAAAGACACCTACAAGGTGCTGGCCTTGGCTGCTGCACATCTAAGTAGCTTAAAACAACATTAAAAATAAATACACACATACAGAGGTAGTAGAATAATTATTTTTATCCATAAGATAGCAGTGGTGGTCTCTCCGCTGGTAAGGGAGGTGGGGAGGGAGGCAGAGGCCACTACTCAGACCTGTGCATGTCAAACCAAGTGCAACCCCCCCCCACTCAGCCAGCAAGCATGATCTCTCCCATTTAACCATCTCCCATACCCTGTCCTGCCACCAACTAAGGGACACTTACCCAAGCAAACATTAACAAAAAGTTAAAATACTGCAAATGCAGCACAGTAGCCAGAGAGGATGGTGGAGGCCACTTTGTGTGCCAAGTGCAAACACAGTATTCACACACGCACACACACACGTCGTCATCTTTCATCTTTCATCAGTTCTTTATCTCCATTCTGCTACTGCCTCCTCCTCCTTTATCCATGTTCTTGCCCTCCGGCTCCTTTTTCCCTCCACTCCATTCTTCACCACCACCATCCATTTTTTAAAACAATTGTTTTCTCCACTCCACCATGTCTCACTCTCCACCTCCTCCCTCATCGCCTCCTACCCACCCACAGAGCATGAGGGAAGAGCGAAGCTGCACAGAAGCTCAGTTTGAGGCAAACGATTTTCACCCACAAATCGGAGTAGCAGAAGACCTCCCCTGCTTCCCTCCCCAAAGTAATGCCCAAAGGTATTGCTGGAAACATTACAATTACTCCACAAATGTAATAAAATTACTCCTATTACAATCAAAATGTAAAAGAATTACCCACTCGTTCCTCAAAAAAGCAATGAATTACAAGTAATTTGTTTTGTTGTTATGTGCCTTCAAGGCGACTACGACTTATGGCGACCCATTCTGTGGGCCATTGTTTAGTTTTCCATATTTCTTGACAAATTTTTGTCAAAATTTGGGCAGATTCAGTCTCAGTAGCTTGTAGCAACTCTATTGGTATGCCATCTGTTCCTGGTGATTCTTCTAAGTATTTTAAGAGCAGCTTTCACCTCACATTCTAAAATTTCTGGTTCTTCATCATACAGTACCTCCATGAATGAGTCTGTCATCCTTGCATCTCTTTTATAGAATTCTTCAGTGTATTGCTTCCATCTTCCTTTTATTTCATCTAGGTCAGTCAGTGTGTTTCCCTGTTGATTATTCAACATCCTTAATCTTGGTTTAAATTTCCCTTTCATTTCTCTAATCTTTTGGAATAGGGCTCTTGTTCTTCCCATTTTGTTGTCCTCTTCTATTTCTATACAATAACTATTGTAATAGTTCTTGTCCCTACGTACTAGTCGCTGTATTGTTTCATTTAGGGTTCTGACAGTATTTCTATCTCCTTTTGCTTTTGCTTTCCTTCTCTCTTTAACCATTTTAAGAGTTTCTTCAGTCATCCATTGAGGTCTTTCTCTCTTTTTAACTAGAGGTATTGTCTTTTTGCATTCTTCCCTGATAATGTCTCTGACTTCATAATTCTTCTGGTTCTCTATCAACTAAGTTTAAAGCCTCAAATCTGTTCCTTATTTGATCTTTATATTCTTCTGGGATGTTTTTAAATTGTATTTTGACATTATGATTGCTTTGTTCTTCTTCTTTAGCTTTACCCTAATTTTAAATACAACCACTTCATGATCTGTACCGCAGTCTGCTCCTGGTCTAGTTTTCTCAAAAAGTATGGAACTTCTCCATCTTCTGCTCCCAATTATATAATCAATTTGACTCCTATTTTGACCATTTGGTGATGTCCATGTGTACAGTCATCTTTTCGGTTGCTCAAAAAATGTGTTCTCAAGAAACAAATTATTGTATTCACAGAATTCTATAAGTCTTTCTCCTGCTTCATTTTTGTCTCCTAAGCCCCATTTCCCCACAATTCCTAGTTCTTCTCTGTTTCCTACCTTTACATTCCAGTCCTCCATGATTATCAGCACATCTTGTTTTGGTGTGTGATCAATTTCTTCCTGTACTTCTGTGTAAAATCTCTCCAATTCCTGTTCTTCTGCATTTGCTGTTATGTTAATAGGTTTCCCATTTAATCTCATTGATATCACTTGCTCAGACCTTGCATTATAGCTCCTAATTGCTTTTGCTACATCACTTCTCACTATTAAAGCAACCCCATTTCTTCTTAATTTTTCATTTCCTGCATAAAATATTTTGTAGTTGCCTGATTGAAAATGTCCCATTCCTGTCCATTTTAATTCACTCACACCAAGTATTGTAATGTTGATACATTCCATTTCTTGATGGACAATTTCTAACTTTCCCTAGTTCATGCTTCTCACATTCCATGTTCCTATTGTGTGTGTTGTACAACTCTCTCCTTTCGCATCTGTGCGCATCAGCCTCTGGGCTTCCTTTCGGCTTTGATCCAGCTGCATCATTAGTCACAGTGCTACTCATAGTTGTCCTTTGTTCTTCCCCAGTAGCCCGGTGAGTGCCTTCTGACCTGGGGGTCTTGTCTTCCAGCACTATCTCGTGTTGCATTTTGGATACTCTGTTCATAGGGTTTTCATGGTAAGAGGTATTCAGAGGAGGTTTACCATTGCCTTCCTCTGAGTTTGGATGCATCTTAGTCTGGTGTCTCAGCTTTGACCATTCCACCTTGGGTGCCCCTGCTAGGAGTCTAGCCTCTTGGTCTAGACTCCTGATGGCATTGCTCTCAGCTTCTTCAACTCTTTCAAACCCCCTCACCACATTAAGGTGTGCATCCTAGAGGGGGAAGTAATTTGTTACTTGTAACTAATTACTTCCAAGCTGTGGTAATTCCTAATGCGTAATTTCTATATACTGTCTTGTCTAGACCTGGGAATTCCTATTCTTGGGCAAGCCTTATGGTGCTGCTACCAGTCTTGTTGTTCACAAGTTGCTGATTCCTTAAATTCCACTCAGAGGTTATACAGCAAGGTGGGCTCCATTCCTTGCATGTCTTGATGTTGTCCTTATGGTTGGCTAAATCCACTGACAGCTTCCAACATAGAATAAATCTTCTTTGAGGCATATTTGCTCTTCTAAGCCTCAGGCTCCTCAAAGCAACACTTGCTAAACATGGTGGTTTTCTTTGGTCCCCTGCATTCTAGTTCTAGATGGGGATAGCTACATAGATTAGTGATCTGGTTTTCCAGAGTTTACATATTTTAAAATAACCAGCTTCCTTGACTAGAGCACTAGATTTTACATTGCCATCACAACCTTAGTTATGAACTATCTCAAGCTTTTTGTAACTGCATGAGATTAGCTACTACTTAGTGGTCAGCTTGTGATGTGTTGTAGAGAAGCTGAAAGAGGCTACATGTACACAGCCTTCTATCTGAATCTAAACACACACTTTTTGTGTGCATGCATTGCTTGAGGCTCAGGAAGCCTGCCTACTCACCCTCTATAGAATACAATCAGATGTGAGGGAAGGAAGAAATGGGGTAGACAAAAATTGGAAGACCAGTCTCAAGAGCCTAGTAGTTAATGAATTTTGGACTAAAACTGGGGAGACATAGGTTCGAACCTGTGGTTGGCTATGAAACCTACTGATTGACCATTGAGAATTCACGTTCAGCCTAACCTGCCTTATAGAGCTGTTGTGAGAGCTCAGTGGTCATGGGGAGAACCATTTACCCCTCACCCAGCAAGGTCCTTGGAGGAATGGTGGGGTAATTTTTAAATGATCTGCCCAATGTATCAATACCTAAACTAGCTGCTAGCAATATGAAAAACCATTTAGAAATAAAATATATGATGAGAAAGTCCTACTTTTTCTAACTGCACATGCTCTTTTATCCTTTTTCGGATTGCTTTGGTTTTGGAAAAAGTTTGCTTGTGTATGTTTTCATTTGCTCTGTAATTTGCTTTCAATAAACGAAAATGTCATTAGACATGAATTATATATTTAGCAGATGCAATGCTGAGTTCTGACTGGTCCAATGTGATCAGGGAACAATCACATTTTCCACACCACTATCCCAGCTACACAAGTGTCACTTTCTATTACTCCTTTCTTGAACAATTGAATGTGGCCTGTAATGATAATAATTGCTTCAGAATTATTTGTCATGTTTGTTAGCAACAATCTACTAACAGTTGGTTACAATCAACTTCTTTGTTATTATTGAATAATTATATCTTTTTGCCTGCAAACAACACAGAAATATTTTATGACACTTTAGTCCAAACTTTTGTCCTTTTACATTAGCCAAGGTTATATGAGTGACTTTATCCCTGTGTCCAGAGCTAATATAGAGCCTACATATTACTAAAGCTTGCAAAATACAGCTAAAAGAAGGATTTTGGTTCATCCTCTGATTAGTTTCATTCACTGGCAGGTCCAGCAACCAGTCAGGTCAGGTACTGGCCAAGGGCCCCAGAAGCTTGCAAAGTCCCCTCACTGGCCTGACCCATTCATGCTGCCATTAGAGATGTAAAGGCCAGAAAAAAAAATGGAAAAATGGGGGGGATTTCCCCCTCAAAATTGAAAAATTTGCACTTGACCTGGAAACTGCAGCTATTGCAGAATGCTGCAGCCAGATTGCTGACAGGAGTAAGACCCTGTCAGCATATAACAGTCTACTCAGGGATCTGCACAGGTTGCCGATTTGTTACCGGGCCAAGTTCAGGGTGTTACTATTGGTATATAAAGCACTTAACAGCTTGGGACCAGTTTACTTGCAGACCACCGGAACCCACCTGAGCACTTCAGTCTGCAGAACTGGCAGTGTTACAGGTGCCACATAATGCTCATTCCGCACTTGTAAGAAATCATCCTTCTAGTGCGGCAGCACTTACTCTTTGGAACTCCATGCCTATTGACAACAGGCAGGGGGCTTTGCTGTATTCTTTTCAGTGCCTGCTTTTGTTTAGGCAAGCCTATCCAGATACATAGATGGTGATGTGTTTTAATCGTTTTAGACTGTTGCTGTTTTAATTGTTTTAAAAATGTTTAAATTACTTGTTTTTAACTGTTTTATTATAATTTTAATGGTTTTATAAACTGCTTAGATGTTTCCTATAATTAAGTAGTATATAAATTTTGTTAAATAAAAAATACACTTCCCTAGTTCAAAGTATTCACATTTCCAAGGTGAGATACATTAACAAACATGAGAAATGAAGGCAGATTAATATTCATTAATAGGTGAAAAACCTTGCAGTTTAAGAACATACCTATAGGCTATAGGTACGTTCTTAAACCACAAGGTTTTTCACCTATTAGTGAATTTCCCTGCTTTTTAATCCAGGAGGTAAGAAATGGGATCCTGTGCAAGTTTGCTGAGAATGGATCGATCATTTGGATGTTTATTGAGTTCAGTGGGATTTAGTCCCCTGCAATCATGCTTAGGATAGGTGAAACTGACCACAGGGGATGGGGAAGGGGGGAGGAGAGGGAGGGGGGGTGGAAAGGCAGAGGGGAGGAATGGGATGGGAGCAGGCAGGAGGGGGAGGGGAGAAGGACAGATGTGATCATTTGCTTGTTTATTGAGTTCAGTGGGATTTACTCACATGCAATCATGCTTAGGATAGGTAAAACTGACCGGGGGGGGAGGGATGGAGGGCTGAAGTGGGCAGGAGAGGAAGAAGAAGAAGGGAGGGAAGGAGGAAGGGAGAGGAAAGGGGGAGGAGGGGAAAGGCAGGTCTTATCATTTGCATAATTATTGAGTTCAATCGGATTTACTGCTATGCAATCATGATTAGGATAGGTAAAACTGACCATGGGGGAGAGGGAGGGGGAAGGGGAAGGAGCATATTGGAGGGGGCAAAGGAAGGGGGAGGGCAGGATTGATCATTTGCATGCTTATAGAGTTCAATGGTATTTACTCCTGTGCAATCATGCTTAACATAGGTAAAACTGACCATGGAGAGGAGGAAGGGGAAGGGGGAGGAGGAAGGATGGGATTGGAAGGGGAGGGGGAGGGCAGGGAGGGGCAAAGGAAGGGGGAGGAAAGGGGCAAGAGGAAGGGGATAGGAGGGAGGAGAAAGGAGGGTGGGTTTGATCATTTGCATACTTTCTGAGTTCAATGGGATTTATTTCTGTGCAATCATATTTGAAAATGGAAATGGACTGCCTTCAAGTCGACCGGACTTATGGCGACCCTTTGAATAGGGTTTTCATGGTAAATGGAATTCAGATGTGATTTTACTATTGCCTTCCTCTGAGGCTGAGAGGCAGTGACTGGCCCAAGGTCACCCAGTGAGCTTCATGGCTGTTTGGAGATTCGAACCCTGGTCTCCCAGGTTGTAGTCAAACACTGACCTGGGGGAGGGGCAGGGAGGGGGGAAGGGAAGGAGATTGGGTGGGTGGGTACTGGGCAGAAGGGAAGCCCCTTTCCTTTCTAAAAGGAAAACATTGTGAACAGTATCATTGCTTTTCAGCATTTTCCCCACCTTTTTATTCTACAGAAGGCACATGTAGCCTCCCACTAGGGTTGCCGGTTCAGGGCTTGAGACTGATCCTGTACCTTTACATGCTCCCTTCCCCCTGCACAACTGTTGTTGGGAAGGGAGAATTCCATCTTGTGGTTTTTCCCATTACAGTGTTGCAAGAACACCTGCACTTGGCTGACTTTCTCTTCTCCTAAAGATACAGGATCAGTCTCAGGCCCTGAACCTGGCAACCCTACCTCCCACCCAAATTTAAAACAAAGCTGTCCCTGGCCACATCCACACCAGGCCTCTATTACACTTTGGACAATTAATTTATTTATTGTATTTATATACCGCCCCATAGCCAAAGCTCTCTGGGCGGTTTACAATAACTAAAAACTTTTAAAAAGATACAAATTTAAAAACAATTAAAAAAACAATTTAAAACACAATTTAAAACAATTTATCATGGCTTCTCTCAAAGCCATGGCTCAAAGCCAATCATGGCTTCTCGCAAAGAATCCTGGGAAGTGTAGTTAGTGAAGGGTGCTGGGAGTTGCTAGGAGACACCCTGTTCCTCTCACAGACTTTCAACCAGAGTGGCTGACTGTTAAAATGTTACCTCAGGGGAATAGGAGTCTCATCTCAGCACCCTTCACAAACTACACTTCCCAGGATTCTCTGAGGGAAGCCATGACTGCCTCAAGTGAAATCAAGTCTGGTGTGGGTGTGGCCCCCTGATTAGCTAAATTCAGCAGCTGTGAGGCTTTTAGAACACTGACAGTTGGTTCTTACTGATCATGCCCCGCGTTATCATTGGCTTCAAGCAAACATTTCTTAAATTAATTAAAAATCAGCCAGGCATTTTTTTTAACTTTTAAACTGCAGAAGATGAAGGTCAGAGTAATGGGGCAAGGTCAGTATTAGGATTACAGGTACTCTGTGAACATGGCTGATTTTTAATGAATTTCAACAGATTATGAGAACTCTCAGAGAAAAAAGTCCAAAAGGGCTCTGGGGTTTTTTTCTCTCTTTTTAGACTTTGAAATCTCTATCCTCTCTGACTGTTTTTTGTATCACCATGAAAATTGACAGTGTTGTTAAGCAAGCGTTTCTGAGTTCAGGACTGTAAGTTTGGTAAGGTTTTATTTTGAAATGAGCTTATGGGAAGCATCAGAATGGCATGGGGGGTATTTTCAATTTAACATTGCGGAATGTGAAAAATCCACCATAGCTATAGTATACCGCCACTCCCATGGCTGTATAATTTCCCCACACCTTTTTGATCCCTCCTTCCTCTGTGTTTTTGCCTTCCACTCACTAATACTAGTTTTTGAAAATCAGATCAGAAGCAATCCTTGGCTATGATCCAAACTGCTCTGTTCTGCATTGGTAGCATATAGGCTCCCCCTACCAGAGGCCGGCCCATAAGTCTCTCCAAAGCCCCCAGAAATTTGGATGAGGCATGAGGGGCCTTCCCATGAGGCATGTGGGACTGCCACCAAAAAGAAATTATACCCCTCTCTTGTGCACAATAAGAGGTTTGCTCACACATGGAGGTATGTATGGCTTTCATTCATAATTTTATAAATGAAATAAGAAAGGAACCAGGAAAAAAGTGCTCCTGATATGTCAAAGACAAAATGACATTTACAGTTCATCATCTTGTGCCTCAGATTCTGAACAGGGCTGTGCCCAAACCGCTTACCTTATTTTTGTTTTCATGAACCCTAGCAATTTTAAAAAATTTTAAGCACTACTTGCACGTGTTTGTGTTCTTTCAGTGCTGTTCTTCAGAGTGCCAGTTTCCTCTGTCATCTCCTTCTTTGCCCTAACAACCTACTAGCTGTGGGAAAAGTCATGTGATTTTTGTCAATGACATCACAATGCCACATCTTAAGTGATGGCATGACGGACAGTTGGAAACAGAATCATATTGGCTATAATTGTGTTAAACACAGATTAGGGCAAGCAAGAACTCTGTAGGCAAAAACAAAGGAAAACATGGCACCATCAGGCATCAGCAGCCTAGAAAACAAAACAATGACAAACAGCACTGAAACACCATAAATGTTTGGTGAGATTAATACTTTGGGAAAAACTTGTTAGGCTATACTTAATGTGCTATTTTTAAAGTGAATATTGAAATTAGAGGATATTCAGCACAACACTTGAGGAATGTCAGGAGACTGTCCATGAGGCATCTCAGTCTACAACTTGCTGCTCTGAAATTTTTATGCTATAAAAATTGTGTAGAACTCAGCTGTGGTGTCTTTTATCTGTAAAAGAAGTCAATGAAATCCATGATTTTCTTTGTAGACAGCTGCTGGGACTTTCTAGGCTGTTCCTTGGGACCTATTTCATTTATATCCCACCCTTCCTGCCAAAGTAGCCCAGGGCGGCAAACACATCTGTTAATAAAAATACTGTTAAAAACATCTAAAAACAGTGAAATACAATAAACTTTGTAACCAATCATCTATATGGATAGGTCACAAAAAAAGAAACATTTTCAGCAGGTGTCTAAAAGAATACAATGATGGCACCTGCCTAATGTCAAAGGTTAGGGAGTTCAAAGTACAGGTGCTATCACACGAGGCATGTCTCCTTACAAATGCAGAATGGACATTGCATGGCGCTTGTAGAAGTGCAAGTTCTGCAGATCAAAGTGATCATGCATACAGCATGTATGGGGTAAGGCAATCCCTTAAATAAACTGGTCCCAAGCCATTAAGGGCTTTATACACCAAATAGTAAGATCTTTGAGCAGAGCACAGGTTTAATATGCTGACGCACACTCACTCCTGTAAGCAATTGTACTGCAGCATTCTGCACTAACTGCAGTTTCAAGACCAAGCACAAGGGAAGCCTCACATAGAGTGCATTGCAATCATCTATTCCTGAAATTATCAAAGCCTGAACCAAGCTGTCCCAGTCCAGGAATGGTCCCAGTTGTCTTACCAGCTGAAGCCTGTGAAAGGCATTCCTAGCCACCAAGGCCACTTGGGCTTCCAGTGACAAAGCTGGATCCATGGGCACCCAGGGCTGCATACTTGCTCCTTCAGAGGGAGTAAAACCCCATCTAGAGCAGGCATTTGAGCAGTTTCTCAGACATGAGAACCCACAGAGCCTCCGTTTTGCCAGGATTCAAGCTCAGCTTTTTCCCCTCATCCAGCCCACCACTGTATCCCGACACCAGTTCAGGGCCTGCTTGGCCTCTCCTGATTCAGGTGATATGGAGAAATAGAGCTGGATCTCATTAGCATATTGATGGCAGCATGCCCAAAATTCCCTAATATCCGCTCCTAGTGGCTTCATGTGGATGTTAAACAGCATTAGGTTAGAATAGTGCTTTTTGGCACTTCATAGCACAATTGCCAGGAGTATGAAAAGCACTCTCCCAGCACTATTCTCGGGACTCTGTCCCACAGGTAGGATCAGAACTACTGTAAAACAGTGTCCCCCATACTTATCCTGCAGAGCATCTCATTTCCTTGGAAATCCTGTCTGTATGCTTAGTGTAAAAGCAAGTTCTGTAACTTTTCAGTGCTTAATGCTGATCGATGTAAATATATAAGAACCAACAGCCCTCTTCAGGCATTACTGCCATGAAGGGGCAACACAATTAGAAAACTGCTGAGAAGATGTGTCTTTAGCCCCAGCCCTATCTTGACGCAGCTTGTGTGAACTTCCCTATGTTCTAAAGCAGGGGTCACCATTTTGGCACCTGTGGTTGCACGTGTGCCTGCAGAGGCCTTCCTTGGTGCCTTAAGGGCCACATCCCCTTGTCCCTTGTCTGGATGAAACAAGGCTTGAAAGAAATGTTCTCTTTTACTTTAATTGATAACATAGGCTGAGATGCATGCTTAGTTGTGGTGTGTGTGTGTGTGTGCTCAGGACAGTTCCTCTAGTTTGCAAATGGGCCCAAAGGCCTCAAAAGTTTGGTAACCCATGCTCTAAACAATGAGAGCAACATCAGAAGTATAATTGTCTAAGTAATGTCTACTTAAAGACATTGTTAATTAAGCAATATATAAATACCTTGAATAAATAATACATAAATGTCATAGTTTACCTCCACAGAACAAAGCACATGTAGTGAAATCAAGGTTGTGATTGACATGAGGGCAAGAACCTGCTTCATGGAGAAGCACACACAATGTTGACGGACTATAGCCATCCACAACTGACTGGCCATAGAATCAACCCAAACAATGGATTGTATCCAAAGTAGTGCTACGTCATGGAGCTATCAGTGCAAGGATTTCCACTTGCACAATAGGACTTCCACCCGCTGTTCCCTCCTAAATCTGTTGTAGGCATTTCTCCAACCTCCAGAGCAGATTTGGGGAGGGCACATGTGAGGAGAAGATGGAGGAAGTTGCATAACACCAGAGGAAATCCTTGCACTGCTGGGACACATTAGTTGGATACTACCTAATGCCAATTAACTTATGGAATTCATATCTGCAAAGTGATAGCAACCAGTTAGATAGCTTTTAGAAATAGTTAGATAACCCATCTATAAACATGGCCTATAGATTTTATTTAAGAATTAAATAACTTCAGAATGGAACTAGTAAATGGGCCAGGGCTACACTCCACAGCATTTTGGCAACGATTTAAGAATCTTGAATAGGAATGCTGACATAGCTTTAGCTACCACATTGGAGACAATGTTATGATAGCATTATTAGAAATGACAGGTCTTTTTAAAAATTGAACTCTTTTGTGTTGTATTTCCACTGTGGAGACGTAAAGGGTATGACCCAAACTGACAGATTGTATGTTGACCACTGATCTATGCAATTCACAATCATTACATTTCAATTTTGTCTTAACTGAAAGTGAGAAAATAAGTTGGCTTATTATCTCCCTGTGTTGAGCAGGGAGAGGCTTCTGTAGGTTGTTTCTATGGAGCTATTTGCTTCTTGTTTTCACCTCCATATGAAGAACTGTTCTCATTTGCCATTTTGTACTTGGCTAGGGATACCCAAAACACACACAAATGTACACTGTTCAGAATTGATGTGAGGCATGTGCCTTTTGCTAACCCTGAGGAATAGTTGAGTTAAATGATATAATGTGAAAATAGTTTACTTTTGTCAAATATACCAATGTTTATATAAAATTATGGAATAGAACAATCATATCAAAAACAACTGACAAATGGACCCTGATCCACATGTACAGCTTTTGGACTATGTATGTGCAGCTGTGACAGCCAGTATGGTGTAGTGGTTAAGGAGTTGGACTATGACCTGGGAGACCAGGGTTCGAATCCCCACATAGCCACGAAGCTCACTGGGTGACTTTGGGCCAGGCACTGCCTCTCAGCCTCAGAGGAAGACAATGGTAAACCCCGTCTGAATACTGCTTACCATGAAAACCCTGTTCATAGGGTCACCATAAGTCAGAATCGACTTGAAGGCAGTCCATCTGCAGCTGCACATATAGATATGTGAGTGCCTACCAGCCCAGCCAGCGTTTGCCAGTGTCAGCTTTGACAGCTGCTTAGAGAGTAACTGGCCGGCAGCCTTTCACCACTCATCCCAGACAGCTTGATTTAATTCTTCACTCCAGAAGGTGAACTTTGTTGCCAAGGCTGAAAATTTGGTGCTGTGCAGGCAGTTCCTAATCCATTGTCAGTAACTGAACACATAGCCCCAAATATGAAGAATGTCATCCAAAGAACTGTTTCCATGTGTTATGCTAATCCAGCAGGGAATGTACTTGAGGAAAACTACATCTTTGTGCCGGCAAAACGTGTTGGATTGGGGTGGTAGCAGTTTTATAGAAGTAATCCTGTATAAATATTTACATATTTTTTAAAAACTCATAGCTTTTATCTCCAGATTTTCTGAATTAACTGAATCACCTCATGTATCACCATGTCACTGTAGCCCAACATAAACAGTACTCTTGTTTATTTAAGCCTCTGACCACCTCTGTGTTTAGAAGGTCTTTCCCTCCATCCTTTCAGCTAGCCAGTCAAATAACAGGTTATGCTGTGTAAATGTGTCCTACAATAAGAATGCAAAAAGACTTAAAAAAAACTAAACCTGAGATGAGCAAAAGATGGCCTCTTGAACTTTTCCATCCTATTTGCAGGCAGTGAAATTGTGGATACCATTTTACCAAATATTCTCCATGGTGGTAGGAGAGCAGAATTTCTCCAGTCTTTTCTTGGGTGCAGAGCTGCCCATCAGCAGTGGCATAGCTTTTTCATTTAACAGCCTACCCACCATTTTGCGATCCCTACAATGCCCCAGACCTAGCATCATCCTGGGGCACTGTGGAAAAGGGGCACCATAAATATGGCAGAGGATATTCAAATAATATTTCACAAAATTGTCTGCTTTTTCAGGAAGGGGGCAAAAAAGAAAAAAAATCAGATTGTTTCTCCATCAAAACCTCTTCTGAGAATTTTTTGCTCAGCTCTGAATTCTCATTTTCATAGCTGTAGCTTTGGGGATGGTGTAGAAATTCAGTTCTTAGGGAATGTCTTCATAACTATTAATGCTAATGTAGAGTCACTGATTTCAGGAGAGTTACACCAATGTGAGCAATTACTGAAAGGCTCCTTTGGTATGATGGTTCGATATCAAATTCTTCCTTTGTAAACTTGGCAGTCTTTCCTATACAAATAGGAAAAAAAGATAGGAATCATCATTTATACTAATAGCCACTAGAGGTCTGCTGATATCAAAACTTGGGCAATATGAATTTATATCTGCAAAGTGAACCAACTCAAGCATTTTTATGCCTATTTTCATTCCTTGGCATTTTCCTTATGCAGCCTGACCCTAAGGATGTTTACTAGGAAACCCTACTGAGCATAATGAGACTTACTCCCATGTAAGTGTGCATAGGACTGCAGCCCTAGAAGACAATCCTATACACCTTCACTCAGAAGCAAGTCCCATTGTGGTCAATAGGACATGTTCAGGTAAGGCTGCAATCCTATCCTAGTTTACTGGGAGTAAGCCCCATTGAAGTCAATGCAGCTTGAGTAGACATGTATAGGATTGTTTTTAGGATTACAGCTTGTGATTTTAAAGTAATACTTTATCATATTAGTAATTTACATGAGAGGATCTTTATAAAATCATTAAATACAGGAATAAACGAACTACACAAGTGGAATTACAACTATATTCGGTATATTTTCTCATATACATTTGATATGGTTTCTTTTATTAGGCTTGGCCATATTTTTTCATCTACAATTTGGGAAGACATTTTTCCTTAATTAGAATAATTTTTACCCTCATATTTTAGCTTCATTTTGCCTCACATCTGTGTAATTACTATACTGAATCTTTTCTAGTATACTATATCAAAAATGCACTGGGTGACCTTGGGCCAGTCACTGCCTCTCAGCCTCATGAAAACCCTGTTCATAGGGTCACCATAAGTCGGAATTGACTTGAAGGCAATACATTTACATTTTTATATCAAAAATGTCATATAAAATCATTTTATTTGTAAAATTTTCACAATGTTGCATCAAATAGTACATGAAATTATTTTTACATCATAGCAAGTGAAATCAAGTCATAATCATTATAAGGATCTACAGTTAACCAATTACTTGCCCCTGGCAGTCAGAATTGCTCCCAGATAACCAGGTGAGTCCACATCTTGCTTGCTTGCTTGAGAGACTACCAATGCATTGAGGTTAATTGGGAGATAAGGATTCACCTATGCAACTTCCACAATGTAGGCCTATGTTATAAGGATGTGCGAAGGACAATGCCAATGATTCTGAAGCAAGCAACCTTACCAGCCAGAGATCCAGCCCAAGGAAGAGCTCACTGAGTTTGGAGTGGAAGGCTCGGCTAGTGCTGATAAAGAAGCTACTTTGCACTGGGTTGAACCAATGTTTCATCTAACCCAGTGATGCCTACTATGACTGGTGGCAGTATCCTGAGCAAGGGTCTTTTCCAGTAGGGATGGGTGAATGTCAGTTTCCTTCTCTCTCCATTTCTCATTTTTCCAAATTCAGTTTTCCACATTTCCACATCAGTTTGAGAATTTTTTTACATCCTCATAAAAATTCATCAGCATTTTAGTGTGACTTTCTCATATTATACACATTTTTCTATGCAATTTTTCATAACAGACTGTTTTGGAAAGCAATTTTTCCTAATAGAACACATTTTCTATGTTATTTTCACTAATATATGCACTTTTAGATATGCATTTTTATACACATTACTTGGCTGGAGAACTGCACTGCAAAATTGAAAGACGTGTGAATTTGGTTGTGTGTCAATTTGCATTAGGTAATTTTGCCTTTAAATGCAGACTAATTTGATTTTCTCCCTCATTCCTATTTTCTAGCCCTGTTTCCTCAAGCCCCCAAAAACTTAGGACCCTCCATGTAGAAAGCATGTGCTCTGCCATTGAGTATGACTCTCTTAACTTTATTTAGGAACTAGCATGCCCTGCACGCTTCCTGAAAAGATACTACAGAAGTCTCAGGTTTTCTTTCTTCCAAATACATTACCCTTATCAAGTGTAGCTTGATTCCCGTTGCTCAGTCTACACAGCAAGAGATTTTGGAAATATAGCACACCTTGATACCATTGCTTTTTAGTGAAGAACAAGGTCATTTTAGAAGTTTTAGAAGTCATTTTAGAATGACATTTTAGAAGTAATTGACAGAAATATGATTAAAAAATAATTAAAGGTTTGATTTCTTTTTAATGGAGGGGGGTGAGGTGGGGTGGAAAAGTGGAAAATACTTATAAAGAGCATCACTAAAATCAGGTTTGTTACCAGACAACTGAGAGGTGTCAATCAATATGCTTACTTTTCCTTACAACATCATTCAGTGAGGGAAGAAACAAAAACAAAAGCAACAAACAGTTAACAGTTTATTGAAGCTAAAGGTCAAATTTCTAACATACACATGAGTTTCATAGATGAAGATATGGGCAATCTCACTGGTCTCAAAAAACAATGGAGAAATGATTTTGGCACTACAATAGAAGAACAAGATTGGATGAAACTGCAGAATAGGCCAGCTTTGGATGCTCCTGCAAATACTTAAACTGGCATGCTGCTGGTACACTACCCCAGTTCTGCTATCTAGAATAACAGCATCAGTTTCTCCAAACTGTTGGAGAGGATGCCAAGTGAAGCGCACGTACAGTCATGTGGTGATCATGTCCTAGGGAGATGGAATTTTGGGAAATGATTTTTACTCAGATTAAAACAATGGTCAAATCATCCTTGGATATGACCCCCCCTAACTGGCTTTACTCAACTTGTTTGATGCTAATAATGCAGATTTAAAATGCAAAGAACTGGTCAGACATCTGCTGATAGCAGCACAATTAACCATGGCTAGGTTTTGGAGATATCTCACTGGTGCCACACTTGATGACCAGCACAAGAAAATTTGGTAATTGGCAGTGGTGGAAAAAATCACTAAGAAACTAAAGGTACCAAGGAATCAAGCAAAAAATGATTTTTTTGTAGGAGAATGGTATGATTTTATTTGTTTTGTTAATTATGAAGCTAATAACATGACTTCCTCAACACAATATGTATGGATATGGAACGCATGATAGTGTATCAATTGCATCTGTTGAACTAATCCATGAATTGTGTCATCACTTATCAGGATATAATAATATGTTTTGATATGTTATGTTTTATTTAACTGTTTGGGACATAAGACAGCCCAGTCCCTCAGCACACAATAGATAATTGTGATCGCTTGCCCAAAATATTAAATGCCTAGAATTTCCAGTGGGGCTGGTAGTTATTAGGCAGAACAATGTTTCTCAATGAGATGGAAAATAAGGGCACAATATGGCCAAAGTTAAGCATGTCTGACTTTTATTAATTCCTATAGGAGAGTAAAATTCCCTTGGTGAATTCTGACTTTTATACTGTATTTATGTATATATGTATATGGATATTGTTTATGTATTTTGCTTTGTAAATTAATTTGATATGTTTTTTTATTGTACCTTGTATATTCTATTGCTTTGAAAACTTTTAGACAGTAAGTGGTCTATAAATGGAAATAATAATAATAGTAATAATAATAATTCATTACACTGTAATCATAGGCTCTGATACTCATTTTGAATACTTGCCTGTAAGGCTTCCTTTGTCCAGTTTAGTTAGTTACTTATGTTTGTTAATATATGAGGAGAATTGGGAGTGACTCCAATTTTTGAAGTTGTATTTGGAACATGGCTTGAAGTGAACCATTACCTGCTTGTGGTATATCTTGTAGAAATATGTCGGGTTGACTTGATGCTCTCCTGAAGTCATTGCATACTTTCTTTCTGGAAAACAAAAGTTAATAAAAATTAATTTTAAAAAAGAAAGAAAATAATGCAGATGATTCAAGAATCATCAGAACTGTCACCCTAGTTTGTGATCCACCTAAATTTATTGTAAGCATAATTAAAACTAGCATAGCCTTGTGAGGAAGAATCAACTAAAGTCAACAATCATAGTTCGAAAGGTCATCTTACCCCTTACACCCAGTCAATCACTGCGCTCTGTAGATACCATCTTATCAGGAGGTCCATTCTGCACAGCATAGTAAGCGGATCTTTAGTGTAGTGGCATCTACCCTTTGGAATTCCCTCCCCTTAAATATTAGACAGGCACTATCTCTGTTATCTTTTCAGTGCCTATTGAAGACCTCCTCTTTTAATAAGCTTTTAAGTAGAGACCTTTTCCCAATCTGCATCTGTTTTGGAATTGCTGTTTAAGATGTTTTTACCTTTTTTTAAAAAAATGTTTTTAAGATGTTTTATTTGTAAGATGTTTTAAGATGTTTTTAATGTTTTATCCCTTTTTTGCCAGCCTGGGCTCTTTCTGGGAGGAGGGGTGAGATGATAGATAGATAGATGGATAGATGGACGGACGGACGGACGGACGGACGGACGGACGGACGGACGGACGGACGGACAGACAGACAGATAGACAGATAGAAAGGAATATCTAGTAGACATTGTATACTTGGAGTTGAAAAAAAATTTGTACTTTTGATAAAGTCCTACACCAAAGTCAGTCATGGAATAAGACTGGGAAAACTTATTGTTGGCTTAAAAAAAAAAAGACTCAGAGGACAGGAATACAGGGAGAGCTTTTACGATGAGAGGAAGTATACAACAGGGCCCCCAAAGGTCGTTATTAGAATGTTTGATTAAACATTTGTATGCCATCTTTCAGCCCGGCTGGTTTCAAATATTTCAAGTAAGATTCTTTGCACATAAACTGTTTAGTGTCCACAGAATGATTAGGTGATTAACTATATTTGAAAATTTATTAAATATTTTAATGGGTCTACTCTGAGTAAAACATAGTTGGCTACAACCCAATGTCTCTAAACTGGTGACTAGAGATGACAAAAATGGTAGATGAATTTCATTATAAGTGCAAAGTGATGCACGTTGGATCAAAAAATAAACAAGTTCTTCACAGGTAAATGTGAAAACACATAGTGTTGTATCCAATATCAGTTCCACTCAGAATAAACCCATTGAAATTAATGGAAATGACTAACTTAGGTTCATTAATTTCGGTGGATCTACTCTAAGTAAAACTTTGTTGTATACAACCCATTTATAGTATGTACATGTGAAGACATATATACTAATGTGTTTAGCATAATAAAGAGAAATGTTTGATTTATATCCTGCTCATTTTTCTAAATGTTAATAGAAATTGTTCCCCAGGGGTTCACAAACTAAGGCAATCAATTTGTTTGGGGATAAAAAGGCCAAATTAAATGAAAATGTAGTAAATATAAATTCAAACAAAGTGAAATATTCATAGAACACCATACATAATGAGTCCAAAAAGCCATCCAAAGGATAATTCTTTTGCAAATATCCACATGCTAAATACCTATTTCTAAAAAGGGTGCTTCAGAGTGGGATGGGTAATGTAGTCTCTGCCTAGGAAGCAGGTAGATTTTCACTTCCAGATCCATAACGCTCTTCCTTTCTAGCAACACCAGCACTAAGGTTACTTCCAGATGACTTGTCTGGAGCATTCAGTCTGATTTGTTTGTGGGGAGGTTAGATGAAGTAGCATTAAGCAAGTGTTATCCTATGCTTTCCAGTGCATTTTCCTGTTAATTTTTTAAATCAGAGAAAGCCTAATCCTTCGGAGAGGTATGTTTGTTTCACAAGAGCTCAAAATCAGCATTAATTGTGCAACTTGTATTTAGGATGTGATTGAATCGCAGCTGAAAATAATGACAAGTCTGGAGGTGCCCCAGCTGTCAATGGTGACCATACACAGAATTTCAACTTTGAGGACCTTAGAGAACTCTTTCAAAGTTCAGAGTGGATTCATTGACCCACTGACACTGGAGCCATAAACCTCCACTGGTTTGAGTGATCTGGTGGTCTGACTAACATAGTTTTGCACATCGAAACCTGATCAGGTATACAACATGAGTTGAATTCCAATTGGTAAAAGATTTCAGCCCATATTTCATATTATTTACCGAATGAAAAAATTATTTTATTTCTGAACTTTGAGGACATGTACAGTGACCACATTTATAGTGTCCAATAGGATAATTTAACCAAGATGTAATACACAAAAGATCTAATTTATCCTCTAGGTTATGTGTTCTAAGAAAACCCGTAAGAGGGGCTCTCTGGCACCCTGGTACATCTTGTACAATATGTCAATGTTTGTGTACTATACATTTGATATTATAGGCTAAATGGTTGGATTCCAAGGACCAAAACCATCTATTTGTTTTAGTATTAGAATGAGCTGTAAACAATGAACGTGTACTGATATTATCAGCTCTTAATCTGGACTCTAGAACCATCCATTTTGAGAAGCCCCTGTTGTGTGAATACAGAAAGAATTGATCAGAGCTTGGAAAAGTTACTTTTTTTGAACTACAAATCCCACCAGCCCCAGCCAGCATGGCCACTGGATTGGGCTGATGGGAGTTGTAGTTCAACAAAGTAACTTTTCCAAGCTCTGGAATTGATCAGGCCATTTAGGTCAAAACAGCATTCAGGCCCTCATTGAAGGAACCCACTTCTGCTCTTGGATGTCATGAAAAAGAAAATAGAGTTGGTTGTCATGATCATATGAATGACACCTGACTCTGAAACCTTTAATGATCTCCTCTAATTACTTCATATAGATTAGAGAAGAAAAGCCTCCAGTGGCTTCATAAGAGCAGAATAGATAATGCTGTAATATCTCACTTTTTAAACTTCATGGGACAAGAGTGCCTTCTAAACTTGCCTCCAGACTCAGTATGTTGTGGGAGTGATTCAGTCGCATACTGTAAATTTAGGTTTGCACAGTTAAACTGAATTAAAGCGTCCTGGCACACTTAATCAACTTTTTTCTTTAAAATGGACTTTTTGCAATTGGGAAAGCGATGGGGAAATGCAATAAAAAGTGCAGGATAAACTATTAATTGGAAGATATATAACCTCCCCACAACCAAATCAGAATGAATACTCCATAAAAGACCAGGCTTCATATAACCTCTGTGTAAGCTTTGTGCAAACAAATGAGGATGAATGCTCAATAAAGAGATCTAGGCTGTGAGCATACTAGTCACCATTGGCCACACCTGGAGGAGGAACTGGTTGATCTGTTGATCAGTTGCGAAATCTCTTTGAAGTGAATTAAAAAAAACTGCACTCAAGCTGATCTCACCAGGTTTTGCAGTAAAAAGGGGTGGGGTTTGACTAGTGTTGTGTGCCCCCATTTTCAGAAAAGAGAAGTGGAGACGCACCGGAACCAGCAGGATAGTAGGTGTGTCTCTACCCCTAGAGGAGCCCTAAGATTCTTCAGTCATATGTGCGCACAGGGTTGCCATCAATCAAGATGGCAGCCAAGGTTTCCGTAAGGGACTGAAGCCTCTGCTGCCATCTTGGTTGATGGCAGCAATGCGCGCACTGCATGCACTCAACTAAGATGGCAGCAGAGGCTTCAGTCCCTTATGGAAACCTCAGCCGCCATCTTTATTGATGGCAACCCTGTGCGCGCAGTGCACGCAGCTGCAAAGAACAGCAGAGAAAGGTAGGTGAAGCGGCGGGGATGGTGGCGGGGGTGATGGTGGCGGGTGGTGGCGGCGGGTGGCTTGGAAGCTCTTGTCTTGTGATCCGCAGCGCAGCTCATGCCACGGATCGCGGAAGGGGAGTGGAGGGGCCCAGGGCAGGCTGATGCCCAAGGGCCCCGGCATTCCTGGAGCTGGCCCTGGTCAAAAGCAACTGAGAAATCTAGAAGGGCAAGACGAGTGACATTCCTGTCTACCTCCAGCTACAAATTGTCCACCAAAGCCACTAAAGCAGTTTCCAGTCTAAATTCTGGCCTAAACTCTGTGGGTTTAGGGAACTTGTTTCATCCAAGAGTTTCTATGACATCGTTCCAGCCCCCCCTTTTTGTCTGGTATTATAGGAAAAGAAATTCTTCTATCCCCCAAACTATTTTGGTGTTACTCTTAGGAAGCATTTAAACACATAACATGTATTTGATGAACTGAATAACGATTCACCTCCATATTTTTTTTAAAAAAATTAATGCTGATCTTATTAATTGGATCAGTGTACTGTACATTTTGCTGAAGACTAAGAGGTCTATACATAGCCTACTATCAAAGCTCTGTGACATATAAAGTAGCTCCAGGTGCCAAGTAAAGAGAAACAAAACAATGAGAGTGATTCCTTCTGGCTATTACAGACTGCTATACTTCTGTACATAGATGGAAAGAATACATATGTTATTCATGGTATGATTCTAAGAATACATTTGTCATGAGTACAAAGACCAAGGTAGTCACACCAGTTTTCAAAAGTGATGTATTAATTTCATCTGTTCAAGAATTCTCAGAGGTCTTTGCCCAAAAATGTCTGTCTGTAAAGTTATTTTATTTTTCCTGCTTCTAGTTGTTCAGTTCACCAAGCCTCTTTCTTTGTTCACTCTGTCCAAAGTTACATGATTGGCAAGTTAACATCATGATTACAGGGTTTGCTGGCCTTATTAGAAGGCTGCTGTCCTTTCTGGAAGTCCGTTGCCTTGACTGTGCAATTTCAGCCAATTCATGCCTTGTTAATTCATAATTTCCAAGGAAGAAAGTTTACCTCTTGATTTCTCAAAGGCAAAGTCCTGTTTATTTGAGATAGCCATGAATAGCTTTTAACAGTTTAAGCAGAGCCAACATTCAAACATTCACTCATTCATTCAGCTTATGAGTGATTACAATAAAAAGTAATATATGGATAACAGAAGCATAAATGTCATGAATACATAAGGATTGCAGACCATTTGTTTTTACAAAATATATTCTGACAGTTGCCGAATGGCTGTATTGTCAGGGTCACCAACGTTGGTGGGAATTACCTGTTTATCAGGTTAGGATAAACATACATTGAAAGACAGAAGAACCCAATTTTAAACCAAGACTATTTGACAAAAATGTGGTTAAGATGTCATAAGGCATAATTAATCCTTATTTTTTTCACTTATCTACTTTGAATTATTCTGATTACTTATTCTCTGACCAGCTCATGGGAAGCATTAGCCTAGCAAGTATCAAATGTTGCATCAGCGTTCACAGCCATGTAGCACAATGATGTTTGGCATAAGCAGGTGTCAGACAATCTAGACATTAAAAATTTTTTTTTAAAATTGTAGGTTGACTATATGCTTTTCAGAAGCTTCCCTTGGAATAACACATGCATCTTTCACATATCTTCCCTTAGCATTAATCATAATTAGGGGTGAGTTAACAACGATTTGTGTTTTTGTGATCAGTAAACTCATCTAAGATTTACAGAGCAATCCAACACATGGAAAGCCAGTGGAAGGGGGGGCTGGTGGAGGAGGAGCCAGCAGGAAGGTCTGCAGCATCCATTTTACGTTCAGGAGCCACCAGGCCTGCTGAATGCAGGCTCAGCTGGGAGCGGCATGCAGGGATTGGAAAGTAAATGCCAGCTTTCACAAATACCCTTACCGGGGAGTAAGCAATCTCCATAGACTTCCATTTGTAATTCTTTTCTTAGACTGACCTTTTTCCCAGCGTAACTTTGGCCTGGATCAGAACCTGCAGGATCGCTCCGAACATAAATAGGATGTTGCCTAAGTCCTCCTTGGCCCCTCACCCGACATGCCCCTGGAACTCCCCTTTTGGGGCCTTCCGCTGGCTTTTGCTGGCACCCCTTCCTCCAGTCTGGACTTCCCTCACAGGCCCCTGGCTGAGCCAGCAGGGTCCCGGCTCCGCTGCAGCTGAACCAGGGTGAGGGGCTTCTGCTGACATAGCTTGGCTGAGTCAGCTCAGCCGGGTGTCTACCATATACAACTCCCTTCAGCCCGGTGTAAGTATGAATTGGATTGCACCCTTAGACTTTTGTTTAAACATACTCCTCTCTGAATGAGAAGACATGGGTACTTTTCCATTTCACATTGATGTTTGTGGTAATGCTTATATCTGAGAAGTGGGGAACCTTTAGCCTTCCAGATGTTGTTGAACTACAGCTCCCATCAGCCCTAGCAAGCATGGTCAGTGGCCCAGAATGATGGGTATTGTAGTTCAGCAACATCTGGAGGGCCAAAGGTTCCCCAGTCCTCAAATATAAGCATTGCCACAAACGTCTGTTACATTCCATCACTAGGTACCATTATAATGGTATTTAATTTGTTCCTAAATTTGCCACCTCAGACACAAGCCCCGTGCAGACATTATGATGAATGTGTAGAGGGGGTGGAAAAGATAACACATGCTGTCCCTGCTCATGATGTTAACACATTCATTTTTTTTTACAATAATTTTTATTCAAATTTTCACAAAACAAAATAAAAAAACATAACACAATAAAAATAAAAATAAAAATAAAAAAATTGACTTCCGATTTGTCACAGGTCAGCTATAAATATATAATATATATCAAACCTGTCCCTTAATACATACAAAATCACTTTTCTCCATAGTCTATCTTAATTAATCGTCAAATCCCATTATCATCATTTCATTTTTATCTTTCAACAAAAAGTCTAAGAGAGGCTTCCATTCCTTAAGAAATGTATCTGTCGATTTTTCTCTAAGTAAACATGTCAATTTATCCATCTCTACTAAGTCCATTAATTTCAATAGCCATTCTTCCGTTGTTGGTGTTGATTCCATTTTCCACTTTTGTGCATATAATAATCTTGCTGCCGTAATCATATATAATATTATTCTTCCATATTTCTTTTCTATTTGTTTATCCATAAAACCCAATAAAAAAAATTCTGGTTTTGACTGAATATTTATCTTCAGGATTTTTTGCATCATCCTACCTATCTGTGCCCAAAATAATTTTGCCTGTTTACACAACCACCACATATGATAAAATGATCCTTCTTGTTGTTTACATTTCCAACAAGCATTAGAAACATTACTATACATTTTTGACAACTTTTCTGGAGTCATGTACCAACGATACATTATTTTATAGAAATTTTCTTTAAGATTATAGCATAATGTAATTGCAGTCGAGGGGCGAAATAAGACACAGAGACATCAGCTTGGGTTGAACAAGGGCCACTTTATTAAATTACAGCAAACCAAACCCAATTTAAAGTGACCTGCAGAGGGAAACCTAGGTGCGGGAACTGTCTATAAGCAAGTAGCTTGCCACACAGCTCTGGGCGACCAGCCCCTGCTGGGGCAAGGGCAAGCCCATCTGCTTACCCTTTACCCCGGCCACACCTTGTAGGTGAGTAGGGGGGCCTTCCCACGTCATCCCCACCCGGGGCCGTATAACCCCTGGGTAGATGAGGATAAGTTGGCCCCAGAAGCAGCCCATATCCTGCCCTCGAGCCGTAAAGCCCTGACAGACAGGCCTCCGGAACCACCAATCACCTCCAAAGGTGCCTAAGGGGGCCACCTAGCTGTCCTTACCTATTTCCCTTCCCGCACCTTCCCGCACCAGTGCAAGATGCATAGCCCGGTAGGGCATTAACCTGTCTAATACATTCAAGTTAGCCAAATAAGCCAAAACCACCTATTAAACACAACACCCCCTAACCCAATTCCGTCCCACTCCCATGGTGTGGAGCAGGCAAAAAACCTGCCCGCCAACGAGGGTGGGCAGGATAAAAATTCCTACTCGGCCCCGAAGCAACCCCTAGGCACACCATAAAAGAGGGAGGGCGGGGTGGGCGTCACGCTGGCAAAGAGGAAGGTAGGAGGGGCGGCTGGACTTAAATAAGCCCCAAAGCCCCGCCCCTCCACACTGCACGTTGCACGCACACAATAGGTGCGATGCACGACATTGCCCCAAACAAAGATGGAGGCAGCAGCTTCGCCCCCATCTGCAACCTTGCCCCACTCGTCAGCTGCGCGGCGAGCGGGGCATCATTTGCAGTCGAGGGGCGAAATAAGACACAGAGACATCAGCTTGGGTTGAACAAGGGCCATTTTATTAAATTACAGCAAACCAAACCCAATTTAAAGTGACCTGCAGAGGGAAACCTAGGTGCGGGAACTGTCTATAAGCAAGTAGCTTGCCACACAGCTCTGGGCGACCAGCCCCTGCTGGGGCAAGGGCAAGCCCATCTGCTTACCCTTTACCCCGGCCACACCTTGTAGGTGAGTAGGGGGGCCTTCCCACGTCATCCCCACCCGGGGCCGTATAACCCCTGGGTAGATGAGGATAAATTGGCCCCAGAAGCAGCCCATATCCTGCCCTCGAGCCGTAAAGCCCTGACAGACAGGCCTCCGGAACCGCCAATCACCTCCAAAGGTGCCTAAGGGGGCCACCTAGCTGTCCTTACCTATTTCCCTTCCCACACCTTCCCGCCACAAAAGGGGGACAAATCTCTATTTAGTCCCCCTTTACCCCACTGCCGAGAAGCACCTCTCGCAGACACCTCTGCAGGTCTCCCAAATATGTCGTTATCAAATCATCAGCAAATGCTCTCAATTTATATTCCTCTTTTTTTACCTTTATTCCTGAAATCCTTTTATCTTGCCTTATATCTCTAAGCAGCACTTCCAAGACCAAAATAAATAAAAGGGGAGATAATGGACATCCCTGTCTTGTACCCTTTTGTATTTCACATGAGTCCGTTAACCCCCCATTAACAATTATCTGTGCCTTCTGAGATGTATAAATAGATCTAATCCATTTTATAAAGTTATCTCCAAAATCCATTTGCTCCAGGACCTTAAACATAAATTTCCAATTCAAATTATCAAATGCTTTCTCAGCATCTAAAAAGATCAAAGCTGCTTGTTTATCATTTCGTTGTTCTAAGTATTCCAACACATTCAAAACATTCCTGACGTTATCACGTAGTTGTCTTTTAGGTAGAAACCCTGCTTGATCTTCCTGAATAAATTGTTGCAATATTATTTTCATTCTTTCTGCCAAAATCGTTGTAAAAATTTTATAGTCATTATTCAATAAAGATATCGGCCGATAATTTTTTGTTTTGGTTAGATCCTGCTCCTCTTTAGGTATTAATGTTATATTGGCATTTTTCCAACTATCCAGTATCTTTCCCTCTTGCAAAATAGAATTCATTGTATACTGTAAAGGTAATAAGAGTTCCTCCTCCAAGCATTTATAATACACTGCTGATAGTCCATCCGGTCCTGGCGCCTTTCCTAATTTAATTTTACTTATAGCCTCAGATATTTCTCTTGACGTAATAGGACCATTAATAGCTTGTCTCTGAAAATCTGTAATTTTAGGCAAATTCTGTTTAGATATATACTCTTCGATTTTTTCAGAGGGAATTTCCTGACACTTGTACAAAGTTGAATAATATTGATGAAAAACCCTTTGGATTTTTACATTGTCTGTCAACATCTCATCTCCTTCTTGTATCTTTAAAATAAGATTTTTTTGTCGTTCTTTTCTTAATTTATATGCTAACCATTTCCCCGGTTTATTTGCAAATTCAAAAGTCCTTTGTTTAGCAAAGTTTAATTTCCTTTCTATTTCTCTAACTGTCAACATTGACACTTGTTTCTGTAACATTTTGATTTGATTTACAATATAAACTTTAGTTGGATTCTTTTTCAATTCTTCCTCTTTTTGTTTTATTTCTTCCAAGATTAATTGCATTTTCTGTTGTTTCTTCTTTTTTAATTCAGAGTTACATTTAATAAAATATCCCCTCATAAATGCTTTACTTGTATCCCAAACAATATTTTCATCTGTTCCTTTATGTAAATTATGTTCAAAAAACTCTTTTAATTTCTTCTTACATTCTTGCACTATTTTATCATTCTGTAATAAAGATTCATTTAGTCTCCATCTAAATCCAAGATTTTTTTTTTTTAAAGTCAATATCACTGGATTGTGATCCGAAAAGGTTTTTGGTAACATATCCATTTTGGAAATGTCTTTCACTAGGTTTTTAGACATCCAAATTATATCAATCCTCAAGAATGTTTTATGTCTTTCTGAAAAATAAGTAAATTCTTTTGCATTGTCATTTATATATCTCCAAGCATCCACCCATTCTAAATTTTCCATCAATTCAAAACAAATCTTCGGTAATTTACCCTGTGTCTCTTTAATATTTTTCTCAGAAAGTCTGTCCATTTTTGGTAAAATTACTCCATTCCAATCACCCATAACACACCAATGATCATATGAAAACTCTGACAATTTTTCCATAAGTCCTGTGTAAAACCTTGTTTTATCTTCATTGGGGGCATAAATGCCCACTATCAAAATTTTTGTACCTTGTAAAGTAATTTCAACCCCCACAAATCTACCACTGTCGTCCAATAATATCAATTTAGGAAACAATTGTGGGTTAATATAAAGAACAACACCATTTTTTTTTTATCCAGCCGAAATAAATTCTTCACCCAAATTTTTACAAATCAAATATTTAGAATCTTTCTTCTTGATATGAGTTTCTTGTAGACAAATTATATCCAATTTTAATTTTTTCAAATAATGAAACACTTTCTTTCTCTTCGGCAACGTATTAGCTTCATTTATATTCCAAGTTAGATATTTGTAATCCATCTTTAAGCATGTATTTTAAAAAGTACCTAATGCTCCCTTTAATCCATCATCTTCCTTTCCCTCCTCTGCGTGTTCTTGTTGTCTTTGTTTCCCAGGAATTATATCCATTTCTTTGAGTTTGTCTTCTTCCATGTCTTTTGAAGCTTTTCTCAAGAAGTCCCTTGCTTTTTGAACAGTATTCAATCGATATTTTTGTTGTCTGAATGTAAAAATCACTCCTTCTGGAACATCCCACCTAAATTGAATTTTACATTGTTTAAGTTTTTCTGTAAAGAAAGCATATTCTTTTCTCTTGCGTAAAAGTCTAATAGGGATTTCTTTCATCACCAGTATTTCCTTGCCATCAATTTTAAAGATATTATTGAAATGTTGTTGTAGTACCATATCTCTGGTCCTCTTTTTTACAAAATGCACAAGCACATCTCTTGGAATTTTTTTCATTGTTGCATATCTTGAATTGATTCTATAAACTTTATCTATTTCAAATTCCATCAGATCTTCATTCCAATCCAAAAATTTTACCAGAGCATTAACCATTTTATCTCTGATATCTTCACCTGTTTCTTCAGGAATTGCACGAAATCTCAAACAATATTCTTTATCTCTCAATTCCATCACAGCGATATGATCCAAATTTTTTTCCAATTCCATATTTAATATATCTGTTCTGTTCTCCAAGATTTGCACCTTTCCTTTAACGTTTTTTACCTCCTGTGTTATTTGCCCAATTGTGCCTTTAATCTCATCCACTTCTATTTTGATATGTTCTTTTATATCTTTCAATTCCATCTTCATTTTGCCAAATTCATCTTTGATTTCTTGTCTATCCTGTTTCATCTCTTGTTTGAGATCTTTTTTAAGATCACTAATCCCATCCATTATTTTCTGGAACATTTCTGGGGAGACAGCCCCTTCCTGTGCATCAGTTGAACCTCTTCGCTCCAGGACTTTAGTTGCTTTCCTAGTTGTCATTCTTGAAAAAAAAAACCTTTAGTTTCTGCTATTAACCAATGTTCCCAAACCTAGAGGCAGTCTGTTTCTTTTTTTCCCCCAACAACAAAAGAGTTAATATTCCAGGCCTGTTAGTATGATCTAGCCAGCACAGTTCTTATCTCCTGCACGTCCAGGAATGCAAAACAAGTTTGGTTCACAGCACCCAACCGTCAGTAATATACACGAACAACAGATTCGTCCAAAGAGAATAGTCCAAAAAAAAAGAAAAAAAATAGTCCCAGATATATTTCCTTCAAATAATCAAATCATCTTATCGGATAAGTTGCCTCTCATCCATTTTAATCTTTATAATTCCAAATTCAAGCCAGCTTTTTGTCATTAAACTATAAATTAAGTTCTTTAAATTTTCTTTCTTCTTTAATTTTATATAAAAGGAAAAGAGTGTGACTCACCCAGGTTTCTCAATTGCTGATTCGTAAACAAGTCTCTTTTACTGTAGTAATTTAAACCAAATGATAAGATTTAGACAGAAGGAGGCTCGCTCGTTATAGAACATTTTTAAGGGGGGAAAATGTATCGCTTTTTTTCAGCACAGCTTGCTGGAAGTCCTGACTTCGTCTTCCGCTGCTAGATAAGCCTTCTTATCTCAGGGGATTCCTGATCAATTCCAGCTATCTATAGCTCAACGAAGTTCCATGGATAATCTCTTCGGTTCACCTTTGCCTTGGAGAACATTTACACCAGTCAAAAATTCCTCTTGACTGGTTTTTAACTGAAAAAAGCTTCCTCTGAGACAGAGCTCACTCAGAGGCACCACCAGCAGAGCACTCCTTCCGGGAAGTCCAACACATTCAGTTTAATGTCTGCCTAGAACCTACATGTGTAAAATTGCATGTGCATAGGACTCTTTCCAAACAGACACAACATCCTATTTTTCTTGATCATGTGGAGAAAACCCCATTTGCATACAGTTGTATGAGAGAATTTTGAGGACTGGAAACTCTTCTTCAGCTTGGATTTCCATCCAAGTTTAAGAAGAATTTCAGGGCTTATAAAGTTCACTTCTTACTTTGAGAAGGCCTTTACAAGCCCCTGAAGTTCTTCTCCAAGCCTGAATCAGGAGAAAAATAAGACACCCCCCCATCTTTGTCTTGGTAAGTTGTTTTAAATTGTTTTTAAGGTTGTCTTTTGAATTGTTGGACCTCAGAGTGAAGAGCAGGTAAAAAAATTAAAACCACCACCACCACCATGTGTAGAGATATGAAGCCCCACTTACCTGCGCAGCATGGATAAGCGGGGCATAGTTGCGAGGAGGGAGCGATGCTGCCGCGGCCATCTTTGTTAAAGGCAACATCGTGTGTTGCAGTGTTATGTGTGCGTGATGTGCGGCAGGGAGGGGAGGGGCCATGGGCCTATTTAAGGCCAGGCCGCCCCTCCTACCTCTTTCAGCGAGCTACGCCCACCCTGCCCTCCCTCTCTTATAGTGTGTTCAATGGTCGCTTCAGGACCGAGTAGGAATTTTTAACCTGCCCACCCTTGTTTGGCGGGCAGGTTTTTTGCCTACTCCACACTGTGAGAGTGGGATGGAATCGGGTTAGGGGGCATTGTGATTAATAGGTGAATTTGGCTAATTTGGCTATTTTGTTATGGTCGAAGTTTAATTGCCCTGGGAGGGCAGTTTATAATTGGGGCACTGGTGTGGGAAGGTGCGGAAAGGGAAATAGGTAAGGACAGCTCGGTGGCCCCCTTAGGCACCTTTGGAGGTGATTGGCAGTTCCAGAGGCCTGTCTGTCAGAGCTTTGCGGCTTGAGGGCAGGATATGGGCTGCTTTTGGGGCCAACTTAACTCATCCACCCGAGGGTTGTGCGGCCCCGGGGGGTGGTGGCCTGAGAAGGCCCCCCTACTCACCTACTGGGTGTGGCTGGTGGAAGGGGTAAGCAGATGGGGCTTGCCCTTGTCCCAAGCAGGGGCTGGTCGCCCGTGAGCTGTATGGCAAGATGCTTGCTTATAGATAGTTCCGCACCTAGGTTTCCCTCTGCAGGTCACTTTAAAAGGTGTTTTTGTATAGTTTAATAAAGTGCCCCTTGTTCAACCCAAGCTGATGTGTCCTTGTCTTATTTCGCCCCTTCACTCGCAACTGGTATAACCACCTTATGCACAGGCTTCTCACTAGGTACGCTTAGTGCATGTGCTTACCATGCACAGACACACAATAAAAAATTAATCTCCAATTTAATCATCTAGATGGGTATGCTTCTTGTGTTTTGAGGCAGCACTCACTCCTATATGATTGTGAAGCACAAGTGCAGAGAGAGAGAGGGAGAGAGAGAGAGGATCAACCTGGGTCAGTCCTACCATTAAGCAAAGTGAGGCAAACACAGGTGGCAGATGCTAAGGGGCAGTGCTTTGGCTGTTCCTCCTAAGCCCCCACTCCAGCTAGTCCTCTCTACTGGAGGACAGAGCTGCGTATGCTACATAGCATGTCCTCCCTCCACCCCAAATTAGCCTGCTGCCTTGGGTGTAATGGAGGACACTGTCCCATCACCTCTACTGAAGCAAGATTCAAAATCTGGTAAATTGTTTTAACTGATTTTAATATTGTATTACCATCCTGTTATATTATGGTGAAGGGCAGGTAAGAAATCTAAAGAATAACAACTGTCAGTCGGTCCAGTCACCTTCTGTACCTGGAAGGGGACACCATTATGTTTTTTGCCTCAGGCAGAAAAATGTATTTGGCTAGTCTTTGAGTCTACAAATGGAACATAAATATGAATGGCCTTCTAAGGGTGCAAGAAGACTAATCAGGACTTAGGCAATTGTCCTAGATTCTCATATCAGCTAGGTTGCAGGCTAACAGAGGCCAATGCGGTAATCTTTGTTGGTCTTCTCTTTGCACTAAGCTCCTAAAGAAACCACAACAAATAAACATTAGGGGCATAAAAGAAGTAGCAACACAGTTGTCACACCTTTCTATAATACTGAGTATTGGTCACAGCCTATTAATATCACTGTATTTAAAACCTTTTCCCACCACTATGACAGCTTAATAACATGATTTGTAGAACTATGTGGTATTCTAACTTGACTGAGTGTCCCACATTGTATTGTTTCTATTATGGCATAATGATGGCAAGGTTAAAATTGTATTACTGTCCTCCTGGAACCTAATGAAGAGAGGGAATATTTCTACTCAAGAGGCTATTTCAGAGAATGATACATTACCTATATGTATTTTCATGTGGATTCTTAAGGACACCAGCCATTACACTATTTGATACTTTTACTATACCATTTAATATCCATTTTCATGTAAAAATGCAGATAAGATTAATCTTTTGCTGGTTTTTTTAAATGGCATTTTTCTATTAATCATAATTGCACTGATTTCCTCACTTTTAGCTCAGTTTGAGGTGTCATATAACTTTCTTAACAATAACTTTCTATACTTGAAGCAAAGGCCAACTAGAATACTTCCACAGATGTTTTTTAAAAGAACATGGCGAGAGTGGGCTATCAGCAGGTTAGCTATGGCTTTTTCTGTTGTGTATATGAAATCAGCAGCACACACCAGACTTCTTCTAATAATTGTTTACACCTGATGGAGAAATACCCAACATCATCTGGAACAGGGGACACAAATCCCATGCCCACAGGTGACATGGTGCCCACGAAGGCTTTCAGTGGCACCCTGTTACACATGTATATCTGAATCCCCAAGAGCATAGCGTGTCCTCAAGAGTGTACTGGAACATTTTGCTGGGATTAAAACCCACACGTTGCTCTTAATGTGTGTAATTCCACCTGTAATAGCTCAAGAACACACACACACGGTAAAGTAAAGATTGGCTTACTGAAAGAAAAAATAGGAAAAATATAGCATTTCATTAACATATATTGATACAGGCAACGCTCTAACTAATATGATGACACATTAGAGCTGTAAGAGAGACTTTATTCCATTTACACCCAGGATTTGCAAATACATTGACTCATAGCATAGACAGACAGACAGACAGACAGACAGACAGACAGACAGACAGACAGACAGACAGACAGACAGACAGACAGACAGACAGACAGACAGACAGACAGACAGACAGACAGACAGATACCTTTCCTTAACATTATCGAGACTCAAAGTTCAAAATAAGACTTCTGTGCCTAGAGTTAAACTCTCCCCTTCCAAAATAACCAGCTACCAGAAACAAAAGATCTCACCTTTCTTTAGTCCAATATTCTGCACAGTGAATTGGTGTTCCTAAAGAGTGACATGAAGCAATGTATAAATTCCTGTTTCTGGGAGGAATTTGGTTATCTGTGTTTCATTAACATGAACTCTACTTTGGAATTGAAGCTATTGTTCAGTACGAGGGATTACTTTTTAGGTAAATCTTCAGTTTAGAACCTTCCTTATTATCCGTTAACTTAGTCAATATGTGTCTTTGAGGTCAAGAAACATGTTCTGGTCATCCTGCTATTTGGGGTCAACAGGAGGGCTGTATCCCAGAGGTCACTGTAACTAGGCTTCTATGCATTGATCCCTCAATAGGAACCAAAGAATAAAACACCCTCCTAGAAAGAAAGTTATGGAGCAAAATGTGCAGGTACCTTCTAAGTGGTTTCTGTGAAATGAGCCAGACTGGCTGTTCCTGCCTGTCAGTCTTATTAGCCAAGAGTGAAGTCAGACCTGTGTTAGATAAGTGAGTTGTTTGGACACCAAGCAATAGGAATCTCTGGGGTCCTAAAGAGCTGCTATTTTGCCGTCCGTTGTATTGCATGTTTCCTGCTTCTGTCTTTTTTTGTAGTCCTTGGAATCTCCATAGTTTGCTCTTCTTTTTCCCCTAGGAACCAGGATGCATCTTTCTTGTGTTGGGTTCACCTGAATACCTACAAATTATTTTCTGCCAATACTACTACACAATAAGTGTGGGCGAATGTTAAAGAATCCCCTCCCCCCAAAAGGCAAATGTGAAAACCTTGCAAAGTGGCGTTGGTATGTTTTCTGTTTGCAGGAGCTAAAGACCAGGGACTCGTTAAGAATTCACTGTATTGTTAATTTACTCAGTACAGTACTCAGAAGTAAGCTTCTTTGTGTTTAATAGAGCTTACTTCCAGGTAAGTGGGTATAGGATGACAGCCTAGGCTTTGGTTTAGTATTGGCACTGGGGAAAGACAGGGTTCTTGTGCCTTTAACTGTTGTATGGCAGGCAGAAATTCAACATCAAGCCTTTCCTACTATGGAAATACAATTATGGGCAAAGCTTCACCTGTCTTGGTTACCCCGTTCCCAGAATCATATTTGGAACCAGTGGTGTGATTACAGCCAAAGTCTTTAATCCAGAACTTGGCACATGACTTGTACATAAATCAGACTACAGATTCCACCTCTTCAGTAGCCATTTGCACCTCAGGGAGGGGCTATTGGTTGGCAGATCACTGAGCTGTTCCCCAGGCTCATCTACCACCCTGATCAGTTCACTGGGCCCCTCCCAGGATCCCAGCAATTCTCTTTCAACAGCTTTGCCAAGAGTTCTCCATAGCGCTCATGACAGCACTATGGCTACTCTCTAATTTTGTGTTGTGTCATGCCCCCATGGCAGCAATTTTGTGTTATGCCACACCCCATGGCAGCCATTTTGTGACTGGTTCCCCCAGCACTCCCTCAAAATTTGAAATGTGTCCTCTGGTACAAAAAGGTTGGTGACCCCTGGCCTGGAGAGTCACGGATTGCTGACCCCTGCCCTGTCATAGATTGGGGAGAAATTTTGCTTTACCAGTGTTATTTACACAAAAGACTAGACTAGACTAGTTTATTAATATTCTTTTCTAAACTGTATTCTCAGATGAAGTGAAAGAAAGTTCTGCATTGTATGTTAGGCATATATTATATCTGGAGCCTCCTGACAGGACGCTTCCCAGTGGGAGGCTTTTTTGCCTGGACTAACCACAGGCCCTTAAGGACAGTGACAGCAGTGGTGGCAGGAACACCCACAGGGTTGTGAAGAGCCGTTAACTTCATATCTCCCAGCATCTTCCTCAGCTTTCCCACCATCAGAGCATGTGCCAAGAGCTGCATTTAACCTAGCCTGCATGAGAAGGCCCCACTCCAAGTGAAAGTTACATCCACACTTTATAAAGAGGGGTGTATTTCTCCAGGATTCATTGCAGTTCCTGCAAGGACAGCATCAGTACTAACAGACACCAGAGAGCTGGGGAGAGGCTTAAACATCATATGATGTTTAAGCCTCTCCACAGAACATCATATTTTCCCAGCATCAGTCTTGGTTGCCCCACAACCAAGATGAGTGAATAACTTTTTATTGAATTGTATAATCTGTTGTAAGCCACTTTGGGGAATTGTTTAAATTAAAAGGCAGGGTATGTTTGGGGATAAAACAGGATAGAAATAAAGTAAATGGATCTAGATTTCTCAGAATCAGAAAAAACTATTAAGGTATATTAATGCAATGGAGACTGTTTGATAATATATGGTGTTGTTACTGTGTTATATTCTGTTCTTCCTTTAAAAAGCTCAAAGCAACTTATAGGCACTGACCAGACTGCTTAATTAACAAGATCATGTAGCCACTAACCAAAAAGGGGGAAACCAGATAATTGCTATGCAAATACACACACACACACACACACACACACACAATCAGCAGCTCCCCAGAAAGGTTCAGCATGCCAGAAAAGGCACATAGGGGCATGTTCTCTTATGGGTCTCTCAAGCTGTCTGACTAACAGCTACTGGGTTCCCTCCTTATGCAACGATTCACATGTTCACATGCAAACACACATACAGACTTCAGATCTTCAGAATATACTTGGTTCAGAGAACTTCATCTAGAGAAGAGGAAGAGGAACTGAGCATCAGCCATTTCCACAGTATTACAAAATCAATGAGTCAGCTGTCAGGTTACATATTAAAGCTATAGATGTGAATCTGTAGGAAACAATAGGCGAAGAAGCAACATATCTTTGAACAAAAAACCTGAAGAGTGCTTTCTGCTGTCCAGCATTCCTTTTAACCTGAGAATGTAATGAAAGAGTCCTCGGCTCTTTAACTATCCCAAAGTCTATGGCTACACACACACTGCTGTCCTCAAATAGCAGTGAGTTCATTTTGTCTGGGTGGTTTGAAATGAACCTGCTCAAGGCTGTACACATTTGATTCATTTTCAATTGTATTGACTCCATGTACACACCAGGGCGGTGAGGATCACTGTTGAAATCAGCAAGATAGCTGACTTGACGCTCTCCCCCTCCTCCCTCACAGCTACTCGCTTATGGCGTTTGTAGATGTCCCTGGAGTTCACTTTTAGGCAAAGGGAGAAGAGCAACACTCCATTGCTTTATAGCTTGTGATTAGAAGTTCTCTTCTTCAAAAGTTCTACAGTAAAAAAAGGCAGCAACTGAGGAGGTGAGGTGCTTTTGGAGCCTCTGAGGGAAACAGAAGGCAAACAGGAGCCTCCAAGAGAGGACACGTGTGAAGGGAGCCATCGTCACCCCCCCACCTCCTCACACGTTCTGCCTAGAGATCTTAAAATAATTTATTATTATGCCCTCTAACATCACACAGGTTTTATTACATAGCCAGGTGTTCAGAAAACTGCTGTGCTATTTCAAGACCTGCAATTTTTTTCACTTAATTTTTTTCTCCATCTTCTGACTTTTTGGCTCACTCAGTGGGAAAGCATCTGAAGTATTCTGTATGCTGACCAGGCAATTTACTCCAGAGTTTAGTAGGATACAAAATTGAAGCTCTCAGCAAACATCTCCCAGGTAGCTACATTTTGAGGTTTTGCTGAGTCAGGATTAAGAATTGCCTCCATTTTGTCATTATTCTTTCCTTATATTTAAACCATTTGAAAAGGTGAAAGCAACTTTTGAATTTAGATTAATCCTATACTATCATATCACGATAAATGCATCTAATCCAAAGGATAATGCTAGTTATGAGATTCACTCAAGTGATTTCATCTTCTCACAAGTTGAATATAACTATTTCCCCAAGCTATCCACAGTCTAGCTTGAAATCAGTAGTGTAGTAGCAAATTCAGAAGTGCAGGTTCCCTTCATGAGAGTCTCACCTACATCCCCTCCTATCCCTTTTCTTCCTTTTCTTTTTTTGCTGTTGGGTTGAGAATGAGATTTTTGTTAATGCCTTCTCCCACAACAACAGACATCTCTAGGAGCCAATCAACATGAAAGGGAAGAGTGTTAGCAACTGGAAAGAGTTATCTCAGTGGCTGATAATAATAATAATTTAATTTATAAGCCGCCTATCTGGCCGATGGCCACTCTAGGCGACGTACAATTTAGTTGCAATAAATGCATCATAATAAAATACACATAAAATACATATAACAGTAAAACTATAAATAAAGAACAATAGCTGTTCAGAGTAATAGGCGATTAGCCCTAAAAAATTAACCCTCCCCGGAAGTCCCAAAGGCCTGTCTGAAGAGCCAGGTTTTCAAGGCTTTGCGGAATACATTCAGGGAAGGGGCATGCCGAAGATCATACGGGAGGGAGTTCCAGAGAGTGGGGGCCGCCACTGAAAAATAATAATAATAATTTAATTTATAATTCACCCCCTTTCACTCTGATTGGCTCCAATCAGCAGGAAAGGACAAGGAAGCATGTTAGACTCTTCTCAGTGGCTAACACACTCCCCTTTCATGCTGATTGGCTCATAGGATGCTGCAGGCATTGAGACCCTGCTGGGACCCTGCTCCCAAAACCGTAAGGGGTCTAAGACTCCCCCCAAGACCCTGCACAATTACACCCCTACTTTAAATGACAAGTAACAGACAAATAAGCAAACCAGATGTTGGCTCTGATGTCTTTCTCAGTGCTTTAAGTCTCTCCAGGCTACTAATCCTTGAAATATTTTCCTCAGTACTGTGTCAGAAGTTTTTCACCCCACATTATCACGGAAGATTTATTTTTGTTTAAATTGTTTTTGGCCTTTCAAAAATATGGAAATGGACTGCCTTCAAGTCGATCCCGACTTATGGTGACCCTATGAATAGGGTTTTCATGGTAAGCAGTATTCAGAGGGGGTTTACCATTGCCTCCCTCTGAGGCTGAGAGGCAATGACTGGCCCAAGGACACTCAGTGAGCTTCATGGCTATGTGGGGATTCAAACCCTGGTCTCCCAGGTCATAATCCAGCACCTTAACCACTATACCACACTGGCTTTTCAAAGCTGCTTGTAAATTCAGCTTTTGCATTACAGTCAACCCTGTGGGGTGGGATACCAGTAACAGAGGGAACCAAGTTTCCACACTACTCTGTCATCAAAAGAACAGGTTGCTGTGTATACACTTATTTACTGATAGAGAAAAGAATTATACTAACTGCATTATTAGAGTGCTTCATTTATCTACAGCACATACTTAATACAAGTAGCAGTAACACAATCTTCAGTTTAAGCAGTCATATTTACAAACAAATTGGCCTCGTCAGAAAACAAGCATTACTGGCTGGCAAATATATATCAATGGGTCCTTTAAGGGATAACTGCAGCTCATTTACAGGGGAAGGTGTGAATATGAAAAATGCTACAGTTTTTCTGTCCAGTTGTTAATGCTAGATTTTATATTATCTTTCTAGAACAATAAATAAATACATTCCACAACCAATTTATTTAGTACACAGTCGAAAGTAAAGTTACACTCAGTGTAATCCTGTGCATATCTACTGAAAATACAGGTGTAGGATTACACTGTCAGTGTAATTTTCAATGAAATCTACTCACTAGGGCTGGTCCAAGATATTTTGCTGCCCGAGATAAAGGATAACATGCCCCCTTTCCCATTCCAGTTACAGAAGCTGGCGAGACCATCAGTTGCATTTAACTTCAACACTGGTGACAGGATATTGTCCTCACTGCATCTGAAGCAGCAGGCTAGTTTAAGGGGACCAGGACAGTCTATAAAGTATACTCAGTGTCATGATCCCTGTGGAATGGGCATAGGGGATGAGTAGTAGTAATCAGACTTGGACTTGGGGCAAGGCACTAATGACATGTCTCCAGATTCTTTTGAGCTTACAGGCTCCCGCACTGCCAACAGTAACAGCTCCGCCTCATAGATTACCATGGCCACTGAGGAGTTACCACTGAGAAGACACTGCCCAGTCAGAAAGTTGTCCCTCCACCTTCCCTTTACCCCTCTTCCTCACTCAACTCGCCATTGCCGCCATGCAGCCCTGCTCCTGAGGAGGAGGACCTTGCTGAGATAGTCCAACTGCCCTCATCTCTGACATGTAGGCTGTGGCAGTGGCAGACCCAAAGAGTTCCCACTGTCCCTCTGAGGAGTGTGTGCATGCGCATGGGTTCCCAACAGTGACACTTTCCTCCCGCAAGTAGGGAGCCCGCCATCCTTACTTAAGGCTGGTAGGGAGGCATGTCTCATTGCTGCAACAATGTCCTAGTGCAGTGTAGACATGCCTAGCTATTCCTAGTAATGATGCTGAATCCTGTGCAATCTGTAAGCTGATTCATGAAGCACTCTGAACTGAAACTTTCTATTAAATCTACTAAAGAAAAGCATACCCATGTGTCTGCATCTGTCTTCAACCAGTTCAGGCATGACACCTATCCTCCAACACAGAGGAATGGTCTGGAGGGCTTAAGAGGAACAGCCAGATGTTTCTGCTGGTGTCATCTGCCACCTATAGTAATCACCTCACTTTGCTTACTGGTAGGGCTGGTCCTGCTGAAGAATAAGTGGGCATAGGATTAATTAATTAATTAATTAATTAATTTGTATCCCACCCTTCCTCCCAGCAGGAGCCCAGGGTGGCAAACAAAGCACTAAAACACTTTAAAACATCATAAAAACAGATCTTAAAATACATCAAAACAAAACAGCATTAAAAACATTTAAAAAACAACTTTAAAAAAAGGATAAAACATTATTAAAAAACATATTAAACAATTCTGACATAGATGCAGACTGGGATAGGTCTCAACTTAAAAGGCTTGTTGAAAGAGGAAAGTCTTCAAAAGGCACCGAAAAGATAGCAGAGATGGTGCCTGTCTAATATTAAAAGGGAGGGAATTCTACAGGGTAGGTGCTGCCACACTAAAGGACTGCAACTCAATCTACTGAGTTTTCTAAATTAGAAGCTAATCTTAGTACTGAATTATGGGAAGGTTTACATCTACTTAGAGGCCACCTGAAAAGCAAATCAGAAACAGTGAAGTGAGTGATCAGGTACAGAGAGTAGACCTTGATTGTATAGGCAACGTGATGGGAAAAGAACACTGTGAATGGTATTCTTTTTTAAAAACAAAGAATTATTATTTTGCTTGTTTCCATTTAGTTATGTAATTGTGGTCTCTGAGAATTGGGACAGGAAGACTAACAGTTATAAGAGAGTCTTGATTTGGGGTAAGGGAAGTAACAGTAACAAGCAATGTCAAGAAGTGGATGCAATTCATTATTTTAAGACATCCAGATTATATATATGTGAAATAGGGGGGTAAAAATCCATCAAATAAATTAATAAATGAGCTCTGTGACTTTTCCTGTACTGAAAAGAGGGCTCTGCAGTCTTGATGGGATTTGCTCTTACCTGTTCCATAAGCTTTCTACAGATGTGTCATACTGCATTATATCAAACTTAGCTCACCTCATGGTCATTGAAGGTAGCTGACACTTAACTTTGCACATGCTCAACAGTGTCACTGTTACATAACAGTTCTCACTGCCATAGCAACAATAAAGCCACAATGTCCACCTTATATTGTCAATAAGCAGCTTCTCCACTTTGAATACAATAAAGCTCAGAAAGTTGTTTCCACAAATCATGGATTCCTGATCAGGGTAAACCACAGTGGATCTTACAGTTTTATTATAAATGGATTTCCAGGTTTTTCCCCCTTTCTGTCTGAACAGGCATTTCAATTTGTCACATGAGCAACAGACATTTAGATGCTACAGGTACATGGCACTCTTTCCCTATTTTTTCAAACTGCTGTACCACTGTAACATACAAAAGGGGAAAGCAGGTGGTGTTTCCACCAGCTTATAAACTAATTATAACCAGCCGGTCAAGAGGGAGTTCAGCATCTGTGCTGGCAGAGGCAGGAAGAAGAAAAGACACCCTGTTGTGAGGAGAAAGACAGATTAAACCATAAGGAGATATTCAGAGACTTGACACTTGAGGGGACAAGCAAAGGCCTTCAGAAATCCTGAGTAGTTGACCGACGACCCTTGGAAAGACAATGCTGAGTCGAGATCACCTTCATTCTTCCCTGGGCTTAAATAAGCACAGCAGCTCCGCCCCTAAGGTCTGCTGCATTGCGCTCGCATCATAGACGCGACGTGCGACTTTGCCTTCATTCAAGATGGAGGCAGCAGCTTCGTCCCAACCTGCAATTGTGCCCAGCCTGCCAGCTACGCGGCAAGCAGGGCGTTATTGCTTTGAAAGCATTCACTCAAAGCAGCAATGTAGGCTTCCTGATATATCTGGCTGCCATTCTGGGAAGCAGGATGCTAAACTAGGTGGACCTTTGGCTTCATCCAGTCTGGTTGCTCCTATATTCAGAGGGACATCCCCCCACTGGTTTTTTAAAAAAATAATCGGATTGTTGAGTCTGTTCTTTTTACTAATCTGTGAACACATCTAATTGCTTCGAGAACCCAAGCAACAAGCTCTAGTATTCTGAAGCAGCCATATTTTTATTTTGCATACTACACTACTGACAGAAAAAAAGCATTTTAACCCCATTCTTCAGCCAAAAAAGGCTTCCAGAGTGGCTTACAAAGATTAGTAATAAGGCAAAGTCATAATCAATAATAAAACCTCAAATGTTTTTAAAAATCAGCCATCTCTTTTCCACACAATTCTCACCCTTGTCACTTTGTGCAGGAGTCAAACATAAACCTCAACATGCAAAGTCTAATATTATTCAGATTGAACATGGTCAAACTCTTAACTTTGTTCACACAGAGCACTATATATCGCTTCCTATCCCCAAACCTCCAGACTTTCTCCTCACTTATTATTATTATTTATTAGATTTCTTTTTTGGGGGAGGAGGGAAGATAACCAAAACATTTAGGATAAATAAGGCTGCACTATATTAATTACAAATGTATATAGTATTCTCTGACCTCACTGACGTCTACTGCTGGGCCTGGGAAAACTAAAGAGATACACTAGGAAACAGAAACTAAGAAGAACCTTTGGGAGGTACTGAGAGTAGAGCCTGACACTGATTTTTTGCCTTTTATGTTAATTTTTACTTCTGTAGTCCCTTCAGTACCACTCCCTATATATATGTATGTATGCAGGGCCGGTTATAAAGGGCGGCCAGGTTGGGCACCGGCCCGAGGGCCCCAGAGCTACAGGAGCCCCTAAGGGGCTCCTGAAAGGCCCTCCACTCCCCTTCCGTGATCCGCGCCTCCCATGCCGCCCACTTACCTGTCAGCTGACTTTTTAGCATTGCCCTTAATGAAGATGGCAGCCGCAGCTTCCCTAAGGTACTGAAGCCTCTGCCGCCATCTTAGTTGATGGCAGAGATGTGCGCGTGTAGCACGCATGTGTGCCATCAACAAAGATGGCGGCAGAGGCTTCATTCCCCTTAGGGAAACCGCGGCCGCCATCTTCATTAAGGGCAATGATAAAGACTAGACAGGTAGGGGGGCTGTGGGGGGCCGTGGGGGGGATGCGCATGCATGTGTAAGTGCACGCACACCCACCCACCCACCAGGGGGCCAGGGCAAGCTGATGCCCAAGGGCCCCCACATGCCTGGAGCCGGCCCTGTATATATGTGTGAATGTGCGTTTATATATAGAGAGAGAGAGACACAGTTTTGAAAGCAACTTTTGTTATTTTCTATAACAGCTATAGATACCAACAGATGGAGCAGCATTGACTAAAAGGAGAACTTTTGGATATACTCTCTGGAAACATTGGCACCACATGGCCTGAACCTGGATGACAGTACAAACATGCTCAGAGGCACATGTTACCAAATTCTTCTAAGCAACACAGGAAGTGGATTGGATTGTGTAAGACCAATCCAAATTGTGTTTCTATTTTGACAAATTTGTAGGGCAGTACAATATCTCAGAGAGGAGGTCAGGTCTCCTGCTCCCCTGGTGTATTCACTATAGCTGCCCAATTTCCTTGCTTTTTAAAATTGGATAGAAATATCTGTTGGCTATAGGTACATTCGTAAACCGCAAGGCTTTTTTACCTATTAGTGAACTCTCATACTATAAATTGCCAAGATAGGAAAAAATAATAACTTCATATCAGGGCTTCCCATTTGCAAAGATATTCCTCTGTGCTTTTGGATTCTGGTTAAACGTGTGTGCGTGCGTGTGTGCGTGCGCGTGCGCGTGCGTGTGCGACACCAGGCAATTTGTCAGGGAACAGACGGCCAGAGTGGGGGGCCCTGGCCTCCTTGCCCTGCTGCCGAACTCGCTCTGCTGCTTAACTCGCCTTGATGCTTCATCAGCTGGGGCTCCCTCTAGCTCGTGGAGCAGGCTCCCTCGCTAGGGTGCTCTGACTTTATATGTGTGGCTGGTTCCTCCCAGCTACTGCTGCCAGCCAATGATGTGTTACTTGAGGCTGATGGCTATCAGCTGGGGCTTAACTCTTTAGTATTCTCTCAGGCTTCCTTCCTGAGCGAGGGGCGGGGCTGTTTAAGCTTTTGGCTGCTTTTAATCTCAGCAAGGGGCTGCGACTTCCAGGCAAATCTTTTGTGTTTGTTGTTTTCCCACCTAGAACAGCCTGACCTTTCTTTAACCTAGGGAAACAGAGCTTGTGGTTGTGTTTCAGGAAGGCTGAAGCTGCCCTTTATAGCAAGGACTGAGCTGACTCTCTCCCTGTATGTATCGGTGGAGTTTCCTTTCCCCCTTCTCTCCGACTGGAATTTAGCCTTGTTTACAGTGTCCCCTGAAGCTTTCCTGCTAGGGTGGTGTTGAAAACTAGCTTTCTATACGCTTCCTTCTCCTAGGATCTGTCTCCTAAGATATAGGTTCTTTCAGGATTTGGCTCCTAGCTCAGGGTGACCTTGGGCTGCCCTTATTAGTTATTGCTCTGAGCTGTTTTACTTCAATTAAGTAACGGAATAAATGGGAGCTACTTACCCTCTTTTTGCTCTGCTGCTTAACTCGCCTTGACACTTTGTCAGCTGGGGCCTTGACACTTCATCAGCTGGGGCTCCCTCTAGCTCGTGGAGCAGGCTCCCTCGCTAGGGTGCTCTGACTTTATATGTGTGGCTGGTTCCTCCCAGCTACTGCTGCCAGCCAATTACAATTACAATTACTTGTAATTCATTACTTTTTTGAGGGAGTGGGTAATTCTTTTATATTTTGATTGTAATAGAGCTAGGAGTAATTTTATTACTTTTGTGGAGTAATTGTAATGTTTCCAGCATTACTTCTGGGCATTACTTGGGGGGGGAAGCAGGGGAAGTCTTCTGCTGCTCTGATGTGCAGATGAAAATCATTTGCCTCAAACTGGGTTTCTGTCCAGCATGGCTCTTCCCACATGCTCTGTGGGTGGGTAGGAAGCGACAAGGGAGGAGGTGGAGAGTGAGACAGGGTGGAGTGGAGAAAACGATTGTTTAAAAACATGGATGGTGGTGGTGAAGAATGGAGTGGAGGGAAAAAGGAGGCAGAGGGCAAGAACATGGATAAAGGAGGAGGAGGCAGCAGCACAATGGAGATAAGGGAGGTGAAAGATGATAACGTGTGAGTGTGAGTGAGTGAGTACTGTGTTTGCACTTGGCACACAAAGTGGCCTCCACCACCCTCTCTGGCTACTGTACTGCATTTGCAGTATTTTAACTTTTTTGCAGCTCAGGGGAAAATGTTTGCTTGGTGGAGTGTCCCTTAGTTGGTGGCAGGGCAGGGTCCAGGAGGTGGTTAACTGAGAGAGATTATGCTTGTTGGTTGAGGGGGGGTTGCACTTGGTTTGACGTGCAAAGATCTGAGTAGTGGCCTCTGCCTCCCTCCCCACATCCCTTACCAACAGAAAGACCACCATTACTATCTTATGGATAAAAAGAATTATTCCACTACCTCTGTATGTGTGTGTTTAGTTTTAATGTTGTTTTAGGCTACTTAGATGTGCAGCAGCCAAGGCCAGCAGCTTGTAGGCTTTTTTTAAAAAAAATAACTGAAATGTAATTGTAGTGATTACTTTTGAAAAAAGTAAAGTAATCAGTTACTTTCAGAGCAATTGTAATTGTAATGGTAACTACTACTTTTTTGGGGCCATGTAATTGTAACTGTAATTTATTACTTTTTAAAAGTAATCTTCCAAGCTTCGCTTTTTTCTTCCTTTGTTTTATAGCAGCTTATATTAAAAGAGGGGCCTTTGTTGACATATCCTGCCCCTGCCTCAAGAAACCTGGATGCTCAGATGTGATGGGCTCCTTTTGAGAGAAAGGGAGTGATATAAATTTAATAAATAAATAAATAACATAATAAATTCCTCCATCATGTGTTTGTATGCCACCTTTCCATACTTAAACCATGCTCAAAGCGGTCTACAACATCAAAGAATTTACATAATTGCCTTTAACAGCTACAAAAAATATAACGTTTAAATTTCCATAAACAGTACATTAATGGAAATTTCTCAATAAATATACAATAAAATGAAACAATCCCAGCTTAATATATAAGGTCTACCAATAAAAATACAAATAAATAAATCTGAATAACAGCACAAATAATGCAGATCCAGAATTAAATATTTTCCCCAACAAAAATTCCCAAACAACATCCCACTCAATAGTCCCTAGACATCCTCAATAGTCCCGCGTGGGGGGGCGCGGATCACGGAAGGGGAGTGAAGGCCCCTTAGGGGCTCCTGTAGCTCCGGGGCCCTCAGGCCAGTGCCCAACCTGGCCGCCCTTTAGAACCGGCCCGGCATATATACATATATATATATCTGTCTGGCCTTTAGTCATAGCTGCTGTGTTTGTACCTGGAATTGGCCAGGAGCCCACCCTCCCAAGCCAGGTGGAAATAGGCCAGCAAAACAGTGAGCAGGTCTTGCTAGCACCTGGTCTTGGCATTCTTTATTTTTCTTTCACACAGAGAGTGCTTATTTAAGTATCACATGTAGGATTGTATAATGGTTTATGAAGTGGCCACACTGCATTCAAAATACAACATGCTCAGAAGTCTCAATTTTCACAAGTACCCTCTAATATCCCAACAATATTCTTAATGAGTTAATCGCCCCATGACAAAATTCATAGATAATTAGCATCCCAAGCTGTCAGTAAACTTGGGAGAATAAAATCCTAGAGGAAGAACTCCATAACCCTGGAAGGCTGAGTGTATTTCTCCCTGTCATCTTTTCAGCTCTTCTCAGTAGTCCCTCTGCTAGAATGTGTTGTCATAGCAACACCATCTCTTGCTTCATACAGGAAAGATTAGCTCTTACTGTGCAGTGGAGAGAAAGTAGGAGAAGTCAAGCTAATCCCTGGGTGCACTGGAAGAAAAAGGTTGGACCTCGCCCGAGGGATGCTGTATCTGCAATGCTAGAATTGGCCTGCCACAGACATTGGTATTTAAGTTGAAGAGCAGAATTCACAGTAAGTGTCAGCTCTTCCTGAGTGGAATATTGAATCAGGGTTTTCTAAGGTTGTTGAAGAATGTCCCATGAACATAGTCAAATAAAATGACATCAGGCAGCTTTATCTGAAATACCAATATATACACTACTTTCAGTGGCATTTTCAATAGATATGTAAAGCTTCATTTCATAAATAAATCAAGGGGAAGCAAAAGATATATACTTAAAAACGTTAGCAATGCTTGCTTAGTAGCAGCAATGAGCATGTGTTACAAACTGGAGTGAGCATTTAGTGCACTGAATACTTCAATATATCTTTTGAACACTCAGAAATCCCTGAAGTTCATGAAGGCTGAGAAGAAAGTGAGAAAGCATGTGAAAACCTATTTGTGTGCACTGAAGCAGTTCCTACTTCTCAAAGTGCTGAACAATCCATTTTAAACATGCAAGTTTAGACATTATTTTAGCATTGATTTATGATCTTCGTTGTTTTTAAATGAAAGGGAGAAAATAGAACCTTAAGAGTAAAAACAAAAATAAATAAGACAGTGTACCTTGTGTGATGTTTCTGTAATGCACAATACAAAATCTGAAACATTACTACATCTCTCCACTATATTCATGGCAGGATGAAAAGCAAGTATTTTAATTTATATTTAATTTATATTTTGATTGATTGATTAATTGGATTTCTTACCTGCCCTTCACCATAAGTTTACCATTTAAAAACCAAAAATGACTAACCTCAGATTTAACAATTTCCAAGTAGGTCATAAAGACAATATTTTCCAACTAAGTCCAGGGTGCAGAGGTGCTTTATATTTATGTGTTTTTTGGCACTATTCCCAGAAACAGTTTTAGTATTCTGGCATTCTACCATGCACTTTACAGCATGCTCTGAAATCGATAAGATCCTCTCCCCCTTTATTTTTGCTAAAGAAGATAGGTGCAAACCACTAAGCATTACGTAAGGCTTTGGCACAAACCCCATTGGAAAAAAGGACTACATTGTGGATTGTCATGGTGTGGTTTGAGTTGAAATATTCATGAGCAAATACATGAGACAGAAAGGATTTAAAATGTAACATCTGGATTATGAGTTGATTTTGTTTGTAATGCAAAATTGTAGCAATATAGATTCAAATAGAACAAATTCTATTATAATAGCAAACAAAGGTAGTTATTGCATGTGTTTTTCTGTCATACATTCTGAATATTTTGCAATATGCATGAAACATGATTTCAAAGCTAATAGTAGTAATAATTGGAATGCCAGTTTAAATTTCTAAAATACATTTTGACGCAATAAATGTACCCCATTTTCATGCAAACACATTGAATGTGTTCTATTGATACATTGTCAAGGTGCCATATTCTCTTTGCACAGAAAGGATCCAATGGTGAATGTGTAAAGGCTGAAGAACTGTCTGAAAGGAAATTGGGCACTGTCATAACTATGTTCCAACAGATGTTCTTTCTTCTGCCTTGTGTAATTCACAGAACACAAATAACATTGATAAATACAGGAGGAAGCATTATTCCCTTTCCACCAACAGTCATATGTCTATTCAGTAGTGGTTTTTGAATAAATAACCTTAACATTCTATTTCATGGAATCTTCTCTCATCAAGAGGGAAAGAATCTAGAATAGTGACATAATGAAGAATTACTGAATTTAATAATTTGCCTGCTATGGATACATATTCATTTTTAAAGCAAATACACACATATATATCAACCAATTTATTATACTTTAAATGTACAGTGAAATTAAGCACACTGTACTATTTGCTCTGTACTGTAAGAAGCTGTCACAAAAGTCTGAATCATAAAGCATGAAGCTGGGTGACAGTGGGTCTTTCCCCCAAACCATTCACCATAATGTTTTTATGTTTCCAGTTAGCTCAGATGTAACAAAATTAATGCTCCTTTGGAAAGGTCTCCCCACATTTTTTACCCTTTCACTCCTTTGTCCTAATGGAAATCTGAAATAGAATTATGTTTAGTTATACCATCTCTACTACTGTTACTAAATCCAGGATGAATCAATACTTGCCACTATCTGCTGGTTCTTTTAACTGAAAGCAGAGTGATTTTGAGACCAGGCATTGGCATTAGCAGTGACAGTTCCAGGTTCTGGGGGCCCTTTAGGCAAGATATCCTTGCATGGATCTCCCAGTGCTGCAGGTCTAGGGGGCTCTTGTCATCCTGCTGAGGTATGATAGGCCCACAGCAGGTGTGTGACCATCCTGACCCTTGACACCTTGTCATTAGGCATATTACAATGGAAATTTATGCTATTTTTACTGAATTCCAATTCTCATGGCTCCACTATGTCCCTATCCACACTAACAATGTTGCATTAATGCGAGGTTAATAAGATCAGGGCCTATTTATTATTATTATTTATTTTATTTATATCCTACACCTTCAACGTAGGCTTATATACCCAGGGTGTCTAAAAAGCGTTGCTGCTGTTGATAGCATGCAACTAAGAAAGCAAATTAAAAACAACAAACTCAAATCAGCAACAGCCAATTTAAATAGATGGCAAAACCAAACAACTAAGTTAAAGAATGCTGCAATGAGCAGGTCTTAAAAGTCTGGGAAAGAGAAATGTTTTGGCCTGGAGACTAAATTATAGTAATGAAGTCTTTAGGTGGGCCTCCTTAGGGAGGGCATTGCAAAGGTGAGGTGCCACTGCAGGAAAGGTTCTCTCTCTGTATTTAGAATATGAAAAATTGGTCAGAAGATAGCCAAAACAGTTGCAGGCACGTATCTTAGAAGCTAGTGCTGACTGATAATATAGACTTTCCTGTTCCTCAGTTCCTGCATTCTCCCACTGCTCACATTTTCACCACCAGCCAGCTAGATAAAGGAAAGGCTGGGGTGATTGTGTTTGCACTGAGGGCTGATGGGGACATAATTCTGAAAACAGGGAGCTGTTGTGCAAGCATGAAAGTCAGGGTTTCTTTGGGGTGAGGTTGGATTTTTAATCAAAGCCAGAAAATAGTCAGGAGCTCATAAAGCTCACATTTCATTTGAAGCAGGCATTTACAAGTTCCCAAGGTCTGTTCCAAGTCCAGCTCTGGAGAATATAACCAGCATCTCTATGAATAACTGGCCATTTAAGTGAGGAAACCTCAGCTAGACGCAGAAAATAGCCATATATGAATGGGCCCAGTTCAATTCTTCTAGACAATATCAGGACAAACTTAACCTGGCATACTACTATATATCACTACCCTTTCATGGCATATTACTTTATTGTTGTGGATATTTCATTTGTCTATAGTAATTTTATGCAACATGCCACAGTGCTTGAATAATTGCTGAATTACTACATCTTGTGAAAAGACTCTCTTAATTCATTAAAATGAGTTTTACATATGATGTCTTGATAATGTTTGTTCACTGTAGCATCTGTTTGACTGTTACACAGAGTTGATGTGTTTGTTCCAATACTTTGTAACTCAGCCAAAAATTTTGAGCTTTTATTTCGTATTTTTTATTCTGATTTTTAAAAACACTATTAACCACATAAAGACATCCTTTATCTTTGTCACTCATACTTCACAACTTCATACTGAATTGCAACTCTGGTACATTAATAGCCATAGTTTATTTGAAGTGAATAATAAAATGTACTCACCATCCAAAATGTGTCATATGAATGGGAATATGTATTCCTATTTGGCTGGTAAAGTAGATTGTAATGTGAATCTACAGCTGATGTGATTTTTTAAAAATTGTATGCCAGTGTATTTGTTTGTTTGTTTATTGCGGTCAAAGACCCATCACACAAAGGAATAAAATACAAAATACGGTAGCATAAAATAGGATACAATAAAATACAAATACTGTGTATCTAGATAGGATCAACGTGCTAAAGTCATGTAGTAGGTCATTCAGGATAAAGATTTTGACCGTTTAAGTTGGGCAGCATGAACAAATTTAGCAACAGACATAGTAAAAGTCCTGTTTGAGCCTGTCAAAAGATAGAGTAACAAACGATCAGAAGACTCATCAGGAAGAATAATGCTGAGGTTAAGCAATTAAATCTGGCCTTGGTGAATGCAAGTCGATATTTGGGAACAATAAGAAAATCCAAGTATGAGGCACAATTCAGAGGGTCAAAACTCAGGTTGAAGTGAATGGGAGAGCATACTTTGGATGCTGCAGCGGTTGAACTTTGGAGATCTATATCCCTAAGTCGGGCTCAAATTGTAGATTTAACCATTGCTAGAGCTTGGGAGGATAAGTATTTTATGGAAAAGCCTAACCTGGGAAGTTTAGCATGAAATGTTTTCATCCACATGGAAAGATAAGGATCTTTCCAAAGGGATGCTGGATAGCCAGGAGGGCATTCATAGGATAATTTGATCCAGTAATTGAACGCAAGAGACCATGCTTGACATTCAATCGAGGCTAGGCTGGATTCTAACCTGAGAGCTGCGTTCGGGACGCACCTTGGGACACCAAAAATTTGTTGTAAAAAATTAGAGAGTACTGATACTACAGAGGAGTTATAAGCATGGATCCACAGTGGGGCACCGTATAAAAGTTGGGGAATAATCTTGGTTCTAAAAACCTGAATAGCAGCGGAAATATAATGCCCCCCTTTGGTGTAAAAATATCAAAGAATACCCTTTGCTGTGTTCCGGGCAGTCAAGACAGCCGCACTAATATGGGGAGCCCAGGAGAGAGAAGAATGAAACGTAATGCCAAGGTATTTATAATGCGTAACCTGGGCAATTTGTTGGGCATTAATTGTCCACTCAGAAACAGAGGTGCGCTTTGAGAAAACTAGAATTTTGGTTTTAGAAAAATTTATAGTTAACTGCTTATCAGAGCAGTAGGACATAAAAGCTCAAAATAGGCGTTTAAGGCCAACTTTGGAGATTGAGAGGAGGGCAGCGTCATCTGCATATAGCAGAATGGGACATCTGTGTTCACTAAGTTTGGGGGGATGGAAGTCTGGGGAATGACACCTTATTTTCAAATCATTCAAGAAAAGGTTAAATAAAAGGGGAGCCAGGATACAACCCTGCCTAACCCCTTTTGTTGTGGAGATCAAATTTGTTAGGCCACCATCACGCCCACAGCGAACACGGAGAGAAGTATGCAGATGCAGGCTAAAAATTAGGAAAAGAAGCCTTTTATCAATTGCTGTTTTTGCAAGCTTAGCCCATAATTTGCCCCTTGGGATAGAATCGAAAGCAGATTTTAAGTCAATAAAGGTGACGTATAGGCCATTTCCCATTCGGTTCCTATATTTTTCTGCCAGATGGTTTAAAAGTACACAATGATCCAGCACAGATCTACCCCTCCTAAATCCTGCCTGTTCCCAACCCAGAATGTTATCCTCCTCTAACCAAGTGGACAATTTCCCCTTCAGGTAGCTAGCATAAAGTTTTCCTACTATATGCCTGCTACTTAAAAGAGAGACTCTCATCTTGGTTGGAGGAGGATAATATCCTTGGGAGGGAGCAGGCAGCTTTCCGGAAAGGTAGGTCTGGGATAGAACACTGTGTGATTTTAAATCACTTAGCTGAAAAATACAAGAACCGCTGGGGTAACGGCCTGTTTGTTGCCTTTGTCAACTTGAAATCGGCTTTTGATTCCATCCCTAGGGAGATACTATGGGCGAAACTCGCAAAATCTACGATCAACAAGAGACTCCTCTTCTTAATTAGCCGTCTGCACCACCACACATCCTTTCGTGTTAGATGTAGTCGTGAAGGTCATCTCACAAACCCCATTACTACAACAAAAGGAGTTAGACAAGGCTGCATACTAGCCCCACTTTTATTTAATTTTTTCATGAATGATCTGTCCCTTTATTGTCAATCCCCGGACTTCCACCCCCCTAAGTTAGCAAACCTGCATTGTCCCTTGTTATTGTATGCAGATGACGCTGTTCTCCTTTCTGTTTCTAAAGTAGGACTCAAACGCCTAACTAAAGCTTTTATGAGTTTCTGTCATGATAACAAACTATCTATAAACTTTTCCAAAACTAAGATCTTAGCTTTTGCCAAGCACTCTCCTGCTCACGCATGGACAATTAATACCCATAAAATAGAACAGGTTTCTCATTTCAAATACCTTGGTATACTTTTTCATTCCTCTCTGTCCTGGAATCCCCATATCCGAGGGGCTATTTCTACTGCTCGCAACTCAGCCAGTGGTATTCGAAGGTTCTTCTTCACTAAAGGAGGACAATACATTCCGGCAGCCCTAAAGGTTTTTAGATCCAAAACTATTTCTCAACTTCTCTACGGGGTACCTTTATGGATTGGCGCCTTCAACTCTTCTGCGGAGGCAGTTCTCTCCTTGTTTCTCAGACAAATTTTTGGCGTTCCCAGGTGCGTTCCTGCGGCGGTCCTTAGGTTAGAATCTGGCCTAGTCTCACTTGAGTCTCAAGCGTGGTTGGCCGCCCTAAATTTCTGGTTTAAAATGTCTTATGAAAAATCTATTGGCTATCTCCCTTTACTCTGGGAAGACTCTTTTACCTCGAAATGGGCCCGTACGTTTACGAATTACCTTGCAAGTATTGGCCTCTCAATTGAACATCTGATGTCCCTCGCTCCAGAGACAGTTAAACATTCTATCCGGACTCGTATCAACGATATGGACTTCCAACGCTCCATAACTGCAGCCACCTCGACCTGCTCTCCTATACACTTTGGTCTGAGCTTTGTGCCTATGCTCAGTGCCCCTTATCTGGAAACTCTTACGATCCCCAAATATCGTCTAGCCTTTACAAAGGCTAGATTTAACTGTCTTATCTCTGCCTTACTTGAAGGGAGATTTAAACGTATCCCGTATGCAAACCGATTATGCCTTTGTGGTGTCAGCGCCATAGAAACTCTCTCTCATGCCATCTTTGAGTGCGCCCTATATGACGATATTCGCTCCAAATTCATAACCCCCATCATAAATAAATACCCCTACAAACCGCTTAACTGTTTACTTTTACATCTTTTGTCAGCAGCTAATAAGGATACTATCTTGTCAGTTGCTAAATTTATTTTTGCGGCTCAATCAATTCGGAAGGCATCTATCCTTTCAGAAGCTTCCGCCACCCAACTGTAACTGTTTTCCTTGTTGTTTTATTGTTTTACTGTTTTAACATGACTGCAACTTTGTAACCTTTTATTATAAATGTATGTAGTTTTATTTATAAATGTCTTTTGGTCTATGACCGTATCAATAAAGATTGATTGATTGATTGCCTGCTACCGAGAGAAGGCTGATTGGCCTGTAATTTGTGGGATCATCTCTTGGACCTTTTTTATATATAGGAATAACTATGGCTTTGAGCCACGCCTCAGGGAAATGGCCGGTATTATTTATCAGAGTGAATAGGTTAGCTAGTATGGGAGCCCACCAGTCTTGGTGACATTTCAGGAGCTCTGGGGGTATATTGTCACAACCCGGGGCCTTAGCAGATTTTAAGCCACCAATCAAATCAATTATTTCACTCTGGGAAACAGATGGCCAAACAGGGGGATTTTCAAAATCAAAAGGAAAGGGATGCTTTGAGGGAGTATATCGGGTATCCTCATACATATCTGTGAAGTATTGTTCCCATATGTGGGAGGGAATATTGCATGGAGCGGGATTAGTGGACCTCAAGGTTCCAGAAACAAGAGACCAGAATGTTTTCAAATTTTCGGTCCTGGATGCATAAATTAAGGCCTTCCAGCCATCGTGTACTGCTTGCCTCTTTTTAATGGCTATTAATGCCTTATATTTTCTTTTAATGGTAAAGTACTCGGAAGGAAGGGTACTAGCATTTTGTTGGCGATATTGTAGATAGGTCTGTCTTAATTGTCTCTTAACAGCTAGACAGTCTTTATCAAACCATCTAGGAGGACCTAATCTTAAGTTTGTTCTAGAAGAGGATGAATTGGGGACTAAGAAGGAATTTAGAGTCACAGTCAGGGTATCGTAGACATTTAGGGCCGTTTGGAGGTTGGAAGCCTTCACTAATTGTTCTTGAATGGCCAAAGCAGAAGGGGAGGAGATAAAGGCTGCAACCATAGAAGCTACACGTGGAGACCAAATGGATCTCATATATGAAATACGCTGAATTGGCTGCCGGATTGTACTCCATATCTAGGCGGCTCTTCTCTTTTAATTGAATTGAAAGGGTTAGAGGGAGATGATCACTATCTTGTCTCTTGCCCACAAGGAAATTAATTGTTGAATTTAATAGCTGATGGGAAATTAGCGCATAATCGATTACACTACTTCCTCTACTAGAGATGTAAGTGTATTCGGCGCAGGTATCTAATGGATTAAGGCCATTAAGGATAATAAGATTACGGCTTCCAGCTAGGCGGGTTAGACAGATTCCTGGATAATTAACCCTAAGGTCCTTAGAGGCCCTATCATGGGCAGGAACATAGTGTTCATTATCCTCACCCCCCCACACACACAGTTTCAATGCAAAAAGTGTAGCATTATTAGGTCCAATCCTGGCGTTAAAATCTCCCATGATGATTAATAGGGCTTTGGGAAACCAGGACTCAAGTTCTGTTATATAGCTGTCTAGATCGTCCCATAATTGATCGGTGTATTCCCTTGACGAACATGGAGGCATATAAACATTAATTAAGAGAAGAGATAATGTATGAAACGTCAACAGGACAGCCATAGCAGCATTATTGCACGGATGGAGGCTTCTGAAATGAGCAGTCAATGTAGTAGAGAGTAGTATTGCCATACCTCCTTTTGCTCTACCTTTCCGTTTACCCAGGGATGGAACTCCTGGTAAATCAATAGAGGAAAAGCCATCCAGGAATAAGTTATGGGTAGACCAGGTCTCCTGGAGGAAAATTATATCGTGTTCATTCAGGTAAGTGCTCAGTTCTAGATTGTTTTGCTTGGCATTCCAGCCTGCTATGTTCCACGATAGGAGATGTAGTGCAGGCTTTGACAACAAGGCGTTCCGACGTATGCAGAAGGATGTTGCGGAAGAGGCTGTTATAGATCCATGTGTAGAGTTTATTAAAGAAGGAGAATGTCAATGTAACTCGCTGATCCGATTTAAGGAGCCTGTAACATCCGCAAAGATTGCACCAGATATCTTAGTGGGAACTACATATGTATTCACCGGTTGTATTGGCTTAACTGGAGAAAGGTCAGATTCAGATGGGGAAGTAAAAGAATATTTTTCTGATGGAGTCGCATCAGGTTTCATAGCAGCTAGTCGTTGTATTAGCTGGTATAGCTTATTGATAATCATCGATCGCTCAGTATCAGGTAAATGGGAATATAGTTCCGTAAGTTGGAGCTCCTCAGGCTCCAATTCCTGCATTAAAGCTGACAGGGCTTGTGTCCCACTAGGGAGAACAGAGGATCGAGTTGACATTGCAGGACTGAGCTGTAGAGGATTCCGTTGGGGGACATGAGTTAGAGTCATCCCTAGCTCAGAAGTAGTAGATCTGGGGGATTGTGAAGTGTAGAACACCAACGGTGAGAGAGGGGCAGTATTAATGTAATAACGCTGTATTACTAAGCCCCTTTTCTTAAGTTTTTCCCTTACATGATAGATCTGACTGGCGATAGATGAAAAGGTGACAATCAGACGGCAGTAGTCAGGATTGATGGATATGTTAGCCATAGACTTGATATAGTTCGTGCGATGTAGTGCAGAGAGAGATTGGCCAAAACAGTTATCCAAAAATGGAATACTCGGGAAGGAGGGCCGACGTCCAGGGGCCCTCCGATGATATAAAACTACCAATTTTTTGGATTGTAGTACAGGGTTCCAGGGGAGAAATTGAGTTTTAGCAAAGGATGACCTTGTATCCGGTGGAGTCGTCAGTGATAAAAGGCTTTCTTCCAAAGCCCTATTTATAGAGTAATTTCTGGAAGTTTGGCTCTCTTGATTTAGAGACATACCCTTTTTTTGTAAGGGACTGTTATTAGGTTTATAGGTTTATAGGTTTATTAGGATAATTGGACGGGTCAGCAGGATCGTTTTTTTTATAAATTGGAACGATGATGCTAGATCTCCATCCATCAGGGATAACACCAGTGTTGTTAATTCTGGTGAATAACCGTGCTAATAAAGGAGCCCACCAATCTGAGAAATATTTAAGTTTCAGGGGGTAAAAATTCTTCCCCTGGCGCTTTCCCAAGTTTCAACGATTGTATTAATGATGTAATATCATCCGTAGAAACTGGGGGCCAGTGATGAAGATTTCCAATATCCAAATCGAGAGTATTAATCTGGGAAGATGATATAGAGGAGTACAAATTGTGAAAGTGAGAATACCAAGTCATAATTGATATTTGGGGTAGTTTTTTCTGGTTTAACAAACCCATCCCCTGCTTAGCTATATTCCAGAATATAGTGCATTTATTTAAGTTCTGCACTCGGGTCGTTTTCGCCTTGCATTTAAAGTCGTAAACTGGAGTGATTAATGGCTGAGTCTACAGCCGGAGATTAATGGCGTTCGACTCCTTCAGTTTGCAGCCATCTTTAATAAGCAGCGTCCCGTATATAAAATGTTCTAGTGCTGTACAGGCTTACGGCTTGCAGTCGAGTACTCAAGGGAGTTAAATTTTCAAAAACGAAGGCTAATTAGAAGTCATTAAAAGCAAAAGACCGAGAACACATATAAGTGTGTCTTACCGGAACAGAGGTAGCCGGAAGTCCTTATGCCAGTGTATAGAATGAACTAGAACAGTTCTATTTCAGCAAACTGGGGGATGGGGGTAGGTGGGAGCCTGTGAATTTCTATGACATTAATGAAGTAAAATAGGAGTTGGTTTACTGTATGGCTTTACACTATGGCTGGTGGTTCCTTTCCCCATTTTTCCCCTTTGGCAGTTTTTAAAAAAAATCCTTGCTGCATCTATTCATTTAGGTGACAAGGCTTTCCTCACAGTCTCTTACCAGCTCACGTTTCCTGGGGATTAGGCTGGAAGGATGCTGGGAAGATAACCCTGTTGCCTACTACAACAATAAGGTTTTTAAAAAACTGTAACAGGAAAAGATGAGGAAAAGAACACTCAGGCCCCTCATAAAACTGTAAGGTAAGCCAACCTTCTAGAAAATTTCTTAGAAATTAATGTACTGCCCACTCCCAAAAGAAACAAAAACCACCACACTTTTCCTGGTGAAGGTTTTGGGAAAACTGGAAGGGGGGTTAACACAGTTTTAGAATGTGTCTCTTAAGGATAAATCTAAAGCCAGACTATCTCATGTACTCTTACTTGGTAACTCATTTTTATTCTCATTATATAATTCTGTATATTACAAGAAAGTTTTATTACAGAAAGCAAAGTTAGCTCAGCAAAAATAAGAGTCTGATTTAAATAATTTAATGATTTTAGAATAACTTACTTTTTGAAATTGAAACCAATTTAAAAAAGAAAACAAACCCAAGTGATGTGAATTCCATGCATGTGCTATCTTTTCCTACTTATTCTTTCTCTGTTGCTACAATGTCCCACATTCTCTTGGTTGCTAAGGATGTTGAAGATCATTTTTCATTAGTTTGTATAATCAAAACATACAAATATTATGCATATTTTTCTATATGCAGATTATAATGTGCAACATTCACATAATCTAACCTACATGGGATGTTTTATACCTGAATGTTAAGAAGCAGCATATGCCCCCTAAAACTTAATACTTACTAGTGCCCCTATGGAAGCAGCCTTATCTGTTACTAAATTGTGTAGTTAGAAACCAGTCAATGGATTTTAGTTTTAAGTTTGTTTTTTGAACAACACACCATAATTTCATCGCTATTTTTTTTTTTAAAAAAAGATATTCCTAAATGTGTGTTAGGACACTCAGTGAATTGGAATTTTCTTTAAGTTACTACTGCTTTATGCTTTAATAATTGATACTACATAGCAATGTGAATAACATTAGAAGGCTAACTATACAGCTGGCATATTAACTTTAAGTTTTATTTCAGAAAGATGTTTCTATTTCAGGAGCACAAACAAATCTTATTTATTAGGAAAACGGTATTAAACATATTGATAGAAGGTGTCAGGATTCCCCATTAAGATCCCAAGAATAATCAAAGCTGTAGACTATCTCTTAAGTTCAGAGAGAGTCTGACGGATCCCTTACCAATAAGATTTGGAATACCATCTCATCACTGGACCCCTCTCTCTATTTTCTGTAGTATAGTGGTTCCCCATCCCCACTTCCATCTCACTTCTCCACTCTTTTCTTGCTGGCTCGCCACTGGGCTTACTAACCCCAAATTCCTTTCTTACTCTTTCCTCTCCGGCTTTCCTTGAAGCGTCTCCTCCTTCTGTACTCAAAATCTCCTTTGGCTATAAATAGTTTTTCTGTCCTTTGGTCTCATTGTACATCTGTGCAGTCTTTCCTATAAATTCTTCAGGACCTCCCCCGACCCTCCAGCATCCTGGCTTTTATGCAGTTGCTGTAATTGTCTCTGTAACACTCCACAGCTGCTGCTGTCCTGTCGCATCACTTTCAGCTTGACTGTTTTTGTTTGAGCAACCCACAAGGGAAGACACATGGGAGGCAGTAGCAACCTCCTCTTCCTCCCTGCATCAGGTTTATTTACAACAATGCAAACAGAATAGAAACCTTTTTAAAGGATACCATAATGTTTAAGATATAAACAAAAGTTACTAGCACTGGGTGATACAATAACTCATACTCACAATAATTACTTGTCCATTGATTTCAATGGATCTGCTCCAGGTATGATTTAGTTGGATACCACCACACTGATTTAATTTATGATTTATAAAGAAACAGACTCATGAACAGATTCAAACATTAGATGACTGTAAGGCAGGGTTAACCATATGTATATATCTGACAGGTGACCCCTGCTCCTCTTGAGTGTAATAATGTTTGTATACAAATTATATTTTGTTGTATTTATGTGGCTCCTCCTTTTAAACAGTTCTGTGTTTTATTTTGTATTTCAGTTGTTTTCTACTTATTGTCAGAGAATATGTTATGGGTGGCATAATTTAAATAAAATAATGCATAAAACACATATAATACTAGTACATGTGATATTGGTTTGTCACAATCACACATTTCATTTTTAGATATACAAATAAAACATATTGGACTGGATCCAAATTAATTTAGCTGTGCTTAATGTCTGTTGAAATCAATTGCACTTGTTATGACTAATTTTTCAATGGGACCGAAGGACAATTAACTTACCCATCTAGATCTAACCCATTCTGTATACATCCACAATATTGTAATGTGTGAGACCATCCTTTGAAATCAGAATATTGCCAAAAGGTAATAAAATTGGCCACTGAAAATCCTAGAATACCAACAGAAAAATCTCAGAGGAACTGACCAAATTTTTTTAAAAAAGAACCAATGCCAATGGCTTTTAATACCACCATACAGATTTTCTGAATATTCTTTCATGTAATCAGTTTCATTATTCACAAAGGAAGTCTAATTGTGATTAACAGTTTAATGAATTTGAAGGAAAGAATTATTTTTGAAAAGTTATTTTCCCCCATAAACAAACCAACTGCCCCAGAATGAAATGTACTAAATGTGGGAATTAGTTTCCTTGGTAACATCTGGGGAAAAGCTATCGTTGCTAAAACGTTGCTTTTCTCTTCATTCTTTTATGATATGTGATTATATTTATGTGGGGAATGTATATTTACAGCCTTTCCTATGAAGACTATTTTGAATACATAGGATGTATAAGGTGAAAAGTGAATAAATATAGGATATATCTCAGGTTTTGATGTTATACTAGTGAAAAAGATGGCAGAGACTGTATGTATTATTCATCTTAATTGAGAATGGAGATAGTACAGTAAAAAAAGTCATTGAAGATTCAGCCATATAGACAAATGCATGGGGCTACCTGTATTATTGTGCAGAAATTATGCACTGAAATTTTCCAAAGCAATTACATTTCAGATGCACATTATGATTGCCTTCAGATGTTCATATTGTGGTTTAATAAACTGAAATAGGACCCTTTTGTGCTAGGACCAAACAAACCAGGAAATCTTCCATTAACCATAGTTTCCCATTTCATCCAAACAGGGAAACTATGGTAAAAAGCTTTGGAACAAGCTAGGATATTAAAACATGGTTTGAAGTTGGTTTAATAGTCTGACTGATTCCAAAGCTGTTAACCATGGTTTCCCAATTCGGATGAAACTATAGTTAATGCAAGACTTCCTTGTTTGTTTGCTCCTGCCATGAAAGGAGGAGCCAATGGGCTGTGTGTGAGCCCAAAAGGCTCATTCATACTTTGGCTTATTAAACTAAGCTATGATAACCCAAATCCTCCCAGTGGGATGAATACAAACATTCCTTTCTTCCAACTGAAGGAGGCCTGGTGATGGAGAGTCCTTCCATTACAGGAAGAGAACCTTTGGTTCCAACCCTGTACATTTTGCTACCTGTTTTAAAGGACTGTAATTTATAATACTCAAGATATCAAGAGTTTTGCCACATATGGCTTAAGCAAGTGAGCTATGATGTCATACACAAAGTGGGAAGATAAACTTTTCCTTCTTCCTGTACCCAGGTCAATTAATCAATTTGCTCTGTCTGAAGTTTAATTTACTGGCCTGTGACTATTAGGAGTGACTAGTAGTCATACAAACACTTTCAGCTGAATTGCTGGCAACACTGTGGGAGTATCAAGAGGTTGTGGGGGGGTTAGGTACAGAGATAATATTGATAACATGCCATTGAAACTCTGTAAATCCATGTGTTTCATAGATGATTCAGCTGCAGAGAGTTTTAACGGCAATGAGACTGCAGGACACAGTTCCAGCACTTCAGGGGGAACACACTGCAGGGAAGTGGCAGAAGCCAACAGTAATGGCAAAACACCTATGGAACCAGAAGAACAGCCGCTGAACCTGAGTGACAGCCCCTTCTCTGCACAGCTCACTTCAGAATACAGGTTAGATGACCAAAGCAGTGATGGAAAGAACAAGTACAAGAACATCCTAGTATCTGATCTTAAGATGGAGCAAGAGGCAAAAGAAAATGGAAGCAAGGTAAGATGCTTCCATGTTCACAAGATATTATAAGAACACAAATTAGGAAAGAGAAAAGTTTGCTGTAAAGGCTCAAAGACATCGCAAGTTAGGAAATCAGAGCAATAGTGGACACCTACTGTCTCTGCTGTTTTGTGCACACATTAATTTAATGTTTTAATATGCATGTGAGAAATATACAACATTAAATACCAATATCAACCAGAAATACAATTTACAGGTTTTTCAATTTGGATTAAAATATTTAGAGAAGACCTGTGGAATCTTCCTTCTGGGTGAATCATACATATAGTACATGCCCTTATTAAGTATGGATGAATATTCTTATGTCAATGGAGTTGGCATTAAAGCTTTTCATTGCCATTTATGTACATGCATGCATATGTTTGAATAAAAACTGACAAGTTTGCTTCAAGAAGTTGAGGTTTGCAAAAGACTTCTCCATCCCTACCCTGATTGATCCTATTGTATTAGTTGGGGATTACTGTGGCTGTGTGTAGATAAAAGACAGATCCAGCAGATTAGATAGCCTGATATGGATGCAGTTGTCATAAATGTGTATTGTAAGAAGAATGAAGAAATTAATTTATTTAATAGGATTCTTCCAATTATCCTTTCTACTGCTATTGCTGACAACTCCAGCCATTTTAAATCTGATACTGCCCATTGGATTATCGCCTTTATATCACAGAAACTAAGAACTGATTCCAGATATTTTAAATGATTTTAATATCAGCAGTAACATATCATTACCATAATGCTTTGAATTCCACTGTGTTCTGTTGGTTTTTCATATCTTTTCAACATGAGTAATGCAAGAACATAGGTATTCTGAAATGATCCTGAAATCATTAGAATTTGCTTGATGTAAATATGTTTGGGAACAGAAATATACACTACATTTGAAAAACAAGGAACAGGAAAATTCATTCTAATGCTGGACTTAAATCAATGATCTACAAACTTTTAATGACATGTAAGCACCATCTTTACTTGCTTCTGGTCATGCTGTTCTGAGAATCTCTATATAAGCTAATAAACATCAGACACATAGCATTGGCAAAAAGAAAGATAAGATGGAAAGAAAAGTATTAAGTGGCACAAAACCATGATCAAATAAATGGTATCAGCTATTACTAATGGTCTCTAATCTATATAGAATCACAGACAATGAATATATTATTGACTACAGTTCAATGGACTTGAAAATGGGCATAGTCATGAAACTCCTTTGTAGCCTCAGACAAGCCTAGTCTACCTTGTGGGGTTTTTGTGAAGATAAAATAAGATAGTTGCAAATGTACCATGTTGGACAATATTGGAGAGAGGATGGGATGCAAATATAAGCTTTATATTCAATCTTTTAAAAAGCAAAATTGTCAGTTTCTAAGACAAAATAGTGTAATATCAAGCATTAATAAATACTGTGAGTAATTTAGCAATGAAAACTGGACATAGGAATGTTGTTAAGCAATAAACTTTGAATGTTAATTTAGGAGGGAAAGGTATGAGATTCTCAGATTTGGAAATGAAGTGTCACTTTTGATTTCAATTAAAATACTAAACTCTCTCTCTAGTGCAGCTTTATATATCCTAGTGCCGTCTGATAGAACAACTCCCATCAGATCCATCCAGCATGGCCAGTGGTCTGGGCTAATGGGAGTTATAGCCTAAAACCATTGGATGGCTTCAAGTTGCTCTGGAGAGATAGCCTTTTAATGGCTACCTAATCTTAAAAATCCATTTTACCCATAGAGTTAAATAGTTGCTTGCACAGCCAAAGATATTTCAAGGAATTCCCAAAGTGTGGTCTTTGAACCACCAGTGATCCACAAGCTTCATTCAAGTAGTCCATGGTATGTCTGTGAACATTTACAATTTGAGTTCTATAGAATTCTATGGAATTCAAATTATAATATAAGAAACAAAAGAAGCAATTAAAATAAAATCATACAGCATCTAGTGCAACATTACCATTGTTACAAGAGGCAGAAAAAATCATTAACTGGTTTACCAAGACCATGAGCAATTTTCAAGTCGTTCATGGAGGGAAAAGATTGGGAACCACTGAGCTATTCTAACCTTGAGTAGTAAAGCCAAGCCAGCCAGATCTTCCAGGATATCCTCACACCTAAACACTTACTACTGATATTCAATACATCATAATTAAATTACACATCTTAGTAATACCTATTTGTCATGCTCTCATTAGACATCAGGTATTAACCTGTCAAGATTGGCCAGAGTCATAATGGGTTTATGGTGTTATAAACAGACTACAGGAATATTTTAATATAAAAAGGTAGTCCAAGAGGGCTGGGGAGAGGTTCTTCAGTGGGACCAACAAATTGCATGCATTTGCATTATTTCTTTTACTTGTTAACTGTATGGTCCACAAACTTCATTCAGGTGGTCCATGGTATGTTCATGGATTTGTGGGTGAAGACAGGAAATGGCTCATCTATTGCATTAAATACATTGATTTTTAATTTCTTATATACTGTATTTTATTGCTTCTTTTATTTCTTATATTGTATTTTATTGTACTGCAATTTGAATTCTATGGAAATCCAACTGTAATACAATAAAATACAGTATATAAGAAATAAAAGAAGCAATCAAATACACTTAAACATAATATATTGTCTAGCATAGCACATTACAATCGCTACAACAGGCAGATAAAAAATTAAGTGGTTTGCCAAGACCCTCAGCAATTTTCATGTGGTCCATAAGAAAAAAGTTTGGGAACCTCTGATCAACATAATGCTTCAGTTACTGTCTCCCTGTACAGGCAACTTGCCTTACAGCTGTCTTACAATGGCCCTGTTGGAGCTCTCCAGGGTCCTGTATACTCTCTGCTTGACTCAGACTTTTAATTGAACAATGCTTGCTTCCCTTGAGGGCCTCAAATAGCCACAGAACTGGACATGTTGTTTGCCTAATTGTCTGAAAGACAAAATGTGGTTTGGAGTCTCGATAGGCACCACCAGCCATGGTTTAGTATGACATCTAAATGTACCCATCCACAATTCTGAAGGAAGCCATGACAAGAACGGCAACAGTTTCCCAATGAGAGCTACATCCCCTAAATACATTCTGGTTGATAGTCTCTGGACCTTCAGACAACTGCAGCACTGCCATTCTCTAGGAATTTGAAAATCCTCCTGAACCAAACAGGGATTAGTTGGGGCAGCAGGAAATAATTTCCTCTCTCCTGCAAAGGTTCTGTGAAGCTAGCCCTATAGTTAAAGTTTAAAATATATCTGCTGCATTTGCTTTAATAATTTAGATACTAGATATTTTCCTGCTGACTCTCCATGTAAGTTTTTCTAATTCTCATCTCTCACATGAGCTTAAAACAGCATTAAAGGAACTCTATTGAAATGTATAAGACATTTATATACATTTGATGCTTAGTGAGCCTGATTTTTCTCATGCATGACCAGCCCATTCAGGTGGGTTGTAAAAACTCTCTTAACATATTTGCTTATGCATAATCATAACAATAATAACAACAACTGTAAATCAAGGCTGTGATGTGGACAGAACTGAATTTTTGTGAGGGTACTTTTTTGTTGCAATCCAGTATTTTTGCTCTATTCTGACAATTCAAAGGGCATATAAAACTGCTGCAATTCTCCAGCTGTAAATTGTTCTGATGCTAGGAAATCAATGGTAGCCATGAACAAGTTTCTATATCTCCCAGAAACATTTCCATGAGTGATCCAGCTCTCTGCTACTATCCCCCAAATGCAGAAGAGTATCCAGCTGCCACATCATGCCTCTGCTTTAGTTATTGCTGTTGGCCAATTGTATCTCTTACATCTTGTTCATGGCTGTACTAAAACAGCAACAAGCCAACAATTAAAATTTTCCATCCAAGTAATTAAAATACTGCACCAAGGAAAGCCAGATTCTATGACTCATAAATTGCATATTTTCTTTTATTTTGCATAATCTATTCTGCAAAATTTTTGTATTTAATTCTAGTGTGGTTTATGGCAAAGAGGAGGAGTCATTCTTATTCCTATTCTTATTGAATTTATATTAGTAATGCTGCCAGCAGTTTGTAACTTGAAACAAATTACAAAAAACAAAGCCCATCTAAAATATTTATGGCAATGCTTAAAATGAAACTAGAGGGAAAATAAATTCGCTTATTGGAGGTGGGAGGTGGTGGACAGAACACAACATACAGGTCTTGAGAAGCTTAAATGCTTCTATGCTGGGCATAATGGGAATGCCACTTATTTGTTGGTGTCCAATGCCTTCCAGAACTCTTTACCCTTTTTGGTGGGAGTGACAGGAGGAGCCACATTTGGGATGGAAATATGCCTGGAGGCCTTTGAAGCACCTGCATCACCAGGTGCATGAAGGAGTCCAAAAGCCTATTCATAATTAATCTCAAAATCTAGATTCCAGTGTTGGAAATCTGTGTCTGTGTTTGAAGGGAAAGCAACAGGATCTGAGACCATCTGATGTGGAAGAAGAAATATAATCCCAATTGTAATTTCTTTTACCTTGAAATATACCATTCAGTAGCTTCTCACTTAGCTTGCTAAGTGGAGGCAAACCTGATCACTAGAGGTTATGACTCAAGCTAATTTTTAAAGTTACAGGAATATCCTGAAACAATTTCAAGATATCAAAATGTCCCTGTAATTATATTGGAGAGACACTGATAGCTTATCATGTAAAAAGGGGGACAGTTTCAGACCCAAACATGATTGTCATAATTTGTTGTCTTCCTTCTCTTAATCTGCTTTTTTCTGAGCAAGATAATGATGCACATGTGATTACTTACAAATGTTTTATGGAGGCTAGCCCCTCTTCCCATGATCCCTATCAATGCTTGTCTTTGGATCCCTATTCCACCTCCATTAAATAACTTTTTAGCAGCACAGCAGGGATGAGGCCCACCTTGCTGCCAAAATTATCAGGAGGGAACAATGGTATGAGCCCAATTCCTTCTTCCCTTGGGATTGTTTTGATGGCAGACCCCCTTCACCTTTGAAAGTATCCATAGCAGGAGGAGAAAAATTGGAATCCAAGAATGTGTACCACCTTGGATACATACTCAGAGTCTAATTCCCCTCCCCACATAAACAGTCCTGTTATTCTGTTATTTAAACAGTGCCATCGGTGCACATGGTGCTTTACTGAGTATAAGAGGACACTACACTTTTGGCAGTGAAAGAGCAGCCCATGTCACATAAGCACTCTGCTGGATCACACCCAAGGCCTATCTAGGTCAGTATTCTGTTTCCCACAGTGGCCAATCGGAAGCCTATGAGAAACCCACAAACAGAGCATGAGTAGTTTAGCCCTCACTTGCTGCTGTTCCCCAATGACTGATATTCAGGGATATTCAATTACCTGTTGCTAGGAATCATGAGGAGGCAGGTGTTGTTACACTCATGTGCAGCTTATAGACTTCCCATAGGCACTGGTTGCCCACTGTGAGAACAGAATGCTGGACTAGATATACTGTACCTTGGGTCTGATCCAACAGAGCTTTTCTTATATTTTTAGAGGCATGCTGCTTCTGATCCTGGAAGTAGAATACAGCTATCATGACTGGTAACTATTGATTGGCTTATCCTCCATTTGTCTAATCCCATATTAAAGCCATCTAACTAGTAGCCATCACCATACCTTATGGTAGCAAATCCCATAGTTGAATCATTTGCATAGTGGCTATAGGAAGCCAATTGGCAAGAGGATCCTTGGGATGCTCTTGGAATATAGCAACAAAGTCACCAGAGTACTCCTGATGGCAGTTCCAGAAAACTAGATATTCTTTTGTGCCAAAAAAGTGCACAGTCAGTTCTTACCTGGGGCATTGGTTTGGGGGGAGCATGATATTGCATTGACATCCTTGCTATTTTTCTACAAGGAAATCAGGTCTGTTATTTCCCTCCATGCTGCCCCACAATTAGAGGGTAAATGCATGGGGCATATGCACCAGAAGGTAAATATGCATTTTGAACTTGGGAAGTAGGAAAGTAGAAGCTTGTGGGGGTGGGAGTGGTTATTTAGACCATAAAAAAGGACTGTGGGGAAAGATTAAAACCTCCTCCTACCACCATCCATTCTATCAGAATTACAGCCTCCCAAAGCTGGTAAAAGGCACTTCTAGCCACTGAGGTCACCTGGGCCTCTAGCGACAAAGATGGATCTAGGAGCACGCCCAGACTACTGACATGGGGGAGTATGACCCCATCCAAAGTAGGCAATCTGAACTTGGGAACCATCAACCCACAGTGCCTCCGTCTTGCTAGGATTCAGACTCAGTTTATTGGCCCTCATCCAGCCCACCACCGAGTCCAGGCAGCGGTCCAGGGCTTGCACGGCCTCTCCCGATTCAGATGTTACAAAGAAATAGAATTTTAAAAAGAAAATAAAAAGATCAGGGCTTCTAGTTTGCCTCTCAGACACACATATCTTTAAAAAAGAGAGAGTGATGTCCTTACAGCATTACTGTTAGGGTGAATATTTATTTATTTATTTATTTTATTCAGCTTATATCCTGCCCGACTAGCAAACAGCTCTCTGGGCGGCAAACATATACAATAATAAAATTACAAGATCAATATAACAAATATAAAAGTACATAATCTAAAATACCAATTACAACATTTACATAAATAACTTAGATTAAAATGCCTCAGAGAAGAGAAAGGTTTTAACCTGGCGCCGAAAAGATAATAGTGTCGGCGCCAGGCGTACCTCCTCGGGGAGACTATTCCACAATTCGGGGGCCACCACTGAGAAGGCCCTAGATCTTGTTACTACCCTCCGGGCCTCCCTATGGGTCGGGACCCGGAGGAGGGCCTTCGTAGTAGACCGTAGTGTATGAGCCGGTTCATAACGGGAGAATATGGGAACAGGTACAAATCAAATAATAAAAACTGATATATAAATTATAATGGTGCAGAAGAACAGACTCTGTTACATCCCAGATGAACTGTGACAACCTTGGGAACAGTTAGTAGGTATTCTCTAACCATATACTAGAGTGAAGAAGTGATGATGTTTTCCTGGCAAATGTACCTTTATCTTCCCCTCCCCCCGCTCTTTGCTAACTTTAGTTAAAAATGGCTCTTGTAACAAAATTTAATACATTAATCAGAATTATTGAAATAATGAAGGACACTGAATTACTGATTGGCACTAAGCATTCAAGGTTATCTTGTTCCACATAGACAACGTTAGATTCTAAAAATTAGAGTCTCTTTCTTAAAAAAGGTATGTCAGACACCAGCTTTGTTGATCATCTCCGTTTGCAAGTTTTAGCCTTTTACTTGAATGGGTTTCCAAGAACGAAATCCAAGGGTAAGTTACCAGAAGAGGATGAGCAGGTTGCCACAGGTATGAAATACCTACTTCAATATTTGCTTATGAGAAACATGTAATTGCTCTGGCAAAAGACTGTCTCAGTCTTCCAAACAGGTCAGAAACATTAATCAATAGTATACAATCAACTGAACAATTAATTATTTTAAATTATTAAATGTGGAATTTTAGAAACAAAAAGTGATCTCTTTGGAGCTCTCTCTGATAAAAGAATGTTCACTGCTAATGACAGTGTTACCATCAATCTCTATTCATCATTTAATGCTTAGAAGTCTTTACATTCAAGCGGTATATAAATTTTGTTAACTAAATAAAAATAAAGAAATAATTCAGATATGGTATCTTATGGCCTGTTCCTGTGAACTGCTGGAACAATTCACCAGTAGAATCCTCCAGTCAGTGAGAGAGCACAAACTGTTGTTCTGATGTTAGAACTAAAACCCAGTTACCATTGTTACTGATATAGACATAAGCACAACTTTGCCAGCAGCTTCTGCTTGTTTTTCTTGAGCACTGCTGTTTGTAGGAAGCTGTGGAAGCCGGTGCAAGTCTGTGCCATTTGAATGCAGCTATAAATGTGAGGGTGAATATGGGAACAGGTACCAATAAAATAATAAAAAATGATATATAAATTATAATGGTGCCGAAAAACAGACTCTTTTACACCCCAGATGAACTGTGGCAACCTAGCAAGGAGACAAAGGCTTTCTTTCACAATGGTTCCAAGAGTAATCTACAATAAAAACAAATTAAACAATTTACAATTTAAATAATTAAAATCTGACAAAATAATCCAAAACCAAATAGGCAAGAAGCCTAACCAAATGGATGTAAAGGTGGGATGATTAAATAAGAGCAATAGTAATCAGAAAAAGCAAACAAGTTCTAGTATGAATAACTTCCTTAGCCTAATCTCTGAAGGCATGGCAAAAAATGTGAATTTTAACTCATCTGGAAAAAGAGATAAGAAACTATGCTTCATGAAGTTCAAAGGTGGGAATTCCAAAGATCAGGCTACCACAGAAAAGGCTCAGCTCCTTGTTGAGGACAGCCTAGAATCAATAGTGCAGTGGCAAATTCAGAAGTGCAGGGTCACTTCATGATATAAACACTATGCCCCCTTTTCCACTTTTCCTTATTTCACTTGCTGTCCTCCACTACAACAAATGTCACTGGGAGCCAGTCAGCTTGAAAGAATGTTACTGAGAAGAGACTTCTCAGTGGCTGGCTCACCTTCTTTCACTCTTATTGGCTCCAATCAGCGCAAAAGGAGAAGGACTCTTGTCCATGGTCAACATGCTCCTCTTTCATGTTGATTGGCTTGTACACAGAGATCTGGCTGGGACCTGGCTCCAAAAAATAAGGGGTCTATGACCCCCCAACCCCGGATAACCACATCCCTGCCTAGAATCCAGAATTAATAGTATCTGGAGTAGTGGTTAACTGGCAGGTCTTAATGGAGTGTATGTGTGTGTGCGCATGTGTGTGTGCTAATTCCACAGAAGGTGCTCCCAGGAATACTTAGGGCTCCCAGGAATATCACAGGGCTGCGAAAGTCAAAACCAGCACCCCAAACTCAGTATGGAAACAAACTGATAGCCAATATTATTTCAGATTAGGTGTTCTGTGTTTATGGCTAGTCAGACAAGTGGCCAAATTCTGAACCAGTTGAACTTTCTGGACTATCTTCAATGGCAAGCCACATATAGATCACATAACAGTAACCTAATGTAGATGTCCCCTAACCCATGAATAACAGTAATCAGATCCATGTCTTCCACTATCAGGTGCAGCTGGCATATTAACTAAAGGTTGAGGGTTGGGGGAACCACACTGGACTACAGATTCTACCTGGGCATCCAGAAGCAATTCTGAGCCCAAGAGTACTCTCCTTCTGTGATTCTGATCTGTCAAAGGGAAAGTGACAAAGAAAACCACCAAGTCACTTGAACCTCTCTCATCAACATCTGCAACTTTGCCATTCTTTTGCACAGCCTATTTTGAAGAAAAACTAATTAAAAGAAGCTTATCTTATCTTATCTTAAAAACTAATTAAAACAAGTTTATATTGCTTTTGTAAAGAATGCATGATCGAAATCCAGCAAGCCAGGACAAAATTGGATGTGACAGTAGTTGCCTGTATCTAACAGCAGGCGCTTCTGATCAGGATGGTGGCATATGAGGAAGTTTGTGGGGTAGCTCTTCCCTGCACACTGCAATTCAGATGAGTATCAAGCCCTCTTTCAAAGCTGCAGTGATTTTAAACCTGGACAGGGCAAGGCCTACAATTAGGCAGAATGAGACTACCATCTCAGGTACCAGAGATTGGGGATACGGAGCAGACAGGTGTGTGTGTGTATCATGAAGCTATCCTGCACTGACCTGTTGCCCTCAAGTGCAGTGGAGGATGCAGCCTCATAGCCATTGTTGAAGTAAGATTCAGGAGTCTATTTGGCTTCTGCTTGTAGAATGGAAAGGGGCGCCACCTTATTCTTTGTTTCAGGCAGCAAAATGTATTGGACCAGCTCTGGCCTAGGGGGAGAAACTTCCATTGGCAATAATGGAAGCTTCCCTGCATTAGTGAAAAGCTGTTTGATGGAATAGAATTCATTATTTCCCCCCACCCCATCCAGCTATTAAGCTACTTTTGCAGATGGTAATTGCAGTCTGAATCGTTGCCAGAATTAACAGCAATAGCAGTTCCCTGCTGGTTGCTAAGATACTTATGCAGGTGAAATTATGAAGTTTGACCAACATCTAAGGACTAATGTGACGATAAGGAGAGTGTTATGGAAGGAATCATGCAGTACTACCAATGCCGAAGAAAGGGGTCATTGCAGGCATACAGGCAGATGCCCTTTTCCTTTGTGGGTCACACATTACATTACTCCATGCAATTTCATTCATTGACTGGGCTTATAGGACAATTACCTGCTTGCACATGCCAAACAGTCGCTGTCTCACAGACATTGAGAGCTGAATGAATAGTTGGTTGGGTGGTCCTTGGCAGCTTGCTGTCAATTCTGTGTTCATCTTTCTTTTCACATACCTGTGATAGCAATCTGTTCTTTTTCTTATGCTCAACAGTGATCATATATGATGTACTTTATGCTAATATATATGATCATTTATCTTTCTATTCTGCAATCTCGTGATACTCCTTTTTTACAGTAGTGTTCCAAAATACCCATATATTTAAAAAAAAAATCAAAAAGGCAATAAAGAAGAGTACTAAGCAAGGGCTAAAATGTTGGATCCCCTGTTGGTTAATTTTGTATTCAAGAGTTCCCTTGCCTCTTTCTCTTGGGAAACATCCAGTTAAACACAGTGAAAGTTTAATAGCCTTTATTGCCATAAAGGAACGCTGGGATATAAATCAGGCAGTTAAACCAGCACCAAAGTCCTTTTCAAAACTGAAATAATTGCATCAATGTGCAAAAGGGAGTTGAAATCTCAGCTCTGTTTCAAAAAGTTTCAAGTACTTTAACTGAAAGAGATGCTAAAGATCAAAAATCCTAGTAGTTTCAAACATTAAGGAATGTAAACAGAAAAAATGGTACCAGTTGTGCTATTCCCTTGCTATGTGCACTATTAACAGTGTGAAACAGACTTCCACTTGCATAACATTCCTTAGATGTACTTTGATGTTCCTTGTTCATGAACAAGGTGTCACTATTAAGATATAAAGCCCCAATAGCTTGGGGCCAGTTTACTTGAAGGATTGCCTTAGCTCATACACTGTCTTACCGCTCTACCTCTTCATTCTATTGAACTGGCACTTTTACAAGTGCCATGTAATGTTCATTCCACAGTTTCAAGAAATTGATCTTTTTGTGTGACAGCACCTATGATCTGGAATTCCCTGCTATTAACTTGGTGTGTGGAATTAGGATCTCTGCTTATGCCAGGCAGAGTGTGGAAGTGGGGATTCTGGTAGTGTGCAGGATAACAAAATCCAAAGGAAAAATCGTTCCCCCTGAAGAGTGGGTTTTGGCAGGGGGAGATATGACAGTGATATATTTGAAACATGAAGTCTGCAATAATTCCCACTGAGCTTAGAGGGACTTGCTTCAGAGTAAACATGCTTAAAATTGTGCTGCATATTACTACACAGAGATAGCATCTTTATGTTGTGTTAACATTCTTACCAGTACCTATCAGTAATTGGCAACTGCAATGAATTATGGGTCAACCAAAAAGCTCTCCCCCCCCAATTTAAAAAGAAACAATGTAAACAAACAAAAATTTCATTAGTTTTGTATAAAATGGCTTGAGGAACAAATGACATGACCCTGAAGCGTTTGTTTCACTTTCTCTTTTTAATGTTTGTATAAAGAGTAAAAAAAAGCTGAATGGAACGAGAATTATTTACTTTACTGATGAGCATAAAGTTTTAAGATGAGACTAATGGGACTTTCTGTTATTCCCACTGATTTCACTGAGAAATTTGCTTTGGGCTTTCTTGCTGTCAGGTTTGGTTTGACCTGTGTAGGACCATGGAAGAAAAAAATGTAACATTTATTGAAATTCATAAGCAAGGGTGGGGGAAGCAGTTGGTAAAGCATAAATGAAAAGGAGTCTGCAGCTAACATTTCAGAAACTGCAAGAATTCATACCTTGTATTACTGAAATTGGGACAGCAAGGTTTACAAAAGATCTTATTACTGTTGATATTAAGCAGATGCTAAAATCAGAACTACATTTGTCTAATCAGGTGATAGATCTGGGGAGGCCGGAAACCCATTATCATTAATTTAAAAATATTTATATCCCATCCTTCCTGAAAGGTTGAAGGCAGCTAAGCAAAAGAAATATACAAATACAAAAAAAATATTTTTAAATCACTAATTGGCCACCCCATGGGCTAATCTGTGATCTTGCCAGCTGTGGATGACAGCAGTAGCAGCACATCTGGGGTGGGCATTTGTGAGCCAGTCCCACTGTAATCAACCGCAATACCCTGACAAATTTATTTATTTTAAAAATTTATATCCTGCCTGTTTCTCCAAAGAGACTCATGCTGGCTATCAGTAATTTAAAAAAAGAATTAAGTTAAAATCCCCAATAGACATTTAAATAAATAAATTAGCAATATCTTATTTATTTAACAAAGTCTAACACAAAATTAGAATTGAGCCAGCAAAAATTACAGAAATGATCAAAGGTGGATTTTTTTTAAAGTCCAGGTTTTCACCAACTGCTTGAAGCAGTATAGTGATGGGGCCAGATGGCCCTTGCTCAGCAAAGCATTCCAGAGTAGATGTCACAACAGAAATGGTGTTACCCCTAGTTGATACCAGCCTCACCAGCTAAGGTCAAGGGATTTGGATCAGGGCCCCAGATGATGATTGGAGCATGCAGGAAGAAACATACGGAGGAAAGTGGTTCCAAAGATACCCAGGTCCTAAGCTATTAAGGGGTTTAAAAGTTAAGACCAGCTACTTCAATTAAGCCTAGAAACTAATCAGCATCCAGTACAAATCACACAGAATCAGAGTGATAAAATCAGAACACCTCCCTCCTCTCAGCATTCTGGCTGAAGTATTTTGCACTAATTTAAGTTTCTGAATGCTTTTAAAGGGCAGCCCACAGAGAGCACATTACAGTAGTTTAATCTGTGGATCACTAGATTGTGAATGACTGTGGCAAAGTCTACCTGTGTCAGGAAGAACTATAGCAGCTATACCAGCTGAAGCTGGGGAAAAGCACCCCTTGCTTTTCAGCATGCATCAGTATGCTACCTATACATCAAACAGGAGCAGTGGATCAAGGAGCACCCTGAAACTACATGCCTGCTCTTTCAGAGGGAGTGCAACCCCATCCAGAACTGGCTGTAAACCCAACCCTGAATCACAATGCCCATCTGCCAACAATACTTCTGTTGTGTCAGGATTAAGTTTCAGCTTGCTACGCCCCATCCAGTCCTTCATAGCTACAGCCTTCCAACTGCCTCCCTAGGATCAGATGACCAAATTTGCAATCCAAATGTTGAGTGATCTTCTCCAGCAACTTCATGTACATAGTATGGAGGATCAAATAAAATCTTGTGGAATCCCATAGGCCTCAAGACTATGGGAAAGAGCAGCAGTCACCCAGCACGATCTTCTGGGTGCTGTCTCACAACTGTGTGGAGCCACTTCAACACCATGCTCCCAGTTCCCATCCATTCAAGGTGACCTAGAAGGACACCATGGTTGATGGTACTGAATGCCGCTGAGAAGTGTAGGAGAACTGACAGAAACATACTACCCCTATTCATCTCCCAGCACAGATCATCCATTAGGGCAGCCAAAATGGTTTCTCTGCCAAAACCAAGCATCACTCCAGGACATTGTAGGCAATGTAAAATGGTGGTTCCCTAGCCACTGATTTTTGCCCTTTGGTAAGCCAGGGCCAAGACAATGGGAGAGAGTTGGGTCCAAAGCAGGTGTCAGCACTGTTGGGTCTACTAGAGAGCTGGTACCCTGGCAATTGCCCAAGGATGGCAAGTGTTGTTACTGGGCATGGGCTTATGCTTGCACTCTGCCCTCATGCTGTTCAGTGTTTTTGTACACATCTGGGGTGTCACTTTTGTGTTCTGAAACCATCCCATTTTCTCTAAGAATAGCATTTTGCTGCCATACTGATTGGTATGGGGCCATCCACTTTCTTACAAAAGCAAGTAATAGCACTGACCACTGCAGATGGATAAGTTGTTTGCCAAGAGGTCTTCAGATAAAATTCAGAAATTTTGAGCTGAAATATATGCACAGTCATTTATTGTTCAAGATAAGATTGTAGACAAATGGCAATTATCTTATATAACACAGACGGTAGACTTGAACACTGGGTGTCCCATGGGAAACAGACAAGCATTCAGCTAGTAGTCATTCTGAACATATGAAATTCTTCAGTGGTGAATTCTTTGAACTGTGTGTAATTAAAAATCCTGGTTGCTCCCAATATCACATGAGTTAACATGCAAGGTGGCTCTAGGTATCTATTGGCCTTGATAGAAACACACTCCATTGCAGTCATATTACTTTCAATCAGTTAACCTCCCAGAGATTTGTTAAATAAATTTATGTAAGGCAGACTCGCTTTTTAAAAAAATTACCCTATCAAATCAGTTTCATGAAAGAGTTATTTCTTGAACAGATTTTATATAACCATCACTTTAGCTTTTCTGGCCTCTGTTCAAGCTGTGAAGTGAAATTATATTAAATAAATATGGAAAGATTATGCCCCAGTTCTGTGTTATATTGTGCTTTGCATAAAAACGAGAAGGCACAAAAAATCACATTATCTGACATTTCTGGAGAAATAAAGGGGCACATTTTCCGAGTATTGTGATTTATATTAATATGCCAGTTTCTTGTTTACACCAATACTTCATTTTTGAAATGTCTCTCTGTTGGACCAAAGTATGTGCTGGACTTAATTTACTAATACTAATAATTTACTAATAATGCATAAAAGCATTTCAGTGTAGGGTGTTTCATATTAACCCCTCTCCCAAATAACATTTATTTTGACAGTGATGCATACCAAAATATTATAAAAGGGATTAAGTATTTTGTTGTCAGTGGATACCATTTACACAAGAATATACAAATGGAATTGGCCAAAAGGCCGTCTAACCCAAACCCCATTGCTGCTGTTAGGCAGCATACATAAGGGTGGAAAAGCTGTGGCCCTCACAATGTTGAAATACAACTCCCATCATGCCTCACCATTGGTCATACTGACTAGGATTGACGACAGCTAGAGTACAACATCTGGAGGTTTGTGAATTCCTCATCCCAGCAATAGAGTCTACCCAGGAGATTTCCATCTATGCCATTCACCTGCACAGTAATATAGGCAATGCACAGGGACATCCCAAAGGTGCATGAAGAACCAGTAACTCCAGATGAGTGAAACACCACACTACAGTACAGGTAACACCACTCAGCAAGATCATTCAGTATCAGGGCCAGCTCCAGGAATGCTGGGGCCCTTGGGCATCAGCCTGCCCTGAGCCCCTCCACTCCCCTTCCGCGATCCGTGGCAGGAGCCGTGCTACAGATCGCAAGACAGTGCAAAGCTTTTGAGCCACCCGCCGAGCCGCCCACCATGCCCGCCATCCCCCCCTTCACCTACCTTGCTCTGTTGTTCTTTGCGGCTGCATGCGCTGCGTGCGCAGGGTTGCCTTCAAACAAGATGGTGGCCGAGGTTTCAGTAAAGGACTGAAGCCTCTGCTGCCGTCTTGGTTGATGGCAGCAATGCGCACGCTGCGTGCCATCAACCAAGATGGCAGTAGAGGCTTCAGTCCCTTATGAAAACCTTGGCCGCCATCTTGTTTGATGGCAACCCTGTGCGTGCAACACGCACAGCCACAAAGAACAGCAGAGCAATGTAGGTGAAGCAGGGGGATGGTGGGCATGGCGGGCGGCTCCTATCCTGCGATCCGGATTGTGGAAGGGGAGCAGAGGGCCCCTCAGGAGCTCCTGTAGCTCCGGGGCCCTCGGGCCAGTGCCCAACCTGGCCGCCCTTTAGAATCGGCCCTGTTCAGTATGACCATGCAGAAAATTCCTTCTGGACTCCAAAAAACTGATATTTTTTAAAGACAAGTCCATGCCAGCTTAAGTGCTTTCTATTGTTATTAGGTGACTTTGGTTTTCTAGGGGAACCTTACCATAAGTTTAAAAGGGCATTTTAATTTTGGAGCTTTCTGCTGTCTGCTACCAGCAGGAATCCCAGCAGCAGTGGCACTTCCATCAACTGGCAAATTTGGCGGGTGGAAGAGGGGCCTCCATGCCAGTGGAGTGACATTAGCATCACTCCGTAGGCAGTGGCTGGGAGGAGGCCCATGGACACCTCCACCCAGTCCAACCTCCGCAATGCAGAGGGGTTTTGGATTGCTCTGTTAGTTGCATTTACTGTACTGTTCTCTGCTCTGCAATATCCTTTACTATTTGGGGTAATCAGAGTAACATACAATATCCTAAATGAGGATACATCACATGCATGTTTGCTGGATTTTTTTAAAAAAAACCTTACTCCTGATATTTCATAACTCCATATTTGCCATTTTCATGCTGCAGCACAGTGAGTTGATATTTTCAGAGAGTTACCTACCTTCCCAAGATCTTTCTCTTACATGATTTCAATCACATTATTTTATATGTGATTTCTCTCCCCGCCTTTTATAGGGCATCATCATGCATTTAACACTGAATCTCATTTAAACAGTTAATATTCAAGGAGACCATTCCATGAATTTGTAGCTACAAAAAGGAACATGTTATTTCCAAAAAATCTTTTCAACTTTTAGAAGGCCAAGAGATTTTTCTTCCCCTTTAGATGTTTCATTCTCAAGAACTGGATTCTTGATGTTAATCCCAGCCTCCTTCATTCTTGGCTATGAATTTTGTTGTGTACATTACAGAGATTCACAATGAACAATCCACAAGAATATTGTTATGGGATTTGGGGGCTGAGATGGATGATTTCTATCTTTTCAGTCTCTGATTTGGGATCTGTAGGTTAAGAAACCCACTCCACCGGTCAGACTAGGTTCCTTTGTTAAGCTAGCCTGTGAGCTAATGGGTTTGTCAAGTAGCCACCATTAGCATATATAAGAATATAACAAAGAGAGATTCTGTTGCTGTTGGAACTCTTTCTGGAGAGAGGCTTTCCTTCTCCCCCCATTCTGCAGCCAAGGAGAGGCTTATGTTTTTAAGTCTAGGCAGCGAGAAGCTGGGAGCTAGAAAGACACACAGGGAGGCCTGCTCTCTGCACCATGGCTTTGGGGTGTTACCCTACAAGCCTGATGAAAAAGCAAGCTCTGTTGGACTGTTAATGCTGAGAACCCTTCCATCTTATGTTTAGGCTGTGAATATGTGTAAATAAACCATATATCTATCTAGTATATCTTCGGGCTCAATGCAGGAAATTCTAGAGAATCCCCAACAGACAGCTGATTATCCAGCCTTTCCTTGAAGACCTCTACTGAGAAAAAACCCATCATCCATTTGATACCCCCCGCACACAAAAATCTTTTTAAAACAGTAGCTAAAAGATTACCAGTGGGGTTCCCTTCACAATTCAAGTATTTTATGTAATGACAAATTAAAATTATCTTCAGCTTCAAGAAGAACTTCTTAGTTTAAGAGGTATAACGGGAGCTTGATAATTTGGCATTTACACCCCAGGACCTTCTGGATACAAAGCCTAGATAAGGAGATACTTGAAGGACTTTAGATCCTCCCCCCTCCCCTGCAGTTTCAGGCTTCTGGCTGCCTTTCCATGTTATATGGGATTTCTGGTGCTCTTATGATTATTCCAGACAATTAGTTTTCTTAGTGTGGTTATGGAGGATTACCAAATTTCTCAAAAGATAATTAATGTTGTCAGAATATGAACAAATACTGGTTGTGGTTTTGCACATGGAAGTCTAGCCAGTGCTGTTTCCAAGTTGTGCTGCACGAAAAAGAGAAGTACATTGAGTTGGCTCTTCTGACCTTGCTTTGACGGCAACAAATTATTTGTTGGCAACAGCCAGGATTGTGCATGGTTATCCATTCCATTAGCTTATTAGGCAGTGTTGCAGGGTTAGATAAGTCCTTGTGGGTTACAAACATTTAACTGTTTAAATAAGTACCATGTGTCTTTTCAAATAATTGTTTTGACATTGTACATCTTTGATGATGTTTACATTATTTTAGGCTGTAGCCCTAAAGAATGTATAGTATACTCACTTACCTGGGAGTAAGTCTCATTGAATCCAATATAACATGCCTAGGATTATGCCATTTTAAAGTCAATTGTAAAATCTGAGTTGTTCAATCTATATCAGTCTTGGATATTTTTAAGTATCCTCTTCTGAAAAAAAAAATTATTTTCAGTCACAGTGAACTGTTCCCTTAAGAATATTCCAGGCTCTGAATAAATCCTTCTGTAGGCTTGTTTATTTAGAACTATGACATGCAGCTCTTTACAGTACCCTTATGGTGACCTGCAAACTTGCACCTCTACATCTGTATGTTGTCTGTTGAACTTGATTACTCATTCAAGCTCCATTCAGGTGCTGATAATGCAGCAAGTTTATTAAACAACCTGGTCAGATGCAAAGGAGGCCAGGGAGCCTGTTGAGATCTGTGCTAGAGCGGACAGGTAAACCATAAGAGAGTGCGGTCCGGACTGGTGGAGTCCCTGGTGGTGCCTAGTGACAGGCAGTAACCACGAGCAGGTAGGAACCTGACAGGGAGAGCCAGGGAAGGACGCATCACATCTGAAGGAGCGCCTCCAGTATCACCAAATATGCCGCCAAACAAGATCAGCCTCACAGGACCTTCTCTCGGTCCCACCGACTAAGACAGCTAGGTTGGTGCGGACCAGGGAGAGGGCTTTTTCGATCGTGGCCCCCACCCTCTGGAACTTACTTCCCTTTGACCTTCGGCATGCCCCCTCCCTACTGACTTTTCGCCGAGCCTTGAAGACCTGGCTCTTCAGGCAGACCTATGGGATCTCTGGGGTGGGTTAGGTTTTACATTGTATTAATGTAAGATGGTCTTCAGATGAGATGTTATGATATTAATAATGTGATGATTATGTATATGAGTAGATTGTATTTTATATTGTATTTTATATTGTAAGTCGCCCAGAGTGTCCGTTCAGTCGGACAGATGGGCGTCTGCTAAATAAAATTTTATTATTTATTTTATTTACATTGTTGTAGAAGAGGGGATATTAGCAGGTTTGGATTACTTATAATAAGCTACACCTGCAGAAATTCCCTCTTCTACACAACTATTAAAGGTGCATGCTCCCTGGCCTCCTTTGCATCTGACCAGGTTGTTTAATAAACTTGCTGCATTATCAGCACCTGTATGGAGCTTGAATGAGTAATCAAGTTCAACAGACAACATACAGAGTGCTTCTGTTTACTAATCTTATGCAGGTGTAAGTAAACCATATCCAATCGTGTTTTAGTGTAAACAAAACTAAGAGAAATGCCTGCTATTATTATCATTCAGTATAATTCTCTTTCTCTTGCTCATGAGGAGAAAGAGGAGGGGGGGACAACTTAGAGAAAACAGAATGCTAATACCAGGTCAAAGGTTAGAAATGGGAAGAGAACGGAAGAAAAGCAAACATGAGACAGAATATTTACAAAATGAAATGCAAAGAAGCAATAAAAAAGAACTGAAGTGAGTTAATGGCTTCCATGTCTGGTTTCTTCCCACCTGTACACCCTTGTCTATCCTGTCCATTCTGAGCACTTAGACAAGAGACTCCTCATTTCAAGATGCAAGTATTCTCTACTTTTTTTTGTTGCTCTTTGTTTAATCTGTTTCTAACAGCCTCCTATCAGCCAGGAAGGACACTGCTCCTGACCCTACAAGTTAAAAATGTAAACATTTGATTCAACCTAGATCTATCCAATTCCCAGCCTTGCAAGCTAGGAAACAAGCAGCCCTGGTTTTGTTAAAAACTTCACTAATGTAGCAGCTATGATCACATATCCAAGGGAAAGCAGAGAAGAAAACACCACACACAGTCACCAAAAGCACATTTTCTATTAAAAATGTTAATACTAAACCAGGGCCAGCACCAAAAGGTGGCCAGCTCTGGCCCTGGCCAAGATCCCTGAGGCCCACAGGGCCACCTGAAGGGGCCCTTGTTAGGGTAGGGGAGTAGCGTTCCCCTTCTGTGATCATAGGGAGGGTTTTGCCCGCCTGCCCAATCTCCAGCCTGCCCATGCCCATGACCGCTTGCTCACTCTCCCACACATCTGCTTGCTCTCCTGCCTCCTCGCTTGCCTGCTTGCCCCCCACCTGCCCACTCACCCCCCTCTTCACCCCCCCAACATCCCATCCCCCCCACCCACCTCCCCGCTCACCTGCCCGCTCACCTCCCCCATGCCTGCCCAATCAGTAGGTAGGTAGATAGGTAGGTGGGGCATGTGGGTGCCAGGGCCCAGGGTAGGCTGATGTCCAAGGGCCCTGGTGCCGGCGCTGCACTAAACCAATGGTGGGTGGCCCCACTGGAAGCAGCAGCTATGTATTGATGTCTCCTTCTATTCCACATAAGGTAAATGGACAAAGCTGGAGAAACACATATGCTTGTACTTGTTTCAGCACATCTCCATGTCTGTTTTCTGAAACTGGGGGCACAGATGTTAGTCAAACTCTACCTCTTCATTCCCAAATCTGGGAAATTGGAGATTGAGTGCATTTTATCTTGAAGTCAGCTTCACACAGACTTCACAACTGATTGGCCATCAATCCCGTTGCCACTCCAGGTGTGTCCAATAGAAACACTTTGCTATAGGTTCAGGCAGAGACAATGATTGCCCAATGCTTTGCTGTGGGTGGTCCTAAAAGATCTGACATCAATAGGGCTGGAAGGATCTGTCAAATTTGGTTCGCTGAGTTTGTAATTTTTTCAATCCTAATTTCAAGTCTCCACATTTCTGTAGCAATTTGCATTTTTTATTTAAAAAATTCTCATGAATATTCTCCAGCATTTTTGTGAGAATTTCCCCTACTACACAAATTCTTGTATGCAATTTTAACTAATGTATGCATTTTTGCAAGCAATTTCTCCTAATGTAATGCATTTTTGTATGTTATTTTCAGTAATATATTAATTTTGAGCACAATTTTCCCTAATACATGCATTTTTGCAAACTCTGCTTAGTTGGAGAACTGCATTGCAAAATTCAGATAGTTGTGAATTTCGAAGGATGGCAGTGTTTCAGTTATGTTGCTTCAGAAAGTATGGATTTGACACATTTGGCTTTAAATGTGAATTGAATCGAATATCTTGCCCATCTCTAGGCATCAGCAGTGAGGAAGGAAAATGTGTTCAGCTGTGAGCAAATATGTTTTGGACTGCAGCTAGACAAAATGGTCTTGCTGCTTTTGAAACAACTAGTGTGCACGTAGCCTGAGTGTCTGGCTCAGGCTCTACATGTCAGCCTTTCCTTCTTCACCTTCACTTAGTTGCTGTTGAAACTCCAGGTATGTCTGATAGTTGGATTCCAACAGCTCCTTCAACTGGCTGTGCAAGTAGTCATTTTTTGGTTGAGGTGATCCAAGAAAGAATTGATCTGCTCCAGCATAGAATTTATAGCTGCATATTCTGCTTTCCTGAAGTCATTGTCCTCCTCCTCCTCACCCCTCGCCAGGCTCAGATGCAGTTCTCTGTTTGGCTCCAACATCTGGTGCTGTTGCTGCGCTCAGCCCAGTTTGGGAATCACCTCCCAGGTTTGCAGAGATTTTAAGCGTTAATCTGTTTCTGTGGCTCCAACTCTTGCTTTTGGGCAGGAGGAAGGGGGAGGTGGACCAAGAAAATATATCATGCCCCTGATAAAAGGAATGGTGTAGTCAGTGTATGGCAGAAGTAGGCCACACTGGCCACAGTGGGGACCAGTGCAACCCTCCAGTGGTGGTTCCATTCCCATTCTCACTGATCTGCAGTGGAGAGATCCCCCATCTTGGTTGTTTTGCATCATTGCAACTCACCCATGCTGGTGTGCATTTCCCATAGACTGACAGGGATGAATGCACTTTGTATGTTCTCTAAATGTGTATGTTGGTGCATACATATCTTTTAGCTACATTGATAGAATGGTGTTTGTGTTTTGGCTTGTACTGACTTGCTGTGCAAAATATACTGAAAGGATGACAGGATGTCCAAAATCTAAACCTATTAGGGGAAACCTGTGGTATTTTGATTCTGTTGGTAGCTGCCAAGTTTTTGACATTCTGAGTGGGTAATTGTTTAATGAAATGGCCGCATGTGATTTATCCAGCAAGCCTCTGATTCCACTCTGGAGGAAATTGTGAATCCTGATACGTAGAATGAAAAGCTTTGCAGGGAAAACAAATCATATAATATTTTTCATATGCTGTTGACAGTTCTTGAGTGATAAAACATCTAGTATCTACACCTCTTGGTGACTTTGGTAAAGCATAAATCTGCATTTTACTGTTTCCAGAATAATATGTAACTTAACAGAATTTTAAATAAGTATGGACTGTTAATAACAAATGAAAGAATGAATGGCTTCTCTGCCTCATACATTTTTTCATGTATATAGTTGTCATTTTTGCTATTCACACACATATGTTAGAGGTGATCTAAGACAACTCCCAAAACAAACTTTTCTCTATAATAAAGAACACCTTGTGAAATTGAATTAGCATACAAATACTATTTATATGTCAGTGTTCTCCACAAGATAGTTGGCTAACTGTACATAATGGAAAGTTATTTACTTATGAAAAGATTTTCCTTTATAATACAAAATTGTGATAAAATGATGGGTTGGGTCCAAAGAACTGTAAGTGGAAGGAAAACAGCACCTAATGCTGTTCTGCAAATGCTGGCACAAGAGTTCAATCAGTACTAGATACAAAGTAAGTTTTATAACAGTTTTCATCGTTGTCTTGCACAAAAAAATTGCACAAGCTCTTGCACAAGCAAAAGAACATCTTTAGATTTAGTTTTGCTTTTCTCATGCAGTGCTGCAGTGTTACAGCCCTTCTATTAGAAGGCACCATTCATATGCTGAAGGGCCTCTTTAAATCTAAGCCAATGTCCATTGTTCGCACATCATGCTAAGCAAAACCATGGCTTAGCATGAATATGATGGCTCCCGAGGAGAAAATTGCAGCTGCTTTGTTCTTTCCTGGGCTTCTTAGGTCAGTACAGCGTGTAATCTGAGCTCAAGATTGTAGCATCCAGCAAGACATATGTGCTGTGGGTCGGTAGTTTCAGAGTCTGGATAATTGGTCAATTGCCTGCTTTGGATGGGGTTGTACTCCCTTTGAAAGAGAAGGCTCATAGTCTGGGAGTGCTCCTGGATCCATCTTTGTTACTAGAGTTCCAGGTGACCTCAATGGCTAGGAGTGCCTTTTAACAGCTTTGACTGGTAAGATAGCTGTGGCTGTTTCTGGACCGGGATAGCCTGACCACTGTTGTCCATGCACTGATAACCTCCAGGCTGGATTACTGTAATACATTTTATGTGGGGCTGCCCTTGAGGTTGGTCTGGAAGCTGCAGCTGGTGCAAAATGCAGCAGCATGACTGCATACTAGGGCAAGATATTGCCAACATGTTACCCCGCTGCTGAAAGAATTGCACTGGCTGCCCATTAGCTTCTGCATCAAGTTCAAGGTTCTTCCTTTTGTGTATAAAGCCCTATACAGCTTGGGACCAGGATAACTGAAATACCCAGTTGATCATAGTGCTCTGCAGGTGAGGGCCCCCTGCAGATACCATCATATGCAGATATCATCTTAAAGTCGACCTTTAGTGTTGTGGCACCTACCCTTAGGAATTCCCTCCCCTTAAATATTAGACAGATGCCATTTCTGTTATATTTTCAGTGCCTACTGAAGACCTTCCTCTTTTAACAAGCCTTTTAAGTAGAGAGCTTATCCTGGTCTGCATCTGTTTTGGGATTGCTTTTCAAGACTTTTTAAAACATTTTTAAAATACATTTTTAAGAGGTTTTATTTTTAAAATGTTTTTATGATGTTTTGTTTTTGAGATGTTTTAAGATGTTTTTAGTGTTTTGTCCTTTGTTTGCTGCCCTGGGCTTCTTCTGGGAGGAAGGGTGGGATCGAAGTTTAATAATAAATAAAATAAATTATAAAGATCATAGTAAATGTCTGTCCTCTTTAACTACAACATTTAACCATAGAACAAAACTTGGATACATGTTGTGGTTAAGGAGGAGAGACTTTAGCCATGATCCTAGGGTTGGACGACACACTAAGCCAAACCTTCGCTTACCTGCCATTCTGCACTGATCTGCAAAGTGGATGTGGTCACAGTAACCCATGTTCTGACTCATCGTGATATGTGGACCAGGCCAATGTAAGGCAATTTCTAGAAAACTATGGCATTTCCTAAACAGGTTGTGGCCCTAAGAGATAATGCAGCTAGAACTTGTTCATAGAACCTGCATATGGGATGGATTCCTTTTGTCTTTAGAAGTGCATGTATTGTTAACAGGCAGCATTTCCTTAAAACCTTTCCCCACCACTGCACACTTAATTTTAAAAAAAGTGTTTGTTCAACATGACTAATATTTAACTAACAGGAAATGAAAAGAATCATAACTCTAAACTTCACGGTCATCTGGGGAAATTCCACTTGAGAGGAAGGCATCTGAGGAACTTCTCACTTTAATATATAGGAGGGCAGAGAGAGAGAGAGAGAACACACGCGCGCGCAAGAGAGAGAGCACTAACTGTAACTGGGAGGCTGTTCTTACAGTACATTTTGTACTAAGGTTCCTTTTTCTGAACATGAAACACAAGGATATCATACCAGTTATAAATGGCACAGACATGTATAAATTGTGCGTATTTTGAAAGCAAACCCAGCAAATAGTAATAAGAACAAGTGGCTATAACAACAGAAGAATTCCCAGATCCTAATTTGCCTTAGGCTGGACTCGAGATTCCACAGCAGAACTGTTGTTAACAGGTCCAAGTTAATAATTCTGTCCATTAGATCTTATCAGCTCTCTTGTTCACAACTTCTATTGTGAATGTTATCCTAAACTATGCATTTTTAAAATTTATATTATGAATAAATTGTACATTTACATGCTGCCTGATCTAAAGCTCTATACAAAGAGTTCCCGAGCGCTGTTTCTGCTAATTCAACTAATCCAGTGGGGGGATTTGTTAATATTTAGAAAAGGCCAGGATTTGTTGTGGATGCTTTCCTCAAGATCCATTTTACAAAATTGCTTCCTTTATTCCTAGTCACCTGCCCATAGCTATTCAAGCTATGATTCCGGCAAGAATGAAAGCATGGACAGAGGCGCTGAAGACCTCTCCCTGAACCGGGGAGAGGAGGATGAGGAGGATCATGATGAACAGGAAGATGCTGAGAAGGCCAATGAGTCTGACGGGGTAGAAGCTGAGCGTCTGAAAGCTTTCAATGTGAGTTTAATGAACAGCACTTTATGCCCTTCTGAATTTTGAGACTTTTGTTTATGGGTAGATCTGGCAGTCAAAGAGGTATACTAATTTTCTTTATGGAAGGGGGAAACTCCCCACTCCTCACCACAAGCACATTAAAGCACTTGCAAAGAGACACCACTTCACCAGATATAGATGTGTAAAGTATCTTTGCCTGTAAGAGATATCTCAGCTGTGTGTTTTGTGTGTGTGAGAGAGAGTGCATGTTTACCCAGTGGACAGAGGCAGTGGGGGGGGGGGCTTTAAACAGTTTCTGAAGCATATTCCAGTGGTCAGCTATTTTCTATTGCTTTCCAAATTTATGTAATTTTGCATGACAACACAAAAAAATTGTTCACAGCGGGGAAGAGTAAAGAAACACAATTCAATATATCAATGTAGCAATCATAGTGCATTGTTAATAACAGCCATGAAGCGATGCCTGTTTTCACAATCTGTGTTTTATTTCCCTCCCAATTTCTATACATCACAGTCTAATCTTTTCTTGTCTTTTTTTTGTCGATCCTAAAATAAAATCCTTGCTTGCTTAACATTTCTGGCTTTCCATTACAAAGCTCTTCACTGTGTAAAAATAAAAAATAAAAGAAAGAAAGAAAATGTCTTCCTCTCTGTAATTGAGTCAGGAAGCTTAGAAAGAGAAGAGAGCACCCCTCCAAATCCTTCTCCTCTGTCTCCCTCTTGCCAACAGATGTTTGTCAGGCTGTTTGTAGATGAAAACTTGGACCGAATGGTCCCAATCTCTAAGCAGCCCAAAGAAAAGATCCAGGCTATCATTGACTCATGCAGGCGACAATTCCCTGAGTACCAAGAGCGTGCCAGAAAGCGTATACGCACTTACCTCAAGTCCTGCAGGCGGATGAAAAGGAGTGGTTTTGAGATGGTGAGTTTTGATCTAAAAAAACCAGCCCTAGTTTCCATCAAAAAACCCATTACGTAAATCCATGACACTATTTTGTTTTCATCTTAGTGTCTGTTTTTTTTTTTTGCGTTTTTGGTAATGTCAGGTCAGAGGTTATTTTTCCTCCTTTCATATTATCTGGATCCCCCCCTTTCTTCAATGCATTTGAAATGCCCTGGAAAATGCAGCTCACAGTTATTTCAAATAGAAATTCATTAAAAATGAAGAGCTCCTCAAGATGTAAAGAAACAAACATATAGAAAGGAGATTTTGTTTATTTTTTTGGTCATCATTCTGACACCTATAGAGAAGATACACTGGCCTGAATCTGCAGGTGCATGTGTACAGCTGTCGGATGCATATGTGCAACTGGACATAGTATGTACCCATGCCTACCCACTGATTATCTTTGGGATGGAATAGGAGTCAGCCCAGTCCTCCCTCCCAAGCATATGATGTCAAAGCTGACAGATCTGACCATGTGAACAGGATCTGTACATATTTCCTGATGGAGAAATAAGAATCATAGGTCCAGCCATTAGTGCTGGGTGAGTCAATATAGCAAGGGAATCTGCTGACATTCTTGAATTGGTCTACTACGTGTTGCGCTGTTGCCATAATTGCCATGGAATTTATTGTCTAGATGGCATTCTGTATGAACTGTAGAAACAAGAAAATGGCTGGACCATTTTTAATGGTGTTCATGGTAGCTTTTTAGCACGGTCTTAGACAAATCATATTTTAGGTATTATTTTTTAATGGCAATATTAATATCCTGAGGAGCTTTTTTAACCTTTTTGATTTCTCACAGAAAGTGAGAAACAAAACAAAAAAACATTTTGGGCCATCATGAAGCAACCGTGATATGGTTTAACTGACTGAATGTCAATCAAAATGTAGAAATACTACACACATCCTTACCCATTATAGAAGAGCCCTGTAGAAAATTATCACTGTCAGCATTTCCATAAAAAGACCAAAAAAATCCTCAACCCCTTCCCTTCATAACTTCCAAACATCATCTACCTTTTAAATATCATTTTAAGAAACATATCAAAAATTATATTTTATATATAAAAAAATCTTTCTTTCTTTCTTTCTTTCTTTCTTTCTTTCTTTCTTTCTTTCTTTCTTTCTTTCTTTCTTTCTTTCTTTCTTTCTTTCTTTCTTTCTTCTGATGTTCATTTATTTGTTTCAGAACTTTAAATGACTGTGTTCAAAACAAATGATCACATCTGCTAAAATCACTAGCTTAGGAAAACAAAGTGAAAATGTAGGAAGCTGTATTTTTACAGTGTATATGAGTACGGCACTTTCTATAGTAGTACAGCTTGTGACAAAAAGTCAAGGCTGCTTATTAACAAGGGAAATACAGATTAAAAGGGAACAGAGACAATAAAAAGTATTACATGCAAATCACTCAGAGCATGATAAAAACAAAACAGCACATCTGACCTTCCACATTACAGCAGTACCAATAAACAATAGCATATTACAAAAAAAGAAGAAATGTTACATATATGTATAATATTTGTTGAGCTATACAGTATTTTGAAATAATCAATGGGCAATATATTCTTGAACTCTAGTAAATAGTATAGTTTTATCTTTATTTTGTTTAAATTATTTATCAAAATAAAAGTCTTTATGCTATTTCATACCTTTGTACACTGGTCTGATACCTGGACAGATCAAGGCAGTGTTATAAATATATGTTCACAAATAAATAAATAATTTTCCTGTCTTCTGTGGCCAAATGTCATAGACTGTGTTCACATCACCCAACAATTGCAAACATGAATGGTCTCAAAAGAGCCACACTTCATCATACCCCAGCATAACCAAGAGGTGGATGAGTGTGCAAATAAAAAGAATGTAAGGGTAGTAAGCTCTTAAGGTCTGCTGTTCGCTATGTAAACCTATGGCCAATCTCCATCCCTCACCATTGTGGACAGCTCTGCCAAACAGTGGTTGCGATGGCTGAAAGCAAGCAAGCGAAAGTTTGTCCTGGCCAGAGTGTACACTTCCCTGCCTTACATCCCTTCTTTTACTATCAGCATTGCATGGCAGTAGTTATCCCCATTGAGGCTGAAAAACAGGGAAACTCAACAGGGATGGCAAAAAGAAAGAATGAGTAAAGGTGACTGAAGCTCCACAATATGGGGAAACCTGTTATCCTGTCTCAGCATGTAACTGTCTGCTGCAGATCAGGAAGCCGCTGGGATGGGTGTGGGGAAACTGTCCCTTTCCTTGTACTACATGGACGTTCTCACTCACAGGTCATAATTGTGACAAGTGTATAAAACATGTTATTCAGGGAGTCTTATGACTAAGCAAGGATTTAGACCAACTCCATCCATCAAACTGTGTACTGGCTGTGTGAGGTATATTGGTGAGAATTTGATTAGTTGTATATGTAAATGCACTTTCTTCATTTTATTTATTTATTTATTTATTTTATTTTAATAATTTATACCCCGCCCTAGTTCATAGAATTCAGAGCGGCGAACAAAAAAACAATGTCCAATACAATCTAATATAAAATAATAAGAGTACAATAAAATCATTAAAAAATCAATTAACTGTTAAATGTTTAAAACCTAGAAGAAACAAAAAAGTTTTTAACTGACGGCGAAAGTCCATGAGTGAAGAAGAACGTCGGATCTCTGGTGCAAGATTATTCCATAGGATGGTCGAGAAGGCTTTATTTCTAGTATTGGCACGGCGGATTATAAAGGTGGATGGGATGATGAGAGAATGTTCGAAATGTATTCTTGTCGGTCGCTGAGGTTTAAATTCCAGAATACGATTTGATAAATATATTGGTGCTAAACCATTTAGAGCTTTAAAAGTTAATACTAAAATTTTAAACTGATGACGGAATGAGATTGGAAGCCAATGAAGTTGATAAAGAAGAGGTGTGGTGTGTGTTTGTGGACCTGCTCTGGTCAGCATTCTTGCCGTCGCTCTTTAAGGTAAAGGTGTCCCTGCACTTGTAGTGCGAGTCGTTTCCGACTCTTAGGGTGACGTCTTGTGACGTTTACTAGGCAGACCGTATACATGGGGTGGGATTGCAAGTTCCTTCCCCAGCCTTTCTTTACCCCCCAGCATATGCCGGGTACTCATTTTACCAACCACGGATGGATGGAAGGCTGGGGAAGGACCTCGACCCCTTTTACCGGAGATTCGACTTCCTCCTTCCGTTGGAATCGAACTCCGGCCGTGAGCAGAGCTTTCGGCTGCGTTACCGCCACTTACCACTCTGCGCCACGGAGGATCTTGATTTCTTCATTTTAGGCATGCTTCATTTCCAGGATATGCACCCTCCACTACAAGGTGTATGGTCACAAGAATGCCCAGTAATATCAAAGTATTTGTTGCTACCTTATTATATGAACAATTATGGATGGAGTGGCCTGATGCAAAAGAGAACAGGACTCCCTGCATCTTACTTCTCGTGTAGAATGGAGAATATCAGCAGGTGTAGCTAATCATGCACAACCATTTTTGACACAGCCCTGTTCTACACAACCTTTTTGCATGTACTAGGTAAATTTGAGTAGTCCTCATATCTTGGGCTCCTGCTGGGAGGAAGGGCGGGATATGAATCAAATAATAATATCTTCAGACTACACAGCATTTTAATCATGTAAAGTTACCATAATGTGGCACAAATAGAGCATGAGCGAAACAAAGTTAAGATTGAACTCAATGGGAAAGCGTATGCTCGACTCTCTCCTGTTTTATAAAATAGTACTTCAGAGTGGTAACTGCAGCATGCACATAGTGTTTGCAATGTATTGTAAGAGTAATAGAAAATTGAAATAGCCTGACTTTGTTTAGAACATATGAGAAATCTGTGAGTCAAACCGTCTGGCCCAGTATTGTCTTCTCTGGTTGGCAGTGGCTCTCAGTGATGTTAGACAGAGGTCTTTTACAACCATATTGTCTGAAGTTCTTTTACTTGTAGATGGTAGGATTGAACGTGGGGCATTCTGTATGCAAAGTATGTGTTCTGCCATTGAAATATGGTCCTTCTCTTAAGATCAGCTAGTAGAATAGATTGATAGTGGACGGACATTCTAAACTGTGGTGAACCTGGTTTGAACACACATTCACTCATTCTAGGGATTTGTTGTCAGGACAGAGAAGCCACATTCACAGTAAACCATATACTGTGGCTTACCATGAATGAACTGATTGTGTCCACTTTGCTCCTCCTCTCTTACCTTGGAGAAGTCTGTTTCTTCTTAGGAATGGTTAGGTTTCATAAAGTCTTAATAGTGATTTGTTATTATTAGAAGGGTGTTACACACATTCTCTGCATGGGCTAGTTTGAATTTGATTAGAGTTAGCAGTGCTGCCAAGACAAATGGCAGTAGTGTATCATGTCGTTCACTATTCCATTTCATCAATTAAAGCTTGTCTTGAATCCCAATTAATATATGTCAATATGAGTGGATAAAAAATTGAATGGCCCTCATGCTTGTACACATCATTTTGAAATGTATGATGCTATCTTTAGATTGTAATTTAAATTAGTTTCACTGTAACTACATTACTGAAGGGTAATTAGGAGAAAATATGTTTAGTTGTCTGCTTATTTACATTAACTTAAAAAACAACACTGTACAGTAAGGATATAAGAATGCTCAGAATATACCACTGTATCACAATAGTAGTAGGATATTATAGTGTAATTTCCATAGAGATCTTTATTGTAGTGGGTATAAAGAGAACCTTTTCACATCAGGTGAAAAGTTCTTGAGGAAAATGTAAAAACAATAAAAAATAGTTTTATAGGACATGTAGCATTTTATTAGTAATCATGGAACAACCTCTGTGGCTTGATGCTCTGGTATTAAGAGAGGATGTAAACATTAGTAGAAGATGGTGCTGATAAAGGGTAGGAAATGCATCCTAGATTAGGTTTGTCAGTTGTTTGCCTCTGTAATCTGGATGATATCTCATTCTGCACATCAAGCCAGTTGTAGCTGTAAAGCTTTGGAAAAGTTTGTTTTATCTCATTCAGTGTAATGTTATTCTTAGCATTAATATTCTGTTTTAAAAGTTTTGCTTGTAGCAATTCTATTTGCACACATGACATTGAATTCATGATTGGTCTTTCAAACTGTTTGGTCTTTTGATGGAAAATTCAGCCAGAATGAGGTATCTGAAATCTGAAAGTTCCACTGTGTATCACGCATTTAGTCCCAAAATGCTCTTTAAAAAAGATATCACAGTATTTATATATCCTTTCTTAATATTTTCACGTTACCTTCCACCTTCGTATTGAGTGCCATCAATGTATTGCCATTATTTTAACTTGAATTACTAGACTTTGTATGGGCCATTTGATTGTCCATCACTACCATATACACAATTTTAGCTGATTTTCTGCTGGAAAACTTTTCTTACATCAGACAGCTCCAGAAAGATGCGAGAATAACTACATTACGTTTGCATGTCTTCTAGTTAATAGGAATGTAAATCAGATCAACACAGGGGATGCTATCACTGATGTGCCCTACTCCAGTGTACCTCAAACCATGCCACGTATACCAACTGTAATGGAACAATTGTGCACCATTCTTTTAGTTTAAGCAATAAAATATAAAGTAATTTCTGAAGCAACGTCTGCTGGTGTCAATATATGCAATACAGCAACAGGTATATCATGTTGCTTTTATTTTGAATGGCACCATTAGGATCACGATAAAAATGATGTAAACTTGGAAGAAATTGTACAAGCTTCTGAAAAGAATTTTTCTACAATCATTAATCATTCTTCAACAATAAGTTCCAAATTATCATGGTTGACCAGAGATGGCTAACCCTTTTTAGCATGAGGGCCATATTTGTCCTTGACCAACTCTCTGGGGGCTGCAGGATAGACCACATGCTGGGACTAGTAGTGGCCATATGGTCCATATCTTGTCTAAAGTGATCCTTGCAGTCTTGGAAGGTGTTTAATTTGTGCCAAAAGCCCTTTATTAAAGAGCAACCTACTTAAACATATTAATTAGACTACTTTGATCAAATATTCCTAGGAAACAATTTTACTTATCATTCTGCGGATAGTTATTCAGTAGTTATAGTTTTAGTGCCTGAACAGATATCTGCTACTTGTCACATTCATTCAGATATTGGCAATAAATGTATGGATGTTTTGAAAAGGAAAATATACTCAGTTGTTCCAGGAACAGAATTCAAAACAAAACTATAAATACCACTTAAATATTTTATTTTTTCTTCAAAAACATCTTTTAAAAAAGCAGCCTAGAGTTCCGACATTCCCTATCAAAGGGTGATCCCAAAATCTTCAGGTCGCCAGAGGGGAATTATTTTGTAATACTAAAAAAGATGGGATTCTGTAACTTATTCCAGACCTATACGATCTGAACTGGTAAATAATATCTGGCTTTCAGATAATTGCCTCATCATTCTCTCCCTCCAGAGGAACATCTGGACATGAGTCCTTAACTAAAGGCCTTCTTTCTCATTAGTATGTGCCCATCTCACAGGAAATAATTAAGGCTGGTGATGGGGGGCAAATGACTAAAATGTGCCTTTTGGGCATGGCTTCTGCTCTAAATATTTATAAAATGTGTTGCTATTATCACTTCCTGCCTGGGAAAGAATGTTATGTTCAGACATTCATATCTGATTATGACCATCATCTATATGAATGGCTTCTCACTTTGTATCAATAATACAGAAACTGTTTACAATACTAAGAATTAATTTCTTATATAAGGGCTTCCATATCACTTTGGAATAGTTTCACATGAAGCTGAGAAAGAACACAATCTCTGTAAGACTACAGATGCACGGTGCTGTTATTGTTGGCTAATGAAAAGACAAATATCTACACTCCCAGTGATATATATGGATATTTCTTTTCCTCAGCCAACAACAGAAACCCTGTTGACACTTTCATGCAGATAAATAGGGCTTGCTGTGTGGAATATGAACAACAAAAAGAAAGCCATCCATGTTCTTTATTAGCTGTCTGCTCTCCAAATATGGCCTATAAAATTTATTTATTTATTTATTTATTTATTTATTAAATTTCTATACCGCCCCATAGCCGAAGCTCTCTGGGCGGTTCACAACAGAATAAAACATCAATATACAATTAAAACCACATATAGAATTCAAACACACAAAAATACTAACATTAACATACTAATATACTAGATACTAAAAAGAATGAAGTGTAAAATACAAAGATGTTATGATGTTGAATGATTAGATGATTAAAAGATTAAAATGATGAAAATGATTAAAATGCCTGGGAGAAGAGGAATGTTTTAACCTGGCGCTGAAAAGATATTAACGTTGGCGCCAGGCGTACTTCAAGGGGAAGATTGTTCCAAAGTTCGGGGGCCACCACTGAGAAGGCCCTTTTTCTTGTTGCTACCCTCCGAGCTTCTCTCTGGGTAGGCGCCCGGAGGAGGGCCTTCGATGTTGACCGAAGTGTACGGGTAGGCTCATATCGGGAGAGGCGTTCCATCAGGTATTGTGGTCCCATGCCATGTAAGGCTTTATAGGTTAAAACCAGCACCTTGAATTGGGCCCGGAAACATATAGGCAGCCAGTGCAAGCGGGCCAGAATCGGTGTTATATGTTCGGACCGCCTGGTCCAAGTTAACAAAATAAAAGAGGCTGAAGATAAAATGATTTCAGACTACAGTTGGATCATGATTTCTCGTATATCAGTATGTGATATTAAATATGTATTTTCATTTTAGAGACATCTGTTTTCAGTTGTTTGATCTTTCAAGCTCTTTAAAATGGCTTGGTGATAACATCACAACTTACTATGTGCTATTGTACTATTGTACAATCAAGAGCATTTCACCCAGTTTTGTGTTCTGCTACACTGTGAGGCAGAGGCTCATGGCACCTGATAGAAGGATGTAGTCAGCGCCTATACAAGAGCACCAGTTCATCCTCTCACAACAAAACCCAGTCCAATGCATCTTTCTGCTTGTGGAACAAATATGGTTTTGGCAAGGAAGCGGTGTGCATTGTGGGCTAATAAAGAAGGACAACTGTTTTCACACATTCAAAGAATATAGAGTGTATGTGCATAGGAGAAGCAGGATCACAATGGCAAACCCAACCCCAGACCATGAATGTTCACTAGAGCAAAGGTGATGTTCTTTTTACAGAAATGCAAGGCACATGGAATGATTGAATATAATGAAGAATGGGATCACAATGATAAGCTTTGCCCTTGGCCTACATGCATTCACTAGAATCTGTCTGTACATGTATCCATTGCCTCCAGTAAATTACATTGTGCAGTACCCCTAATCATGCAGACATGCCTGTGTACAAAATGTGCACATAAGGTTGTATTAAATATAGTGCTAAGTCACTTGTTCCATCAGTGCAAGGATTTCTCCTTGTGCAATGGAATGTTCTCCCCCTCTCCTCCCCCCCCAAATCTGATTTGGGGTTTCCCGCAGCTCTCCAGAGTAGATTTGAGGACAGCACAGGGTCTGCATGGAGGAGGAGAGGGAGGGAAGTCCCACTGTCCTGCTGCCATTATTATTATTGCTATTTATTAGATTTATTAGCCTCTTCACACCCGAAGGTCAGCAAGCAACTTATATAATGTTAAAACAAAAACAAATAAAACACACTATAAAAACATAATAAACAACAAAATAATAGGGCCCCCATGCAGCCACACGGTTTAGCAGCATATGAAAACAAATCATCTTAATCTGTCAAATGCCTGGGAGAAAAGGGTCATCTTTACCTGGCACTGAAAAGATGACAATGAAGGTGCCAGGCAGACCTCACTGGGGAGCATATTCCACACATGGGGAGTCACAACTGAAAAGGCCCTCTTCCTTGTCACCACCCTCCAAGCCTCCCTCAGAAGGGAGACCTGGAGAAGGCCCTCAGAGGAAGGTCTAATGGTCCTGATAGGTTTACATTGGAAAATGTGTTCCAGAAGATATTAGTATCCTGAGTCGTAATAGGGCCAAACAAGCACTTTGAATTGGGCTCTGAAATATACAGGCAGTCAATGCAATGTGAACAGGATAGATGTTATATGCTCTGTTCACCTTGAACCTGTCACAATTGGGCAGCTGCCTTCTGTACTAATTGAAGCTTCCAAACCATTTTCAAAGGGAAACCCACATAAAGAGCATTGCACTAATCCAACCTGGAGGTTACCAGAGCATAGATTACTATAGCCAGGTTATCCCCATCCAGATAGGGTTACAGTTGGGCCACCAGCCTAAGCTGATGGAAGGCACTCCACACCACACAAGCCACCTGCACCTCAAGCGACAGCAGTGGATCCAGGAGAACCCACAAACTATGAACCCGCTCCTTCAGAGGGAGTGTGACCCCATCTAGAGCAGGCCGTGCACCACTCAGCCAGTCAGAGGAACCACCCTCCAACAGCATCTTAGTCTTGCCTGGATTAAGCTTCAGTTTATTGACCCTCATCCAGTCCATTATTGCAATACATCCACTGCCTCTCCTGCAGAAGATGAAAAGGAGAAACAGTGCTGTGTGTCATCAGCATACTGATGACAATTATCAGTGATCCTTGTGCATGTATTTAGTTGAATACTGCCAACTGGGAGTACTTGAACAGTTTAGTGAATGTGCATAGGTAAATAAAAGGGTTTTCCATTGTGAATGAGGTCACCAACAAGGTGTTTGCAGGTACAGTGGTGTCCCTGAGGACTTCCCCTGGTGTCCACAAAGTGTTTAAGCCTCCTTCACTGCCCATTTTGTCATGAAGTGGTTAGGGTATCTCCCATCCATCCCCCTTGAAAATACATAGATTTGAAGGAGGAAGTTGCAAGAGCAACAGTGATCAGAGCCTTAAAACTTCCACATGGAGCTGGTAGAGGAAGGGGGAAAGTGTGTCGCTTTCTCCCACTTCCTCTTCCAGCTTTCTGTGATTTTTCAAGACTCAGATCAGCACCTGAGCAGCTGAACAGAAAGGAGAGCAACTAAGAGGGAAGGGTAGAAGTGGGATGTGGAAGGGGGGAGGGATAGGGAGAGAGAAGGTGTGTGTGTGCACACAAGTCAGATCTAATAAAATGGATCCTTTTGAAACTGCATAAACCTTTCATGGGTTCCCCACTTGCCACTGCCATTAAATCACAGATCACATCAGTTTCTATTGACTGAACCATAAAAATCACAGATGTTGTGATTTCCAGTGCTGCTGTGGCACAAAAACATGAATCCAAACCTGGATCTTTATACTGTAGATCATCATAATTTTAACTTAGGATCCCCCCAAAGTATCATCAGGAAAGTGTCCACATATGTGTTCTGCAATTTGTTGGTGGTTTTGTTGTCATCTCGTTAAGGGCTGTATCTAACTAAGATTTACTCAGAATAGACTCACTTAACATTAATAGACATGTCACATCTATATTATACATTTAAAGCACATGGCTTCTCTCAGAGAATGCCAGGAACTTTACTTCGTTATGGGTGCTGGGAATTGTAGATCTGTGAGGGGTAATGCAGTTACCAGGATTCTTTGGGGGAAGCTATATACTTTAAATGTGCAGCGTGGATCTGATCTTAGTCACATCCATTCATTTTTATTGGTCTCCTCTATGACTAAGATTGGATACACCACAAAGATCTTGAGGATCCAACTTGTACCCAGAGTGTCTAAAGTTTGTCTGTCAGACTGGCAATGAGCAATGGGGAAGGGCTGTAGCTATGTGGTAGAGCATCTGCCCAGCATGCAGAAAGTCCCAGGATCAATCTCTGGCAAGTAAGGCTGGGACAGACCCCTGCCTGAAACCCTGGAGAGCTGCTGTCAGTCAGTGTAGACAATACTGAGCTAGATGGACCAATAGTCTGAAGGCAGCTTCCTATGTTCCCATGTTCCAGGCACAATGGAAAAGCAACTTATGTGTGTGTCTGCTCTCTCTTTCATCTGGGGGAGAGGGGAGAGGAAAATGGTCCAGGGGAGGGTGGGGAGAGAAGCAATCAAATGAGGTGGTGTTCATGGCACTCTCTCATAATTCCAAATGTGCCCTTGGGCCCAGAGACTTTTCATGACCCCTATGAGCTTCAAATGTCTGAAAAGGGCAAAGGATACAGATCCATGAGGTGGAATAGCAAGTGTATTCTTGCTATAAGAAGATAGGAAAAGGGGGCAGGAATCCTGCCACTCTGCCTAATTTTTGAAGACTAGTATCATAATTTAGCTGTAGAACTGTGTTAATGTTTGCGTTGCTACACTTAATCTGAACCAAACATTTTCATAGGAATAAATTCAATAATAAATTCAAACTAATATTACAGAATTTATTTCCAAATAATGTGTTTCAAATCAGTTTCATAGAACTGTTTGTGAGATAGGGAAAATAATTATCAGCCTAACAATGTTTCTTACGCAAGGCTATAACTAAATCTCATATAGCTTAATCACACCATGAGGAAGATTTGATTCTGGCTAACCTTGGGAAGACTCAGTTAACATTACTGGGCTCCTTCTCCATACATATACTATTCTGCATTCATTACCTGTTGATGATGGCTGCTCGCCAAACCCCCTATTCACACTTCCCTGCCTTTACAAACCACCAGCCTTGTCTGAACACCTGTCTCATGAAAAGATCACATCAACAGATTATGAAATCCTAAAGCACAAATCTCTAGAGATATACCTGGCATATTATCCAGCCCTTGCCCTGTCAAACTGTATACGTCTTTACAAGTAGTCCTATTCATTTCAGTGAGACAGTTGGTTAGGATTTGGCATTAAGTACATGCACAATAACAGGAAAGAGATTACCAATTGATGAGAATGTTTTTGTCACCCCTTTTCCTTCTGCAACTACATCTTTTGGCTAGATGATCATCTGGGGCAATTATTGCTGCTGCACAGTCATATAGAAGATAGATAATTGGTCTAAATTTGGTGTCAGTGGCAAATAGATCCCAGTCTTTTAAAACCTATTATAAGTAGCTATCTGGAATGAGAACATTAGTATTAGCAAAGTGGACTGTGACTTAAGCTGGATTTCTCTTTTTGAAAATTAAACTTGTGTATTCTCTAATTAATTTGCTTAGTAGGTCTTCTTTCAAAATAATGCTGTGAGCTGTTGTGTCTCATCTACCACCCACAACCCGATCTTACTAATCATTGCTGTAATTTTGCTTCCTTCATCTGTTTTGAGACAGAGAATAAATGAAAAACATTAAAACCGATATCAAACTGCAGTGCTGCAAGCCTTAAAAAGACAAATCCCTTTTCTGTATTTACTGAGGATAAAAGAGCATATTACATTAGAACAATATCAGTGCATCCAACAGAGTGCAGTGCTGTTCTTCAGTTTGTAATTCAGACTGTTGCTCAAACATGCGCGTTGTGCTACTTGAATTGCATGCTTTACAGTAAGAGAGAGTTTCAAAAAAATATGTCACTATTCTCAAGAATCCTTTTTCAATATTAATTCTGTAACAAGATGTTGGTGAGTATATTCATGTTCTGCTTGAGGTATTCTAATTTCATTGACAAAATATTTTATTAAACCTTTTAAGTTGTACTTAATATGCATTAAACAGAAGATCCACTGTGTATTCCATAATTAGAATTACTGAATATCTGTATTTTAAGGATCAAATGTTTTTTGAAAAACAGTTTATGTCTGAAGGTTTAGATTCCAAATATACATGTTGGAGAAAGAATGCTTTGAAATGGGTGGAGCTGTTAGGACACAAACACATTTACATATAGAACTGAAAAATAAATGTTTAGTATTATTTGCTGATGATTTTATACATTCAAGCAAAGGAGGCGACACATACTATGTGTAGGTTTCACTCTTAAACCTAGCTTCTGCTATGCAGCACAGGAACCAATCAGTGCCCTTTTATTGTAATCTAAGATCAATCCTGTCTATGCATTTTCCCATGTGTCTTTGGGCATAAGAATATTTATTATAGAAGGTTACATGCCTGCCATTTAAGAGACTTCTATAAACCTTTCTTAGTCCCCAAACTCAAATATATTTACTTGGAAGTAATTATCACTGCCAAGTGAACAGGCTTAGAAACTCAGACTGACCCTACAATATCAGGCACTATTGATTGTTTGGGAAATAAATATTTTGAAACAAATACCCAGTTTGCAGCATGATTATAACTTTATGTGTGTCCCATTGTATTTAGTTACATTCTTGAGTGACCTTCTGTCAATCTGGCTGTAACTGGTGGTTTTATCTGTGTTATTTTCAGCATATTATTTAATGAACCTGTAGTGCAACAGATGTTTTTGGAGGATTCAAAGTCTCAGCTTATGTTATTTGTTTGGATTTTTAAAAATATATAATACTGCTTGGTGATTAATCAACATGCAACTATGCCATTTGAAGGGCCCCATGCACAAGTGACTGTGTGGCCACTATAAAATATCATCTAAGGAAAATATAATGAAATCATGATCAGCCACCAGAATTACATGTTCTTTGAGAGTAGATCCAGTGTCAAGTCTATGATACTCAAGGCTGATTTTTGGGATGGACATTGACAGTTAAAATTGAAGAGTGGTATGAGAATACTCAAATTTACTACTGCAACTTAGGCTGCAACCCTATACACACATACCTGGGAGTAAGTTCCATTGAATTCAGTGGGACATACTTCTGAATAGACACATGTAGGCTTGCACAGTTACAGAACTGAACATCTTTTAATTTAAAGGGACGTAATGAACTATAGGGTCTACAGCCATACTACCCTGAACATGCCCGATCTTGTGTAAGGCCTGGTTAGTACTTGGATGGGAGACCGCTTGGGAAAACCGGGTGCTGTAGGCTTAGAGGAAGGCAATGGTAAACCACCTCTGAATACCTCACCATGAAAACCCTATGAATATATCCAAAAAGATTCACAAGGTTGCCATAAGTCATAATCGACTTGAAGGCATATAACAACAACAACGACAATGAACTATAATGGGTAGCACAGGATTATCCATTATGTTTTGCTAACCACATTTTATTTTCTTGTAGCTTTTATTACAGTACTTTCCAAAACAGACAATCAAATCTTATGGTCCTCTATATTTTGCCTGTTTTGGATCTTATGAAAGGTGCTAGTATAAAACAGTAGAGGGTATATTTCTCTATTTGCACAATATTTTAACAGATGCAGTAAAACTGATAGCTTTCAGCTGGGGAATACATGGACCTTCCCACTGTGAAATATTTGTTCTCTTTATAAATAAACAAAAAACAACAATCTTTCAGTTACATAATACAAAAAAACTGAAAATCTGTATGTTCTACTTAAATTTCATGTACATTTCTTATCTGCCCTTCACTATGAGGTCCCACCATATTGTAATAGGGTGCAAAATTTTAAATTGAATTATTTAGGGCATAATTTAAGTATGTTCCATTGATTTAAAAGTATAATTACATGCTTATTACCTCAAGGGGTCTTAAGGGTACTTAACTTTGGCTAGGTCTTAACCCATGTATGATATTTGTGAAACAAATTTCTTCTATTTGCAGTATAAAACTATACCAAACTTTGATAAGCAGTGATCATTGGAGACTTCCAACAGTTTCAGCTTGTTACAAATTGGGACTTTTTTTTTTTTAAATTGATATAACATGTTTCAGTAATTTGAATATACTTTATATAAGTATAATTTAAACACTATTCAAATGAACGGAATGGGCCACATTCACTTCAGTAGCCTTTAGATCAATGGTTTACATTTTCATGTGACAGGTGAATCTTTCTTGAAGTGCAAGTAGCAGATATAAGACAGCATCATTTACATAAACAAAAACAATATTTATCTAATATTCTGGTTTTGTATTTGTTTACATAATTTATATACTGCACCTTCAGTGTAGATTTATGTTCCCAGGACAGCTAATAGGGTAAAAATAAAAAGTACAATTTAACATAACAAATAAAGTGCCATGAGTTAAAAAGAATGTGTACATTATATAGCTCATTCTTAGAGGCAAAACGCAGGCCAAGTTGATTGTTAGCAGATAGTCAAGAAAATAATGGAATGATAATAAAGAGGACCATTACTGATGCATACCCTTATTTAAAAAATCTTTTAAAGATGGGAGGACTTCACAGTAAGTAGGTGAATGAACATTACATACTGCTTTTATACAATGAGGTTGCCCCATAATTTGGAGACTTCGTTACTATGACTAGTCAGAGTTTCAAGACATGGGGGTCTAAGGTAAAGGAAAAAGAAACCATGAGAATTGTTTTGATATATATCCGAGAACAAAGGACAACATCCCTTTTGTTGTCACTATGCTTACCAATTGAGACTCAAATCAAGCATATTAATATTTCCATTAAAAGAATACTTAACAGTTGTATAGCACTTCACATTCATTATCTAGTTGTGGTCTGTGTAAAAAACCCCAAAGGTAAGTCAGTATTATTATTCGCCTTACAGATGGGGTAGCTGAGGCAGAGAATAACTTGCCGTAGGCCACCTGCTGAATTTGTGACAGAGGTGAGATCTGAACCACAGACTTCCTATTCATAGCTGTCTTTTAGCTACTATTTTACACCAGATCTTGTATAGCATAGAATATACTGGTGTTTCTTCAAAATGCATCCTTAAGAGCAGGAATATTCACCTTTGGCCAACCCTCTGGGGGCTGCCTGATAGTTAGTGGTGGGTGTAGCCACCCCACACTCTCACATGCATGCGCGTGCACACACACACACACACACACACAAGCATTTACACTACAGACACACAGCCCCTATTCCTCAGCTGATCTTTGCAGATCAGCTGGAGAGGGGGCATTATCATTCCTTCTGCTCATCAAATGATAGATCTGATGACAAGCAATTTACATTCTCATCAGGGTGCTGGGTCTCGCCTATCCCAGCACAGTGTCTACTGTAATTTTTCCCCTTTGGGTGGTGTCTTGGAAGAACAGGAAAATTTGGGGGTTAGCCATTCCAGCTTAAGAGCATCCACACAAAAATATGGGGGTGGGCACATAGCTGAAAATCTGTGGCTCAAGTGTAGGTTCAATCTCTAACTAGTTTTCATTTTTCATCTTGACAATCTTCATTTCCACTTTCTGTTGAATCAAAACGCATTTCAATGAATAATTCTCTGGTCTATGTGCTACTTGTAAGCACTATTGTCAATTTGGTGATGGTCCTAGTAATCCTTTTAAGGTTCCTTCTCTCTCTCTCTCTCTCTCTCTCCCTCCCTCCCTCTCTCTCTCTCTCTCTTTCTTTCATAGTCACGGCCCATTCCCTCACACCTTACTTCAGCAGTAGCAGAGAGTATCCTGGCTTCAGCCTGTGAAAGCGAAAGCAGAAATGCTGCAAAAAGGATGCGATTGGATCGACAGCAGGTACAGTGATGGGCGTGAGAAGTGAGGGACACAAGATTTGTACTCAGAACTATGTGGACTGAGTGGGCAACATTGACTTTGTAAAATGATATTCTCAGCAGAGGCAGGAGAGGGCAGGGAGTAGCAATAAGACAGTGTTTCTGTGCTGGTATGTTCAGCTGTCAGTTTAATTATGAATGCCAACTCATAGCATGTCTGAAGAACATGTTGTGAGCTCTTTCTTTATATTAGATTTGCCTCCAGCCTTCACATTGATCATAGTTTATATAGAAAGGTAGAATAAATATAAATAAATAAACATATCATATGTACTGTAAATTTACAATGAAGATAAATTTCTGTTCAATTTGTGTACATACTTACATAGTGGACGACTCTATTAATATTGTATAGCAATATAAAGAATAAAATACTAAAATATGCATTTGTCTTTGTGCAGAGTTGTAGCAATCTGTACTGACAAACATTTCTGAAGAGTTCTTTCAGTTTAGAACAGCTCCAGTGTATTTTCAACTATATCTTAAATCCGCCCCCATTTTCTCCCCCAAATTACATAATTAGTAATGGATTGGATCCAAACTTGTAATCAACAGAGTTCTGTTCATGTTCAAGGGTTGGGAGATTATTTTTTACTGTTCACTCTTCTGCTCTTAAAAATCTATTCAGGAACAGTGGGGGCCCTCCCGAGCAGCATGAGAGGTAGTATGTGTGTGGGGGAGGATGATAAATATCAGCTCCCTTCCCGGGCTGGCATCAGAGGGGGGCCAGGTCAGGCCCTGGCCGAGGGCCCCTGGGTCCCAAGGGGCTTCTCCTTAGGGTGGGTGGGTAGCACTTCCTTCCACGATCTGTGGCAGTGTCGGCCCCCGACCCTGCTGCAGATTGCAAGAGGGATTTTACAGGACCTCCCCACTGTTGTGCAGGCCCATGATGCCAACCTGCATGCCCCACCTACTTCTTCCTTGACTTAAATGCTGGTTGCATTGTGGGCACAAGCCTGCCAACAACCAAGATGATGGCCGAGGTTTCCCTAAGGGGCTGATGTCCCAGCTACCATCTTGGTTGATAGCAGGGATCAGCCCCTTAAGGAAGCCTTGGCTGCCATCTTGGTTGCGTGCGTGCATGCGGGTGCTGGGGCCTGGGGCAGGCTGGTGCCCAATGGCCTCGACATACCTGGCGCTGGCCCTGGTCACTTCCATGAGCAGAAAAAGCTGTTCACAGACTGGCCAGTCTGGATCCAACACATAAAAAATGCATTTTTAAACCTACAATGGGTTACAGCATTACTTTTTTCGAAGTCAACTAAACCTTAGTTTTGACTTGGAAGGATAGCAGGATTTTTATTAACACTTAGATTGCAGTCTTAAAATGCTTACCTGGAAATAAGTCCCATTTAATTAAGTGGAACTTAGGTCTGAGTAGATGTACATAGGATTGCACTGGTAAACACTTTAGTATCTGAGACATAAAACATTTGTTTATTCATATAAAAGGCTAATCAATGTCTCTGCAACACTGTCAAAACAATCTAGGTTGTGATGCTGTGCTCTTTTATTATTTATTATATGTTAATTTATTTGTTGCATTTCTAAACTGTCCTTCATTCAAACAAATCCCAGGGCAGTTTGCTGATAAATCAGAAGAACACAGATAAAAATATAAACTATCAATAAAACAACTATTTAAAACACTAGGACAAAAGGTTAAAAATATGGCAGCAGGCACAATACTCTCCAGATTCCAAACTTTGGAGAATCTACTCAGCATCACTTAATGTCTAGATTAACAAGTGTATTTTGACTCAGGACCAGAAGACCTTCAACATAGTGGCTAACCATCCCACTAGGGGCAGAGAGTTCCATAGTGGGGTGCCACTACAGAGCAGTCTTTGTACTCCATTCTAATGCCTATATGATGGTGCCTGAGCAAGTCATGCTATGTTTGATACAGGAACAGCAGATGGAGAGAGGCAGTACCGTGCACATGGTCTCCTGGCAGCAGCATTCCTGCCACATACTGGGATAGTGCAGGCACACCAGCAGAGCCAATCTAATGATGCCACTGGTGCACTCACACCACCCCAACCTCACCACCACCCTGACCTGCCTCCACAGCATCCTGGTTTACAGCAACAATTCTGCTGCCAGAAGGCCAGGTCTACAGGATCATCTTCAGCTACTTCTGGTTTGATAGAACATAAGCAAACAAAACTGCTAAGACTTCCAAACCTATTAGTAGGGGTGTGCAAACTGCCTAAGATAAAGTTTGCAGGACAACCAGGACAAATGTGATTTTGTCTGGGAAAATGCTCCATCTATCCCCTTAAGGTATGCAATGGACTCCATGCACGTTGGATCATCAAAAGAAAAAGGACAGAGAGAGTTTTCACAGGTCAAAATTTACTGAGTTATTCAGTTTAACTGGCTCATGATAATGTAGGGTTAATGCATTTTTATTCTGGAAGCAGATAATGATCCCAGAACACTTAGTATTAATGGGGTTTAATGAACCGAAACAAGAGCCAAACAGCATCTAGTCCCTGCTTAGAAATAAAAATTTCCATCACTACTGATCACATCAACTCTATAACCTTATTGAAATTGAAAGAAATTCTAACCCACTATGATATGCCAAAACACTATTCTGTAATTTGAGCTTTCAAGTTTATTGCTCATAAAATTTAAACTGGGTCAAGCCCAAAAGAATTAAATCTAATGGAAAACACAATATTATGTCAAGAGAGTTCTTTTACTAGTTTATATGCAAAAAATGACCCTGTCCAATGAGACTACAAACACTAAACAAAATGCTCCCATCCTGTTCAAGTCATACACAGCTCGCAACATGCAACAATTAATAGAGTTGGAAGACGATATACATTCCCATTTATATCAAAAATTGCATCCCTCCATTTGGGTTTGTGGCCTTCTTATAATTCCTCATTCCTCTATGTGTCTTATTTGACTTTCTGTAACAGTACCCCATACTTCATCTAATGATATTGAGAGAGTGGTCTATTCTGGAATCTAAAATAGAATGTAAAAGATTCCATTCTTGCTGTTAACAGCACCAGTTTGAAATTAAACTGTATAATAACTTTACATCTTTTAGAGTAAGTTAGACAATTATTTAGGCAGTTAGTTTTGGATGATGTATGTACTCCCTGCGGCCAGAGAAGTGATGTCAGACCTCTTAAATGTTACCTGCCATATATTCAAGGGTGTCAGAAAGTAGGGTAACTCTCCTCTGATAAGGATATGTTTACATAGGAAAATTTATTTTGACAGTGGGTTGATGGCACATGATGACTGTTCTATATTTCTATGGTTTCCAGCAGTGTAGTGGTAAATTTTTAAGCGCATGAGCTCATTATGACAGCCCCATAGCCATATTCGTTTACAGTCATGCCCTCATGAAAAGTCCAAAAATGCAGGCAGCTCTGTTAATCTATTGTACACACATCCATGCATAGCATAATACTCAGTTTAGTAGGATCAGCTGACAGTCATAGAATAGTGTGCTTGCAAAGGATGGTGTACTGATTAGCGTATTGGAATTTGGCTGGGGAGATGTGGATTCACATCCCTGATCAGGCATGTTACCTTGGGAGTAAACTCCATTGACGTCGATGGTGTTTGCTTCTCCTCCTCTTCCTCTTTTTCCTTCTGTGTTACTTCTGACTGCATAATTTATTTATTTGTTTATTTATTTATTTATTTATTTATTATACTTTTATACCGCCCTATAGCCGAAGCTCTCTGGGCGGTTTACAGTAATTTCAGCTTAAAAACACATTAGGCTTTAACAAAAGATCTTCAGGCAACTGAAATACAACCTTTAGCTTTTAATTAAAAATGAAAACAATCTTGCAAACAAGTGTTATCATTTAAAATGTTAACATGAAATAGGAACCCTATCAAAGCATCCACCCTCTGCTTATTTTTTCCATCATTCTCTAATATATGCTAAACTGTCACAAACAATATTAAAACTTGAAATTCTTATATCAGTCATTCACTTTCCAAATCCAAGAAGGTCTGTCAGTTATCTTGGCACTCTGGTGGATGAATCATTGCTCCTGCTCTGAAAAAAGTTCTGGAACTGTGCTCTCCCTCCATTTCTGCTGCGCTTCACCACTAAAGATTCCATTATTTTATTCACCTCGATGACATAGTAGCTAAATGCTAGTATTCTAGCAATTACATATTTTATTAGACTGATAGGCACTGCCATGTTCAAGAGAAACTATCTTTTTTCAAAATATTAGCAATTATAAAGTAATTTAAAATGTGGAAAATGTACTAAACATTCCTAATCCAAAGGAGCAGGTCTGGGTAAATAAGGTGAAAAAAAGCTTATTGGTTGTATCCAATACTGCACTGCCAGGCTTCTGCTCATGCAACAGGACTTCTCCCACCTGAAGCCCCCTGTATGCCCTCAAAATCTGCACCTTCTGGAGCAGATTTTGAGAGTGTACAGGGGGCTGCATTGGGTTGGATAGGAAGGAGAAATCCATTATGAGAGTAATAACCTGTTCCAATCAATCAATGGCAGCAAAGGACACTTTGTGTCTAAAAATATTGTTATGGGATTGAGGGATGAGATAGATGATTACTTTGTGTCCCCTTCAACCCTGTAATCTTGTATCTGAAGTTGGGATATGCAAGCAAGAAACCTGCTCTACTGGTCAGGTTAGTTTCCTTTGTTAGCTACCCTGTGAGTTAATGGATTTATTGAATGGTCAATCTGCATATCCAAAGGGAGCCATTGGAACTCTTTTCAGGAGAGAGGCCCTCCTCCCCCATCACCTGGCTGGAGCCCCCCCCCCTTCCTGGAGCCAAGGAGAGGCTCATGCGTTTTTATTATAGGCTAGGAAGAAGCTGGGAACTGAAGACAGAGAGAGGCTTGCTTGCTTGCCGTCCCCCAAAGCTATGGGCAATAGGGAACAAGATTTGATGGACTGTTAATCCTGTGAACCCCTCCATCTTAAGCTCAGGTTGGAATGTGTGTGAATAAAAACCACATATACTATAAGACACCATAGTCTCTGCTGACCTTCTTTCCAAGGAAACCAAACCCTGGGTAAGTGCAGGAACCCCTAGAAGTCTCACACTGCTCAGAGATTAGGGTGGTGTACAGCAGTGGTGTTAAAAGTGGGATTGAGATTCTTGGAAGAAGAACTGGGAGCAAGGTGTGCCCGAGTCAAAATAGAGTGAGAACTAGCAGCACTCCTGGAGAAGGTGAAATTGTGGCACCAGGAGGACCAGCAGCAAAGGCAACAAGAGCAGCAGGAGGACCAGCAGTGATTTGCAGAGAGAATGGAAAGCCTCTTTGGAGAGAAGAGGGAGGCCCCATATGAGGTGAGAGCCCTGCCTGATCAACTGCTACAAGGGGTTGAGAGTGACTTGTGAGCCCAGCTGCAGAGCACCCAGACTGGGGTGGCTAAAGAGATCCAGGAAGTAGATAGGCAGCTGACAGGCTTCGACTGTGCTGAGTTGCAGTCAGTGGCGGCCGAAGAAGAGGCCTTGATTGTCCAGGAGCCTGCCAGGAGGAGATGCCAGAAAGCTGGCTGGAAGTAAAGCCCCAAGAATTGGAAGAGGACAGGCTGGAAAATGAAGAAGATGCCTCAGAAGAAAGTGGAGTACAGACTGGAGAAGAGATTCTGCTCATAGATTTCTCCACTCCGTATGTGCCTGCTATTGAAGAAATAGCGCAGGAGGGAGGAAGAAAGGGCCCTGGAGAAAGGTGAACTACAAGCTGAAGAAGAGCTATTGCTGACAGATTTCTTCTCATTATGTGTGCTAGCTGTGCAGGAAGAGTCATGTGTGCATATAGAGACGCTGCCAGCGCCTGGATAAATGGCAGTGCAAGAAAAAGTGATGGAGGAAAAGTTGGAACCATGTGTGCAAGTCCAAGAGGAGCTGCCAGCGCCTGAAGAAATGGCTGTGTAAGGAAAAGTGCAGGAGGAGAGGTCTGAGGTGGGAGTGCAAGTCCAAGAGGAGCTCCCAGCACCTGAAGAGATGGGTGACATAAAATCCCCAAGTGACTTTGCCCCTTGCATGCCCAGAGATGGCCTACCAGGGTGGGATCTAGCTCCTATGGTGGGTTCAACCCTTAATCAAGCTCCAGCAAGAAGGGTCATCCAGGGTCCTATGAGTTTTGAGAGCAAGACACACTGGGAGGGATCCATGATTTACTCTGGAGATGGTGAGGGTGAACAAAGAAGAAGATTCCTTTCTGCCAACCAGGGTGGGCTAGGCCAGCTAGTCCTGAAGAAGATGCCCCCAGATAAAGACTTGCGGCAGGACTTTGATTTGGAGTTTGGGGCAGGAGATGAAATGGCTTGGCTTAAAGACTTTTCCCTGGGCAGAGAGTGGGAGGAAGAAGGCTACCCTCTGCCCTGTGCTGATGAAAAGCAAATATGTTCCTGAAGATGTACCTAAGACCCTGCAGGCAGCAACAGGGATCAGCTTGAACTCAGAACTCCATGAAGGCCCAAGCCAAAAGGCCGTGTGGGCAACTGCATGGTTTGGGAGTGGAGATTGTGCTTATGGGACTGTGTACTGATTTGCTATAGTGTAGAAATTCTTCCTGGCGGTTTTTGTACAGTAGGGCCCTGCTTTGTGGCGCTCCACTTTGCAGCGTTCCACCGATACTGCGGTTGTCAATTGCAGAAAGACCCCGCTCCTACGCTGCTTGTTCCACTTTTACAGCATTGTTTGGGCATTGGGCGCCATTTTAGACAATGTTAGTCAATGTGTTCCGCTTTACCGCAGATTTCGCTTTGTGGCAGCGGTCCGGAACGGAACCTACCATATGAGAGGGGCCTTGCTATATTGTCTTTTGAAATGCTTTTGATTTGTGCTTTTTGCATGCTTGTGGGGATATGAACTATTCAATTATTTTTTAGGAATTATGTTGATATTTTTTACATTGCTGTACTATGTTAGATTTTGTGTGTACGCAACTGTTTAGGGGAGCAAGGGAAAATGTGTGTGCCTTTGAGGGCTGCTGTGCTGTAGTGGCACAAGGCAGGACAAATGAGCTCTAGTACTGAGGCTGTAATCTGGTTTAAACATGTCGTGAATTTACTGTCTTGGACACTGCCAAGTGTGAGAACTGGGTAAACGGTCTGGATGTAGAACTGTGACTGGGAGCTCCAAGAAAGAAGAGGAAGCCTGAAGACAAAATAATTAATTGAAAACTTGCTGTTAAGGAATGGACTGTTTTTGTACTTCTGTTGTGTGCAAATGTGACTGTGCTATGACTATGCTTTTGAAGATGTATGCTTTTCAATGCCTTTATTAACCTGTAACTGTTTTTTTTTATAGGAAGAGCTGTTATTCTGTTCTGTGTTTGCAGGTCTGGGACAGACCTTTGTCAGGGAAGGGGGTAATGTTATGAGATTGAGGGATGAGATATATGATTTCTTTGTGTCCCCTTCAAGTCTGTAATCTTGATTCTGAGGTTGGGATATGCAAGCAAGAAACCTGCTCTACTGGTCAGGCTAGTGTCCTTTGTTAAGACAGCCTATGAGTTAATAGACTTATTGAATGGTCAGTCTGCATATCCAAAGGGAACTATTGGAACTCTTTTCATGGGAGTGGACCCCTCTCCCATCACCTGGCTAGAGGCCCCCCTTCCTGAAGCCAAGGAGAGGCTTGTGTGTTTTTATTCTAGGCTGGGAACTGGAGACAGACAGAGAGCCTTGCTTGCTTTCCATGCCTCCAAAGCTATGGGCGATGGGGAGCAAGATCTGATGGACTGTTAATGCTGTAAATCTCTCCATCTTAAGCTCAGGTTGGAATATATATAAATAAAAACCATATGTCTTGTAAGACACCAGGGAAACCAAACCCTGGGTAAGCACAGAAACCCCTGGAAGTCTTGCACTGCTCAGACATTGGGGTGGCATGCAATACTATTAATTTGTAGATTCAATAAAAATCAAATGTCAACTCTGGAAATCACTGAGGATGCCACTAGAAGTGGTTACCTTGTGTGATGCTGTGGTTTTTCATGAGGAAAGAAAATGTTCCTTTTATAAAAAGTAAAAAGATGCATTTATTTATGGAGAAACATTTGGAATTAATGCCTGTAATGGCAATGATAGTTGGCATGTGTTGCCTGCATAGTTATAGCTCAAGAAGCAAACTTAGGTGGCAACAGCCTTTCTCTTTCAGGGAATCACACCAAGCCCAATCCTCAATAAGAAGAATGCCCATGTAAGTTGCATTGTTTGCAGATCACTGTACAAATATGAAAAAGATAGCATGCTGTTAAACTCATAACATTTTCCCCACATTATTGAGATACTTCTGGCATTTATTTATTATATTTTACCTATTAAAATATGTATATATACTGCTTTTCTAGGACATTTAAAATTGGTTTACAGTAGCAAAACTATATTGAAAGAAATATTGTCAGCCAAAAGCCTGGCAGAAGATGTATGATTTTGCACCCCTTTTGAAAAACCATGAAAGAGGCAGCTTACTTACCTCTATACGAAAGAGGAAAACATAAGGTGATTGTTGAAAAGGCCCAATTTTTGACTGTCACTGTCCAAACCTGTCACAAAGATAGCACAGAGATTAAGGTCTGCTGACAAGACTTCAACTCGTGAGTGAATTCATACAGGAGAGACAGTCTTTAAGGAGTCTGAAGGTGGTGCAAAACTTTCAAGTCATGAAGCATCATATTCACTCCTGCTCTCTACTTATTATGACATACTGATTTAGGAACCATGGAATTAATCTGCATGAGTGTTAGAAAGAGCCCTTTTCATATGTCTTATCTACATTGAATAGACATGTGGAAGGGAAAGTAGGATAATGTGGAGAAGCTCTCTTAGTATGATGGGAAGCCCTGCCCTTCATCCTGCATAAGAAAACACACAGCTTAATGTATGGAGGTTGTGGGTAGGGCAAGCAGGTGTGATCCAGCTCCCAACAGCTTTCCACAAATTCACTGAACATGGATAGCAGGTTGGTGTGTTTTACGGCAGGACAGGTGAGCTAGATCATTTTCAAGTCCCTTACAGGCACATGATTCTATGATTACTTCCCCACCATTGTTTGCTACCATTTCCGAGCACCCTTGGTGATGAACTCTGTAGCTGCCAAAATCATTTTGCTTATCAAGAGACTCTTCCAGCAAGAACATCAGTTTAAATGTCAGTATAATAATTGTTCCTCAGTTTCCCACTTCTGTCTGCATCTATGGCTGAGGGTTCCATGACACAAGGTTTCCTTTAGAGCAGGGCTGAGGAACTGAATCTGGCCAGTGGGCTGAATTCTGACCTCCATAGGCTATTTTGATAGATGGGTGGGTCTACCCCTCTGTCAATTGCCCGAGGTCACCATGATATCAGGTAAAGCATTTTCCTTTGCCAATGTGGTTTGAACTCAGGCTGCCTGGTCGAAGGTACAGGACTTTGCAGGCACTGACAAATTAGCTGATTGCTGATTGGTGGCACCTGCAAATCCCATTTCAAACTACATGGGTGAAGGCACAGGACTTTCCAAATGCCACCAACCAGTTGATGAGCAATGCCTGCAAAGCCCACTTTTGTCATGGAGCCACACCATATATGACATCATTTGTAGGGCAGGTAGATGGGACTTGGGGAAAACAGCTTCACAGGCCAAATTAGGACCCCTCTTGGGCATCATTAGGCCCATGAGTTGGAGGTTTCTTGCTGCTGCTTTAAGGCAAAGGTTGTGGGTACTGACAGGCTGAATAGAACTTGTTATGCTGTAGCTACAAATATGACACCTATAAAGGACAATGTCTGTTACAAGAAATCTGCAACCTGCCAAAGTTCTCATGTTTTCATTCTGTCAGATAAATGTGTCAGTTAAAAAACCTGTATGTGCTTGTTTCACATTTTATTTAACCTGTTTTGAAAATAGTGCAGGAAAGTCTATTAAATAGCAATATAATATCTTTTTCATTCAAGGAGAAAATGCAGCAGTGATTTGACACTGTCCACTGAACCATTGTTCTTGCAGGATGAGACTGCTCCAGCTGATAAACCATATAAACAGGAACCAACCCAGGTCACTTATTCAACATCGGCTGTTTCCAGCACACAGGAGGTGTTGTACATAAATGGAAATGGGACCTACAGTTACCATAGTTACAGAGGGTTAGGAGGAGGTTTGCTAAATCTCAGTGATGCTTCTACCAGCGGTGAGTATTTTTACATACTTTTTCATTTATATTTGCATGCATGAATCCCCACACCACCCTAACAGTGTTTAAGATTAAACACATTGCCTGTTTTATTACAGAATATAAATTATCCAAAGTATTCCAAATCTGTGGGCTTAAATTAAATACTCCTGTACTAATGCAGTCTTAATGGCCATAAATTACTTGAGATTATTTTAACCAGGCAACCTTTTTCTGTATAAAACAGAGAGTACCAGATTAAAGATATTTAATATCTTTAGAATAAGCATGAACATAAAAGAATGTACTGATCACTCACCTCCAAATGAAAAGGAACTTCCAGAAGATGCTTGGACTCTTGGATCTCGTGAAGTCAGGAGTTCCATACATGAAGAACAGTCACCTTCTTTGCATGCCTTCATCAATACCTCCCCCTCACAGGGCATCCTGAAGACGTAGACTTGACTGGCACAGTATATCAGTGTTTGTAATTCCCATGGTTTCTCTGAAGTCACTTCCATAGCAAAAGGCAGCAACATCCTGGAGTGACTCCTTGGATGACTGTAGTGTTACATCCTGATCCTAATCATGTTTATTCTGGAGTGTGTCCCATTTAGTTTTATGGTACTTTCTTCCCAGCAAGTATGCTTAGCACTGCAGTCCTAATGGAGACACATTTATTAGACCATTGTTTCAAATGATAAAAACTATTGTAATACTAAGGTGACACTTGTTAGAAGCGTTTCATCTCTAGAAAAGGGATTCTGACCATTATAAATGAGTGGCAGTGTAATTTCATATTGATGCCACACCTTTTAGTACTTTTAAATTATAGATATTTAGGCTGATTTTAAGGAGGGTAAAAAAATCATTTTTGGAGCTTTGCTGACTATAATAGATATTTTGATTTTCACTAAGTGAGAAACTGAAAAGAAAACATCAAGTATACATAACATGCAAATTTTAATGAAAAGCAGCCTCAGGGGGCTCCTTTGAATGAAGGAGTGGTAGGAGCTGCCTTACCCAGTCCCGGCTGGTTGTTTTGCAGCACATAGCTGGGAAATGAAGAGGCAAGACAAGATGAAGTGTGGGTAAATCAAGGGCCACATTTATTAGAATAAAGCCAATTACATGCTTGATTGCATAGTAAAATGATCTGTAGAGACAAGTGTGGAACCTAACTCATCCCCAACCAGGCGAGGACATCCTGCCATGGGAAAGAGGGTGGTCCAAGCCCAATCCCCTTCTCCAGTCCCCATCCCCGCAGGGTGGTTAGGGAGGCCTTCCTGCTTCACCCCCCCTCAGGGCTGCACAACTCTGAGTGGGTGTTACAGGTTAGTCCCAAAGGTGAACCTTATCCTGTCAACAGGCCGCACAATCTGGAAGGCAGGCCTCAGAACCCACCGATCACCTTAAAGGGTGCCTAAGGGTGGTCACCAAACCCTCCCTTGTGAAATTCTGCACATATCTGCCAAATGTGACCAACTAACCTATTTACAGATTAAACTACAAGGCCAGGCAACAAATCAGCCAAATCAAATTAAGCCAAATAAAGTTGAACAAATCAGCCGAATTAGAAGAACAGTACAGGGTAGGCAAAAAACTTGCCAGCAAATGAAGGCTGGCAAGCTAAAAATTCCTACCTGGCCCTGAAGTGACCAGTTACACTTGTACTGCCCTGAAGGGAGGGAGGGAGGGTGTTGCGTAAGGCTGAAAAGAGGCCGAGGGGAGACGGAGCGGGGCTTAAATAGCCGCCTTGCTCTGCCCCCTATGCAACAGGCACACATGGCCACTTTGTGCCAAAGGTAAGCAGCTTTTGAAGCCATGCCAGGTCTTCCCCGGCATGACTGCAAAGGTCCACCATCTCCAGACCCCTTGGGTCTGATGATGGCAGGAATTCTAGCTCAAAGTGAACCCCCAAGCTCTTTCCCGACCATGGAGTTCCCGGTGTGTTTCTATTATACATATTGGAACTCTGTGTGAATAACACAGCAGAGAAAGGGTTAAACAATCTGTTTCCTCCTACTTCTCTTCAGAATCACAGCCTCCCCAGGCTGCTTTTCATTTAAAAAAACCCTGTTGCAGCTTAATCACACTCATTTGCTTGCTAAACTTGAGCTATAAAGAATATATGTACATTGTTGTTTTTCCTGTCAAAAAAGAGACGTGTATGACACTGGATTAATAATCAGTATTTTTCCTGAATTATTTACAGTATTTTATTAATTAAGGAAACAGATGACAACAGCAAGCAAAAGTACATGCCTCTTGTTTTATGGATGGTTTGGCAAATATTGATATCGAAATTATGGGAATATAGAAATTAGAACATAATATGATGTGTGAAGTACTAGAAATATTTTCTTATTCTGGAAGTAAAAAGTGGTTACACAGAAAGACCATGGGGTTTCCTCAGAATATCTCAGAGAACAAAGATTGTTGTCTCAGTTAATCCATCTCACACTGGTAAAAGTGCCTGGAGAAAAGTGATTGGTCTGGAACAAATGAAACCTTCTGTCCTTGTCTCCAGAGTCTGTAGGTTTAACACCCCTTGCCATGTTTAAAATGTTTGCCATGAGTTTGCCTTAACAAAGATAACAAAATATGGCAATCAAACTGGAATGGTAATTTGGTATGTAGCATGGCATTTTGGATCTTGGATCTATCTACAATTTTCTTCTCTATGTATTTAAATATTTCTGCTCCACATTTCAGTTCTATTGACAGAACCTCCATGGCTGCAAAAAAATTTTATTTTGTTATTTTTAAAAAAAATATTTTCTGTAAGAACAGTACCCACCCAGCCACCCAAATCTCAACCAAATCAAACAATGCAGCCAGCATAAGTATCATGGATAGAAAGCAAAACATTCTATTATCCAAGCCAAAGGACTGATTAAGTAATATTATTTTGAGTAAATAGACACAGGAACATCATAAATGAGAGGCCATTGACGCCTTTCAGGGCAAAGCATTCCAGAGCCAACAGGAAAGGGCCTCTCCTGTAGCCCCAGCAATGGCATTTCTTCCAGTTGCCTGATACAGAGCAAAACCTCCCCCAAAGATTTGAGTGAATCAGCTTTTGGGACAAGGCAGCCTTTAAATATTCTAGCCCAAAACTTTTTAAATATTTCAAGTCATGGCCAGCACTTTGAACTGGACTCAGAGCCACTAGACTGGCCCAACAATGGAATCACATGATCTAAAAAGCCAGCTTCATTTAAAACTCCCATGGCTACAGTTTGCATAGGTGAAGCCTCTGAACACATTTCAAAGGCAGCACCACATAGAGTATATTGCAGTAGTTCAGTCTGGATATGACTAAAGCATATGTGACATGGCGGCCTGATCCAGGTCCCTGAGCACTCCCAAGCTACAGACCTAATTCTTCAGTGAAAGTGCATTCCAGTTCGCAAACAAGCTGTATACCTTGTTCCTTGCAGCCTTTGCACATCCCTCTCTAAACTCAAGCAAGAGGTTTCACATTGAGGCCTGGTACCACATACTACAAGTAGGCTTGCAATTGACTCAAGCCATTGCACAAGAAAGTGGGGAGGGGGAAAAAACCTTTTTCTGAGATGGCCAGGAAGTGGGGGGAGATTAATGCATGCACCGAAGTTGTACAGAGATTCTGTAGATATCTAAGACTCTTAAAGTTTTATTTATTTATTTTATTACATTTATATCCCACCCTTCCTCCCAGTAGGAGCCCAGGGTGGCAAACAAAAACCCTAAAAACACTCTAAAACATCTTATCAACAGACTTTAAAATATATTTTAAAAAACCATCTTTAAAAACATCTTAAAACAAAACATCTTTAAAAAATCTTTTTAAAAAAACTTTAAAAACATTTAAAAAAGCAATTCCAACACAGACACAGACTGGGATAAGGTCTCTACTTAAAAGGCTTGTTGAAAGAGGAAGGTCTTCAATAGGCGCCAGAAAGATAGCAGAGATGGCACCTGTCTGATATTTAAGTTTTGATGGCTATTCAACCCCATGGGGTGGATCAGGGGCAAGTTCTCTGAAATAAAGGGATGGGTGGAACATGACATTGTTTCTGGGGGCAGGAATGAGCCGAATGAGCATAAGATTCCTCCTAAGCTTCACTTTTCCCTTCCTCTGTTCTCCACACCTTTTCCCCTTGTGCTAATGTTTCTCCAGAGGTAGGCTTCTATCAGAGCACAGATGTCAACTATACTGATACAAATATTTATGGCAGTATAGTGGGATTTAGGAGCAATCCTTACCTGCCCAACAGGCATACCTTGAGAATAGGATTGCCATGTGTTTCTTAAGTCTGTTACAGGGTGGGAAACCTCTGGCCCCCAGGCCTAATTAGGCCAGTCATGGGCCCCAGATTGGCCTGTGAAGCCATTGCCCACCTGCCCCAGATGTCATGTCATGTGACATCAGGTGAGGGGAGTGGAGACGCAGCTGCCACTACACAACTGGGAGCCTTAAAGTGGGCTTGTGATTTGAAGCTTTTAATATTTCTCCCTTTGAAACCTGACCCCATGCTATATCACAGACTGTTTCTGAAAGTCCTCTCCTGTTTCACGCAACAGGGATGTGTTTTTTGTTTTGGTTTGTTTTGAAGTATAAATGTGTCTTGGTTTATGGATCCAGTTTCAGTCTTTTGAATGCTGGCCATTATTAATTCTCAGAACAAAAAAAAATATTTTACATCTTATCACGGTGTCTAGACAGCCTTCACTTTTAGAAATGATCTATTGCTGTTATAAATTATTGTCTATAATATTAATGGCCAACTTTAAGGTAATGGTTGAATTTACCAGGGCCTATTGTCTCCAACAGGCTATTAAATATCAAACTGGCTGTCCCATACTAGTAGCTGAGGTGGGTTATTGCAAAAATAACTCACATATGCCTTTGCTGCTCATGAGCTATCAGTGCTTTTATCAGTGAAATAAGCTGCCGTATCATATATCTGACCTGCATTTCAGAATTCTAAGTAATTGATGCTGCCAATGAGTAATTTATGAGGCAATAACCACCTCATGTTAAATCTTGCAAGTCATTTGTCCAGCAGTGTATTTAATGTCAGATTTACTCTGCAGCTAATATGATAAATGAATGTCTAGCTTTTGGAGAGGATTCATAGTGCTTGTAGCATTTTGAATGATTTAGTTAAAACAAGAACTACTTAGCTTCCAAAAATATGTGATGTCTATGCAACTTAAATGAATCCATAAACCATAGTCAGTAACTAGTTACAAAATAAATGACTGACTGAGACACTCTACTGATGGCTACAGAAATGATCTCCTGTGAGCGCTGGAAATGATATGACAGGGAAGGTTCTTTAACATCAGGTTTAATTTGCTGCTTGAGAAGAAACTATACTTCTACATGCATGAGAGAGAGTGCAATGCTGACTCACAAAAATGTGCAACAAGCACTAGCAGCTGGTGACTTTTGGAGCTGATGGGGCTGCAGTTTTTTAGCCCATGCTGCCAGCTGCAACAAAGTTATCTACCTGCACACCCACCCAAATCACCAAACAGCAAGGGTAAATAAGTTAAAATACCATTGGGAGCCATGCATGTGTCATCCTTGTTTGAGTTAAATGATCTCAAGCCCAGTGGCCATGCCGACCCTTCCCCTTCCCCCAAGTGACAACACAATAAATGTCAGGCTGAGACAAATTTCCATGGGTTGTATCCAGTGCTGTCTTATGCACCCTCAAAATCTGCTCAGAAAGGTTGGGAGACTCTCCAGGACAGCATTTGAAGGTGTCCCATCTTTCCGTTTTTGTGTCAAAACTTCCATTTGGTGGGGGAACATTTTTTAAAATTAAAAAATGTATGCAAACTATGCACTATAAATTTCCTGCTATCCTCAAAGCACAAATCATAGTAAATTATACTAGAAGCCCCACAGGGGTATTTTTAAGACTCCAGGAAACTGTGCACTCCCTGAGGTAGCCCAGAAATTTACTGCTAGATAAAACTGTGGGCCCTGTGATAATCCCAGGGATACTATTAATTTAGCATTATCTTTGTTATTATGAAAAAGAGCTGGTGTGGTGCAGTGGTTAAGGTGCTGGACCACAACCTGGGAGACTAGAGTTCGAATCCCCACATAGCCATGAAGCTTAGTGGGTGACCTTGGGCCAGTCTCTGCCTCTCAGCCTCAGAGGGAGGCAATGGTAAACCCCCTCTGAATACCGCTTACCATGAAAACCCTATTCAAAGGGTTGCCCATAAGTCTGGATCAAGTTGAAGGCAGTCCATTTCCATTTTTTATTATTATTATGACTATTTACATCAAACCCCACTCTGCTTTTGGAAAGCTCCAGTTTACATGGAGCTTCCAGGCATTCTTCCATACAGGTTCTGGTCAGGCTGAGACCTAATTTAACTTTATAAATGTGACATCGTATGCTCTCTGGCTTGGAATACAGTGGGTAGGCATGGGCTGAAGGCAAGAAAAGGGCAGCAAGTGTCTGTGTATGCACATGTTTCTACTAAATTGCTGGTGTTGTGTAAATATGAACAGTGGTGATGATAATGTAGGGTGCATTATTTAAGTTTGTTCTTGGGCATGTCAATATAACATAAGAAGAGCCTGATGGACCAGGCCAGGGGCCCGTCCAGCCTCCTGCTTTCACAGTGGCCAATCAGATGCCCATGCAAAGCCTGCAAGCAGGACCTGAGTGCAAGAGCACTCTCCTCTCCTGCAGTTTCCAGCAACCAGTATTCAGAAGTATACTTCCTCCAGCTGTGGAGGCAGAGGATAGCCATCACGGCTAGTAGCCACTGATAGCCTTATCCTCCATGAATTAGCCGAACCCTTGTTAAAAGCCATCCAAGTTGGTGGCCATTGCCTACTGTGGGAGCGAATTCCATAGCTTAACTATGCACCGTGTGAAGAACTACTTTCTTTTGTGTGTCCTGAATCTTCCAAGGTTCAGCTTCATTAGCGTCCTGCCTGAACTGGTCGAAGACAGATGCAGACACATGGGTGTGCTTTTTAAAAATGGATTTAATAGAAAGTTTCAGTTCAGAGTGCTTCATGAATCAGCTTACAGATTACACAGGATTCAGCAGCATTACTAAGAACAGGCACTACTACACTGCAGTAAGACGTTGCAGCAATTAGACATGCCTCCTTACCAGCCTTAAGGAAGGATGGGCGCGCTCCCTACTAGCGTGAGGGAAGTGTCATTGTTGGGAGCACACATGCATATGAGTGCTCCTCCTCAGAGGGACAGCAGGAACTATTTGGGCCTGCTGGCACCACAGCCTATGGGTCCGAGGTGACATATTGAACTACCTCAGCAAGGTCCTGCTCCTCAGGAAAGGGACTGTGTGGCAGCGACGGTGGAGAGAAAGGGGGATGAAGGGACGGTGGAGAGACAACTTTCTGACCAAGCAGTGTCTCCTCAGTGGTAACTGGATCTACAGGGGTGGTGCTGTCAGTGTCAGCAATACAAAAGCCTTCAGGCTCAACTGCGTCTGGAGGCACGTCACTAATGCCTTCCCCCAAGTCCAAGTCTGGCTCCCTCTCCTTGTCCTCATTGTTCCACACCCATTCCACGAAGCTCATTACATCGTCCCCCCTCCATGCTGATCCTTTCCCCAGCCTGGAAGCTTGAGTTTACCAGGATAGTGTCCATGGAATTTTCTCACCAAATCTGGAGCATTAACATGCATTGCTGCTTCCCAATATCGTTCCTCTGGTCCAAAACCCTTCCAATGGATCAGGTACTGCTGCTTTCCTGACAGGAGTTGAGAATCCCCTCCACCTTGCATTCTTTCTGGCCATTGGCAAGTATGGGAGCAGGTAGCACCTTGGATGCCCATAAGGATGCAGTGGTTCTTCAAGAGTCAGCAGCGAGTGATGAAATACTGGCTGTATTTTCATGGAGACAGGAAAACATAGTTGGTACACTACCAGGTTGTTCTGTGCCTCCACTTCAAAGAGTCTCACCTGCCATGCTTCTAGTTTGTGTTGTGCTTCTAGCTTGAGAACATGAGGTGGCAGTTGGCAGGTAATATGTTGAAATCCACATCCTATCTCTCACACAGATTTTGGGACCAGGCTGTCGATGTTGGTTGGCCACCCCCTTGTAGGCAGCCTTGGCCCTTTTCAATTGTTCTTGCAACATCTTTTGCATTGCCTGTAGCTCCTGGACATACTTGGTAGGTGCAGGGATGGCCATCATGATGGTAGCTATAATTGGCAAATAAAGGGGTCTGCTGGGTGGATGAATGCACAGAATTGTTATAGGTGAACTCTGTCAGAGGGACCGGGAACACCCAGCTGTCCTGTTGACTGTTGACAGTTGATATAACAATGAAGATACTGTTCCAGGGTGGCATTCACCTTCTCTGTTTGCTCATCTGGTAGTGGATGGTGCACAGGAGACAGGTGCAGCTCAATTTGCAATGACTGCAACAGGGCACACCAAAACCAAGCGGTAAATTGAGGGCCCCGATCTGAGACCACACTGTTTGGGAGGCCATGCACACAGAAAATGTGTTTGATGAACAAGTGAGTAGTCGGTTTTACAGTGGGGCAGCCTGAGCATGGAATGAAGTGGGCCATTTTACTGAAGATGTCAACCACAACCAGAATGGTAATATTCCCTTGTGAGGGTGGTAAATCTATGATAAAGTCCAGAGTCACCATTCTCCATGGCCCTTCAGGCATGGGTAAGGGTTCCAATAGGCCTACTGGTCATCCCAGGGCATGCTTAGCTCTCACGCAGGTAGAACAAGATTGTACTTACTTCTCCACATCATGTGTTATTTTGGGCCATCAACATTTCCATGTGACCAATCACAGAGTCTTAAACACCTCAAAATGTGCTGCGGTAGGGGTATCATGACACTGCCACAGAGTCTTGGCCTGAATGTACAGAGCCTCTTATTGGGATAGCAGTCCTCCCTTCCTGGTAAAGCCTGGGGCCCTATCCTGAAAGGGCTCCTGTAGTTCTCAGACCCATTCTTGAACAAAAGGATCTTGCTGCTCGCAGGTCTTTGATCTAGGGGTGGCCACCACAATCTTGTTCAAAGGTATGATGTGGCAAAGAGGAGGTTCTGGCTGAGGCTTGTTATAATCCAGCTTGTGAGACAGTGCTTCAGTTCTGCGGTTTTGGGTATGAGCAGTGGCGTCACTAGGGTTGGTGTCACCCAGTGCGGTAACTCATGGTGTCACCCCCATAGACCTCCTCCCATACCAGACCATACAGAATCCTTAGTAATGTTTTTTGTACTAATGTTACTCGTAAATCGTAATTCCCGTATATCACTGAATGTAATGGCAATAGTAGTGACATAAACAACTAGCAAAATTAAAATTACACCTTTAAATTACAATATCATATGCACAGCCTAAATGCATTTACATTTACATAGTTTCATGTGGTTAAAATGAAAATTTGGTAAGAAAACAATAGAATTCGAAGTAAAAACGTTTAATCAAAATTGATAATATCGCAAAATTGGAAAGCCTTCCCATGGTAGATCGCAAATAGTTCTTTATAAGTTCCAGCTTTGAAAAGCTCCTCTCACATGAAGTTGGAAAGACTCACAGGGTTGTTGGAAAGACTACACACACACGCACGCACACACACGTAAAAATACACCCACATAATAGTTTATCGTCAAACCAGTTGGTCATTGCAGAACTGCCTAATTGTTTTAAAAATAGGATTGGAGGAGAAGGGAAAGATTTACAACACAAACACAATTCTATGTTATGTTGACTCAGAAGTCCCATTAATTTACAACACAATCCTAACCATGTCTACTCAAAAGTAAGTCCTAATGAATTCAATGGGGTTTACACCAGGTACAGGGGGTCAGCATTCCTTTACTCCCAGAAAAGCAAGTATTGGATTAAAGCTTTTATATTGGAAAGGTTTTCAAAGCACTGCCCTCTCCAACAGCCCAGGGTCTGATGCTACACACAAGAGGAAAAAAACTTTAACCCATATTCTTACTTACTCAAACTGAAGACCTCAAAACCACCATTTTGACGTTGTAATGAAGCCTAAGCACTGCCTGGGTCAACAGATCACAAGCCTGGCTCCCCTTATTGGCTACAATCCTGAAAGGGCAGGATTAGAGACCAGAGCTTGGAAAAGTTATTTTTTGGAACTATAACTCCCATCAGCCCAATCCAGTGGCCATGCTGGCTGGGGCTGATGGGAGCTGTAGTTTTAAAAAGTAACTTTTCCAAGCTTTGGCTAAAAGCTGCTATACAGATCTGTTAAAAAACAGATTAAACAGTCGCAGGGGGGGCTGTTGTTTTGGTGTATATCTTGGGAACCAGACGACCTAGAAACTTAGTGGGTTTTTTTAATTGAAGCTGAGAGTCCGGAGATTAAGGTAAATTAGCTGGGGACCCAGAGGGGACCCCCCAAAACTGGAAACTCCAGCCAAAAATAGGACACCTGGTAACCCTACTCCAGGGAAGCCACTCAGGCACGCAGCCCAAGAGCAGGCAGGGGATTCAAACCTCCCGCCTAAAATTCACAGCTGATGAGTGGGCAGGCCAGGCTGGATGGGGGAAAAAACCGCTCTGCAGCCAAAGAGCAGGAGATTCCCCAAGATGGAAGTGGCTGGTGAGATGGCCACTGCAGGGCTTCCTGGTGCCTAGGGGCGGCTCTGGGTGTCACCCCCTCTGATGGTGTCACCCAGTGCGGTCTGTACGCCCCTAGTGACGCTGCTGGGTATGAGAGATGTAGGTAATGCGAAAGTGAAACCTGACAAAGAATTGAGATCAGTGTACTTGGCGCAGATTCAGTTTGCAGGCTGTTTGGACGATCTTGTGGTTCAGATGATCTGTGCAAACTTCCACAATGTGTTGTGCCCCCTCTAGGAGATGCTGCCACATCTCAAAGGTGTCATGGATGGCTTTTAGTTCCTTTTCCCATACTGTGTAGTTTTTCTCAGAGTCAGTCAGTTTAAGGGAGAAGTATGCACAGGGATGTAAGTCCCCTCCCTTCCTGGAGGGCTGTATCAACACCACTCCAATGGCTACATCTGAGGCATCAATTTCCACCACAGAAGGCCAATGGGGTTCAGCATATTGTAATATTGATTCAGAGAAAAACAATGTTTTAAAATGGTCAAAAGCCTGTTGGCCTGCTTCAGTCCAATGAAAGGTCCAGGTCCTTTAAGGCAGTCTGCTAGAGGGACAGTCATGTTCGAAAGGCGGCTATGAACTGTCTGTAGTAGTTGATTTTGTGGAGGATGCCAGGAGAGCACACAACATACCTTTCCCAGGTCCATTTCCACCCCTGCTGGGGTAATACAATAGCTTAAGAATCTAGGGCGGTTAAGTCAAATCCACACTTCTCCAATTTGGTATACAGGTTATGCTCTCTCAGTCTCTGTAGCATTGCCCTCACGTGAGCCTCGTGCTGCTCTGGGGAGTCAGAGTAGATAAGGATGTCATCTAAATAAACAATCATAAAGCGATCGAAGTAGTCCTGAAAGATGTCATTCATAAAAGATTGGAAGACTGCAGGAGCATTCAATAACCTACATCAGGTACTCGAAATGGCCATACCAAGTCTTGAAAGCAGTTTTCCACTCAACCCCTTCCCTGTTTCTGAAAAGGTTATAAGCCCTGTGCAAGTGATGTAGATTTTCACCCTTCTCAGGCCCCAACATATTATTGATATGGGGGGGTAGCTGTTAGGGATGGTAATCTTATTCAGCTCCATATAGTCATTGCAGGGATAGACTACACTCACCACTCTTTTTCTTGATGAAAAGCAAGGGGGGTCCAGCAGGGTCTTTGGAAGGATGGATAACCCCACACACACTTCAAGTTGACATCAAGAAAGTCCCTTAAGGCAGTGAATTCTGGCTCGGACAGTGAGTAGATGCAGCAAGAAGATATCTAGCCCCAGGAATTAAATCACAGTCTAGGGAGGGGGAAATTGGTCAGCCTCCTTCTTATCAAACGCATCACAGTCATCTTGATACCTGGTGAGCAGGATAGATGGCATAAAAGGAGGCCAGACAGCAACGGCTGCCACGGCTATAGCCCCAGCAGGCTGGCGGTGCTGTCTGCAACAGTCCAGCTGAAACGTCATGGAAGCATCCCCCTATGAAATTGTAGAATCATGTTGTGTCATCCATGTCATCCCCAAGACCACAGGGCAACAGAGTAAGATGGCAAGGAAAAAAGATAGCTGTTGATGATGCTTAGGTAACTCCACAGTCAGCCCCACAGTTGCCTGATAACTGCCTCTGAGGCCAGGGGCCGCCCATCAATGGTCTCCACAGATAGAGGTGTGTCTAGCGAAGTGATAGGGGTGTTGTGTTGCTTAACAAAGCCCAAGTCCATAAAATTCCTAGATGCCCTCAAGTCGACCATGGCTTGTCCTTGGATGCTCTGACCTAAGGATGAGTCCAAACAAAGCAGATGCAGGGCTGCAAATGTTGAGAGGTCCTTTGCTCACAGTCGATCCCAGCTCATGGACAAGAACTGGGATTTGGCTTTTCCTGCATTGGCACTTCCTCAGACTTGGATGGACAGGCTTTTGCAAGGTTCCCTGCCTTTCCACAGTATAGGTACAGCCCCTCTTGCTGACATTTCTCTTTCTCCTCCTCCATCAGTCATGGCCGCATCCCTCTGATTTGCATGGGTTGCACCACCATCTGAGTGGAGGTTCCCATGCTGCAAAAGAAGAGCATGTAGAGGAGAGGTATGGGAGGTAATGGTTGAGTTGAGGAAGCCTTGCTCTCCCAGTGGTGACTTTCAGGTCTGCTGTCAATCTGTAGGCACAGCTGGATGAGCTCTGATAAGGTTTTGGGTGCCGAAATTCACACCAATCCATCCAGTATCTCATAGTTGAGGCCCTTTTGGTAGTGGTACACATGGGCTGACTCGCTCCAATCCACTTCCTTGTTCCAAAATTTGAAAAGCGTTGATATAAGTCCTAACTGAATCCTTGACCTGGGGCAGATTTCCTAGCTGATGGGCCACCATTACTTTTCTCTGGGATCTCAAAAGATTTCTGCCATAGTAGCCACAATAAAATTGCTATATTGTCCCAACAAAGGATCATCCCATAGCAGCAGAGGAGTAGACCACTGAGCCATCTTCCCCTCCAATAGGATAATCACAAAAGCCACTTTTAGCAAGTTGTTGGGAAAGTCCAAGTGCCACACTCTGATGTACAACTCGCATTGCACAATGAACGTTGCAAACTTGTTGAAAGAGGAAGGTCTTCTATAGGTACCAAAAAAATAACAGAGATGGTGCCTGTCTAAAATTGAAGGGGAGGGAATTCCAAAAGGTAGGGGCCACAACACTAAAGGTCCACTTCCTATGTTGTGCAGAACAGATCTCCTGATAAGATGATATCTGTAGGAGGCCCTCACCTGCAGAGTGCCATGATCAACTGGGTACATAAGGGGTAAGACAGTCTTTTGAGTAGCCTGGTTCCAAGTTGTATAGGGCTTTGTACACCAAAACCAGCACCTTTAACTTGGCCTGGTAGCTAATGGGCAGCCAGTGCAATTCTTTCAGCAGTGAAGTAACATGTTGCCAATATTCTACCCCAGTGAGCAATCACACAGCTGCATATTTCATCAGCTGCACCTTCTGGACCAACCGCAAGGGCAGCCCCACATAGAACGCATTGCAGTCATCCAGCTGGGAGGTTACCAATGCATGGGGCAACCGTGGTCAGGCTATCCTGGTCCAAAAACAGCTGCAGCTATCTTACCAGCCAAAGCTGGTAAAAGGCACTCCTAGCTACTGAGGTCAACTGAGCCTCTAGTAACAAAGATAGATCCACAAGCACCCCCAGACTATGAACCTGCTCTTTTAGAGGGAGTATGACCCCATCCAAAGCAGGCAATTGACCAATTATACAGATGCAGGAACTACCAACCCATGGTGCCTCCATCTTGCTAGGATTCAGAGTCCGTTTATTGGCCCTCATCCAACCCATCACTGAGTCCAGACGCTAGTCCAGGGCTTGCATAGCCTTTCCTGATTCAGATGTTAGTGAGAAATAGAGCTGGGTATCATCAGCATACTGCTGACACTTTGTCCCAAATTTCCTGATCACCGCTCCCAACAGCTTTATAAAGATGTTACAGTATCAGGGACAAGATGGTATCCTGCAACACCTCTCAGCACAATTGCCAGGGGGCCGAAAGACAATTAAATTTAATAGCACTATGGTCACTGTTCCCAATCGGTTTGACAACAATTACATCTCATACCAGGTTCTGGGCACCACTAGATTAAGTCAAGATTAAGTCCAGGGTTGCCACCCTTCTGATCAATTCCATTACCAACTGTTGTAGGACAAGTCATTTTAGGGTATCTAGAAATTCTGTCTCTTTTTTGACTGGAACACCTATGTAGCCAGTCTATGTCAGTGGTTGAAGTCACCCATTACTACAACATTTCCTAGTTTGGATGCTTCCTCAGTTTCATTTTTCATCTCAAGATCTCCCTCAGCATTTTGATCAGGGAAAAGATAGATCATCCCCAGTACTAAATAACTCTTGGGGCCCAGTGACACCATCCACAATGATTCTGTGGAGGAGTCAGACTCTTTTGGGGTTTCTAACAGGCTGGATTCAATGCATTATTTCACATATAGAGCGACACCACCTCCAATATGTCTTTCCTTTGTATACATTATACTTGTATATAATCTCTCAAGTATCTTTGGCACTTTTGTTTTGGCCTATGGTACTTTGGCCTCTCTGAATTGCTAACCTGTGCCCCTAGTTTTACACCTACCCTATTTAAATTTTCATCATTTTTTAAAAATCTTTCTCTCAGCGGGGATATTTGTTCTGAACTGGACCCTCCTCAGTTGCCATCATCTTTCCCCCCTCAATCAGTTTATAACATTCTCTGACACCTTTTAGATTTCACCCCCGTTTAAGTGGAGCCTGTCCCTTTTGTACAGGTCTGGCTTGTCCTAAAATGTGCCTCAATGCCTAACAAGTCCAAAGCCATCCTCCCGACATCATTGTCTCATCCACATATTGAGACCACAAAGTTGCGCTTGTCTAGCCTGTGCGTGGAACCAGTAGCATATCAGAAAAAGCTACCTTGGAGGTCCTGGTTTTCAGCATTCTACCTAGCAACCTAAATCTTGCTTCCAGGACCTCATGGCTACATTTCCCCATGTAATTGGTGCCAATATGCACCCTGACTTCTCCCCAGCACTATCGTCCAGGCTATCTAGATGATGAGCGACATCTACAATCTTTGCGCTAGACAGGCAAATCACCCTGCAGACTGCACCTGCATTACAGACCCCACTGTCTATGTTCCTACGTTCCTAATGATTGAATCACCCACTACCAGGATTCCTCCACCCCAGAGAAGTATCCTTGACACAAGAGAATAGCTGCTCATCCCCCAAGAAATGGGTCCCTTCTACGGTATTATTTCCCTTTTCCTGAGAGTGACACTCTCCTTCCCCAGGGTCCTCATTCTCCTTGATAGCAGGGAAGCGATTGTCGTGGCAGTGGGACACAGCTGTAATGTCCCTGAAGGCTTCATCCACCAACCTCTCTGCCTTTGTCAGCTTTTTGAGGTCAGCCACCTTGGCCTCAAGGAAATAAACTTGTTCCCAGAGCTTATTACACCGAGGGCACACCCACAACTTTTGTCCAACAGGCAGCGAACATGTAGCAAACAGTGCAAAACACTGGAAAGCGCCCATACCCCTGCAGGCTTACTACCTGCGTAATGGTTTTTATAGTTTATTGGATTACTTTATTGAAAGCTTAGGTTTTGTTCAGGTCAAGGAGCAGATGGGCAGAGTAGTGCCTTGGCCTCCCTGTCCTGCTGCCAAACTTGCTGTGCTGATAAACTCGCCCTGATGTTTTGTTGCTGGGATAGGGATGCTTTGTCAACTCGAGCTCCCTCACTAGGCTGTCCTAAATTTAAATGCCTGGCTGGTTCCTCCCAGCTGCTACTACAGCCAGTGAGGTGAGAAAGTGGCTGAAATTCCTGAGTGGAGGAATTTGAAAAGGGATTGGAGGCAAGGTAGTTTGGGCCCTAGCAATAGGGAGCTCCTACTGGTAATATGGCCTCCAGACAACACCCACACCCACACCCTTTTGCTTTGCAACTATCTATATATGGTTTAACACTCAAACTGACACTTCTGAAATCAGCTTTGTACAAAGATGCCCGATGGTCGATTGTCAGGCAGGCAATCATATCAGCATCATCACTAATAGCTCAGCAATGCAGATTGTGTCAATGGAACCATAATAAATCTAGCTTGATATGAGTTTAAAAGCTAATGAATCAATATAATATATGTAGTAATGAAGCAGTCACTAGCTTAGTGCAATTTCTAAGAGGGGTAGGCAGGTTAGTCTGTTGTAGCAAAAAGAACAAAATGTCTTGTGGCACCTTAAAGATTTAACAAATTTATTATGGCATTTCATGGACTGCCATCCACCTAATCAGATGCACACGAACTTAGCACGATAAATGTACTAATGAAACATTTGCTAATTTTAGGCTGCAGTGTTTTATCAACTTGCTTCTTACTAAACATGTATATGATTGCACCATAAGTCATGTTTCTTTCTTCTTTGCTCATGCATTTGATCTGTTGTTATGTTGTGCTGAGCAAGCTGCTAGTCATAATTAGGATAACCTGATGTTTCATTAGTTTCCATTTGTCAATTCCAGGTCCAACTGATCTCAGTATGAAGAGACAGTTAGCAACCACTTCTGGATCTTCCAGCAGTACCAGCTCCAGACCTCAGCTGAGTCCAACTGAAATTAACGCAGTACGGCAACTGGTTGCGGGATACCGAGAATCAGCTGCATTTTTATTGCGTTCTGCGGATGAACTGGAAAACCTTATTCTGCAGCAGAACTGATTCATTCCCATCCTGCTGACCTAGTTTTATCACAGAATTTCCACTAATGACATTTTGATCTCCCAGAGCAGATCTTTCAATTACTGCACAGGCTTGTTGAAGAGTTAATTACCATAATGCCACATTGTTCTTGATGTTCTTGGGTGTGTTAAGGTTCTTCAAGTGAACTCGGACCTCTGATATTTCTGAGGTACTTTAATATATCCAGCCTATTGCTTTATGTTCATTTTTGTGTATCAGCATCAATTGGAAAAAGTGGCTACAAATGTTAACTCGTTCTAACATGGATGGAAGTAGAAGATACTGGGGGTTCAAAATTGGTCCAAAATCCAAGTGCAATATTAGTGGAATGTGCTATTGACTCAGTGGACTCAAAGCTGCATTATATGGCAAAATGTTGCCAAATGCCCTGTTGTTAACAGGATGCAATTGCAATGAAAAGGATGTTGTATTTTAAAGAAAATGTAATTTTTATAGAAAAAACAAGACAAAAACGTTGGTTCTCATTCTAAATTGATCATTTTTACTTTGATAAATTTTTCACTGATTTTTTCAAATAATGTTTTGAGGAATTATTGTAAGTCCTCTTTGCTGAAATCTCTGTCCCACTTTCCAATCCACATCTGTTCTACAGTGAGTGAGTAGCTTTTCATGCTGGGCAGTCCATTCCCTGGTGGATCCCTACATAAATATCTCTGGAATGACTTCCAAAGGAAGCAGACATTTCCTGAACTTACACTATTTTTGCCTCCATTTCATAATGAGTTGCAGCTTTATTAGCAATTAATAAAGACATGAGGGTTCTTTTTAAGGCATATCATTTTTCATTTCTTTTCTTTTTTAAGTGGTTTCCTACAGGCTAGCTCATTTAACTCCAGGATTGCTGCTGCTGTCTTGTACAAGTCCTTCTAGTAGTGAATGGATGTAGATGATTGAATGTGAAGAGGTTGCAAGTGACAATCGGAAAAATTGCACTCTTGTATTTATTTTTTTCTTTTTAAATGAATACATAACTGAAAAGGGCCATTGATACTTCTGATGTGATTTTATAATGCTAACACTGAACTAAAAACTGTACAAAAATTGTAAAGGATGCAGCTGCCACTTAAAGTCCCCTCCTGATTTCCCCAATCCCTAGTTTCTTATTTTATGCCGTCAAATACATATCAATGGTGTTTTTGTTGTGCGCTAAGGAAAGCTTATTTTTAAGTATTTAGAGAGAAGTATTTTAGTTCATGCTTATTGTAATATCTGTTCTGTTGTTTAGTTTTTGTTAAATAACAAGTTCCTTGTGCATTCCTGAATTTGCCTTATTTTGTGTACAATTTTTATGTAGTTTGGTTTTTGACAATGAGTTTAAGGCATCTGTGATATTTTCTATCTACTTGTTACATATAGTTTTTCAAGTAATGACTGTGATTGTGACAAAGTAATGTGCACTTTTTCTTGTAACTGTGGACATTGCTATACTTTTTTCCCTTTAGTGTTTCTAGAATTACTGTTGCTTACAGTTATGTTTGGAAAAAAAAAACTTTTGTGATACTGTTGGTGAATATCAGTGTGAAAAAAGCCTATTGAAATGAGTGTTTTGGAGATATCTAAATAAACAAATCTTTCTTTTAAGTTGTGGACTCAAATGTTCACAAGTTTAAATGAAATTTTAAAAAAATGAGGTCTGGGAAAATTCCTCTGTTTTTGTTTGGGTAAATAAACAAACATCTGTGTTTCAGTGCAAGCCTGTGAAACAATGTTTTAACATACTCAGAGGTTAATCTTTTCTGAATACTGGTCTCTTTCAAACAGGGAAATGCAGTTTAAATCCAATTTGTACCAAGAGCTGGAGATAATTTTTAAAGACATATTCATCTGAAAGGATAAACAAGTAAGAGAAATAATATGCAGAGGAACATTCTGCATAAATCTTGCAGGCAACATTGCCTAGATTTTAGCTGACATCAAGACAACTCAGTTTCGCTATTTTGAGTTCCCTTTCTATATATCAAAAGATTTGCTGTAATATGTATTATAATACTCACACTACCTGGCTGTGCCATTACTGAGTCAGGTGTGCTGCAATATTTTGGCCATTCAAGGTAAACAGAAACCCTCCTGTGCCTTGTCTACAAGCATCCAGCAGCATGATCCTCTCCAGACCCCTCCTACAGTGACCACCTGCAATAGAAGTAGTGCCAAACACAAGATTGTGAGGAAGAGTGTGTCAGTGTGTACATTTGGTGAGGCATAGGGAGGCCTCCATTTACGGTGAATAGAATTGTGATAATACAGAGAGATAAACCAATTTAACAAAAAGATCACTACTACCAGTTGATGAGTCACAAATAATACGTCCACATTCTTTGGCCTCCTTACATTATATCTTGTCCCCTATCCTACATTCAAGTTATATTCTCTAACCCACCTTCATAACAAACTATGGAAAATCGGTAGGAAGTTCCCACAATGTATGCACACTGCTGGACTGAGGTAGTTGGGGGCCTTGGTGTAATTCCCAAAATAGGGCCCCCTTCCTCCTGAAAGAAATGCATGGAATAAGGTACCACAAAATAAGTCTTGTGGCATCTGAAAAACTTAGAAAAAATGTTATGGTGTAAACTTTTGCGAACTACAAAAATGCTGAGCATGTGGAATTTCGCAACTCTCAGCAAAACATTAACAAAAAACATCTTGCCAACCTTGAAAAACAAAAAGAAAATAATCTGAGCATGTTCAGTTTCACATTGGAAACGCCCTGAGCTCATTGTTTTTGCTCATTTATTTATAAAAGTATATACTGCCCTCTTGCAAAACATCAGGTCGGCGTACAGCAACATAAAAACATTTAAATGCAATACCACTTCCTGTCTTGGGCCAGTCACCAACTTTCAGCCTAATCTACCTCACCTGACTGTTGTGAAGATATAGAAGGAAGTATAAAATGGCTGTAAAAGAGGTCTTGGAGCTTGTATTGTAGGCATCAAATTTTGGTTCCTTTAACCAAAGTGATGTATCTTTGTACTATAAAGGACAATGGTTTTCTGTTGCTCTCCCATCCAAATTAGTACAGGTGCAAGGCTTCAATCAAATTTAATCTGGCCTGATTTCTTCATGTTTTAAATGCATAAGTCCCACTTGTGTTCATTTGATCTTATACCCACATTAGTGTGCACAAGGGATTGATGCCTTAGAGGAATTGTCTTAGGCCTGTAGCCACTGAGAATGGAGCATTGTGGAAAGCAGAGCAATCATTTATTTGTTTGTTTATTACTATTTTACAGTTAAAATAGTAAGGAAAAACAGTATTTTCCCCATGTGTTTAGTGAAAAACAAACAAAAGCAATTGCTCCCACTTTCCAATGTTCTGCGCCAGCAGCAAAATCAGGGAAATAATTACTAGGATCTAAAAATAATATAGAATTTTTATTTTATTAATAATTTAGTGTTAAAATGATTTGATTATATACCCCTCTTTTACAAAATAACTTACTGCCTAATATTAAGTTCTGCCTCTATCTCACAAGAAAGCCAAGGCTGCAATCCGGTACTTATATACCTAGAAGTAAACAACATTAAACACAGTGATGTACTTCTGAGTAAGTATTACACCACTGTACTGTAACTTAACTATAAGGTGAATTCTTAATGAATGCCTGGACTTCAGCTCCTGCAGAGCAGGAGACATGCCTTTTCATATTTTCCATTTGTGCTTACTGTGTAGTAGTATTTGTAGAAAATAACTTGTAGGGTGTATCTGATCTCAGGTAAACCCACCACAGGAAAGATACATACAGGAAGGAAGGAAGGGAAAACTTGGGGCTGACTCCAGGTTTTTGTGGGCCCTTTTTGGTATTGCCCCTTGCCAGTTTAGATCCTGAATCAAATTGTAGACCAAAGTGTTAATCTGTATTGATCCATTGATTATGCTGTAGTTTTGCTGATAGTTTCAAACTATCCAGATTTCATCACTCAATATTCCACAATTACTGTGGAACAACTCCACATTGAACAAAGTGTGACTCAATTCTGAGTAAAGATACCAAGAATTGCATGGCACAGAACTGAGCATATAAGAAATTATATATTGTATTTTAGGTATGTTTCCAAGCACTTGTGTGTGCAAATGTTTGCATGGTATTCATAGGTTTTCATAATTTCTATAAAACTAGAACTCGGGATCCCCCAGTGAAACTGAATGGGAGTTGGTGGAAAGAAGACTTTACAGAGCGCATCATGTGGTGTGGGCCTCTGGCATACACACCCTTTTAAAGGGGATTAGACAAAGCAGGGGTTGAGACCCAACGCCCTTTCCTGTTGTTAGCCTCCACTACTTCAGCTTATTCAGAGGTAGACTGGAGGTTTCATACCGCAATCTTGCCTAAATAGCCATTGATGGACACTTTCCTTCTCCAGGTTCAAAGGTAGTCTGCCTCTGAATATGATGAGGGAGGAGAGACAAAAAACAGAAAAGAGTTACTGGCCTCAAACCCGGCTTCTGGGCTTCCTGATGCATTTGGCTGCCCTTGTAGAAAGTCGGATGCTGGACTAGATGGACCTTTGACTTGATTCAATCCAGTTGCTCTTATATTCAAAGGGACCCCCCCCTTTTAAAGAAAGGATGGTTTGTTTCTGATTTGTTGAGTCCAATTTTTTTTACAAACCTGAGAACACATCTTGTTTCTAGAATCCAAGCAAGCTCCACTCTTCTGAAGCAGCAACATATTTATTTTGTATACTATACAACTAACAGAAAAAATAAAGCATTTCTACTCCACTCTTCAGCCCAAAAAAGGTTTCCAGAGTGTCTTACAAAGATCACTAATAAGACAAATCATAATCCAGAATAAAACCTCAAATGTTTTAAAATCAGCCATCTCTTTTCCACACTTCTCACCACTGTTACTTTGCACAGAAATCAAACACAAACCTTAATATGCAAAGTCTCGTCCTGTTCGGTTCTGCCTTGTTCACATAGAACACCATATATCACTTCCTATCTCCAATCCCAGGTTGGTGCCAGTGGGCAGCCAGGTCAGACTCTGGCCAAGGGCTCCTGTGGCTGCAAGGATGGAGCTCCTGCTCTGTGATTCCTGCCAGTATTGGGTCATGGGGTGTGATTACAAATTGCGACTGGGTGGTGGCACAGAGTGAGAGCTCAACTCTCCCAGGCAATACCATCCCCACCCAGAGCTTGGAAAAGTTACTTTTTTAAACTACAACTCCCATCAGCCCCAGCCAGCATGGCCACTGGATTGGGCTGATGGGAGTTGTAGTTCAAAAAAGTAACTTTTCCAAGCTCTGTCCCCACCTGAGTGCACACAGCTGGTGCACGCTTAAATATGCCCAGTCTCACTACCTCTTGCATCATTGCATCAGTGTCGTAGGCATTCACTAGGGATGGGATTCACTGCCTAGTTCTGATCCGCTTGTATTCTCATAGTCCGTTGTTCAATCCCAATCCACCTTTTTTTTTGTTCCCGCTTGCTTTTGCACTTGCTGATTTGATCCAATGTTTGTTTGTTTTTGGCAGTGAAAAAAATTATGTAATTTTAAACATGAATGCATATGTAAATCCATGGAAGTTTTCAAAGGGCTCTGGGGGATTTTCCGGCTGATAGGACTGGCGCTCCTGTCGAAGCTCTGGCTAATCTGTGGAATGCAGAGATGACCCAGGCTGTTGACACGATCGCTCCTGCGCGCCCTCTCCTCTGTAGAGCTCATACAGCTCCTTGGTATACTCCAGAGCTGAGAGCGATGAAACAAGATAGGAGGCGGCTTGAGCAGAGATGGAGACGAACTTCCGACGAATGCAATTATGAGCTGGTTCGTGCTTCTACCAAGCTGTATGTGGGAGCGGTAAGGGTGGCGAAAAAACATTTCACTGCCACTATTCAGTCATCTCTCTCCCGCCCAGCGGAGCTTTTTAGAGTGGTTCGAGGCCTACTCCATCCAGGCCTACAGGACATGGTAGATACATCGGTGGCCCGCTGTAATGAGTTTGCTGAGCACTTCCAGCATAAGATCTTCTGCATTCGCCGGGACCTAGACTCCCACTTAATAGCAGTTAATCCAAATGAGGTGTCCGGAGCACAGTCTTGTCATGTTTTGTTGGATGAGCTTCAGTTGGTTCAGTTCGAGGACGTGGACAAGGTGCTTGGACAGGTTCGTGCAACCACTTCGGTACTGGATCCTTGCCCCTCTTGGCTAATAAAAGCTAGCAGGGATGGAACAGTTGGCTGGGCCAAGGAAGTGATTAATGCCTCTTTACGAGAGGGAGTAGTCCCTGGCTGTCTGAAAGAGGCGGCGGTGAAACCACTCCTGAAAAAACCTTCCTTGGACCCAGAGGATTTCAGCAGCTACGGACCAGTGGCGAATGTTCCATTCCTGGGCAAGATCTTGGAACGAGTGGTTGCTGACCAGCTCCAGGCGCTATTGGATGAAACTGATTATCTAGATCCATTTCAATCGGGGTTCAGGCCTGGTTTTGGCACTGAGACGGCCTTGGTCGCCCTGTTTGATGACCTATGTCGGGAGAGAGACAGAGGGAGTGTAACTCTGCTGATTCTCCTTGATCTCTCAGTGGCTTTTGATACTATCGACCATGGTATCCTTCTGGAGAGGCTTGTGGAGTTGGGAGTTGGAGGCACTGCTTGGCAGTGGTTCCGCTCCTACTTAGCGGGTCGTCTCCAGAAGATAGTGCTTGGGGAACATTGCTCGACACCATGGGTTCTCCAATGTGGGGTCCCGCAGGGTTCAGTTTTGTCTCCTATGCTTTTTAACATCTATATGAAGCCGCTGGGTGCGGTCATCAGGAGTTTTGGAGTGCGTTGTCATCAGTACGCTGATGACACACAGCTCTACTTCTCCTTCTCATCTTCTTCAGGTGAGGCGGTCGATGTGCTGAACCGTTGCCTGGCCGTGACAATGGACTGGATGAGAACTAACAAACTGAGACTCAATCCTGATAAGACTGAGATGCTGTTGGTGGATGGTTTCTCTGATCAGATGGTGGATATATACCCTGTCCTGGATGGGGTTACACTCCCCCTAAAGGAGCAGGTTCGTAGTCTGGGAGTCGTTTTAGACTCTTCCCTCTCACTCGAGGCTCATGTAGCCTCGGTGGCCCGGAATGCGTTCTACCAACTTCGGTTGGTAGCCCAACTACGTCCCTATCTGAGTAAGGAAGACCTCACATCAGTGGTACATGCTCTGGTAACCTCGCGTCTGGACTACTGCAATGCGCTTTACGTAGGGCTACCTTTGAAGATGGTTCAGAAGCTACAGCTAGTGCAAAATGCGGCGGCCAGACTGCTAACAAGAACCAAGCGGTCTGAGCATATAACACCTGTTCTGGCTCGCTTGCACTGGCTTCCCATATGCTTCCGGGCAAAATTCAAAGTGTTGGTATTAACCTATAAAGCCTTATACGGCACGGGACCACGATATCTGTCGGAACGCCTCTCCTGATATGAACCCGCCCGTTCACTATGGTCTACTACAAAGGTCTTCCTCTGGGTCCCAACCCATAGGGAGGCCCGGAGGGTGGTGACAAGATCTAGGGCCTTCTCAGTGGTGGCCCCCGAACTATGGAATAGTCTCCCTGAGGAGGTGCGCTTGGCGCTGACACTATCATCTTTTTGGCGCCAAGTTAAAACCTTCCTCTTCTCTGAGGCATTTTAATTTAATTTAATTTAATTTTAAATTGTTGTAATCTGATTTCAGTTTGTACAGTTTTTATATACTCTGTTTTATGAGATTGTGTAATTTTATTGTATTTTTTGATGTTCACCGCCCAGAGAGCTATTGCTAGTCGGACGGTATATAAGTTTAATAAATAGATAAATAATAATAATAAGTTAATGCATAATAGCAATGTTTAATTAAGAAGATAATTACATAAAATCAGGGGGGAAATTCAAGGGGAAAATAGCCATGTCGATTATAGTAGTGGCCCGCTACAAGAAATCAGTGCCAGCCTGAAAAGACAGCGGACTGTCGGATTCAGTCAGAATCCGATACCAAGCCCGATTTAGGAGATATTCTCCCCCATCCCTAGCCATCACCCAAGATAGCGGCGGGGGCATCAACATGCCCTTAGGTGACGGCACGCATGTGCACTGACGGTGTCACAAGAGGTGGTGTAACCAGGTGTATTTAAGTGTGTTGAGATGCGGGGGGGGGCAGGGGCCTGCTGCAGTCTGGTGCCAGCCTTGTCCAAACCTGCAAACTTTCTCCCCATTTATTAGATTGCTTTGTGAGGGGGTGGAAGATCCAGAACATTTAGGATAAATAAGGTTGTACTATATTAATTACAAATGTACATGGTTTTCTCTGATCTAACTGAACACTGATGATGATGCTGGGCAAACTACAGAGATTCCATCAACCAAAAAATGAGATAGAAAGTGCATTAAAGGGAAGGGGGAAGTCGCAGCTCTTTAAGATCCAGGGATTCCTATCTCCTGGTGTGAAACAATTTACTTGCCAGTCACTTCACTCATTGACTAAAAACACTGAAAGGCATGATAAGCCAAGCTGGCTCATCTATCTGCATGTTTCACTTCCTAACTTTGTTAACAGGAGATTGATTGGTTTTCTTCTTTTTAAATGAAAACTGGGGCCTTGCAGGCATTCATAGAATCATAGAATCATAGAATAGTAGAGTTGGAAAGGGCCTATAAGGCCATCTAGTCCAACCCCCTGCTCAATGCAAGAATCCAAATCAAAGCATTGCCAACAGATGGCTGTCCAGCTGCTGGGCCCAGCAACAATTGGCTCCAGTGCAATTGCTACAATTGCACCCTTAATAATCTGGCCTTTACAAAGCTACATGCAGAGTACACAGCTTTGGCATGATCCATCCTCCACAGAAGTTACTTCACACACTTGAGAGGTATTAGCACAAGGTTCAAGGGAGTGCTCTTCTAGCCCTGACTTGCCTTCTGTTTTATGTGCACAAACAATTATCGAGAGCCAGTGTGGTGTAGTGTTTAGAGTGTTGGACTACGACCTGGAAGACCAGGGTTCGAATCCCCACACAGCCATGAAGCTCGCTGGGTGACCTTGGGCCAGTGGCTGCCTCTCAGCCTCAGAGGAAGGCAATGGTAAACCACCTCTGAATACCGCTTACCATGGAAACCCTATTCATAGGGTTGCCGTAAGTTGGAATCGACTTGAAGGCAGTCCATTTCCATTTCCCAACCATTACCTGCAACAGAAAGCTCATTTTACTCTCCAGGTGACTGGCTTGCAAAGTGCTTGTGCCTAGAAGTTACCCATGTGTAGAAAAGAGAGTGCCATGGAGGGAGAATGAGTGCTATTGTGCTTAGGTTCTGCTTTCAGGCTTCCATAGACATGTGGCTGGACAGTGCAAGAACAAGATGCTGGACCAGATGGGCCATTGGACTGGTCCAGCAAGGTTTTCCTTATGTTCTAAGATGAGGAAAGAAAGAAAAAAGAAAAAATACTGTGGCCTATGCTGATCTTCTGTGTCTACAGCTGCCCCTGGCATTATTATTCAAACCACATTATTTTATCTTTATAGCATCATAAGATAATGAAGGTATATGTCACTGCTGGAAGAAAGTGCGTTTTTATAATACAAAACACACTGTTTTGACATAATGATGCTGTGTCCTTCAAGGAAGAATAGCAAATCCAAACAAGTTCTGTCTCACTACTAGCGATGAGCTCCATTTTTGCAGTAATCAGATTTGCCATTGGATTAATTATTATTTCTGATATTCTCTATCTTTGCAGAGAGAATTTTGAAGTAGCAACTCTTCATGCCTGGTTTCCAATTAATTCTTCTTTTTGTCTGGTTCTTTTTTTTAATTTGCTTTGAAATCATCCATAATGTGAGAGGTAGTTTTATCTTTCTAGCTTTCTGTGTGAGCTCTTCAAATATGTATTCCCTTTCACTGATGTCAATGAGATGTTGATTATAACTGACAGACAGAAAGCAGCGGGGGAAGATACTGACTTGATTATCCACCTAATCTGTCTGCAGTGCACTTGAAAAGGTATGTAAACAGGCAATCATTACAGAGTTCAGAATAAAGATTGATACCAGTCAAGGTTAGTGAATAAATAGTTGTTATAATATTGAGAATTCTCTGCAAAGCAAAAAAAATAAATCTGCGGAGATAGGTAAAATGAAAAGATATTGGAAGAAAAAGGAATTGGATTGGCCAGGGGTCCACACTTAAAAATGAAACGTAAAGAAGGAGGGGATCCCATCCCTACTCTCTAGCAATTTCTGTGGTAGATTTCCCAACTGTTTCCATCAGGGCTCCTGTGCTTTTAACAGTTGTGTGACACAAGTAGAAATTCAGCAGCTGATAGTTTCCCCAACATGTGGTGGGAAGAGCTTGAGTTGATGGATTTAATTATGTGAGACTAAAGCTGTTAGAGCCCATTCTAAAAAAATGGGACACTTTTAGACTTAGGTTGATTTCTAATAATTCATTCATTCATTCATTTCTGAGTATAGCCAAAGGCTGTTACAAAAGAAATATTGACATATATACATAGTACAAGATTAAAATGATTAGTTAAAATACATCAAGCTTAAGTATTTATTTACAACAATTATTCTTAACATAACTGACTCTAAGCTTTTTCGCTGCCAGGGCGAAGTTAGCAGTATTAATTATTACTTTTGGCTCTACAGCTGATAATAAAAAGATGACTTTCTGAAGGCTGTTTAAAGCATTTTTTGTCTGAAATAGCGGAACAAGAATTTTTTCTCTTGGAATAGAAAACATTGGGCAGTCTAACATATAATGTAACAAATCGTCCGGGACCAAACACCCTGCTATACATAATCTTTCAGTATAAGGGGTGCCCAAATATCTACCTTGTAAGAGCGCTGTAGGCATCGTTTGAAAGCGCAATTCGGCATAGGCTCTTCGAAGGGGAGCCGTAGTCAAAATATCCAAATAAATGGGCCATGCATTAATAGATTTAATATGAGGGTACCAGTGAGAGAAATGAGAAGAAGTAATCCTTAGACTATCTTGTTTAGCCACCTGTTCATAGATCTGATTACGCAATGATTTCGGGTTAGAAATGGCAATCATGGTGGGGGTTAGGAAATACTGGAGACCTAGGGTGAAATTTTTTTGCGCCCAGCCCCCATTATCCAACTGATCTACCCAACATAATTTGGACAGAGAAGGAGGATCGTTAACAGAGAGTTTCTTCCAGAAACGTAGATATGCTAAATCGATCCTAGCCACTAAAGAGGGAGAATTGAGTTCTGATCTCAAAAAGGCCTCCGGGGTGCCTATAGGTAAACCCAAGATTTCCTTGAAGAAAGAGTTTTGGATTGGCTCAAGAGCTGAACGCAAGGAGAGACCCCAAATCTCACTCCCGTACAGAATTGACGGGAGTATTTTTGATATATAAAGTTTGGACATGGGTTTCAATAATTGGCCACCTTTAGAGAAGAAGAATTTCTTCAATAGGCCCAGGGCTCTAGAAGCTTGAAGTTTAATATGAGCCAGATGATGGGACCAGGACAATTTGTTGTTAATATATATTCCCAGGTATTTAAAGGTATGGACCTGTTCGATAAGGTGGCCGTTCAAAAGCCAAGATAATTTGGCTTTACTATGCTTTCCACATATCATTATTTTAGATTTTGTATAGTTGATTTGGAGAAATTGCAAATCACAATATTCTTGGAGATGTAAAAGCATTCTTTTAAGACCAATCCTATTCTGTGAAAGCATAAGCAAATCATCCACATATAATAGAACCGGAATCTTTCTGTCTTTAATCGAAGGAGGAAAGAAAGTGGGTGAAGCCATGGTCCTGACAATGTCATTGATAAAAAAGTTAAATAAAAAGGGAGCCAATATGCAACCCTGTTTAACGCCTTTTCTCATTGGGATTTTTTGAGATAAAACCCCATTGAAACCAAGGCGTATTCTTATAACAGTATCGTGATGTAAAATTTGGAGGAGCCATAGCAGTCTTTTGTCAATTCCAGCCTTTTCTAGTTTCCTCCAAAGAAGGGGGCGATCGATTGAATTGAAAGCCGCCGCAAAATCAATAGACGCTAGGAAGAGGGATGGTAAAGATTTCTTTTTTACTTTCATAATGAAATGGTGTAAAATGAACAACTGGTCAATTGTGGGAGCCCCCTCCCTAAAACCTGCCTGGACATCCGATAAAACAGAATGTTCCTTATACCAGTCAAGAAGTTTCCTTAAGAGATATCTCCCATAAAGCTTTGCCGCTACATCCAAAAGGCTAATGGGTCTATAATTGGATGGGCATGCGGGATCACCTTTTTTGAATATAGGGATCACTACACTAGTTTTCCATCCGAGAGGGATACAGCCTGTTTCGTTGATCTTTGAAAATAAAGCCGCTAGGATAGGGTGCCACCAAGAAGGAAAAGCTTGATACAAACCAGGAGGTATCATGTCTTGTCCCGGGGCTTTCCCCAAGCAGAGGGCAGAGATTAAAGTATTGATTTCTGCTTCCGAAACTGGGGGCCATGAGGGGCAATTGAAGGGGATAGTAGGAGGATCTTGGCCTAGTGGAGATAGATCGCCAAACGCGGCTTGGAAATGGGAAATCCACATTTCTGGGAGAATAGGGGGAATTGTTATAAACGGTTTATCAAATAGAGTACCATGGACCAATCTCCAAAATTCGCCCTGGTTGCCCTGATGGGCGGCCACGCCTAACCGTTGCCAGAGATGGGTGGTATAGAGTGATTTTTTAGATTTTAGAAGATTATTATAGTCTTTTTTTAGATTTAAAAGTTTGGCTAGGGCCATTTCCGAATAATGGTAATGAGTGAAGCGAGTTTGGAAACCAATTTGCTTTTTTTTTGCCAGGCAGAACTTATCAAACCATGGTTTGCCGCCAGAGCAAACATTGACAGGGGAACCCTTAGATGTAGTGACAGCCAGATAAAGATGGTTTAAAATTTGTTCAAATATCTCAATGACATCCATTGATGGAGAGGATGCATTTAGACGAAGGTTCAATAACTTAGGGGACATTAGTATTGATTTAACCTCATCAAGTAATATAGGGGACCATCTTCGGCGTTTCGGGCCCTGATATACTTCAATATCTGGAAAAGACGGCAAAGGGGGCAGGTGACCAACTGAAACAACAAGTTTCAGAGAAAGGGGAAGATGATCACTATCAGATCTATCCTCAGTGGCAAAGCCCTTTATATAGTTCAGCAAGTGGGACGAGACTAAAATATAGTCTACCACACTGGCCCCTCTTTTAGTTATAAAGGCATAAAACCCCTTAGATGAATCAAATTTGGAACCATTTAGACAGATGAGGTGATAATAATAATAATAAATTTTATTTGTTGGTCGCCTATCTGTCCAGGTTAGTGGACACTAGGCGACTTACAATAATAGAGAGCAGTACATAATACAAAATAAAATACAAGCAAACACAATCATAATCAATTTAAAACCAATTTCTATTTAAAACCTTATAAAATTAATCCTCCCCAATCCCATAGGCCCGCCTGAATAGCCAGGTTTTTAAGGCTTGGCGAAAACTCAACAGAGAGGAAGCATGTCGGAGATCAAAAGGAAGGGAATTCCAGAGGGTGGGGGCCACAATCGAAAATGCCCTCTCTCTGGTCCGCACCAGCCTAGCTGTTTTAACCAGTGGGACTGAGAGAAGGTCTTGTGTGGCTGATCTCGTCAGGCGGCATAATTGGTGATTCTGTAGGCGCTCCTTCAGATAGACTGGGCCGAAACCGTATAGGGTTTTAAAGGTCAGCACCAACACCTTGAATTGGGCCCGGTAAACAACTGGTAACCAGTGAAGATCTATTAACACTGGCGTGATATGGTCACGGCGACGGCTGTGCTTAATCAAGCGTGCCGCCGCATTCTGTACCAGCTGTAACTTCCAGACCGTGTTCAAGGGTAACCCCACATAGAGCGCATTACAGTAGTCTAAGCAAGAGGAGACCAGGACATGTATCACCCGTGGGAGCAGATGAACAGGAAGGTAGGGTCGCAGCCTCTGTATCAGATGTAACTGATACCAAGCTGCCCGACTCACCGCCGAGACCTGAGCCTCCATGGACAGCCTGGAGTCAAGAATGACCCTGAGGCTGCGGACCTGGTCCTTCAGGGGTAATCTCACCCCATTAAGCATCAGGTCCGTAATACCCAGCCTTCCTCTGTCTCCCACAAGCAACACCTCGGTCTTGTCGGGATTCAGCTTCAGCCTGTTCTCTCCCATCCATCCACTCACGGATTCCAGGCACTTGGACATGGTATCCACAGCCAACTCTGGTGAGGACTTAAATGAGAGATAGAGCTGAGTGTCATCCGCATATTGGTGACACTTCAGCCCAAAACTCCTGATGATGGCCCCCAGCGGTTTCACATAGATGTTAAACAGCATGGGAGAGAGGATAGAGCCCTGTGGCACCCCACAATTAAGAGGCCAAGGGTCTGATACCTCATCTCCCAAAGCTACCCGTTGGTGCCTATCTGAGAGATAGGAATGGAACCACTGTAAAACAGTGCCCCCTATTCCTAATCCCCCTAGGCGATCCAACAGGATACCGTGGTCAACGGTGAGCACTTAGCAACAACCTGTATAGAGCATGCCCATTATTATTTAGCACCTTATCGTACGATGTACGCGGAAGTAATACCAATTTGCCAAGACATAAAGAGGGAGGGTCAAAAGATTTCAGAAAACTGGATCCTAACCTGGCATTAAAATCACCACCAATGATTAAATTGTGTGTGGGATAATATTGTTGGATTAGTTCTATAAATTCAAAAAACTCTTGCCATAATAAGGAACGGCGCCTCAGGTCATAAGGGGGAAAATAAACATTAATACATATAAAAGGGTGGCGCATCGGGGGGGAAGTTTTGGGAGATATAATTAAGACTTGGCAGATTTCAGGGGTCACACATGACGCCTCGGATACTAAAACATTTAGTTCAGTAGAAATTAGAAGCGCTAGTCCGCCACTAGCGCAACCTTTCTGAGCTAAACGTTTGGCTGGTTTAGTCCAGCTTTTAAATCCATCGATATGGAGGTGCTGGTCTTCAGTTAGCCATGTCTCTTGCAGGCCTAAGATGTCATAATGACGAAGAAAGGCTAAGAACTCAGGGTCAGAGGCTTTATTATTCCAACCAGCTATATTCCAAAACAAAAAATTTGACTCTACCAAGGGGGGGAGGGCCTGGGGATTAGATGAAACAGTATAGGCTAAAGTGCCTTCAAATTGAGGCGATGGTTTTCAATCAGTTGGATCGTCTAAAGATTGAATTTGATCTAGATCGGGTCTTACCACACTAATGTTTGTGGTAGACAATTTAAGTCCCCGGGGGGGGCTGGGGAAAGTGGGACAAATGAGGGGTTGGTCTGATCTCATGTGGGGCCAGGTAGTGCCTTTCCGTCCAAGTAGGGGATGATGGAATAGAGGCTCCTTCTGGTAAACAGGGTGGAACCGCATTAGGGTTCACATTGGGACAAGAAAGGCCAACCACAGAAAGTTTTTGTTGATGATACAAATCTGCCTTCAGGCGTTCTAGTCTGTTGATTATATTTGTTTGTTCAGCTAGAGGAAGATCAGGGAAAACTTCAATGAGTCGGAGATCTTCCAATTCTCTCGATACATTTTGTATATCAATTGAAGGACAGTGTGACTCCATGTCAATCAGTTTGACAGGAGCTGTTGGGGAAATGGGGAGATTAGTAGATTTACACACAGGAAAACTGGAATGAAGAGGTCTAATCCCCAAAGGGAAAGGGGGGGGTTACATTCTTAAAACAATGAGTAATGAATAGTCCATGATCCGCCAAGTAGGATTTTAAAGAATAAAACTTCTTAGATAACACATTATTTATAAAGGTTATTATTACCTTAGTCGTGGATTGATTACTGTAAAGAAATAAAATTCTGCTTATATCTACAGGAGCTATTTGTAGCGGTACACGGGAGATTAAATATTCACAAAATTGAAATTTGTTCGGGTAGTGGCCACGTTTCCTCAAAAAGTTTGGAAAATTGAGGAGAACCACTTTGTTTTGTTCAATGACTAAATTCATATGGGACTATGACAAATCAGTTTCCAAAACCATTCGCGGTGGAAGATTCATAGAAGGCAGGACAGGAGCCTTATTTCTCATGGGCCGTGTAGCCTCCTCAGGAGCTCCTGAAGGCTGATGTTGTGACTTATAAGGAGAAATAATAAAAACATCTTTCTCCAGAGAATCTGAACGATCTTTAACATTAGGTAAACATGGCTTCAGACAGACAGGCGTAGTTGTTGGTTGCAATGATTTAAAGTCTAAAAGTTTCAAAATTTCAAATAGTGGGGTAAAATTAATTTTTTTGTGAGAAGGATTCTTGAAATTTTTCACATTCTTAGGCTTCTTAAAATTCTTCACTGCTTTCTTGCGTTTCTTAGATTTGTTGGAATGAAATGGTAGATTAGGTAGATCAATGCGCTTTGCGTGATCCTCTTTAATAAGATTAGCTGAATCAGTGTGTGGCGACTGGAGAGAGTTAGTTATCAAGTTGTTTACTGCAAGAGTCAATGTTTTTAAAAGAGCATTGCATTCCGCGAAATAGGTCTTCATGAGATTGAGTTCCTCGAGGACCAGAAATAATGGACCCATGGTGGAAACGGACGATGTAGATATTGAAAGATCATCAGTCATCATACTCTTATTAGAAAAGGTAATAAGTGTTGGAGTAGTTGGAGAGAGAAAAGCAGATTGAAGACGAGGTTGAAGGGGTTGAAGAGATTGCAGGCAATTGGAAGGAATCCCTCTGGAAGATATGTAAGCGGCTGCCAACTCCACACTGAGTGGGGTAGAATAGGAGTCATCTCTCCTGGGGGATGGTTCATTTATATAATTTAATGACCAATCCATGATAAGTGGTGTCGTCGTAGCAGGAGAACCAGACTGAAGCCTTCTTGAGTCCTGCAGTACAGGAACAGGCTCATGTAAAAAGAAAGAGGTGACTTTTGTTTGAGAGCCACGAAGAAGTGGAGGCGGGGAATGCACCTGATTGCTTTCAATCAACTCCCTACATCTTTGCCTTGTCAGGACCATTTCGGAAGAGCAGCTCCTCCAGCAAAAACAAACAAAATGACTTGGAATTAAGGACTTCACAAAAATAAAAACAGTTGGAAATTCCTAAATCTTTTTAAGGTAAATCCAATCTTCATTACAGCTTTCGAAGGGGCGAGAGAATAAAACAGACACCGAGACTAGCTTGTAGAGGAAAGGTTTGTAAGCAGCAAGCCCCAGCACAAAGAAAACAGAGAGGATAATAAATCAGGCTTCTCTAGCCACGAGGTTTAAATAATGGTGTCATAAAAATGTAACGATCTCAAGGGCTGGTTATTTTCTTAGGATAAAGCCATTCGGATGAGAACTGATTAACAAGAAAAGCAATAAAATTACTTCTTACAGGAGCTAGCTTTGAGGCACTGGAAGCACAGCCGCCATCTTCTAGTATAGTATAGGAAGGGACAAATAGTTTATCTAGCTCTTGATACTGTAGCGGTCTTATGCTACCAAATGATAAAAAAAAAACAGGCAACAGTGTATTAAAAATGTGTCTATTAGGAGAAATTTGCACTAAAATGCTGATGAATTTTCATAAAGAGTTCTTTTTTTAAAAAAAAAATTGCAAACTGAACCTAAGATTGGAGGGGGGGGGAAGAGAAACAGATTCGCCCACCCCTGGATTCAGGTAATGGAGAAGTGTTTCCAGTTAAGAAAGCTCCCACTTAGCCTAGCTGCCAGGAAGCTATGCTGGAGTCCATTTCCTGGAGTCAACAGGTGCAAAGCATAAAAAAACCCAGATAGATGGGCAAGAGGCTAGTCACTCTCCTGAGGGATGGAGCCACACAGCACAGAATGAAATTTCATTGTTGCAGTGTGTATTTACATTGCTATTGCAGAGAGCAGCAGCAAACCAAAAAGAGACAAAGGCTTACCACCATCCACATTTAGGCTTCCAGTCAAATCCAACCTTTCATGGAGCCAAATTGGGTTCTAAGACAGAGTTGTGAGGATCCATGTGGGAGATAAATAAATCTTGCTGTTGCTAAGGACAGCTACATTGGCCACTGCCTCACTGCCTGCAGAGATGTTTATTGATTGGGATGGTTAATGGTTAAGCAGCAGACTATCAGAATAGTGAGCTCACTACAAGCTGGTAAGTATTACTGGCACTATTCACATTTAATATAGACATAGTGATGGAATATTGGGTCTCACTTTTATGTTGCCTACACTCATAAAAACAAGGTTGGGGTTTAGCTGTAATTTCTTTTGGAGAGCTCTCACCTTGAGGTGTGAACTCCTTTCATTCTTTTTGTGTCTTACAAATGTGTTCCCATAGGGGAAAGGTATTCAAACAACAGGTAAGAGATGCTAATAGGAAAAGGCACCATCTTTCCTTATAAACAAGATGCGAGGCACAATTGAGCTTAAAGAGACTTCTGCCTGCTTACCACAACAGTAACACTGGTTTGGGTCCAAACCTGGATGGACAGGCCTGTTCCATTCACAGAAGGCAGATCCAGTGCAAGCTCCCATTCTGCTAACTGGATGTTCCTGTGGAAGGAAAAATAATTCACCAGTCAAATTTAGGAGTAGCAGTCACTTGGACAAGCTTTATTGCAATAAAGAAGAAATTACTGATGTACATCAGGAGAGAGAGTCAAAGAGTCTCTCTCTAGAACCATGGACCACCAGGCTTATATTGTTTTACATACGTCACAGCAAAAAGCACATCTTATAACCATATATAGCAATATCTTATACCCTTTTGGGTGGTAACCTTCCACATTTGTTGCCCTACCCATCCATGTGCCAGGTTGGTACCCGCCCCTATCCGAAACCTGGCCATTCTATAGACCAGTTCGTATCATCCTAAGTACCTAGCTTATACTGATTGCTCGCCGCTTGACATTGAAACTGACACTCTCTGTGAAATCTTCCGCTTGACCACGACTCTTGTTTCCTCATCTTGATTCAGTTCCAAGCTGCTAGCTGGCATCACTCATTTCCTTTGTGACTGCAAAATGTACCTTAAGATGTGATAGAAAGCCTCCCAGCTCTTATAAGCAAATATAAGCATATTGATTATAGAATCCTATTTATCAGAAAGGTCAACATAATTATTCTTTCACACTCCCATGGGTGAAAGGGTTGGAAGGTGATTTTTGAAGATCCCCTTTCCACCTCCACGGCACCCAGCACCACCTCCCACACTGTTCTGGCAGTCTTCTGGTCCTCTGGAGCAGATTTTGGGATGCATTGGGGGCTTGCAGGGGGAGGGAAATTGGCAAAAATGTCCTCCTCCCATGGAAGAATCCAGTTCTGGAATTCTGCTTTTTGCAACTCTGGATCCAACCCAATCTCTCTCTGTGTATATGTTGATAGAGGTTAACTATGCAGTCCTCCCACTGCTTTTATGTAGAATGCTAGTTACACCCTTGTAAGGTGTACCTTAGGCTACCCTTGTAAGACTGCCTAGCTTTTAAAAGTACTTCTCATACTCCTGCTCTGCTGTGATCATCTGAGTTTCCATATGAAAGGGAAAAAATGCCCCCAAATCTTTACAACAAAATGTAGCCACCAGATAGCAATGATACCTATAGATAAGATTTAACAATGTTATATTAAAATGCATGGATTATTGTTGGTTTCCTGTTACAATATATACTTATGTGTGTTTATTTTAATTACTTGAACTACTATTTAAATTATAATTATTATAAATATTCTCCTCTTTGTTTCATAGTGTTTTTACCTTTCTGGAAGGACATTTAACTTTTTATGAAGCGGTCTTATTATTTTCCACTGTACTACAGCGTGCAGCAGGTAAGAGTGAGCAGGTACCCAACAGCACATGCTCTTCTTTAAACCTTTTCACTGCTCCTCAACCAAAAACTGTCTCGTTCAATATATAAAAACATAAAAAGAGCCCTTCTTTTTTTCTTCTTTTTCAACAAACACAAAATATGTGAGGGGAAAAAACTACAAAGCAAATACATATAAATAAATTTAATGGGTTGTTTTGTTTTGTTTTGCTTAGTACATTAATAACTTTTTTTAAAAAAAAGAGCCATTCAGGATCAGGCCAACCAGATGCCTATGGGAAGCTCAAAAGCAGGACATGAATGCAAAATTGTTTCCAGCAATTAGTATTCAGAAGCATACCACCTCCGAACCTGGAGGCAGGTAATATGTAACTATCAAGGCTAGTAGGCACTCATAGCCTTATTCTCCATGAATTTGTCTGATCCTCTTTTAAAGCCGGCCAAGTTGGTGGCCATCACTGCTTCTGATAGGAGCGAATTCCGTAATTTAACTATGTGATATATGAAGAAGTGCTTTCTTTTGCCTGTCCTGGATCCTCCAACATTCAGCTTCACTGGATGACCCCGGGTTCTAGCATTATGAGAGAAGAAGAAAAACTTCTCTCCAGCCCCTTTCTCCACACCATACTAATCTCTATACCGTTTCGGCCCAGTTTATCTGAAGGACCACCTCCAGTATCACCAATTAGGCCGCCTTACAAGATCAGCCACACAGGACCTCCTCTCGGTCCCACCAGTCAAAACAGCTAGGCTGGTGCGGACCAGAGAGAGAGCGTTCTCAGTTGTGGCCCCCGCCCTCTGGAATTCTCTCCCTTACGATCTCCGACATGCCTCCTCCCTGATGAGTTTCCGCCAAGCTTTAAAGACCTGGCTATTCAGGCAGGCCTATAAGAATGTTGGGGTGGGTTAGTTTTTTCTTGATGTTTTAATTACTGTTTTGATGTTAGATTAATTTGATGAATGTGTTGATTGTATATTGTATATTCTATTCTATGTAAGTCGCCTAGAGTGTCCATTAAGTCGGACAGATAGGCGACTAACAAGTAAAATTTTATTATTTATTATTATTATTATTATCTATCATGAGATTCACTTTTTTCCTAGCTGCTGCATATTGGTGCAATATTTTCATCAAGGTATCCACCATAAGTCTAAGATCTCTTTCCTGGTCAGTCACTACCAGTTCAGACCTCGCCAGTATATATGTGGGTGGGATTTTTCCTCAAAATATGTGCATTACTTTACACATAATGACATTGAATCACATTTGCCTCAATGAGCATCACTTTACACTTGTGTACAGTGAATTGCATTTGCCATTTTAATGCCATTCACCCAGGTTTGGATTCTTAAGGAGCTCCTCACAATCTCTTTCTATCACCTTAAACAGTTTGGTGTTGTCAGCAAACTTGGCCATCTAACTGCTTACCCTTAACTCCAGCTCATTTATAGATGTTAGAAAACACCAGTCCCAATCTCGATTCTTGGGGGACTCCACTCCTTAGATTCCTCCATTGTATGAGAACTGTCAGTCTATTCCTACTCTCTGCTTTCTGCTCTTCAACAGGTTACTGATAAAAGGACCTGCCCTCTTATCTCATAACTGCTAAGTTTACTCAGGAATCATTGATAAGAGACTTTATCAAAACGGTTTTGCAACAATATGTACATAATATCTACTGGATCACCCCTATCGATTTGCTTACAGACACTTTCAAAGAACATTAAAAGGTTAGTTAGATAGGATTTACTCTTGTGGAAGCCACACTGGCTCTTCTTTAACAAGACTTGTTCTTCTAATATTCTTGGTAATGTGAAATAAAAAATTTTAGGCCTCAACTTTGGTCAAGACTTTGCAAGTACAAAGGGGTGATGGGGAAAGTGAAATTGAGAAATGCTGCAGAGAACATGTACAGGATGCGTCAGAGTGTTCCAAGATAAACTGCTGACATTCAGCCTTCTTGAAGGCCATAAGTAGATAAGATGTGTGTAGTGTGGGCATTCCATTTCCAAGTAGTGGATGTTTATGTGATGATATAAATCTGCTTTAGGCACACCTTAGAAATGTTGCTATAAGAGTGAGCGGACAATTGTCTGTGGGAGTGAGCTTTAGACTTGTTTGTCTGAAGTTGTCTCCAAGTGGCCACTTGCTTCTCTTGCTTTGTTTTCTTTTGCTTTCTTTTAATAAAAAGTGTCTCTAGCAGGTCTTGTTTATTCAACACAACATGAAGCTCTGATTTCTTCCACAGTAATTTCACCTTTAATAAATCTTTCCATGTTTTCCTGGAACAGATGTTAAGCTAACTAGCCTGAAATTTCCCAGATTCCCTCTGGATCCACTTTTTAAAAATGGTGTCACATTGGCCACTTTCCAATCCTCAGGTATGGAGACTGGTTTTTGTTGTGCCTTCAAGTCAATTTTGACTTATGGCGACCCTATGAATCAGCGACCTCCAAGAGCATCTGTTATAAACCACCCTGTTCAGATCTTGTAAGTTCAGGTCTGTGGCTTCCTTTGTGGAACCAATCCATCTCTTGTTTGGCCTTCCTCTTTTTCTACTCTCTTCTGTTTTTCCCAGCATTGTTGTCTTTTCTAGTGAATCATGTCTTCTCATGTGTCCAAAGTACGATAACCTCAATTTCATCATTTTAGCTTTTAGTGATAGTTCCGATTTAATTTGTGCTAACACCCAATTATTTGTCTTTTTCATGATCCATGGAATCTGCAAAGCTCTCCTCCAGCACCACATTTCAAATGAGTTGATTTTTCTCTTAGTGGGAACAAATTACAGCTTTTTTGATAGATCAGCAATTTCACATTTGAGTTCTTTAAGAATTCTTGGGTGGATACATGCAAACCCAATAATTTGTTAGGTTTTGGTTTGTCCATAAGGCCTAGAACTTCATCTTTTGTTATCACTGTTTGCCTCCATTTCTCATACTCCCTTCCTGAGAAAGATAGTTCAGACACAGGGATCTGCTGTTCATCTTCCACAGAGAAGACAAATGCAAATAATGTGTTCAGCCTCTCTGCTGTCACCTTTGGCTTCCTTGTCATCCAAAGATCCAGCTGCCTCCCTAGCTTGTTTCCTGTTCCTACTTTTTCCTTTCCCCTTCTTCAGACCCCTTCTATAATAAAACCATTTCATGGAGTATAGCACAACTGGGGAATGTTGTAGAGGAGTGGAAAAGGGAAATGTGTCCTTTTTCCTGAAAGCCCCCCAAATAGTAAGGGTGCTCATTCAGCCCCCTCTACCTGTACATCCACAACATGGAAGGGGAAGCAAAAATCACACCTCCCAGTTCCATCACTGTGTATCCTGCTGGCCCTGGCCCCTGACACAGATGTGTTCAGCACAGTGTTTGGATGAGAAGCCAACATGTACAGTTGTATAGGCATAGGCTACCCACATGATTTAGATTCCTGTCTGAATAGAGAACCGACACACTTAGGCTCTCCTTCCAAACTTCAAACTGAACTGTGGACTTCAAGGGCCAGGGCCAGTGGGGCATATGATATTGGGAGGGGGCAGGGAGGTGTGACCTCCTATTTCACCCTTCACATGTTGAACATGCAAGTGGAAGGGCTTGAGTAAACACCCCACACTTTACAGGCCTCATATTCCAGGATGACTGTAGCCTTGAACAAAGCACCCCTGCTAGAGGCTGGGAATAGATTGCAATATTTTGTTGCAGATCCCCACTTGTAGCTAAACAACATCAAGGATCTTAGCAGGTGAAACACTAGGAGAATGAAGAATCCTTTGCAGAAACTACTAAACCTGTTTTATTTATTTATTATTTGATTTATATCCCGCCCTTCCTCCCAGCAGGAGCCCAGGGGGGCATTCCTGTTCCTGACTGTTTTGAATAAGCACGGAGGCAGAGTTCTTAATCTACCCAACATTTCTCTTTTTCTTCACCTTCTGAAGGATGGTGAGAAACAATGAAGCAATGTCGTGTGTGTGTGTGTGTGCGCGCGCGCACGCACACTCGCATGCGTGTGTGGGGGGACATCTGCCTAGGTGCAATAATCTTTGTTTTGTTAACTTTCACTGGAAGATACTTCAAGGTACTTATTTTGCCCAAGTTATGTTCTATCTGACACATTTCAAAAAGTCTTCACTCATATGCCAATTATATTGTAAGAACTCTCTGACAAGCTATTTCATGATCTATCAAGGTCAAGTGAAACACCATTTTGTGAAGATCTGTATGATCAATTCTGTGTAAACAGTCTTTTCAGCAGTTCATTGCATGTATGATGTACCTGTAGTTTAAAATGTTTAACAGGTGATAGCCTAGGGTCCCATACCCTAAGTGACCAATTAAGTCCCACCTGGAGGCTCTCGATGAGGTGGGGGCCTGGTGGCTGGCTAGTTGATAGCAAAAGAACGCACAGACTGAAGAGGCATTTCAAGGGAAAGTTTTGGAGGAAATGGGAAAAAATAGTGTAAGACTGAAAGGCGGAAGGAAGATTTTAAACAAATCTACAAAGTCTAAAGTTCTCCACATGATCAAGGGGCTGTGGTGCAGCGATGCTGGCTCCACTCTCAATGTTGTGTGGCTGGCTTCACCCAGCTCTACCTCTGGCATCAATGATTCAAGCAGAGATGTCTGCTAGTGAAAATCCTAGAAATTTCTATGTTCAGGCTTTCTCTCTGCAGACATCCATGTCTAATATATTTTATTTATTTATTTATTATTTGATTTATATCCTGCCATTCATCCCAGCAGGAGTCCAGGGCGGCAAATTATCAAACTTGCCCTTCCCTCCCCCTTCACTCCTCCCTTTGCCTCCCCCATCCCCATCCAATCCCCTCCTTACCCCTCTCCCCCCGTGGTCAGTTTTACCTATCCTAAGCATGATTGCACAGGAGTAAATCCCATTAAACTCAGTAAGCATGCAAATGATCAAACCTGGCCTCCCCTCCTCCTCCTCCCTCCCATCACCTCTTTTGCCCCTTCCCTCCCCAGTCCTTCACCCCTTCCCTTCACCCCCTCCTTCACCCCTCCCCTCCCCTTCCTTCAGCTCTCCTTCCCCCTCCCCTTCCTTCTGCTCCCCTCTCCCCCCTTCCCGCTACTCTCCCCTCCCCCTTCTCCTCCATGGTCAGTTTTACCTATCCTAGCCATGATTTCATGAGGGTAAATCCCATTGAACTCATTAAGCATGCAAATTATTATTATTATTATTAAATTTTATTTATACCCCGCCTTTCGGCCAAAGGCCCTCAAGGTCACTTACAAAGAAAAATAAACACAGGTATAAAAATACAATAAAATACAATAAAATCAATACAATTTACAAAAATTAAATTAAATACTGGCATATAAAGCTCTAAATGGCTTGGGACCCATGTATTTACAAGTGCCTCCCCCAGTATCAACCATCTCACATTCTACGATCATCAGGCAAGACCTTGTTGTTGGTACTGCCACCAAGCACTGCCTGGTTGGTGCTGACCCATGACAAATGATCAGACCTGCCTTTCCCCTACTTTCCCTCTCTTCTCCTTTCCTCTCCTCCCCTCTTCCTTCTTTCTCCTCCCTTGCACACTCCAGGCCAGCCTCCCAATAGTCAGTTTTACCAATACTAAGCATGATTGCATGGGAGTAAATCCCACTGAACTCAATAAACATGCAAATGATCAAACCTACCCCCCTCCTGTCTGCTCCCCTCCCCATCCCCTGTGGTCAGTTTCACCTATCCTAAGCATGATTGCAGGGGAGTAAATCTCACTGAACTCAATAAGCATGCAAATGATCCATCCATTCTCAGCAAACTTGCACAGGATCCCATTTCTTACCTCCCAGATTAAAAAGCAGAGAAATTCACTAATAGGCAAAACAGCTTACAGTTTAAGATTGTACCTATAGCCAACAGATATTTCTATCAACTTTAAAATGCAGGGAAATTGAGCAGCTATAGTGAATATACCAGGGGAGCAGGAGACCTGACCTCCTCTGAGATATTGGATTGCCCTACAAATTTGTCAAAATGCAAAAAATTGGATTGGTCTTTAATAGTTCAATCCATTTCCCCTGTAGCTTGGGAGAATTTGGTAACATGTGTCTCTGAGCATATGGTGAGTGGTGGCAACACCTGCAATCAGCCCAAATAACAGAAATAAGACATGTGTTGAAGAGAGTGCTGTACTGTTTTATTGTTTTATCTATACTATTTTAAATTGAGTTGAATTACTCCAATTGTATATTTAAATGGTTTTACGATTGTGCATAGTTTAATTGTATTCTAATATAGTTGTTTGTATGCTTGTAAGTTATATGTACTTTCATATTTGGAAGCCGCCTTGAGTTCCAGTCCTTGGAAAAAGAGCGGGATAATAATAACAATAACAATAACAACAATGACAACAACAACAACAACAATATTAATAATAATAATGTGCTGATCTTGTTTTAGCAGGGAAGTAGCAACTATATTAAAACAGTTGATATCGTCCAGATCAGCCTTTCCCAACCGGTGTGCCTCCAGATGTTGCTGGACCATAACTTCCATCATCCTCAGCCATTGGCAATGCTGGCTGAGGCTGATGGGAGTTGTGGTCCAACAACATCTGGAGGCACACTGTTTGGGAAAGGCTGGTCCAGATAGTCACTTTAAATATGTTTGATTTACTTTTGTTTCCTACAGTAAAATATATTCTTTTGCTTCTGTTACTGTGAATATGTGAACTACAGCAACACTTTGCAACACTCAAAAACCCTCCAAAAACAATTGTGGAATAATGGCAATGACTGTTCTGCAGAATAGTTTCCAGTGGACATGAGGAGTGTCTCAGTTTGCACAAGAAAAAACAGTGGCAGGTGAAATATATTCTAGCAAAATTATAGGTGTGCTCTATGGTTTTAATTGACCATGCCCACCTTTCCTTAAGTGGAGTATTTTAAGCATAGCAGGCTGAACACATGCATCTTGGGCAGGCCAAGTTTGTTTTTTCCAACAGCTAGAGTCATTGTTTAAGTAACAACATATTGTAATCAGTCTGATTGTACATGAAACTACAGTTTCAGATGCAACTGTTAATGCGCCCGAAATAGAGCATAACCTCCAGTTTGAAACACAAAAGGCTGTCTTCACCATCATATGACATCAACCAATAAAAAGGCTTTGAAGTTAATGAAAATGAATTTGACACAGATTTCTAGGATGAATAATGAGAAAAATATAATTTTCTAGGTTAGATTTTATGTGTTACTACTGTTTCTACAGAGAAGAAGCAAAGTAAGAACACCACCAACAAACATACAAAAATGTAATTCTCCATTTTTGGAGATGGCAGGTGTTGCCACCACTCACCATATGCTTAGAGGCACATGTTACCAAATTCTTCCAAGCTACCCAGGAAATAGATTGGACTGTGAAAGACCAACCCAAATTGTGTTTGCATTTTGATAAATTTGTAGTGCAGTCCAATATCTCAGAGAGGAGGTCAGGTCTCCTGCTTCCCTGATGCTGCCCAATTTCCTATAACTGCCCAATTTCCCTGCTTTTTAAAGTTTAATAGAAATATCTGTTGGCTATAGGTAAGTTCTTAAACTGCACGTTTTTTGTTTATTAGTGAATATGTATGATGCATGAAAGGAGCTTAAGGGTTGGACCACATGTTGCTCACTTAATAATGAAACATGTAATGAAGAATCCCCTACCCTCTGGTTCCTGACGCCATGACTGCAAATCAGCAAGAATTTTACACTGTTACTTTTATAATGCTCTGTAAATGGCACATTTCCATTGAGAAGTCAGTGTTTAACGCCCTTGTGACCTCCGTCACTTGTCAATCAACCGCTCGCCAAGCCCCAGGCATTGCTAACAAGGAAAAGCAGCTTCAGCTAGCTAATTTAAAACCATGTTTTATCATACCTGCAAATACATATGCTGCAAAGCCTCCTGGGTTTGTTCTTTAGTCCTGTTTTTCTCTGCTCTCATGCCTCCTCACTTCCTCAAATTTTAGGAATCTTAGTATTTTACAGAAATGTTGCCAGTGAAGCCAATTTTGAATCTAGATCATCCTAAGGGTAAAGGGAACCCGTTCATAAGCCTAACACCAATTGGCTCCAATTGGGTAACCTCTGGGGCTTTTGCCTTGGAATCCGGAAAGCACTTGTTATAAGAGGAATGAGAAACTTTTCCTCTCTTCCCAGAGGTCCTTCGGGATCCACCCTTCTTTAGTAAAGATTAGACGAACAAACAACACATTTAACATACATTATAATATTTTGAAACCTCCATGGCTCCTGATGTTGATAACTACATGGCCACCAAAAAAAATAAAATAAACCACAGATTGAATCACCCAAAAACTCACACAGATCGAATCAGCAAGTGCGAGAGCAAGTGGGAAGAAAAAAATGGCGGATTGGGATTAAACAATGGACTATCGAAATGCAAGCAGATTGGAACCATGCAGCAAACCCCGTCCCTAGCATAGAGTGTATCATCTATGGACAGCAGGCAAGTATATGAACTGTAACTTTTGGCAGGAAAATAAAAGGTCCCAACCCTTTTCTTCCAATTCCTGTTAATGAGCTCCATTTTGGGGGCAGACCTGTGTGCATGGTGAAGGTGATCACATCAGAAGCTGTGGAACAGAATGGAAGAAAACTTTGGTCAAGAGACTGACTCATGACAGAAATAGGCCTGAATGCTTGTTTGTGTCATGGCCCCATCAGAGGACTCCTCAGATGAGGACGACTCAGGAGTAACAGCAGCAGACCCAGGAGCAGCAGACTCAGAAGGAGACATGGAGGAGCCTCCTGAGAATCCAGCTCCTTCTCCCCCTCAGCTGCAGAGCACCCCAGATACAGCAGAGTCCCTGCAGCCAGACACAGACAGTGAACAGGATACTCCCCCCTCACCTGCAGAACGTAGACAGCAGAAGGTCAGGCAGAAGAGAGGCAGGCCTGTCTCCTTAAGGCCCAAACGCTGAGGACTCACACCTGCTGTCAACCTTGCTCTTTATAAGGCACACCTTGGCTGCAGCTTGTTGCTGACTGCAACGTCAGGCGTGGCTTGTGTGTTCCTAGTTTCCTGGCACCCTCTTTCAGACTGACCCCTTGGCACTTGATCCCGGACCTCTACTGACCTCACTTCCGGACTCCTGACTCGGCAAGTACGCTTCGGACAAGCCTGGCCCTGATCAGCTCCTCTCCTCCTAGACCTGGCAGATTTATGACCAGACTGCCGGCTAAGGACTTTGCTTCCCTGCCAACCACCCAGGAATTTCCAGCCCCCCACCGGCACTGCTGACGCAGTGTAGAGCTGACAGTTTGGAGGGCAAAAACATTTTTCTGTCTGGAATGTGTGAGAAGCAGAAATGCTGACAACACCTGAGTTGAGCTAATACAATGCACTTGTGTGAAGAAGTTACAAGATTTTTCACTCCACATGGCTAGTGGTGCTGGGTGATCTTTGCCAGACTCCCTGTACCCCGATAAGGCTTGAATTGCATAAACCCCTAAAACAATGGAAAACTTTTTCTGTAGGTGTTTGTCTTGTGACCTGTTATTTACCAATACAGAACCAATTTTAGTTGTGAGCAAGGGACAAATTTAAAAGGAGCCAATCAGCAATCAGGAAACGTTTTCTGGGATGTTGGGGAACAGAGAGAAGTGGCACTTTCTTCTCTGCACTCTCTCCTAGCTTTATATCTTTTCTACACAAGCAGATTTTTCTGATGTCTTTTTGCAATTTATGTAATTTTGTAATTTATCTCTTCTCTTGAACACACACAGAGAGAACACTTTGCTTTTGGATTCCATTCTTGCTGCTTGTAATAATGTTACAGATCTGATTATTTGGTTCTCTGGATTGATCTCTAGTAACATGTGTCTAAGACCACAGGAGCTCGATTCCTGGAAGGTCACTGGTAGCCATGCCCTTCACTGAAACTAAAAGCCATGTAGCTAGGACAGCTGGCATAATGCTTCAACTAGTGGGCTGGTGGAGTTTAGGTGGGCCAATGTAGGATTCAGCAATAATTGAATTGTAGTTAAGTTTAGTCTTGCATATTGTTCTTCTGAGTAGTTAAGTTTATAAGTTAAGTTGCATACTCATATTCTGTTTTTTTCCATATAAGAACTGTTTGCATATACTGTTCCTTGTTTCTCCACTCTTGTTTTTGTATAATGTACTGTTTACTTGTGTTTGATATAATTATGCTCGTGTCTATCATAAATTGAAATGCATTCAGTGGTCTCCTGTTGATGTGTTTAAAATAAATCTTTCCAAACAGATTTTAGCCTCTTGAGTCTTGTCTGGTTATTATCCTTTCACCTGTTGGCAATTTAAGAACCTCATTTTCACTCCCTATATGCATTTTGCAAGCAAAAGCAAAAGCACTTTTATAAAGAATACTTTATAAATAACATTTGCATGAATTTTGTATTTTGGAATTCAGTTTCTGAGCTAAAAAGTAATTTATGAAGTGGCTCTGCTGGATCAAAAAAATGGATTTCTCCCATGTGTAGTATAAATGATGGCATTCATTCATTGGCGATCACTCGTGGCCATGTAAGATTGTCGTCCAAAATAAGATCTTTAATGGTGGGTCCATAAGTGACTGTGGAGGCCAATTCTTGATCCACACAGCCTCCCACAGTGAGGACATAAGTTTCCAAATGGAAGATGGTCACAATGAGGATTTGCTTGATGTGCCTTCTGCTTAGCTCGTTTGTCCCTTTCGCCCTGTACTCATGCTTCTTCAAAGTCCACAGCACCTTTGATAATGGCCGACCTCCAATTGGGACGCTCATGGGCCAAGGCTTCCCAGTTCTCGATGCTTATGTTACTTTTTTTAGATTAGCTTTGAGAACATCTTTAAACCTCTTTTGCTGTCCACTGATATTCCGTTTTCCATCCTTAAATTGGGAGTAAAGTAGCTCCTTTGGAAGATGGTGATCAGGCATTTGAACAACATGGCCGGTCCAGCGAAGTTGATGTTGGAGGATCATTGTTTCAACACTGGTGGTCTTTGCTTCTTCCAATATGCTAACATTAGTCTGCCTAACTTCCCAAGTGATGGCAAGCCACATGGAAAAGGTTAGTAGAAATCAGGTGTGGAGTTAGTAAATGTAGCTTTCAATCTCAGGCTGATGGAAACAAGTTGATGGTGGATTTTCTGCCTTGATAACATTATACAGTTTGTTTGCTGATAATTCCACAAAGTATTCAAAATACAGGTACACATGCATGAAGGTTTAATAAATATGAATATTATTATAATAAAGCTAAGTAAGGCTAGTGGGCATACATACTATAGAATAGCATAGACAACTACTAAAAGAAACAAAACTGCAAAATAATATAGAGCAAACACATTCAGATACACAACTAATACCATTTTAAGCGCTGATTCTCTCCCATTTCTTCTCATCCTGTAAATGTGCTGAGACAGGTTTTTGAAGACCCAAAATTCACACTTCTAAAGGAAACTGATCTCACAAAGACTGCCCTAAACTTTCTACCATTTGGCAAAGAGGAAGAAAAAATATATACTCTATTGTCAGATGGCCTCTTTTTTAAATAGGATTGTGGTATCAAATTCAGTATTCAAACTAATAATCTGTATTTGAATTTCAGAGTGAAAGCCATTGTTAACTCACATGACATGTGTTCTTGGCCTTGCTCTGTTGAGTCGATCCAAATAATCCCTCATTCAGATTCCTTCACATTTCAAGTTTCAACACACAACTGGATTTTGGCTTCAAAACGTGACATCAGATAGTGAAATGTTGATTTTCAAAAGATAGGTTTTGGCAAGATTTCATTTTTAAATTAAAAATACTTTTGTCTTGACAGGCAGCTATTAAGGATACAACTAAGGCCATTTTCATTTTATGCTTTGACCAACTTTCCCTTTACTTTCTCAGGTTTAGATCAAACCTGAGAATTTCAGGAGTGTTCTTATGGAAATGACTCCTTGTGACATAACAACTGCATCACAGTAAGTAGGATGATGCTCCATCTAGCTGGCTTTAGCACAGCTTTCTTGAAAGCAATGAGGTCAGTGTGCAAGGCTTGAGGAAGAGTGGTGATATGGGCATGGGAAGCTACAAAAAGGGAATGTATATGACTTGAATAGTGAAATAAGACTGTAACAAAACCTGACCAATGGCAACAACAAGACAACAACTTTTAGGCATGAATGAACTGAGCTGAACTTGAATCAGAACCACATGGTAAGAGGCTTAATCTTCCACCATTTTCTTTCTTTGATGCCAAACTTGTGAAACAAAACTGTGTGACTTATCATAAACTAATATGTTTCAGACATGATCTGCACATATCTAAATTTGAAGTAAACAACTAGTTCATATGATGATGGAAAGCTGAAACCAAACATGACAGATGGTGGCACTAGTTCTACGGTATTATTGTAGTTAAACTGTTCTGCCTAAGTGTGTAAAACATGAAACTGTCTTTGGAAAATAATGATATATAGACTTGGTATTGCCATCTTCTCAAAGCTTTTCAGTATTATACAGCTACGAGAGTGGCTGTATACTATAGCCAGGGCCAGTTCCAAAGGGCGGTCAGGTTGGGCACTGGCCCGAGGGCCCCGCAGCTCTAGGAGCCCCTGGGGGGACCTCCGCTCCCCTTCCGCGATCCCGTGGATTGCAAGACGAGCTTCCGAACCGCCCGCCATCCCCCACCATTCCCAGCACTTCACCTACCTTTCTCTGCTGTTCGTGCAGGGTTGCCATCAATAAAGATGGCGGCTGAGGTTTCCGTAAGGGACTGAAGCCTCTGCTGCCATCTTGGTTGATGGCAGCAATGCGCGTGCTGCATGCCATCAATCAAGATGGTGGCAAAGGTAGGTGAAGCACGGGGGATGGCGGGCCGTTCGGAAGCTTGTCTTGCGATCCACGGGATCGCAGAAGGGAAGCAGAGGGGCCCGGGGCAGGCTAATGCCCAAGGGCCCCCACATTCCTGGAGCCGGCCGTGACTATAGACACCATGGATTTTTCACATTCCATCATGTTAAATTGAAAATGCCCTCCATGCCATTCTGCTGCTTACCAATAAACTCATTTCAAAACAAAATCTTACAAAACTTATAGTCCTGAACTCAGAAACCCTTGCTTAACAACCCTCTAAGTTTTTATGGCGATACACAAAACACTCAGAGAGAATCTAGACTTCAAAGTCTAAAACAAGAGGGGGGAAATCCAGATCCCTGTTGGACTTTTTTCAATCACTAGTCTCATTATATGTTAAAATTAATTAAAAATGAGCCATATTCATAGAGTACCTGTAATCCTATTACTGACCTTGCCCCATACTTGCCCCATACATAAAAGCCACACTAACAGCTGTTCGGCTTGGCTAATCAAGCGGCCACACCCACGCCAGACATTTATTCCACTTTCAGCAGTCATTGCTTCCCCAAAGAATCCTGGCAAGTGTAGTTGGTGAAAGGTGCTGAGAGTTGTTAGGAGACTCCTATTCCCCTGACAGAGCACCTGTGGCAAGAGTGATTTAACAGTCATCCTTCTTCTGGGGATTGTAGCTCTGTGAGAGGAATAGGGCATCTCCTGACAACTCTCAGCACCCTTCACAAACTACACTTCCCAGGATTCTTTGGGGGAAGCCATAACTGTTGAAAGTGGAATAAATGTCTGGTGTGGATTTGGCCAAGGACACCTTTGGTTTAAATTTGTGTGGGAGAGTACATGTGCCTGCTGTAGAATAAAAAGATGGGGAAACGCCTAAAGATAATGATACTGTTAACGATATTTTCCTTTTGGAAAGGAAAGGAGCTTTTCTTATGCCCTGTGTGCATTCACTCAATCTCCTCTCCCCCCTTCCCCCCTCCAACTTCCTCCCTACCCCTACCCCTCCTCTCCTTCCCCACGGTCAGTTTCACCTATCGTAAGCATGATTGCACAAGAGTAAATCCCACTGAGCTTCATAAGCATGCAAATGATCAACCCGAACTCTACCCTCTTCCCTTCTTTCTCCTCACCCCTCCCCTTCCAATCCCCTCCCCTCCTTCCCCCTCCTCTTGCACTCTCCCCTCCCTTCCTCCTCCCTCTCTCCTCCCCCTTCTTGTCCTCTACCCCAGTGGTCAGTTTCACCTATCCTAAGCATGATTGCAGGGAAATAAATACCACTGAACTCAGTAAGCATGCAAATGATCAATAGATTTTCATCAAACTTGCACAGTATCCTATTTCTTACCTCCCAGATTAAAAAGCAGAGAAATTCACTAATAGGCAAAAAAAATCCTTGCATTTTAAGAATGTACCTATAGCCAACAGATATTTCTTTCAAACTTTAAAAAGCAGGGAAATTGGGCAGATATAGTGGATGCACCAGGGGAGCAGGACACCTGACCTCCTCTCTGAGATATTGGACTACCTTACAAATTGGTCAAAATACAAACACAGTTTGGGTTGGTCTTTCACAGTCCAATCCACTTCCTGTGTACCTTGGAAGAATTTGGTCACATGCGTCTCTGAGCATATAGTGAGTAGTGGCAACACCTGCCATCTCCAAAGGTAGAGAATTACATTTTTGTATGCTTGTTGGTGTTCTTCTTACTTTGCTTGTTTCCTGTGTTACTACTGTTTTCTACCGAGAATTTAAACTAGATAATTATATTTCTCTCATTATTCATCCTAAAAATCTCTGTAAAATTTATTTTCATTAACTTCAAAGCTTTTTTATTGGTCAATGTCATATGATGGTGAATACAGCCTTTTGTTTCAAACTGGAGGTTATGTTCTATGTCTATTTTGGGTGCATTAACAGTTGAATCTGAAACTGCAGTTTAATGTAAAATCAGACTGATTACAATATGTTGCTACTTAGGCAATGACTCTAGCTGTTGGGGGGGAAATAAACTCGGCCTTCCCAAGGTGCATGTGTTCAGCCTGCTACGCTTAAAACACTCAACTTAAGGAAAGGTGGGCATGATCAATTAAAAACGTAGAGCATACCTAGAAATTTGCTAGAATATATTTCACCTGCCACTGTTTTATCTTGTGCAAACTGAGACCTCATGTCCACTGAAATCTATTCTCCAGAATAATCAGTGCCATTATTCCACAATGTTTGCAAGTTTTTTAGTGTAAATTATGCAAAATGCTGCTGTACTTCACATATTCACAGAAACAGAAGTTAAAGAATATAATTTACTATAGGAAATATCACTAAAATTGTAAAGTAAATCAATCACATTTAAAGTTACTATCTGAACTATATCAGTTATCTTAATATTGTTGCTTCCTCCCTGCTAAAATAAGATCAGCACAGCACATGTCTCATTTCTGTTATTTGGGGTGATTGCCACCACTCACCATATGCTCAGAGGCATATGTTACCAAATTCTTCCAAGCTACACAGGAAGTGGATTGGACTGTGAAAGACCAACCCAAATGGTGTTTGCATTTTGACCAATTTGTAAGGCAGTCCAATATCTCAGAGAGGAGGTCAGGTCTCCTGCTCCCCTGGTGCATTCACTATAGCTGCCCAGTTACCCTGCTTTTAAAAGTTTGATAGAAATATCTGTTGGCTATTGGTACATTCTTAAACCACAAGGTTTTTTCTTTTTTGCCAATTAGTTAATTTGAACCTCACCTCAATCAGGGTTGAATGTATCTGCACAATGCAGAGGTGGGGAACCTCTTTTCTGTCAAGTGCCACATCCTCTCAGAAGCTATGGTGAGGGCAGAGCCAAAAGTAGGTAGGGACACATCTTTTCTGAACCACGTTCTGTCTCTCTCTCTCTCTCTCCCAGCTCAGCAAACTGCCAGTAGATGGGCAGATCACTCTTGGCAGAAACCTGTACTGATCACTTGCAGAAGGCTCCCTCCGCCAGCCTTCGTTACTCCATTTAGTTCAGCTTCTCTTTCTCTCTTTCCCCTCCCTGCCCTTGTTCTCTTCCTCTGAGCCACAGCGGAATCTTATTTCGTGGGGAGAGGAAGTGTCCTCCACTGCATCTGAAGGCAACAGGCTAGCTAAGGAGCTACAGGGCACGTCAAGTGGAAAACGCAACTCAGACCACTTCCCACCCCTCAGCATCTGCTGCCTGAGGTGACTGGCTCACTCTACTGGGGAAGGTGTAAACAGTCACAATGCTAGAGTTATCTTTTAATGAACTACCTGCCTTCCATGATTTTCTTCATGGTTTTCAGATGATAAGTTCTAGATTTCTAATTCAATTATTGTTTATATATTTTTAAATATATTGACTATTTGTATGTTTGTGAGGTATTTTTAATGTCATTTAAGTTTTGGTGCATTTTTGAAGGGAACACCTTTCAAACAAAACTCAAACTCCCTTTATTGCAGACTAAAACGGCTGAGCAGAAACCAAGAGATAGGAATTTCTGTGTAGATCTTTGCTCCCTTCCACCCAGTGGAGGCTGGTCAATTTGGGCAAATGGGACACTGCCCCACCAGTCTCAATCTGTCCATAACCAGTACCCACCTGCCTATCTTCTTCATTACAATCAAGTCAAGGGCTGGCTCTGCCTGTCATTGACTCTCGTTCCATCAACTATTGGTCTCCCTGCGTTCCACCCTACCAGTCCCACTGGGCGTCAGCTGCCACTGCTCCCATCCATAATAAGACTACATTTAACCCCTAATTATTACAGATTATTACAGTGTGTTTGAATGATTATTACAGAGGGTTTGAAGGGTAATGATTATTATATATTCAACGTTGCACGAGCAGACATCTACTTGCCCAACAGGGTTTCATCTTTGATATCAGCAAGGCCAGCATGCATGCCAGTGAATGAACAGGGTCAAGGGTTCTTGCTTTTGCATACAGAACAAATGTACCACAATGTACCATTTGTAATTCAGTAATATGAGAGCATTGGTCAGGGGTCTGAGTACTTTTGCAAGGCACTCTGTGTTTGTGTTTGTTGTATCATTCCATTGTGCGATTTTTCTGTTGAACTAACTGACAGGGATAGTTTTACTATGTGATGAGCTCTTTGTTTAAAGCAAGCATGGCTAACTTGTCGCCCTCCATGTGATCAACCCACGCTGGCTGGAGCTGGTGGCAGTTGGAGTCCAACAACATATGGAGGGCCAAGGTAAGTCATTCTAGACCATTGATAACGATGCCACTGCACAGCAGGCACCACATTCCAGTATTCCATAACTCAGAATTAAAATACTTTTTCTTAACAGCATATCAAATATTTTTGACTGGAGTTTGGTCCTGTTATTTCTTGCCCTTTTTTGTCTCTTTAAATGATCCCTGTTTTGGTTAAGGTTTATTTTTCCCATAAACTGCTGAACCGTGAGAGTCCACTTCATTCCCCACCATCCATTCATCACTAGGAATTTTTAAAAAGCTGTAACTTTTTTTTCCTTTTGATAAAAGTGGGATGAATTTGCAGGCATTACTGCTTCCAGAGTAAATAAAATTAGGTCCAATTTTTGTGCGGGACATCTCTAAAATGTGCTCCCCCCATAAAAAGGAATGATCTCTAACTTTAAAAAAAACATTGGCCAGGATTAGATGAAATTTTGCAAGTAAGGTTGACCCTTCTGAGGGCACAAATTCTGTGACATTTCAGAAGGATATCTGCAGTGACTTTCCTGCAAGGAAAGAATCATGGGATGTGTGGTTTGTGAAGGGTGCTGAGACTTGTTCCCCTCACAGAGTTACAATTTCCAGAGTTCTCTGGGGACTGACTGTTACACTACCCTGGCAGTTGTAGCTCTTTGAGGAGAATAGGTTTCTCCTCTCAGAACCCTTCAATTACCCTTCCCAGGCTTTTTTGGGGGAAGCCATGCCTGCTTAAAGTGGAGTAATAGTTGATCCTGATCCTTTCAGGGGAGTGCAATGCCACCCAGTACAGGCTGCTTCCTGCCTCACAGACATGAGCACTCTGGACACATAACACCTCTGTCTTTCCAGGATTCAGACTCAATTTACTGGCTCACATCCAGCCCATCACCACCTCCAAGCACTGATCTAACAGTTCAACTGCTTCTCCTGATTCAGATAGAAGAGAGATCTGGGTGTCATCCACATATTGGTGATACCTCACTGCAAATCTCCTGATGACAGTTCCCAGTGGCTTCATATAGATGTTAAATATCATGGTTAAATAGCATAGACAATATAGAACCTGGGGGACATCACAGGATAACTCCCATGGTACCAAACACTAGCCTCCCATAATTACTTTCTGGAAACAGCCCTGGATTACAAACTAGACCTATCAGTTGTGAAGAAGCTGTCCCTCCCCCCTCCTCACCTGGGCATCTTCCTTAAGGTTAAATACATACATTTGTTCTTACAATGGTGCTACCTCCTCCACAGCACTGCAATTGGGGAATGCTGTTAAAATAATTTCCTCTGATTACAAGCTGGACTGGTCAGTCATAATGGAGCACCTCCTCTGTGTCGTCTCCCTACTCTGCTCTCCCTTCCACAATCATCCTGCCCTGACATAATAGCATTAATGGTAAGCTTAAAGACATTATTTTCAATTTATGCAGACACTCGTCTGCAGCATTATTTTGATGTCTAGATCACTGAATTGCCACAAAGCACTTCAGGGGTCTTATAACTTATCCCCACCCCCTAGAGATCCCATTTCATCTCTGACAAGCCCAAAATATCTTCAAGGCATGCTTCAGGATGCACACTCATATTTCCTAAATTTAATATTGGAAATGTAGTCATAATAATCACCCTGTCAAAATTGAATGTGGCCACAGTCATGAATGCCTATTAGGGTCATGAATTAAACTCTGACCTCCAGTCTGTATGTGGTAGCAATCTATAGATGTCCATTTGGTAGGGACCCAGAGGGGAGCCTTTTCCATTGTGGTGCCCACTATGTGGAATGCTCTCTGTATTCAGATTAGGCTGGTAGGTTATTTCCACTATCAACTAAAAACCTGTTCACCTGTGTTTCCCCTGACTGCTAGTATTGGTTCCTGTTGCCTTTGGCTACTGTGATATTGTTATGAAAGTTTATTGTTTCAATTGAAATCTGTTGTGTGCAGACTTCTTTAGTATTTTTTGGAAAATGAAAAGTGGTATGAAAATGTCTTAAATAAATAATAAATATATGCAAGAAATCAATTCCCCTCTCCAAATATGTATAGGTCATTAGCATTATCTACACACATTCACAATGTTTTTACATGATTTCATGTTAAAAATCGGTCTTTCATTAAGGAAGGGGAAAAAATCTCATCCAATTACACAGAGAACATGTGTTTTGTAATTACAGTTCTGAATTTGAACTTTTACCTCCAAAGCCAATTACAAAAAAAATAAATCTGTTGATCGAGTACCAATCATTCTGCGAGTACCTGGCTTTAAAATGGGGTGCTAGATTCAGAATATTGTTAGATTTCAGATTCTGGTGAATATCTATCACAGTTCTGCACTGTACTAAACTAGGCCATCCAAATAACAATGGTTAAATATATTCAGGTGACTTCAGTTACATTAGCAACCCAAAAATTCTGCACGTATTCTGCAAATGTTTAAATATAGTTTTTAATGTCGTAGTTTAAAATTGTTGTAACCAGCCCTGGGTGTGGGTAATAAATTATGATGATGATAAGCAACTGTATACATAATGAAGACGTGTATCAAATGTGTACTTTTCTTGCTAAATGAATTGCAACCATGGGCATGTTCTCTGCTTGGTGTAGTAAAAATGGTCTGGTATATTTAACTGGCGTAAGTCACACAACCATTGTGTACTACATCACCTACTTCTCCATCCCAACCCATCCAGCATAGGAGCAGGGCTGGGATTGGGGAGTTGCAGCCAAAGACACTATATTGTGCACTATTTCTTCTTAGCTGGTGGGAGTCCCCCTTGAGAACAATTATCTGGCAGAGTGCAGAACAGCCTTTAGGCTGTCATAAACATTTATAGAGATAGTAAAGAGGCATGTATGGAATCAGAAATGCCTAACCAGCTCCCATGAAAACTCCCCCACCCCATACATACACACACGCTGTTGCAAATTATATCAGCACATGATTTGAGTTTGTATTTTATAACATCTTTCAGTGACACACATAAATTTCTGTCTCATACTAAGCTTTATGTATTTTATGGCAGTAATTTACAAGTAGTGGTTTGAGTGCCTACTGTGGGTGATGTGTAGTGATAATGAATAGGAGCCAAAGTTTCCCTTGGCACTGCACACAGGAATAAATCAAGGTGTCACAGCAACCATGTTCTGTATGTCAGGATTTTCCTCATTATTTGAATGTGCTTTGTTTCCGATTCCAGTCACTAGTAGTAAGTTTAGCAGCAACCACAGTTATTAAATCACTCGCTGGGCAATTCCCCAGGTTGCCAGAGGGTGCAGCATGATAAGTCTTCAGGCTAATGGCCCCAATCTCATGTTTGTTTATTTATGTGTAAAATTTATTACCACTTTTCTACCCATAGTCACAAAATGAGATACAATGTAACGTATCAATAAAACATATCAGCATAAAGAAAGTCAGCATGTGCCGTTAACAATGCAGTGACCAACTTCAACCAAAAGCCTGGGTGAGTAGGTGAGTCTTCAGTTGGCAACAAACCTCAGAGACTCGGTGCCAACTGTATCTGAGAGGGGAGGGAATTGTATAATCAGACGACCTGTTCTGCGAATGCCCTCTTAGGTTTTTATCCAGTTTTACAGCCTGATAAAAGAATCTAGAAACCAGTTATCTGGCAAGGAAGGGGAAATGAATCCATGAATCTTCTGCAATGTCCCCTAAACAATCAATCAACAGAAGTCCAACTTGTTTACTGGGCTATAAGTGGATTAGGCTGGGGCATCATGCACACAACACCCATTTGCCTGCATGTGTGTATAACATTTAATTGGAACGATCAAGGTTTATCTGGATGATCAGTGAATGTTTACCCCAGCTACAACTCCTGACACCTGTGCAGCTTACCTAGGCAGGGCTCGGCAGGATGGCGGTGAGGTTGTGGCTACACGGGGGCACTGGCAGGAGCGCTGGACTGGTTCTGCTGGTGCACATGACCTCACACTCCTCCACCCCAGCCCTGTCCAGGTAAGCTGCAATGACCACAGTATAGGCTTTGTGACTGCATCCCAATACATTGGCCACCACTGCTTTCTAGCATTAGCATTTTTTAAAAAGCTGTGGCAAATATACTCTTCATTACTAGAATGAGGAGCACACAATCTTAAAAAAAAAGCAAAAGGTTCACAAGCTGGTGGGGTGGAGGGGGCAGCCTTATTGGTGTTATTGGAATTCCTCCCCACTAGAAGCCAGAGAGGCAGCTTCCCTGCTGAGTTTCAGATGCCTGGTTAAAACCATTTTATTTTGGGAGGCCTTTGCACCATGAATGCTTCTCTGATGTCTTAACATTTTCTAATGTTCTTTGTTTTGAATTTCTGAGGTTTTAAATTTTTGAGGTTTAATTTATGTTCTACATTTTGTACATTATATATTTTTATAGTTGTAAGCTGCTTTGAGACCTAGATGGTGAAAAGCAGGATATAATGTTTTTTTAAAAATAAATAAAAATAAATGAGTGATCATCCACTGAGTGGAATGGGCAGCTGGAAAGCACCATCTCCAAAGCATCATAATCAATAACAATGAAAATGAAAGTCCAAATATGGCTTAGCAGAAGGGGAATTGTGTTACGTGTCACCATTCATTTATTCAATACTAATATTCATACTAACAAAGGATCACTTTTTAAAAAAAGTTCAATCACTTCAGTTGCATGATTTCAGGAATAACAACCCAGTGCCAGTTGGAGCTATGATTTAGTGACTTGCCTAAAGCCCCATGGGGAGCACGTAGCTGAGATGAGATTTGAATGCAACATCCCTCTAACAAAAGTGTGACTTTGGCGGAGGACAAACTTCTGTGTACTTTCTGTGGAAATCTTAAAATGTATCAAGTTTTTCAAAAGCATCATGTGATTGTGAAAGCCACTCATATTTTGTATAATAGCTTGCATCTCAGTATCATTATCTCAGTCATATTTAAAAGGTGAGCATTTGAGAACCATGTAGCAGTAAGAAACAATATCTAGTCTGCAAACATTTGGGGAAAAACTTTCTCAGCGGAACAAAAATTAAGAAAGAGGCTGGAAGTCTAACTCTTGCTACTACCAGCACCTTAAATAGTGTAAACTGGTGTACTTCCACTCCAGTTAATGGTGTTTGGGTGGTTTACACCAGTTGAACATCTGCCTTCATCATACTGAAATGGCAAAGTCTACAATTACCATGGGATTTCAAAACATTCTCATCTCATACGTGTTAAAAAGAAGGAAACTCTTCTCTGCATATCTTATCTTTTGAAACTTTTGACATGACAGCTAGTGAACTCACAAACCTGTCAGCTAAACCCACAAATGGTTTAATGGCAGGTACATAACAGTCCGTTAACTCAGGTTTGCCTGGGATACTGGCAGGTGTTTACGTGAAATTTTGCCCTGCTTGTCATAACATATAGGACAGCCGGTACCTGGCAACCTTCTCCTGAACGTATTACTTAATTGCTATGAGGCAACAGCTGCTAACCTTGTTAAGCAAACAACAGGTTCTGCACCTGCTTGAACAAACCCTGACCTCACTCTCTACCAAGCAGGTGACAGTCAGGTAACTCTGCTTCCCTGCCCTACCACATAATGGCCTCAGGGATTAGTAGGAGTCTATCAGCATTGATTTGTCCTTTCTCTGCTATGATTTCCCCTGCCTCTCTCTTGAGAGAAGTCCATTCAGGCAAAAGAAGTGAAAACACCACTAATTAGATTTCTGCATTAAGGCCAATTCCACCTGCTATTATACAAGCATGTGCACATGCATAACAGAAGGCTGAAATGGTAATAAGAAAAAAAGGACAGAGACAATATTTAGCAACTAATATCTTCACAGGGAACCTTGCAATTACATTGCAGAAATTAGAAATGGTGTAGGAAAGTTTTTATTCCATAAAAGCAGAATGAGCAAAAGCCTTGGATCTTAGATAACATAAATTAAATTGGCACTGAAGTCAATAAAATGAGGAACACAAATTTTCATCAAAGATCTGCCCATAGCTACTGCTTTAAAATTGTATTGAAAACTAGAGATTGTGAAAGTTCAGAGCTAAATAATGGCATCTGAGCTTTAGTGACAACAAACCTTTGATTCCTTCAGAATATAGGAAATAACAGTCTGAATTAAGCCCATGTTACTCAGTGCCTGAAAACTGATCCTTTAAAGGATGAACCTAGATTATTTGCTAGGCAGATACACACTAATCCCTACTTGCTAGCTCCAGGTTGAATGATATATAAAACTTGTAACATACAGCAAAAAGGTAGCTATAATCTTTGAAATGTTATTGCTTTGCTAATACACTACCCTATTCCTGTTTACAGTTTCTGTAATCCTTAGCAACTCTCTGAGTAACAGGAGCTGACAATCCTTTCATCTATCTTTTGAATGCAAAATATTCTGAGAAACACATGCCTATAGCCACAATCAAATACACTGGTGGATATGGTTTATTGTGGAGTATATTATGAAAATTGAGAATATGATTCAGCTGCGGGCATGCATGCACAGAAGCAGGCTTCCTCTTCAGTGTGTATTATAAATCAAATAAATAAATAAATAAATAAATAAAATGGCAGAAACATTATTTCACATGTAGTGAGAATATAGTCAGGGCAGATCTACTGGCCACTGTTAATTTCAGGTTTGTTTGTTTTAATGTAAGTTGCAATAGCCCAAGTGGCTAGTGAAGAATCTTTCTCTCAGGTGAAATAAGGTTATTGACACAATGTAGGAGATAGTGTGTATTAACCCTTTTACTACTAGCAATTCAAATTGAGCTGGCTAAGCATTGGAATTGCAGTATTAATCTCAAATATTCATTTTCTTAACTGCTTAGAAAAGTGCTCACTAATATATCGATGCAAGGAGTAAATGGGGGTGGGGAACCTGTGACTTTACAGATGTTGTTGACCTGCAGCATGGCCAGTAGTCAAGGATTATGGAAATTGGAGTCCATCATCACCAGGAGGGTGAAAGTTTCTCACACCTAAAGTGACTCTTTCATGCTCTAATAGACAAATTCATACAATAGGCAGGTAACAACATATAATTATTTTTTCTATTGTATTTAAATCTGATCAGTATATAAAACAATGTACTAAGATGTAAAAAGATTGTCCTACTTAAGACCTAAACTGAAACATTCTGGTACAACTCTCTGTTACACACCAATGAAAATTAAACTGGCGTCAGATGAAGGTTAATAAACCTCATTTCCTTTAGGTTTTACTTATTTTTCTCTTGGACCATGCAGGGCATCAGAGCCATGCATGCCAGGTGCCTGCCAGGCTGAGCTGCCTGAAGAACTGGTTCTGAATCACACACGTAGGTATTTGATTTTAAAAAACAAACAAACAACATCCCTGTCCATGACCTTTGATGCTCCAGCAATCTGAAGGTCTCTTGCTTCCTCAAAAGACTCAACCTCTCCTTTCCTCATGCTACTCAGTATACTTGGAACTGCTTCTCAAGAGTTCCAGGTCATCTGTGTAATGCTACCTTCCTGCCCCTTACTTTCAATATTCACCTTTGGCATGACTCCCGAGTTCCCATAGTAGAATGCTTTCATTCTTGGATGGAAAGCCTGAGAGGGCAGTTAGGTCCACTAAGCTGCAAAAAGGCCTAGCAATTCCAGCCAAAACATTATTCAGTTAAGTTGTTTATGTTCTTCTTTTAAGTCAAAGATCATTAATCTCTGATGTGTTGGTGTTAATAATTGTTGAGTTTGAAGACATCAGGTGTGCCCTGCTGTTTCTCATGTACAAAAGGAATGTGACCTCTTGTACACTGTAAAGTATCATGTACACTGATGTAATTATCATCATAGTAAGCAACTTGGTATTTAATAGAAACAAGAAAAGCAGAAGGTGAACACCAGTTTTAAACTAGTGGAAAAGGAAATAGAATTACAGCTGGAAATCAGTAGCAGTAGTAATAACAGCCAGAAAATCATTATAGAAATAAAAAATGGATCACCAATTCAGAAAGAAGGGAAAAAGTGATAAAGTGAAATTTAAGAGGTCTGTTCCAAGACAGCCAAGGAAAATGAAAGGATAATTACCAAAGGTATGAAGAAAGGCAGTAAAAATAATACAACTTTCTGCATGTCATTGCTCACATAATTTTCCTCTCCAGTAAAGATGTTAAGCTCTTTCCTACTATCTAACCTATGACCCAAAGACCTGCCTATTAGGGTTGCTAAATCTCTGGTTTTCTTCCAGAGACTCTGGTTGTTGGGGGTCCTCCCTGGGTCTCCAGGTGAGCCACCTTAATCTCCAGAAACTTAGCTTTCATTTTTTTAAAAAATTACGTTTCTAGGTGAACTGGTTCAAAAGATATAAACCAAAATGTCAACTGCCCCCCTTGCAACTTCTGTTAGTACCAGCTGCTCTAATCTCCACCCTTTCAGGTTTTTAGCCAATAAGTGAAGTCAAGGTCATGATTGACAAGATTTGTCAACCCCCAGGTAATAGCAAAACCCCATTTCAAGTTCTGAGAACAGTTTCCTTTTCCTGCTTGTCTCACATCAGGAATCCAGTATATATATAGCTCATCATAAAGAGTACTTTCTCTGTACAGGATTGGGACTTGCTTCTGAATAAACATGCATAGGATTGCACTACAACAGAAGATCACAGCAGGATCTTGGTAGGCATACACAGTAAACATTTTTTAAATAATTATAATAAAAGTGTATAAGTAGGGTTTTTTAATTACTTGCAAAATGGCATATTATAATTATATGTTTCAAATAATTTTTGAACAGAAAATTTAAAAGGTGTACATGCTGCAGTATTATACTTTTCCAATTAAGGAGTCAAACAAGTTTAAATTTTACTGGACTGTTGAAGAGGGCAGTTTATTTGTCTTATTCATAACCTGTTTTGAAAACCTTCCCAATATGAAGTTTTTCTGGGAGCAAAGCTGCAATGGTAATTCCACATACCTGGGAATTAAACCCATTGAATTCAGTAGGACTTACTTTTGAGTAGGCATGGTTAGGATTGTGTTGAAAATTAATGAGACTTTTGAGTGAACATAGAAAAGGATTGTGTTGTAAATCTTTCCCCCTCTGATACTTTTTTAAAAGCAGTTAAACACGGCTTACTTAGGTGTCACTGATTTTATTTGGCAGGAAACTAATACTTTTTTCTGCCTTACTCATAGGAATCTTATTGTGGTTGATATGATATTGCATTTAGGATATCATCACTGTCTTTCATTTTTGTTTTTCTATCTGCATTTCATTTACCTTTATTCTCACTCTCTTTCATCCATAGAACAGTGGTTCCATGCTCTCCACTCAACCCTCTTAAACCCACTGATGATGTGCCTTGTTGTTTGCATGACTGTTTGTTTGTTTTTCTATTTGCATTTCATTTACCTCTGATCTTACCCTTACATCCATAGAAGCAACAAGAGTGGTTCCATATGGTCAGCTCACCCCCTTAAATCCACTAATGATGCACCTAGTTATTTGCATGATGGTTTGTTTCCCAAAAGAGAATTCACATACTGGGAAGTGTGGCTGCAATTGCTGTTGTTCTCAAAACTACTGCCTGTGAAGGTAGACCAAACCATGTGTGTATTTCTCTCTGCCAATTATGACTCACTGGAATTGGGTTGGCTGTCAAAGTGACTATATAACAGCCCAAAGAGTAGGCAGGAAACAGTAGAGAATCTTCTTAACTCTTACTCATTTCTCAAACATTTCTCTGCAGTGAAGGGTCAAGTATGTAAAGAAGTTGGAGCAGTCACATTAAAAGGCAGTAGAAGGAAAAAAAGTGGAAGGCATCCAATAAAAAGAAACAGAAAAAAGGTTGCAAACCAAGAATGCCAGAGATGAAAAATTTATAAAAATATATTTATTGTAAATCCTTAGTAAGCTGCCCAACGCGTTTCAGCCCAACATGGGCTTTCATCAGGGGCTAAAATTCAACAGAAAAACATAATCAGACCAAATATATCTAAGGACAGACATATATAAGATACATATCAACTATAAAACTCTTTAAACAATACAAAGGAAACATATACTATTTTTTTTCCAAAACATGTTCACTAAACATGTTTTGGAAAAATAGTATATGTTTCCTTTGTATTGTTTAATGAGTTTTATAGTTGATATGTATCTTATATATGTCTGTCCTTAGATATATTTGGTCTGATTACATTAAAAGGCAGGCAGGCAGGGCATTATGGGGGGGGGCTGGCAACCCTACTTTGATATTGTTGCGCGCCTCCCCCAATCTCTGAGCGGTGAGATTTCAGGGGGTCCCTGTGCCCATCCAGGGTTTGGTTTCCTTTGGGAAGAAGGTCAGCGGAGACTGCGGTGTCTTTATGAAATATGGTTTATTTATTTACACACATTCCAACCTGAGGTTAGGATGGAGGGGTTCAAGGCATCAGCAGTCTAATATCCAGCTTTTCCATCTAGGTGCAGGGGCATCCTATCGCCACGATGCAGGGAGCCAGCCTCTCCGCATGCCTGCAGCCCTAGTTCTGTCCCGAATACACTCTACCAACTACAAACACACTTCTGCCCGCCCAGGAGTGGGGGGGAGAGACTCTCCTCCAGTAGAGTTTAAAATGACAAAAGGATCTTCCTAGCCCTTTCACCAGTTGCCAGGGCAACTAAATAGCACCATGAACTACCTAGCCACTCTATTTGATTAACAAAGGAGATTCATCTGGCTAGCAGAGCCAGCCTCCCAGGCATAGGATTCCAAATCAGAGGCTGGAAAGGTGACCCACAGAAATCATCCATTCCAGCCCCCCCCCAATGCTCATAACAATATGGATATTGTTGCAGAGGATCCAACAGCATAGTCCTGACAATATCTACTAAGAAGTAAATCCTGTCAAGTTCTATGGGGCTTAGTCCCTTAGTGTGCTTAGAATTGCAGCCTTCAGGGGCATCCATCTTTACTCCTGAGTGCTCCAATCCAACATCTCTACAACACTAGGCTCCCTTCTTCCTACAATGGCCTTCTGGTAACTGGCCTGGCCTGAGGGCACTTAAAACCCAGAAGCAAGTAGGCTAGATTAAATGTTCCTTACCCTGGCTCTCTAAACTGATGAGAAGGAATGATCCCATCACTTCAGCTGGACCTGGAAACACCCTCATTTAGCTAATAGTTCAATCTTAAATTCCAATCGGAGAATTTTTTTTGTTTGAGTAAATAAAGCCTAGGGCCTTCTTGATTGTGGCACCCAAAGTTTGGATTTCTCATTCTGGAGAGTTTTGTTTAGTGCCAAGTCTGATTTCCATTTGATACCAGGTGAAGATCTTTTTATTTGCCCTTGCCTTTTTGAACTTATTGTTAATTATATTTAACTCTGAATACTTTTTAATCTGCTGTAACATTTGTGTTGATATTTTAAATGCTTTTTTGGGCCACTTTGGTTCTTTTTGGATTAAAGATGGGGAGAGTAAATGTTTAGTTTAGTTTAATTTCATTTATAAACCGCCCATAACCAACGGCTCCCTGGGCGGTGTACAACATAAGATAATACAATAAATCAACAAAAATCACAAAATATAAAAAATACAGATACATAATAACAATAATGTAATATTAAGATCACTAAACCATTAAAACATTAAAATACTTTAACATGAATTAAAATGCCTGGGAGAATAGAAAGGTTTTAGCCTGGAGCCGAAAGGATAACAACGTAGGCGCCAGCCGTACCTCCTCGGGGAGACTATTCCACAATTTGGGGGCCACCACCGAAAAGGCCCTGGATCTTGTCACTACCCTCCGAGCTTCTCGATGAGTCGGTACTTGGAGGAGGGCCTTAGATGTCGAACGAAGTGCACGGGTAGGTTCGTAGCGGGAGAGGCGTTCCATCAGGTATTGCGGACCCGCACCGTGTAAGGCTTTATAGGTCAATACCAGCACCTTGAATCTAGCCCAGAAACAAATTGGCAACCAGTGCAAATGGGCCAGAACAGGTGTAATATGTGAGGACCGATTGGTCCTCGTCAACAGTCTGGCTGCTGCGTTTTGCACTAGCTGCAGCTTCCGAACCGTCTTCAAGGGCAGCCCCACATAGAGTGCATTACAGTAATCCAATCTAGAGGTCACCAGAGCATAAACAACTGAGGCGAGGTCGTCACTGTCCAGATAGGGGCGTAGTTGGGCTACCAACCGAAGGTGGTAGAACACATTCCGAGCCACTGAGGCTACCTGAGCCTCCAGTGACAAGGAAGGATCGAAAAGAACCCCCAGACTACGAACCTGTTCCTTCAGGGGGAGTGTAACCCCATCCAGAATGGGATGAACATCCACCATCTGTGCAGAAAAGGCATTCACCAACAGCGTCTCAGTCTTGTCTGGATTGAGTTTCAGTTTATTAGCTCCCATCCAGTCCATTATCGCGGCTAGGCAACGGTTCAGCACATCAACAGCCTCACCTGAAGAAGATGAGAAGGAGAAATAGAGCTGCGTGTCATCAGCATACTGATGGCAACTCACTCCAAAACTCCGGATGACCGCAACCAGAGGCTTCATGTAGATGTTGAAAAGCATGGGGGACAGAACCGATCCCTGAGGGACTCCACAATGGAGAGTCCAGGGTATCAAGCAATGCTCCCCAAGCACTACCTTCTGGAGACGATCCGCCAAGTAAGAGCAGAGCCACTGCCAAGCAGTACCCCCAACTCCCAACTCCATGAGTCTCTCCAGAAGGATACCATGGTCGATGGTATCAAAAGCAGCTGAGAGATCAAGGAGAATCAACAGAGTTACACTCCCCCTGTCCCTCTCCCGACAGAGGTCATCATACAGGGCGACCAAGGCTGTTTCTGTGCCAAAACCGGGCCTAAAACCGGATTGAAACGGATCTAGATAATCAGTTTCATCCAAGAGCGTCTGGAGCTGGGTGGCAACCACCCGTTCCATGACCTTGCCCAGAAATGGAACATTCACTACCGGTCGATAGTTGTTCAAATTATCTGGGTCCAAGGAGAACCTCTTCAAAAGAGGTCTCACCTCTTTTGCTGTAATGCTGTAATAAGTGAATGAACCAGTAAGAGACTGTACAGAGGCCTGGTTCATGCACACCCCCCCCCAGGTTCTATGGATAAAACAGGTTTTTTTTAGTTTATCAAACCAACCCAGAACAGTCTGTCATGTTTGCAAAGTAATGTCTGAGTTGTAAACTCACATGTCCTTGCATGAATTCATGCAACTAGACCACTTACATGAATAGTGTTCTTTGTGAAAGCCATCCACCAGAGTACTAATGTTGCTGACTCAAAAGGGAAGGAAGATTGGATGAACCAGGCTAATGTGTAATAAGGCATTCACTTAGAGGTAGAGGACACAGCTCACATAAATGATTATGTTCAGAGTGAAGGACACTCCTCTACCAAGCTATTTCAGCATCAAATCCCAGTGAATGCATGAAGCAAGGCATAATGATGTACTACATGCTAAATATTGAAATGTTTATCATCTATGACTAGTGTAAAAGAGCATTTCATAACATCCAGATTAAAGTCAGACATAGAAAGCTTATTCACAATATATAACTGGTCTCTAGGCACATATCATTTCTTGGAGATCCACTCCAGATATTTGTAATGCTGTTCGTTTTTATAAATGCTAATTGTTCCCATATCTTACTAAGTCTTCCTTGGACTCTTGTTAGACTTCCAATATTTAGCAAACAGAACTCTAGCAATTGTTAATACATTTCAAATTAAGTTTTTAGTACAGATTAGATTTTTCATTATTCAAAAGACAGACTAACAGAGCGACCCAAACCCCTTATGACACACTCTGTGTTTGTGTGGGGGTTAAATGGAGATGTCCCTCCACCCAGGTTTCCCAGTTCAGCCAATGATCAGCCGAACTTGTGGGCAGAAGGTACAGTGGCAGGTTCCCTGCAAGCAGGAGCCATCAGAAAGACTGAAAACAGGTTGTTCTGAGAATGGGCCTGAGCCGGCTCAGGATCCACTGGAGCCTGAGCCGGTTTCACAGCCATTGCATGACAGCATCAGCATCTGGGCCTGATCATCTTGCTCCGCACCTTATGCCACAGCCATCATGAGCAGGGGGACTGCATATGTGGTTGTGGCCCTACTGTTTCTCAAAGCCTACCAGTGAGAGGGGGGAGTTAGGATGGTATCCTAAGACTGCAATCCTATATACACTTACTTTGGAGTGAGCTCCATTGAACTCAACAGGCCTTCTCACTGAGTAGACATACATAGGATTGTGCTGTAACATTGCAACTAATTATACTAGTAGTTGAAACATTTCATTAACAGAACTAGTCACCTCTAGTTTTCAAAATGCCCTCTTGCCACTTTACTACATGTGGAGAAAAATATATTTTATCTGCCTGATACCACTAACTTGCATCTTCACCTCTTTGGCATATTTTATATAATTTCCATGGTGTGTGTGTGGGGGGGGGGGGAGGAACATTTATCAACAAGTATTCTGTGAGATATCTCTGAGTATTATCAAGTATATGTCATGATTTCAGTTGAGCATATTTTTTATTTTAAATTGGGAGAATCATGTATTCTAGTTAAAGTCAAATAAAAAAAGATGGGGCCAAATTAGACCCATTCTTTATTTAACTCTCAACTGATATCCATGCATTGTGGTGGTAAGATCAATGGCACAAAAAGACTCAAGGTATTGAGGTACACTACAGTTATTTTAAGCAATTTGCATATATAAAGGTTTATTTTTAAGTCTCTAGATGTGCTTACACATCCTTGTTTGATATGAACTAGTCTAGCTCCTGCCCAGATTGGGTCGACCAATCTCTAAATATTATACTCTGAAATAGAGATATTCCAACTTTTGCTTTATAGAAAGAGAATCAAATTTTTGAGTTGTATTCAACTAAGTCCTACTCAGAGTAGATCCACTGACAAGGCTGGCGCCAGAGGGTGGCTAAGTCGGGCTCTGGCTGAAGGCCCCTGGGCAGCACTCCCTTCTGCAATCTGTCGCAGCATCAGCTCCTGACCCTGCCACGGATTGCAGAGAGGGAGCTCCCAGACATCCTCCCTACTACAGTGCAGGCCCACGATGCCCATCTGCATGACGCACTTACCTTTCCTTTGAAGTAAATATTGGCCATGCTGCAGGCACATGCCTGCCATCAACTAAGATGGCAGCTGAGGCTTCCCTAAGGGGCTGATGCCCCTTGCCACCATCCTGGTTGATGGCAGGCCTGCGCACATATAGCATGCATGTGTGCCATCAACCAAGATGGTGGCAGAGGCATCAGTCCCTTAGGGAAACCTCAGCCACCATCTTGGTTGATAGCAGGCACGCACGAACAGCACGGCCAGCATTCACTTCAAGGAAAAGGTAGGTGGAGTGGCCCAGGGCAGGCGGGTACCCAAGGGCCCTGGTATGCCTGGTGCCGGCCCTGTCCACTGAAATTAATAAACTTAAGTTAGTCATGCCTATTAACTTAAATAGGTCTACTCTGAGTAGAATTAGCATTGAACACCATCCCATGAAATTCCTTCTGGATAACTTTTCTAAAATCAGGATTGTGACTCTAGTGTCCATCCCCTTCCAGTAGATATCATTTCTCACACTGAGTTGATAACTTTATGTTTTCAAATAGGCATTTGTACAGATCCTTGGATATTGATATTCACACTCTCTACCCCAGAAACGATCCAGCCAATAATACAGGACATATTGATTAGTTATTTCTATGGCAAAAAAGGAATGTCAAGTCTCTATTGATTAACGCTCATACAAGCATAAATATAATTTAAATTAATGTGTATGGGACAGCACACATGCTATTACCAGTGCTATATAGAACATTCCCAGTGGATAAAATGTAGAACAAAGTTGATATATTAGATGAAATTAATCAATAGTTTTAAATGTGCACTTATGATCAAAACATTTGTGGAGAGTACAAATGTTTTGAGGCTAGTAAAACACTCTATTTTTTAATGGTATACATTGTCTGTTCCTCTTACAAAAAATTGATTTTCACATAAAATAGTGTTCAGACTGGACAGCGGGTCAGAAAGAATATTTAGCTACAACTTGTTATGCTTTTTTTTAAAAAAAATGGTGTAATTTCAATTTCCAGACTATTTCCAAGTACCCTTACTCCATTCACTTTACAGTTCGGATAATGGTAAAATCAGATACGTTTGCAATTATAATTCAGGATTCATTTCTTTGATGTTTTAAATCTACATGCTTTCTCAAAGGAGACTAATTAAAAATTGAGGCAATAGTCTTGGGTGAGCTAAAATTAGCTAATATTACTTTAGTTAGGACTATATTTATTTAATAAAGTATAAGTGATACTTTTCATAAAGGTACATCAAGGCGGCTTACAACACTCAGACTAACTCTGATGGCTTTTACACTGTGTGAAGAAGTCAGCATATTGCCAAGGGAATTCCTGTCCAGAATCTTACACAGAACATACCTGTAGCCCACAGCTATTTCTATCAAACTTTAAAAAGCAGGGAAATTGGGCGGCTATAGTGAATGCACCAGGGGAGCAGGAGACCTGAACTCCTCTCTGAGATATTGGACTGCCCTACAAATTGGTCAAAATGCAAACACCATTTGGGTTGGTCTTTCACAGTCCAATCCACTTCTTGTATAGCTTGCCAAGTGTTGCTGTACTTCACATATTCACAGAAATAGAAAAAAAGGAAATGATTTCCTATAGGAAACTTCACTAAAATTGCAAAGGAAATCAGACATATTCAAAGTGACCATCTGAACTATATCAACTGTCTTAATAATGTTGCTTCCTCCCTGCTAAGACAAGATCAGCACAGCACATGTCTTCTTTCTATTATTTGGGCTGATTGCAGGTGTCGCTCAGAAGCACATATTAGCAAATTCTTGCAAGCTACACAGCAAGTGGATTGGACTGTGAAAGACCAACCCAAATTGTGTTTGCATTTTGACCAATTTGTAGGGCAGTACAATATCTCAGAGAGGAGTTCAGGTCTCCTGCTCCCCTGGTGCATTCACTATAGCTGCCCAATTTCCCTGCTTTTTAAAGTTTGATAGAAATATCTGTGGGCTATAGGTACATTCTTAAACCGCAAGGTTTTTCGCCTATTAGTGAATTTCCCTGCTTTTAAATCCGGGAGGTAAGAAATGGGATCCTGTGCAAGTTTGCTGAGAATGGATTGATCATTTGCGTGCTTATTGAGTTCAATGGGATTTACTCCCCTGCAATCATGCTTAGGTGAAACTGACCACAGAGGATGGGGAGGGGGGAGGAGGGAGGGGAGGAAAGGCAGAGGGGAGGAATGGGAGGGGAGCAAGCAGGAGGGGGAGGGGTGGAAGACAGGTTTGATCATTTGCATGTTTATTGAATTCAGTGCAATTTACTCCTGTGCAATCATGCTTAGGATAGGTAAAACTGACCGGGGGAGGGAGGGCTGGAGTGGGCAGGGGAGAAGGAAGAAGGAAGAGGGGAGGAGGAAGTGAGAGGAGAGGGGAAGGAGCGGGAAAGCAGGTCTGATCATTTGCATGCTTATTGAATTCAATGGGATTTACTCCTATGCAATCTTGGTTAGGATAGGAAAAACTGAACATAGGGGAGGAGGAGTGGGAGTGGGAAGGAGCGTATTGGAGGGGGGCAAAGGAAGGGGGAGGGGAGGGCAGGTTTGATTATTTGCATGCTTATAGAGTTCAATGGTATTTACTTCCGTGCAATCATGCTTAAGATAGGTAAAACTGACCATGGGGAGGAGGAAGAGGAGGGGGAAGGGGAAGGAGGGGATTGGAAAGGGATGGGGAGGGAAGGGGAAGGAGGGGATTGGAAAGGGATGGGGAGGGAAGGGCAAAGGAAGGAGGAGGGAAGGGGCAAGAGGGAGGGGATAGGAGAGAGAAGGGAGGGTTTGACCATTTGCATACTTTTTGAGTTCAATGGGATTTATTTCTATGCAACCATGTTTGAAAATGGAAATGGACTGCCTTCAAGTTGATCCCCACCTATGGCGACCCTTTGAATAGGATTGTCATGGTAAATGGTATTCAGAGGTGGTTTTTACCATTGCCTTCCTCTAAGGCTGAGAGGCAGTGACTGGCCGAAAGTTACCCAGTCAGCTTCATGGCTGTGTGGGGATTCGAACCCTGGTCTCCCAGGTCATAGTCTAACACTGACCCAGGGAAGGGGCAGGGAGGGGAGGGGGAGGAGATTGGGTGGGTGAGCACTGGGCAGAAGGGAAGCCCCTTTCCTTTCCAAAAGGAAAACATTGTGAACAGTATCATTCTTTTTCAGGCTTTCCCCCACCTTTTTATTCTACAGCAGGCACATGTAGCCTCCCGCCCAAATTTAAACCACAGCTGTCCCTGGCCATATCCACACCAGGCTTTTATTTCACTTTGGACAGTCATGGCTTCTCTCAAAAAATCCTGGGAAGTGTAGTTAGTGAAGGGTGCTGAGAGTTGCTATGAGACGCCCTGTTCCCCTTACAGACCTTCAATCAGAGTGGCTGACTGTTAAACCAGTCTGGCCGCTGGAGCTCTCTCAGTGGAACAGGAGTCTCCTCTCAATACCCTTCACAAACTACACTTCCCAGGATTCTTTTGGGGAACCCATGACTGTCTCAAGTGAAATCGAAGTCTGGTGTGGGTGTGGCCCCGATTAGGCAAGCCCAGTAGCTGTGAGTCTGGCATTTAGAATTCTGACAGTTGGTTCTTCCTGAGCATGCCCAGCATTATCATAGGCTGCCAGTCAAAATTTCTTAAATTAATTAAAAATCAGCCAGGCATTTTTTTAACTTTTCAACTGCAGAAGATGAAGGTCAGAGTATGGGGCAAGGTCACTATTAGGATTACAGGTACTCTGAATATGGCTGATTTTTAATGAATTTCAACAGATTATGAAAACTCTCAGAGAAAAAAGTCCAAAAGGGCTCTGGGGTTTTTTCCTCTCTTTTTAGACTTTGAACTCTCTATTCTCTCTGACTGTTTTGTGTATCACCATGAAAATTTACAGGGTTGTTAAGCAAGCGTTTCTGAATCTAGGACTATAAGTTTTGTAAGGTTTTATTTTGAAATGAGTTTATGGGAAGCATCAGAATGTCATGGGGGCATTTTCAATTTAACATTGCAGAATGTGAAAAACCCACACTGGCTATAATATACAGCCACTCTTGTGGCTGTATAATTTAGAGAACTCATAAAATGCACAATTGTGAAGCAAAAGTGGTATCAATAAAGCTAGGATACTTGCACTTCAGCCTATTTCCATTCAAGTAAACAAAGCCACCCACCCCATATCTATTGCTCCTGAAATCTCCAGCCACATTCATATACAAACATCCAGGTGAGCTAGGGAATAATTTTCTGAGGCTGCTGTCCTTTTGCCCCAACAAACTAAATGAGAATTGCACAACAGTTAATCTTGGATTTGCTATTGAACAAAACCCGAAACACCATCCTTTAAGCAGTATCTTTTCAAAACCTCCATAGCCAGTCATAGCAGAAACACTGGAAAAACAGAAACCTAAATTTAGAACAATGACTACAGAATATTGTTAGTATAATCAAACTAACAATCAGTTCCTCTTCCCAGGGAATTCTAGGAATTTTAGCTCTGTGAGGGGAATAGGGTCCCCTAACAACTCTCAGCACCCTTAACAAACTACAGTTCCCAGGATTCTTTGAGGGAAGCTATGATAATTTAAAAGGATAAGATACTGTTTTAAATACTGCCGCCCTGGGCTCCTGCTGGGAGGAAGGGTGGGATATAAATCAAATAATAAATAAATGTAAATTGCAGATGGGGCCATAGAGAATGACTGTGTGAAGTGGTATAATACTGCTTTAAATGAATAGTGCAGCTAGGGCCTAAGTTTGATGTACGTAAACAAAATTTCTTTCTTAGAGATTGGTCCATTTTGTTAGTGGAACAGAGACCACCACACTGCAGCAATTGATAACAATGTACCCAGTCCAAGCAGTTAAGCATTTTACAAGGCTAACTTCAAAATAGGATAAATTCGTAGTTCAATCCCATATTTACTGACTCAGAAATAAGTCTCGTTATGTTCAATGAGGCTTTCTACCCAGGAAGGAGTGCCTAGGACTGGTGCTTTAAGCATACATTTAAGCTTCCCAGCAGTCTCAATAGGACCATAAAGTGATCACAATTTCAGCCTTTTATAGTATTTATGTTTTGCTATTTGAGCAGACATGGTTATACATACAGAAAAAATATTACTCCAATTTGATTTTTTAAATCTTTTTTTAACGTGATGTTTGAACACCCCTCATAGAACTACAACATCTAGCACCCTTAACTAACTTCAATTCCCAGGATTTTTGGGGGGAGCCATAACTGTTAGAAGGGGTATAAGAGTGCTTTAAATGGTGTGGATGTGACCTATATCTAACCTGTATTGTGATAGTTGGGCTTGCTGCCAGACAATTGTGCAAGGCACATTAGCAGCCAGCAGGGTGGGGCTATATAGCTGACCTAGTTTTCCAATGCTGTGCATTGCTGCCAGTTACTGAGAGGGAGGAGCAGGGCAGTGGAGATAGGGTTGCCAGGTCAGAAGCACCCCAAACCCAGGGATTTTGGGGGTGGGCCCTAGTGATATCATAGGGGCGGGCCTGAGTGATGTAATTAAGCATGATACATTAAGCATCAAGCACAGTTGTTTGGTGCGTACAATTCAAACAAAAACATTTCTCTGATTGGAAATTAAGATTTCTGGCAAAAAGGGTTTTCAGTGCCCTCAGGCCAGGCCAGTTACCAGAAGGCCATTGTAGGAAGAGTCTAGTATTGTGGAGATGTTAGATGGGAGTGCTCAGGAGTAAAGATGGATGCCCCTGAAGACTACAATTCTAAACACACTTACTAAGGGACTAAGCCCCATAGAACTCAATAGGACTTACTTCTCAGTAGATATGGTTTGGATTGTGTCATTGGTAAAGCTTGACCAGGGATCCTCTGCAAAGACGTCCATATCCAAGTAGGGAGGGCAACCCCCTGCCTAGAATGCGCTGCCCTTACATTTTAACATGGCTGCTCCAAATTTTACAGATTTGACACTTCACTTCAGAAAGAGGTCTGAGAAATGAGTACGAGTAAGAAGATTCTCTACTCTTTTCTGTCTACCTTGTCTACCTCACTTTGACAGACAGCCCAATTCCAGTGAATAATAATTGACAGAGAGAAAACACACATGGTTTGGTCTACCTTCACAGGCAGCAGCTTGGGAACAACAACAATCGCAGCCACACTGCCCAGTATATGAATACTCTTTTACCACTATTGTGCAAGAAACAAAACATAATGCAAACAACAAGGCACATCATCAGTGGGTTTAAGAGGGTTGAGTGGAGAGCATGGAACCACTGTTCTATGGATGAAAGGGAGTGAGAATAAAGGTAAATGAAATACAAACAGAAAAAGAAAAATGAAAGACAGTGATGATTTCCTAAATGCAATACCATACCAGCCACAACCAGATTCCTGTAAGGCAGAAAACTCAGCATCTCACAACCAGTCAGGATTCCTAACCAAAACCCAAAACAAAAAAAAATCCTGGCAGTAAATCAGCTAAGGTCACAGAAATCCCCATGCAGCACAACCTGACCCAGATGCTGCAGTTAGTGCAGAATGCTGTGGCATGATTGCTGACACGAGTGACACCCTATCAGCACATAATACCTCTGCTCTGAAACCTGCACTGGTTGCTGATCTGCTACCAGGCCAAGTTCAAGGTGTGCTTTCCATGTTATGGGTGCCACATAATACTTGTTCTGCTCTTATAAGAAATCAGTCCTTTACTGTGGCAGCACCTATGCTTTGGAACTCCTGCCTATTGACATTAGCAGGTGCTTTCATTGTACTTATTTTGGCACCTGCTAAAACATTTTTGTTTAGACAAGCCTATCCAGGCATGTAGAAGCTATTATGTTTTTATCTATTTTTAACTCATTGTTGGTTTTACTATTTTGAATATTTTAAATACCTGTCTGTAACTGTTTTTGCCAATAATTTTATTGTTTTAATTCTTTCTGTAAACTATTTTGAGATTTTTTACAATAAAGTGGTATATAAATGTAATTAAAATATATAAATAAATTTTAGAGTCAATGTGGCCCTTGGTTCTCTTTCCATTTTTAGGAACAAAGGAATCTGCCTTATACTTACTCAGGCCATTGGGTGCCATCTAGGTGAGCACTGATGACATGGACTAGGATGACATTCGCTAATGAATGTGCAGATCCATATCATCCATTTAAAGCACATTCAACACATATTTGAAGCACATGAATCCCACCACAGAATCATGGGGACTGTAGTTTGCTAAGGGTGGTGGGAACTATAATTGTGAGGGGGAAACTATACTTCCCAGGATTCTTTAGGGGAAGTCATGTGCTTTAAATGAAAGTTGGATGTGCTTTAAATGTATTGTGTGGATCTACTTAATAAACTTTGCCTGCATGTAAATAGTTTTAATTAATTTTTTAAAATTGAAATGAGCTATAAAATTTACTGGGTGACCATGGGTACTCACTATCTCTCAGCCTAAAACAACAGAGGGGAACCATGAACACCCCAAGAAAGAAGTGCACACTGAAAATGTGGAGGAAGTAATACAGTACAACAATAGTGTGAAAGTGATAAGGAACTTCATTCACCCAATCAAAAATTCAGAATCATGCCAAAATTCAGAATCATGCCACTTTAAGCTATTTTGCAACTGTTTATACTTGTTTTTATAGTTATTGGATTTTAAAGGGATTTATTACTTATTGTGAGCTGCCTTGGTTTCCAGTCTGCAATCCTATCTCACAGGGTTGTTGGAAAGCATGTATGTACACACACTGGAGATGTAAAAATACATACATCCCATATAATAGTTTATTGTTAAAACCAGTTGGTCATTGCAGAACATTAAAAAAAAAGTAAGTATTAGTTTCCTACATAATAAAAGCAGAGATACCTATGTAAGCCCTGCCTAATTGCTTTTAAAAATAGGATTGAAGGGGGAAAGATTTACAACACAAACACAATTCTTTGCTATGTTCACTCAAAAGTCCCATCAATTTATAACACAATCCTAACCATGTCTACCCAAATGTAAGTCCTATTGAATTCAATGGGGTTTACTCCGGGTATGTATGATTAACATTGCAGCTTTACTCCCAGAAAAGTAAGTACTAAAGCTTCATATTGGTAAGTTTAGTGTATTGGCCCTCCAGGCTTGCCATACCAGGAACTGCTGCGTCAGCCCCAGGCTGTGGCAAGTTCAGTTCCAGGCCTGCCTTATCATAGAATCATAGAATAGTAGAGTTGGAAGGGGCCTATAAGGCCATCAAGTCCAACCCCCTGCTCAATGCAGGAATCCAAATCAAAGCATTCCCAACAGATGGCTGTCCAGCTGCCTCTTGAATGCCTCCAGTGTCAGAGAACCCACTACCTCTCTAGGTAATTGGTTCCATTGTCATATGGCTCTAACAGTTAGGAAGTTTTTCCTGATGTCCAAGCAGAACCATGCTGTGGGCCTTGTTCTCTGTATATAATTAGTTATAGCAAAGTTCTTGTTATTGTTAGATCCTTTGTGTGGCTTCTTCCTTCATTATACTTTTCACTGGCAACGAAGGTGGGATACTGAGGCACACAGAGTGTTTTCTTCATGTATTAGAGGCTTAAAGGGAGAGAACATTTCTCCTTAGACTGGATTAGGTCATCAGCTTGGGCCTTGTGGAAACCACTGCAAAGCACTCCAGGTAAGTGTGTATATTGTGGAATATGGCCACCCAAGGGCATCTTGAAGAATTTAACCCTGCATGTCCCAGCAAGTAGGAAAGGTTATGCAGCCAGGCTGGAGTTTTACTTAGCAGCAAATGGTATTACAGAGTCAGAGAAGAAGTGTGCTATGTTACTCAGTGTCTGTGGGCCGGACACCTTTGACCTAGCCCAGGACCTCTTAGCACCAGCAAAACTTGCTAATACACATTATGAGGATATCCTGAATGCTTTACAAGGACATTTCTCTCCAAAACTGTCTGAAGTAGCATAACGTAATTCTTTCTACAAACGAAATCAGGGCCCAACAGAGAGTGTGTCACTGTGTGTTGCTGAACTTAGACGCATGTCAAAACACTGCAATTTCCCAAACCTTGAGGAGATGCTGCGTGATCGCCTGGTCTGTGGGTTGCATGATGAGGGCCTGCAAAAGTGTCTGCTTGCAAAAGGACAACTCACGTTCAAGACTGCATTAGAGAAAGCTCTGGCTACAGAAGCACCAGCAGCAAGCGCCTGAGAAGTGCGCTTGGCAAGAAACTCACCCTGTTCAGAAACCCAGATGGCTAAAGATTTAAATCAACAACTTCTAGAGATCCACAGGCTGCAGTGCAAATGTTCATCAACCAGAGTAGGTGCTGCAGGACCTCCAAGATCCAGATAAGTTTCTCCAGTGAAATGTAAGTGCTATGTTGGATCCCATGAACGGTATGCCTGCTGTTTCAGAGGTGCACAGTGTCAGTATTGTAAAAACTTGGGCATACTGAGGCAGTATGCCAAGCTAAAGCAGAAGCAGCCACCCCCAGAAGTGCAATGGAAAGGAAAACACCATCAAGGACACAAAGCAGTACCACACACACTGTACAGAAGCTTTCCACATATGACAATGCAGAGGAGGTGATTAACCACATCAAGCCAGGGTTGCAGTACTCCGCCAATGTGAGGAAGATTAAGGTGACAGTCACCATCCAGGGCACTCCATACACCATGGAAGTTGATTCCGGCTTTGGTTATACTATCATCTCATCGGAAACCTACCAGCAAATATTTCCTTGTGGGGACCCACAAATTGTCCCTTTCCACTCCAAGCTTACTGATTATCAGGAAAATCAGGTTCCAATAAAGGGTGCCTGTGAATTTGAGGTGCATTACCAAACTTTCCATGGAACTTTACAGTTATTGGTTGCGTAAGGGCATCGCACCAGTCTCCTTGGCTTATACTGGTTTGAGCCATTGGGCATTGCTCTCACGGGAGTCCACCAGATTGGTGAATCATTATGGGATAGCATCCTAAATGATTTCAAAGCTGTTTTTATAAAGGTCTTGGGAAATATAAGTGGCCTCCTATTTCGTTGTTCATGGATCCTACTGTGGCCCCCATCCGTATGAAACTCCGTGTTCCGTTTGCACTGCAAGCAGAGATTGATGCTGAACTTGATCGCCTCATAGAGCAAGGCATCTTGGAGCCAGTGACACACTCTACATGGGAGACACTCATTGTCACTCCATTGAAAGCCAATGGCGACATCCACATTTGTGGTGTCTACAAGTGGCCCTGCATCAGCATCCATATTCAATCCCAGTGGTGAGTCATCTTTTGACACCACTTTCACAAGGAAAAGTTTTTGCAAAGTTTGATCTGGCCCAGGCCTATCAGCAACTGTCTGTGGATAATACTACTGCTGATGCTCAGCCTATCACCACTCATTGTGGAGCATTCAGAGTAAAACGCCTCCAGCTTGGTGTTTCAGTGGCCCCTGGAATTTTTCAGAATGTAATGGAGGACATTCTCAAAGAACCCGGTGCCATACCATATTTTGATGATGTCTTGGTTGCCCACAACTCCATTGCTGAACTTGCCTCATGGGTGCAGGATGTACTGCACTTTTTTGCTGTTGCTGGTCTGAGAAATGTGTATTTGGTGTTTCCCAAATTGAATTCCTTGGCTACAGTATTGATGCCACTGGCATTTGGCCCACCCCAGAAAAATTTAAAGCAATTCATGAAGCTCCAGTCCCCCGTAATAAACAGGAACTCCAAGCCTTCTTGGGACTCTTGAATTTCTATCACGCCTTCTTGAAACATAAGGCTACAGTGGCAGAACCATTGCATTGCCTTCTTGACAAGCATGCTGCATGGCAGTGGACAGCCCAGCATGATAGGATTTTCCATGATGTAAAACATCTGTTACCATCTTACAGTGTCTTGGTGCACTATGATGAATGGAAGCCCTTGATTCTCACGTGTGATGCATCTCCATATGGTATTGGAGCTGTCCTGAGCCACCAACTTGAGAACTCTTGTGAGGTGCCTATCGCTTTCTACTCCAGAACAATGTCTTCAACAGAATGGAATTATGCTCAAATTGATAAGGAGGCCCTGGCTATTGTGGCTATTGTAAAAACATTCCATGATTATGTCTATGGTCGACCATTCACTATTGTTACTGACCACAAGCCGTTATTGGGATTGTTTGCCCCTAACCAGCAGACACCTCAAATATTATCTCCATGCATGTTGTAGTGGGCAATTTTCCTGAACGTGTATGATCACACATTGTAACATCGGCCTGGCAGGAGCATTGCCCATGCTGATGTTTTGAGCTGCCTTCCTGTCTCTTCTGCTGGGGTTGATGAAACCCCTTGGCTAGATGTGCTGTTGTTAGAGTTATTACCGGAACCACCCCTCCATGCTGGGAATATTGCCATTGCATCATCCAAAGACCCAGTTCTTGCCCGTGTTCTCAACTGGGTGTGGAGGGGATGACCATTAGGGAAGCTTGAGGAGAAATTCAGACCATTTGTATCCAAACAACATGAACTATCAGTGCACAAAGGATGCCTCCTGTGAGGAAAGAGTTGTCATTCCTACTGTGTAGAGACATTGGGTGTTGGAGGCCCTACATGTGGGACACCCTGGTACAGTGCGAATGAAGCCTCTGGGGCGCAGCTATGTATGGTGGACCAAGATGGACAGCAAGATTGAAAAATGCATCAAGAGATGTGAGAAGTGTCAGGTTTCAAGACCAGCTCCACCACATGCCCCAGCGCACCCATGGGAATCGACAAAAACACCATGGTCACAACTTCATATTGACTTTGCAGGCACCTTCCAGGGACAAACTTCCTTGATTATTGTTGATTGATACTCCAAGTGGTTAGAACTGGTTCTGGTATCGTCAATGACATCTTGTATTTTTATCAAGACCTTACGCAGGCTTTTCACAACACATGGGTTGCCAAACACCATTGTCTCAGACAATGAGGCCCAGTTCACATCTGCAGAATTCTGCACATTCCTGGATAATGGACTGATTCGGCATGTCACTTCAGCCCCTTTTCATCCAGCAACCAATGGCCAGGCCGAGAGGACAGTCAGGACAACAAAGAATGCATTGAAACAGATTGTAGAAGGTGACTGGGGCCAACGCCTTGCAAGTTTTCTCCTGACACAACACATCACACCTTGTGCCACAACTGGAAGGAGGCCAGCTGAGCTATTAATGAACAGACAACTAACAACTCTGCTTGATCAGTTGCATCCTAACTTGACCGAGGACCGACCAAGGGAGTCCGTTGCAGTTCAAGAAGCTACATAGGTATTCACCCCAGGTGACCTGGTGTATGTCAGGAACTACGGTGCTGGTGAAATGTGGGTTTCTGCCACTGTGACCCAAGCCACAGACCCATTGTCCTACAGGGCTCAGACACTAGACAGCCATGTGTTACATCGACATGTGGACCAGATGAGATGATGAAGCCCAGCTCCATCAGTTCTCTCTGAGGGTGCTGGAAATACACAAGTGGAAAGAGAAAATGAGCCAGTGGCTGCTTCTGATGCCAGACAAGAGCAGTTGTGCCTGGACCCTGAAGTGGACCAGCATGAACCAGAGCCAAATGGGGAACTAGGGGGTGCACCATCAGCTTCAATGCAAAATTGTCATTGATCGACCCGCACCAGGGCTCGTCCCAAGTATCTTCAGGACTATGAGAGCTAGGGGGAGGGGTGTAGTGTACTGGCCCTCCGGGCATGCCATACCAGGAACTGCTGAGTCAGCCCCACGCTGTGACAGTTTCAGTTCCAGGCCAGCTGTGGGCCTTGTTCTCTGTATATAATTAGTTACAGTAACGTTCTTGTTATTGTTAGATCCTCTGTGTGGCCTCTTCCTTCATGATACTTTTCAGTAGAGTTTTCAAAACAGTGCCCTCTTCAACAGCCCAGGAAGATTTAAACTTGTTTGACTCCTGCACATAAGAGAGAAAAAGACTTAAAGCTATATACTTACTCAATTGATGAGATTTTCATAAAAGCAGGAAAAAACAAGTTTTCTGAGTTGCAAAGGGCTCTAGTTACTGTCTTGTCAATCACAGCCCTGACTTCACTTATTCGCTACAAACCTGAACGGGAAGGATTAGAACAGCCAGCTATGAGCTCATTTAACTGCAGTTGGGGGTGTGTGAACTGACGTTTTGGCACATGTCTCTGGAACCCGACCACCTAGAGACTTCTTTTTTAAATGAAAGCTCAGAGTCTGGACATTAAGGTGACTCGCCCTGAGAGCACCCCAAAAATCTGAAGTCTCTGGGTGAAAACCAAACACCTGGCAACCTTAAGTGGGGATGAAGATGTGTTCCTAACTTTTTAAAGAGAAGTTAGAATAAAGTGTAAGAGGAGAAGAGCCTCCCCAGTAATAGCCCCAAGGCTTAGAAATGCCTCTCCAGAAGGAGAAAGGCAATGCTCTTCCTTGCTGACTTTTTAGAAACCATTATTTGTTTTTACAAGCCTTTGAAAATTAAATCAAGTTTTTAGATTGATATTGGCTGGGTCTACCCTTTAATTGTCTTATTGTTTAATAGTTGATTTTTAGGAGTTTGTTTTTAGAGGGTTGTTTTTTTTAACTTTTTTTGTAAATCCAGTATTGAAACACATTTTAAAATGACTGTATACAAAGCTTGTGAACATGAGAATAAATTTTGGAGGCAAACCTTCAAGCCTCACTGTCTCCCAAAAAAGCTTCTTTCATTCTCCCACACTGGCTTAATAACCAAGATTAATGAGCTACTGTACCAGCTGCTGAGGCCCAACCACCACCATCAACATATTTTGAACCAGAGATGTTGCCTTGCTGTGGCACAGCACAAAATGAAGGAAGCTGCATGTATGACAAAGATTTGTAGAGGGCAGACTGAGGGCCACGGTTGCACTCACTAAGCAATCTTAATCACCACAACCATGTGACTAACTTCCTATTATAAATGGGATTGCTACTGGCAGACAGCATGGCTGGGTGAATTTAGCCACCTGTCAATAACTGGATGGAGATTTAGCAAAAGTGACACCATGCAACTATATAGATATGTGTATCTATCTATAGAATGGGCTTACAGTTATTTCACTGTCATGCGGAAAGGCCTTTAAAATATTCTTCAGCACGTATTTAGCTCAGCTTAAATCTGAGTGGAGGTGACATAACTTTACAGATTTCAATTCATTTTATATATTTATGTAGTTTATTACAGGTAGATCCTGCCTTTCTTCCATCATGGAACTCTAGGTGGTATACATAGGGTCCCCAGGCTTAGCTTCAACAAAACAACCACTTTGTGTGTGCGTTTTTTACTTCACACTGTTTTTGACAACAAGAGACAAACCTTTATACAAGATATACACCATAACAAAAGATTGTCAGTTATAAAATATGCATATTCCCCCCATTTCTGGTAACAATCTTCCTGATATCCAACAAATAGCTTGTTTTCATATAGCACATTATACAAATGCAAGAAGAAAAACCCAAACCATGTTTATTTTTGTTTTTATTTTCTTTAGAATATTTTAATATTGAAGCCCAAATTGTTATTTTCAAGGGACTGGGAGGGTAGAGAGCAAACATGTAGACAAAACAAATATTTTCATTTTGCTTTATAATCTTGTGATCAGTCACTTCTGTATGCAACAAATGTTTTCCTTTAAAAAAAAAAGACGAACAGCACCATTGATGAAAGCATGATCCCTGAATTCTAAACCAAACACTGCCTCTTAAAAAAAAATTAAAACTCCCTCCCCACTCAGTCACATTTAGTCAGGTAATAAAGCAAGCATAAAAAGTAAACTGTAGCAATGCCATTGAAATCAACTGCTCCCCCTTCTGAGAATTTGAAGAACTTACCCTATGGGAATATTTTTTTTTCTTTGGTAGAGGACTGAAAGGAGGTTTTATTTCTCTATATGTGGATGAAAAATATTAATGCATGGCAGGGATTCCCCAACCAACACCACTGTATGCTCCTCATGCAAGACAGATATGGGTTGATTTCACATTGCTGTTATCTTGGGCAGGAGAAATACTACCCTAAAAAAGGCATTGAATGGCTAGTGTCAAAGAGATGTAAACATTCAAAACACTGACAAAAATAATAATAATACAAAACCCAGTACCAAAAATGTCAATTTAGGTTTTTGTAAAGCAGGAAAGAATAATTTTACAGCAGTACAAGAGAATTAATGGCAATAAAGTAAAGCACTTTTTTGTAACATTCATGAACAGTACAAATACAACGAAGTATTCTACAGGCTAAATTATCCTTTAACTATCAAATATAGTACAAAGCGAAATATGTGCTATAAAAGAAGCAGCTCCTTTAAATTAGACAAAAATACTATTTTGTTGGTTTTACAATGACAAAGCATGATGTCTGAAAGACAACAGGATTTCTCCCTTAGATTCAGAAACATTTAGCTACACCGGTCCATGATAATTCACTGAAAAGTGTTGTTGGTCTTTCCCTTAGTGTTGTAGAGAACTGCAGCTGTTACAGAGAAAGTCATTCAGTGTCTAACATGGCCTTACATATGTAAGCTAAGATGATCCATTAGGTGCTTTTTTTGAGCTATCTTGAGTATTGATCCTGGGCCTTCATCATACTATGCAAAACCAGAGACTTTAACAACTTCTCTGAAATTGTGCGTGTGTTTAAAAGGGCTGCAGCATAAGGTAATTTCACTTTAGAAACTGCATTATAAAGCACCATATGCACCAGTTTAGAGGAAACTGATCAAGAAATTCCACAGTCCTGAAAATCGAATTCAGTAACTCACCCTGACAACACATACCACTTTTAAAGGGAGATCTATAGTACAGAGGAAATACATTTTTGCTTTATGGCTCAACCTTCCCTCCACCCTAGATTAATTAATTTCATGCACTAGATCATAGCAAGTAAATAAAATATAAGATTGGGGAGTGCCTACTTCACCAAATCTTTACACTACGTCCATAATGGGACAAGGGAATTTCAGTTTAGAAAATTATTTGAAGGAACTCAAAATGCACCCAGCAAATGCCCGAACATTATGTACAGAGCTCAGAGATATGCGTAAAAAATATTAGAGTATGTGGAAGAACACAGTGGAGATTCTCTCCTTCAAAAAGTGCTGAAATGAAGGTGGAAAAACTTCATGGATATTTACCAAAAAATATTTCTACATTATATTCCCCATAAGTGGATGGATGCTGATAGATGGTATTTTTTCACCAGCTCATTTTTGCATGGCCACTGCAAATAGCAAGAGGGTCAAGCAGAATCTGCTATCTATCCCATCTCCTGTCTCAGTTTATCCCTTATCAGCATTCCACTTCCTGGGATCTTCAAGTGAAAGTCAGAAGCTCAACATTTTTCGTGACAAGTGCATTTGTCAAGGATACACTGGTGTTTTTACCCACTACTTCCATGTAAACTGAGTGACAGAAATGTATGCCTGAATGTCCATATCTGTGTGCTTCAGACCCCAACTGCAGATTCATTTACACAGATATGCAAAGATGTGAATATATTGTTCATTCCTCACATATTTGTTGCCCTGAAACTAGTGCCACGCAGGAATGGGGTGAGACATTTCGTAACCATTTACTCTCATGAAATGCAGTCTGTGCAGAATTTGAGCTACATCTGAATTAAAGTCTCACAGGGGCAGTGATTCCAGGCAATGAAACTACCAGTGCAGCACAGCAAGATACGGAGCATTGGCCCAGTTGCCTGGATGTGCTCATTCAAAGTGAGGACAATGCCCTCGGTGACATCATCCAGAAGCCAGATCTGATCAGCTAAATGGCACCATGATATCAGCATATTCACTACATGATTTCTGTTTGGCTGGGATCACACAAGTCCTTTCAAGTTTTTAAAAAAAGCATCAAAGCAGCAGCAGATTGGGGGCAACAATGGCTTTGACCAGGAATATAAAATATATGCAGACAAAAGGAATATATGCAGAAGACAAGAGTGAAAAATATATGTGGAAGACTGGAAGACAGTTCCCCCCCCCACATACACATCCCCCCCCTCAAAACAGCAACTTTTGCATCAAAACATCAAGCATAACATTCAGTACAGCGCTAGTGTAAATTGTTGAATGACTCGTACTGCTGGTGGAAGTGTTATTGTGGCTGACCAGTCTGCAAATATCAGGCAGTCTACTCAGATGAGCAGTATTATGTCTGGAGAGAGTGCCCAAGGAAGATCTCTTGTCCTCCTCTGCACTGAGAGAAAACACAACTTGAATTCCACCCTCCCTAGTTATGGAGGAGACTCAACTTCCCAAGAGTCTCTCTGCTATTATATTGCATACTCAAATAGACTACTAGGTGTGAGCACTGCTAGTTATTTCTGGAGAGTTAGGCAGCTACCTCAAGGTCTTAACTCTTGGTATCTTATTAAATAAGCCAAACTTTTCCACTGTAATCCTTATGCTTGACCAACTCTCATATTCTATCCCTTGTCTTACACCATCTCAAAAATCCAGGGAGGATCTCTCTCTCTCTCTGTTTAATCTCAAGGACTTCCCCCACCTTTTTTTTTTGCACATTGCATTAAAATTAAAATTTGATGTGTGAATTGCTGCATGTGTTCTTTTTTTTGTTCGTTTAAGAGTCTATAATCCTGGGAGGAGGCACTATATATGTAAAAGGTGAATACTGGGACAATCTGAAATAAAATGTTGCAAAAGGTGCTGGTGCAGACATACCCAAGCAAAACCTCTATGCAAAGTGTTGTGAGCTTTCGAGAGGGGTTTTCCCTTGTCCCTTTTCAGTGCATAAACCTTTCAAACTTTATGCCATGCCATAAACAGCCTGATAATGGGAGAGTCCAGTAACATCAGGGTGTTGAAATTTGGTCAAAAAAGAGAGGGAAGATACAAATAAAAGTTGATAGAACATTTGTTAAATATTCTAGATTAACACGCACATATATATATTATAAACTGCTACTGTCACCATCAGGTGTTTCAAAATAGTACGTCAAATTCTAGGTGGCTCATCAGGAAATAGCGGCTTAAACTCCACTAGGGAGAAGTTTGGACAAATATGTAATAATATCGAGCATCATTTTGTCCAATGTCTCTTTTGAAGAACACTTTCTCATATGCTAAGTAAATCAACTACAACCATGCCACCCTCACACATGCATCCATGCACACATTCAAAATGTGAATGTTCTGTAATTAGCAATATCCTTAGTGCCAAACTAGATTGAATAGTAGAGATTTGTGTGTTTAAAGCCAAATTTATTTCAATTGTGTAGAAAGCAGGTTGTGTGGGCTTATTTTAACTGCAAAAGGAGCACAGAGGGTAGGAATGCTAAAACTTCCCTTGTCTACTTATCTCCTAAGCACACATGCACTTTTTCACAGCTACTATAGACTTACATCTGGTGTCAGAGCCTGGAAGCATGGAAGGAGAGGCTGTGGGAAGCCATGGACAGAGGAGGACTTAGTGTGCCTTACCTATGGGAGTGTGCCTTCCCTTTTGCTCTCCAAAATCAGACCTGTATTGATTAAAGATATCTAGGGTTTTAAACATACATATTTGCTACCATCTTGTCTATCCTGGCCCTTATTTCAACATTTAAAATAGGAGTATAAAAACTCCTTTTAATACTATGCTAGGCACAACACAGATGAACAAAGGATATAGTCTGGAGAAAGCCAGGCAGCCCAAAATTCCATTTAAGTCCATGAGACTTGCAGCCCAATCCTGTCCATGTTTACTTGGAAGTAAGCCTCACTGAATTCAATAGGGCTTACTCTCATATTCAAATGCATAGAATTGCAGCCTTAAATGCTTAATTTCCTATAGATTGTGCCCAGATTTTCTACTGTATATTTTCAGAACAATTTTTCTTTAAAGTTGGCAGTCCTTGGAACAGGTAGAAGATGTTATTCTAGCTAAAAACTGTTGCCTGTGGTAATTTTGATAAAAGAAAGAAAATGCCCAGGGTTAATCAGACATAATTTTTGCTCCACTGCTCCTAGGAATTTACTGGAACTGGGATTTCATCCACTGCATTTAATCAGGATACCAAAATTCTAATTTAAAATCTTCTTAATTTTAACTAAATATGTGAGAACATGCATGTTTAACAAATAGCTCCATTTAGCCATCTATTTTGAACATTATAAAAACATGCTTTTCAAATATGCATTTTGGGGAAAAATCTCTTCAAGGCTACCTGAAAGTGCTGAAAATCTGCATATTATTATCTTTGACAAAAGAGCGCTTTTGATCTACAATATTCCATTACCGTACCAGATCTGGCATAATCATCTAGTCCTTTCATATTGTAGGGCATCAAGATAATGTGTTGGTCTTGCTAGGAAAACAAAACAGGAGTTCAGTCAAACCACAAAACCTCTGGCTTATGCCCTGCCTATTCCAGTTAATAATAATAAAAAAAATAGGGGAAATGGCAAATTTCGTTTTAGATATGGTCCCACAAGAACATACATATAATTTCCAAACAGTAGAACCTCACTAACATGTACAAATGCCTGGAAGTTTAATTTATTATTTAGTAACAAAAGATAAACATGCAAAAGATTGAAGTATGCTTTAATTATATATTTATTTCCCTTGTTACATTAATCTTTTGAATAAAAATATATGTAATAAAATATTAGTACTTAATTTTAGTGTAGCACTTTGCCATTATAAATCTTTCATGAGAAGTGGAAAGGAATTGCCAATTTATTTATTTATTTTGCCTGGACTGCCAGGCATTAGGTTAGTAAGGTTCTACTACTGCGTGGGTAAGAATGATGTATTTTTCTCGTGTTTACTTTGTTGTGGTGGTGAAATTCACACAGCAGCATGTTAAATTACTTCCACTCTACATTTTATGGTCTCCTTGGTAAGAAAAAAATCCTTTTCAAGAAAACCAATAATCTCCTCTTGCCAAGCTCCACATTTTTATCCCTTTACAGCTTTTTCCTTATTAGTGAAAAGAACTAAGCAATTGCTCAGCTCTTCTCCTATAGTTTGGTGGCCAATATGTCTTGAATATATCAACATAAACCACTACTAAATACAATCTAAAAGATGTGCCTAAAAGATGCAGCATCCCTTTAAAATCTCTTCATTTTTCTAGCCATCCTATAAAATATTTGTGGTGTGAACTCTCTAACCCACAAAAAGACGATTACAAGTAAATTTAGTAGAATACTGAAAAATATATCAAGCTGTAAACATATTTAAAAGGACTGTAAATCACACATGAATCTTTTTCATTTTGGGGGGGGTTCTACACAGAGACAGAATCAAAGAAGAATTTGTTTTAGGCTATTTAAATGATAGTGCTCAGAACATGCTTGTTGCTTACATAATATGGTCCATATATGTATATAAGTTGAGTATCTCCCTTCAGGATAAATTTATAGATGAGGTTTGGGAAGATAAATGGATTAATATATTATAATAGTTGTAGTTATTCTCTCTCCCGTCCCCCCTGCCCTCCACTTCCCAAACTTCTAAAATCATGCACATTCCAATTTGTTACAGGTACCCCTCAACACGTGGCTTAATTAAAATTTCCTTCAGGACAACAGCCTATTTTAAAGGAAGCAAAATTACCAAAGTATTTCATTCCTTTTTTGCTGCCTAAAAGTCAACCATGGTTGGCAAACGTGGTTTCAGGAATGAAATTGTTACAAAAACCGCCGAGCTGCAGTCGCTACAACAGCCTGCTAGGGATAGTAGAATATTCTTCTTCCTGCCCATTGTCTCTTCTTCATTGATTAGGGTTCTCCTGCATTCTTGCACTGTTCCATGCACAGACATTTGGAGAATTATGGAACTTGTAATTCTTTTACTGGAAAGATATGTTATGTTTATGCATGGAGAAAACAATGTTCTGCACTTTGTGCACATACATAGAAATGAAAATGCAATTTTGTTTTATGTTAACAAAGGTTTTTGTTGTACTTCAACGAAGTACTGTAAAGAAAGTGGGACATGTTTAACTTTTTGTGCACGTTATTCCAAGGGGTTGTTCTTACCAGGGTGAGCCATGCAAACAGGAATAACTCAATTCTAAACAAAGCTTCCCCGGAAACATTTTGTATCCCGATACAAAATGTCCCAAAATATTCCAGCTGTCCTCCTTTTTTCCCCTTTTCTTTTCCCATTGCTAGTCAGGGATACTGCATCTCTACTTTGGATTCTATCGAACAACTAAACAGGCTACACACAATTTTGAAGGGCCTATGCAGTCATCATGGCAGAAGGCTCCACAGCCTTTGCACACTATCATGGCTTTCAGCCTGCAAGAACATTTCAGTTCCAGCTCATCTGCACTGCTGTTGTCAGCAAATTTCTGAACTGGAATCTGAGTGTTCTGAATAGATAGGCTTGGGGCTGTATTTGAACTACTTCCTAAAATTCCAATAGATTTTTCAATTGCAGATGCTGCCCTTTTGAAGCTTGTGCTACCAAAGTGTATTGTAGGGTAACTTCCACAGAGCTGCTGCTGCTGCTGCTGAGTCTGTATTTTCTGAGCAGTTAATTGGGCAAAAGGCTTCTGTGGTTCAGAAAGTAAATAGGGAGGGAAGTCGGCATTTTTCAATGCAAAGGCTTTCAACTGTTCTTTTACTTCGTTCTGATCATAAGAAGCTTGTTTTGTGCCCAGCTCGCAGCTGCTGCTTAAACCTTCCTCAAAAGAAATAGGTTCAGATTTTATATTGCTACAGACGCTTGCCGGCTGAGGCCAACTAAGTCTTTTAGTGGTTTCCATAGTAACTGCCGGTTGTTTGTGATCAGATGGAGCTTCTGCATTGGGAAGAGGTGGAGGTGGAGGAGGTGGGGGAGGAGGAGGGGGCAGAGGGGGAGGAGGATGTACTAATGATTTATTCTGCTGAGTCTGTGAAGCACTAGAAATGTCATCACCTTCCTTAATTTGAATGTTGGGGGAAAAAACACTAGCCAATCTCAGTTGGTGAGGTGTTGTAGACATGTTGACCTCTCCCAAAACCTTCTGTTCTAGGTGCCTGCTGAAAGCAAAGGCACTGCAGCCAGTTGGGGCTTTTAACGTTGCCTGCATCAAAGCTGTTGTAGGAACAGGGCCTCTTGCAGCCATTGGCATTTGGTAGAAATGCTGTCTATGTGAGGTGCCTGCTTCTGCATGAAAACTGCCATTTTTGTCTACGTTAAATAAGTTCTGCTGGAAACTGCATGAAGGCAGTGGCCTCTTCTGCTGTTTGATCTCTGGGCTGTGAGCAATTCTGCTTTGAATGGCATGCTTGCTTGACCACTCTTGTTTAAACACCTGGCTGTGCCCAAGTTGGTTCATGGTGGAACTGATGATACAAGGACCCACTTTAACATCTGTGTCCATTGATGGCTTCCCAGGCTCACATTGAACTTCCCCCGCTGTCCTAGCCATTCGTTTTTTGGGGTGGTTTTCACGCTTTCTGATTTGTAGTGGGGCAATAGTGGCTGATGTAAATCCTCTGCCATCTGTACTGGGAGAGTTGGAAGGATTCTCGACTACATTTCTCTCAGATGTTGCTGATTTACATACAGAGGTAGTTTGCAAAGGCAAGGGAAGCCTGTTAATTTCTAGCTTAGCTCCTAACCTGGGCTGTGGCAGCACTTTCTCTAATGGCAGGTTGCCTTGCAATAACTGTGTCACTAGTGGATTGTTGGCTTCCACTGATGATAAACGACAGCTAGAACTTCCAGCACTTGTAACTCTTTTTAGAGTTTCTGTTGTTAAGGACAAAGAGTTTTCCATGGAATCCGTAACGGATGTCTTGGAGGTTTGTGCTGGCTGTGTGCTTGTGGCTATTTCTGCACCCTGGAGAGGCATTTCAGGCCTTGCAAAATCTTCAGTGTCCATCCTAAAGCATTTGTCAGATTCATTAGCTTCTGACTTAACAGGCATGGCTATGCTTGTCACAATGTTCCTTGAATGCATCTCATTCAGATGTGCAAAACCCAAAGGCTCTGTTTTGACATTTTTTAAACAGTTTTGCTCGGTATATTCCTTATGCTTATTTGGATTAAGATGACTGACCAAAGTCTGGTCGGTGTTCATTGCCTCTTCTTCATTCCAGCAGATTCTTCTAGTAGGGTTATATGAGTTGGCACAGACATTGTCTGCTTCACCTTTGAAAGCCAAAGAGCCTCGCAACTGTTCTGAAAAACCTTGGCCAGGAGGAACAGCTTCTATTCGTTTATCTTGAGGCATGGGAGGCACTTCTCGAAGACTGGTACATGATGCTTGCAAATGTTTGCTATCTTGCTTTGCTGTAACAGTGATAAAGCCAGTGCTGTGCTCCAGATTTTCATTTGTAAGCAGCTCTGGCCTGCTTATTACAGACACTTGAGGACAAGCTATATTTTGTGAAGCAGTTTCTGTCCTAATAAGTCTGTTCTGCATATCTGTACTGTTTTCTGAGTTTTCAATAGAAATACCCAGTGACAAGTTTGAGTTAATTGTTGTTGTTGTATGGTCAACAATGACTTTACAAGGTATAGATCTATTCATGGGTGCCTGTGCATAACCTACTGAAGATTTACCAGATATATCTAACCGGTTTCTTACTCCAGAATTTCTCTCCATTGCATCAGCGCTCATTTTGGATGTGTTCTCATAAGAACTTACTGTCATCATATTATTGGCAAAGACTGAAATGGAAGTCCTGGCAACAGTATCTGCTACTGGAAGCGCCTCACTGCAATGCAGAGCTGCCCTAACAGAGGTGCTATTTGACAAAGAACTTGGGTCATTGCACCCAGCTATGGCTATCTTATCTGAATATCTATTTGTAGACCCCACTGGAGGAATCAAAACAGAGCTACCAACCAGATGATTTGGCAAATTACTTCCAGTGGATGAAGTTGGCACACTGGTGTACTGGCTGGAAATTGCATTGCTTGCATTGTTGCTTGGTATTGGCAATCTTTTTTCATCTATGGAATTTGACAAGACTGTACAGTCTACTGTGGTTGGTGCAGTGGGGTTCTCAACACATTTTGGCACGATGGCAATGCATGGAGTGTCACCCCCTTGGACGGATTTCAGCATGTTTATATTGCAAGTTTTTGTGTCTGTACTTTCAACAGACATTAAAACAGAGGACTTATCAACAGAACCTGAAAAAGGAAGTTCCTTAATTGCTCCTGACATAGTAGTGCTACACACAGACATGGGAACTGAATTTTTATTATATAGCACTGACACACTGTTAGTTTCTGTAGAGGTAGATGAAAGAATTTTCTCACACAAATGAGAGACAGAGATATTTTCATCAGAATTGTGAACAGAGATGTCAGTACTAGTTTCTGGTAAAATAGTGGCATTAAGTGACTGCTGAAGTAAAGCAGAAGCTTCACGAAGGTGAGCAGACTTGTTGCTAGGTGACCTGCAATTGGGATTAACTATAATTACACCAGTAGAACCTTCAATCTTTATTTCAGAAGAAGCAGAGCTCTCCACAGCTGATGGACCTTCCTTTGAGGCATGTTGAGACTTGGTTTCTTTATTGTTCTGAAGCAAATGGGCTCTTGCTTGGTGCTTTGCAAACAACTTAGCCTTTGTCTGCTCCTTGATATGTGCCAATGTCCTAGTTTTTCCACCTTCACAGGGGCTCCCTAAACCCCCAGAGACAATGCTTGCAGCTGCTGCGACTGCAGCGGCAGCTGCTGCCTCTCTCTGGGCTCTAGCTTGCTGTGCTCTTGCTTTGATATCTGCAAGGGTTCTAGCCCCAGTGTTCCTCCCACTACTAACTGATGTACTTGGAGAAGCCCTTGGTTCTGGCTTGGAAGCAGGCTGACTTTTGATGATAAAAGGTGGGCCAATTTTTGAAAGCTGAATCTAAAAGAAAAAAAGAAAAAGAAATCAACAGTAAAGAGTTGTCATGCATGCAATTCATACTGCGGGGATGGAGAAGAAATTAATTTTGTCCATTTTTTAAAGTGAACCAGCCTATTTGGTCACTCCAAATGTACATGTTAATCAGAATTATGCACTTCTCCAATTTTGTTTATGTGGTTTTGGTCCAAAAAATGTATTTTATGAGGAAATGCATCCAAAACACATAATTTATGGGAAAATGCATTGAAAAGTATACAGAGGTACATATTTTCAGGGAAGAATGCATATAAAATGTGAACACAACGCATATTATGTACATGTAAACTTTTAATGCTTTTTACAAAATCCACTGAACCCGGGATGGGACAGAATAGACCTATAAAATTTAGCTCATACGAAACTGACACATAATGACTTGCTTCATATCTCATAACAGATTTCACAGCAAAACAATGGAAAATCTTACCACATAGTGCCATGAAAAACATTATGTACACTTGAATCATCTACCATGAATGCACTCTGTCAATGTCATAAAGAACTAATATTGTGTAAACTAAGAGGGAGCAATCCTATGTTCCCAGCGAGAGTGGCTGAGACGCTAAACAAACCAACCTCCCTCTCTGTGAGTGGAGAGAGAGGTCCATGGGTGAAGGCCTGTCACTGTGTACATATATGTATTACATATACTGCAAAACTCACTGACTTTTTTGTTTTTTACAATCAAATTATCTGACATTACAGAACTGAATATTCACTTAATGGATGTGTATATGTAAGGGGAGAATTGTAGGTGGCTGACAAAGATTGCCACAGAAAGCCATTTTCCAGAGGCTTGGCAAAATCTTCAGGCAGGTCTTAGTTTACAAATGATTTTTATAATCAGGATTTAACTCTCTTGAGCACACTGTCAATATTTATTTATTTATTTGTTACATTTATTTACCGCCCCATAGCCGAAGCTCTCTGGGTTGTTTACAGCAAATACAGCTCCAGTGGGCACCACTGGCATTACGCTAACTGGCTGTGAAGCAAAGAAGCGGAATTATAAGGGAATGACACACATAGGATGAGTCAAAAGGCCAGCAGCTTTTCATATTAACCAGCAGCATGTAATTACAATTGTGGGAGCTGCAGGATATATGTATCTTTATACGAGTCTGTATCTGTACTGGATTTGAAATCGTTTTTATATATACAGGTATGTAATTGTTTTACCTGTTTCTATATATGTAATGGTTTTTAATTGTTGTTATATATGCAATTGTTTAAATGTAATTATATATGCAATCGTTTTATATATATTTTGTGAAATTGCTTCGAGATGCTTCATAGGAAGCAATTCATAAATGACAAATAAATAATCATGACTATTTTCATTTATGGCCACTCAGTTTGCCAGGTTGTAGCTTCTTCTTTTTTTTCCCCAAAAGATAATGCAGCTCAGAAATTAGTGGCATGAATGTCACAAACATTCTGCAGTGGGTGCAGTAAAAACTATGATTGCTATACATGAGGGTAAATCAAACACACAGTGAGCACTGAATAGAGGCTCTAATACTGGATTTCTGAGAGAAATGATTCATTACAAAAGACAGTACTTCATATTGGTGGTGTGTCAATGAAGTTCAATTGCCCAGGTGAAGTTATATGGAAATCTTTTCACTGCTAACTTACAATATAATATTGCTCTGTGAGTGACAATGAATAGTTGTCAGATGTTGGTTACTTATTTTTGTAACTTGAACTTTACATGGAAAATTCTAGAAGAAAGGTTTCACTATCTAGAATTGTTCTCCCAAATTACCTAAAATTCCATTATATACCAGAGAAAGTTGTACGTGTGAACTCTGTTTCTGTACATTTTCCCCTACTCATTTACCTTAAGAGGTGGGACTTTGGGCTCTTCCCTAGGTGGTGCTTCTCTCTCGGATGAACTTGTTGATGCATTACGATGTGCCTGGTCATCTTCAATTCTAGCTCGCTTCTCTTTGAAAATTCCAAATCCATGGTGTTCAGCAGTCTTCCTCTTTGGAATCTCCAGGTCCCTATTTTCACCTCTTATTTCAGGGGACTTGTTGGGTTCTGATGACTTTGTTGAATAGGAACTTTCAAATCGACTCTGTGCAGTCCCTTGAAGTTTGTGAGATTTATTTCTGCCCACTTCCAGGAATAACTTTTCTGATGAGGTATATAGTTTATCATGTGATTTACATGGAAGAGATTCAGTATTTTTGCATCCTGCTGCTTCTGTTAGAACAGACACTTCTAGCTGAGAGACAGTACATTTCTTTTCAACTCTTTGCTGAGCACCATGATTTCTAATTTTTATTACTTCTGGAGAAGAGTATTCTTCAGTAGAAGAAATGAAAGATTTTTCTATTTCAGTATGTGATCTACATGGCTGATTAGCAATGTTTCTAGACTGGGATTCTTCCACTACTGAAGCTTCAGGTGTGACAGCTTGCATAAGTTCAGGTGCACCTTGGAGCTGTTTCTGTTGTAAAGCACGGTCCTCTTCTTGAGAAGCATCAGGAATAACAGAGGCCTCTTCTTTCAGTGGTGACAGTGATTCTTCAGACAAACATGGTGATTTTCTCTGCTGAATAAACCTTTCACTCATTGGGGAATCAGAAAGCGGAGATGTTTCCAAAGGTAACAATAGACTATTTGAATGAGATGTTTCAGAAGCTAAAAGTACAGAAGACACTGAAGAGGTTTCAGATGTTAAGGGCACATCAGACATTGGTGAGGTTTCTGATGGTAAAGGTAAATTGGAAACTGGTGATGCCTCTGAAGTCAGAGGCAAATTTGACATCAGAGATGCTTCTGAGGTTACAGGTGAGGCAGGCATAGGAGATACTTCAGATACTAAAGATGCATTCAGATTATCATCAATAGGTTTTTGTTGACTATCAGCTTCTGTATTTTCAGTGCAAGACATGTCAGATGAACACACTGTTTCCAGAGATACTGGTGTACAAGGTTCCTCTGATTGTGTATCACCTCCAGGAGATGGAATACTGGCACATGGTTCTTCTGGGCTTTCAGAGGAAAAGGAAGTTTCAGAAACACAAGCATTTTCAGATGACTGTTCATCAGGGTCGCTTTGCAGTTCCATATGTACAGCAACACCTCCACCAGTGAATAAGGAACCATTGAGGACAGGGGAATATTTCCCATGAGGACTTAGTTCTTTTGCAGATTCCAGATCCTTTTCTTCCATATTACTGAGAGAGTTTGTTGATGCAGCGGAATGTGAAGGCGATAAACTGTTTTTCAGTTGATCGGTCAGGACTGACATTTCTTCCTGGGGATGTTCCAATCTCTCCTCTGCCTTAATTTCAATATGACACAATGTACTTACTACATCATTCATCACAACGCAAGATTCAGAGTTCCCTGTAAGTTGCAAAGTTTCTGTTTCTTCATTTGTACCAACTGGGCTGACCAGCTGTGCAGAATTCACATGCCCAGCTTTATGGTTCTCCTCCTGACACTCACAGATACCTGTCTCAACCTCTTCAGCAATCTCTTCTTGAATAACAGATTCTTCAGGTATCAAAATGCCTTCTGCTTCTGCTATCAGATCCTTAGATGCAACATGTTCCATGTTGCAAAGTGAACGACAGAAATCTCTCTCTGGCAAAAGTGGCAGCTGGTTGCTTTTCTCTTCATGATCATCAAAAGCTGACTCTCTTGAAGGACCAGGCAATTCTGAAGACCCACAGAGTGAATGATCTTCAATACTGCTCTGTACAGCTGTAAGCTTCACAGATTCCTCTACTGACATTCCCAGCCTGGTCAGAAATCACACAGTTAAATTATGCAATCATAATGTTTTAGACAATGCATCCATTTCGTTACATGCTACAAAAGTACAATCTTCAGGTAAATCTGTAGAGCTACATTTAGAAATCCTCATCTACAAATAGTGTATTTGACTTGCAAAGCTACAGAAATTTTATTCTCAACTATTTCTCATAGCTACAAAAATTCGTCAATGGCCACGGTCCAAAGGAGCTACTTACATGCAAGTAATGAAATTTCACACCAAGGTGAGCAGGTGGAAACCTAGAAGCAATGCATCTTTATGGCTGACATAGCTTCCTGGAGAAAGCATTTCAACCACTTTTGGGAGGGGAGGGTGCTATATAAAAGTGGATCTCACTTATGTTTTTGTTGCCAAATAAAATACTGAATGAATGGAAGCAAAGTTTGCAAGAAATAGCATAGCTTCCTGGCCCAGACCAGCAGTTAACTCATGTTCTGCTTGCTAGGTTGGGGTACCTCCACTGATCCTCCTCTCCCCACTGAATATCATTAAAGGCACTCTAAATCCCTACAAGAGCTGATTTGCACCCTAGCTTCTCTCTTAGAGGTATCAACCATGTCATCTCTGAGACATACACAACTTTTTCTCTCTCAGCTTCTCAAGGGGATGTTCTTTTCCTACAATCCAATGCAGGCTTTGCACTTTTGTTTTTCCAAAATTCCTTCTGACAAGCCAGCCAACATGCACTAAACTGTGCACTAAATACTGAAAACACATCAAAACCTTTACATCATATGTGGGAAAAATGCAGCAGACCTATTCAACACAAGGTTTTTGTTTTGCTGGGCTGCTCTTGAACCTCTTGAGAAAGGAAGGTGTGCTATTACAAACACAGAATTCAGTACACATTCCCCTTCAAACCAGGGGGTTACTAAATAAGGAAAGGCTGAAGTCGCCTTTTTATCCCTCTCCCTTTAACAGTGCAAATGGCCTGAGGTTCTGTTCCCCAGGGCAGACCACATGTGCCCTTTCTTCACCTCCCTCAAGGAACAAAATACTTTCCTACAAAGTTCACAACCTGTTACAGCAGGGTCCCAGCTCTGCTTTGCACCAACCAGCAAGAGAAGGCAGGTCATCATGAGGCAAGCATCAGAATTTCCATTGGTACATATCCAATCCATTCTTTGCTTCCTCTTCATTCTAATTGGTCAGAGATGTGTGGAGCAGGCTTCCCATTGGACAATAGTGTGGCCCAATGTGAAGCCTGCTCTTGCACACACCTGATCAACCAAAACAAAGAGAAAATGGGATATGGATGGGATATCCACCAATGAAAATGCTGGGGCTTGCATGCTGCTGGTGAATTGCTGTCACCTCCTCCTGGATGGCTGTGCCCCACTTTCTTATTATTCTGGTTGGCTAGTGCAGCATCGCATTGGGCTATGCAGTTGCTTTGAGTGGGAAAAGATGGCTTCACTGCCCAAAACGTCTGTTCTGAAGCAACTCAATGAAAGGGAGACAAAGGAGCACCGAGTGGGGAAGGGGAGATGCACTGATTTTAGATAAGGTCTGTGAAAATACAATATCACTGGCAGGCACTATGATGGGGACCCCAGCCTTATGGATTAAGGGGTACAGTTCATCTCCCCTCCTGCCCTTTTTACATGCTAAACTGCACATTCATCCCAACTGTAAATGTGACTGGGGAGGACCTGCATTTAAGGAAAGTGCTCACACACTGCAATAATTTTATTCACTGTTTACAATATCAGAGCTGCTGCTAAAATGGTAGATTATTTACAATTACACCTTTCTCTCTACATTTATCTCCAACAACTTGCCTTGGAATATAGAAATGACATGGTCCCAACCCGTATATTTACACTTTAGGTAAAGCAGACAGGTTTGATAAATGAGTGTTAAAGATCGAAGTTCGTAACGGATTGCTAGCATAGCCAAAAGATAGGCAGAAAAGGCTGCAGTGGTCCATGCAAAGCTTTCCTAAATAAGTGGGTTTTGAGGTGAGATTTGAAAGGAGGAAAAGAGATGGAAGGAGAATGTGCAAAAAACACTTAGGAGTCTAATAATAATGTGAGGCAGAAAGAGCTAAAACTATTGCCATAATTAACTAGACAGTTTATTTTTAAACCAAATAACTTGTCTATGTGAAAGACAATATTATATACTAATGTAAATCTCAGGCCAATTCTTTAAAAAAAAATTTTTTGATACTTACTGTTTACATTGATACTTACTTTTCTCCATAAAATCTTTCAAAGAACTTCTCTTTCCAGGGCTCTGTTTTCTTCTCTTTTTCAATCTCTTGTCTGATACGCATCTGCATTTCAGGAGTAAATTCTCCTAAAAAATACAAGCAGTGGGATTTTGAATATAGGTCCCCAACGATCTGAATACAGGTTCCGAAGGATTTCTCCAAGGGCACCATTGGGATTTGAGTGGGAGTGTCTACTGAAGCTCCATTGAACAGATGCTGTGCAAAAATTGCTTGGATGTTTGTGCCGCTAGATTTCAGAGATGGGCCAAGTTCCAGAGATTCCAATCCACACATCCAAGCAGTTTCACACATGCACCACATCTTTCAAAATATCCTCATCCAGCTGCAGTTCCTTGTACTGTATTGGATGCCACTCCAGAAGGTCCCACAACTTTGGGGAGCAGTTTTTCAGATGGCATGGAGGACTACGGTAAGTGGGGGTGCTTCAGAAGCTCCCCAACAATCACTTGGAGATATTCATATTCATTACAACTTCACTTGTTTAAATTTCAGTGCAAAATTAATCTGAGAAAAAACAATTTTATTGGTTTTATTTGCAGCATTATGTGTGGTATTTCTAAAGTATATTGGCGGATTTAGTCACATGCATTTAGATTTCCAAAGTTGACATTGATGAAAATGCTTAATTTATTTTAAATAAGGCTGCCCGGAAGACCTTCCATAGTTGGGTATAATAAACAGATGTCCTTGAATCAATTTGAAGATGAACCAGCACACATAATTTTTAAGTCCTGTCACTTTACATTTTATCTTACAAATGTATTTTATGTGTGTGTATCCATGACACAAGAAGGCATCTCTTCAGAGAGAGAAAAATCACTATTTGGTTAAATCTAATAACAAGTAGAAAATTACCTTCTGCCAATCGTTGTTTCCACCCTTGTGCTGCATATGCAAAGAATTCATTATTTAGAGCGGAACTACTGAGGCGCAAAACTCCATCACTTCCCATCTAGAAAATAAGCCGGTGGTAGCAGAAGACACTGTCAGATATTGCTTCAACTAAGAGTACATAAGAATAGAGCTCCAATTATGTGAAACAGGGAAGGACAGAAGGTGGGAATAACAAAGGAAATGATCTCCTAATATTTAAATAGCATTTTCATTATAGTCATCATATTAAATGCAAGTGGCCTAATCCAGCATCAGTGTGCCTACATTAATTATGATCAACTGCAACTTATTCTAAGAGCATAATCTGATGCATGTTTATTCAGAAGCAAGACCCATTGTGTTCAGTGGAGCTTACTCCCAGGTAAGTATGTTTAGGATTGTAATCTAATTCAGTTTATGATCTGACACCTTCAACATAATAGTAAGTCAAAACAAACATTGCAGTCTGAAGTAATTTTAGGAGCATCAGAAATGTTAAAGTGGCGCAAATTGCTTGCTTGTATATAAAAATGTAGAAATTCAATAAAACATTATTAATAAAAATGGTGTCTGACAACAATTATTACTTAACTGTAGCATTTTCGGTGAAGTTATTTCAACGAGCAGCAATCAATTATGAGACCAACAGTAATTTTAAACTTTATATAAAGTTTAGAAATATTAACTAAGAAACCTTTAAAAAAAGAAATCAATCCACAGAATTTCTTTGGGTAGAAATTCCAAGCCAGTAAAACAATACAGTACAGCTTAAGTGTAATGTGTGACTTTTTAAATTTGAGTTATGGAAAAGAGGAACAGGCAGAACAACTGATGGGACTTAGAGCAGCTACTCATGCAACTAATGAAAGGAAAATCAACTCTTGATGTAATTATTAAACAGTGCCCAGAATACTATACAAGTCTTCCCAGGTTGACATTCTTGAAAACAGGAACCACAATGCCATCATGAAAGGTCAAGAGAGGAAGGAGCAGGCCTATTCCCCTAGCTGCCAGGTCTTGTTGTCCATCAACCTCTCATCTTATACTGAGTCGGGGTAGGGAGCCATCCCAGGATGATGGCTACTGTTCAGTATGGCTACCAAATAATGAGAAGAATAAGGACTCCTTAAATGAGGGAATGATTTTCTACAGAATGCTGAGCTCTTTTAGCGGGAACATCCTTAATGAGGAAGTGCCCATTTTACAAGGAATATCAAATCAGGATTCTTACTGTGCATTTCCAACCATGCTTAATCTCTCAAGGTTTGTACTGAGGAAAATAATTGCAGAAGGATATGCCAAATTAGATCCGATTGAAATGTTTCTTCTACAAAATTTCTACACAGAATCAAACATCTCTAAGATCAAACAGATCAGAAGGTTCTTCAGATACTTTAGGGGATGCATTTTCATTTGAAATGAAATAGTATAAAAAAGGAAAAATTTAAAATTCCTGGTGTTAAAGTAGGTATTTCCTTCAATAATCCATGGCCATAGAGATGGCACAATTAACCACTGAAGCTAAATTAGTATTTGGAGAAACATGCAAATAAAGCACTTTTTAAATACACTATTAATTTTATGGTCTTCAAGAAATGCTGTCCAACAGAGACAATGCTTTAATGAGCCAGAACAACAAATGTTTTTGAAAGGTTTTTTAAAAAATTCTGTTGCGCTTGGAATTCTGGTTTGTCTGATTAAGCACAATGGAGGTGTTAAATTCCAAACTCAAGCAATTATTTTACAAAGAATCCACACCAGAAACATTTAAGTAATTGTTTTTATTTTATTTAAGGGGGGTGACATTTGTCACAGACCAGTGGCTATTTTCATAAGCCATGAAAATGTCAAACATTAGTAAATACAACGGCACCTGGTCAGTTAATTTCTTTCTTATGCCTAATTTAACTCCTTTGTTACTGGAGCCCACTGCAGCATCACTATGTTAACAGAATTTGGCAATATTTTATATAACTTCTACTAAAATTCTAATGCTCTTCAGAAAGGAAGTGACATTATTTTACAGATGTCCAGGTTCTTCTGAATGGCTGATATATCAAGAAGCACCCAACCATCTCAATCCATTATCGCTCCTCCCCCACTCTATCCAATACTGCTGTTGCTCTCATATAAAGCTACCATTCAAGCTTTCTACATAAATGTTTAGACAATCTATTTCTCAAAAGAATAGTTACTATAAGCGGTGATTCTACTGTTAATGCAGGCACTAATAAATTATACATGGTTTTTAACACTATTTTGCAATAGTAAAGCTTGAATTATAGCCCACTAAAGGCTTATCTCAGTAAGTTAATATATTATTTAACATGAATTCTTCATTTTTAATATAAAGTATTTAACTTCCGTTGCATTTTTACATTTTTAGAAGAGTATGAGTTAAAGAGAAATTTAGATAATTTCTTGAAAACATTTAAAAGGGGAAGTTGTTACTAAAGAAAGTTTATGTTGGAAAGGCTGGCAAAACACTGGTTGTCAAGTTTTCTGTTTATAAGGGATAAAATAGTACATACAACTTAAAAGCATGTGCATTATTAACATATCAAAGAATAGCTTGTAAAATAACACTGAGCAATTATCGTGCCTTGACTTCACAATTTGGTCAAATCTCCTGGGAGCCAATTTATCAGAAGTGTGAGATGTGAGCTCTCCATGTCATACACTCTCCAAGTGCAGCCACTACAAAATCTGATCTTTAATCCAGTATATCCTTATCAGAAAGAAAAAGAAAAAAGAGATAGGGAGTAGCTCTACCACACGTTTGCTACTATTACACAAAACAAGCTATATAGCTCATGTTACATCCCTTCTCTGTCTGGCTGTCATCACATTTTGAGGATTCAAATAGGTAATAAATGCTAGCCAATTAAACGAAAAGTATTGTCCAATACAAAAAACAGCCACACAGAGCATGTGATCTAGAAAGAACTCTGAAAAGGTTATACAAATAGTTCAATTGAGCAACCTCCATGAAAAAGAAGTTTTTCAATTGGCTGTCACACTTCAGGAGGATTTCTGTGACCATGCTGTTCTGTAATTGCTAAATGCCAAACCATACTTCAAATCCATGTTTTGGACCAGATTATAAATTGTCTTAAATCCTGATGGAGGACAGTGCAGGGCTATTAAGAGGGAAGTTTGATGACATTCATATGTTGTACTGATGGACCTTTAAGCTAGTTTTACATACTGAGTGGAAAATGACAAATGATTTCCCAAGTCAAATTAAACTCAAAAGCTATTTTTCTTCACTGCATTAACTGAGAATGTATTCAGTTTGCAAAAGTACAAGGATATATCTTATACATTAAACACATCACACCTAATTTTCATCTTGCTTTGTGGGACACCTATATTAGTCACAGTACACTACTATGCCAGTAGGAACTCTAGTAGCCAGTATGGTTGAAGACAAATTTTTTTTAAAAAAAGAATAACGGTAATAAAGAAAAAAGATAATAGGAAAGTAGAAAAGCTAGAACATAAAAACACAGTGAGTTATAATCAGAGGACATTAGTATGCATTAGTTGTGACTAACTTGCCCATTGCTTTCAGTGGGGATTAAAACATGACTAACTGCTCTGGATCAAACCCAATGTAACTGTATGCAAGAAAAACAAAAATGCATTTTACTATAACTACTAAATGAACATGTTACAAAGCATACACAACCAATCAACATGATGAGACTGTAATGAGGTAAATATTGACATTAGGGGTGATGATTATCAAGTTTTTTAAATCAAGAACAGTAGACTTAAAACTGGCTTTGAAAATATGAAAAAGCTAAAAATGCTGAATTCATCAATACTAAGGGCCAATTCACACATTATGCAAGCCAACATGATGGTCAAGTGGATGTGCACCAAGCTAGGTACCTATTGAAATGGTCATTCATGGCACAAAGTGAGTGAAAATTAGAAGGTAACCTAGGCCAAAGAAGCTGGCTTATGGTGAAGTCAGACCACTGATCTATTTAGCCAAGTACTATGGATGGCAGGTGATTTCCCAACTCTTCCTACTCAAGATCCCCTTCACTCAAATTACCAGTAACTGAACCTGAAACCTTTTGCAGGCACAGCATTATGCTCCATCCCTGAGCTGTGACCCCTAGAAAAGCAACTGAATGATGATTTCCTCACTACACAACTAACGGCAATGCACACCTAGCTGAACCTTATCTGCATACACAGAGGCCATGAAAATTGTTCCCAATGTATTGGGGACTGGAGAGACAGTAGCTTGCCTAAGAAAACTTGCAGGCAATCACAAATGCACCTTCCTATGAAGAAAAAAAAAAAGAAAATTGACTTACAAAACAGTTTCTTAAACATAATGGCCATAATCCAGAAAAAGGTTGACATGAGATTCATCAGCTTAGTAGAAGAGAAATTTATAACATAGAACAGGCAGAAGAGGAGGCTGCAATATTAAAATAAAAGAGGGTATCCCTTTGGCATATTATGGATTACAGCTAACATCTTAAACTATGTTACAATTATATATGGTAATGGAATGATTTATAAAAATATCAGACATAAAATTGGTCTTTCAATATTACCTAGGCATAAAAGCACTTAAGAAGTTGCTGCTCCATTTTTTTCCTTTTAATGGAAGGTTGACTGCTTCTTGAAAAAAAAATAGGGAACGAAAATGTATCTTAGTTACTCATATTGATTTGTGGTCATGTGGTAGCCTAAGTGCTTTTGTAAACCTTGCCACTTGTCCATTACATTAAGGGAACTGATGTTATGGTGCAGTAGAAAAAAATACATATGGTGAAAAAGCTGACAAGATTGGACTTTGTACCTTACATTACACTCTAAAATAAGCCACCTAAAACTATACGTTACTGCTTGAGAAAGTGGATACTATTGAGGAGAGTATAAGAATATGAAAGCCAAGCCATTCACCCAGAAGGAATGTTGTTGATCCTCCATCTGTAGAGCTTGTTTAGCAAGTGGCTTATCTAGATAAGCTCTTCATTTCAAGGAAACATTTCACACTGCCATCCATGGCTTCTAGATTTGGTGGGAAAAGTTACCACTTTGGTTATTAACTTGACCTCTGCTGGGAATTTCACCACTGCAGATTCTTCATAGAAAAGATCAGTGGCATGTCAGTTTCTAATGATTCTATAGCTTCCAGGTTTTTGTGATAAGGTTTGGCAAGGTGCACAAACAGCTTTTCTACTTCCAGCCATTAGATCCTGGATCCAAACGAAGCTACAGAGACCAGTCTGGTTAGAATGATAGTCTTGTTCCCCACTGCTCTACCTTATGCCAGGTTCCAGGACTTCGCTGTCTTTGGGGAAAATATTTGGGATGGGGGAAAAGACCTAAGCAAAATAGGACCAGGAGTGGAAACAATTTGCCCTTCTAGTCAAATTAATTTTTGGTCTTAGTTGTCCAGGAGTGACCACTCTTCTTTAATATCTTTGATATTGTATGTCGAACTTTGGAATCTTCCCGAGACTAACTTGCCTTAGGTATGAGGAATCAATTTGTGTGAAGACAGGTATAAATCCCTGAATGCCTTGGGACTAAATCCCCACTGAGCTGAATTCCCACTGAAGCCAAACCTTAAAGAAGAACATCCAAGAGAGTACAATAAAGTGTTTAGACCAGCCTTCTCCAACCTGGTGCCCTCCAGATGTTTTGGACTACAACTCCCATCAGCCCTGGCTGTGCTGGCTTGAGCTCATGGAAGTTGTAGTCTACAACATCTGGAGGGCACCAGGTTGGAGAAGGCTGGCTTAGGCCCAGTTTGGTTTCTTTTGCAACAGTTGTTCTTTCTGTCTTGTTGTGCAGTGGTTATGATACCTAGCTTTGGCTGTTCTATCCTCCAACAAGGAACATTTTTAAGAGGTAACACTTCCAAAGTAATGTAAGTACACACATTTGATGTGTGTGTGTCCTTTCGAGGAGCTCATCCACTTCCATGGTGTTGGGAGCAAGGAGCCGTTTCTACTCTTTAAAGAAAATAAGGAAGTACATTTATTAATTAAGCCTATAGAGCAGGGGTTCTTAAATTTTATACGCAGGGGCCCACTTGAAACAGCTGAACATTACCTAGGTTCACCAGTCACAAAATAGTGGTGCAGGGGCAGAGCCCGTTTCAAAATGGTGGCAAATGGAGGCAGAGTTGACATAATCAGTTGGCAATTGCTAGCATAATTTTCAATTGATATCTACTCCATCTTTGAAATGGCTAAATTATTTGCCACAGCTTTTTTCCTGTGGCAAAGTGTTCCATAGTTCGGCTTTCCTCAAGCAAATTACAGACATTTGCTCTGGAGTTATTGTGACAACCTCCCTATTTTAGGTAGAATTTGTTAATCCAAAGGTTCTACAGTGTAAATGAAGAAGGCTTTTTCTTTTATAGTTCTCCTTTCCCACTCCCACATGCCTTCAAAGTATTTTTACTCATTTGCTGAAATTTCTTCTCCCATTCTCCTTTCACAGTCCACTTGTACCTTATTTTCCCCCTTCCCAATGTGCCAGTTTCTTTCATACCTCCTCCCTGGTCCTTCTACATCTTACTTCCTCCTCTATAATAGCTTTCCCCTCTTATCCCTCTCCTTTCTATACCCTGTTCATTTAACAACAACCACCTTTTATCTCACTTTTAAACGTCCTTCAACACCTCCTGTGGCTCTTTCCGCTCAAAGAAGGGACACCTTCCTTCCCTCCTCCCCCTCTGAACTTCTTTGTCTCCTAGTCACCTTTACTCAGCATGCAAAGAGCTGCTGGTACTGGCATTGGTCCCACCAAAAAGCATGGCAAGGGCATGGGGGAGGGGTGTGAATAGGCACTGGGCAGGCTGTGGCACTGAGGCCCACCTGAAAGTGACCCAAGGCCCACTGGTGTGTCCCGGTCCGCTGTTTGAGAAACACTGCTCTAGGACATTACTTCCTCAGAGTATGATAGTAAGCTTGCCTCTAGTAATGAATCTGAACCCAGAGGAATATTATGCATCTCACAAAACCAAAGAAAGAGAAAGACCTAAAGAAAGACAATATGAATTTCAATTTCTAGACACAATAGGGTGCCATTTTAATGATTTCTTAATGTTCCCAGTTAAGCCTTTGGTGCAAAGAAGTATATGCTTTACTCTCTTCCCCTCTGTACTCTGAATTTTTGCCAAGTTTCTGTGACCTAGAAGTTATTTCATTATATTTATAGGCTGGATAAACATTTATGCAAACCATTAGAATGAATTTCAGTGCATTAAAGGACCTGTTCAACCATTTAAAACTATAATAAGTTAGAAATGCAGGCATTTGTACGACTAAAAGTATAAATAGGTGTACGAATCAATGTGTGACTGCTGTTATATGATTATTCTAGGATGACAAAATCTAAAGTAACAGAGAAAAGATAAGGAAAACTTCTAAATGGAAAAAAGATAATGCATTATCATGCAAGATAGTGTATGCTGTGAAATTTTATGGAACTGTCTTGCCAACCCTATACGCAACTTGAACAAGAGAATCGTAAGACATGGGAGGATAGTAGTTTTGGGCCCAGAAGGGCAAGTAGCTCATTTCACTGTGTGATGAAAAAGAGCCTTAGGGCTCATCCAGACGACTGTAAAATGTGTGACATGATCTCTTTGTGTTTTCATTATTTTTCGGTTGTCCATATGATGCCGCGCGCTTTTGCGCATTTTCACACGGTTAAATCCGCTCCTGCAATACCGCAAATCATGAAATTTGCTTTTTTAAACCGAGAATCATCCGCTGTACCTTCAGGCACTCGGATGCAATATCGCGGACTTTACAGCTGTGGGCGTTTGATGGGCGGTTCTTGGGCGGTTCCCCATATCCCTTCCCTCATTCTCAGCCAATCATGTATTTCCACTGTTGTGCATGTGCGCGAATGTCCGGGGAAAGCCCGGGAAAAAGGAACCTATCAGAGCAATGGTGTGGTGGTGGGGGGGCTGCAACTTCTACTGTGCAGATGCAAAAAAGCACACTTGCGCAGAAGCAGCAACAGTGGTTAATTTTTAGCCAGCCTGCAAACTGGGCTCAGGGTGAGATCTGCAATTGTGGTTGTTTGAAAAGTTTTTCAAGGGAGAAATTATTTATCTTTGCCTAACCTCCCCCTCCCCCCCTCAAATGCCCTTCTTGAACGTATTGGTCGTTGCTTCCAGGCATCCAGAGTCGAGGGGGGGGGGAGAAGAGAAATAGAGGCTTTCCTCTTGGATTACAGACACTCATGCACCCTTAGTCAATTTCGCTTTCCTGCCTGCAAGGCTACTCTCTTTGAGTCGTCAGTTTCAACCACAGCCTGCAGGTTCTCCGCAGCCCAGCTGAGCTGAAAAGCATAGTCGCGTTTGCGAAATATCGCAAATACAAGCAAAAAACCCACAGGAATTATTGGCATATAAGTGGTTTGCTAGAGCGTCTCAGCCACCCGCAACCATAGAGACTGGTGGTCTACCTTCCTAGACATGACACATTGTTACTTGCTGTTCTGGAGAAATAAGTGGAATTGCAATCATGTGTATCTCCAGAAATGTTAAAGGTAGAAAAGCATACAGTCGGTTTTGCGAAATATCGCACATACAAACAAATAAACATACAGGAGTTACAGGCATATAAGTGGTTTGCATGTTTCTTTTATCAGAGGGAACACCGCAAAGCCTGTGCTGGTCACTTCAGCGCAGATTGACAAAGCAGCACGCGGGGCTGTTTGCCCGCATTCCCTGCCCAAGCCAAGAGCGGCCACCCATGGGGGGAGCTGTTTGCTTCCCTCAGGGGCAGCATTCCTGCTGCTGAGCCGCATAACGGTCCGGGACTGAACCCTGCAGTGAATGAGCCAAAGGGCTACAGGGGGATTCACCCGGGGATTACAAGCGCTGATCCCTTGCACTGCCCACAATCCCCCTGGATGGTCAGGGGCACCTGGAAACACACACCCCCAGCCAGCACTGCTCCAGAGTGGTGAGCGACAAGGAACTCCATTACAGCCACTACTACCAAACCATCAGGAAATTCAAACTTTCGCACTCGTACGTTCAAGCACATGCCCCTTGTTGTGCTTTGTTGCAAAGGGGGAGAGGAGCATACATCATATTTTTGCGGACCAATTGGCTGATAGGGGGGACTGTTATGGGCGGAGCTGGGAAAAAGCAAGAAGAAGTATGGGTCCTCTCGCTGCATGTGTGGGCACAAAAAAAGCGGGGTTTTTTATTGGGAAAGAGTGAACAAACAGGCAAAGTGAGGACTGTCAGATGACGAACCAGATATGGAAAACGTGGATTATCCCACTCCGTTTGGATGAGCCCTTAAACAACATCTGGAAGAACTGAGTTTGGTACAGTGCTCCTCTGTAATCCTGAGCACAAGAACTGTTTTTTGGAAATTACAGGAAACATTTCAAAGACAGAAGTCAATGACTGCTGGATGCTGGGGAGAAATCTGATGGGTTAAAGAATTTTCACATTGCTAAGGCACTATGGCATTTATTGCCCTGTGGTTTATGTTGTTCACAGTTAATAGGAAATTTAGTGTAGGTAATGGGGGGAGAACTCAAAACTGGTCTGAATGTCTGAAATTGCCTCCTAAATACATTGCCTCCTGTTACATTCCACCTAATAAATGTTGCCACTGTTTCACCTTTCACGTGAAAAGCATAGAATATCTTCTGTTTTGCCACTCTCCTCTCCTTTACAGCAAATAGTTAAGCCTGTGCAAATTTAAGTCATAAATCTTTCTGCACAAAAGACTACACAAAAAGTTCTTCTTGCATTACATGAAGTATTTAATATTGTTCATCTCTATGGTTCCCAAACTAAGGCCCCACTCTATCTCTACATGAATGTGCAACAACTAGTGGTTCCAGGAGAGGATATGCATCTACATTATCTACATTAAAAAAATGTCCAGACAGTTCAGCAGGGCTTAGATGACAATCCCAAGGCAGCTGTAGATATGTATCTAGATGTGTATCTGCTTTCACACAAGGATCTCCCTTTCTGAATCTGGGAACAAATTATAGCAATCTGACAATCAGTTAAATGGAAATGCAATGGTTTAAGAGATTTTTAGGTGGTTCTCATACCTTCACCAAATGCTATCAGACAAACACTTTCATGTCTTCTGAACATGCCTAGGGAGACAGGTCTTAGAGAGGGTTTTGCAGCATTAGTAACAAGTCAGTTACGAGGGCTGTTGGCCTTCGGGTTCTACCCTGGAATGCAATGCTTTTTTGTCCTCCTCCGCTTGAGGAAGTGGAAATTTTGTACTTCTCAGTGAATTTATTTTCACTGAAAGGAAAAAAACTAGTCTTTGCCCTCTAAATGACTCACATTCTTGGATGTGTATATGCTGTATTTTCTGCAATTCTTCCATAAGGTGGAGGTGGTTCATTTTCCATTGCAAAGGGGGTTAATGTCTCTAACATGATTACACATCAAGTGATTAAAATTTTAGGGTCCCTCCATGTTCCTTAGGGCATTTTATCCTTCTTTGCCAGCAATGTTTCATTGGCACCAATAGAAGGAAGCCTAATTGTAGTGCGAGGGGCCTATTTTTGATGGTGGAGTTACATGGAATGGGGTGGGAGGGTTAACACCTCCCCAAAGCTGTGGCCCCTTGTAAATACAACCCCTTGTACTGCAAACAGGCTTGAAAAAAATCCTCTTGTTGCCTCCATTAGGAGGCTTTTTAAAAGCCTAAAATCTGTGCTGGGGACAGGATAATGCTGGGAGGGAGACCCTACAAGCCTCATTCAGCCCACAGGCTCTTATTCCCCACCTCTGCTGTAGAAGACTGAAAGGAAGAAGTGTTGCTTGATAGCCATGAGTCCCAGGAAACTGACGATGCTTTACAAATCTGGGGATAAGAGTCCTGGATCTAAAATGGCTTGTAATTTGCTCCCTAGTTGCTCAAATCAGTACCTGTTGTCAGAAAGACCAAACTGGCTTCTCTTCCTGTAAGAGAATACCCTGAAAAGAGGTGTAACTCTAATGTCCATCACCTGAGGAATCTCTGTGGGTGGGACCTGAATCCCTCAATTTAGAGTTTTGAAGCTTGGTATTCCAATAATAATATCTGTAATAGTCCAGGATAGAATCTTCCCCAAGGGATGGAATCAAGACATGATTCCATCATTTCTAGAAAACTGGCTAGTAGGTATTGATGGGACCTGGATTCCTTGCACTGATGCTTTGCTACAGCCTTCACAGACGTTTGTTGGCAAGGAGCCAGAAAAAAATTCTTCATGTTGTGGATCACCCCAGGTCAAAAGAATTACGGGTGTATAAAGGAAGAAGGGTACTCTTCTTACAGTTAATGATAAAATCACATTGTTGTAGACAACAAACTCATGTATGATCACATCTGTGTCTTGGAGCCACTGTCATAAGAGGGTGATCAGACTAGGAGATTGTTTCTAAATATGAACAGATACCCATGCCCATGGTTCTGAGACAAGCTATTAGGGCTACTAGGATTTTCATAAAGATCCTGGGAATGGAGGAGAGTCCACAAAAGGGCTAAGAACTGGAACTGTTCTTCATAGCTGAAATGAGTGGGCCTGCAGTCCTTGGTCTGATGGGTATGTGTAAGCAAGCCTCCATTAGTTCTATTAGTGTCAGATGATTCCCCTTTCTGAGACATCCAAAATTTGGGAGATCACAGTTGACCCAGTTGAGGTCCCATATGAATCAGATGTCCATAATTTTTGTTTGAAACCAGGAAGAAAAGACTGAAAATACCCCTCGGATGTAGTGGGAGACCAGTTTGATTGCCTGTATTTGAAGAAAATGTTATATAGCTAAATGAGATACTCAAATATTTGGGGGGAGGAGTCACTGCAGGTACAAACAAGAAAGAATATCTCCCTAGGAAATATGAAATTCTAGGAAATACCCATTTTTCACCCTCTTTAGGACTCAACAGTGGATCATGGATACCCTATGAATCTGTGAGGATCTCAGTAGATGGCCCCCCACCCGTTACTCCAAGCAAGCATATAGCCAGGTTGAGGTAGGGCTTCTGTTGGCCTGGTGAGATGAAAAATTGGCCAGGCAGTAAAAACCAGTTATTCCAGATATTACTTAAGGTTCTTTTTCACACACACCTTGTATCCCACCTTATTTTTACCTAGATGGCCTGAGGAGAAGCAGACCTGCTCCTTCTGTGTGCTACATGAGATTTATGGGCCTAGATACAGGGGACTGTTTTCTTGTGGGCAAACCTGAAGTAGTGACTGTAGCAATGGCTTCTTGAATGGGGCCTAGAGTGGTAGTGAGAGTACTTGTAGCTTCCCCTTTGTCTAGGTGAGATATGGGAGTGAGACTGATAACCATTCCTATGCCTATGGACCTTCCTTCCTCTATCCCTGACAGGGGACCTATCTCTAGACTCTAGTGTCAGCTTGGGGAGCAGTGGAGTATCCCTGAACCATGTGATGATCAAAAGTGGCCTTCATCCATCAGACAAATTTTAAGCGAATGCTCTCTCCCTTAGCTATGGGGAAAGTTGGGAAACATCTAAAATGCTTGTTTACTCTGGTCACTTCTGGATAGCTGTGAGCCCTTCCTTCTTGTCACATAGGTTCCTTAGCAGAGGGAACTCTCTGTGTTGCTGTTGGTGCTGCCAGCATTCCTCCTGCAAGAACTGTGTGCCCTGCAGAGTGGGAAAGACTATAAGTACCCAAAGCTGGAGCACTTGGCCTCCTGGGGCATTCAAAAAGTGGCACCTACAGAGCAGTGGCCCTGAATATACTAAAAGCCTGCCAGAGCTCATTATGCAGAGGGTGAAAGCACCCCAAGGGAAGTAATTACTTCCTTCCCTTGACTGGGCAGCCTGTATGCAAGAGCAGTATGATGAAGGGTGCTTCTCTGTTTGCTTTGCTCTCACCTCAGAAACTACTGGAGCCAGAACTACTTTCTGCCAGTGAAAGTTTGCTATTTTGTTTTGTTTTTTGCTTTTGATGCTGCACACTTGCAGGTTGGGAGTGCTGTTGGGAGCTTGCCTGCCTGAGACAATGGCAAGAAGTCATCTGGAGTTTGTTCAAGGGGGAGTTTCTTCCTTCCCCAGAAATGAGTTGGAGACTTCATTCCCAGCCCCAGAACAGGGGCACTTCCCATCGTTAGCTATCCTCCATATGATGAGCAAACCATTAATTTACAAATTAGGAGTTACTTTATGTAACTTTAAAGTTGACAATGAGGACATTGAACTTGTCAAGGATTATCAATACCTCGGCACAGTCCTTAATCAAGATGGAGACAATAGTCAAGAAGTAAGAAGGCGGCTAGGACTGGGGAGGGCAGCTGTGAGAGAACTAGAAAAGGTCCTCAAATGCAAAGATGTATCACTGAACACCAAAGTCAGGATCATTCAGACCATGGTATCCCCGATTTCTGTGTATGGATGTGAAAGTTGGACAGTGAAAAAGGCGGATAAGAGAAAAATCAACTCATATGAAATGTGGTGCTGGAGGAGAGCTATGCACATACCATGGACTGCGACAAAGACAAATAATTGGGTGTTAGAACAAATTAAACCAGAACTGTCACTAGAAGCCAAAATGATGAAACTGAGGTTATCATACTTGAGACATGTAATGAGAAGACATGGTTCACTAGAAAAGACAATAATGCTGGGAAAAACAGCAGGGAGTAGAAAAAGAGGAAGACCAAACAAGAGATGGATTGATTCCATAAAGGAAGCCACAGACCTGAACATACAAGATCTGAACAGGGTGGTTTATAACAGATGCTACTGGAGGTCACTGATTCATAGGGTCGCCATAAGTCGTAATCGACTTGAAGGCACATAACAACAACATGGATTTCTGACAAAATAAGACCCATAGCTTAAATTCAACTAAATCTGAAGAAATAACATTGACGGGTAATGGTTTTGTGTTGCTACTTTTAATTACATCAAACATGTAAAAAGTATTGATAAATAATATGACTTTGGTGGTAAAAGAATACGACTTGAATCCAAGGAATAGTGAAACTAATACCATGAGCCTAAGGAGATTTTTTTTCAAGCAGTAGCCTTCCCCTATTACTTCTGAATCACAGAGGATTGGGGGGGGGGGTTGAAACATTTTCCTTCCCTGAAAATAGCTGCCTTTTAACCAGCAATATGTTTCCACCACTTGTAAAGGGTGAGAAATTGTTTGTGGAGTGGAGGGAGGCATTGGGGAAGAGGAAACATTTTGCCAAAATCAAGGCATCCCAATTGATGCTCCTTTACAATGGAATACACATTCAAATATGAGCCTCATTGAAAGGAACACAGTGTGGAAGGATTGCTTCAGAATTTGGATGCACCCCTGAATGTGTAGGAAGGCTGGTCAAGTTCCCTTGGCCACAAGGGGAAATACTTTCACCCCAGCAGTTTTCTCATACTTCTACCCCACCCTGAAATGCAGTGAAAACCAAACCTTACAAAGGTTTAGAATAGCAGTACTTTGCAATATATGGCACTAGAAGCAGCTATTCAAAGAAAAAAGGCAAATATTATTCTGAGGTCATGAAAGGGAGTTGCAATAGCCGAAGCAGGTCTTCAGATCCTGGTTCCTATTACTGCTTTTGACAAAAGCACTACAGCATAAAAATTCCTAAGAACTGATATGCAGAATCAGACCAAAGTTCCATCTAGTCCAGCACTCTGTCTCCCAACACTGACCAGTCAAATGTCCCTAGTAAGCATGCACGCAAGTCACAATGGAAATGTTTTGTTCTTAGCAACTGGTATTGAAGGGTTATACAAGTGCCCTTTAGATGTTACAGTAGTGACACAGGAGCCACTTTTCCACGGGCCCATCCCATAGCGCTGTTATAAGATTTAAAGAGCTTCCACCATGTGGGTGGGGACTATTGCACAAGTACTAGATCTGACTTGAAACATATTAACTCATGTGTCTGTAGGCTGAGCAGGGCAGGGCTGTTATCAGTCACATGGCTCTGGGGGAGGGCTCAGAGAGAGCCTGTATAGGAAATCTGCCTAAGTTTTATTTCAGTCAGGTTTTGGTCAGGGAAGCTCTGAATTAAGCAGCTGCCTTGCTTCCATAGTTCAAGAGCTTCCCTGAGCTGTGCTCTGTGTGCTTGCTCAAGGGTTACATAGTTCCCTGGAATCTTAAAAATCAGTCTTCGTTGGCTTTTACACGCCTATATCTGACCTGTAAATAGTTAGGTGTCCAAGACTTGGACAAACAGCGCTGATGTTTGTACAATTTGGTTAGCTGTTCAGCAAGAAGTTCTCCATTATCAAGCACATAAATGTTGGCATGAAAGTTTCAACTCACAAACATTTGTCTCAGCCCTACTCATGTGCTAGCAGGCCTTAGATGTTACAGCACTGCTGAGGGCTAAATCAAAGGAAAAAAGTGGTTCCTGCACCTGTGCTGTAACGTCTAAAAGACACCACAGTCTGATGGACATTGCATAATTTGCTATCATGGCTAGCAGTCTTTGTTACACATTTTCCTGGAATGTGTCTAACCCTTTTTAAAATCTATCTTTGCTAGCAATCATCATAACTTCCTCTTACAATGAATTCCATAAGTCCAGTCAGTTATGCATGGTGTTGAGAAGCACTTACTTGTGTCAGTGATTCTGAACAATATGCATCATGTTAGGCTGTAGAAAAGCAGTAATTACAAAAGAATTACTATCAGAGCAATTACTGTATTTATTTTCTACTTACCTGTCTATCTACTTCTGGAAGCAAAAGCAGGAGGTACTGTTGGAAATGCTGAGGTAAGGAAAGAAATGTGTGTTTGTTTATTAAAGCTCGCAGGTTAGTGTTCACAAGAATAGATCCTGGAGTTTCTATGTCAATATCCTCAGCTTTGGTCCATTTCAAGTGTCCTGGATTAAACAAACAAACAAAAATTATCTTTATCACAAACACAAGATGGAACAAGAACATCTTAAAAAAATTCAAAGCCTCATTTATATTGTGTAATTTTCACTGTGGTGCAGAGGAGTGCAACCCTACCCAAAGATTCTAAGAGCTTCCATCTGTACATCTCACTTCCCCTCCCACACTTGTATAGCATCCTCCTATTGCATGGTTAAAGGTACAGCTTTAAAAGGAGGAACTAGCTAACTAAAGGGAATGAGTCAGTTTCCATTCTCATTATTTTATCAAACTCTGTTAAAACATCGATAGCTAAACAAAATTTTGTAGAAACAAACAAAAATAAGTGCTGCTTTAAACAAAAACTGCAATTGCTTGAGCGCATTCTGAACCAACAATTACAGAGAAAAATTGCATTGTGTTTTCTTTCATTAAGAAACTAATAGTTTCTTACACAGATAATAGGTTGTAAGCATGTGCATTAAAAAAAAAGTATGCATTTTCATCCCTTGGCCAAAAATGAAGAAAAAACAGCCTAATCGAGGATGTTTACATTTTCAGTGATGCAAGTAGCTGATGTTGGCCTTCTGCATTACATTAGACCATAGTGCAATTTTTAGGCACCTCTATTACTCTTCTGGCTCGTGTTGTTTACTCTGAAAGGAACGGGGAATCATACTATGAATTCCAGGTTGTCATATTTTACAGAAGCTGCAAGGGTGAAAACCCAACAAGTAAGAAAAAGCAACTGTTCCTTATCGGAGGCTTATTGGAATCTCCATTTCTGCCACATTTTCTCCTGCTTCCAAAGTTTACCTTTGTTGAAACTGTATGCAATTCCAATAGTGAGGGCTGTTGGTACTCTGAACTTAAAGGGGGGAAACATCTTCAACAAGAGGAATTAAAATCCTGTGCCCATAAAAGCTGAATTCTGTGAACAGAATAAATGATGCACAGTATGCAAATCTGAATGTTTGCTTATTTTGCATAACTCATCTTGGTTCAGTAAAGTACACTGATATCCCACCTTGCTTTCATCATGGAACACAAGGTGGCTTATATCAGGTCCCCAGGTCTCCCATGCAGGCACCAACTAGAAGCAGAGCTGCCTAGCTTTAGCAAGATGGCTATATCATATGCCCTCAGACCATTTCCTGGGATAATAGTTAGGAAGAGGGCCAAGGAATATGCACAGTATGAACACAATGATTTACTCAACCACTAGAAAGCCTACTTAGATCCCTCCTTGGTTTTCTAAATTACAACAGACACGACCCACATATTTTCAAGTCTATTTTCTTTCTGCGGCTGTTATAGCAGGGATAGGGAATCTGTGACTCTCAAGACCTTACACTCCAATTCTCACCAGCCAGCGAGGCCAACAGTCAGGGATGATGGGGGTTATGGTCCAAAAACATGTAATGGGCCACAGGTTCCCCATCCTGGGCTAAGGGCTAGAAATTTGCTCCTTTTTAATGTTTAAATGAAAGCTGGAAATGAAAGTCTCTGGAAATAATTCTGCATGGAATTTGGCTAAGGCAGCTTGTGTGAGTAGGAAGTTACTCACATCACCTGCTTCTAGCCACATATGGGTGATTCCTTCCACCCACTACAATCTCCTATGGTTTAGAAGAGTCCCCTAACTCTCTGGAAAAGCATTTGGAGGGCTACAAGCTGGAAGAAGGGAGGAGAAGGACTGATTGCATAAGTGGCCTCCTGCCTACCTGACCCATGAATACAATCCAGTTTTCATAAGGGAGCTAGATCTCTAAGGCTAACTATTCTAGATGCTCAGCTCAGTTGGTTTTTAAGACATACAAATTAACTCTCTCTCTCTCTCTCTCTCTCTCTCTCTCTCACACACACACACACACACACACACACACACACACACATACTCTGGGGTGAAACAGATTACAGTAGGGCCCCGCTTTACAGCGCTTCGCTAATACAGCGGTCTCAATTAGATGCAATTAGACTAAAGCCCCACTCATACGGCGCTTGTTCCTCTTTTACAGCGGTTTGCGGGCATCATGTGCTATTCTATTCAATGGGTTCCGCTTTGCAGCGATTTTCACTTTACAGCGGAGGTCCAGAACATAACCCGCCATATGAGTGGGGCCCTACTGTATCTTGATTATCAGATTATCTTGACCCATTCAAATCTGGGTTCAGGCCTGGTTATGGGACTGAAGTGGCCTTAGTCGCCCTGATGAATGACCTTTATCAGGAGGACAGGGGGAGTATAACCCTGTTATTCTTCCTTGATCTCTCAGTGGCTTTTGATACCATTCACCATGGTATCCCTCTGGGCTGACTTGGTGAGATGGATATCAGAGGTACTGCTTTACTGTGGTTCCGATCTTATCTTCAGGGTTGTTTTCAGAGAATAACATTAGCGGTTGTCTTTCAGCTCCCTGGCAGTTGTGCTGTGTGGTGCTGCAGGGTATCATTTTGTCCCCGATGCTTTTTAACATATATATGAAGCCCTTGGGAACAGTCAGCAGGAGATTTGGGGTGAGGTGTCAGTAGTACGCTGATGATACCCAGCTCTATTTCTTTAACATCTGAATTGGGAGAGGCTGTGCAAGCCCTGGACTGGTGCCTGGACTCAGTGGTGGGCTGGATGAGGGCCAATAAACTGAGCCCGAATCCTAGCAAGATGGAGGCGCTGCGGGTTGATGGTTCCTGAGTTCAGATCATAGGTCAGTTGTCTGCTTTGGACGGGGCCATACTACCTCTCAAGGGGCAAGTCTGTAGTCTGGGAGTGCTCCTGGATCCATCTTTGTCACTAGAGGCCCAGTTCAGTGGCTAGGAGTGCCTTTTAACAGCTTTGGCTGGTAAGACAGCTGAGGCTGTTTCTGGACTGGGATAGCCTGACCATTGTTGTCTATGTACTGGTAACCTCTAGGCTGGATTGTTGTAATGTGCTCTATGTGGGGCTACCCTTCCGGTTGGTCCAGAAGCTGTAGCTGGTGCAAAATGTGGGGGTGAGACTGCTCACTGGGGCAGGGTATTGCCAACATGTCACCCTGCTGCTGAAGGAATTGCATTGGCTGCCAATTAGCTACCAGACCAGGTTCAAGGTTCTAGTTTTGGTGTACAAAGCCCTATACAGCTTGGGACCAGGATCACTGAGCTCTGCAGGTGAGGCCCTCCTTTTCAGGTGGTCCGTTCCACACAACACAAGAAGTGGACCTTTAGTGTTGTGGCACCTACCCTTTGGAATTCCCGCCCCTTAAATATTAGACAGGCACAGTCTCTGTTATCTTTTCAGCACCTAATAAAGACATTGATCTCTTTGTTGAAGACAAAGTCTTCAGACAGTCTGTGTTGGAACTGCTTTTTAAGATGCTTTTAAAGCTTTTTTAAATATGTTTTGTTCAAATATATTTTAAAGTCTGTTTTTAAGATATTTTAGTGTGTTTTTAGTGTTTTTGTTGGCCACCCTGGGCTCCTACTGGGAGGAAGGGCAGGATATAACAACAACAACAACAAAATATTCTTGCTTTCCAGGTTAGACTTTATGACGCTCCTAAGAACTAAAGAGGAACTCACTGATTTTTTGGTTATTATTAAAGAAACAACAAGCTAACACGTATAGCCTTGTTTTTATATATAGATATAGATATATAAATAAGGAAACTAAGGAATTTATCCAAGGACACATACGCCAGCAATAATATATTAATAAAATAAAGATATTAGCAGGACAAAATTAAAACCACAACTAAACATAGTTCTGCAAGATCTTCATTATAATCTTTTGCAGGGGTTTAGGGTGAAATTAGTTCACATTTTAAACAACCAGTTGCAGAAAGAAAAAATATTGGAAAGATTTGATGCAATGAAGCATCTCAACCACTGACACAGAAAAGGCTATTTTTTCATTCATTTACAGCCCCTTCTCAAGGGTTCCAGTTCAAAGCAATGCCACTTGAGCTAAACAGTGAATTAGCTACACTCCAAATATTGATTATGGGCCTTTGTTGCAGAAATGAATGATCACATTTTATCCAGTTCAATTGAAAAACATTTGGTACTTTAATTAATGGTGTTTTAATAATGTTTGACAATGTGTTTAAAATGATCAGGGAAAACATATGTTTTTTAGGACATAAGATGATACCTTGGGTATAAAATTCAAAATGAACATGCAAAAAAGGATAAGATATTGGTGCCATAAACAGAAAATTGAATTTTTAAAGGATAAACAGCCTCTTTATGAGATCATTTATAACTTATCTGAGTTGGCTACCATCTTAGACCATTACAAGTGAAAGGATTAAATGGACTACTAAATGTAACCTCTTAAGAGGTTAAGAAACAGTTATTCAGCTATCATTTTTCAAAAGATTAGATAACAAACTGCTTTTGTTTTGCAAGCAAATAAAAAACAAAGAAAGGAATAAGTCCAAAGTGATGATGGAAACACCTATTTCTTAAGAGAGAATAGAACTAACACATTCACTAACACAGGGCAAACTGCTTGCCTTTACCAATGGCTTATTGAGGCATAAGTATCTGCATATAAATGAGCAAAAGGGGGGGGAATCCAACATGGTGTTTAGATGTCCAACAACAGGCAAAGAATAATAACTGGTTTATATATAATGCAGTCCATCAAGAGAAATATGTAATAATATGTTATTCTATTCAGGAATAAAGAAAAACATAACAGGATATAAGACTATTTCTCTGTTAAAAGAAGTTGAAGCAAGAAACGGCTGGCTGCAAAACGCCCAATTTAGGGCAGCTTGGGTCTATCAGACTGAAAAGGTCAACAGCAGAAAGGCATGCTGGGAAAAAGGTCCCAATAAGAGGGCACTCCTGCAGAGTTCAGAAGGATGAAGAAAGAGACAAGGAAGGTACTCGTGCAGTGAGAATATGCAAAACATCAGAGAGACAATATAAAATTTTCTATAGTGAGTTTATAGTGTGTGTGTGTGTGTGTGTGTGTATGTGTATATATATATATATATATATATATATATATATAATATAGTATATTCTATCTTTATTACCTGAAGTAATGAAGTGCTACCTGCCCAAAAAAATTTAGAGACCTACTCACCCAAACCAGATTTTTTTAATCTCTTTAAGTGCTGGCTCATTTGTTTTCCAGTTGGAGATTTTTGCCCATGTTTCATTTCTTTATCAGAACTGTCTGCTTCACCATTTTTAGATTCAGATCCTTTAAAAAAACAACAACATTACACTGAAGTGCTTCCCCGCATGAGAAAAAAACCAAAAACCAAAACAAAGGTAAATTTTCTTTTTTAAAAAAAGCCCTGAGAACGACATCTTCATCTCCTATTCTATTTAAAGGTAATGTTTTATGCTTGACAATTTGATTCCCTGTCATTAGAAGCGATGAAGCAAAAGCTTATAAATCCATTAAGTGGTGAAAACAAGTTTCTTGAATGTAGCAGTCAATAAAGATGTTTGCTAATCCATTATAAATAAGCTCTCTCCTCTGATAGCTGAGGGGCATCTTCCGAAATAATAGTATTCCCATTGGGGGGGGGGACACAAAGAAATAAAAGAAAGGGAAGAAAACCTCCCATTGTAAAGTTAATTTTCTCCCACGTCTGGGGGAGTGGGGGGAATCTACAATATAAAGTGACACAGATCTCTGTACAATCCATTCACAGTGAAACATGTAACAGCCAAAATGAAAGGTCAAGGCTGCATAGCGGTGATTAGGATGGTGCCAGAACACAAAATCTTATAAAAAAGACAACTGATACTGTAAAACAGAACTAAGAGAGTAATCTGTACTCTCAAAGGAGCTGTGATGGTTATTTATTTTACCCCCTGATGGCACTGCATGCCAGTATGTAGTTCTCTCATTAGGGATCAGCATCCAAAAATGCTTCTTTGCATTCCTTTAAAGAAGCTCTTGTAATGTTAGCTTGTACTATTTTACTATTATTTTTCTTTCCTTTTCTCCCTCTTAATAGAATGGAATTAAAGTCCTTCTTCTTTGAATTAGTAAAATTGGTCAAAGAATAAGAATAAAAATCTACTATGTGAGAATGGCATAATTATTTCCACACATCCTAAATTTTGAACGCTATAGCTCTCACCCACAGGGAGGGCTCTTTTACTAGAAGCTGGCGTTGCAGACAATCCTTTAGCTATTTACCTGAAGGTGAATCTGATTGCTCATCAGACACCTTTAATGGTGTCAAAACAACACGAGGAACAGTCTTGTTTACCATCATTGAGACTCCATTTCTTCTTTTCTGCTGCTGTCTCAAAGCCTACAAAAAACAATAAAACGGGGGGGGGGAACCACAAAATGTTGCTTACATGTGAATTACACAAAACACTTGCCTATCATTCAATTGAACCCCTTAAGATAACAGTATTTTTCTAGCTGCAAGTTTGCCAAAATTCATGCTAGCTCCCTTTTATGCCATTTTCTAAAACATAATATCCATATATAATATTATTATTTATTATATACTATATTATAAAATAAAATAAAAATGGAAAACAAGCTTTTGACTTAAAACATAAAGGAAGATGCACCTTACAATCATTTTCCAGAACAATTTTGACAACAAAGAAGCATACATAAACTGTTTGCTCTACCTTGGCAGCAGAAACATGAGAACCCATGGAATTTGAGACTAAGACTTCCAAGTAAAACAAATGTAAAATAAATATTTCAAACCCAGACTAAAAATGTGTGTCTGTACATCTCTTGCAGGTGCATCTTCTCCCGTATACTGCTCAGTCAATCAAGTTAACACAGTGTCATCAGTATGTACAGCATGTAAGGGCTACAGTATTGATGCACTCACTCAGCCGTGAGTAGTGCTGCACAAAATCACTGCACATGGCAGGAATCATTTATTTCTGTGAAGGGAATCAGTCCTAATCTTGGAAAACCTTGCAGCTCTTGGCTTCTGTCTGCTTGACTTTAGGCATTAACCTTCAGAACACGAACATTATGGTGTTCTGGCAAATCTGGGAGAAAATGATACAAGAATAAATATCTACAAATGGGAGGGGTTTTGTGTGTGTTTTGTAACTGGATCAGCTACGGGGATGATAATGCAATACAAAATACGAACAGAAACTGAATAGCTGCCAGGATATTTTATACAGTAAATGAGCCCAGACTGGAAGGTCAGGAAACATATTAATATGAGAATTTGCCCATTAAAGATTTTACAAGCACAGATATGCAACCTGAGCAAGTTACAACAGATCAGCTTGCTGCTGATACCTGCTTAAAATCTTCATTTTACACTCTCATCTTTGATTCATGTGAGGGTTTAAAAGAAAATCCTATACTTCACCAATGGAGGTTATGCCTAGTATGAATTAACATCCTTTGTCTCCTTATGAGCACTAATGACTTGTGAGGTTAATTTCTTAATTGCAATACAGCTGTAGTCTATTTAAATGACAATGCTTTGCACACAACACTTCAAAAGACAAAAGAATTAAAAACAATTACTTCCTATTCATTTGAAAAAGGCACAAACTCAGTCACAATGAAAAAATAGGTGTGATTATTTTATACATATTTCAGTTCTGTTTATCAGAGGTACATGGGCAATATGCAAGAAAGAAGAGGTTTTTAAAAAAGAAGAAGCTATCAATCTTTTTGAGTATATTCAAGGAAAGGTATGCTTTCTCTTAAATGCAAGAAAATGTAAACACTATGCACAAACACAGTAAAATGTAAACATTCAGTGAACAAAAGCAACCACTCATTATTAAAAGGAAAGGCTACCTTTAATATTTCTTTTTAATTAGGTGAGGAATTTGAAATATACTATATACCTCTTATACTGACTTAACCCAGTTTCAAATGTGAATGTTCAAAACTCATCAATATTGTGGCAGATCCTGATTTAAAAGACACATTGACCCTGATTTCAGCTGAGCACTGTCAGCTCCAGTTGCCTGTAGTTGTTACTGGTAAAAGAAAAGCCACAGTGATTTCAACCTCAAATTGAAAGAATCTTCCATCTTTAGCCATCATTTTCTTCTTTGTTAAGTCTGGCCAAAGAGAACAGGTGGTGTGCCTACACTGTCTGCATAGCAACCTGCCCCTCAGTGAACCAGTTCAGACATCATGCTAAATCGGACTATGGCTCAAGTGGTATTCCATATGTATGTTAACTCTTATTTATACAATAACAGAGGTGGCAGAAAGGATTTTGCTGGATAGGAAGCCTTGTGTATCTTATGAGCCTCATGGGGTGTCAGATTGGTTTTGGCACATTGGTTTCCTCTACTCACATGATAATACAAGTGTTATCTTACTTTTACTCACTGCCACAACCCTTTTACCTTTGGGCTGGGACTGCTGCCACAACCATCACCACTTCCTTCAATCTTTCTCCATCAGCTCTTCTGCTGATAGTTGGTCTAGAATAGATATTACCTTATCTGTGCCTCAGCTGCTTCACCATGCTGCAACATCTGGAAACAGTAAGTGATTAAGCATCACCCCATTGTGAGTTGCTGCCCCTGCCAGTAACCCTCAGGGATGTAGAGCAAGGGGATGTCAACTCAGAACATGATGACACCACATCACATAGTAAGAGTTTGTAGACATTGTGGTCCAGGATGGAAACTTGCCATAAGAAAAGGGCTGGGATGTAGATAAGGTAACATCTCAGCAAGCTCTAACAGAAGCAGGCTGTTAGACTTTGGCAGTGTCTTGAGCAGAAAGGTCCGTCTACACAGGAATAAGATTCAAGGTAACAAGGAATTGCAGGACAGAGTGTGATATGAGGAAGAAGGATGAGAAAAGTGGTGAACTAAGAAGGGAGTCCCACTGATTGGGAAAAGGTGGTTAATGCAAAGGAAATACAAAAGATGGGTTTGAACAACAAGGGCAGTTTGAAACTACCTTGACAGAACAATTAAGGAGGTACCAGATGCTAATTAAGACCAGATCAAAGGAAGACAAGCCATGCTGGAGGTGAACATGTGTGTGTATGTGCACATGTGTGTGAAAGAGAGGGAAATAATCTGGTAGTGGGAGCTTCAGCACTGAAAGCCATAAATGTGTGGGTTTATAAGGAGCATTCTGAATAAATACAATTTGCTTGCCTGGTGTGAAAGTTTTGGAAATCATGAAACTTCTAGATTAAGCCAACACAACTTCTGACCCACATAGCCAAACCAATCCACATTTGCTGTGGCCATGCAAGATACATTACACTCTTCCCCCTTTTGGCCAATTCTGACTAGAAGTACACCAGGAGATTTATCTAAGTCTGTGTGGGCCACCATACGTGACTGATGGGGTGTGTTGAGCTTGGTGGATCACCATGTGATGCAGACATGATTAGTCAGACAGCTTGCAAACAGTGCCATAGAGGAGTCAATGGTTATGATACACATGGATACCAATGACATTGGGAAATGGAAGGGAAAAGTTCTTAGTTAGCACTCATGGGATAAGAGGGAAATTCCTACTATAGACGTGAAACTTGTTAAATCAAAAAGTAGAGGGTAGGAATAAATGGACATATTACATGGCGGAGAAAAATGAACGGTGGAGTCCCTTGAGAATTAGTAATGGGAGTGATACTATTTAACTTATTTATATAGCAGCTTCTTTTCCTTTTTTAACACATTTTATTTCTTCTTTGCCATACAAATATCAGCACAGTATAAAACAATACATAGCAAACAAAGAAAGCAAGAGAAAAAAAGAGAGCATTATTCACATTGTTACATATAAAGAATTCATGTTTGTGCTAAATGCCCTTGTTCAATAATTGTTCTCTTTTCCACTTTGAGTTTTCCTGTATAACCCCATATGCAATAAGACTTGACCAAAATACTCAAAATATTTCTACATTTCTTAAATTCTTTCTTTCTTTCCCCCCCCCTTTTTTAAAAATCAACTTCTTAAGTATATAAATCAAAAACTTCGTAACTTCATTACAATGTACTGACATATAGCTTATACAATCACAACATATATACATAAATAAATTAAAAAAAAGGGGGGAAATAAAATAAAAATGTTTTAAAATTAAAATAATAATAAAAATTAAAAAATCAACAAATAAAAAAGAGGTGTAAAAGAGAGTTACTGAGATTAATGTAAGCTTTAAAAAACATAACATGTAATACATGAAACGCCACAGAGATCTAGGAATTTCCTTTTTGTAGATGGATTTAATGCAATAAACTACATAAACTACCCAAAAACATCCCTCCATAATGAGGCATAAGGTGATGGCTTATAGAAATCATGCTCCCCCACTGCTACATAACTTATAAACAGAAACATAAGCTTCTTGTGCTACTATCAGCAACAGTTGACATTCCAAAACAACACAAATTGGGTCATGCTTTACCCCTCCATCCCAGACAACAACTCAAATCATGGAAGAAACAAACAACAGTCTCTTGGCCTTAAAGGTGATGATTACTGGGTGTCAGAAAGTATTTCCAACCTAACTCTAACAATACAAAATATGAAGTATTACGCCTTCAAAAAGTACTATCCTGACATCTCTATTTGAAACACAGGACAATCCTCCTGTTTTACTTGATATTTACTATATCAAAGTAACATGTACAAAAAATGAAAATACACACACACCCATTTGGCACATAAATGACAGAATAAAAATAAATCTTCATTTATGTAGCATTTCATTATATTATGCAGCACCAGCCTGCATTAACCATTTATGGATTGGGACAAGGTCTATAAATGTCAAATCTACATGCTGAAATTTGTATACACTGCAGATCACCAAAAGGAAAAAAGTCTACCATTTTCCCATAGAAACATTGGCTAACAAGAGAGTAAGCTTTTAGCCCTATGCACACATTACTCAAATTTAGGGCATACCTGAGTACAGACTGAAGCACAGCTGCACTTTTAATCTCATCCTGTCTTCTGTTTTTAACAACGGTATGTCAAATAGAAAGGAAATCCCAGTGTGTGAGTGTCTCCTTGTGTGGGGGGCTCTGTGCAGTTAAGACACCTGTACAATCAGGTATCCCAAGTGTGCTGAGCTCATGTGTTGATCTTTTTATTCAATCACACACAATGTGCAGTTGTTGTTTTTTCCAAAAGACCACCTGACATCAGGGGTGGGGCTAAAAACACAGCTCCACTCCAATCTACGCTCGAGTAGGCCCTACTGATGAGTAAAATGTGCACAGTTAGAGCTAATAGCACCATTCAGGCACTCTAAATCTCTCATGTGATGAGTGAGTGCAAAGAAACGCATACTAGTTCTGCCCCTCACTGCCATCCCTGTTGTCCTCCTTGAGTTGCAGGGGTACCGTCTGAAACAGGGTGCCTGCTTTAGTCAAGTAGCCCCCTTGCTGTAGAAGGTATCATTTCAATTTGTGCAGGACAGAGCCAGCACACACACACACACACTCACACACGTACACAGTGTCCTAGCTCTCTCACTTATCACATATGGGATTTAGAATGCTTGAACAGAGCTAGTATGCTCATATAACCCAAAGTAAAACAAGTATCTGATTCATCACCATCACCAATTTATTCCACATTCTGAAACTTGACTAACATTTATCCAAGTTTGAAAACCATTAATTCCCATTTTTCCCATAAAACTCTCTATAACATGTTTCATAAAACTGAATTATGTCTGCAAGGCTACAACCATATTGTTTAACATAGAGTAATAAAACATGCTGACCTACAAAATTACTAAAGCATCTGTATCCTTGAATTTGTTGTTATGTGCCTTTAAGTCGATTACGACTTATGGAGACCCTATGAATCAGCGACCTCCAGTAGCATCTGTTATAAACCACCCTGTTCAGATCTTGTAAGTTCAGGTCTGTAGCTTCCTTTATGAAATCAATCCATCTCTTGTTTGGTCTTCCTCTTTTTCTACTCCCTTCTGTTTACCCCAGCATTGTGGTCTTTTCTAGTGAATCACATCTTCTCATGTGTCCAAAGCATGATAACCTCAATTTCATCATTTTAGCATCTAGTGATAGTTCTGGTTTAATTTGTTCTAACACCCAATTATTGGTCTTTTTTATGGTTCATGGTATCTGCAAAGCTCTCCTCCAACACCACATTTCAAATGAGTTGATTTTTCTCATATCCACTTTTTTCACTGTCCAACTTTCACATCCATACATAGAGATCGGTAATATCATGGACTGAATGATCCTGACTTTGGTGTTCAGTGATACATCTTTGCATTTGAGGACCTTTTCTAGTTCTCTCATACCAGCCCTCCCCAGTCCTAGCCTTTTTCTGATTTCTTGACTATTGCTTCCATTTTGGTTAACGACTGTTGCTGAGGTATTGATAATCCTTGACAAGTTCAATGTCCTCATTGTCAACTTTAAAGTTACATAAATTTTCTGTTGTCATTACTTTAGTCTTCTTGACGTTCAGCTGTAAGTCCTGCTTTTGTGCTTTCCTCTTTAACTTTAATCAGCATTCGTTTTAGATCATTACTGGTTTCTGCTAGTAGAATGGTACTGTTTGCATATCTTAAAATATAGATATTTCCCCCTCCAATTTTCACACCTCCTTCATCTTGATCCACCCCCACTTTCCATATGATATGTTCTGTGTATAGATTAAACAAACAGAGTGACAAAATACACCCGTCTCACACACTTTCTGATTGGGAACCAATCGGTTTCTCCATGTTCTACCCTTACAGTAGGCTCTTGTCCAGAGTATAGGTTGTGCATCAGGATAATCAGATGCTGTGGCACCCCCATTTTTTAAAAAGCATTCCATAGTATTTAATGATCTACACAGTCAAAGGCTTTGCTGTAATCTATAATGCACAGGGTGATTTTCTTCTGAAATTCCTTGGTCCATCCCATTATCCAATGTATGTTTGTGATATGATCTCTGGTACCTCTTCCTTTTCTAAATCCAGCTTGGACATATGGCATTTCTCGCTCCATATATGGTAAAAGCCTTGGCTGTAGAATCTTAAGAATTACTTTACTTGCATGGGATATTAAGGCAATCGTTCAATAATTACTGCTTTCCCTGGGATTCACTTTGAGATATATGAACACTTCCAGTCTTTGGGCCATTGTTTAGTTTTCCATATTTGTTGACAAATTTTTGTCAAAATTTGGATAAATTAAGTCTCAGTAATTTGTAGCTCTACTGGTATGCCATCTGTTCCTGGTGATTTGCTTCTTCCAAGTATTTTACGAGCAGCTTTCACCTCACATTCTAAAATTTCTGGTTCTTCATCATACTGTTCCTCCATGAATGAATCTGTCATCCTGGCATCTCTTTGATAGAGTTCTTCAGTGTATTGCTTCCACCTTCCTTTTATTTCATCTCGGTCAGTCAGTGTGTTCCCCTGTTGATTATTCAACATCCCTACCCTAGGTGTACATTTCCCTTTAATTTCTTTTGGAACAGGGCTCTTGTTCTACCTTTATTATCTTCTTCTATTTCTATATAATAACTATTGTAATAGTTCTCTTTGTCCCTACGTACTAGTCGCTGTATTATTGCACTTAAGGTTCTGACTGTGTTTCTATTTCCTTTTGCTTTCCTACTTTTTTTAACAATTTAAAGAGTTTTGTCAGTCATCCACTGAGGTCTTTCTCTCTTTTTAACAACTAGAGGTATTGTCTTTTTGCATTCCTCCCTGATAATGTCTCTGACTTCAGTCCATAGTTCTTCTGGTTCGCTATCAACTAGGTTTAAAGCCTCAAATCTATTCCTTATTTGATCTTTATATTCTTCTGGGATGTTATTTAACTTGTATTTTGGCATTATGATTGCTTTGTTTGATTCCTATACTCACCATTTGGTGATGTCCACAAGTACAGTCATCTTTTTGGTTGCTCAAAAAATGTGTTTGCAAGAAACAAGTCATTGGCTTCACAGAATTCAATAAGTCTCTCTTCTGCTTCATTTCTATCTCCTAAGCCCCATTTCCCACAATTCCTAGTTCTTTTCTGTTCCCTACTTTTGCATCCAAGTCCCTCATGGTTATCAGAACATCTTGTTTTGGTGTGTGATCAATTTTCTTCCTGTACTTCTGCGTAAAATCTCTCCAATTTCTCTTCTTCTGTGTTTGCCTTTGGAATGTAGACTTGGATGATGGTTATGTTAATAGGTTTCCCGTTTAATCTCATTGATATAACTTGCTCAGACCTTGCATTATAACTCCTAATTGCTTTTGCTACATCACTTCTCACTATCAAAGCGACCCTGTTTCTTCTTAATTTCTCATTTCCTGCATAAAATATTTTGTAGTTGCCTCATTTCCATCCATTTTAATTCACTCACTCCAAATATTGTAATGTTGATGCGTTCCATTTCTTGCTTGACAATTCCTAACTTTCCTTGGCTCATGCTTCCCACATTTCATGTTCCTATTGTGTATGTCATACAGCTCTGGACTCTCCTTTCGCATCTGTGCTCATCAACCTCCGGTCATCCTTTCGGCTTTGTCCCAGTTGCATCGTTAGTCACAGCGCTACTCGTGCTGTCCATTGTTCTTCCCCAGTAGCTCGATGAGTGCCTTCTGACTTGGGGGGGGTCATAAGAACATAAGAACATAAGAAGAGCCTGCTGGATCAGGCCAGTGGCCCATCTAGTCCAGCATCCTGTTCTCACAGTGGCCAACCAGGTGCCTGGGGGAAGCCCGCAAGCAGGACCCGAGTGCAAGAACACTCTCCCCTCCTGAGGCTTCCGGCAGCTGGTTTTCAGAAGCATGCTGCCTCTGACTAGGGTGGCACAGTACAGCCATCATGGCTAGTAGCCATTGACAGCCCTGTCCTCCATGAATTTGTCTAATCTTCTTTTAAAGCCATCCAAGCTGGTGGCCATTACTGCATCTTGTGGGAGCAAATTCCATAGTTTAACTATGCGCTGAGTAAAGAAGTACTTCCTTTTGTCTGTCCTGAATCTTCCAACATTCAGCTTCTTTGAATGTCCACGAGTTCTAGTATTATGAGAGAGGGAGAAGAACTTTTCTCTATCCACTTTCTCAATGCCATGCATAATTTTATACACTTCTATCATGTCTCCTCTGACCCGCCTTTTCTCTAAACTAAAAAGCCCCAAATGCTGCAACCTTTCCTCGTAAGGGAGTCGCTCCATCCCCTTGATCATTCTGGTTGCCCTCTTCTGAACCTTTTCCAACTCTATAATATCCTTTTTGAGATGAGGCGACCAGAACTGTACACAGTATTCCAAATGCGGCCGCACCATAGATTTATACAACGGCATTATGATATTGGCTGTTTTATTTTCAATACCTTTCCTAATTATTGCTAGCATGGAATTTGCCTTTTTCACAGCTGCCGCACACTGGGTCGACATTTTCATCGTGCTGTCCACTACAACCCCGAGGTCTCTCTCCTGGTCGGTCACCGCCAGTTCAGACCCCATGAGCGTATATGTGAAATTAAGATTTTTTGCTCCAATATGCATAATTTTACACTTGTTTATATTGAATTGCATTTGCCATTTTTCCACCCATTCACTCAGTTTGGAGAGGTCTTTTTGGAGCTCTTCGCAATCCCTTTTTGTTTTAACAACCCTGAACAATTTAGTGTCGTCAGCAAACTTGGCCACTTCACTGCTCACTCCTAATTCTAGGTCATTAATGAACAAGTTGAAAAGTACAGGTCCCAATACCGATCCTTGAGGGACTCCACTTTCTACAGCCCTCCATTGGGATTTATTCCTACTCTCTGCTTTCTGCTTCTTAACCAATTCCTTATCCACAAGAGGACCTCTCCTCTTATTCCATGACTGCTAAGCTTCCTCAGAAGCCTTTGGTGAGGTACCTTGTCAAACGCTTTTTGAAAGTCTAAGTACACTATGTCCACTGGATCACCTCTATCTATATGCTTGTTGACACTCTCAAAGAATTCTAATAGGTTACTGAGACAGGACTTTCCCTTGCAGAAGCCATGCTGGCTCTGCTTCAGCAAGGCTTGTTCTTCTATGTGCTTAGTTAATCTAGCTTTAATAATACTTTCTACCAGTTTTCCAGGGACAGAAGTTAAGCTAACTGGCCTGTAATTTCCGGGATCCCCTCTGGATCCCTTTTTGAAGATTGGTGTTACATTTGCCACTTTCCAGTCCTCAGGCACGGAGGAGGACCCGAGGGACAAGTTACATATTTTAGTTAGCAGATCAGCAATTTCACCTTTGAGTTCTTTGAGAACTCTCGGGTGGATGCCATCCGGGCCTGGTGATTTGTCAGTTTTTATATTGTCCATTAAGCTTAGAACTTCCTCTCTCGTTACCACTATTTGTCTTAGTTCCTCAGAATCCCTTCCTGCAAATGTTAGTTCAGGTTCAGGGATCTGCCCTATATCTTCCACTGTGAAGACAGATGCAAAGAATTCATTTAGCTTCTCTGCAATCTCCTTATCGTTCTTTAGTACACCTTTGACTCCCTTATCATCCAAGGGTCCAATTGTCTCCCTAGATGGTCTCCTGCTTTGAATGTATTTATAGAATTTTTTGTTGTTGGTTTTTATGTTCTTAGCAATGTGCTCCTCAAATTCTTTTTTAGCATCCCTTATTGTCTTCTTGCATTTCTTTTGCCAGAGTTTGTGTTCTTTTTTATTTTCTTCATTCGGACAAGACTTCCATTTTCTGAAGGAAGACTTTTTGCCTCTAAGAGCTTCCTTGACTCATCTTCCAGCACTCATCGTCTCATCTTCCAGCACTATCTCGTGTTGCATTTTGGATACTCTGTTCTTAGGGTTTTCGTGGTAAGAAGTGGTTTACCATTGCCTTCATCACACTAAGGTGTGCATCCTAGAGGAGGATGTATCTTTGAATACATTTCATAAAACCCTCTCACAACAAAGCTCAAATCCCAAGGAAATAAGGTAAATTTGTTTGTGTTAAGCTGTATAAGACTCAGGGGACCTTGACTGATATTTTACATTGAGAAAAACTGAAAATATGGGAGGTGTAACACATTCCAGGCAGGACCACATTGGGTTGCAACTCAGGAGTCACACGTTCTAGCTATTGTTTGTATAATAAAATCTGCTGCATAGTCTTTGATATTCAGTTTACCAGTACTCGTGACTATACCCTATCTACTCGTCCTCAACCTATCTTGCTTCAACCTATCTTTGTTGAAGCTACAGGTTTCTACTCAAATTGGGTTTTATAGCACAGGAGCTTCTGTAGCACTGCCTTTTCTTGTGTCGCACATGTGACTGAATCACAAAAGTAATGCTCTTACATTCAGGTCCTGTTTGTGGGCTTCCCATAGGCAACTGGTTGGCCACTGTGAGAACAGGATGCTGGGCGTTTGGTAAGATCCAAGAGGGTTCTCTTGTTTTCTTATGTTATGTAATAACAAAAGCCATAGACCAAATAGGAGGAGCCCTTTTTATAACTTGCTCCTGCTAGAAACTGAGACAACAACGGCATGGGAAGGAGCCGCAACATGAACCTGTGGTCCAGCATGCACATGGCCAGCATGGCTTCTGATGGTACCTTTATGATATGGGAAAGAGCCATGCTGCAATTATGGTCCCCATGCTACAGTAGGTTTATCATGTCTAGGACATTCTAAATGCTATACAGAATGAGACTGTAAGTGGTTGCATTTCGGACTATACTATTTCAGACTGTAGGTTGAGGGTCACATGTTTAACACAGATAACGTTTTTTAAAACTTCCCACATGAGCTAGCAATTCAGGAAGAACAGTTTAGTATACCCTCTTTTAATGTGCTAATGCTAGTTTAATATATGTAGGGAAAGTGCTATATTATGATATGCCCTCCTCCAGTAACAGGTTGAAATATTGGAGTTGATAATTTTATCATCTCAATCTTCTGTTACATTCTTCATAATGTATGGAATAGCCCTAGGTTATTTAATGCAGGGATCACCAATGTGGCACTAGTAGGCATCAGTGTGCACATCAGTACCTCCTATGGCACCCATGGAAGGTCTAAGTAAATATCCACTCCAAAATCCACAATGCATGACAAACTGTTTGCTCTTCCTGCTCAGTTCCTGTTTGTACTGGCTCAGCCTCACTAACACTGAACACAACCCCTTAAGCATGCCCACATGGCACTGAATGACAGGACTTACACCCACTCTCACATATGTTTGGAACAGAGGAGAGGTGCAAAAAGCTTCTCTTGGTGAGCAAGCAGTGAATTATGTAGGTGCTTTCTTTTTTCCATTGATGGGGGAGTAATAGGGGGCATGCCCACACCACATTGGTACACAATAAGACCACTATCATCCATGATTTGGTTGTGGATGAAGGTGCTGATTTGGTGTGCATCACGAAGACCTGGATGGGTGAGCTGGCAGGAGTTGATCTGACCCAGCTTTGCCCATCTGGATACTTGGTGCAACACCAGCACAGGCTGCAGGGACGGGAGGGGAGGCATTGCTGTGGGCTACAGAACCTCCATCTCTGTCACCAGGAAACCACTCTGTCTTGGAGCTGGTTGTGAGGGCAGTAAACTAGGAGACAGTAAACTGCGGTTGCTGCTGGTGTACCTCCACTCTGCTGCCCGGCAGCTTCTCTAACTGAGCTGGCGGAGGCCGTCTCGGCTGTGGCGGTGGAGGAGCCCAGAACGATAGTGCTGGGTGATTTCAATGTCCATGTGGAGGCTACCTCTAGTGTTCCGACTCGGGACTTCGTGGCCTCCATGACGACCATGGGGCTGTCTAGCCACTGGCCCAACACATAGGGCAGGGCACACTCTCGACTTAGTTTTTGCTCCAGATGGAGGAAGGGGTGGTTTGGAGATGGGGGGGTGGATGTCACCCCATTGTCACGGTCAGATCACTTTCTGGTGAAGTTTAGACTTATGGCTCCAATCCTTCCCTGCAGGAGCAGTGGACAGATTAAGATGGTCCGCCACCAGAGACTAATGGAATCCACAGGGGGAGTTCCCAGTAGATAGAACAGGTGACCCTGTTGAAGCCCTTGTCACGCTGTGGAACAGCGAGGCATGTCGGGCTCTTGACATGGTTGCCTCCAAGCACACTCTCCAGCATTGTGGAACCTTGGTACACCAGTAAGCTAAGGGCAATGTAACAGGCTGGATGACGACTGGAGCGCAACTGGCATAAGTAGTGTTGTAAGGCTGATCAGACCCAAGTAAAACATCATAACCATGCCTACTGTGTGGCAGTGAGCGCAACGAAGAAGGCCCACTTCTCTGCCTCCATCGCATCCTCAAGTAGCTATCCAGCGGAGCTTTTCCGTATTGTCAGGGATCTGTTGACATCAACTCCAGGAAATGGAGTTTTAGACCCTTCGGAGGCTCACTGTAAATTGTTCGCAAGGCACTTTAAGGGTAAAGTTGCTCACCTCCGTAGCAGTCTTGATGCCCCTTCTACATCTACTGTGGTCCTCAGTGAGGTATCCAGTGCAACGTCTGCTGCAACTTCTTGGGAACGGTTGCAGTTGATGAAGCCTGATGACATAGACAAGGTGCTTGCAATGATGCGGCCAACAACGTGTCCTCTCGATCCTTGCCCTTCTTAGCTTATTAAAGCTTGACGACGGGGTTTGACCAAGTGGATCCAGGGTGTGGTCAAAGCATCATTGCAGGAGGGAGTGGTTCCAGCCCCCTTAAAAGAGGCGGCGATCCGACTACTCCTGAAAAAGCTCACCCTGGACCCATTGGTTTGTGACAACTACTGACCGGTTGCAAATCCCTTATTTTAGAGAAGGTGATTGACAGGGTTGTGGCGCAGCAGTTGCAAGTACTCTTGGATGAAACAGATTATCTTGACCCATCCCAGTCTGGGTTCAGGCCTGGTTATGGGACTGAATCAGCCTTGGTCGCCCTGATGGATGACCTTTATCGGGAGAAGGACAGGAGAAGTGCGACCCTGTTGTTCTTACTTGATCTCTCAGTAGCTTTTGATACCATTGACCATGGTATCCTTCTGGGCCGACTTGGTGAGACGGGTACCGGAGGCACTGTTTTACAGTGGTTCCGATCCTATCTCCAAGGTCGTTTTCAGAGAACAGCATTAGGTGATTGTGTTTTGGCCCCCTGGCAGTGGTGCTGTGTGGTGCTGCAGGGTATCATGTTGTCCCCCATGCTGTTTAACATCTATATGAAGCCCTTGGGAGCAGTTCTCAGGAGCTTTGGGGCGAGGTGTCAGCAGTATGCTGACAATACCCAGCTCTATTTCTCACTAACATCTGAATTAGGAGAGGCTGTGCAAGCCCTGGGCCGCTGCCTGGACTCTGTGATGGGCTGGATGAGGGCCAATAAACTGAGTCTGAATCCTAGCAAGACGGAGGCGCTGTGGGTTGGTGGTCCCTGAGTTTGGATAATTGGTCAGTTGCCTGCTTTGGATGGGGTCGTACTCCCTCTGAAAGAGCAGGTCCATAGTCTGGGAGTGCTCCTGGATCCATCTTTGTCGCTAGAGGCCCAGGTGACCTCCGTGGCTAGGAGTGCCTTTTACCAGATTCGGCTGGTAAGACAGCTGTGACTGTTTCTGGACCGGGATAGCCTGACCACTGTTGTCCATGGACTGGTAACCTCTAGGCTGGATTACTGTCATGTGCTCTATATGGGGCTGCTCTTGAGGTTGGTCCAGAAGCTGCAGCTGGTGCTGAAAGAATTGCACTGGCTGCCCATTTGCTACAGGGCCAAGTTCAAGGTTCTAGTTTTGGTGTACAAAGCCCTATACAGCTTGGGACCAGGATACCTGAAAGACCGTCTTATCCCTTATATACCCAGTCAATCACTGTGCTCTGCAGGTGAGGACCTCCTGCAGATACCATCTTATCAGGAGGTCCGTTCTGCACAACATAGGAAACCGACCTTTAGAGTGGTGGCACCTACCCTGTGGAATTCCCTCCCCTTAAATATTAGGCAGGCGCCATCTCTGTTATCTTTTCGGCGCCTTTTGAAGACTTTCCTCTTTCAACAAATCTTTTAAGCTGAGACCTATCCCAGTCTGCGTCTGTGTTGGAATTGCTTTTAATATAATGAGTTACATTTTATTATCATTGTTTGAGATTTTTTAATGCTCTAATGTAAATTGTATGTTTTTATGTTGTACGTCGCCCAGAGTGGCTGGATAACCAGCCAGATGGGCGACTAATGCATTTAATAAATAAATCAATATTTTTTTATTTTAAACAATATGTTTTTAACCCTTTTTAAAAGATGTTTTTAAAGCTTTTTTAAAAAAAATGTTTTTAAAGTTGTTTTGTTTTAATGTATTTTAAGGTCTGTTTTTATTATGTTTTTATGTGTTTTTAGCGCATTTGTTTGCCGCCCTGGACTCCTGCTGGGAGGAAAGGTGGGATATAAGTCAAATAATAAATAAAATAAAATAAATTTTATGGCAGTCTCTTCTTCCACTCTTTTAGATGTCACAGTCATTTTGTGTTATGCCACATCTCCACGACAGCCATTTTGTGACTGGTGCCCATACCTTTTTTTTGTAAAGATGCTTTTAAAGATGTTTTGTTTTAACATGTTTTAATGTGCATTGTTTTTAATAAGTTTTAGAGTGTTTTTGTTTGCCACCCCAATGTATCCACTGGCCCCAAACGGTTGATAGCCCCTGATGAAATGCATAAGTTTGTCTTGGGATATTTCCACCGGGTCTACTCATAAGTGACGCCCAAATTTACAAGCACTGCTAGACCCCTCTTTTAAACAAATTATTATTGTTCTTATTAACTACAAGTATATATTCTATAAAATATATACTACTGCAATTGTGAAGGAATATATAGCTATCTATGCCTTGTTCCTCACTCCCACTTCTCTCATGGATGGATTCCTCGTTGCTCATCTGCTGTGCCCACTGGCCTGTGTGTGTTGTTGTTTAGTGCCAGTTTGGTACAGAATAAGACCACACTCATCCATGATTTGATTGTGGATGAAGGTGTGATTTGGTGTGCATTACCGAGACCTAGGTGGGTGAGCGGGGAGGAGTTGATCTGACCAAGCTTTGCCCACCTCGATACTTGGTGCAACACTAGCACAGGCTGCAGGGACAGGGGGAGGAGTTGTTGTGGTCTACAGAACTTCCATCTCTGTCACCAGGAAACCACTCTGTCTTGGAGCTGGCTGTGAGGGCCTGCACCTGGTGTCAGGCCAAGGAGACAGGAAACTAGGGTTGCTGCTGGTGTACCATCCACCCTGCTTCCTGGCAGCTTCTTTGACTGAGCTGGCAGAGGCCATCTTGGCTATGGTATTGGAAGAGCCCAGAACGACAGTCCTGGGTGATTTCAATGTCCATGCTAAGGCTGCCTCTACTGTGGATCCAGGGTGTGGTCAAAGCATCATTGCGGGAGGGAGTGGTTCCAGCCATCCTGAGAGAGGTGGTGATCCGACCACTCCTGAAAAAGCCCACCCTGGACCCATTGGTCTGTGACAATTACCGACCAGTCGCAAGTATCCCCCTCTTAGAGAAGGTGATTGACAGGGTTGTGGCGCAGCAATTGCAAGTACTCTTGGATGAAACAGATTATCTTGACCCATCCCAGTCTGGGTTCAGTCCTGGTTATGGGACTGAATCGGCCTTAGTCACCCTGATGGATGACTTTTATCAGGAGAAGGACAGGAGGAGTGTGACCCTGTTACTCTTACTTGTTCGCTCGAAGGCTTTTGATACCATTGACCATGGTATCCTTCTGGGCCGACTTGGTGAGATGGGTATTGGAGGTACTGTTTCACAATGGTTCCGATCCGATCTCCAAGGTCGTTTTCAGAGAACAGCATTGGGTGATTGTGTTTTGGCCCCCTGGCAGTTGTGCTATGTGGTGCCGCTGCGTACCATCTTGTCCCCCATGCTGTTTAACATCTATATGAAGTCATTGGAAGCAGTCATCAGGAGATTTGGGGCAAGGTGTCAGCAATATGCTGATGATACCTAGCTCTATTTCTCACTAACATCTGAATCGGGAGAGGCCATGCAAGCCATGGACTGGTGCCTGGACTTGGTGGTGGGCTGGATGAGGGCCAACAAATTGACTCTGGAACCTAGCAAGATGGAGGTGCTGTGGGTTGGTGGTTCCCGAGTTCGAACAGTTGGTAGTTGCCTGCTTTGGATGGGGTTGTACTCCCCCTGAAAGAGCAGGTCCGTAGTCTGGGGGTGCTCCTGGATCCATCTTTGTTGCTAGAGGCTCAGTGTCCTGTTCAGAGCAGGATTCACGAGGCTGAGATGCAGGTGCAATTAAATCTTATTTTATTAAAGTAATGGATGCATCAAAAGCAGTGCGCTTCATAGAAACCTCTAGGCTAGCTCACTAGAATTCCCTAACTGCACCCTAGACATGCTCTGCAACGTGTGAAGAAAGTTGACTCAGCAGCTCAACCCAGAGAGCTGCAGTCTTAAGTAGGGAAAGTTTTAGATCATAATCTCTGACTCCTTTGCAAGTCCTGCCTGTGTCCCATCCGCTTCTCGTGGTGTTGAGAGCAGGGTGACGGGGGGCACGCTTCCAACGGCTCGTCCAAAACAACTGTCTCCTTAGCAACCATCTCGAGGTCATGGGGCGGTGACGCGCTTGAAGCATCCCGAGAGCCGCTTGGTAAAGGGGGTGTCAACACGCACTCTGAAACATCTGCCAACGGCTCATCCGACCTGTCTGGGGGCGGTGCGCTCTCTTCTTCGGAGACCGCGCCATCCATGGGAACTGGCCCGGACTCAACTTCACTCCCTCTCCCAAGGTCTTGCTGAGACTCAACAACTCCTGGGTCTTCTACACCTTCTGACAGCTGGGAAACCTGAAACTCATGTCTTCCCCCTCCCTGGCCCTCATGGGGGAGCAGAGTCTCAACACTCAAGTGATCTCAGTGGCTAGGAGTGCCTTCCACCAGATTCGGCTGGTAAGACAGCTGTGATCGTTTCTGGACCGGGATAGCCTGACCACTGTTGAGATCTTATCCCAGTCTGGGTCTGTGTTGGAATTGCCTTTTAATGTTTTTTAAACCTTTTTTTTTTTAAAAGCATGTTTTTAACCTTTTCTTTCTTTTTTACGATGTCTTCAAAGCTTTTTTAAGAAATGTTTTTAAAGATGTTTTGTTTTAATGTATTTTAAAGTCTGTTTTTATGATGTTTTAAAGTGTTTTTAGTGCTTTTGTTTGCTGCTCTGGGCTCCTGCTGGGAGGAAGGGCGGGATATAAATCAAATAATAAATAAATAAATAAATAAATATCCAAAGGTTTAAGCTGCAATTTCTTTTTCTTTCTCTCTCTGCTTTTTCAAACAGAAAAATATGATCATATGTTCTGTTACAAAATTCCTTGTATCTTAATAAAAATGACTTATTGGTAGCTTTCCAACAGCACAAAGAAAACGCAAGCAGAAGCTTGATGTGTGACTTAAGTAGTCATGCCAATTTTCACATCAAGAGAGACAAAGTATATCAACTTCATATTTTCTTTTTTCTTTTTTTTGTATTTTTGTCTTAAAAGGACAGACGTTCTCTTGCGGGAGGGGGAGACTCTAGTATTAAGCTGTTAATGTGGTCAATTGAAAAAATGTCCTATGGGGAAATATAATCTCTCTTCCACCACAGCACAAAAGCAAACAAACTATCTAGGAAGCAGATTGCACCCTGCTGCTTTTAATGTCACTGCTGTTTGTTATTTCAACAGTAAAACAAGTTTAGAATCAAAACAGCATTTTTCTGAAACTAGTGGCAAGCAAGTGGTGCAGAACACCAGAGATCTGCCATCCAGTTTCTCTTTAGTTAACACATGTGCTGAGCCAACAGTCAGTAAACAGGCTGAGTAGCACATTTTCTGGTAAAGAGGGTAGCATGAACAATATTTGTTCTAGACATCTTCCTCCAATGGCAGTTTTGTACTAACCCCTTTTGCCTTTTGAACACATTCTCAGTTCAGACATCACACCAAACTGTGTTTTGCATTAACTATACTGAGAACCAAAACCACAATTTCAGTTTCCAAATGTACAAGCAAACCACTGTTTAGAATGGAATGCAGGCTTTCATTTTCTATTTGTCCAGACTCCGGTTTCTACAGGGCAGCAGCCTCTGGATGCTGACCAATGGCAGTAATAGTTTGTCAGTTCAGACACCATACACAAATCATATTTGCCACAAATAATGGTTTGCAAACCCCCTTCAAATATTGGTTTATGATTCTAGCTCTGGCAAACCATGTTTTGTCAAATCAGATATTTATGCTTAATCATAATTAAGGTTCCTTATCCATGGTTTCATGCAATGACTGAACTGAGCCACTGTCAACAGTTCCCAGTCTACTTCAGTGAACCAATACACTCCCAAGAGTTTTAACAGACATGGGATCCAACTGCTGAAGCTTTGTGACAGCCCATTCACTGTCACAGTATGTTTTCAAAATGGAGGCCAGATTTACAGAGAGTACAGGCAGGAGTTGCAGCAAAATGTCTTTAGCCAGCCCTAGCCTACAGCTAGATGGTGAAGACTACCAAGAGCATAGTTCTGCTCACTGAATGAACAGAGGAGACAACGGGACCAAAACTATACCTGCTAGCCATGTCCTGCCGCCCCCCTTTCAGGCATTTATAGCTTCTAAGCACACACAGCTATGTGCACATTGAAGTCTTTTCATATGTTCAGCTGAACCTGTAATGGTCAGGGATGTGGGGAGAGGGTGTGATCCTGCTTCCTCCTCTTGGTGCATAGGATGGATGGGATGACTGGACTGGGCTTCTGTCCCAGCTTCTTGGTTGGGAACATAACAAAAGGGTAATGGGAAAGCACTTTTTGAGATAAGAGAATGGTCACCAGTGACTTAGCAACTGTGAAAGAAAAAACCCTTTACCCCACTAGTGCTAAAGGAATCCAAACCCTATCAAGATAGTGGATTTGCTATTTTGCCATTGTCAAGTAAATTATCTCACTAAGAGTCTGCATAGGAAACGAGTGATGGCCAGCAGCATACAATATATTAACATATTTAGATCACTTTTTTCCTAAAAAATCCTAATAGTTTGTTGGGTAATGGCCTTATTGATGTCATGAGCTCTTGGAGCGATAAGGACAATGAGGAGGAGACAGACCTGGACTTGGGGAAAGGCCCTAGTAAAGTACATTCAGATGCGGTTGAGCTTAAAAGCTCCTGTGCCACTGACAGTGACAGCTCTGCCCCCGTAGATCCAATTGTACACCGCCCAGAGAGCTACTAGCTATGGGCGGTTTAAAAATGAAATGAAATAAATAAATAAATAAATTAATTAACACTGATGAGGCGCTGCCTGATCAGGAAGTTGCTCTTCACCTTCCCTTCACCCCCCCTTTCTTGCTCACCCCACCATCGCTGCCATGGAACCCACCTCTCCAGGAGGAGGACCTTGCTGAAGTGGTCCAGCCGCCCTCACCTCAAACCCATAAGTTGTGGTGGCAGTAGGCTCAAAGGGTTCCCACTGAGGAGGAGTGCTCTGCCCGCGCACTCCTAACCGTGACACTTTTCTCACGCAAGTAGGGAGCCCGCCCATCCTTACTTAAGGCTGGTAAGGGGTGTGTCTAATTGCTGTGACAATGTCTCAGTGCAGTGTAGTCGTGCCTGGTTATACCTGGTAAAGATGTTGAATCGTTTGTAACCTGTAAACTAATTCATGAAGCCCTCTGAACCGAAATTTTCCATTACACCTATGCAGATGTATCTAAGACAGCTCTTTTATACCCACATTTCTTCTAGGGTCCAGAACCTAGATCTTAGGAAAGAACACATGGCTAGGAGCTAGTGAATTAACAGTATTTTTCATCTACCTCCTAGTTTACAAAGGGGCAGGGATTAAATAATACTTGGAAAAATTCCCATCTCTTTGCATTTGTAAAGATTTCAAGAAAACTACTCAGCAACCTAAATCACTGTGATTGCTCTAACATTTCAATTTTGTTCCCCTGATTAAACATTGGAATTTGATTTAAAAAAAAGGGGGGGGGACAAAATGCAGGGTTTCTCAGTTTTTAGAAAAAAAACTATTCATTTTACCCCAAGATCGGATTCAGGACTATAGTGAGGCAGCAGTGAAACATTTACTTTTTATTTATTGTGGGATCCCATTCTATTCTGGTGGCCTACAGGTCCAGCCTTTTTGCCTTAAAGGGCACAACTGTGGCCTGGCAGTTGCCCCCAAATGCCAAAATTAGCTGAAGTGTTTCCCTCATGACCATCTGTATCAGTCAGACTGAAATCCAGTTCTCACCACTCTAATCCTATATTACTCTTATCTACATACCAGTGATCTTGAGGAAAAGGCTGTGATTTAGTAGTCCCATTCCTGGCATCTCAAGGGTAGGGAAGAAAACCTGTGTAAAACCCTGCCAGTGAGTATAGATAGTAGTCAGTTAGATAGATGAATGCAAACAAAAGCTGGCAGCCTCTCTTGCCTGAGACCATGACTACTCCACAAACCAGGACTGCCACTCTTCCTAAGTCTACCACCTTCAAAACAAACAGAAAAACCATCCTTGCCTCTGTTGTATCCCTCTAGCTCATGGACAAGCAATGCGCCATCCTCCAGATGTCATCGCACTCCAATTCCCATCACTCCATCCAGCATGACTAATGGTCAGGGGAGATGCCAGTTGGAGTCCAATAAAGTCTGAAGGGCCACAGGTTTCCTGACCCCTGCTTGACCTGCTGCTCATAGTGCTACTGCTGTATCTTGCCGCACTGCTGTTGTTGGGTTATAGGCTGCTGTCAAGAAAGAGGCTGCCATGGCTACTGCTTCTCCTTTTCCTCTTTTCACCATTCTTTCTCCCCATCCCTCTTTCTAGGATCAAGGACTAGTGAAGGAACTGTTGTCTGCCACTTACCTGTACCTTCGTCCTTGTGATGTTTAGAGGCCAGCTCGAGCAACTAACTGGCCAGGCTAACTAGGGCAACATTTGTTTATAAGTGCCCACCCTTTTTCAAAGGAGTTCAGGGTGATTACTTCATGGGCTACTCCATGTTATCTTCATAGCAGCCCCAAGAAATAGATTAGGCTGAGAGACAGTAGCCAGCCCAAGACTATCCAATGAGCTTTATGGATGGGCATGGACTTCAACTGAGGTCTAAGTCAACACTCTAAGTGCTGGCTGCAGTGTTTCAAAGACAATTATCTGTGAAGTAGAGATGGACCAAGTCTTTTTCCTGTCCTTATCCATTTTTCATGTGTTTATTCATCAATCCATTCTGACCCATTTCCACATTAATCTGTAATGTATTCATTTTTAGAGTCTATATGGAATTTTATATTTAAATATGTATTTAAATACATACTTTATCACAAAATATGCATTAAATATATATTTTATCTCAATGTACACATTTCTCAACTATTTTGGGCTAAAATATGCATTTTGGTATATTTTTTTGAGGTAAAAGCTATATCACAAAAATTCTGAAAAGTACAAAATCTGAAGAATTATGTTCCAATTTGTGTATTAGGCTGGTACATACATATTAGGTCAGTTTGCTCAAAAATGTGAATCAAATGAAATTCTTCTCCATTCCTACTGTGAAGACAACTACAACAACAGAGGAGCTGGTGACAGGGACTACAAGACTATAAAGAGGTAGATCAAGGTCTTAATCACCATGTCTCCTGATACCTTTGCCCCTATTTAGCACTGTTTTTAAAAAGCAAACATAAATATTGTTGGCTATTAAACCGAGAAAGCAGAGGTTAAATTTCCACAAGTGAGCTACGTGACTTAGAAGCGAAAGTTGGCAGAGCTCGAGCCATCTTCAAGGACACGTTGCTAAGCAACCTAGGCTCGGGCAGCTGGCCTTATCTATATAGAGGGCCAGCAGACACTTGTGAGTGTGGGGGTCGAGGAGTTTGTAGAGAGAGAGCTGTGATATATTGTCAGTAAAGTAACTCTTAAAACTTATTGCTTGTCCGGCTCATACCTTCAACTGGCATCTAGCCTGTCACTATACTGTTCTGCATCCTGGGCATCTGCTTGCGCCAGATCCAACATCCAACAAGTGGTAGCAGAGGATGGTTTCGATGCGCAGATGGATGTCCGAAGAAAAGCCAAAAGAGGAGTAAAGAGGACAAGCGTGTGAAGAGATGGAGAAACCGAAAGCTGAGCTGTAAGCTGTGAGAGAGCCGTGGGAAAAAAAAAACCTGACTGAAGGACAGAGGTGAGAAGCTCTAATTACAAAGGCGGTGAACTGTGAAAAGTGAAAGTATGTCTGTTACGTTATCGGCCGGGATTCCCTTGGAAAGGCTGACAGGGAAAAATTATGGCACTTGGAAACAGAGAATGCAGGCTTTTCTAGTGAAAGAAGACCTGTGGAAAGCTATCGCAGAAGACCCACCCGCCGGGGTGCCAATTCCAGCAGATTGGAGAAGGCTGGATGAGAGGGCAAAGGCGTTAATTGTTCTTGCTATTGATGATTCTCACTTACTGCACGTGCTTGATGCAACAACGGCAAAGGAAACCTGGGAAACTTTAAGAAATATTCATGTGAAAAAGACTGCCAGTTCTAAAATATATCTTGCCAGAAGATTGTATCAGATGCGCTTATCTGGAGATACAACCATGTCAGAGCATTTGGTGGAAATAAACAGACTGTTTACTGAGTTGTCAGAACGTGAAATTGAACATTCTCAAACGCAAAAAGTGTATATCACATTAGCTTCACTAGATTCAAGTTATGATAGTCTGGTGAGCTCTTTGGAAGCAATGGACGATGCAAATCTCAATATGGATTATATAGAAGGCAAACTTTTACAAGAATTTCAAAGGAGGCAGGAAATGGCAAAGCAGGAAAAGACTGAGTCTAAACACAACGTGGAAAAGCAGAACAACAAAGCTGCACAAGAGAGACTGTATGGACAAAGGGCATGTTATTTTTGTGGTTCCAAGCAACATCTTCAAAGGAATTGTGAAGCAAGAAGAAGAGAAAGAGGAAGAAAACCATGTGTACAGGTGATCTATGCTAGTAAGAATAAGCAATGTATTAACAATGAGCAGGGAAATAACTGTGATGATTTATGGGCAATTGACAGTGGGGCAACAAATAGTATAATCAAAGATAAATCCATGTTTCATACATTTTGTGACGTAGAGGATCATGTGATAATGGCTGATGGATCTAAGAAACTTATCAAAAGTAGAGGAACAGTGAAATTAGCAGGTTTTAATACAATAATGACAGATGTGCTGTTTATTCCTGACATTGAAAGCAACATTATGGCTGTGTCGAAACTCAATGAAATGGGGTTCATTGTAATGTTCAAAAGGGGTTCAGTGCATATTATGAGAGGAGAAAAAATATTCATGAAAGGGATAGTAAAGAAGTCACTGTTCTATATGCAGCTGAGAGTCCTCAGTAAAGACACAGACAGGGCACATAGAGGTTCAATAGGGATTAACCTAACGCAGTCAGTGAAAGCACAGACACCAGTGATTGATGCTGATGTTGTGGCTAATAAAACAAAGCAGGACAAAGAGCCCTCAAGCCTCGGGGATATAAAACAATTACCCATAGTCGAACAGAATGAAGGGCATGCAGCGATGAAAGAGGAGCTGGAAGCAATGCGAAAAAATGGCACATGGACGCTAGTATCTCTGCCCCCAGGGAAGAAAGCTATAGGGTGTAAATGGATATTTAAACATAAGCGGTCGAGTACAGGACAGATACAAAGGTATAGGGCACGCCTAGTAGCTAAGGGCTTTACACAGCAATTCGGGACGGACTACGATGCAGTTTTCGCTCCCGTGGTGAAACATGAGTCAATCAGGGTTTTGCTAAAAATAGCTGCCATAGAAAACATGCATGTAAGCCACTATGACATCGGCACGGCGTTTTTACATGGGGAGTTAAAAGAAGAAATCTATATGGAACAGCCTCCCGGATGTGAAACACAGCCAGGTCTAGTTTGCAAGTTACAGAAATCCCTTTATGGTCTGCGCCAGAGTGCGCGCTGTTGGAACGAAAAATTAGATGATGTTCTGCAGTCCCTGAAGGAATTGAAGAGATTGGAGATAAAGATATTATCGGTTCAAAAAAATTCTTGGACTGGAAGGATTTGATGGAACTTGAAATGGAGAAAGTTAACAGAATTAATCCCTGTCTTGTGTCAATGGAAAAACCTTCAAGAGATGTACTAGTGTATCATGTGGAAAAGAGGAACAGAGATGCGGCTTTGCAACAATACTTTAGTGATATGTTTGGATTTGATGGCAAGAAAATATCTGTGATGGAGGAAATTCCTACCAGACTTTTATTATATGACTATGACAGCAAGATTTTCGGGTGCGTAAAGATGGAAGATGGAAGATGGACCCAATATGGATAATGACAGAAGAGCGATTTAAAATCACTGGACTTAGTAGATTTGATGAGTTGGATTAATTGGCATGTTTATTTAGAAAAAAAAAATGATTGACATATATCTCAAGGATTGGAAACTTCTCTTTGACTTCTTGTGGAAGATTAAAATGATATGATGTTAATGAGATTTGAAACCAACTAAGATAACTGTTGGAGGAAGGTGATTTTATAATCTATTAAGAGATAGGTCTGTTACATATTATAGATTTATAGTTGAATTATAGTGTTTTGAAATTACTGGATTTAGTAGATTTGATGAGCCGGATTAAATGGCATGTTTATTTAGAAAAAAATTGATTGATATATATCTCAAGGATTGGAAACTTCTCTTTGACTTTTTGTGGAATATTAAAATGATATGATGTTAATGAGATTTGAAACCAACTAAGATAACCGCTGGAGGAAGGTGATTTTATAATCTATTAAGAGATAGGTTTGTTATATATTATAGATTTATAGCTGAACTATGACAAATCGGAAGTCAATATTTTTATATATATGTATTTTTTTTTAGTATTGTATTAGTTATTGATTTGTGTTGTTTTCTTTTTGTATTATTTTGGTTTTGAAAATTAGAATAAAAATTAATTGAAAAAAGGTAACGAAAAGTTTGGGACCTGTAAGTCATTATTTAGGTACAGAGGTCATACGGGGTTCAGACGGGAGTTTCGTGTTAAAACAGGAAGGAAAGATAAAACAAATACTAGCAGAATGTGGGATGTCTGAATGTAAGGCAGTAGGGACTCCCATGACAACATAATTTCAACAAGAAACCACAGAGACAGCTTGTGAAAACCCTGCTAGGTACAGACACATCATAGGACAGTTGCAATATCTTGTTAAGGTAACAAGCCCTGACATTTGTAATGCTGTTAGCATCTTAAGTCGAAAAGTAGAACAGCCTACTGAGACAGATTGGCAAGGAATAAAACGAGTCCTGAGGTATTTGCAAGGTACTAGCAGTAAAGGTCTAGTGTTGTCCAGCAGTAAACACGGGAGTATGTGCTGCTATGTAGATGCGGATCATGCTGGCGATCCCAGTAGCCGCAAGTCTACTACTGGTGTTGTCATTCTATTATATGATTCAGTGATTGATTGGTGCAGTAAGAGGCAAACTATAGTGGCTACATCGAGTTCAGAAGCTGAATATATAGCGTTGTCTCTGGTTTGTAACGAACTTACCTGGTTCGACCATCTACTGTTTGAAATTGGAAAAGGCATAGACAAACCAATCAAAATATATGAGGACAATCAGACCTGCATTAAGCTAGCTCAGTCAGAAGCACACACCAAGAGAACCAAGCATATCAGCATCAAATATCACCATGTCAGAGAAATGATTAAACAAGGGTTTGTGGAATTAACTTATTGTAACACTGCTGATATGCTGGCTGACGTTATGACAAAACCACTAAGTGAAGACAAGTTCTTAAAACTGATAAATGAAGTAGGTATGACAGCGAAAGTGGGATGATGGGAATCATGAAGAATAATTGCTGTAATAAATGTATGTAATAAAAATGATGCTGAGATTCTAATGAAATGTAATGGCTGTAAAACCAAATGATGTAAATGTAATGACATGTAAAATGTAACACATGTAAATGGAAGAGAAATGTAACTGGCTGAATGTGGAAATTTAAGGTGGGGGATTGTTGGCTATTAAACCGAGAAAGCAGAGGTTAAATTTCCACAAGTGAGCTACGTGACTTAGAAGCGAAAGTTGGCAGAGCTCGAGCCATCTTCAAGGACACGTTGCTAAGCAACCTAGGCTCGGGCAGCTGGCCTTATCTATATAGAGGGCCAGCAGACACTTGTGAGTGTGGGGGTCGAGGAGTTTGTAGAGAGAGAGAGCTGTGATATATTGTCAGTAAAGTAACTCTTAAAACTTATTGCTTGTCCAGCTCATACCTTCAACTGGCATCTAGCCTGTCACTATACTGTTCTGCATCCTGGGCATCTGCTTGCGCCAGATCCAACATCCAACAAGTATCACTACTGTGAACACCTGAGTTTACCTTTGTTTGACATACTGAATGGAAAAGGTCACTCTGAATTCCTTCAAAGATACTATATTGCAAGGAATCCATATGTTAAAGTAAAAAAAAGAAGAGTCAACTTCACATTGCTTTTGGCACTTTACAACGTAAGCAGTTTATTCCCAGAACATGTTAAAGGTTCAGCTCCTGTTATTGCAGAACAGATCCAGTAAGTTAATATCAGGTGGTGAGTGTCACATACAATTGCTTAACATTTCTGTGTATTCAGAGGCACTGTAGGCTATTTGCAGGGGAATGGAAGCACATTATATGTCCATAAAACCAATAGAAAGTCTGAAGAGTGGATATACAGTAGGAGAACTAACTCCCAACAGCAATTTTCTGAACAAAAATTGCTGCTTAAAGTTCATTCACCTATCAGACAGGATTTACAGTTTTGTATTAAATCAAATCCAGCTGCCTGTATCTGGTAGTAATGAATACCTGGAGTGCAAGAGGAAATGGGTGGGGAAAGGGGGAAACTCCTTAGGCCAAAACACAACACATTGACTTAAATGTTCAATATTTGTGTGTATGGGAAAAAGATTATTTGCTGAGATCTGTAATAATAATCATTTCAGACAAGCATAATCATTTTAAAATTAAACAATTTTTCATTGATTTCTTTACTGTATGCACTTATCTCACATACAAGTATTTGCAGTTGCAGTTCTCTCCTGAATTTTTATGTTAACAAGGTATCTGTAATTGCATTTATGGATTTCTCCTGCAGGTGATTTTGTCTTGCCTAATGCCTAATACTTCCTCCCCATACCTTGTATGGCTTCATCTCATATTTCAGACCCCTCTGTAATGTTTTCAGCTATTGCTCTCCTAACACCACAAGCCTCAAAGTGAAAAGCAGGCTCACATTATTCAAAGATTCAGAATTATTTCTAGAGGCAGCACACACACTTCCCTGTGCCTTTTCCATAGGGTATAATGGGTTGTCCAGGAACCTGACCCACCCATATGCTTTTTTTGTGAGTTGTTTAACAATATTTCCATAAATGTTTTATTATCTGGCACTTTGTTGCTGAAGGCAAAGCAGAACCCCTACTGAGCAATGGTTTAACTGGTGGTGCACCAGTCTCCAGACCCAAACCAGATCAGAACTCATTTGGCACATCAGTGCCAGACAGATGATAAGCAAGGTTGGCAATAAGAGTAGCTACAGTAACGTAAAATCTTTCAAATAAATAAATAAATCATAACTTCAAACCACCATCACAAGAAATCTGACTGATGGCAAAGTCAATATTAGCTTACCTGTTTAAGTGCCTTTTTGGTGTGCTGTTGGAAGGAAGACACTAGCTTGCTTTGCATTGGTGCATTGGTGAGGCTTGAGTCCCGAATGGAAGACACTTCTTCAGGTGCTTGCTTAGTACAAACTAAGAATACAAAAATAAAATAAAGCACTGAGAATAGAGGAAAGCCAGTCTGCAAATTTTAATTTAATTTTGAGAACTCAGAATTAGCCCAAGAAGGAAAATCTCTGGGTTGATCTGCCATGTGAGAAAGTAGTTTAATTGTAGAGAACATGGAATACCTGCAAGATTGTTTCTGGAAGAATGTGGCCAACTGCTAAGTAAGATGCAACCATGGACATCCATTCAAACAGACATGCCTAATGTTAACTCAGGGGAACTACAGACTTGCCTAAATGAGCCTGAACTTTTTTTTTGTTCCAAGCAGAATATAGGCCTCTATCTACAAACAGCATCTGCATGGCCACTTGCAATGAAATCACACAAAACACAGTTTTGTCAAGACATAAATTTCAAATTGTGTGCTGCCAACACATGCTAAATTCAGTGAATGCCTTGATACATACAAATTAACATCTGTGAAATGTCTTTCACTATAATTTGAAAATGTACTCTGCTCTCTGCAGTAAAGTTCAAAACTAAAGTGAATGTGATAAGGAGAAAAACCACCAATCCAAGAAGCAAAACATGAAGGTTGGCCCATCATCGTGTGGAAACAAAATAGAACTTAATAGGATAATAGAATTTAACAACCTTAAGAGATCCCTTGACCCAGAAGGTTAATGTTACAGCACAGCCAGGAGGAAAATGGACAGCATCACATAAAGTAAATGCTCAGGGTTCAAGTTCCTAAATCAAAGGGCAAATACGGTTCTAAATCTTGTGAGAGAGGGCTGATAAAGAACAGAAGTCTCAAAAGCATGCCCCCATGTAACTAGAAATCTGATGATAAATAGAATTTGCACAGCACTCAAAAGTGTTAAGAGTACTTCCTATATGTTGTCTTATGGAGTATAAATCTATCTGAAACTGAATGAGCCCATTGGCCTGTCTAGCCCACTACTGTCTACTCTAGCTAGCAGCAGCTCTTCAGCGTCTGAGACAGAGCTTTTCCTTTTACCTGGTGCCCAGAACCCTTTTACCTGGAGATATCAGGGATCGATCCTGGGACCTTCTGCATGCAGAACATCCATTGTACCACTGAAATATGGCCAGTTCCCTAATAGTGCCCTGATTATATTATTGAAGGGTAATACAACAAATAAATCAAATACCTATAATATATGCATACATATATAAATTTAAATACTTTATAAGGTACATGGGAAAAATATATTTCTTATCCTACCCCACTTCCCAAAAAGATATAGCATTTCAGGGAATACCTCAGTGATCCTTAACAGATCCCCTGCTTCTTGTGGGAGTGAATTCCAAGTCACTTCCCTTCACCCCTATTCCACATAAAAGTAGCTTCCTTTGATTTCCAGTATTTTTAAGGTCTCTGTGAATACTACTGTAGCTGTTTGAAACTATCTGTACGTGACTGTGCTATACAGACACACATTCACAGAGTGTTATATTGTAATCAGCACTACATTAGTACACACTTTCATATGTCAATAAAGTGTCATCCACTCCTTCAAGAATGAAGCAGCGGCATGACAAAGCTCGTATTGCTCCAAAGGCAGTTTCTGGGAGGAGAGGCAGAGGCAGCGTGGCAAGATCAGTTCACTTTAAATGTGCATAGCTTTTGTGTACCTATGTGTCTCAAATTTGTAGGTTCCCTTCTTCTCTACTTTGCCTGCAAATTTCATGCAATTCTACAAAAAAAAGTTATAGGCAAGTCCCCCCAAAAAACCTTAACTTTAAAGATACCTAGCACTGAACCTCCTGCACCTATTTGTCTAAAGTTTGACAAGCTTCATGACCCAGATTTCACCCAATTCTGTCAAGAAGGGGAAAATGTTGTAGCCATTTTTTAATTTCTCCGACTAGTCAATGGGGACAGTTGGGACTATCCTCCAATACTCAACATATGAAGCATTGGATTCCCCAAGCAAAGTTCAGCTCCAGATCCAAGATGAAGTAGGGCTTTTTCAAAGCAGTTTTGTTGTTGTTATGAGAAGCACATATCTCACTTATCCCAATATGATTCACTTTATAACGCTTAAAAGATCTAGCTCACTGTGATTGCCAAAAACGAAATGGCCAACAAATGATTTAAATTTGTGCAGAATTTTATATATCAGCTTCATTGTAGCTAATTTTCCCCATGATAAAAGGATATTTACTTGCTCAAATACATAAAGGAACTAACTACCCTATATTTGTAACAATTTGTAATTTAAAATTGCATAACGTGATTATAGTTTCTAAGGAGCCATCTGAGTCTGCTTTGTAAATATTGTATACGACACATGCATTGTTTTATTTAACTATTGGATTAATTCTCAATGGATGGGAATGGTATGTCAGATAAAAGGATGTTGCTTTCTTTCAGCCTCTTAATACATGTAAAATGAATATTACAGTATTTACTTTAAGCATCTCTCTTAATGTGAATATTTGAAAGATGGGACAAGTCACTGATCTGATGCAAGTCTTCTCCTAGCAAACCACGATTTGCAAATTGGGAGCAAGTCTTATGACTATGCACTTTCTCTCCTCTCCTCTCCCCCAGAGTTAACCATGGTTTCACATTTCATGTACTCTTTCAGAAAGCATGTTTCATGTAAACCAAAACTAAAAGCATGGCTTGAAATGGGTTGGAAACTAGAGGGAAACTGAATGTAATGCAGAACCATAGTTAATGCTGTGAAGGTGAGGGGTAAGGGAGAGATTGTTCCAGAAAAGTGAGGAAGAGAGGAATACACTCAGCGTTTGCTTACAATTTTAGAATCATCTATTTGCCAGGAAGCCACATTGCACCTGCACTGGGCCACTAAGAGTCAAAGTTACTTTCGCTACATGGTTAGCAACCATATTAGGTATACTGGTGAGTTTCTCTGGGAGAGGATGGTTTAACCCTCCCATCCCCAGCCACAATTCCAATGAAAATGTCCCCCACATGGTAACTAATGCATAGAATTCAATTTTAAAATCCCCTGGCATGGTTGCCAATCACACAATTAAAAAGTAATATCTAGTTTGGCCCTAAGGTTGCAGTTCTACATGGTCATGGACTGCCTTCAAGTCGACCCCAACTTATGGTGACCCTTTAAATAGGATTTTCTCTGAGGCTGAGAGGCAGTGACTGGCCCAAAGTCACCCAGTGAGCTTCATGGCTATGTGGGGATTCGAATCCTGGTCTCCCAGGTCGTAGTCCAGCATCTTAACCACTACACCACACTGGCTCTCATAGGTTGCAGTTCTGTCCCCACTTAATTGGAAGCAAGTATCATTGCGGGAGCCCAGCAAGGGTAAAAAGTAAAGTTATATCCCACTTCTCCATGATTTGTACTTAGTTTAATTAAAAATTTAAATCACAGAAGTTAAATGGAATGGATTAAAATGGTTTGAGCTTGAACAGCAGTAATTCTCATTACTTTATGACCAATATTCCCTGTTTTGGGTACACACCCAATATACTCCGAAACACACCAAAGAATGAGTCACATTTTTTTCTGTAGTAAAAGCAGCCATCATTTGATGACCTGAACATATGAAACTGTCATCAGGGACCAATTATCATGAACCATTATTTTCTTGTGATACTGGCCAGTTTCTTCACAAAAGAACTGATAATTTGGATTGCTTTAAAAGAGGACTGGACAAATTCATGAAGGATAAGGCTATCATTGGCTACTAGCCATGATGGCTATGATCTGCCTCCACTGTTCAAAGCAGTATTTTTCTGAATATCAGTTGCTGGGCAACTTAAGTGGGGAGAATGCTGTTGCACTCAGATCCTGCTTGCGGACTTTCCACAGGCTTCTGGCTGGCCACTGTGAGACCAGGATGCTGGACTAGATGGGCCACTGGCCTGATTCAGCAAGGCTTTTCTTATATTCTTATAAGCTTGGCACAATCTGGAAGTCGAGGAGTCATCCAAACGCTACAAAAATATATATGTTGGCATAGCTATTCTGGTTCTCTATATCCTTACACAACCTAATGGCAACAGATCTCATAATGACTTTAGGATATACAACTGGAACCTGCAGCAAAATGTTGCAATGTAGAGTTGCTCCTGTTCCAGCCAATCATCCATTGCCTAATCCAGGGCATCACACTCTATCTCTGTCTCAGTTTTCTGTTTTTCCCCCTCCAACAGTCAGTCAGCATTTTGTATCCAATCAATAGTGTGGTTAGAGTGTTGGACTGGAACCTTAGGAGTCCAGGGTTCAAAATGCCACTAGGCCATGAAGCTCACTGGCTGACCGTGGGCCAGTCACAGGCTCTCAGCCTAACCTACTGTGATGATATCTGTGTATATATGTTTGATATTGCTGTTTACGGTAAGTAGTGACTGATGGAAGGGGGAGTAAGTGAGATGGAATGTTGGTGAATGCTGCATGTGATTGGCTAAGAGAATGTGGGATCACTGTTCATATATGAGTGCTTGATAGGGAACAAACTAATGAGAAGATAGGGTTCTGATTATGAGAGGATAGGCTGGATCTATGAGTGATAAGGGGATACAGAGAGTAGGACAGTGTCAGAGATAATGAGGGGCTAGGTTTAAAGATAGATAGAACAGTGTAGCATTAAGGGCTCCTTATGTTATTATATTTATCTACTTTATTAACAAATAACTTGTTTTCATCATCCCATGTCTGGTGCTTGGTTACTCTACAGAAAGTATATAATATAACAGTAAAGTTCATACACAAAGCCTCTTATTCCTAAGGTGTATTTCGACCTAAGGTAAAGGTCCTGGTGGCAGCGAAACTAGTGGTAGTTATAAGGTGTTACCCGTTGGGGGTAAAGGCCTGGCAAATCAGGGTATTGCCCTTTAAAGTGAGCAAGGATGCCACAGTGTTGTTATGAGGATAAAATCAGAAGGGGGAGAACCATGCTTATATGCTGCCTTGAGCTCCTTGGAGAAAAGGTTGGATACAAATTTAATAATAAATAAAACATGTTCAGTTTTCACTGGGCTACATTGGAGGTTTTGCCCCCTTAGGGTTCTTTCCTGAAGATTTTTTAAATGTAACAGCAAATATTGGAGGTTCTTCAAGCCTGCTGATATCCTCTTCTTCTTTATGGGTGTTGCATACATTATTTGTATACAAAGTACATGAGTCAAAAAAGGTTTTATACATGTAGGTGCTACCCACTCTCTTCCATGAGAAGACAGTTTGGTATGTGAACTAGGGTCCTTTGGTAGGAAGGGTGGGGTATTACTGCTACTACTACTATTACTACCGTCACCGCCACCACCACCAGCAGCAGCATAAGAGAGGCAGGTGGCAGTGGCCCTGACTATCAGAACCAATCTCCAGGATAGGAGATATGTACCTACATTTTTCTTTTCTTCAAAGCAGCTGCAGGATGTTCTGCCTCCACACTGGTATGCTTCTGGATGCCAACTGCTGGGAATCACAAGTGGGGAAAGAGTTGTTGTACTCTGCTCCTTCTTGTGGGCTTCCCATAGGCATCTGAATGGCCACTGAGAGAACAGGATGCTTTACCAGATGGGCCACTGGCCTGATTGAGCAGAGTCTCCTTATGTTCTTATTAAGTGTCTCATTTGATCAAGGAAGAAGCACTGGGAGATGGTATGCTTTAACCCTTCCCCTCTCTGCCATTTACCCAATCTAGATCATTCCACAGAACCTACTATTAGGTACTTGTATTTCACCCTGAATAGGGGAATCAACAAAATAGCTTGGGGGGTATTTAATGCCACTTCTTTCAGTGCTACTTCCCCAATCAAATTAGTAATCTCTCATACCTGCTCTGAAGTAAAGCAAAAGATTCCTGGAAATCTGGTCACAAGCTTCCAGTATCATGTGGAGTTGGCTCTCAACCACAATATTTAATTGTGATCAAAAAATAAAAGTAAAGAAAAAATAGTAATGTATGGAATGCTTATTTTCTAGAAGAAAAATAATAGGCAATATAAATCTCTATGTTTTGATGTGGTTTTTTGTTTTTTAAACCCTCTATAATCCAAAATGTGTGATTTATATCAGTAAGTGTTCTAACATCAGCAGCAGCTAGCGTTACTGGAAAATTTATCGGGGCAGACAAAAAGGTTGTAACTAAAAATACATGCCAATGCAAAAAAGCAAAATATGCTCTAATCTTTCTCCATCATAGTCTCAACCAAGCTCTTTTTCATATGTTCAAAAAACCCTGCCAGAAGAAGAAGAAGAAGAACAACAACAACTTGGGAGAAAACACGGAGGTGCTAGCTTCAAATGAATATGCAAATTGTGTGTGATATATAGAAGCTTGAACCATTCCCTCCTTTAAAATAAATGTAATAGTAGACTTTTTTTCAATTTCAAACCACACATAAGATTGGAAAATGCATTTTCCTTCATTTGTAGTACAAAAAGGGAAATGGACTGTCTTCAAGTTGATTCTGACTTATGGCGACCCTATGAACAGGGTTTTCATGGTAAGTGGTATTCAGAGGGGGTTTACCATTGCCTTCCTTTGAGGCTGTAAGAGGGGAAAAACTGTCCACAAGTGGGGGTGTTACCAAGCACATATTAATATTTTTTCCTATGCTTCATTTATCTCAAGCAGGAAACATATACTCATATTCCTAGAAAATGATCATGCAATTTTTATACATACCTGGGTGGCATTCAGTGCTAGCCTACTGAGAGTAAACCAACTGAAGCTAACAGACATGCCTAACTTACGTTTATTAATTTCAGTGGGTCTGCTCTGAGTAAGACTTTGTTGAATACAACCCCTACTCAGAAGTATGTCCTACTGGGTTAATCCCAGGTAAGTGTGCCAAGGATTGTAGCCTTGTACAAAATACACCCTTAGAAACAGAATGCAAATTTAAACATCTTAAAATATCTTAGAAACTCAATACTTTTTCTCTGGGTGACACAGATCTATAAGCATATTGACATAAATGGCCATGTACTGTCAACACATATACATCAAGTTGTCACCTAAATCACTGATCTCTAGAGCCTAACTTGCAAAATCAGAACAGTTTTTCTCTAGACAGTCAGCTTGACTCTTTTTAAAAGAGAAAGAAAAAGTAACCAGGGAAATAGACTCTAGTACAGTCAAACAGATATATGCATCTGGGACCAACAAGAGGCTCTCAACAAACTATGCAGCTATTTCATGGACGCTATGAAACAGCTTAATTAACAACACTCAAGTGCCCCTTGGGGAAAAATAAGATGGATATATCTTTACAATGACATGGTTATGTTAAAAGAAACCAATGCAGCAGAACAATACTTCTGTAGTACAAAAAAGGACAATGGATTTTAAAATGAGCAAGTTATTAGCAGATAACCTATAAACTCGCTTCAATGTCTGTGCAGTGTAAATATGGGTTGGGAATTATATTGGAAAGAGATAAGCTGCTGGGAGTGAAGGCAGTGGTGTCATCCTCCCCTGGCATACTCTAACACAAGAGTAGCTAATATGGTGACTTCTAGACATTGTTTGACTCCACTTCCCATCATCATCAGCCATGCTGGCTGGAACTGATGGGAATTTGAGTCCAACAGTATCTGGAGAAGGCACCACATTGACTATCCCTGCTCTAACGCAATGTATTTATCAATGGTGGTTTATGGTGAAATTCTAGGCCATCACCCACAGTGAGCACCCTCACTTTTAACTTTCAGGTATCTCTTGAAGATTTTTTTTATGTTGACAGACCTAGGCAGCTGTTTAAAACTTTTTTGATTAGCCAATTACTTCAGTCAATCCAGACACTCTTGGATGAGACCGATTATTTGGATCCGTTTCAGTCGGGTTTCAGGCCTCATTTTGGCACAGAAACAGCCTTGATCGCCCTGTATGATGACCCCTGTCGGAAGAGAGACAGGGGGAGTGTGACTCTGTTGATTCTCCTTGATCTCTCAGCAGCTTTCGATACCATTGACCATGGTATCCTTCTGGGGAGACTGGCTGAGTTGGGAGCTGCAGGGACTGTATGGCAGTGGTTCTGCTCCTACTTGGCGGGTCGGCTCCAGAAGGTGGTGCTTGGGGAGCATTGCTCGGCACCCTGGACTCTCCAGTATGGGGTTCCGCAGGGGTCAGTTCTGTCCCCTGTGCTGTTCAACATCTACATGAAACCGTTGGGTGCGGTCATCCGGAGCTTTGAAGTGCACTGCCATCAGTATGCTGATGACACGCAGCTCTATTTCTCCTTTTCATCTTCATCAGGTGAGGCTGTCAGTGTGCTGAACCAGTGCCTGGCTGCGACAATGGACCGGATGAGGGCTAATAAACTGAGGCTCAATCCAGACAAGATTGAGATGCTGCTAGTGGGTGGTTCTTCTGACTGGGTGGTTCTTCTGACTGGATGGTGGATGTTCAACCTGCCCTGGATGGGGTTGCACTCCCCCTGAAAGAGCAGGTTCGTAGCTTAGGGGTTCCCCTAGAACCACCTCTGTCACTTGGGCTCAGGTAGCCTCGGTGGCCCGGAGTGCCTTCTACCAACTTCGGTTGGTGGCCCAGCTACGCCCCTATCTGGCCAGTTATAACCTGGCTTTAGTTGTCCATGCTCTGGTAACCTCCAAGTGAGAGTACTGCAATGCACTCTATGTGGGGCTGCCTTTGAAGACGGTTTGGAAACTGCAACTTGTGCAAAATGCAGCGGCCAGATTGGTAACAGGGACCAGACAGTTAGAACATATAAAACCGATTCTGGCCCGCTTGCATTGGCTGCCTGTATGTTTCCGAGCTCGATTCAAAGTGCTGGTTTTAACCTATAAAGCCTTACACGGCTTGGAACCACAATACCTGATGGAACACCTCTCCTAACACGAACCCACCCATACACTATGCTCAACCACGGTGCCTACTCTGAGGGAAGCTTGGAGGATGGCAACAAGGGAGAGGGCTTTCTCAGTGGTGGCCCCCAAATTATGGAATGATCTCTCTGACGAGGTGTGCCTGGCGCCAACACTGTTATCTTTTCGGCGCCAGGTCAAGACTTTCCTCTTCTCCCAGGCATTTTAGCATGTGTTTTTAAATTGTTTTTTAAAAAAAGTGTTTTTTAATTTGTATATTTGTTTTTAATGTTTTTAATTGTTGTAAACTGCCCAGAGAACTTCGGCTATGGGGCGGTATACAAATGTAAATAATAACAATAACAACAACAACAATAATATTTTGTACTGTTTTGATGGTGTTTTATACTTTTATGAATAAATAAATGATGTGGATTATGTTGTGGGGATCCAGAGAGCTACCTGAATGGGATTTTTTTACTCCCCCCTCCCTTTTAAATATTAGGCGCAGCCATGCTGTATCACAAAACTGCTTTTGAAAGTGCTCTCTGTTTCTTTTTTTTTTTCAATTAATTTTTATTCAAATTTTCAAAATCAAGACAATACAAAAAGAAAAACACAAATCAAAACTAACACAATAAAAAGAAACAAACAAACAAAAAAAAAACTATTGACTTCCGATTTGTCGTAGTTCAGCTATAGGTCTATAATATATAACAAACCTGTCTCTTGATAAATTATGAAATCACCTTCCTCCAGCAGTTATCTTAGTTGGTATCAAATCTCATTAACATCATATCATTTTATTCTTCTACAAAAAGTCAAAGAGAAGTTTCCAATCCTTGAGATATATGTCCATCAATTTTTTTCTAGATAGACATGTCAATTAATCCAACTCTTCAAGACTATTAAATCCAGTAATTTCAAATCGCTCTTCTTCCTTTATCCGTGTTGATTCCATCTTCCATCTTTACGCACCCAATAATCTTGCTGTCATAGTCATATAATAAGAGTCTGATAGGGATTTCCTTCATCACAAATATTTTCTTGCCATCATTTCCGAACGTATCACTGAAGTATTGTTGCAGAACCACATCTCTGTTCCTCTTTTTTACAGAATGCACTAGCACATCTCTTGAAGGGTTTTTCATTGTCACAAAACAGGAATTAATTCTGTAAACTTTCTCCATTTCAAGTTCCATCAAATCCTTCCAGTCCATGAATTTTTTTGAATCGATGATATCTTTATCTCCAATCTCTTCACCAATTCCTTCAGGGACAGCGCTGAATTCCAAACAGTAATATTTGTCTCCAGGATCCATCACAGCCAGGAAATCCAAATCTTTTTCCAAGACCATATTTAATCCAATCTCCAGGGCTTAAACCTTCCGTTTAATTTTTCTTTCATCCTTTTTTAATTTTCCAAATTTATCTTTGTTCTCCTTTCTCATAGAATCCTGAATTTCTTTCAGCTCCTGTCTCATTTCGCCAAATTCACTTATCATCACTTGTCTGTTATGTCTGAGTTCTTGTTTTGTTAGCTTAATCTCATTCATTATTTTCTGAAACATATCTAAAGAGAAAGTCCCTTCTTGTACATCCATGATCTCAACCACCTTCTTGATTGTCATTCTTAGAACCAAAAAAACCCACAATCCCTTCAATTTCCAATGTCCCAAGCAAAGAACAGTTTATTTCTTTATCCAGTTACAAAGGAGTTAATCTTTCAAGCCAGCTGACGTCACCCTCTAGACAAGATGAACTGCCTTATCTCTTGTATGTCCAAAAGTGCCAAAACAACTTTAATTCACAGCATCCAAATAATTAGTAGCAGGAAGAATGAGCAGATTCGTCAAAAAAAAAAAAAAGTAAACCGGAAAAAATAGTCCCAGACATATATTACTCAAAAGTCTTATAAATCAAAAAAAAAATTTCTCTTTAAATTAGAAACCCCTCAGCCGTTTGTAATCTTTATAATGCTGAATTCCATGCCAGCTTTTTGCAATAAAAATAAAGATAAACTATTTCTATTTTCTTCCCCTTAGCTCCGTGAATAAAAGAGAAAGCTATGACTCACCCAGGATTTCTTAATTGCTGGTTCTTTGACAAATCTCTTTAGCTGTATTGATAACAAAATAATGAGCAAAGACAGGAGAATGCTTGCCTGTTAATCCATTTTTCTTTGAAGAAAAAAAAAGGCTCACTTAATCAGTTGAGCTGGTTGGAAATCCTAGCTCCGTCCGAGCTGCTGGAAGACCTTCTTTCACAGAATTCCAGCCTCCAACAAACACAACAAAGCTCTGTGGAAAATCTCTACGTTTCTTCCTTATCCGGAAGAAATTTTCCCCAGTCAAAAAGCCCTTCTGACTGGTTTTAAAACTGAAAAAGTTTCCACCAAGACGGGAGCCCGTCCCAGAGGCAGCACAGGCGGAGCGATCCTCCTGGGAAGTCATCGAAAGTGCCCTGTTTCAAAAGTGTATTGTTTTGTTACATTGGGGGCTGCTCATATTTAAAGTTCCCTGGGCATACAGCATTAACTATGCAGCTCTTTGGATCCTGATCTATAATCAGATTTACAAAATGTAAATGTACTGCCTTCAAGTCGATATTTTAGCCATGGAGGTCTGTATCCCCTCCAGCCGAGCCTTGCCATTCTTTAGCTTTTAGCTTCTTCCTAGTAGCTTCGAAGATAGGTCAACGAACGGTCAATGTACCATCAACTTAGCTCATAGCACACCTGGTATCTGAGGGGCTAACAAGCTTGCATTGCCAGGGAGTGGTCTGATGTACTGCCAGGAAAAGTAGCTCCAAGATGTTCTGCTTGTCAGTAGTGCTAATCAGCACAATGCCTTATCATTTTGATTTTGCAAAAACAAGACAATCAATCAAATGCTAGGAGGCTTCAAAGATCATTGTGATGCTTGCTATATAATCACCTTTGATGCCCAGTTTGATTGTTCAGACTGGTCAACAGTTTGGGCAGGAACTTGCAGTCTGATCCATTGGGTACGCACGCTGTAAGTTACTCAATAAACACTCCTTGTAAGCAAACCTGAATCTGCCTTATCGTTTCCTTGGTATCTCTGAAACCTGAAAGCCCACAGCCGGGGCATACAATGGCTATATGGGATTCGAACCCTGGTCTCCCAGGTCAAACAGGTCTGAAATCTAGAATTCAGTGTGAATGCCTTGTAGCTCTCCTTCATATACAAAGTTTCATCAAAATGGCACAAAAAGGAGGGAGGATTCTTTTATGAGACTAACAAGGTGTTTAAAACAATGCACTGAAATTATGTTATTTATTACATTTGTATCCAACTCTTTCACCAAGAAGCTCTGGATAGCATTTGTGGGGCTTCTTTCATTTTATCTTCACAATAAACCTGTGAGACATGGTTATGCTGAAGAAAGCAGTTGGCTAATGAAATTCCATGGTGAATGGGGATGTGAAATCACTTTCCCCCACATTTAAAACCCAACCATCTAGCACAAATATGTTTAAAATAAGATTAGCTATTACAAAAGTTGCGGTTGCAGAGCAATGGGAATAACTTCACCCTTAATACTAGCTCCAAATCTAAACTAGAAATGTGATAATTGCACCAAATGTGAGAAGATAAAAGCTTTGCTGCTGTGGGTATAGACTTGCTGCAGGGGAGAAAGCTTGTTTCCTCCCCTTCCATTTAAAAAAAGTAACTGGAGTTATGCACACATCACACCTGAAGACAAGGAATAAATAGTCTCCATATTCAGTTTTACAAAAAAAATATTTTTCCCCTATTTGTTTTCCTTGCTAAATGGCTACAATATTTTTGTCTTAAAGAAGCAAGTACTCACCCTCTGCTGAACTAAAAATGCCATGGGGGAGAGTATCTGTCGTGTCATAAGAGACTCAAGTAAACTATTCTACTAGTGTCTGTGACAGTCCACCTCTTGTCAAAAAAAAACAACCTCTCGTCACAGAAGAGCCACTGTTTTGTGGAAGCAGTTTCATATCTTAGCAGGCATGACATGGAGCACTACAAAAACCCTGAAGAAAAGGTTAGCCAGTGACTGAAGGAATACATGGGTGGGAGGAGAGAAAATGTGTGTGTTGTGCACTACAAGAGAACTTCCACTTTTGTAAAACTGTATTTGCTTCTCAAGGCATTCTCATCTCTATTTGAACAAGAATTAACAACGTCACAAGTTGGAGGAAGAAAGTTATGCCATTAGGCTAAACAGTGTTCTGGAAAGCACTGACCTGAATTTACAAATATGAAATTAAAAGAACTGCCAAGATCAAAACAGCTGCCACATCTGAAGTCTTATGGCTCACACCACGTTATAGGTAGAAAAGCATTCCCTTGTATCAGAAGTTATACAACTGAGTTTCAAGGAACCCTGGAGTTCCTTTGCACCTCTTCAGTTAATACTGATCAACACATTTCCTTTTAAAACAGCTTGCCTACAGTTAGAAGTCTTGCCCTGTAATATACTTGATGCAGGGGAATTCTGGGTGTGTCTTAGTGTGAACAATTCATACTCTACCATGGTGAGGCCTGAAAGAACTTGTCAGTGCTCCATATGGTCTGAGTGTATGCCCTTGAACCTTTCCAGAGTCCTCTGCAACATGCATGGATTCCTCAACAGAAAAAACAAATGTGAAAAGAATGTCTTGAAGACAAAAAGTTAGAAAAACTACTGACTTACATGGTATGATTTGTTTGAAGTCAAGGAAGAGGCGAACAATTTGTTAGCTATTTAAGACAAAGTTGACCACAAATAGGATATATCCAGGCTTGATTTTTTAAAAAGCTTTGATTTTTACTCTTTTAACATGAGTCCTTAAGGCTACAAGAATAAAAAGAGTCACAGAAACTGCCCACAACCCTACACCCACCATTTGTCTATTAGTGGTTTAACCATTCTCATTTATTACTATTTCAAATCCTTTTAGCTAACCATTCACATTGTCTGCTCCTCATTTACCCACTGCTATTGCCAAAAAAGTTGCAGGATTCTGGAAGAAGCAGAAGTTCATAACACCAGAATATCCATTTACACCAGGGATGGGGAACCTTTGGCCCGCCAGATATTGCTGGAGTACAACTCCTATTATCCCTGACTACTGAGCATGTTGGCTGAGGCTGGTGGGAGTTTAACAATATGACACCACTGGTGTATCCTGCACTGTAAGTGGGAAGTAAGAAAAGCAAATGGGCCAATCTTAACTTCACCATTGCCACCAAGTTAATATCTCTAATTTTCTCTTCCTGCCTTGACTAAACAGCCCTTTAACCTTCTGGACTTTAACCGGTCCAACCAACTGCCTATATATTCAGTAGAGTGGTATGGCTATTAAGGCATGGGGTGAATAACAGGTATCAGACCAATTTTTTTTCCAATGCAAACTATGCTTTTACTTAAAAGTTTTAGTAAGGCATAAAATTAAACTGTTTTTGAGAAACTGGTTTTAAAGCTAATTATACTGTTTGAGCTATTATCACCCTTAAGAGCAAACAGAAAAATAAACTGAGATAAAGCCATCCTGCTATACCTTTTCTAGGTTGATTCCCTAATCAAGCCCACACCTATCAATTTACATCAGTTGGTTTGACTTCTGGCTTCCTTTGTGGTCTTCTCAGGGGTCCTTCCTGTTGTAGCGCTAAGCCATACTCTCTAATACTTTCCAGTGTTCCAACTCTCTTAAGACATTTCAGCCCTTTCTCTCTTTTCTTCCACTCTCTATCTTCCCTCTGGCTCAACTTTTATACAATATTCTCACTCCCCTCCCCTGGTCAACCTTTTAGTCTATCAGAAGGAAGGTAGACTCTTGATTAACTTTCTTTTCCCCCTTAACTGTCAAATTCACATACTAAACCTTTAACTCTCCTGTGCAAAGCTTCCACCAGTGGACTTATGATCTTTCTGTGCACTACTTTCCCCTATTTATTTTCTGCTTAATTACCAAAGTTTCTAAGTAGTGTACATAAAAATTAAAAAGCATACAATGGATAAGATCACTTAAAATTAATAATAAAAACAGAAAACCTAATTAAAATGTCTGCTGAAACAGAAAGAACTTTGTCAAGCACCCAAAGTAAAACAGGGAGGGGGCCTGTTTATTATTAGCCTGGAAAGAGTTCCACAGAGTTGAGCCCTCAATACTGAATGCACAGTTTCTAGAGGATACAAGCCATGCATCTGAGCCATGGGGAGGGGTCACTAACAGAGACTCCCCCAAAGATCTTCGTGATCAGGCAGTCCTTAAGTTACTTAATCTATACTTTGACTATTTTAGGTGGATGTCATTATTGAGAAATTTAGTGTCTCCACACCATTGAAGGCAAAGGGGGGAAAACTTAAATTGACTTTCATTTTTAAGAAGCAAGGGATGAATGCAAACAAATCAATGGAATACTGTCCAGAATGATTACTGTTACCTTGAACTATCCATCTAATTTGCAAACTGTAGGACTTCTCTGGAATCTTGGAAATGGTAGAAAATTGATACCAAATTCCCTTTCCCTCCCATTTCCAAAGGGAAGGTTTAATAACATGCTGTCAAAAAGATGGGCCTGAAGCACGAAACCCAAATTCATCATTTTATATGTCATGATTTCCAAACTCACTAATAAGATTTGCCACTAATTAGTTCTTCACTAATAATAACTGAACCAGGGTATTTAAAGACACACACAAACACACACACAAACACACCCCTCTTAGGCATTATCACATACAGGGGAATAACAACTGTAAATGAAAAATGTGACAAATGAACCAAAACAATTATGTATAATTCAACCAGCATGTAAGTACTTCGATAAAACTACATCCAAACAAACTACCTCCATTTTCTTCACCATTGCTGTTTGTTTCAGCCATTTCAGTAGCATCCAACTCAGATTCACAACTTAAATCCAACGTTCCATCTGCTGGGCATGTAGAGTCTTCCTTCTGCATATAAAGAAGCACACGGTCATGATGTTTGCCACATTTCAAAAATGAATCTGCTGATTTCTATAAATCCCTCTTACAAAGTAAGATATGACTGCTGACAATTTGAGAAACAAAAAGAGCTGCTCTGTCAAGTCACCGTGTATATTTCTCTAGAAAGTTATACATGTATTTCATATCTTTCTAGTGTTCCTCTTTTGTCACTGGCCATTACTTGAATTCCACAACAACTTGGGATTCACATGAAAGTGAATGTCTAAAAAAGAAAAAACCCTGTCCAAAATCTAAACAAGCCTAAATATACCATGAATGGATCAAGAAAACTGCCTCTGAATTCTGTTACATGGTATCAAAAGAGGCCATATTTTTAATTCACAGGGAAAAAATAACCATGTTGATTGCTGCACATCACAGCCCCATGGTATCAATTTCAAAATTTATCAATTTATCCTCCCCACCACCACCTTTTGCCCAGCCCCTCTTTTCTCTTTCACACACCAGTTATCAAATAAATGAATTTCATTAAGAAACTCAGGAAGGAATTCTATTCCTCATATATAAAGTCATTGTTTGAATCATGGCTTTAAAATTTCAGTTCCTTAGGAAGGGAAGATTGTAATATGTAATGTAAAAGCTCCCTAAATACAACATTCACAAATATTCTTTTAATTTTAAACAAATCTTATCCAATATGTCTTAAGAACATCAGTGACCCTCTTGAGGTTACTGCTTATAAAACAAAATAACTTTTCTAAGCTTTGAGAAGATAGCATTTTAACTCGGCTAAGCACTTAAAAATAAAATAAGATTCAAGATACATACATACTCTTATTGTCAGAAAACAAGCAGTGTTTCACTGCAGCATAAGAAGTTTGAAGTGAAATCTGAACACAGTTAGAAAGAATGTTCAGATCTTTTCTTTGTTCAGCCTCCCCTAATTCAATTGGTTTACTTTTACATTTCACTAAGATTTACATGAAATGATCTTCATGGTTTTGTGTACTTGCATTTATAAAAATGCGACTTACTTTGAGTGCGTAGAGTCCTGCCTTGCCAGGAATTTTGAAGAATGTCCCATCACCAACACGAGTGTTAGTATGAAGCATTGCATTCAGACAAGCTAATGGAGAAGTGCCACTGGGGAAAAAATGGAAAAATAGAACAGGCTGAAATTGAGTGTTTTTCTGTAACACTCTTCCCTCTCTCTCTCTCTCTCTCTCTCTTTTTTAAACCCATGCTTCCTTTAAAAAAAAAAAAAACCTCCCAACCCTGAAAACATCTACATTACAATAACAGGCCAGTTGAAACTTAATCATATGCATCTGTCCCTTCAGCTCCAGGCAAAAAGTCTGCAAATTATAATTATACTATTTTCACACAGTAAACAGTCCACATTTAAAAAGAACTACAGTCCAAATATTTATGTGAAATTACTTTGCAAATAACACCATCAAGCCTCATTTTCAGAATGTTACAGACAATGTGGCTTTGCATATGAATGATCAAAACAGTACCAAGATCAAGGGCAGCTGCATCCCACAGGATGGAAAGGCAACAAAAGAGTAATAAAGACCCCAGGAAGAACACATTTAGCATACAAGTTCATTCTATGAACAAGTATGAGTAGCATTTCCTTAACACAGCCAATACAAACATACATATTTTGTATGCTTTAGACAACATTACAGTAATCTGAAGCTCTTTATGCGATTGGCAACTTTCCTAAATACACTCACTAGAAACAAAGTCCCTCTGATTTCAAGGGAACTTACTTTCAAATTAAGTGTTGAGGATGAATTGCTACTCAAGAGACAGACCAATCTGAGAGTTATTATATATCATACTGTATACTGCAGGAATGCATCTTAAGGACATTTGTAAGCACAGAAAAAGTCAATAGATTTCCAGACATCAAATTTGGGCAAGTATGTAATGGAACATAATGGACTGTATACTCTTCATAAAAAGTACTCTACTCCCCCCCGCCACAGAGATATGTAGAGAATTTGGGGGAAATGTTTGCTTAATGAGAACAATTAATTTGCGGCATTCCCTCTTTATTCATCATGACTGTAGTCATTCACATTTAATAAAACCATAGGCTTCCAACTTTTTGTATGACACTTCTAATTAAATAATGCAAATTGGTACAGGAATACCTCGCATTAACGTACTCAATGGGACCAGAGCGAGTACATAAACCGAAAATGTCCTTAAAGTGAAGCACTACCTTTTAAAACTTTTTTTTACCTCTCCTTCATGCTGAGCCTCAAAGCCCTGAGCTAAAGCCTCTGCTGCTGCGCTGCCGCGCCTCTCAGCTGATCACAATTGCGCCTCCCAGCTGATTTGCGGTGGCGCAATCGCATCTATTTCCACCCCCACACACCATTAAGTGTCCGTAAGCGTGAAGCAAGCGTACGTAAACAGGGGCATGGTGGAGTATGGAGTATGTCCGTAAAAACGAGTGTACGTTAAGTGAAGGTCGGTATAGCGGGGTATTCTTGTAATAGTTTCATTCAATAAACAAGTGTGTCTATTACAAGTCATTTAGTTATTTTGAATAATTGTTGTGTACAGATAAAGTGTTAATCAGAACTAAACATTGATGTCACACAATATTGTTCAGACGGCTTGCATATACTATTTCTATTGAGTTAAAATGGAATTACTGCTGCTTAATTTAATAAAATTAGCTAACAATTCATTGTTTTGCATAATATGTTATAAATACGTATGTCTGGGCTGCTTTGTAGGTCCTTTTGGTTCAAAAAGTCAGGATATGACTTTTTAATAAATGAAAATTGAAATGGCCTGCACATGACCTGCACATGACCCTTGAGCCACTCACTGTGGGGGTGATCTTTATCTGGCCCTTTACACCCAGAAGACATGAGCAGGGTTTTCAACTCACAGACTTTGGACTCCCAGCCAGGCTCTCCTCCCCACTGTGCTATACCAGCTGTTTTTAATAGATTTTTTAAAAATAAATACATGCATAAAATAAAAACATTTTTATTCAAATGTACATGAATAGCTTTCTAGGGTAAGATAGATACTTTTATCATGACAGTGTGGTCGTTCTAGGGAATCCCTACAAAGCAATCTTATTTATCACATTTGTACCCTGCATTTCCTTCAAAGAGCTTAGTGTTGCATTCATAAACTATTATTATACAGCCACAAGAGTGGCTGTATACTATAGCCAGTGTAGATTTTTCACATTCCGCAATGTTAAATTGAAAATACCCCACATGCCATTCTGATGCTTCCCATAAGCTCATTTCAAAACAAAGCCTTACAAAACTTACAGCCCTGAACTCAAAAATGCTTGCTTAACAACCCTCTCAATTTTCATGGCGATACACAAAACATTCAGATAGAATAGAGAGTTCAAAGTCTAAAAAGAGAGAGAAAAACCCAGAGCCCTTTTGGACTTTTTTCTGTCAGAGTTCTCATAATCATTAAACATCAGCCATGTTCACAGAGTACCTGTAATCCTATTATTGACCTTGCCCCATACTCTGTCCTTCATCTTCTGCAGTTTAAAAATTAAAAAAAATGCCTGGCTGATTTTTAATTAATTTAACATATTTTGCACTGAACTGAAGGATAGTGTCAGGCATGCTCACTAAGAACCAACTGTCCGTGTTCTAAAAGCCAGACTCACAGCTGCTGGGCTTGGCTAATCAGGGGGCCACACCCACACCAGACTTTGATTTCACTTGAGACAGTCATGGCTTCCTCCAAAGAATCCTGGGAAGTGTAGTTTGTGAAGGGTACTAAGAGGAGATTCCTATTCCATTGACAGAGCTCCAGTGGCCAGACGGGTTTAACAGTCAGCCACTCTGATTGAAGGTCTGTGAGGGGAACAGGGCATCTCCTAGCAACTCTCAGCACCTTTCACTAACTATATTTCCCAGGATTCTTTAAGAGATGCCATGACTGTCCAAAGTGAAATAAAGACCTGGTGTGGATATCACCAGGGACAGCTTTCGTTTAAATTTGTGTGGGAGGCTACATGTGCCTGCTGTAGAATAAAAAGGTGGGGAAATCACTGAAAAGCAATGACACTGTTCACAATGTTTTCCTTTTGGAAAGGAAAGGGTCTTCCCTTCTACCTAGTGCCCACCCACCCAATCTCCTCCCCTCCCCCTCCCCTTCCCTCCCCCAGGTCAGTGTTGGACTATGACCTGGGAGACCAGGGTTCGAATCCCCACACAGCCATGAAGCTCACTGGGTGGCCTTGGGCCTGTCACTGCCTCTCAGCCTCGGAGAAAGGTAGTGGTAAAACCACCTCTGAATACCATTTACCATGAAAACCCTATTCAAAGGGTCGCCGTAAGTCCAGTCAACTTGAAGGCAGTCCATTTCCATTTTCAAACATGATTGCACAGAAATAACTCCCACTGAACTCAAAAAGTATGCAAATGATCAAACCCACCCTCCCTTCTCCTCCCTCCTATCCCCTCCCTCTTGCCCCTTCCCTCCCCCTTCCTTTGCCCCTCCCTACCCATCCCCATCCCCTTCCAATCCCCCCCTTCCTCCTCCCCTGGTTAGTTTTACCTATCTTAAGCATGATTACACAGACGTAAATGCCATTGAAAATAAGCATGCAAATGGTCAGACCTGCTTTTCTCCTCCTTCCCCTCTCCTCTTCTCCTCCCTCCCTCCCTCTTCCTTCTTTCTCCTCCCCTGCCCACTCCAGCCCTCCCCCTAGTCAGTTTTACCTATCCTAAACATGATTGCACGGGAGTAAATCCCACTGAACTCAATAAACATGCAAATGATCAAACCTGTCCTTCTCCCCCCCCGCCTGCTCCCATCCCAGTCATCCCCTCTGCCTTTCCTCCCCTCCCTCCTCCTCCTTCTCCTCCTCCCCTCCCCATCCCATGTGGTCAGTTTCACCTATCCTAAGCATGATTGCAGGGCAGTAAATTCCACTGAACTCAATAAACAGGCAAATGATCAATCCATTCTCAGCAAACTTGGACAGGATCCCATTTCTTACCTCCCGAATTAAAAAGCAGGGAAATTCACTAATAGGCAAAAAACACTGCGGTTTAAGAATGTACCTATAACCCACAGACATTTCTATCAAACTTTAAAAAGCAGGGAAATTGGGCAGCTATAGTGAATGCACCAGGGGTGCTCAGAAGCACATTACCAAATTCTTCAAAGCTACACAGCAAGTGGATTGGACTGTGAAAGACTAACCCAAATGGTGTTTGCATTTTGACAAATTTGTAGGGCAGTACAATATCTCAGAGAGGAGTTCAGGTCTCCTACTCCCCTGGTGCATTCACTATAGCTGCCCAATTTCCCTGCTTTTTAAAGTTTGATAGAAATATCTGTGGGCTATAGGTACGTTCTTAAACCGCAAGGTTTTTTGCCTATTAGTGAATCTAATTTCATATTTGCAACCATTCTGAGAGAGGGTTAGGTTGAGAGATGATGACTAACCCAAGGTTACCCAACAAGTTTCAAGGTAAGTGGATATTAGAGCCTAGGTCTCTCCAGTCCGTCCAACATTTCTTACATTTATGATTATTTATTGATTCACTGCATTCATGGTGTGCAACTCAGCAGAACATGTTTCTTTTGGCAAGCATATGGAATTTCCATTATAGACCACTGAATTCCTCATGCAAGATATTATGTGAAACATCTTTAAAATCAATTTGTAACTAAGAAATTTGGCTTTTTAAGGGGAAAAAACCTTGAAGAATATTTCTGACCTCACTTATTACATATTTGACCTCAAACAACCCTTGAAGAATATTTATGACCTCAAATAGCACCAGCTGTCAAATTAGATTACTAATGTAGTTAATGTAGTATTCATAAAACAAGATGTATTAGAAGTTTCATTGTTTCAGAATTATGAAAGCAAAACTCGAACAATGCCTGACCTTCCCCCGAAATGTTTTTCATGGAGTCAATATTTGATGTGCAATTACATGTAGTATTTAACAGACCAATATGAACTGTCTTTTCTCTAGATATATATGTCTCAAATGGAGTTGGTAGTCATGAAGCCAGCTTTTGGGGAATGAAGTGAATGCTGTAATGGTGCAAGTAAAACTGAATGAAATAAACAACTGATTGTCACAACAAAGAAGATACCATTTTCCTTCATGAAGGGTAAGGCTATCAATGGCTACTAATGATGATGGCTACATATTACTCCCAGTATTAGAGGCAATATGCCTCTAAATACCAATTATTGTGGAGCACAAGGGGGTAAAGTTCTATGGCGCTTCACATTCTGCTTGTGGTCTTCTCAGAGACACGTGGTTGGCCACTGTGAGAACAGAATGCTGGACTAGATGGGCCTTTGATTTAATGCAGAAGGGCTCTTATGTTCATTATTTTGTCTGTTTCTGAAGATCTATCCCAGGTGTGAGGAACTTGTGACCCTCCAGATGTTGTTGGAACTCCATAATCTGCAGCCAGCATTGTCAATGTTCAGGGATGATAAGAGTTGCAGTCAAGTAACATTTAGAGGGCCACAGGTTCCCCATCCCCGGTCTATCCAGAAGCACTATGCACTCAGTTGCAACAATCTATTAGCATTGTATATGTACTCACTTCCCCTATCATTCTCTTGCTTCAGCAGTGCTTTCCCCTTTTTCTATTAGATCATCAAACAGACCCCGATTTGAGTTTAATAAGCAGTTTGGAAAAGCAGCTGCAGGAAGAAGCCTGGACTGCAGTAACACCCTTACTAGAGTAACAGTTAAAGAGATGTTTACTGGTCAAACAAAACAATACAAAATGAATGAACATAGCAAGATACATCGCATGAATACCAAACATTAGATATTAATATAACATTATGAACAGTAAAAGTTCTGAAAGTTTCACAATACTTAACTTGATATGATGCCTTAAGAACTGTGTGTTTCCTTCCCTGTATAAATGATATATTGGAAAGGAGCAGAAGTTTCATTGCCAGCAGAGAGAGATGTAGACGAGCAGAAGGAAGAGACCTAGTGAGAACTATTGCAAAGCAGAATGTATCTAACGTTCAGAGATAAACACAATCTGCGTGTAAACCTATAGTTACAAAAATCCAAAGGTTTTACCATGATGTGGTATGGCAAACAACACTACCTAAAAGCTAAATGGACAAACCAAGGGCTTGTTTCCATGATCAGGGACATTTGAAGCTGTAGATTCGGGCTTTTTTCCATGAAGCAGAAGCCTCACCTATGACAAGAAATACCAGGATACTTCAGCTCCTGTAAGTTGATATTGATTATGAACCCCAGCTATTCTCCACATCAAATAATTATGGCATCACCTATAGAACTATTCTTCAACTTTGGGGACCCAGATGTTGTTGGACTACAACTCCCATTAACCCCAGCCAGCTTAGCAAATGGCCAAGGATGATGTGAATTGTAGTCCAACAACATCTGGGTCCCCAAGGTTGAAGAACAGTTGCCTACAGGGACAACAATACCAAAATGATAGGTGAGGCAAGACCCTATTTAATATGCATGAACTATTGTACATCCTTCAGCCTTGAACCAGCCCCTTGATTATATAAATTAGACATTGAAATGAAATACATTATTGAGGCCAAATGTACATGCATAAAAGCCCAATCTCTTGCTTTGAAGTTATGGCATAAAATGGCCTTCAGGCTCAATACAGATTAAATAATTTGAGTATGAGACAAGGGTGTATTTTATCACCCTATTTGTTTAATCTATACGCAGAACATATCATATAGAAAGTGGGATTGGATCAGGATGAAGGAGGTGTGAAAACTGGAGGGAGAAATTTTAAGATATGCAGATGATACCATATTACTAGTGGAAACTAGTAATGATCTGAAATGAATGCTGATGATAGTTAAAGAGGAAAGTACAAAAGCAGGACTACAGCTGAACGTCAAGAAAACTAACGATTTATGTAACATTAAAGCTGACAATGAGGACATTAAACTAGTCAAAGATTATCAATACCCTGGCACAGTCATTAACCAAAAGGGAGACAATAGTCAAGAAAGGCTAGCACTGGGGAGGGCAGCTATGAAAGAACTAGAAAAGGTCCTCAAATGCAAAATCGTATCACTGAACGCTAAAATCAGGATCATTCCGACCATGGTATTCCCAATCTCTATGTATGGATGTGGAAGTTGGACAGTGGAAAAGGCGGATTAGAGAAAAATCAACTCATTTGAAATGTGGTGTTGGAGGAGAGTTTTGCAGATACCATAGACCAGGGAAAAGGCAATAATTGGGTGTTAGAACAAATTAATCCAGAACTATCACTAGAAGCTAAAATGATGAAACTGAGGTTATCACACTTTGGACATATAATGAGAAGACATATTCACTAGAAAAGACAGTAATGCTGGGAAAAACAGAAGGGAGTAGAAAAAGAGGAAGGCCAAACAAGAGATGAATTGACTCCATAAAGGAAGCCACAGACCTCAACTTACAAGATCTGAACAGGGTGATTTACAACAGATGCTATTGGAGGTTGCTGATTCATAGGGTTGCCATAAGTCGTAATCAACTTGAAGGCACATAACACACACACACAGCCTCAACTATATACAAAATTTTACAATTATTCTAATAGGCAAACAAAGCAAGCTACATGGAGTGGCCTGGTTCAGACATAACAGAAAACTAGTGTTTCCTTTAGGCTAGTCTCTCTCCCTCCCTTCTCTTTTGTGTACAAGGACAGGAGATTGAAAACACAGCTTCCCAAATGTCCAAACTTGGGAAACCATGGTTTATTCTAACAGTGGTTAGTAAACAAACCTGGATCTGAAATCATTTTCTGAACCTTGTTTGTTTTAGCTATGCCCATCTTAGCTATCCACAGTTAAAATAAATCTCACTCTCCTGAGCTTGGAAATAACAGGAAACTGTAGTTTATTCAAAATTGAACATGTCCTTTTTAGGAGTGTAGTGGCATATTCAGAAGTGCAGGGTCCCTTCAAGATAATCACAGTCACCCCCACTTTTTTTTGTTGCTGGGTGAGAATGAGATCCTTGTTAATGCCTTCTCCCACAATTACTGACATCCCTAAGAAGCAATACACATGACATGGGAAATGTTAATGACTGAAAAGAGTCTTCTCAGTGGTTCACTCACCTCCTAGCACTCTGATTGGCTCCAATCAGCAGAAAAGGACAGGAAAAGCTTGTTAGAAGACTCTTCTGAATGGCTAACATACTCCCTTGTCTTGCTGTTTGGCTTGCAGGATGCTGGACCCCACTCCTCAAAATAGTAAGGGGTTTGAGACCCTGGATAACTACACTCCTGGTCCTTATGCATAAAACAGGGGACGGGGAGCACAAGCGCTCAGGGGTCTCCAAAGCATGTTTTCATAATGGATTTTTTTTCATATTATGTCTGAACTGGGCCAAATAGTAAGCCACTTTCTCTTCTTTAAAAGAAAGCAGCCACTATTTACTACTACTGTATACTTATGTACTTAGAACGTGTGGCTATATGTACACAGCAATATTCATGCAGCCATTACTTAGTAGCAGAGCACATAATCTGCACACAGAAGGACACAGGTTTAATGCCTGGTAGCTCCACTTAAAAGATTAGGTGGTAGGTGAGATGAAAGACCTCTGCCTGAGACCCTTGAGAGATACTGCCAGTCACAGGAGACAAAATTCAACCTAGATAAATACTGAAATGAGATTAAAAAGTTTGAACTGGTATAAAACAACTGCCTATATTCCACTTATCTAAGATTCAATTCCCCCTTCAGGATGCACACCTTAACGTGGTGAGGGGGTTTGAGAGTGTTGAAGAAGCTGAGAGCGATGCCGTCAGAAGTCTAGACCAAGAGGCTAGGCTCCTAGCAGGGGCACCCAAGATGGAATGGTCAAAGCTGAGACACCAGACTAAGATGCATCCAAACTCAGAGGAAGGCAATGGTAAACCACCTCTGAATACCTCTTACCACAAAAACCCTATGAACAGAGTATCCAAAATGCAACATGAGATAGTGCTGGAAGAGAGACCCCCAGGTCAGAAGACACTCAACAACTGGGGAAGAACAAAGGACAAGTACGAGTAGTGCAGTGACTAATGACGCAGCTGGGTCAAAACTGAAAGGAAGCCCAGAGGATGATGTGCACAGATGCGAAATGAGAGTCCGGAGTTGTATGACGCACACAATAGGAACCTGGAATGTAAGAAGCATGAACCAGGGAATGTTAGAAATTGTCAAGAAAAAAATGGAACGTATGGATCAGCCACACAGGGCTTTCTCTCAGTCCCACCAACTAAAACAGCTAGGCTGGTAGGGACTAGAGAGAGGGCCTTCTCAGTGGCGGCCCCCACCCTCTGGAACTCCCTCCCATATGATCTTCGGCATGCCCCTTCCCTGAATGTATTCCGCCAGGCCTTGAAGACCTGGCTTTTCAGACAGGCCTTCGGGACTTCCGGGGAGGGTTAATCTTTTTGACTAATTGCCTGCTACTCTGAACTGTCACTGTTTTACTGTTTTATTGTTGTACTGTATTTATTATGATGTATTTTAATTGAGTTGTACGTCGCCTAGAGTGGCCATTGGCCAGATAGGCGACTTATAAATTATTATTATTATTATTATTATTATTGACATTACAATACTTGGTGTGAGTGAATTAAAATGGACGGGAATGGGACATTTTCAATCAGACAACTACAAAATATTTTATGCAGGAAATGAAAAATCAAGAAGAAACGGGCTTGCTTTAATAGTGAGAAGTGATATAGCAAAAGCAATTAGGAGCTACAACGCAAGGTCTGAGCGAGTGATATCAATGAGATTAAATGGGAAACCTATTACCATAACCATCATCCAAGTCTACTCTCCAATAGCAAATGCAGAAGAAGAAGAATTGGAGAGATTGTACGCAGAAGTACAGGAGGAAATTGATCACACACCAAAACAAGATGTGATGATAATCATGGGGGACTGGAATGCAAAAGTAAGGAACAGAGAAGAACTAGGAATTGTGGGGAAATGGGGCTTAGGAGACAGAAATGAAGCAGGAGAAAGACTTATTGAATTCTGTGAAGCCAGTATTTGTTCCTTGCAAACACATTTTTTGAGCAACCAAAAAGACAACTGTACACGTGGACATCACCAGATGGTCCATATAGGAATCAAATTGATTATATAATTGGTAGCAGAAGTTGGAGAAGTTCCATACTTTCTGCGAAAACAAGACCAGGAGCAGACTGTGGTACAGATCATGAACTGGTCGTATCGAAAATCAAAGTAAAGCTAAGAACAACAGCAAAGTAATCATAATGCCAAAATACAATTTAAATAACATCCCAGAAGAATATAAAGATCAAATAAGGAATAGATTTGAGACTTTAAACTTAGTTGACAGAGAGCCAGAAGATCTATGGAGTGAAGTCAGAGACATTATCAGGGAAGAATGCAAAAAGACAATACCTCTAGTTAAAAAGAGAGAAATTCCTCAATGGATGACTGAAGAAACACTTCAAATGGTTAAAGAGAGAAGGAAAGCAAAAGCAAAAGGAGATAGAAACACGGTCAGAACCCTAAATGCAACAATACAGAGACTAGCATGTAGGGACAAAGAGAACTATTACAATAGCTATTGTATAGAAATAGAAGACAACAAAAAGGGAAGAACAAGAGTCCTATTCCAAAAGATTAGAGAAATGAAAGGGAAATTTAAACCATGAGTGGGGATGTTGAATAATCAGCAGGGGAACACACTGACTGACCGAGATAAAATAAAAGGAAGATGGAAGCAATACAGTGAAGAACTCTATAAAAGGGATGCAAGGATGACAGATTCATTCACGGAGGAACCATATGATGAAGAACCAGAAATTTTAGAATTTGAGGTAAAAGCTGCTCTTAAAATACTTGGAAGAAACAAATCACCAGGAACAGATGGCATGCCAATAGAGTTGCTACAAGCAAACTGAATCTGTCCACATTTTGACAAAAATTTGTCAAGGAATATGGAAAACTAAACAATTGCCCCCAGACTGGAAGTGTTCAATATATATCCCAGTTCCAAAGAAAGAGGATCCCAGGGAATGCAGTAATTCGAACTATTGCCTTAATATCTCATGCAAGTAAAGTAATGCTCAAGATTCTACAACAAAGGCTCTTACCATATATGGAACGAGAAATGCCAGACATCCAAGCTGGATTTAGAAAGGGAAGAAGCACCAGAGATCATATCGCAAACATACGTTGGATAATGGAACAGACCAAGGAATTTCAGAAGAAAATCACCCTGTGCTTTATAGATTACATCAAAGCCTTTGATTGTGTAGATCATGAAAAACTATGAATGATTTAAAAGAAATGGGGGTGCCACAGCATCTGATTGTCCAGATGCGCAACCTATACTCTGGACAAGAGGCTACTGTAAGGACAGAATATGGAGAAACCGATTGGTTCCCCATCTGAAAGGGTGTGAGACAGGGGTGTATTTTATCACCCTATTTGTTTAATCTGTATGCAGAACATATCATATGGAAAGCAGGATTAGACCAAGATGAAGGAGTTGTGAAAATTGGAGGGAGAAATATCAATAATTTAAGATACCCAGACAATACCATACAACTAGGAGAAACCAGTAATGATTTTAAAAGAATGCTGATGAAACTTAAGAGGAAAGCACAAAAGAAGGACTACAGCTGAACGTCAAAAAGATTAAAGTAATGATAACAGAATATTTATTTAACTTCAAAGTTGACAATGAGGACATTGAACTTGTCAAGGATTATCAATACCTCAGCACAGTCATTAACCAAAATGGAGACAATAGTCAAGAAAGGCTAGGACTGGGGAGGGCTGCTATGAGAGAACTAGAAAAGGTCCTCAAATGCAAAGGTGTATCACTAAACACCAAACTCAGGATCATTCAGACCATGGTATTCCCTATCTCTATGTATGGATGTGAAAGTTGGACAGTGAAAAAAGCGGGTAAGAGAAAAATCAATTCATTTGAAATGTGGTGTTGGAGGAGAGCTTTGCGCATAGCATGGACTGCAAAAAAGACAAATAATTGGGTGTTCAAACAAATTAAATCAGAACTATAACTAGAACCTAAAATGATGAAATTGAGGTTATCATACTTTGGACACATAATGAGAAGACCTGGTTCACTAGAAAAGACCATAATGCTGGGGACAACTGCAGGGAGTAGAAAAAAAGGAACCCCAACCAAGAGATGGATTGATTCCATAAAAGAAGTCACAGACCTGAACTTACAAGGTCTGAACAGGGTGGTCCATGACAGATGCTATTGGAGGTCGCTGATTCAAAGGGTCGCCATAAGTCGTAATTGACTTGAAGGCACATAACAACAACAACAACAACAAGAAGATTCAATTCACTGCTCCTAAATCTATTCTTGATGTAAACAATCTGGATATATTTCTGCTTGTATTTCACAGTGTGGCCTTTATAAATGTTGACTCTGAGTCCATGCCACATATTCAGAGAAAACACTATGGCTTGGAACGTAGTGATCTCAGCCCCAACCTACTGCCATCTGCTGCCACTCCATCCAGGTAAACGACAATGGCACCAATATGCACATCCCTATGACACTGGACTCTCCTGGTTGAGGACTGGAGACAATTTTTTTCAGGGGTTCTATTTGTACCTGAAGGGCCGATTCAAAGACGTGGGTTTTTTGGGGGAGGTGTCTTTAGTTCTGCCTCATGTCATGTACAATATGCAGTCCCTCAAGTAGTCCACACATGTATATGAAGCTTCTGAATGAGGTCATCAGAGGGTATGGAACTGGATGTCATCAATATGCTGATGACTCCCAGTTCTATCTTCTTTTCCAGCTGAGACAAGCAAGGCAGAAAAAGTGATGGTCCAGTGTTTGGAAGTAATAATGAACTGGATGAGGGTTCACAGACTAAAATTCAATCCTGACAAGATGAAGATTCTGTTTGGTGGTTTTCTGCCCACACAGGTGGTGGTCTTTCAGCTCTGAAAGGGACTGCACTTCAAAGGATAAGATGTGCAGTCTAACCTTGGAGGCACAATCAGTTAAGGTAGACCTACCAACACTAACTCCTTCTGGACAGAGCCTAGCCACAGTTACACATGTCTGGTCATTTCAAGGTTGGATTACTGCAATGCAATTTTAAGTAGGACTGCCTTTTGAAGTTTGGAAACTGCAGCTAATCCAAAACACTGTGGCTAGGTTGCTAACAGGGATCAGGGACTTTACATGCCTTAAGACCCAGATATTTGTTGGATCATCTTCTCCTATAACAGTCAGCCCTTCCACTGTGAACTGAAGCCTTACTGAAGTGCTATAGGTGGCAACTGAAAAGACAGCCTTTTGTCTAATAGCTCCTTGTCTTTGGAATGCCCTTCCCAAGGAGGTCTGCCTAGAGACCTCAATACTATAATTCAGATGCCAGGCACACATTTCAGTTTTGCCAGGTTTTAAAAACTGATGAGGTAAGCATTCTTTAACTTAGAACAGCTTGATTTTATCATTTATTTAAAATTGGCTGGTGCCATTTTAAGTGTATGGTTAAGTTGTATTACTTGTATGTTTTCTATTATATTGTTACTGTTTTAAATTGTACATTTTGTTTAAGAACATAAGAACATAAGAAGAGCCTGCTGGATCAGGCCAGTGGCCCATCTAGTCCAGCATCCTGTTCTCACAGTGGCCAACCAGGTGCCTGGGGGAAGCCCGCAAGCAGGACCCGAGTGCAAGAACACTCTCCCCTCCTGAGGCTTCCGGCAACTGGTTTTCAGAAGCATGCTGCCTCTGACTAGGGTGGCACAGCACAGCCATCATGGCTAGTAGCCATTGATAGCCCTGTCCTCCATGAATTTGTCTAATCTTCTTTTAAAGCCATCCAAGCTGGTGGCCATTACTGCATCTTGTGGGAGCAAATTCCATAGTTTAACTATGCGCTGAGTAAAGAAGTACTTCCTTTTGTCTGTCCTGAATCTTCCAACATTCAGCTTCTTTGAATGTCCACGAGTTCTAGTTTTATGAGAGAGGGAGAAGAACTTTTCTCTATCCACTTTCTCAATGCCATGCATAATTTTATACACTTCTATCATGTCTCCTCTGACCCGCCTTTTCTCTAAACTAAAAAGCCCCAAATGCTGCAACCTTTCCTCGTAAGGGAGTCGCTCCATCCCCTTGATCATTCTGGTTGCCCTCTTCTGAACCTTTTCCAACTCTATAATATCCTTTTTGAGATGAGGCGACCAGAACTGTACACAGTATTCCAAATGCAGCCGCACCATAGATTTATACAACGGCATTATGATATCGGCTGTTTTATTTTCAATACCTTTCCTAATTATCCCTAGCATGGAATTTGCCTTTTTCACAGCTGCCGCACACTGGGTCGACATTTTCATCGTGCTGTCCACTACAACCCCGAGGTCTCTCTCCTGGTCGGTCACCGCCAGTTCAGACCCCATGAGCGTATATGTGAAATTCAGATTTTTTGCTCCAATATGCATAATTTTACACTTGTTTATATTGAATTGCATTTGCCATTTTTCCGCCCATTCACTCAGTTTGGAGAGGTCTTTTTGGAGCTCTTCGCAATCCCTTTTTGTTTCAACAACCCTGAACAATTTAGTGTTGTCAGCAAACTTGGCCACTTCACTGCTCACTCCTAATTCTAGGTCATTAATGAAGAAGTTGAAAAGTACAGGTCCCAATACCGATCCTTGAGGGACTCCACTTTCTACAGCCCTCCATTGGGAGAACTGTCCGTTTATTCCTACTCTCTGCTTTCTGCTTCTTAACCAATTCCTTATCCACAAGAGGACCTCTCCTTTTATTCCATGACTGCTAAGCTTCCTCAGAAGCCTTTGGTGAGGTACCTTGTCAAACGCTTTTTGAAAGTCTAAGTACACTATGTCCACTGGATCACCTCTATCTATATGCTTGTTGACACTCTCAAAGAATTCTAATAGGTTACTGAGACAGGACTTTCCCTTGCAGAAGCCATGCTGGCTCTGCTTCAGCAAGGCTTGTTCTTCTATGTGCTTAGTTAATCTAGCTTTAATAATACTTTCTACCAGTTTTCCAGGGACAGAAGTTAAGCTAACTGGCCTGTAATTTCCGGGATCCCCTCTGGATCCCTTTTTGAAGATTGGCGTGACATTTGCCACTTTCCAGTCCTCAGGCACGGAGGAGGACCCGAGGGACAAGTTACATATTTTAGTTAGCAGATCAGCAATTTCACCTTTGAGTTCTTTGAGAACTCTCGGGTGGATGCCACCCGGGCCTGGTGATTTGTCAGTTTTTATATTGTCCATTAAGCTTAGAACTTCCTCTCTCGTTACCACTATTTGTCTTAGTTCCTCAGAATCCCTTCCTGCAAATGTTAGTTCAGGTTCAGGGATCTGCCCTATATCTTCCACTGTGAAGACAGATGCAAAGAATTCATTTAGCTTCTCTGCAATCTCCTTATCGTTCTTTAGTACACCTTTGACTCCCTTATCATCCAAGGGTCCAATTGTCTCCCTAGATGGTCTCCTGCTTTGAATGTATTTATAGAATTTTTTGTTGTTGGTTTTTATGTTCTTAGCAATGTGCTCCTCAAATTCTTTTTTAGCATCCCTTATTGTCTTCTTGCATTTCTTTTGCCAGAGTTTGTGTTCTTTTTTATTTTCTTCATTCGGACAAGACTTCCATTTTCTGAAGGAAGACTTTTTGCCTCTAAGAGCTTCCTTGACTTTGCTCGTTAACCATGCTGGCATCTTCTTGGCCCTGGCGGTACCTTTTCTGATCTGCGGTATGCACTCCAGTTGAGCTTCTAATATAGTGTTTTTAAACAACTTCCAAGCATTTTCGAGTGATGTGACCCTCTGGACTTTGTTTTTCAGCTTTCTTTTTACCAATCCCCTCATTTTTGTGAAGTTTCCTCTTTTGAAGTCAAATGTGACCGTGTTGGATTTTCTTGGCAATTGGCCAGTTACATGTATGTTTAATTTAATAGCACTGTGGTCACTGCTCCCAATCGGTTCAACAACACTTACATCTCGCACCAGGTCCCGGTCCCCACTGAGGATTAAGTCCAGGGTTGCCGTCCCTCTGGTCGGTTCCATGACCAACTGATCTAGGGAATAGTCATTTAGAATATCTAGAAACTTTGCTTCTTTGTCATGACTGGAACACATATGCAGCCAGTCTATGTCCGGGTAGTTGAAGTCACCCATTACTACCACATTTCCTAGTTTGGATGCTTCCTCAATTTCATATCTCATCTCAAGGTCTCCCTGAGCATTTTGATCAGGGGGACGATAGATCGTTCCCAGTATTAAGTCCCTCCTGGGGCACGGTATCACCACCCACAACGATTCTGTGGAGGAGTCTGCCTCTTTTGGGGTTTCGAGCTTGCTGGATTCAATGCCTTCTTTCACGTATAGAGCGACTCCGCCACCAATACGTCCTTCCCTGTCCTTCCGATATAGTTTATATCCAGGGATAACCGTATCCCACTGGTTTTCTCCATTCCACCAGGTCTCCGTTATGCTCACTATATCAATGCTCTCCTCTAAGACCAAGCACTCCAGTTCTCCCATCTTGGTTCGCAGGCTCCTAGCATTAGCGTACAGGCACTTGTAAGCAGTGTCTCTCTTCAAGTGTCTTTGGCACTTGTGGTTAGGCCTGTGGTAATTTTGCTCTTCTGAATTTATATCCTGTGCCCCTGCTCTCACAATGCCTACTTCTAGGCCTACCCCTTTTAAAATTTCATCATTTCTTTGGTTTTTATCCCAGGGGGGAGGTTTATTCCGAACCGGACCTTCCTCAGCTCCTGTCGGGTTTCCCCCCTCAGTCAGTTTAAAAGCTGCTCTGCTACCTTTTTAATTTTAAGTGCCAGCAGTCTGGTTCCATTCTGGTTCAAGTGGAGCCCGTCCCTTTTGTACAGGCCCGGCTTGTCCCAAAATGTTCCCCAGTGCCTAACAAATCCAAACCCTTCCACCCGACACCATCGTCTCATCCACGCATTGAGACTGCGAAGCTGGGCCTGTCTGGCTGGTCCTGCACGTGGAACCGGTAGCATTTCAGAGAAAGCCACCTTGGAGGTCCTGGCTTTCAGCATCCTACCTAGCAACCTAAATTTTGCTTCCAGGACCTCACGGCTGCATTTCCCCATGTCGTTGGTGCCAACGTGCCCCACGACCACTGACTCCTCCCCAGCACTGTCTACCAAACTATCTAAACGACGGGCGATATCCGCAACCTTCGCACCAGGCAGGCAAAACACCTTGCGTTCTACACGCCCATCACACACCCCACTGTCTATGTTCCTAATGATCGAATCACCCACTACAAAGATCCCTCCACCCCCTGGAGATATATCCTCGGCACGAGAGGATAGCTGCTCATCCCCCAAGGAATGGGCCCCTTCTAAGGGATTGTTTCCCTCTTCCTCAGCTGGATGCTCTCCTTCCCCGAGACCATCGTTCTCCATGATAGCAGGAGAGCTATCATCGTTGGAGTGGGACACAGCTATAACGTCCCTGAAGGCCTGCTCCACACACCTCTCTGCCTCTCTCAGCTTTTCCAGGTCCGCCACCTTGGCCTCAAGGAAATGAAGTCGTTCCTGGAGAGCCAGGAGCTCATTGCACCGAGAGCACACCCACGACTTCTGTCCAACAGGCAGATAGTCGTACATGCTGCAGGCGGTGCAAAACACTGGAAAGCCCCCACACCCCTGCTGGCTTCTTACCTGCATAGCTTTGTTTAAGGTTTATTACGTCAATGGGTTGGAGACTGCGGTTTAGTTGAGGTCAGGGAACAGAAGGGCAGAGTGGGTGGCCCTGGCCTCCTCACCCTGCTGCCGAACTCGCTCTGCTGCTTAACTCGCCTTGACGCTTCGTCAGCTGGGGCTCCCTCTAGCTCGTGGAGCAGCAGTAAGTAGTTTCTTACTACTTTGTTAGCTGCCCTAGGCACATAAAACTATGTGAAAATGCGATATATAAATTATGGGTGGGATTGAACTAACATGTCCTGTCAATACAACCTCCTTCCCTTGCAGCTACCTGCACCCCTCAAATAACCTCTCTGGAGGGCCAGGGGCTCTGCTGATCAATTGGGATGTGGTGTAGAGGCAGAAAGGGGAGCAGGGAATCACCCCAACTCAGATGGCATATTCCATGAACAATGCTGCCTAATTTTGGCTTATTTCCCCTCCCCTAGTGTGTGTAAACATGCGCACGCGCGCGCACATGCACACACACAGACAGAGTTTATATATTTCTACTACATGTTTGTTTGTTGCATTACTGGAGAAAAATACTGTTTATCACACTTCACCTTATGTATCAAATCCATGATCTTTTATAACGTCAAGTGACCCATGGATATCTTTTTAAGATTTCCACTGTGTTTATATCTGAAAATGTGTTATTAGGTGTCAACAGAAAAAAAAGTATCCATGAAGCTATGAAATGCATTAATACAAACTTACTATCTATAATGAAGGATAGTTGACAGAACCCTACCAGATGCAAAACACAGAAGAAAAAACGAAAAAACTAGTTAGTATGTCAGAATTTCTTCCTCGTTCTAAATATGTCATCTACTTATTTATTACAATTGTATTATTCTCAAAACTTGTTCAAATGTTGAACTATCTGCATTTTGAATGGTCTGCATGCCAGGTTACTACAAATAAATGCACTATTCATTTGAAGATTTTGTTCATGTTCCCTTCCATGAAAAAGCCTCCAGTATCTTGAGCCTTTGAGCACCCTCTGCTGGGTTGTGTAGCAGGAGTTGATTAATGTAATCAAGAGAGAGATCATGGCAGAAATAACTCAATTATGCTGCATTCTTTGAAAAACACAGAAGAACTGAAGGGGAAATCTGTACTGATTTCCCTTTCTTCAGTTCTTCTGTGTTTTTTGAAAGTTGTGTTTGTACTTATATGGGTTGCACAATGAAAAATATTGTAATGAAATTAACACAGAGTTACATTCAAAGTTGCTGCAGTACTTTAATTACAGCACTCTTCTTTGTTCTAATGGGTACTTAGCAATGTGCCCAACGCCTTTTAAAAAAATTATCAACAGATTAAAGTCTTCTACTTAACTGTATGGCAGACACAGCTTTGCAGAAATCACACTGTCCTATGGAGTATAAATAATGTTCCTTGGCTCTGTACACTAGAGATCACTTACACAAGTCTTAGAGCACAATCTTAAATACACTTCCTAATAACACAATAAATACAGTGGGACTTATTTCCAAAGAAATATGCATAGCATTGTACTCTAAGAATAGTGTGTGGTCCACTGGACCACTGAATGCCGACAACTTTATAATGTGGGTATCAACTTACATATGATACAAAATGCAGGGCTTCAAACATTTTTTAAAAGTTTTATGTTAATATCTATCTAAGTTAAATTATTTTTATAATCCTGCAATTTTCTGAGAATGAAAATTGGCCAGGACCCCAGCAAAGAACTATGTGCACGTGTGGGGTGGGATGGGGTGAGGAAGGGAAATAAAAGTATACGTGCATATCTATAGACACAATAATGTACAATGATTGCTGACTTTCCTGAATAAAGACACAGACACTGTTACCTTAGCTGAATTATTACAATTAGCATTAATGTGTAGGAGCAAGGTCCTCTGGGACTGCTCCACCCAGCTACTATACCATCCATCTTTAAGGTCTGATCTATGCCCACATCTGAGGGAGGGGTATTTGGCACAATAGTAATGTGTAATGTAAGGTGACTGTAAGCATGAAGGCACAGTACTCCATACAATGTTTGGATTTTAAAAAATATTTTAATTTTTTTAAAAAAAGATTAGGGTTAATTACAGTTTGTATAGATTAAAAAAGCAATAAAAGCAATTTAAACAAAAATAGGAACTAGATAAGCTGCCTGCTTTTTGGAAAATTGCCAGCCAGTGATAATTGTAATTGACTTTCTGAACAACAGTGTTTCAACATTTTTGGCTACATATCAAACTTCATCTACAACATCAAACTTATTTATGGAGCAGTACTAAGTGGAGTTGGGGGGAACCACGTGGCAGATGTACCACCACTGAACATCTTGCTGCCTCATGATCAGGGCAGAAGTGGTGTCAAGGAATTTTACTGAGAACATAAAAAGACCTCTGTTGGGTCAGACCAAAGGCCCTTCTAGTCCAGCATTGCTGTCCCTTTGCGCTCTAGTGGTAATGGATTTGCCTCACCCCCATTGAGGTTGGAATGGGGACATGTGACAGGGGAGCTTCCCCAGCAACCGTTATTCAGAGGCCTATTCCCTCTGATGCTAGAGGGAATACACAGCCATCATGAATAGCAGCCATTGATAGCATTATCCTCCAAGAATTTGCCTAACACAATTTTAAAGCTGTCCAAGTTGGTGATTATCAGTGTATCTTATGGCAGCAAATTCCATAGTTTAATTATGCCTTGTGTGAAGAAGTACGTCCTTTTAATGTAAATGTGCTACCTTCAAGTCGATTCTGACTTATGGCAACCGTATGAATAGGGTTTTCATGGTAAGCGGTATTCAGAGGGGGTTTACCATTGCCTTCCTCTGAGGCTGAGAGGCAGTGACTGGCCCAACGTCACTCAGTGAGCTTCATGGCTGTGTGGGGAATCGAACCCTGGTCTCCCAGGTCGTAGTCCAGCACCTTAACCACTACACCACACTGGCTCTCAAAGGTAGTTGTCAGGAGTTATCAATTTTCCAACATTCAGCTTCATAAGATGACACCAGGTTACAGTATTATGAGAAAGGGAGAAAAACTTTTATGTTCTCCACACTATGCACACTTTTCTATACCTCTATCACTCCCACTCCCTTACTCATCTTTTTTCCTAGGCTAAAAAGCCCCCAATGTTGCAACCTTTTCTCATAAGGGAGTTGTTCCAGCGCCTTGATCATTTACTGCCCTTTTCTGAACCTTTTCCAGTTCTACTGTATCCTTTTTGAGGAGCAGCAACCAGAATTGTACATAGTATCGTACAGTGTGTATTGTAAGTGTGACCACACACCATAGATTTGTATAATGGCATTATGATATTGGCAGTTTTATTTTCAGTCCCTTTCCTAATGCTTCCTAACATGGAATTCTTTTTCGAAGCTGCCACACTGGGTTAACATTTTCATTGAGCTATCTGTTATGGCTCCAAGATCTCTTTCCTGTCAGTCACCACCAGTTCATGTGCCATAAGCCTAAGTAGCACTTTGTACTTGCTTACACTGAATCGCATTTGCCATTTTAATACCCATTCACCCACTTTGGAGAGATCCCTTTATAACTCCTCACAATGTCTTTTTGTTCTTACCTCCTTGAAAAATTTGGTGTCATCAGCAAACTTGGCCTCATTGCTCACCCCTAACTCCAGGTCATTTATGAAAAAGTTGAAAAGTACCAGTCCTAATACTGAATCTTGAGAGATGCCACATTCTATATTCCTTCACAAAAAGAATCCATTGCTTGCTGTTCTTTAATGAGTTACTGATCCATAAGAGAACCTGTCTTGTTCCATGACTGCTAAACTTACTCAGGAGTCTTTGGTGATGGACTATACTAAAAACTTTTTGAAAGTCTAAGCACACAAATATTTACTGGATCATTAGTTTTTTAACTTAGCAAATCTTTTCATTTTGAATCTCTCCAGAGGAACAGAGCAACTTTGGATCTAGCGGCTCCAACACCAGCTCTGTCCCTCCCCTGAAATGCCCCCTTTGGGGCCCTATCCTTCCCAGTAACTGTAGCTTTTCACCCACCAAACTCTCCAAGGGTGTAGTGGGGGACTCCACAATGGAGCAGCACCTCTGTGGCTGCCTAATCCCCTCCAGCAGGCAACATCAGGGGGTTAAGTTTGTTCTGTTATAGGATTTGCATGCCACCAACAGTTAAACTCTCAGGGTGGCACACATAGGTGGAAGTAACTGTGGACACTAGGGCTACAGTTCTATACACACTTACCTGGGAATAAGTCTCAATGAACTTAATGTGACTTACATCAGAGTAGGCATGCATATGATTGCATTGTAAAACCATAAATGAGAATCAAAACTAGCTTCAGTCACAGTGGAACATGGAATTTATTAACAAGGTTCAAACAATGCTTCCTCTTAAATCTGATAGTATATATCTAAAGGCTTTTAAGGTTCAGATTACTAGCATTAACATTTGCTTATTTAATTGTTATGGTCATGATCCAGCCACAGTCAAGTACCTTTAAGATAGATTGGTTTCAACTGGAGAGTTCAGCACTTATTTAAATCTCATTAAAATGAAAAGGTCTGAAAAGTACTTAGATTTGGCCGGATTGTGTTCATTATAAAAAACAAATGCTAATCCTATTTATTTGAAAAAATTATATACTGCTAACTCAGTTCTCAGACTGACTCACAATAAATGCTAAAACAGAAATTTGATACATTATTTAAAATATCAATATAAAAATGTGACACACAGCCCCCCCATATTTATATTGTGTGTTGCTTATTCCTCAGCAGTTCATGATATGACTCCATTCAGACAATCCTTCAAAGCATGGTTTGAACGACTGAAAATGAGAAGTGAGTCTGCACTCTTCCTCCTCCCATCTGTCAGACAACTTCACCTTCAATTTCCTGTTTAGCACTAAACCATAGTTTACCACAATCTCCAAATCCGCTAACTACGATTTGTATCTGCTTCAACCGTGCTAAGAACTGAGTTTCCAATTCTTGTTTAGGGGGCAATAATAAACCAACACTTTGATGATTTGGAGATCATAACAAGCAATAGTTTAAGCAAAACAGGAAACTAAACGTGAAATTGGATGCTCCTTCCTGCCCTCTTCCATGAAGTTTTACTTTCAGTTTCCTCTTTAGCACAAACTATTATTTGTTATGACGTGATCCCCAAATCAACTGAAGTGAGCTAGTCTGGTGATGTGTGCTGTGAAAACTACAAAAACAGAAGGATGGTCTTTAACCTTCTGAAAGCAATATTAGCAGGTACACAACTTATTGTAAGCTGCCTTGAGAGGGCTAATTAACACCCAAAGACAGAGTATGCATTTTAGAAATAAATAAATAATAAAAACATGTTTTTGAAGAAATGGCAGTTTTTTATATTTAAAGCATTATTCTATTCACCTCTCTTATTCTCAACTCTGGGAAGGTCCAACTGTTAATTTCCACAAAATGTGTTTGGTGTGGTCTTCAGAAACAACACTATGGAAGATCTGCCAGCCCTTCTTTGCCAGAAGGTAAACACAAAACAAGGGAAAATAAATGACTATTGTTGAGATGAGCTCAGAGAATCCTTCAATAACATAAACTTGGCAGTCAAAAGTGTTGCTATTATGCATAGTAAGAAAAAATAATAAAGAATGCTGTACTATTTGGCCATTTGAAAATTAAATGAGTTTTTATAGAACTATAAAGCTGAAATGTCTCCAAAGGTTGTGAAGTCTAACTCTTTGCTTTCAATACAGCTACAAGACATTTTATATGTACTACTGAAGTAACTTCCAAGCACCTTTTCTCGACTTTTTAATACTAGCAAAAATTGAAATTACTTTCCAAAGCAATGATTAAACATTTTCTATTCTACTGCCATTTCAAGGGTTTAATTTTCAGTGACATAACTAGTTTCTAAACAGAATGCATACAATGCCAAGAATTACTGCACTACAATTCCACTGTACTAGAGGTATTTCTGTGAAATCCTTTTGTTCACATTACAGGTTTAAAAAGAAGTAGCAGCAGCAGCAATATATGGAAAATGGGTAACAGCTTTTGTTTGTATCAACAACTTTTCATGGTAAGCAGCAGTAGAGTATACTATAATAGGGAGTATTTAATCTTTAACATAAAACCACAAAGAAATTGTGCAACATGCACCCAGCTGCAAATGTACGAATGTTTTCTCTCTTCTTTCCCTTTTCTCAGAAAGCATTAGACTAAGCTAAGGAAAGTCCAGCCACCATTGCACAGGCATGTCAACCTAACAATACATTTTGCTGCCTAATGGAGAGCCCAAATGCCTTGCCTAATAACAGCCAATAACAAGAGTCACACACCACTTCGCTTAGCCCTCCTCATAGCGCTGCCTGAAGCAGATCAAGTCATGATCCTACACAGCAAGGTCAGCCCTGTAGCAAAACTATAGCCTAGTTCACACATACACTAAGACAATCCATGGTTAGTGTGAACAAGCAAACATGCAGGTTTCCAGAGATCAGATGACGTCTGCTTTGCTCCCCTTCCAGTCCTGTTGCTGCTGCACTGCTGTGAGCAAAGCCTTGGTTTGCCTTACATCCAAACCCAGGCCCAGACAAACCGTGAGTGGTTAGCCATAGAACAAACTTTAGCTACAACTCATGGTTTGTATGGAGCAAGATAAACCCTACGTCTGGGTTCAGACATAATGCAAGCCAAACCATGCCTTAGCTCACAGTAACACAGCAGCAGCAGAACCAGAGGTGGTACAAAGCAGCTGTGATCTTATCGCCAGGAACCATATGTTTGCTTGTTCACTCGAAGCCATGGTTTGGCTTAGAATTACACGCAAACCAAGTTTGTATCTCACAAAAAAATCCAATGCTCACCACTGCAGAAAACAAAACTAAAGCTGGTGACCAAGATCAGAGCCTTCTCACTGGCACTTCCTGTATCTGCCTTACACTAATCACTTCTGCCTCACCTTGATCTTTGCCAGAAGCCCTCAGACACATTTTACCCTGGCCTTCTCGTCTCAGCTTGGTCCCCTGATAAAGCTGATGCTGCTCCCTGAATCTGTTCTATATTGTAACTGAACCAACTGATAGTATGGGGAGAAGCAATATCAGCTGTTCCTTCCTGCCATCTCAGATGTGGTAGTCTCTCATATAATGTCAGAGAAAGCACGTTTGAGAAATATACCTGAAAGGGGGGTGGAGAATACATATACAATGGCAAAAAAAGAGGGCTGACATATTGCATCTGCCTGTAATGAAGTAAATCTACTGGCACAGCCTAGCCTATTGGAATACCTCGCATTAACGTACTCAATGGGACCAGAGCGAGTACGTAAACCAAAAATGTCCTTAAAGTGAAGCACTACCTTTTAAAACTTTTTTTCCCTCTCCTTCATGCGGAGCCTCAAAGCCCCGCGCTAAAGCCTCTGCTGCTGCGCTGCCGCACCTCTCAGCTGATCGCAATCACGCCTCCCAGCTGATTTGCGGTGGCGCCATCGTGTCTATTTCCACCCCCACGCACCATTAAGTGTCCGTAAGCGTGAAGCAAGCGTACATAAACAGAGGCATGGTGGAGTATGGAGCATGTCCGTAAAAGCGTGTGTACATTAAGTGAAGGTCCGTATAGCGGGGTATTCCTGTATGTTGTACTGTATTGATGAAAGTCAGATAAGGTATTTAACAATTTCCTAACATAAAAAGAAGCTATGCCAAGATAAATCTCTGAAATTTTGCATCATTCTGAACACTAATATTTAAGATAAGTGCTTTACCTGGTAAAACAGCTTTTGATGTAGAAGGATACTCTACTGATTTAAAAACCAAACATTTTCATGCTGAAGCTAAACAGGGTCAGGTCTGGTCAGTGCCTGGATGGAAGACTGCCTGGGAACCATATGTAAGCCGCCTTGGGTTTCATGAAAAGAAAGGCAGGGTATAAATGTAATAAATAAATAAAGCCAAAATGGCGCGAGATGAAATGACGCTGATCCCCAACCTCCTTTTACTATATTGCAAGCTCAGCCTAGCAGTGCTTGAGCTGTTCATTTCTGCCTTAGGTTTACAAAATTTCATTGCCAGATCCCTTTCTCAAGCCTTGCAACAACCCCCCCCCCCATTTCACTCTTTAACAAATATGGAACATTTCTTTTGTGTGGAGTATTTAGAGTCTTAGGGGAAGAGCACATGCTTTGCATGCCAGAGGTCCAGGTTCAACCCGACATCTCTAGGAAGGGGTAGCAAAGACTCCTATCTGAACTCCTGAAGAACTACTGCCAATCAGGGCAGTGGCAATGTTAAGCTTAGATGCAGACCACTGGCTTGACTCGAAAGAGAGCAGTTCCCATTGTTCCCATATTAATTTCAAGGGACCTGTGTGGCTGTGGCCCTACTGCTTCATTTTTTAAAAGTCATTTAAACATCTTGGGGATTTCAAAATCTCACAAAGCTTGTGTTCATTTCAGAGGAGGATTGATTCAAAGCATTTAGCCAAAGTCTCTTTTTACACAGGCATATAATCCATAGAGTTTTACAATTTTATCTACACATCTTGCCACACTTTTTTGAACTATGTTCATGTCACTTTATTGAATTGTGAGCAATTCCGTAACTTCTTACCTAAGACAAGTGGCCTTTCTTTACAGGAAACTAAGAATATTCAAGCGGCATAAATACTTCCTCAGATTTACTCAAACTTGTACTACTACATAAAGTTTATTTAAAAAGCAAAAACAAACAAACAAAAAACCCTCAAACCTGCAGGGTAAGTATTGTGCCAGATCTTGCAACTGAGCCTCCTTTAGACATACATAAAAAGATAGGTAGCCAAAGTGCTTTGGGCTGGTAATATTTGTTATCTGCAAGTCTGAATTATGCCTTGTGCAATACGGTACAAACAATCCCTTACAATGCAATCCTGTATACGTGTACTCAGAAGAAGGTCTAACTGAATTCAATGAAGCTTCCTCCCAAATAAGTGGGTATAGTATTGCAGCCTTTGCTTGGTATCCAATATTAGTTATACTCAGAGCAGACCTGTTGAAATCAATGGACTTAAGTAACTTCAATGGGTCTACACTTGAGTAAGTTGGTTATCACCTTAATGATCCATTTAGTAATGCAGAATCTTTTAGTATAATATAAATATAACAGTATATTTCAGACAGCTATATTTTGGCAAAATGAAGATTGAATTTTAAATGACATCTTAAAGACATTTGCTTATACAAAATGATTACAGAATAATACTGTAAGATATTATGAGGTAGTGAAATGAAGGTCCTTGAAGTTCATGTCAGATGCATTGTTTGTTTGTTTGTGTGTGTGTAAACTTAAGAGATCTTGCTTGACTTATCAGTAGCAGACATATTATCAGTTTCTTTTAAATTTAAGGTCTTGACCTTAATAACCTCATCATCATCCAATTCTTAAGCACTCCACTAAAGCAATAAGCACAATAATTTAAGCTATATATTTCTATTCAGGTTTAGTACATTAAACAATATGAAGCTGTTTGAAGCATCAATATGAGTGCAGATTCAAGGACCTGTAGTGTATTGGGTCAGTGTTATTATGACTGTGATTGTTGAGTATGTCTTTAATCTATTGTTCTGCCAGTGAATATTTAGGGCTGCCTGGAAAACACATTCAGGCATGCCCCCTGTGGATTTTTCTTCCTGTTCTTTCTTCTTGTTCTAGAATATTCAGTAAAAGAAAATGCTGGCAGCAGAAAACTCTGACTCCTGTGTGGCTAAAGGGCAGCAGGAGAACTTAACAGTGATGATGAGGATAAAAACATTAAAGCTCTAGGCCTAACTTCATCTCTGGTGTGTGTGTGTGAGAAAGAGACTTGGTCACAGTGAGTAAAGAAAAAAAAAACCCAAGGCCACAACAGGATGGCTAGCTGTATTGGAAAGACGGATATCTTTGATTGTGCATCAGATGATTGGACATTTTACACAAAGAGGATTCAGCAGTATTTTGAAGCAAATTAAATCACTGCTGAAAAAAGTGTGCCAGTCTTACTGAGCTTTCTGGGAGGCAAAGCATACAGTTTACTGAGAGGTTTGACTGCTCCACAAAAACCTTCACTATTCAACTTTGCAAAATTAGTGAAAATAATGCAGGAGCATTTGGCACCAAAACCATTACTGATTGAAGAGTGTTTCAGATTCCATAAACAAAACAAGAAACAGGGAGAGTCCATTGCATCATATGCAGCTGAACTTAAAAGATTATCTAAGTATTGCCAATTTGGCGAGGGGCTAAATTATGCACTGAGAGACCAGCTGGTCTGTGCAATTCTGAAAGAAAGCATTCAGAAAAGACTCTTAACAGAGGCAGGTTTAACATTTAAGAGAGCAATTGAAATTGCTATGTCTATGGAAACTGCTGCCAAAGATGCAATAGAGTTGCAGTCAGGAGTGAAAGCAAACATGAACAAGCTTGCAATAACGTGTAAACAGAGGACAGCAGGTTCAAATGAGCTATGCTATCATTGTGACAAGGGTTCACATGCACCAGCTCAATGCAGAATTAGAAGTGAAATGTGCAGAAATTGCAATAAAATGGGACATTTTCAGAGAGTCTGTCACTCAAGTAAAAGACAACCATTTGCTAATGACAGATACAAAGATAAACAATCGAGCCACCACTTTAAAAAAGGTGCAGAAGTGCATGCTGTAGACGAAGAACCTCATAATGGAGGTGAAACAGAGCTAGTTAGCCTGGAAATCTGTAAAATAAAGGGTGGAATAAGACAAGCAATATGGCTTACACCAGAAGTGAATGGCAAAACAGTATCAATGCAACTGGATACTGGTTTGGCTGTATCAGTTATATCACAGCATGAATTTGAGCAACATTTCAGACATGCTAAACTAAAGGCTTCAGAACTACAGTTGCAAACATATACTGGAGAAAAGATCATTTCCATTGGAATGACACCTGTAACCTTGAGATATAATAACCAACAAAAGATATTGGACTTATTATGTTCTGAAAACAGGTAGACCAGCACTCTGGGGTCATGACTGGCTGAGGAAGCTGCAGCTGGATTTGAGTGCCATCAACAGTCTGCACACCACACTCCCCATGTTGGAGTCGACTGAAAGTAAGCTGAAAAAGGTGTTGGATGCTGCTGCACCTGTGTACCAGGCTGGCATCGGCACACTAAGGCACATCAAAGGTAAAATAGTGTTACATGAGGATGCCACTCCCAAGTTTCACAAGGCCCGTCCAGTTCCATATGCCATACGCCAAAATGTGGAAACTGAGCTGGCTCGCATGGAAGCTGAGAAAATTCTTTCAAAAGTTGATTGGAGCCCATGAGCTGCACTTGCGGTTCCCATAGTGAAGAAGCTTGGTGCTCTCAGAATCTGTCGTGATTTTAAAGTTACTATTAATCCAGTATTATGTGCTGAGCAGTATCCATTGCTCAGAACTGAGGATATTTTTGCTAACGTACCTGGGGGACATTTTAGCAAAATAGACTTGGCAGAGGCTTATTTACAAATGGAAGATGATTCTAAGATGTTTCTCACCGTAAATACACACAAAAGGCTATATTGTTATAACAGACTTGTTTTTGGAACAGCAACAGCACCAGCGCTTTGGCAGAGAGCCATGGATCAGGTGCTACAAGGCTGTCCAGGCATTCAATGCTATTTAGATGACATCATTTTCACCTGAGAGAATGATGAGATGCATCTGCAAAACCTCAAGACAGCTCTGCAGAGATTGGCAGACTACGAACTCATAGCACAACATGACACATGTGAGTTTTTTAAACCTAGCATTACATACTGTGGTCACACTATTGATGTGCAAGGCCTACACAAGTGTGCAGACAAAATCTGAGCAGTCGCAAATGCTCCAAGTCCAAAAGATGTGTCCCAGCTACGATCCTTCTTAGGATTCATTAATTATTACAACAGATTCCTGCCAAACTTAGCTTCTGTATTACACCCCTTGAATACCTTGTTAGATGTGGGGAGAACATGGCAGTGGATGAAACAGTGTGAATAAGCTTTCAAGGAAGCGAAGACAATGGTGACATCAGATACTGTGCTCACGCACTATAACCCACACCTACCAGTGAAACTAGCTTGTGATGCTTCGCCATATAACATTGATGCAGTTATATCAAGTCATGGAAGATGGTAGTGAATGTCCAATAGCTTGTACATCACGTTCACTCACGGCTACAGAGAGAAATTATGCAGAGATAGACAGGGAAGCACCGAGTTTCGTTTGCGGGATGAAACATCTCAATCAGTACCTTTATGGGAGAGAGTTTACCCTAATCACTGACCACCAGTCACTACTGTTCATCTTCAATCCACAAAAAGGGATTCTGCTGACAGCAGCTGCCCGAATACAGTGATAGGCATTGTTTCTGGGAGGGCACCGATACAGAATAGAATTTAAGAGGACACACAGTCATTCAAATGCAGATGGATTGTCTCATTTACCTCTAGAGGATGAAAAATCTGAGGAATACGCATCAGATGGAGATTCTTTTGACATGCTTTCTCTCATGGAGATTGAGAGTCTTCCCATCACAGCAGAGATGATACAAACAGAAACTAGGAGAGACCCGAAACTGTCACAAGTCTACACAGCAACCTAAAATGGCTGGAATGAGCAGCAGAAATCTCAGTTCATGGAATTCTATCACCGCCATAAGGAACTTACACTTGACAGTGGTTGTATTCTGTGGGGATTAAGGGTTATCATTCCAGCCAAGCTAAGAGCTCAACTGCTGGAGGAGATACATGTTGGACATATAGGAGTAGTAAAGATGAAGGCATTAGCCCGTAGTTTTGTTTAGTGGCCAGGAATAGACCAACAAATTGAACAGTTTGCAATGAATTGTTTGGGTTGTCAGCATGTCTAAAACTAGCCCCACTTCACCCATGGGAATGGCCTGTCTTGCCCTGGCTGAGAATCCACATAGACTTTGCAGGACCATTTCTGGACACAACCTTTTAGTTGTGGTGGATGCATGTTCCAAGTGGCCAGAAGTGTTTATATTGACTTCAACAACGTCCATGTATACCACAGAGATACTGCGACACCTCTTTCAAGAAAAGGTGTTCCTGAACAGCTGTTAAGTGACAATGGACCGCTATTTGTAGCTGAACAGTTTCAGGCATTCCTGAAAAATAATGGAATTAGACACATAACATCAGCACTGTATCATCCAGCTACAAACAGATTGGCTGAAAGGTTTGTTCAAACCTTAAAAAATGCTTTGCGACCAATGTTGAGGGAAAATATCACACTGAACCAAAAGCTTGCAAATTGGCATACTGCAACGGTGTACGTACAACAAGAAACTAAGCACCTGCAGTGTTGTTCTTGGGTTATACTTTGCGTTCAAGGTTGGATCTTCTCAAGCCCAATTTGAGAAGACGTGTTCAAGACAAACAACTGAAAACAAGTTGAGCAATCTTCTCATGAAGAGGCACAACACTTCTCAATAGGACAACCTGTTCTAGCGAGAGACTACAGAGGAGAACAGAAGTGGGTATCTGGGATAATCAAAGAAAGGACTGGACCACTCTTTTATACTGTAGAGATTGCTCCCAACAACATTTGGAGATGACACATTGACCAGTTGAGGAAATCAGGGGTACAGAACGAAGGGTAGCACCAGACATGACTGGAGTTCCAACTGCAATTTCTGAGTCACCACCATCAACATCTGCCCACATTCAACCAGTGGTTGCTCCACAGTCACCAGTACCACCAGATACAGGCACTATCCCACTCAAATAAGAAAGCCAACACAGCGCCTACATTTGTAGAGATAATATGGGCTTATATCCAGCAGGGAGGAGTGTAGTGTATTGCGTCAGTGTTATTATGAATATGATTGTTTGAGTATATCTTTAATCTATTGTTCTGCCAGTGATTATTTAGGGCTGCCTGAAAAACACATTCAGGCATGCCCCCTGTGGTTTTTTCTTCCTGTTCTTTCTTCTTGTTCTAGAATATTCAGTAAAAGAAAATGTTGACAGCAGAAAACTCTGACTGCTGTGTCTTTTTTGGCTAAAGGGCAGCAGGAGGACTTAACAGGACCCGTCATCCAGTGAGAAAGGATGTACAAAACTCCTAGGAATAATTGTTCTTTTTCTTCCCTGTTGGACTAACTAACCCTTTTGTTTCCTAAATATATTATTTTATTCTAGAAATTGAATAAAAATGTAATAGGTATGTCCAACTGTTAACTGTATATGCAAGATGGAGATTTCTACATATTCCATCTAAAATTTACTGCAAGAATGGATACTCATATACTCTTTTACTTCCAATAATATCCTGCACAGAATTAAGAAACATTGTTCTCAGCAAGTTACTGCAATGCTTTCACATTCCAGAATAAACAAAGATAGGCTAAAGCAATTTGATCTCACAGCAAGGAAGAAACCCAGCTGTAAAAATTCAGGGAGTGATATGAATATCCCCAGTAGCAAGCTTTAAATGTAACACAAAAGTTGCATTTAAAGTGTCTCATTTACACTGAAAGTTGTAAGTGCATATGATCCATATCAAGATCCTTTCGCTGAGCTAATCTGCATCCATTTTTAATATTCTATAGAGGAAGGTTTTGAAATCAGCATACATTTTTAATGTTAATTCTATAGAGGAAGGTTTTGAGGCTGAACCTCCAATCGTTTAAAAACAAGAAGCTAAATTTGGTTCCTTTAGTATTTATCTTCCCTAAATTTCAGGTTCAATTTGTGAAGCATTCATGTTTATATACAGAAAATCTCACAGATTATTGACACTATATAATCAGTTTTTACTGATGGTTGATCAACAGATTAAAAAACTGTATCAAGAGTTTATTTTAACTAATAAAGATGGTTATGCTTAAAAAATCACCTCACCTTGTATACATGCAACTGGCCACTGCAGTCTGCAGGAGAGGGCATCTCTATCTGGTCAGGAAGCCCATTCCATACAACAGAAATCACCAATGTAGCCCCCACAGGCACCAGTGCCCCCAAAAGGTCTTGCCACACCCTAGAACACCACCTCTCACATTGTTTTGGTTGGTTCCCCAGCCAGAACTTTTATCAGTGGGACTGAAGTCTAGATCAAACCCAATGTTTAATTAATTTTTTTAAATGCATTTTTAATATAAATTTCAATCCACTACATTAAATGAGTTAAATATTGTTGGAATTTTATAGAATGTTAGAATTTTTTAAATATTATTTATCATCATCATTTATTTATATAGTGCCATCAGATGCACATGGCACTGTACATAAAATAAAATAATAAAAAGTCCCTGCTCAAAAATGTGTACAAACTAAATAAACTAAAACTAAATAAGACTAAATAAAATAAAATGAAAACATTTCACAAGGCAGCATCCAACATAAAAAAACTCAACTAAAATACAGTACCTAAATAGAGTTCATATTACTTTACATTTGCCGAGTTCCAAAAGTGGGGGGAAATCACACTGTATATAAATAAGTACATTGCAATGGAATGGTTGGTATTATAGGCTGATCCCTTATCCTGCAAGAGAAATCCCTTAAAGACAGCACTGCAAAAAAAGCCCATGATGTTACTAGACCACAACTGTGTTTTTTTTACACTTGCCTATATATTTCCTGAATCCTGCTAAGACACAAACACTGTGGGTAAGTGGTTCCCAGGTCTGAGAATTAGGGACTTTGCCTGTTCTAGATCTGTTCCCTCTGAAGGAAGGGTAGCAGAAGTGGCTGGCATCCGAAGGACGAGGGGTTATTATTGGGCTTATTATTTTTTAAATAAATTCAATTGGAATTTTATCATCTGTGTTCCTCTCCTTCCGGCATCTTGGGGCTTCCCCCCTCCCTTCCCTCACCCTCTGACGGAAGGGAAGGAAGTTTAAAGGTGGTGTAGAAATAGAGTTGCCAGGTCAGAAGCATCCCAAACCCTGAGATTTCAGGGGCAGGCCCTAGTGATGTCACCGGGTGGGCCCGAATGCTAGTGATGTAACAGGCTGACTCCTAGTAACAGAGCGAGCCCTAGTGATGTCATTAAGCATGATACATTAGGCATCAACCACAGTTGCTTGGAAAATACTACTCAAACAAAATTTTTTTATCTGATTGGAAATTAAGATAGATCTTAGCTAAATGAGGGTGTTCCCAAGTCTAGCTGAAGTGACAGGATCATTCCTTCTCACCTGCTTTCAGGTGCTACCTGCTTCTCACCTGGGTAGGGAACATTTAATCTAGCCTACTTGCTTCTGGCAAGAAGAGTTTAAGTGTCCTCAGGCCCCGCAGTCATCAGAAGGCCATTGTAGGAAGAAGAGTGCCTAGCTTTGTGGAGATGTTAGATGGGAGACAGACACAGGAGTAAAGATGGATGTCCCTGAAGACTGCAATTCTAAACACACTAAGGGACAGAGCCCCATAGAACTCGACATACTTCTGAGTAGAAATGGTTAGGATTGTGCTGTAGGTAAGGCTTGACTAGGGACCCTCTGCAAAGATATCCATATTCAAGCAGGGTTGGCAACCCCCTGCCTGGAATGCCCTGCCCCTGCCTTTTAATGTGTCTACTCCAAACTCCTTTACAGACTTGACCCTTCACTTCAGAAAGAGGTTTAAGAAATGAGTAAGAGTTAAGAAGATTCTCTACCCTTTCCTGCCTCCTATAAACTCACTTTGACAGTCAACCAAATTCCATTGAGAAAAAATTGACAGGAGGAAAAAAAACATGGTTTGGTTTACCTTCACAGGTAGTAGCTTGGGAACAGCAGCAATTGAAGCCATACTTCCCAGTATGTGAATTCTCTTTTACCACTATTGAGGGGGGGAAACCCGTCATACAAACAACAAGGTGCATCATCCGTGGGTTTAAGGGGGTTGAGCTGAGCACATGGAACTATTGTTGCTTTTATGGATGTAAGGGAGTGAGGTAAAGGAAATGCAAATAGAAAAGCAAAACAAAATACAGTGATGACTTCCTAAATGCAATACCATACCAACCACAACAAGATTCCTATGAGTAAAGCCAAAACCTCAGCATCCCACAACTAGTTAGGGTTCCTAACCAAAAACCAAAACTAAAAAAACCTGGCAGCCAGTTGGCCAAGAAATCCCCATGAAGCACAATCTGACTCGGGGGCTGCAGTTAGTGAATAATGCTGTGTCACAATTGCTGACATGAGTGAGACCCTGTGAGCAGATAATACCCCTGCTCTGAAATCGGTACTGGTTGTTGATTTGGTACCAGGCCAAGTTCCAGGTGTGCATTCCATGCTACGGGTGCCACATAGCACTTTTTCTGCTCTTATAAAAAATCAATCCTTTGGTGTGGCAGCACCTACACTTTGGAACTCCATGCCTATTGACATTAGTCAGGCTCCTTCATTGTACTCTTTTTGGCACCTGCTAAAAACATTTTTGTTTAGGCAAGCCTACCGAGGCATATAGAAGCTATTATGTTTTTCATGTTTTTAACTCATTCTTGGTTTTATTATTTTGAATATTTTTAAATACCTGTCTTTAACTGTTTTTGCCAATAATTTTATTGTTTTAATTCCTTCTGTAAACCGCTTTGAGATTTTTCACAATAAAGTGGTATATAAATGTTGTAAATAAAATACATAAATGAATTTCAGAGTCACTGTGGCCCTTGGGTCTCTTTCCTCTTTTAGGAACAAAGAAATCTGCCTTATACTGACTCAGACCATTTGGTACTGGCTGCTTTCACATTGCACATTACTCTGTTATTCTGACGATTTCTTACCTGGTAATTTGCATGTTATATTTGATCTTTCACACAACATACAAGCTAGTTCTAGTATTCTAGTGGAATATAGTACAAGTTTAGTGCTAATTTTCATGATAAATAATACCAGAAATAATCAGTTTGTGAATTTGGGAACCTGGACAATCACAGGAGTTTTTCACTAGGTGCAGCCGCTCACATGACAGGCATCCCAGCATGCAGTGTGTTCCCACCCTTTAGGTGCATGCTTTTTTTTTTGCCTGATGAAAATTGTACCAGTATTCTGGCTTAGGCGCGGGTAGCAGCAGCATTTCCCACACACACACTGTGTGTGTACAACTAAAAAAAAAAGTCAGATGCTAAAGGGAGAGGGGTTGCATCAGGGCTGGCGCCAGGCATGCTGGGGCCCTTAGGCACCAGCCTACCCCGGGCCCTGGCACACGCACTCACACATGCATACCTCACCTACCTACCTTTCCCTTGGTGAATGCTGCCTGCGCTGTGCGTGCATGCCTGCCATCAAACAAGATGGCAGCCGAGGCTTCCATAAGGGGTTGATGACTCCGCCACCATCTTGGTAGATGGCATGCATGAGTGCTACGTGTGCACATCCCTACCATCAATGAAGATGGCGGTAGGGGCATCAACCTCTTAGGCAGACTTGCATCCACAGCACAACCAATATTTATGTCATGGGAAAGGTAGGTGGGGCATGTAGGCCAGCGTTGCAGGCCTGAGCAGCAGTAGATGGAGTGCCTAGCAATCCATGGCAGGGTCGGGCACCAATGTTGCCATGAATCATGGAAGGGAGTGCTATCCACCCACTCTAAGGAGGGCCCCAGAGGCCCTTGGCCAGGGTCCGGCCTGGCTGCCCTCTGGTGCTGGCCCTGGGTTCCATGGCAACAGGTTGAGATCCTAGACCTCATACACAGTGGGCAACTACAGTGTGCATGTGTATAATGGGTGAGGAACAAAAAACAAGACATTCATTACAGTTGTGTGAAATGCCGGTATATCAGCTAAAAAAAATCTACTGTTGCTTAATGTAACAGGTACTGCAATGTGAAAGAAATTTTAGAAAATGGGACAAAAGTGCAACCATTTTAATCTGTTAGACTAAATAAATACGCTCCATATCTGAAAGTAGGCACCATCTAGCTCAGTACTGAAGACATGGACTAGCATTGGCTCTCCAGGATTCCAGTCAATAGTCTTTTCCAGAGATTAAATTTTGGGCCTTTGCATGCAAAGCGTGTTTCCGACTACTGAACTACAGCCGTTCCCCTGTTTAAAAAAGAATCTTTTAACATTTTCTTTTCCATTCATGAATGATTACACAACATACCTAGGGCAGGTCCACACCATGCATTTAAAATGCATTTATCATACATTTGAAGCACATGAATCCCACCACAGAATCACAGGAGCTGCAGTTTGTTAAGGGTGGTGGGAACTATAATTGTGATGGGAAAACTATACTTCCCAGGATTCTTTGGGAGAAGTCAGGTGCTTTAAATGCAAGCTGGAAGGGCTTTAAATGTATTATATGGGTCTGCATTACTTCATAAACTCTGCCTGCTGATGAATTATTTTAATTAAATTTTAAAGTGGAAATAAGCTACAAAGTTTACCGGATGACCATGGGCTACGCTCCATCTCTCAGCCTAATCTGCTCCTCAGGATGAAAACAACAGAAGGGGACTATGAGCACCCCAAGGAAGAAGGGCATACTTTAAATGTAGAGAAAATAATAACGTGCAGTCATAATGTGAAATTAGATACATATCGAGACACAGTATAAATATTTATATAAGAATGAATGTCAAAGATTTTATTATTTATACAACCTGTGCAGTTATTTCTAGTGCAATTCTATGCATGTTTAAGAAGCAAGTCCCAATGTATTCAATGTGGCTTACTGAAACAGGGAAGCGTGCACAGGATTGCAATTCAGTGATAAGGAACTTCATTCACCCAACCCAAAATTCAGAATCATGCCACTTTAAGCTGTTGCAGCTGTACTACACTTGTTTTATGGTTATTGGATTTTAAATGGCTTTATTTCTTGTTGTGAGTTGCCTTAGTTTCCAACCCTACCATACAGGGTTGTTGGAAATATTCCATATACACACACACTGGAGATTTAAAAATACACACACCCCATATAATATTGTCAAAACCAACTGGTCATTGCAGAACATTTTTTAAAAAAATCAGTATTAGTTTCCTATCAAATAAAAGCAGTGACACCTAAGTAAGCCATGCCTAATCGCTTAAAAAAGGATTGGAGGGAGAGAGTACGATTTACAACACAATTCTTTGCTATGTTCCCTCCAAAGTCCCATTACTTTACAGCACAATCTTAACCATGTCTACTGAAAAATCCTACTGAATTCAATGGAGCTTACTCCCAGGTATATGGGATTAGCATTGCAGCTTTGCTCCCACACAGTGAGTATAGGATCAAGGCCAGTACCAGGCATAACTGGGTCCTTGGGCACCAGCCTGCTCTGGGCCCATGGCGCCAGAGCCCAACACCTCCCCATACAGGTGGCATGGGGCTAATACGCCTGCCCACATACCCCACCTACCTCTCATGTTGTGTGAATGACATGCACGCATAGCATGCATGCCTGCCATCAACCAAGATGGTGGTGGTGGTGTCAGCACATTAAGTAAGCCTGCCACCATCTTGGGTGATGGCAGGCATGCGCACCTAGTGTGCATGGCATTCATACTGATGGGAGAGGTAGGCGAGGCATGTGAGCAGGCTTACTGAAACCCACACTGTCTGTATTGGGGGGGTGCCTCAGAGTTCCCTCTCCATTCCACAACTGCAGAAAGGGAGTGCCACCCTCTCACCCAAACAAAGGGCTCCTCTGAGTTGCAGGGGCCCTCGGTCAGGCAGCCCTGTATAGGATTAAAGCTTCATATTGGGCAGGTTTTCAAAACAGGCTATGAATTAGACAAATACACTGCCCTCCTCAACAGCCCATCAACATTTAAACTTTTAAAAATTCTTTATAATTAGAAAAACATAACACATTATAAGCTGCAGCATGTACACATTTAAAAATTTCTGTTCAAAAATTATTTGAAAGATAAAATGTATAATATGCTATTTTTTGCAAGTAATTAAAAAAAACCCTGCACATACAATTTTATTATAATCATAACTGAAATTGTGTACTGGGCATGCCTACCAGGAGCCTGCTGTGATCTGTTCTAGTGCAATCCTATGCATGTTTAGTCAGAAGCAAGTCCCAATGTATTCAGATCTTCTGCACAGAGAATGTACTGTTTATGCTGCTGAATGCTATAAATTTACTAGCAGGAAAAGGAAACTGTTTGCAGAACTTGCACTGGGGTTAACCTATTCCTAGAGGTCAACAAATCCCTTGCCAATCACAATAACGTCTTCGCGAAAAACCTGAAAGGGCAGGGATTGGAGCAGCTGGTACAAACAGAAGTCTCGGGGGGAGTAGCTGACAATTTGGGGCATATCTCTTGAACCAGACCACCTGGAAAGTTTTTTTTTTTTTAAGAAAAATGAAAGCTAAGAGTCCAGAGAGCGAGGTGACTCACCTGGAGAGGACCCCCAAAAAACTGGAGTCTCTGGGCAAAAACCAGAGACCTGGAAACCGTATCTTGGAACCATCTTTGTCCATGGAAGCCCAGGTGACCTCTGTAGTGAAAAGCACCTATCGCCAGCTTCGGTGGACAACTTAATTTGGCCTCTGTACTCCATGTGTTGGTAATCTCACATTTGGACTATTGTAATGTGCTCTACATACTGCTTCCCTTGCAGCTGGCCTGGAAACTGCATCCACAGCCCAGGTGGTGAATGGGATCAGCACTAGCTGCCTATTAGCCACAATGCCAGTTTTCAGGTACTGCTACTTATATGTAAAGTCCTACATAACTTTGGACCAGGTTGTCTGAAAAACCAACTTCCTGTCCACTGCCAAGTAAGTGCAGTAACATCAGCAAATGGAACGTGGTTAGTTTTCCAAAGACCTAATTATTGGCTTGTGGTAACATGAAAGCGTTTTTTTTCCACTGATGGCACCAGTGTTGTGGAAGTAGTGGCTGGTGAGGCAGTGCGGATGGAACACTGCTGCACTTGCAGCTTTTGAATGCAGATGGGGGGTCACTGCCACTGACCAAGAGGGAGCGGGTGATGCGTGGGAGCGCAATGCAGAACAGCACAGCAATTCCACTGCTCTTGCTGCCCTCCCCTCTCAGTCAGTGGTAGCGACCTGCTGCATTTGGAAGTCAGGAGAGCAGTTGTGCTCTCCCTGCATCACTTTAGTAGCCACTACTGTTTGTGGAATGCCCTCCCTGCTAAAATATGAGAGGCCCTGCCCCACCAGTATTGGCATTTTGCCAGTTCTTGAAGATCAACCCATTTAAAGCAAGCATTCCCCTGATCTTGAACTTTCTGATTTGTTTTTAACCGTTTTAATTTTTATTATTTTTAACTTGCTTGTTTTATTGTGTATTTTAATTACAGATGTTTTCAATGCTTTGATGGAACCGTTCTATAGTGTATTTTGATTATGTATAGATTTTATAATTGATTTTATACTCAAACAAATTAAAAGCCATTTTGGCACATAAGTGGTATATAATTTTAGTAGTAGTAGTAGTAGTAGTTTGTAGATTTAGAAAACACATTAAAATGAAAACAAGGTCTTTTCATCTCATAGATAACATGGTTGAAGTTTAGCTGTTCTAGAATTAGAGGGATTTTTTAATTATGATGCAAAAATAAACTAAAAAAAATAAGACAAGCCTACTGGATCAGGGCAATGGCCCATCTAGTCTCACAGTGGCCAACAAGATGCCCAAAGAAAGGCCAGAAGCAGGACCTGAGTGCAACAGCACTCCCTCTACTTGTAATTTCTACAAACTGGTATTCAGAGAGCGGCTTACGGCGTGGTCAGATAACGCTGCATCAAAGCAAGTGTTACCCCCCAGTTTGCTGTCACTTCCTATATCACAAAAAGTCCAATCTTTCGGGGAAGCATATTTGTTGTGTAAGACCTCCCAGTCAACAATAACTTTGCAACCTGAAATTGCCAGTATTTGACTGAATCTCAATTGAAAATATTGGCAGTCTGGAAGTTTCCTCAGATATACAGGGAAAATAGGGGGAAACAGTTGTGGCAGCCATCTGTGCCAGTTGCAGAGCAAAGCAGAAAGTGTCTGGGACAGAAGTGAAAGTACTGGCTTTTCCATGAGCACAAAATCTCACTCAGTTAGAATGTGCAGTAGATTTGTTTTATTTTTTAAAAGCCAGATACACACTGGAGATAAAGAAAGGACTTTAGGTCAGGTCTGGCTTATTTATTTTGTTTTGTTTGTTATATTTATTTGTAGAGTACTTTTTAGTCTATGAACAAATTATCTCTGGGATGATATGGGGGTTAATTTACACTCATCCCAGGTACCTAACCCACTGGGGAACATCACTAATACATATCCCCAACCCTGAGACCCAACAGTCTGTCTTAAGTTGTGACCTAGGCCAACTGGAATTGGACCATTTATGCTGCTGTCTTCAGTTGGCCCCATACTGAATAATCATAGGTATAACTAGGTTTCTGCAACTGAAGCAATTTTCAACAACTCTATAGAGTTTCTGCAACACTGAATGTCAAGACACATCTGAAACAGATAAAAGATCAGAAATAAATTAGTGATTAAGCATATAGTGCCCAAAGTACCCATCCATTCTTAGATTCAGTGTTGTAATAGAACTGGTAATAGGATGAAATTCTCTGCTTTCTTACTTGTAAGCTTCTTTACACTTTATTTTCGTGCAATTTTCTTGAAATACAATTATTTTAAATTGCTCAAACTTGTCACATACCATTATTTACCCACATGACACAGTGAGCCCACATCACTACAGGCTTTCCCCCATCGTTTGCATAATGGATGGACTATGAACAGGCTATCCAAAATGCAACATGAGATAGTGCTGGAAGAAGAGACCCCCCCAGGTCAGATGGCACTCACCGAGCTACTGGGGAAGAACAAAGGACAAGTACGAGTAGAGCTATGACTAATGACACAACTGGGTCAAAGCCAAATTCAAGCCCAGAGGCTGATGTGCACAGAAGCAAAAGGAAGTCCAGAGTGGTACAACGTGCACAACAGGAACATGGAATGTGAGAAGCATTAACCAGAGAAAGGTAGAAATTGTCAAGCAAGAAATGGAACGTATCAACATTACAATACTTGGCGTGAGTGAATTAAAATGGACGGAAAGGGGACATTTTTAATCAGGCAACTACAAAATATTTTATGCAGGAAATGATTAAGAAGAAATGGGGTTGCTCTGATAGTGAGAAGTGATGTAGCAAAAGCAAGTAGGAGCTATAACACAAGGTCTGAGTGGGTGATATCAATGAGATTACATGGGAAACCTATCAACATAACCATCATCCAAGTCTATGCTCCAATGGCAAACACATAAGAAGAGGAATTGGAGAGATTTTACACAGAAGTACAGAAAGAAATTGATCACACACCAAAACAGGATGTTCTGATAATCATGGGGGACAGGAATGCAAAAGTAGGGAACAAAGAAAAATGAGAAATTGTGGGGAAATGGGGTTTAGGAGATAGAAATGAAGCAGGAGACTTACTGAGTTCTGTGAAGCCAATAATCTGTTTCTTGCAAACACATTTTTTGAGCAACCGAAGACATAACTGTACATGTAGTCATCACCAAATGGTCAATACAGAAATCAAATTGATTAGATAACTGGCAGCAGAAGATGGAGAAGTTCCATACTTTCTGCAAAATCAAGTCCAGGAGTAGACTGATACAGATCATGAACTAGTCATATCAAAATCAGAGTAAAGCTAAAGAAGAAGAACAAAGCAATCATAATGGCAAAATACAATTTAAATATCCCAGAAGAATATAAAGATCAAATAAGGAACAGATTTGAGGCTTTAAACTTAGTTGATAGAGAACCAGAAGAACTATGGATTGAAGTCAGAGACATTATCAGGGAAGAATGCAAAAAGACAATACCTCTAATTAAAAAGAAGGAAAAACCTTGATGACTGATGAAACTCTTTAAATGGTTAAAGACAGAGTGAAAGCAAAAGCAGATAGAAACAAGGTCAGAACCCTAAATGCAATAATACAGCAACTAGTATGTAGGGACAAATAGAACTATTCTAGTAGTTATTGTATAGAAATAGAAGAGGATAATGAAAAAAGGTAGGACAAGAGCCCTGTTCCAAAAGATTAGAGAAATTAAAGGGAAATTTAAACCAAGAGTAGAGATGTTGAATAATCAACAGGGGAACACACTGACTGACCGAGATGAAATAAAAGGAAGATGGAAGCAATACACGGAAGAATTATATAAAAGAGATGCAAGGATGACAGAGTCATTCACGGAGGAACCATATGATGTAGAACCAGAAATTTTAGAATGTGAGGTGGAAGCTGCTCTTAAAATACTTGGAAGAAACAAATCACCAGGAATAGATGTCATACCAGTAGAGTTGCTACAAATTACTGAGACTGAATCTGTCCAAATTTTGACAGAAATTTGTCAACAAATATGGAAAACTAAACAATGGCCCACAGACTGGAAGCGTTCAATATATATCCCAATTCCAAAGAAAGGGGATCCCAGGGAATGCAGTAATTATCAAACTATTGCCTTAATATCCCATGCAAGTAAAGTAATGCTCAAGATTCTACAACAAAGGCTCTTACCATATATGGAGCGAGAAATGCCATATGTCCAAGCTGGATTTAGAAAGGGAGGAAGTACCAGAGATCATATTGCAAACATACATTGGATAATGGAACGGACCAAAGAATTTCAGAAGAAAATCACCCTGTGCTTTATAGATTACAACAAAGCCTTTGATTGTGTAGATCACAAAAAACTATGGAATGCTTTAAAAGAAATGGGGGTGCCACAGCATCTGACTGTCCTGATGCGCAATCTATACTCTGGACAAGAGGCTACTGTAAGGACAGAATGTGGAGAAACCATTTGGTTCCCAATCAGAAAGTGTGTGAGACGGGTGTATTTTGTCACTCTGTTTGTTTAATCTATACACAGAACATATCATATGGAAAGTGGGGTTGGGCCAAGATGAAGGAGGTATGAAATTTGGGGGGAGAAATATCAATAATGTAAGATATGTAGATGATGGGATATTACTAGCAAAAACCAGTAATGATCTGAAACGAATGCTGAGGAAAGTTAAACAGGAAAGCACAAAAGCAGGACTATAACTAAACATCAAGAAGATTAAAGTAATGACAACAAAAGATTTATGTAACTTTAAAGTTAACAATGAGGAAATTGAACTTGTCAAGGATTATCTATACCTTGGCACGGACTTTAACCAAAATGGTGACAATAGTCAAGAAATCAGGAGAAAGCTAGGACTGGGGAGAATAGCTGAGAGAACTAGAAAAGGTCCTCAAATGCAAAGATATGCCACTGAACACTAAAGTCAGGATCATTCAGACCATGGTACTCCTGATCTCTATGTATGGATGTGAAAGTTGGTCAGTGAAAAAAGCGGTAAGAGAAAAATCAACTCCTTTGAAATGTGGTGTTGGAGGAGGCTTTGCGCATACCATGGACTGCAAAAAAGACAAATAATGTTAGAACTATCACTAGAAGCTAAAATGATGAAATTGAGGTTATCATACTTTGGACACATAATGAGAAGACATGATTCACTAGAAAAAACAATAATGCTGGGGAAAACAGAAAGGAGTAGAAAAAGAGGGGGACCAAACAAGAGATGGATTGATTCCATAAAGGAAGCCACAGACCTGAACTTACAAGATCTGAACAGGGTGGTCTACAACAGATGCTATAGAGGTTGCAGATTCATAGGGTCGCCATAAGTCATAATTGACTTGAAGGCACATAATACACACACACAATGCATATAGCTACAATTACTGTTCTTTCTGTCTTTGTGTTCAGTTTGTGTGTACAATTGCTATTCTTTCTGTCTTAGAGCACATGCGCTGAATGCAGAAAGTCTCCAGTATTGGTTCTTAGACAGCAGAGCTGGGAAAGACCCTTCCCTGAGACCCTGGATATCTGCTGCCAGTCAAGGAGACAATAGTGGGCTAAACAGACAAATTATCTGATTTGGTGTAGATTAGCTTTATAAATTCAACCCCCCTTAGCAACCAAGAAGACCTTTGACTGCTATTTTTGCTGATATTGGCTAATGCTTCTAGGAAATCTTTTGTAATTATCACAATAAAAGCAGACATTTAAACATAACCATTAAAATACTAAAACTACAACAGCAGCTATTGATCTTAATCATCATTCACTGAGCACGGCTTGAATGAACACGAAGCAACAATTTTCCTAAACTTAAATAGATATGGACTTGGTGCACATGTGGAACCTTATATATGATCCTTTGAACTCTACAGGTTATAGGGTGGCATATGAAATTTATGAAATAAATAAAATAAATATTGTGTCTTAACTGTTCAAGATAAAAAAAGTAAAATGAAAAGGGATTTTGCCCAAAGAATATACCGCATGTACTACATTTACCCTACATAGAGCCATCAGTGCCATACGGAGATTAGAGTCTCTTCCCCTCCTTCTAAAGTATACTTGTCAAAATTCTGTTGCCACAGGAAAGGAATTCATGAAATAAACCATCTTTGAAAGTAGTAGCAATAATAGGAATAGTAGCAATTTGTGTTGCTGACAATTACAGGATTCATGAAACACAAGCATTCCGATATAAGTTTTTCTAGCATATGATCGCTCTTTTACTGCTACAAATATTCTTAACCAAATTGCAACCCCAGAAAGCAATAGTCACTTAAAGAGCATGGATTTAAAGTAGCATAATAAGCCTACAGAGCCTAAAGAGAGGGACCATTCAGATCACTCTCATTGATAAAGGATTATGATTATCTTCCTAAAAACTCACTTTGATTTTAAAAGGGAGAACAGATACATATAAATTCATTATAATCCATATTATAATATAGTCTACACTTGCAAAGCTAAACATGTTAATATTTGTACAACAACAGTTACAAAACTTTCTGCCTTTCCCACTACACATGGAAATACTTCTGCTTCCTATCCATAATCATGCCAGTGAGGTGGGCTTCTTGCTTGCCTTTCTTTTGCTGCAGAGTAATGGCATGAAAAGCATGGACAGAGGTCACCGGAAATTCTTTGTGCAATGTCCAATGGTTCTTTTGAACCCACTACAGCCACAGGCATCAGTGTAATCCTGATCTATGGTCTCATCCAGATGAATACAGGCAGAGGAGCTGCCAAGCACACAGGTAGATGTGCGAATATTCCACCATTGCTGGGCACACGACGATGCAAGTCACTGTTTGTACCATGCTAGTCACAGAGAGTGCTTAGAAGAGGGTTCTAGGAGTCCCACGACAGAAGGCATAATTCACTGGTCAATTCAAATGAGAAACGGCCATTCCCCTGACAACCAAATCATGCAGCACATGTCTACTCAGATGTAAGTTCCACTGGGTTACTCCCAGGTAAATGTGTATTGGATTGTAGCCTAAATCATCTTTTCATGGTTTTGCAAGAGCATGTTTTTTAAAAAAATCCTCCAAAATTGCAACCCTGTGAATCGCCATTTCACATATTGTCACATCGAGCTATCTTCTTGAAGTTGCATCTGTCAAGTAATTCATATGCTGCAAAGTGCACGCACAGGCCAACCTTTGTTGGCTTGAGACTTGGTCACTTTCAAATGTGTTTAGGATAAGACTACGAAACCATCTCACCTAGGATAGGGAGAGGGAAAGAATCAAACTTCTATGAATCAAATCTGCAGAAGAAGAATGCTCCTGGGATGAAAGCTTAAAGTTAAGCAGCAGGTATAGCAGATCAAGCTTCTCTCTTGCCTTGATGTGATAGCACCACAAATAAATAAAAAATATAAATGCTTTATTTGTTCTGCTTATGTATGTGTTGCATTAAATGATTTACAAAGAGGAACTGGAAAGTGTTAAGAAACAAGTGTTGTGTAGCAGTTAAGAGCATTGGACAAGGACCCAGGAGACCAAGGTTCAAATCCCCACTCCACTATGAAGCTTGCTGGGTGACCTTGGCTTGTCACAGTCTCTCAGCCTAACCTACCTCACAGAGTTGTTGTGGGGATAAAATGGAGGGAAGAGAACCATGTACAGCACCTTGAGCTCCTTGGAGGAAAGGTGAGATATAAATGTAATAAATAATAATAAACATTTAGCCACACCCATTTTTGCACTACAGCCACACCCTTTTACATGTGGCCCCCAGAGGGTTGACCACTGTTCAATGTGGCCCTCAACCTGAAACAAATTAATTACCCCTGGTGCATAGGACTGCAACCCAAGTCTTAATGAAATGTGACACCTGTGGAAGACACAGTAGGAGCAAACCAAAGCCAGTGGTGCAGCCCCATTCTTCTACAACCATGTCATAGATTTCTTTGACCTGTACTCACATAAACATTAGCAGATGCCATTTTCCTGTCTTCTAATCCTATACGGAAAATATACAATATATCTAAGCCCTGAGCATTGATCTAGCTAAAATTAGTTGTGACTAAGTCCCACTGAAAGCTATGAAACACGCTCAGCTGTTTTCAGCAGGACTCATGATACATGATATTGTCTGATACATGCTTCCTTGGAAGTAAGTCCTACTGAATAGACTTAGTCAGGGAACTTTAGCTGGATTGGGCCTCTGCATCCTTCGTGCCAGGTAAAGTACCAGTATTTCATTTTCCATAGCAGCTGAACTGTGGCTGATCGGAATTTATATATCTGTTCTCAGCAGTATAGTGGCAAATCCAGAAGTGCAGGATCCCTTCATGATAGTCACACCATGCCTCCTCACTCACTTGCTCTCCGTCATCATCTCCACACTCCTCAGTCCTTCCCCGTGTGTTTTCTCACACAACAACAGACATCCCTAGGAGCCAATTAGCATGACAGGGGAGTATGTTAGAGTGTGTTAGCTACTGAGAAGAGTATTCTCAGTGGCTCACTCACATCCTTTTACTCTGATTGGCTCCAATCAACAAGAAAGGACAAGAAAACATGTTAGAATGTTCTTCTCAGTGGCTAACACCCTCTCCTTTCATGCTGATTGACTTGTAGGACACTGGAGACACTGGGAACCTGCTCCCAAAAACATAAGGGGTCTAAGACCCTCCGAGACCCTGGATGACTACACCCCTGCCTGTTCTACAGAAAAATTTTGTAATTCTTACTACCTTCTCCTATTGAAAGAAATTTTTGGAAAGGTTAAAAAGAACACAAATCTTTTACAGTCCCGAAATTGTTTACCTTGAAAGCTGTTTTTCCTTCCAGGTACAGAGAACAGGATTGCCCAGATGAGGATCTTTTTACAACTGATTGTCACAGCAGGAAATATATTTTAAAAAACAAAACCTGAAATGTGGGTCTCAGACAATATAGTTCTATCATATGTGTGCACTTTCCAACAAAGCTTGTGTTCACATTAATGTATGGATTTTATTTCTGAGGTGCACTTTGGCTTTTAGTCATATTTTTTTATCTTTTCTAATTTTCTCCCTGCTGCACTTCATATTTGAGGCACAGGGAAAGAATGAATCAACTGAGGAATTGAATGCCTTAACAATATGAGAGAAAAAACAAATTTGTGGACCATGAAGTCTGACAGAATCTTACTATAATTTGACTTTGAACAATAACGTAACTTCTAATACCTAAGCCCAATTAAATCTAAACTGATAATACAATGAAAGGGACTTTTAGCTTCTTCAAAATGATTACAGTGAATAAACCTTTGCCAAAGTAGCATATGATTAGGCAAAGATTTCCATAAAAAGCCCCCACCCCCTAAAATTACCAAACGTTTGTGGGCAGAAATACCAAAACTAATATTTAGTATTAAAGAGAAGAAGCCCTTCAAATCAATGCAAACCAAAAACTTTTCAGAGATCTATGACACGTTGGTAATCACCTTCAGAGTTTCTTCAGGTACTGATAACAGTTGGGCTGGTTTGCACATAATACTAAACCACAGTTTAGTGTGATGTGGACAATCCTCAGTGAGCCTAAGAAAAATGTTGCACTTACATGTTCTCCATACCCTTTTCTTTTCCCATGTGGTTGGAAGAATAACTTCTGTCAAGGTTTTTTTTTTTGCTTTCAAAGAATCTCAGCTTAGGTTACATGCAAAACAGCAATCCTGGTTTAAAACAAACAACAGTTAGTCAATAAACAAGTCAATTTCATGCCATCTTGTTTATCTAACCATTGGTGCTTTAAACTAGGATTTCTTGTTTGCAAATAAGAGTTAGCCAAGATTCTTTCAAAGTGAAAGTAATCTTGTAGAAATTCTCTTCCTAGCTGCACAGGAGAAGGGAGTGGGGAGAATACCCATCTGACAGTTCCCTTGGGCTCACTGAGGTTCATCCTCTTCGCACAAAGCTATGGTTTAGTGCTACATGCAAACCAGCCAAATACATTCCAATGCATGTTGGCTTAATACTTACACATTTTTTCACTGAGACTACTTAACTAACCACAGAATGGTCAGATTGCAGTTGAAGTGGTAGTACTGGTGAGGCCCTAGAAAACAGGTACAATAGACAAAATATTTGAGGGTTGCTAATGCAACATTTTTAAAAAGAAAAGTCAGTCTTAAGTTTTTTTAAAGCACAAATTATGTTTTTACATAATTTGAAATGAACAGCTCTAAAGTGCTAGCATATATTTTCATTACTTGGGGCCAAAGGGTTACTTTCTTACTGCAGGAAGGGCATGTTCATTGCATGCCTTATGCCTGAGCCCAGATTCTCCTCCTCTAGTTCACAATCAAGCCAGCAAATGGGAATCTTTCTAGGGATTCAAAGAGTTATCTCTTTCCTCAGAGGTGGCCCAAGACATTTTGTTGCCCGAGGCAAAAGATACTCCTTCTACCAGTTCCATATACAGAACCCAACTGGACTGACAGCTGGATCTTGTGTCAACTATGGTGATGGGGCAGCATCTTCCATCATGCCTGAAGGCAGAAAGTTAGAAGGCATGTAGTACAGACAGCTCTGTCCCCAGCCTCTCACCACTGCTCAGTCCCCAACTTGGCCCACACTGCTTGCTGCCCACTCAAAGAAATGTTAAGAACACTAGAAGAGCAAATACCATAGTTCAATTATGTGGTGTGTGAAGAAGTCTATGTCCTTTTGTCTGTTCTGAATCTCCCAACATTCAGCTTTACTGGATGGGACTGTGTTGTAATACTGTGTATGAAACCGAAAAACTTCTCTCTGTCCACCTTCTTCACACCATGTGTAATATAGGCACCTCTAATATTTATTTATTAGATGTCTTACCCGCCCTTCATATAAGGTCCCTGGTCAGGTTACAATAATAAAATATAAAATTGCAAAAACAGATAAAACTATTTCAATTACAAAACACTTAAAACTATTCAAAATAGAACCGAAAAGAGGTTCAGTAAAAGATGTCCCCCCGCCTTGCCTTTATTCTAAACTAAAATCTCTCAAGTCTTGTAACCTTTCCTCATAGAGGAATTGTTCCATCCCCTGGATCATCTTGGTTGCCCTTTTCTTTGAACCTTTTCCAACCCTTCAATGTCCTTTTTGAGGTGAGGCGACCAGAACTGTACACAGCATTCCATAAAATGGTCTCACAATAGATTTGAATAACTGGCAGCTTTATTTTCAATTCCTTTCCTAATTAGCCTTACTATGGAATTTGCCTTTTTTGCAGCTGCCACAGACTGGGTCAACATCTTCATCAAGCTATCCACTGTGACCCCAAGGTCTCGTTCCTGATTAGTCACCACCAGTTCGGACCCCGTTACTATATATGTAAAATTAGTGAAATAAAATTGGCTGATTTTGCATCACTTTGCAGTTGCTTACACTTAATTGCATTTCTAAATATCAAACCAGGGATGGGCAATCTATAGCCTTCTAGATGTGATTGGATTTCACCATCACCTATCAGCCAGCACAGCCAATGGTTGGGGATGATCATTTTCATTGCTCTTTTGGGAGCTTTTTCAGCTCTACAATATCCTTTTTCTGGTGCAGCAACCAGAACTGTATTCCAAATATGATTTCACCATAGATTTGTATAACAGCATTATCCTATCAACAGATTTGTATAACAGCATTATCCTATCAACATACTGCAATTCAGCAATATGTTATAACATTAGATGAGCAATGTACAGTGTATGCTGGAGTCATGATTTGAACTGGCTGCTCCTCTTCTTGTTTGCTCAATCAAAGGCCTTTCCCAATGACACTGTCTATTACTCATTGGGAGGTGGTGATTAGGTGAGACAGACAGACAGCCAAGAACAACAAACATGACCACCAATGCCTGAGCACAGCTCAGGAGGATAAGAACAGTGGGAGCAGTCAAGGGGATTGTCCAGGGGGCTGACACCATCCATACCCCTTAGCATTCTCCATCCAAGGCAGCCATTCCATTCTGCCTAATAATAGGGCTGGTCCAACATACTGCATAGTCATTTCTCCCTCCTCGATTTTTAGTTTAGTATGACCATTAGCCCTCATAAAAAAAATGAAATATGACATTCAAAAACAAAAAGAGTAGAAGCAAGCATTTCTCAAGGTTGCCACGCTGGGTTCCTTTGAATGAAGGTGCGGGATATAAATTTAATAATAAATAAATTAACACTCTTCCTTCAAAATACAGGACTCTACTGCCTCCCGATTATTGAATATTCCCATACAGACACCCCATCCAGTGTATAAAAATCATAAAATTGCATTCAGTGTAGAGAATAAAAGCAGAAGCTCCTATCTATGCTGTAGGAAGCTGAGTGTACTACTGAAACCATCACTTTCTTTACCTCCCTGATTAAAGTATTTTTGCAGGGCAGAAATAAACAAAGAAACTATTGTTCTCCTCTGTCCCTTTGCTGGATTTATTTCTTGGAAGTGTGACACAATTTTAATTCTTTAAAATTCTACACATATAGAGCATGCTTTTACATATCTTAATTAGCTCATGGGCTGCTGTATAATTTGTAAGAGACTGATGTGGATGCTCTTGTTTTGTGGCAGTAGACTGGACAGGCTGTTGTGTTGTTGTTCAGAAGAACAGTAGAAAGCAGGAATGGGGTTGTTTCTCACAAAATAATTGTGACCAAATACAGCTAGTATTACCTGCCTTGTGCCTCTGGTTCATCAGGGCTGTTTCTTTTTAATGAAAGCTCGAAATGTGAGCCAACTAATTTATTTATTTATTTATTTATTGGATTTGTTAGACGCCCATCTGGCAGGTTGTCCTGCCACTCTGGGCGACGTACAGTAAAATACATGGTACATTCAATATAAAAACATATACACGAAAATTAAACCATGTTCAGCTGCATCCAGACCAGTCAGGATGAGGCCTACAAATCCCCGCCTATCTTTAGAAAGGTCCAAGTGGACAGCAAGTGGCATGGCTAGAACCTGCAAGGCACTCCTAATGTAAGTATATGCAGAGCATAAAGTGTGATTTTATCCAGGTCTCACCAGGGCTTAGGGTTCAAATCCACAAATGTAAAACCACAGGAAGGATGTGGACAAGGGCCACAGCTCAATAATAGAACTTCAGCCTTGCATGCAGAAGGTCCCAAGTTCAATCCCTGGCATCTCCAGGAAGGGCTGGGAAAGGCTTCTGCCTGAAACCCGGGAGAGCTGCTGCCAGTCAGTGTAGAAAATACTGAGCTAGATGGGCCAATTGTCTGACTTAGTATAAGGAAGCTTCCTATGTCCCTATTTGTGCCTCTGTTCATGTTGCTATTGGTGAATGGGTTTGGGACAGGGTTTGTGAACAGGGAACACAGAGGAAGAAATCAGCTGTATAGACTTTCAACTGTGTTAATACAGAAAGATGCTTGTTTTCTCAAATGCCAATGCATAGGCTGAATAAGCCAGTTCTGCAGGAAGTTCTAGTAGGTCTTGTACACATAATACTGAACAAGCCAAAAGCTACCTTTTCTCCTTAGTGCAAAAGCTGAGTTGTTTCCCAGCATGTTCCAGTCCTAAGCGTTAGCTTGTTAAAGAACCATCTTGTTCTGTAACATTTTTCCTTTGAATTTTTCCACTTTCTGTAAGCAGTCCAGTGGTTTTCTGCCTGCCGGGATTGTCCCAGTCAATCACTGGAAAGGGCAGCTCTGCTATGCAGAGAAAACTGAATTAAGGGATGTTATGATTTGATCCAGGGTCTTCTCTCAGATAGACTGTTGCAGGTTCCCTTGCTCAATCTTAGCTGAGGAATGCATCTCCACTACAGCAGAACTGTTTGGTTCGATGGCCCTGTTCCTAAGCCAGACAAATGCCCCCTGCTGTCCAACTATACTTGCAAGGCAACCTGTAGGGCTTATCCAAACGGAGCAGGATAATCCACCATTTGTTTGTCAGCTGATAGTCCTCACTTTTTGCCTTTTTGTTCACTGTTTCCCAATGAAAAAAAATGTCCCAATGAAATTCCCGATTTCAAACAGCAAATCGCAGTTTTGCCGGTATTGGAAGGAGCGGATTTAACCCGCGAAAATGCGTGACACCGAGCGACATCATTTGGATGACCAAAAAATAATAAGCACACATAGTGCACGTGTCACACATTTTGCAGTCGTCTGGATGAGCCCGTAGTCTTGGAAGTACCTTGCCAAGCTTCCTGGCCAGCTCCTCAAGCTGATTTGGGAAACCCTACTACTGCTTCCCTTCCCTGATGTTACCTGTGCCCACATCAGTCTCTTTGATTCCAGTCCTTTTGACTCCTCCTCCTTTTTGTCCTGATCTTCAAATATATTTCTGAGCTAAAGGCTCTGCTTATTCTTGACACTGGTTGTTGCCTGTTCCAGCTCAGCTCAACCAACGCCTGTCTTTGTTCTGCAAATATATCATATCCTAAGGGAGACTGGCTTCCTTATCTTGCTCCTTCAAGCCCAGTCTATTTTCTGCCAATGACACGGGCCCTGATGTGGTATCCATACCCAACTGAAAATACAGCCCACATTTACCTACACATGACCATGGGGAAATTCTCATGCATCAGATTAGAGTTGGGGGCAGTTTGGCAGAGGGTGGAAGACTGTGTTTGCTAAGGGAAACTACTTCCTAGGTATTTTTTCCCCACTCTGCCTGTGTTGGTCCCATTTTCATGACGAAGATTTGATCTCCTTATCTATTACAGCTGTTTTGTATCTCATGTTGCTTTCACACTAGGCTTTTTCTGCATAATTGCCATCATTCACTTTTCATGGAGAATCCAGACAAAGATATAGACAAATAGTTGTATTCCATTGTTTCCTGCATTGGTTTCCTATGGTTTTTTAGACTTACTTAGTGATCATTTAAAAAAAATTAAAATGCAATTGCAACACCAGCCTATTCCGTGTGGACAAAGTGCTATTGAGATTTTTTCCAGGCTCCTATGCCTTTAATTAAATATTTCCTAGTTGTAGGTTCTAGCTGTTTTATTGCTTCCTCTTGGGAGCAGAGGAGCATTACTGATTAATAGCCTGTTAATTACCTGCTGAAATAGCTCCCTTAATTGTCCCTTATTATCTGATCCTTTTCCATGAAATGGGGACAGACTTTAATTACTGATCACCTATCATTATCTTTTTCATTTCATTTTTATACAGCAAGTTCATGCTGTTTTGTTCTATAGAAACAAAAAGTAAAAAAATAAGAGGAACTCGGTGATTAGAGCCTTCCCCACCATATGAATATAAACTGATAAGAGGAAGAATTTAAGAGGCTGTTCTTCCATAATTTCACCGCCACATTCATCATGAAGTGGTTAGAACCTGCAAGCAGGAAACTTTTAATAAATGTTGGAAGGGACCTTTGCTGAACGGAACACTTCTGAATAAACATCATAAAAGGATCTTGGTCATGGAAAAGAAGATTTTTGAATAATATTGCACTATTTTTTAAGTGCTGTGAAACCTCCATTTTAACTAGCTGATTGCAAAAAAGTAATGCCTCAGCAGTGCTAAAGCACTCTAGTGTAGGAACAATCTCATTGCTTCTTCAGTTAAAACATAAATTTCTCCATTCTCTCTTGCCTTCAGTTATATAGCAACAGAATTTCTTAAAGTAAGTGCTAAACTTTACATATACATTTGTATACATGTTTACAACACAATACTGCACCATAATACAATTCATGCAAGATTAAACAGTTTTTCCTTTTTAACTTGTTACTGGCAGTTTATACATTTCCACTGCACTGATTTTTATCTTTCATTTTTTACAGCACTGAATGGGCCATTTATGCTAGCTGAAGTGATTTTTTCTAGAGGTTTTTTTAAACACACAGTTACAGGTTTCCTTTATTTCCTGTTCCAATTACTTTGTTTGTTGCCACTTCCCCACTAACCAACCTCTTCAATTATACATTCTATAATAATACAATAACATGTGGGAATAAATGGTGAAGACAATATCATCATCAAGGGGTACTGCTTTTATAATATGAACAACAACAACAGAAGCCAGAGTTCAGTCGCTGCCTATGACAAAACAAGAAAAGAGGAACAGCAACACATCTCTTACTGTGGAGAAGAGTAGAAAACAACTGAAACAATTGTAGAACAATATTTTATTTTCTTGTCTGCTTACTTACGTAGCTCAGCACCTGCAGTCTCATATTCATTTGCTGAACCTTTCTTCCCCCAAATTTGGTAGTTGCACCAAGCATCAGCATATACTGAGTGCATTTTTGAGACTTTTGGAGCAATTCTGTCTTCACTTCTATGTAAAGTTACTGTAATTGCTTGCATTGCTTCTAGGCACTCATTTGTTATAGCTGATTACACAAACCTATAGAGTATACAAGTAAATTGCAATGGATCTCCACTTTATTCTTTTTCAGAAAATGGTGCTATACGATAAGTTAATGCAACACACACACTCTTCTGGATAATGAGAGGGGGTAGAACGTAAGTCTCAAGAAGGACTGCCCAGAGAATACAGCCTACTCCCAACTTTCCCTTTTCTTTTCTCAAAAGGGTAATCATTGTGCAGTTTCAGACTGTATAGTATCCATTTTTTGGATCTTCATCTACCTCAGTCAGGGAATGGTACCAAAGATGCATTTTTTGTTCTTCACAGTGGTCTTTGCTAACAACAAATTTACTCTCTTGATCTTTTTTTATGACTTTTGTATCACTGATCAACAGAAGCTGACACATTTGTGGGAGTTGATAGGAATTCAAGGTTCTCAGGCTGCTTCCTGATAATGGGAAGTAAGCTCTCTGAATGGGAGCAATAATAATTGCATTTTTTTAGCATTCCATGTTAATATAATATATGAGCAAATAGAGATTAACAGTGATGTACCTCCAGTATACTGACAACACCTAACTCTTCTGTTGATCCTAACCAGGTTGTGCAACCCCACTGCTTTACTTTGTTGGCTTGTTAATTTAGGAAGCCTTCCCCAAACTGTTGCCCTCCAGATGTTATAGGACTCCAACTCCCATCATCATCCATGGCTATTGGCCACGCTGGCTAGAGCCCCTATGTAGTACAAAGCCTTTAAGTCTTTCCCAATCAACTGCAGTTGGATAGATGGACAGGATACCCTCCTACCAACTTCATCTGGTGAGGAGGTTGTGCTCTTTTCTTGACCTGCATCTGGCAAGAATCCCATATAATTCCATATATATATCATGTGGTCAAGACCCCTGTCCAAAGCAGCAGTCTGCACTCAGATGATGAGAGACCAGCTGGGGCCAGCAGCGCAGGAGGCAGATGTCCAAACCATCACCTAGAGCAATAGCCTGGGTCTCAGCCCCAACTCAATTAGTCAACCAGCACCAGAGAATAATCCAGAACATAATCCTGGGAACATAAAAGCCTTCAGTTCGCTCTCAGACTTCTTTGGAGCAACTTGTCCACACGGGGCTATCCTTGGTGCTGCAACTAATGACTGTTCTTGCTCCATCATGCTCTGTGTCAAGGAAAGGACAAGAGAAATGCACAAATGTGGTTGATATGAGGCTGGCTTTGAAGGCTACTCACAGGTAGGCCCAGTGCTTCCATGAGGCAGACTGAGGCAATTTTCTCAGGCAGAGAAGACAGAGAATTAGCACTTCTTGAGCCCCTGCCCACTAGCCTCGCTCACTGGCCACTGCTGAGGTTGCTGCTGCCATCACCCAGCAAGACTCCTGCAGGGCTCTCCACTTCTTCCCTCGGAAAGGGCCACAGACCAGTGGGTAGAGCAGCTGTTTGCATGCAGAAGCTCCCAGATTTAGTAGGGCTAAGAGAGACTCCTGTCTAAAAGCCTGGAAAGCTGCTGCCAGTCAGTGTAAAAAATACTAAACTAGATGAGCCAATGGTCTGACTCAGTTTAAGGCAACTTCCTATGTTCCTCTCTGCCTTGCTCTGAAGGTGATACTTCCTCAGAGCAAGACATTCCAGGCAAGGCGGTCTGGAAGAGTGCTTGTGTCATTGTTTTGCTGTGGTGGCTAGAAATTCTGTTTTAAAACTAATCTAAAGTGACAAAAGTGAAGGACCCCTTTGCTCAGAGCAAGGCAGAGAGTGAAGTGAAAGAAGAGTGGGTCATAGGAGGAGAGGAGGATGTAGTGAAGTCCCCTAACTCAGGTGGGGCCATGTCTCATGCTAGTCATGTTCACAAGCTTAATCTTTGTCCAAGTCTTATTCTTTCAAATTACTAGTTGAAATTTAGCATACATATGTTTTATAAATTCATTGTTTCCCACTAAAAGGCAGGAACAACTAAGAACAAAAGAAGAGCCTGCTGGCTCAGCCCTGTGGTCCATCTAGATCAGCATCCTATTCTCACAGTAGCCAATCAGATGCCCATGGGAAGCCTGCAAGCAGCATCTGCACACAAGAGTACAGTAGGGCCCCGCTTTATGGCGTTCTGTTTTCTGGCGTTCCGCTGATGCGGCGGCTTTCAATTAGGGGAAATTCCCCGTTTTAAAGCCGATTTTGCGCTTTTGCAGCATTTTCGCACGACGCAACCCATTATAGTCAATGGGTTCCGCTTTACAGCGATTTCCGCTTTACGGTGGGGGCCTGGTCCCTAACTCACCATATAAGCGGGGCCCTACTGTATCCTCTCCTCCTGTGGTTTCCAGCAACTGGTATTCAGAAACATACTGCCTCTGACCATATAGGCAGAGCGTAGCCATCATGCCTAGTAGCCACTGATGGTCTTATCCTCCATGTGTTTGTCAAATCCTCTTTTAAAGCCATCCAAAATGCTAGTAAGTTCTGTAAGATTAAAGTTACTTACAGCAGAATCCTATCCATATCTACTTAGAAGTACGTCCCATTGGTTTATTTATTTTCTATTTATTTATTAGATTTATTAGTCTCCCATCTGGCTGGTTGTCCAGCCACTCTGGGCGACGTACAGAATAAAAACATACAAATACATTTAAACATTAAAATCTCAACAATATAATAAACCTAACCCACCCCAAAAGCCTGTCTGAAGAGCCAGGTCTTCAAGGCCTGGCGGAAGCTCATCATATAGCGGGGGCGTGCCGGAGATCATTTGGGAGGGGATTCCACAGAGTGGGAGCCACAATAGAAAAAGCCCTCTCCCTAGTCCTCAGCAGTCTGTTTTAACTGGTAGGATAGAAAGGAGGCCTTTTGAGGCTGATCTTGTTGCGCGGCATCCTTGATGAGGCTGGAGGTGCTCTTTCAGATAAACTGGGCCGAGACCATATAGGGTTTTAAAGGTCAAAACCAACAGCGTGAATTGGGCCCGGAAAATAACCGGCAACCAGCGCAACTCCTTCAGCACTGGAGTGATGTGATCTCGCCGGCAGCTGCCTTTGATCAGGCGAGCCGCCGCATTCTGTACCAGTTGCAGCTTCCGGACCATTTTCAAGGGTAACCCCACGTAGAGCACATTATAGTAGTCTAGGCAGGAGGAGACGAGGGCATGTACCACCGATAGGAGCAGATGATTGGGAAGGTAGGGGCGCAGCCTCCGTATCAGATGGAGTTGATACAGCGCCACCCGGCTCACAGCTGAAACCTGAGCCTCCATGGACAGCTGGGAGTTGAGAATGACCCCCAGGCTGCAGACCTGGTCTTTCAGAGGCAATTGTACCCCACTGAGGACCAGGTGAACATCCCCCAACCCTCCCTTGTCAACCACGAACAGTACCTCGGTTTTGTCAGGGTTCAGCTTATTCCTTCCCATCCAACCATTCACCGACTCCAGGCACTTGGACAGGGTTTCTACAGCCAACCTCGGTGAGGACTTGAATGACAGGTAGAGCTGCGTGTCATCCGCATACTGGTGACACTGCAACCCAAATCCTCTAATGATAGCCCCCAGCGGCTTTATATAGATGTTGAACAGCATCAGGGAGAGGATAGAACCCTGTGGCACCCCACAAGTGAGAGGCCAAGGATCCAAAACCTCATCCCCCAATGCCACTCTCTGGTACCTACCAGAGAGGAAGGAACGGAACCACTGCAATACAGTGCCCCTTATACCTAACCTCTCCAGACGGTCCAGAAGGATACTGTGGTCAACGGTATCAAAAGCCGCTGAGAGATCAAGGAGGACAGGGAAAGTGCATTTGCCCCTATCCAGCACCCTCCTCATATCATCCACCGAGGCGACCAAGGCCATTTCAGTCCCATGTCCAGGCCTGAAGCCTGATTGAAATGGATCCAGATAATCCGCTTCCTCCAAGTGTGCTTGCAACTGCTGCGCCACCACCCGCTCAACCGTCATGCCAAAGAATGACAGATTTGAGACTGGGCGAAAGTTGTTCAAATCTTGGGGATCCAAGGAGGGCTTCTTTAGAATCAGTTTTATTACTGCCTCCTTGAGAGCTGATGGTATTACTCCCTCTTCCAGGGACGTATTTACCACCACCTTGATCCCCTCGCCCAGTCTATCCTTGCAGCTCATAATGAGCCATGACGGGCAAGGGTCGAGTAAGCAAGTGGTTGGCTTTAAGGCTGAAAGCACCTTGTCCACTTCATCAGAAGGAAGAAGCTGAAACCGATCCCACACCACCATAGCACCACTGGCCGCCTCTGGCTTGCTCACTGTGTCCACAGTGCATGGAATGGCACTCTTAATCCGATCAATTTTATCCGCAAAGTGCTCTGCAAACTCATCACAGGAGGCCTTAACATAGTCCATCGGTTCCGGGGCAACTGGACCGACCAGGCTCCGGACCAGTTGGAACAGCCTTCTGGGAAAACACTCTGCAGATGCAATAGAGGCAGCATAAAAATCCTTCTTTGCTGCCCTTATTGCCACATGGTAGGCTGCTGCAGCTGCTCTAACCCATGCCCGATTGTCATCACAGCAAGATTTCCACCACTGGCGCTCTAGCCGTCTCACCTCCTGCCTCAGAGTTCGCAACCTTGGAGTATACCATGGTGCTGTCTGAGCTCTATTCAGGGGGAGAGGGTGTTTCGGAGCCACCCAGTCTAATGCCCCAGTGATTGCAGCATTCCACCCCTCCACCAGGGTCTCATCCGAGTGGCCGTGTGCCTGCTCCAGAGAATCCGCAAGCGCATTCAGGAATCCATCTGGATCCATCAGACGCCTGGGCCGGACCATCCTAATGGGTTCACTGCAATGTTTCAATGTTTTACTCCCAAGTAAGTGTATATAGCATGGATCAGGAACCTCTAGCCTGCGGGCCAAATTAGATTTGCCAGATCTTCTAATCTGGCCAGCAAGGTTGTTTTTCCCCAGCCATGCCCACCTGTCACTCACCTGACATTATATGGCACTCTAAGGCTCCCAATTATTCCTTTGGAAGTATGGTTTGCATTCAGCACTGTTTAAATGTTGTGCTGAATGCAAGCCACATTGCTGGGGTTGGATTCATTTCAGAGCTCCACATCAAAGCTCTCAAGTGGATTTGATATGTGCTGAAAGCAGCATGGCTTGCACAAGGCACCAAATTTAAACAGTGACAAGTGTAAGTCACACTTGCAAAGGTACAATTGGGAGCCTTAAAGTGCACTCCCAATTGTTCTTTTGCTTTGGTCAGCACCAAGCCCATTTGACATCATATGAAATATGGCCCACCAAAAGTTGGCCACAATGGGATCTGGTCCACTGACCAAAAATGTTCCCCCCCCCGGATGTATAGAATTGCAGCTATATTGACTTTTTCAATGTTGCTTCTACTATCTATTTGCAACAGTTGTTAGATAGTTAGGTTTCCTCTGTAATCCTGGCTCCAACACAATATACTATTTCTTGCATCACAAACAGCATACCAACCTCAAATTAGATATTTTCCTCAAATGTGGTCTGTTGTAAAGGTAAATATCACACAAATACTGACCTTGTTTCTTTCAACCCTTCTTTCTGAATAACTTCCAATATTTGCTTTGCAGTCATTGGCGAGTTGGGATGTTTTTCCAGTGCCTAGAAAGAAATATATGTGTAAGAAGGTAGAAAGTAATTATTACGTACATTTTAATTATTGTGTCATCAATCATGCACTTTTCATAATGCTTTGTAAAAGGTGGGAAGCTGTAGTGTCAAGGCTGGGGTCTTCTATCAAATGCAGAACAAGCAACTGTAGCTAACAATAGAATTAAACTGATAATGGGCATCAACCTAGCAAAATGTACAGAAAGACTCTTACATGGTAGAAAACTAGAAGCACAAATCCTATTATCATTACAAATGCAAGAAGCAATTTCCTGCAAGGTGGGGGAAGAAGGGAGGGAGATTTTGCTACTGCATGGACAGTTTATGGTCAGTAATGGTGCACTTTCAGGAAACCCTTCCATTTGTAGTACTCTTAGAAGTAACATGATAGGTTTCAAAATGTTGAAGTATGAAAAATTTTTAACATGGAAAAAAATTAAGTGTTAAAAAAATTGTTGCTGAAATATACTTTCCAGTTCAGCTCAGTTTTCCACTCCTTTGCCTTTTATGAAGTCCCAGTTAATATTCTTCTATTCCACCTAACTGATACAAAGGCTTCTGCCTCCTTTGCTACCCTTCCAGCTAGTATCTCCTCCATGCTTTTCTTCTTACCTAAACACACATCCAGTCCTGGTAACTGAATCAGCCAAGCACAGGCAATGGTGACAGAGATAGACTGCCTCCATCCTATGTATATTACCAACTTAGCACTATTATAACTTGCACATCTACATGAGAAATAGGCAGCTGATCATCCATACCTAATCACTACTAAGCTGCTCTCCTGGTAATATAATGACAACCGTTAGAACAGCTGTCCACCAGGAAAAAGTGGAGTTGCACCAAAAATTACTTAATATTAATAAATGGAAAAGAAATCAGTGATTATTTCAACAGACTGGCTGCGGCTTTCCAGCCAAGGAAGTACTGCTGATTCACCACAAGCACCATATTCCTGATGTCTCTGCATGATGGCAGAATCTGTGTTCCTCCACATGTTGTTGCACTACAGCTCCCATCATCCCTGACCATTAGCCATGCTGGCTGAGGCTGATGGGAGGTGGAACCCATAGATTCCCCACTCCTGCCCTAGTATAACAATATTATAAAAATGCCTGCCTGCCATGCCCAGCCTCTGCAAGTGTGTCATATTACCATATATTGAATATATTGAACTGCAATTCCCCAGCACCAGCTGTGCTCCAGAACTTGAAGATCAGAATGAACATGATCCAAACTGCAGATTTTAAAAAATCTTATTTCCACTGAAATCACAGATAAAAACAATACATCAAACTTAATATTGGCTGCAGTAACAAGAGAATTTGACACAAAACATATCCATTCCATTTCACTATGTGAACCTACTCTTTTATTTTGCCTTTATTTCTCAAAACTTCCTGTCCTCCCCTTTCTAACTCACACCACCACATACCAATCCATTGCCCAGCATAGTGCTCCATTACATTTTGGATCTTTACCCATAAGAGTGAAATCCACAGATTAAACTCACACAAAAGCTTTGGGAGCCAAACCGAATTTCCAAAGTAACAAACTTCGGATAAAACAAAACTCAAAAGGTTAGTTGCAAACAGGGCAATATACATGTAAAGTGGATCTACGACCTCAATAATAATAATAAAAAAAAGATAAAGCTTTATAAAAATAAGGAGGAGGAAGATGAAAAGGGGGATAAGGCAAGAAGGAAGAAACTCAACTGAACTGGAAACATTCCAGAGTTTAAGCTAAATAGACTTCAAAAGGATAGTAGAGGAAACTGTACTGGACTGGACAAGGATATTGGTACACTTGAAGGTGGGGTTACTCACTGTGGAGGACTTCCCTGTTTCTCTTCCCGTGTACGGGCCCTCAGCACACCTGGGCAGCTCCTCCCTGAAATTGAGAGAATTTGGGTAGCCCTGTCCCCTTCTCTATGACATCACAGCCTATTCTATAGAGGAAGTTGTAACGTCAGGTGTTACAGCACAAGCGGGATGGAAAGGGAAAGGCAATTTTGTGACCACCTTGACCATGGAAAAGAGAGAAGGAGGGCAGAATCTGCACTGAACTGGTGGGGGAAACAGTGAGTAGACACAAGGATGGACACGGAAGATTATAATGACAGTAGGAACAGTACAATAAAAAATGAAGCTGACAAAGCAATACACACAACACAAAAATTTTAGTCAAGCCCACAAGGCAGCATTGAAGCCACTACAGTTGGAAACAAACAACAATATCCCAGGATGCATAATATGTGAGGAAGGCTAAATGTGAAGGAGCAAATAAGTATCTCACTGTGTCCATCAGTTTTGTTATTGCGTATATTAATGTGGGCTGGAGTTTCAAACATCTTGCTGAATTCAAAATTTTATTCATCCAACCCTTTAAAATAGGTTCACACGCGCACACACCCCTCTCAAAAAAGGAAAGGAATGGGAGGCATTGATTTCCCACAGCAAGAAGCAAATATTTCTTGATTCTGAAGATTTTAAAAACATGTAGCCATTCTTTGGAAAGAACAAAGGTGACCCTGTTTTCATGTAGCACCAAGCCAAACCATGGCTTAGAGCAAGTGTGGATATACCTAGAGAGGAGACTGAGGATGCTGCGGTCTTCCCTCAGTTCTCCTGCTGCCATCCTACCTAGGGCTAAGCCCAGAGAAATCACAAGCTATATCCAAGGTTTGTTTGGTTTACAGCTCATGGTTTGCTGGAGGAGAAAAACCACATGTCTGGATTCAAACAATACAATAAGCCAAACCATGACTTAGGCCTCGGTCAAGCCGCTTAGCATGGCAGCAGTTAAACTGTAATCTTCTTTCTGGAAACCTTCATGCTTGCACATTCACACTAGACCATGGTTTGGCTAAGTGTAATGTGTCAACTCATATCATCCACTAAATGAGACAGTTTTTCATGGGATAAAGAAAAAAACCTCTATAGCTTAATAAGCTGCTCCTGAAAGAAAAGTGTCAGATATTTTTCAGTGATGTTTCACACAGGGTTGAACTGATCATCATAGACCAGGACAATATTGATAAGATGACCAATAAATGATCTAAAAGGCACGACACTTCTATCTTCCCCTCTCCAGTACCCTTTCCTCTCAATTTTATTGCATCTAAATGAGGAATGATAAGCTAAAATGCAGTACATAATACAGGAAAACGCATGAGATAAAAAAGATATTGTTCTAACTTTAGTAAAACCATGTGAAAATATATTCATTCCCCTCCCCACAAAACAAATAAGCAAACCAAGTGCCAGCACACAGACATTCTGAAGACTTCCCAATAAGATTGAGGATGTCAGTGATATTACACTAAGCCACCCTGGGAATACTGAAGGCTGAGATACACATTTTACTCCCCCCCAAAAAAGTTTCAAAAAGCAAGACAAATTATTAGTACCATAACAAACTCAAGTCCTCGTGCCACTTGTATTAAGGGATGTAGGATAAAGGTATATTTTTCCCCCTAAGGGACAAGAAATGGCAGCTTTCCATGTTCATGATTGTGCCCAATGAGTTCTATAGTACATAGTATTACATTAAGGAACTCCTGAAACTACAAGGGTGCCCCTATCAAAAGACCCAATGGGTTTCAGAACTTTCTTGAAGCTGCTGAACAAACCACAGTGGACAGTGATGACTAAAAATCCAGGACGCTTTTTATTTGAGCCACTAATGCACTGGTGTGGCATTGCTGATGAGCTTTAAGAGCTTGAATTTTGTGCCAAAGCTCTTACATTCAACCCCAAGAGACGATTATGGAGATGTTTAGCCCATTCTTTCCTGAGAGCCATATAGCAGGAAACAATTAGCAACATGTTTATGCAAATCTCATGCAAAAGCAAAAGAGATACTAAAAAACCATCAAATTGCTCCAAGACCACCTCAAAGATGCTTGGCCAGAAAAACAAATCTTATATTGATTCCAGAAGATAGTCAGTGTGCAACCACAGGAAGGGAGGAGAAAAAAAATCTAGAGCAGAGTATTGTCTCCTTGCCATGCAGAGGTTACTACTAAGAGGCCACCTTAGAATGAGAAACAAGGAAGAGGGCACTCTCAAAGGTGAATTGCGTCCAAGCTGTTTAGGACTTCAGAGATTTAAACTGGCACTTGGAAGTGTGGGCCAAATACTATAGGAAGTTTGTGCATTTTCTAAAGCAACCATGTAAAGTGTGCACAATTTAGCCCATTGGACTGTTGCTGCACTATACTATCACCCATTCCAGTAACATTATTATTAGCAGACAATAATTTACCAACCATACAGTCAGCATCTCAGATTTAGAATACTACTTTGAACTTCATCCCAGTTTCTTCACTGTATAACAGCAGCTACTGTTGCAGTGTCATCAATGGCTGAAAAGCAGTTCCAAACTCAGAATTTGCATTGCCTTCATATTCTAAGTTTGGAACTGCTTTTCAGCCACTCTCAGCTTTTATAAATGAAGTGCTTCCAAGTGGAACATTCTTTTGCATGAGGAGAAAGATAGACCATTATTGGAAAATAAGATGGATTTTTCTCCTACATGTACTGTTGCTAGTTCCCATAGAATGATACATGTTCAATCCAGTGATTTGTTCCAGGCAGTCAAGTTCCAATGCACAGAAAATGCATATCCAGAAAAGCCCCACATTAATTTCACTGGAGGAAAACAATCCACACAAAATTTCCTTTTTCTTCTTTCTCTCTCTTTCTTCTTTTTGGAACATGAATTTTGGGTCTCTTCATTGAAATTAATGGGAGATCTCCATTAGATCCCTGTGCCTGAAATAACTTTTGCAGAAAGGGAGTCTGAGGAACTGAGGCAAAGAGTGGTGACAAAAGGTTAAGTTCTAGGCTTAACAGACAAAATAAAAACTGACAAATCACTGAGACGATATGGCATCCACTCAAGAGTTCTCAAAGAACTCAAATGTGAAATTGCTGGTCTTCTAACAAAAATATGTAACTTGTCCCTCAGATCTGCTTCCATACCTGAGGGCTGGAAAGTGGCCAACGTAACACCAATCTTTAAAAAGGGATCCAGAGGGGATCCCAGAAATTACAGGCCGGTTAGCTTAACGACTGTACCAGGAAAACTGGTAGAAAGTATTGTTAAAGATAAAATAACCAAGCATATAGAAGATCGAGCCTTTCTGAAGCAAAACCAGCATGGCTTCTGCAAGGGTAAGCCCTGTCTGTCCAACCTGTTAAGAGTTATTCGAGACTTTTAACAAATATATAGATAGAGGTGATCCGGTTGATATAATGTACATGGACTTTCAAAAGCTTTTGACAAGGTACCTCACCAAAGACTCCTACATTTTGCAGTCATGAAATAAGAGGAGAGGTTCTCTTGTGTATCAGGAATTGGTTAAGTAGCAGGAAGCAGAGAGTAGGAATAAATAGACAGTTCTCCCAATGGAGGGCTCTAGAAAGTGGAGTCCCCCAAGGATCAGTATTGGGACATGTGCTTTTTAACTTGTTCATAATGACCTAGAGTTAGGGGTGAGCAGTGAGGTGGCCAAGTTTGCGGATGATACTAAATTGTTCAGAGTTGTTAAAAAGGGGGGGATTGCAAAGAGTTTCAGAAGGACCTCTCCAAACTGAGTGAATGGGCAGTAAAATGCTAAATGAAATTCAGTGTAAACAAGTGTAAAGTTGTTCATATTAGGGCAAAAAATCTTAAATTTCACATAGATGGTCATGGGGTCTGAACTGGCAGTTACTGACCAGGAACAAGACCTTGGGGTTGTAGTGGATAGCTCAGTGAAGATGGTTGGCCACTGTGAGAACAGGATGCTGGACTAGATGGGCCACTGGCAGGCTCTTCTTATGTTCTTGGCTGACTACAACATCAGGCGTGACCACTGTGTGTCTTCCTATCCCCTGAACCTTGACTTGGACTGATCTCTCGGCAAACTGGACCCGGACCTTCACTGACATCTCTTCTGGATTTCTGGCTTGGCATGTAAGCTTGGAACGGCCCCTGCCCTTATCTTCCTTCCTCCTTGCTAGCCTGGCAGATTTATAGCCAAGCTGTCAGCTGAGGACTTAACAGCCTGGGAATTACCAAGGAATACCAAGACACGTATCATTCTCCCATAAAGCTGCCCCCCAAGTTTGAGGGGTTTAAGTCGGGCTTCTTTCAATATGACAGGAACTTTCATCTATCTCCTGAACAAAGCAATGCTGCCCCGGGGATAAACCTTTCTCTCCTCCCGACACGCCGGGAAACCTCTGCTCTTTCATCTACAGCAGCAAGTATCTCCAAATCCACTTGTTGGAATCTAAAATTAGAACCTGAAAAGCTCGCGATCACATGCTATCTGAGGACCTCAGGTAGATGGCCCTCTTTCCCGAGCATTCCGTTTCTGGACTCCTGCTTTAGTCAGACTCTCTCTGCAACGCATTGCATGAGCTATATTAAGCAAATGGTGAATCTGTCATCCAATACATCCCGTTGGCGACTGATTGTCTCCTTCCATTCCGTGAACATTGCCTCCCAGATTTATAACGCGAAGGAGAAGTTGAAGAATTCTGGCATATGGGTTCAACGTTACTTCATCAATGTTTCTGCCCCCTCGCCACTTCTCAATTCAGCCTCCTTCATCAATCACAGATCTAATACTGTTCTACGGATGGAAAGGAAGAAGAACCAGGCGGATCCAGAGGATCGGACTCCAGTTGAACTCTCACTTATTACTGATGCCTCTACTTCAACTAATCTTGCAGAGAGCCGGACGGCCGGAAACTGTGATGTCAGTCCTCCTCTTAGTAACTTTGTGGACCAGTATAATGAGGAAGAGAAAATGATTATCAACTCCTTCGACACGCTATCCCCCCAGGACCAAATTGATGTCCTGCTTAGTCTTGATCAGCTTAAGGTCCATCTGTTAAATATTTTCAAACAGGGGAGTGCACAGATGGTCTGTAGTACAGAAGAGGCTGATTCAGTCTCAAAGTCTCTACTGGACAGTGGCAGCCTCGTCCTTGGAGAGAGCATTGAACAGACTGGGAAATGCTCCCTCACCCCTTTTAACAGGGTAAACACCGTAAGGTCTGTAGAGGCTATCTCGACTGGGAAGGCTCTACTTTGCTCTGATATCCAAGATAATCTGATTAACCCTTCTTTTCCCAGCTGTTCATCTGCTGCGCTTTCACCTTCAGCCCACTCCCTCATCAATGTTCCCATCTGACTTTCCCCTGGCCCCTTCCCCGAATCACCCACGAATTTTCCTTTTACCCATCCTCCCCCATCTGGGGCCAGTCATGTTGACCTTAGGGATCAAATTACCTTTTTATCATGGAACATTGCTGGGTGGGCTGTAAAGCAGAAATCCCCAGATCTGGTCTCCTATCTCTCCAATTTTGACGTAATCCTTTTACAGGAAACCTGGTTTACGAACTCAATTTATCTCAATGGTTTTTTAACCATTGATTTACCAGCTGTACCCCCCTTGAGTAAGGGCAGACCTAAGGCTGGACTGGCCATTCTTCTTTCAACCTCCCTGTCTGTTAAATCAACAAAACTTCCACCATGCGGCTCATTGGCTTTGGCTGTTTTACTGGAACTTAGTGCTGTGTTTCTCCTATTGATTAATGTTTATATCCCTCCTTTTGCGGTTAGGGCGGATATTAAACAAGCATGGGAAGCTTTGGAGAGCTATATTCTAGACTTAGAATCCCTTTACCCCCGAGTCCCCCTGATTATTATGGGGGATTTTAATGCTAGGACTGGCCCTAATAACTCCACTCTCTTTTCTTCCAATCTTTGGGACGCTACAGACCTTAACAATTTAATTTTCACTTACGAAAGATCATCTAAAGATCAGAAGGTGAATTTTGGAGGGATCTGCCTGGCCCTTTTGGCGGGCTGCTATAATCTGACGATTCTGAATGGCTGCCATCTGATTGATAACCGAGCGGAATACACCCATCTTTCGGGTCGGGGCAGCAGTGTGGTAGATTATGTTCTGACTTCTCCCCAATTACTTAGGTGGATTTCTAATTTTACAGTGGGAAACAGACTGGATAGTGACCATCTCCCTCTAACCTTTACACTTTCAGTGTTTGAAAGTGGTCACTTGATGCCAACAAACATCTACCCATATAACTCTCTCTCCCCCCGATACAAGAGAATTAAATGGTCATCGGACATCTCGGATAAGATAGCCTCCTTTTGAGCTTCCCCATTGGGTCAAGCCCTTAAAGGACGCATCCTAGATGTCCAAACCTGCTTTGAGGGCTATTCCACTCTGACTCTTGCTTTGGAGTCTTTCCTCAAACCTAATCCTCCCCACCATAAGACCCGTACGCTTCACCATCATGCCCGCTGGTTTGATAATACCTGCATGGAAGCGAAGAGAAATCTGAGAAGGATTTACCGCAATTATAGGACCAATAATCTTAACCAGCTACCGCCGGAATATTATTCCACAAAATGCTCCTATAAACTTCTCTTAGCCTCCAAAAAAAGGCAGGCCATACAAGAAGGTTGGAAGGCACTAATTAATGCATCCAAACTGAATGATTCCAAAATGTTCTGGGCTCTTGTCACTGATGCCCTGTCGTCCGCAAACCCCATTGCCTGTAATATCCCTTCCCATGTTTGGGAACATCATTTTTCGGCCCTCTTTAAGGAATCTCCTTCTCTTTCTTCAGTTTGGCCAGATACAATCGATTCTGTGGATCTTCCAACATGGCCGCCGGTCTCTCAAAGCGAGATTATATTCCTCATTAAACGTTTGAAGGCCGGCAAAGCCCCTGGCCCAGATGCTATCCCCCCTGACTTGCTAAAATCCCATCAGGACTGGTGGGCCCCTCTATTAGCTAACCTTTTTACCATGATTGATAACTCTGGACGTATTCCTGCCTCTTGGCTTGACGCCATAGTGATCCCTATTTACAAAAAGGGGGCTCGAGATGATCCCCAAAATTTTAGACCTATTAGCTTGCTCTCCACAGTTGGGAAATTATACGCAGGTCACCTTAATGATAGACTATCCACTTGGATTGAGGAGGAAAATATTTTGGGCCCGGAGCAGGCAGGCTTTAGAAAATATAGATCCACACTTGACCATTGCTTCCTGCTAAACCACCTGGCGGAAAAATACTCTTGGAAATGGCCTGTACATGGCCTTTATCGATCTGAAATCTGCTTTCGATTCCATCCCCAGAGACAGACTCTGGACAAAGCTTTTTCACTCTAGCATTAACAAAAGGCTTCTTTTCCTCATCTACCAACTCTACCAACCCTCTACCTTTAGGGTCAGATGTGGCATAGATGGCTCTTTAAGCAATGCTATTTCTGTTGCCAGGGGAGTGAGACAAGGGTGTATATTAGCTCCCACCCTATTTAATCTTTATCTTAATGATCTGAGTCAAATCTGTCACTCCCCTGTCTTCCATCCTCCCAAAATAGCTGATCATGCCTGCCCTCTTTTGCTGTACGCTGATGATAAGGTCCTACTGTCTCTATCAAGAATAGGCCTGAAGAGATTATTCCGTGCATACATAGCCTATTGTGCAGATAACATGCTATGCATTAATTTCACTAAGACCAAAATACTAGCCCTCTTCTCGCTCTCCTACGTCCGATTGGGTAATTAGTGGCCAGCAGATCTCCCAAGTTAAACAATATAAGTATTTGGGGATCATATTCCACTCCTCTCTATCATGGTCATTCCATATCCGTACAGCTGTGGCTTCCGCTAAGACCATGTCTAAGGTTCTCTTCCGTTTTTTTTTTCCCAAAGGTGGGCAATACATTCCTGCTGCCACCAGAGTCTTTCTTGCCAAAATTGCTGCACAACTTCTCTATGGTGCCCCAATTTGGATAAAGGACTTTGGCCCCAAAATCGAAGCTGTTCTCTGCAGCTTTCTTCGCCTAATTTTTGGAGTCCCCCGTTGTGTTACAAATGCAGTACTATGGCTGGAAGCTGGTCTTCCATCCTTAGACTGCCTTTCTTGGATTCGAACTTTATGTTTTTGGTTCAAGGTGGCTCAAGCAACCCCCTCCTTTGGCTATCTCAATGCCATTCAGAAAGACTGTTTCGTCAGTTCATGGGCTAAAGCCATTCAGCATAAATTATCCTCTCTCGGTCTTTCTTCGGACTTCTTAGCCTTATTTGACTACTGTTCAGCCAAAAGGATCATTGTTAATTGCATAAAGGACATTGACCTCCAACGAGATGTAGCAAATGCCGCCAAAATATGTTCTCCACTTCATTTAGGCCTAAAGTTTCATTCCCCCTTCCCAGCTCACTACTTGGAGTTTTTAGATTTCCCATGCTATAGATTGGTTTTTACTAGGGCCAGATTTAATTGCCTAGCATCTGCCCTTCTTGACGGCCGCTATCGCGGGGTACCCTACGCTAACCAATTCTGCCCCTGCCGTCAGAAGGACATCGAATCTGTGTTTCATTTTTTTTTTTTTGCCCATTTTATTCTAATGAACGTACCAGGTTCTTAAACCCTATGGTTGAGAAACTGCCGGGAAGTTCAACAGCCGAGAAGCTGAAACTTCTCCTTTCAGGCACAGACAAGCTTTTAACTATTGGGGTGGCCAAATTCCTCCACGCAGCCCAATTTATACATAAAAACCAAGTCCCATAAGTTCAGGTTGGCGCTCCCATTTTTATTTTTTATTTTTATTTCTGTATCTTGATTGACATTGTTTATTTTAATTTTGTATTGTATACCGGGTCTGTGACTGTACAATAATAAATGAATGAATTCTTATGTTCTTATGTTCCACCTAGTGTGCAGCAGCTGTGAAAAAGGCAAATTCCATGCTAGGGATCATTAAGAAAGGCATTGAAAATAAAACTGCAGATATCATAATGCCATTATATAAATCTAAGGTGAGGCCACATTTGGAACACCATGGTTCAGAAAAGGGCAACCAAAGTGATCAAGGGGATGGAGTGACTCACCTATGAGGAAAGGTTGCAGCATCTGGGGCTTTTTAGTTTAGAGGAAAGGAGAGTAAGAGGTGATATGATAGAAGTATGTAATATTATCCATGGAATGGAGAAAGTGGATTAAGAAAAGTTTTTCTGCCTTTCTCATAACACTAGAACTCGTGGACATCCAATGAAGCTGAATGTTGGAAGATTCAGGACAGACAAAAGAAAGTACAGGCACACCCCGCTTTAACATACGCAATGGGACCGGAGCTTGTATGTAAAGTGAAAATGTAAAGTGAAGCAATTATCTATGCATGTACTGCACTGAAATTGCCACTAGATGGCAGCGGCATCATGCCATTAAGTGTCTGTAATTGCGAAGCACGCGTATGTTAAGCGGGGTATGGTGGAGTATGGAGCATGTACGTTATAGCGAGGCGACGTTAAGTGAAGCAACGTTAAGCAGGGTATGCCTGTACTTCTTCACACAGCACATAGTTAAATGATGCAATTTGCTCCCACAAGAGAAAGTGATGGCCACCAACTTGGATGGATTTAAAAGAGGATTAGACAAATTCATGGTGGAAAAAGCTATTAATGGCTATTAGCCATGATGGCTATGCTCTGCCTCCTTAGGGGGAAGCACTATGCTTCCAAATATCAGTTGCTGGAAACTGTAGGAGGCAAGAGTGCTTTTTGAACTCAGGTGCTGTTCGTGGGTTTCCCATGGGCAACTGGTTGGCCACTGTGAGAACAGGATGCTGGTTAGGCCTCATCTTGAGTATTGCATCCACTTCTGGACATTGCACTTGAAGAAGAATGCAGACAGATTGGAACAGGTTCAGTGGAGAGCAACAAAGATTATCAGGGGCCTTGGAAACAAAGCCTTATAAGGAGAGACTGAAGGAACTGAACATGTTTAACCTTGAGAAGAGAAGTACTTTCAAGAATTTCAAAGGTTGTCAACACAAAGGAGGGCCAGGATCTCTTTTCTATTATCTCAGAATGCAGGACACAAAATAATGGGCTCAAGTTACAGGAAGCCAGATTTCAACTGAACATCTGGATAAACTTCCTTTTATAGAGTAGTATGACAATGGAACCAATTACCTAGGGAGGTAGTGGGTTTTCTGACCCTGGAGGGATTCAGCCACCTGTCAGGTATACTCTAAGTCAGATTCCTGCATTGAGCAGGGGGTTGGACTCAATGGCCTTATATGCCCCTTGCAATTCTATTCTATGATTCTATGACTAGATAGGCAATTGACCTGATCCAGCAGGCTTTTCTTATGTTCTTACATTCTTATGTCCATTGATAACAAATGTGTGTACACATCTAAGCATATCTTTTTAATTCCATTCAGACTATTTTAATGCTGTGTTTATTTGGTATTGCTGTTTAATTGCTCAGGTTTTTTGGTTTTGAACTTGAAGCTCCCCCTGGAAACACTGAGTAATATCCAAGTACATTGTACTCAGAGTAGACACATTAATTTAATTGGGTCTACACTGAGCATGGCTAAGTTGGATATTGCCAATTGTATACTAAAGGGAAACAAATTTCTACAGAAAATAAAAAAAATCTCTCTCTCTCTCCCTCTCTCCTGGGAATACTTCATTAAAATGCCACCCTGGACTCCCGCTGGGAGGAAGAGCGGAATATAAATCAAATAATAAATAAAGAAATAAAATCTCTTCCCTTTTTAAAACTTACTTTAAAACTGATCATATAAACAGAGCATACCCCTACAATTTGAGATTTCTTCATTTTCAAAAGGCTTAACAATGAGTATATAGGGTGGGAAAATTTTACATAGACTAAGCAGTATTTCACAAAGTGACTTTATTTGGTGCTCTGAAAATGTAGGCTATAAGCTATTTATGCAGTTGCAAGGTAAGTGTGGATTGTTTGCTGTGTTTTATTGCTTATTGTTCATTTTAACTATTATGGGTATTTTTTAATATTGTCTTGGTCGTATGCAACCCAGGGAATACTTATTGATGAGAGACTATATAAAATAAATAATAAAAATAAGCAACATTACTTACCATTACACCCATGATCAGGGCCGGCACCAGCCTGCCCTGGGCCCGGCACCCACCCATGTGCTCCACCTACCTTTCCCTTCAAGTGAATGCTGGCCACGCTGGGTGTACATGCCTGACATCAAGCAAGATGGCGATTCAGGCTTCCCTAAGGGGCTGATGCCTCTGCCGCCATCTTAGTTGATGGCACACATGCGAGCTATGCACGCACAGGCCTGCCATCAACCAAGATGGTGGCAGGAGCATCAGGCCCTTAGGGAAGCCTCAGCCGCCATATTCGCTGATGGCAGGCATGCACCCGATCCCCGGCCAGCATTTACTTCATAGGTGGGGCATGCAGGCAGGCATCAAGGGCCTGCAAGGTAGTAGGGGGGATGCCTGGCAGCTCCCTCTCTGTGATTCACGGCAGGGTCAGGAGCCAATGCTGCCACAGATCGTGGAAGGGAGCACTACCCACCCAGCCTAAGGAGGAGCCCTTTAGGGGCCCTTCAGCCAGAGTCTGATCTGGCTGCCCTCTGGCGCCAGCCCTGCCCATGCTAGATCTCTGGCTATCTAGAGATTTGGGGGCTAAAAGGAATAGGAGTTTCTGAGGAAACAAGTGATGAGAAGACTCTCACAAAGAAATATGATTTCCTTTGTGGGCAATTTTCCTCATTTTATCCCTGAAACATTAAGCCTGTGACCCTATAAAGACTAATCGAGAAGCAACAATGAGGCTCAGTTTCAAGTAAACAGCCAAAATCAAAACAGCTGCTTTATGCATGCTATGATTTTGAATTATGAGGCCTAACTTGGACTGTGAGGCAATTGTTAGTCAGAGACAACAGACCTTTCACACAATCACCATACAATCAGTGAATGCATATGGGGCAGGGAGTGTGATTGCAGCAGAACTCACCATCCCATAACCTGTGCAAATTCCTTAAGACTGAGGTGTTCAGTCACCCTTCATGCATTGAGGAGAGACTAGGACCATGCCTGCTGCCTGTGTGCACAACAATCCACTATGCATACAGCAACCAAGTAAAGAAGACTTACACATGTACAGAATCCTGATTATTCCAATGTTCCTCCTTGGTGGAAGAGTCCTATGCATGTATATCTGTATGCAGTAAGCCTCCTACTCACTAGTACTATATGAGGGAGAATTGTGTGGTGTATGTGTAGGTGCAGAAGGGGAGTGTCCAGCTAGCATTACCTCAGTGACACACCTCATGCATTGCTGAATGGGGAGAGAATACAATCCCCCCTTCTGTATTGTCCTCATATATGAATAAACATCATGCACAGCCAAAGAATTTGCAAAAAGCAATGATCCTGAATACACATATGAGCCAATGTGCACACATTTTGTATGAGTACAGGAACAATACAGGCTGTCGAGGTTAAGAGCAGGACTTGCTACTGTGCTGCCACTTCCCTACTACACGCATTCACTTTGTTTGTGGAATTAATGGGAAAAGTGCTGTCCTCCATCCTATGGATAAGCAACTGTTTTCAGCCCAGGGCTGCCCCCCCCTTCTGGGAACTGTTCTGGGGGCACATTCAAGTGAGGGGTGAGGCTACAGGCAAAAGTGGGCAGAGCATCAAATGCAAATTGACCTGTGCAGAGTAAGCTAGTATCTACACACATCCACACGCCCCTCTCTATCCTCCATCCAGGCAAGCAGGAACCGTCATCAGAGTTAAAGGGCGCATTCCACTCAGGGAAAAACATTCAAAGAGGATTCAAAGCAGGTCCAGTGAGAGATGTGGACTAGGAAGAGGGGGGTGGACTGGAGCGAATCCCAAGAGCCAGAGAGAGAAGCCTGTTCGGTTGTATTTGCTCCCTGGGCCTTTCGGCTCCACATCCTAGCTCTATCTTGTCAAACTAGGACAAAGTATGAGTAAAGCAGCAACTGATTTGGGGGGCCAATATGTGATCTTGCTGCCTCTCATTTGCTGTTGAAGACTAGACTGAAGCTGAGGGCACCATCTTTTTTGCCAGAGCTTGTGGACTATGTTTATTCTCTTCTCTAGTTGTCAGTAGTATAGTGGCAAGCTCAGAATTGCAGGGTCCCTTCATGATAGCCACAGCCACACCCATCCTTTTTGTTGCTGCTGGGTTGTGAATGAGATCCTTGTTAACGTCTTCTCCCACAATAGCAGACATCCTCAAGAGCCAATCAGCATGAAAGGGGAGTGTGTTAGCTACTGAGAAAAGTCTTCTCAGTGGCTCACTCACCTCCTTTCACTTTCACTGGCTCCAATCAGCAGCAAAGGACAAGGGTTCATGTTAGAAGACTCTCAATGCCTAACACATGCCAACTGGCTCACAGGACACTGGAGCTTGCTCCCAAAAAAGTAAGAAGTCTAAGACACACACACCCAGGCCCCCGGATGACTACATCCCTGCTAGTTGCTTTGTTTAGTTTCCCCTCTCTAGTTCTCCAATTTCATTTGTGACTCTTCTAAACTGCTGGACTGTGCATACCCTTCAAGGGCAGTGGTGGATATTGCTATATCTCAAGTTTAGTGAAAAGTACCACAAATGTCAATATTCAAAAGATTTTGAATTTACTTCAGCTGAATATAAAATTGAGAAACACAAGACTTCTGAAATGAGCTCTATGTCTGTCTCTCTCTCACACACACACATACACACACTCCACTTACTTTTTTCAAGCAAAGGTTGGGGAGATACCACAGCTCAGTAGACCATATATTTTGTATGTAGAGGGTCCCAGGTTCCATCCTTGGCATCTCCAGTTAAAACGTTCAGGTAACAGGTGATGAGTAAGATGTCTGCATATGAGACCATGGAGAGGTGCTGCCAGTCACAGACAGCAATACTGGCTAGATGGGCAAATAGCCTGGCAAAAGGCTGCTTCTTGTGTTAAGGGTGGGCACATCGGCAATGTAAGAAATGATTCTTACTAACTGTTCCTTACCTGCAGAAGATGAAACTGAGAAGAACATGTAGTAAGATCTACTTTTGTACTAAAGGAAGCTGTGTTTGATATGTCTAACAACTTGAGGTCATGAATCCAATCCAATATAGTGGCCCAAAACTGAAAACAAGACCCTGATGGATCAGGTCAATGGCCCACCTACTCCAGCATCCTGTACTTACAGTGGCCAACCAGATGCCTATGGGAAGCTCACAAGCAGGACCCGAGTGCAAGAGCACTCTCCTCTCTTAGAGTTTCCTGCAACTGGTATTCAAAAGCATACTGCCTCCAACCATGGAGGCAGAGCATGGCCATCATGACTAGTAGCCATTAATAGACAAATTCATGAAGGCTAATCCTCTTTTAAAGCCACCCAAGTTGGTGGCCATCATTGCCTCTTGTTGGAGTGAATTCCATAGTTTAACTATGTGCTGCATGAAGAAGTACTTTCTTTTGTCTGTCCTGAATCTTCCAACATTCACCTTCATTTTATGTCCACAAGTTCTAGTGTTATGAGAAAGGAAGAAAAGCTTCTCTCTCTCCACGCTCTCCACACCATTCATAATTTTATACACTTCTATCATATCACCTCTTACTCACCATTTCTCTTAACTAAAAAGCCCCAAATGTTGCAACCTTTCCTCAGAGGGGAGTTATTCCTCATAGGCAGTCTGCTGGGCAAGAAGAATGGGGGGCAGAGGAGAAAGAAGGGGTGACCATACCCACTTTCAGCTCCTGCCCTATTTACCATCAGCACACAGCCCCAACAGATCATCCAAAGGAATGCAAAGGAAGGGAAAGGCTTCCATTCCTGCAGCGCCAAATAATGTCGTATTATAAGCCGTATCTAGGTGTTCAATTTATTTGCATGTAAACACATAAGTGATGGCATGCTCCCAACCCCTGCCCACTAAGGTGCATCACCTTAATTGGCTTTTCAGCCTTCCACAGATTTTAGGGCAAAGGTCTGAAGCAGGAATTCACCTCCATGGAAGTTCCCTATGCAATTTAGAAGGACCCTGATTATGCAGAGTTCTAAATCACATGAGAGCCTCTATGAAAACAAGGTAGCTCCCCACTTGACCTTTGCCTCAGACTTGTGAAGGGCTGAAAAGTGGATGAAGGTGACAAGTTAGAAGGTTGGGTTTGGGCAGTGTGCCCCCATTCCCCCACGTGTGTTTGTTCGCACACGAGTAACATGGACACCCAAATAGGGCGTGCGAGTTCATTTGATAGAATAGCTATTCTGGACTAGGGTTATAATTCATAAAACATGACATGTTCTGTGTTTTGATCAATGCTAGCAGGAGTATGCTAGTGAACTGTGAAGAAATAATTAATTTGAATACCTCAGAAAATACTGATATTCATTGTTTACTGTCTCTATGAAAGCACAATTTATATATGAAAAGAGTGAGGAGAGAAACTGATTCTGCTACTTTTTTTTTCATTTTTCATTCCCATATGCATTAGTCAGTATATTTGGGGACCACATGAAGAAAACAGGAATATCAACTCACAAAGAAATGAAATCTCTGCCTGTGGTTTTAAATAGGATGCTGTTCTATTTTGTAATACCAGTTCTCTCAGTGGAAGAGACTTCAGGTTTTTCTTTCCATAATATACAATCGCTAGACAGCTTTTATAGTGTTCCTAATGTAGGCCTGGCAACTGCTCAGGCTGTGAAGTTCCCAGACCCTCAGGATGGAAGAAATAAAGTTCACAATCATGCTTGATTCCCTTTCCTCCTTTTGCCTGATCCAAGCATTCTCTAGGCTGCTACAGTGCCTTGCAAAAGTACTCAGACTCCTGACCAATGCTCTCATATTACTGAATTACAAATGGTACATTGTAATTTCATTCTGTGGATATTTTATTTTGAAACACTGAAACTCAAAATCAATTATTGTTAGGTGACATTGGTTTTATGTTGGGAAATGTTTGTAAGAAACATAAAAAACTGAAACATGTTGCTTGCATAAGTACTCAACCTCTGAGCTGTCATTGACGTGGATGGGAAAAAGTGCAATTATGTTCCAAACAACAGTGACATGCAACCGATAGTGTGGATGGTTTACTATAGTGTTGCTCCAGGACTACAATGGAACAAACAGCAATTACAGCGCTATAAAGAATATGTCTGCAAGGGCCTTAGGTTTTGTGTAATTAAAGTGGAATAAAATGCTTGGTCACCTTAGCACAACAAATTTACTTTTTAAGATAATTTCACTTTTGCAGGGAGCAAAGTGACAGGTAAATGCACTGGAAAGTATGGGATGAATGAAGGCTTAATGGGAAGACATGCAAACACCCCATAAGTAAATCAGGATGAATGTAGGATATATGCTCATTGTCATATAACCATTCCATATATAAATCAGAATGAATGCTCAATAAAAGAACATAAGAAAAGCCAGCTGGATCAGATCAATGGCCCATGTAGTCTAGCAACTTGTTCTTACAGTTGCCAACCAGATGCCTATAGAAAGCCAGCAAGCAGGACCTGAGCACAGCACTCTTCCCTCCTGGGGTTTCTAGCAGCTGGCTTTCACAACACATACTGCCTCCAACTAAGGAGGCAGAGCATAGCCATCGTGGCTAGTAGCTTTTAATAGCCTTATCTTCAATGAATTTGTCTAATCCTCTTTTAAATCCATCCAAGTTGGTGGCCATCACTGCCTCTTGTAGAAGCAAATTCCATAGTTTAATTATGCGCTGTGTGAAGAAGTTCTTTGTTTTGTCCGATTTGAATCCTCCAACATTCAGCTTCATTGGATGTCCACAAGTTCTAATATTATAAGGAAGAAAAAACATTTCCCTGGGCATTTTCTCCTTACCATGGATAATTTTATACACTTCTATCATATTGCCTCTTACTCACATTTTCTCGAAATTAACTTCACCCCTAAAATGTTTCAACCTTTCCTCATAGGTGAGTTGCTCCATCCCCTTTATCATTTTGGTTGCCCTTTTCTGAACCTTTTTCAACTTTACAATATCCTTTTTGAGGCAAGGCAACCAGAACTGTACATAGTATTACAAATGCAATTGCACCACAGATTTCCATAACCGCAGGATAGTGGCAGTTTTATTTTTGTTTCCTTACCTAAAGATCCCTAGCATGGAATTTGCATTTTTCCCTGCTGCACACTGGGTCAACATCTTCAGTGAGCTATCCACTATGACCCCAAGGTCTCGTTCCTGGTCAGTCACTGCTGGTTCAGACCCCATGAGCATATATGTGAAATTAAGACTTTTTTACCCCAACATGTACTACTTTACACTGAATTGCATTTGCCATTTTACCACCCATTCATTCCTTTTGGAGCTCTTCACAAACCCTTTTTGTTTCAACAATCCTGAACAATTTAGTAACATTAGCAAACTTGGCCACTTCACTGCTCACACCAACTCTAGATTGTTTATGAACTAACTAAAAAGCAGAGGTCTCAGTACCAATCCTTGGTGAATTCCATTTTGTACATCCTTCCTTCAGGAGAACAGTCTATTTACTCCTACTCTCTGATTTCTCTAACTTAACCAGTTCCTGATCCACACAACAACCTCTCCTCTTACTATATGACTGTTAAACTTACTCAAGTGTCTTTGGTGAAGTATTTTGTTGAAAGATCGTTGAAAGTCCAAGTACACTATGTCAACTAGATCACTTCTATCTATATGCTCGATGACACTCTCAGAGAACTTGTTGAGCCCCAGCTCTCTCAGGAGGATCAAGGAGGGGGGCTGGATGAGCGTCAGTGCTGGCTGCTAGAGCAAGGGGAAGGATCAGAGGGTGTTGAGACGTTCGAGGATGAGGTGGGAGGGGGTGTCTGACACTGTGCCAGTTCCCATGGACAGTTCTCCCACTGAAGACAACGTTCAGCTTCCAGACACCCCCATAGAGCCATTGGGGGATGTCTTGGCATGCACCCCAAATCCACCCCCCCGAGTTCCCCCCTTGGCATGTCAAGCATTTCCCTACCTCCTGAAGCTGAGGCGGCACCTATTGAGGCTGTATTCCCAGATGAGCCAGGGGAGGCACGCCCCCTTTTGCCCCGCACCAGATGCCAGGAGAAGCGCTTCAGTCAGAGGCAGGTTCTTCGAAGGAGTCAGAGATTACAGGTGAAGACCTTTCCTACTTAAGCCTGCTCCCCCCTGACCGGGGTGCTAACTCAACTTCCTTCACATGCTGCAGAGTTTACTTAGGTAGCCTAGTTAGGGATTGCAGTGAGCTAGCATAGTGTGCCTATGAAACGTATTGCCTTCGATGTTACTTTAATAAAACAGGAATTGATTCCATCCTCGTCTCCATCTCGTTGAGTCTTGCTCTGGGCAGGACAGTTTGACTCAGCCACCATCCCTCTTCACCGACGTTCCCATGACTGAGAACATGGAGGCGAGCAGCGGCACAGAAGGGGGAATCCCAGTCACAGTCGAGACCTTGTACGCCGAGATCCAGAACCTCAGAGCAGTCACCCAAAATCTACAAACCTCCATACCTTGATCGCCCAGAGAACTGCAGCGCCAACTCCAGTCAAGTCTCCTGTGGGGCTACCTTCCCGTTATGGTGGCCAGAGTGACCAGTTCGCCACGTTCTTAACCCAGTGCGAATTGTATATTCGCGTACGTCAAGCCGAGTTTCCGACTGATGATGCGAAGGTGGCATTCATCATTAGTCTCCTAGAAGGAGAGGTGGCCAAATGGGCCACCCCGCCCCTGATCAAGAACGACCCTGTTCTGCTATAGTATACAGCTTTCACGAATGTCATGCCTGAAATGTTCCATGATCCCCCATGGAAGGAGACAGTTGCCTGCCAACTGGGGACCTTGAAACAAGGAAAGGGTTCTGTGGGGGTGTATACCAACGCATTCCAGTTCTTATCCCAAGAAACGGATTACAATGACCCGGCCCTGATGTATTTTTACAGGAATGGACTTAGTTCGGAAGTACTGGACAAGGTAGCATGCTTCACTCCGCCAAACACCCTGAAGGGCTTGATCCAATTGTGTATGCAAATAGACAGTCGGCTTGAAGGACAGCAATTGGAGTGTAGAATGGAAACCTTCCGTACCCAGGCACCAGTACCTCTCCCCCGTGTGCGTTATCCACCTAGCGTGAGAACTTTGACTCCGTCAGGACAGGAGCCCATACAAACTGGCAGGGCCAGATCGCGTTTGTCGGAGGAGGAGAGGGAGAAGCACAGAAGGGACAGACTCTGCCTATATTGTGGGAAAACTGGGCACCTGGCCCGGGGCTGCCCCACCAAGGCAGGGAAGCCACAGCTGCCAGACAACTACAAATCCCAGCTCTCACAGAGGCCAGAGAGTTGGGAGACAAGGAGACAACTTGGCCTCTGCTACAACTCCTTCCGTCCTATTTTCTGGGACAAGGCAGTGGTGGTATTCACCTCAAAATACTGTCATCAACGCTGACAGCTGTCAGGCCCAGGATGAGACTCAGGAACCAGACCAGAGGTTGTAAGTAATTCGTGTTTTATTAGGGTAATGTCCAAACAAAGACTGCGTCTTCTCATGAAGCAATACAGTGATACAGGTCCTGCGGCATTGGGAGAAAGTTGACAGAGCAAGGGACTGCTTCCCGCCTGTTCTTTAAGAAGGGGCCAAACGGGCGTGCAACCTTTCGCTCCTCCTTAACTGCCCCTCAGGTACTGCCCGCCTTCCCCCCCTTCTCTCCTGTCTTTTCAGCTGTCTACACGTACGCGGTGAGGGGGGAAGCATCGCCCCCTCCTCTTCTGAAGTTTCCGATTCCAGTATGGGGGATAGGGGAGGGGCTGATGGTAAACTGCCTTGCCGCTTTTCTGCTGTGGGCAGCCCTCCCTCTTCTCCTTCTTGCTTGGAGTTTCGAAGAGGGGGAGGCGTGAGAATGTCCAGGGAGGATTCTGAAACTCCAAAGCTCTCAGGCTCCCCGTTGCTAGGCGACCCTATCACTGGCATTTCCCCTGTTTCGTCTTCACTCCAAAGGGGGGAAGTTACTCCCCCTCCCCTCTGCCATCCATCTGAATCCTCTTCTCCCAACTCCCCGGGACCCCAGCTCTGCCTCCCGACACCATCCCCCCTCCCAAGCTGTGCCCCCCTCCCCCTGTCTGGCTTGGGGCGGTGGGGAAAACGTTGATGGAAAAGTTTTACCAAATCTGGAGCATGCACATCAGCTGCATCTTCCCAGGATCTGTCAGCCACTCCATAGCCTTTCCAGCGAATCAAGTACTGCAACTTGCGACATCTGATCCTGGAATCTAGGATTTCCCCAACTTCAAACTCAAGCTGCTCATTTACCAGGAGCGGAGCTCGGGGAGGCTCCTCTGGCCGCAACTCACTGGGAGGGGCGGCTTTCATTAAGAGGGATCGATGAAACACAGGATGTATTTTAAATGTGTCAGGTAGCTTCAGTCGGTACGCCATGGGATTAATTTGAGTTTCTATTTCGAAAGGACCCACCCTCTTGTCTTGTAATTTTCTACATTTGCCCGGCATCTGGAGGAAGCGGGTGGACAGCCATACCTGGTCTCCCGGTTGAAGGGGGGGCCCTCCTTCCTGTGCAGGTCAGCAACTCGCTTGTACTCCGTTTTGGCTTCGTTTAACTGCTGTTTCAGTGCCTGTTGCGCCGCTTGCAATTCTTTAAGGAAGTTCTCAGCTGCCGGTACCAGCATTCCTTCTGAGCTGCTTGGAAAGACTTTAGGATGGAATCCATAATTAGCGAAGAACGGGGTTTGTTGAGTACTGGAGTGCAGAGAATTGTTGTAGGCAAACTCTGCAAAATGCAAATATGATACCCAGTCAGTCTGTTGATAGGACACATAACTTCGTAAATATCTTTCCAAAATGGCGTTCAAGCATTCCGTCTGCCCATCTGTCTGGGGGTGATGGGCGGAGGAGAGTTTTAATTCCGTCTGCAACTGTTTCCACATTGCTCTCCAAAATTTGGCTGTGAACTGAGTTCCTCGGTCTGAGACTATGCTGTTTGGCAATCTGTGCAGCCGGTAGACTTCTTTGATGAATAACTTGGCCGTTTCTTTAGCCTCTAAGGCCCCTGCACAAGGAAGAAAATGCGCCATTTTGGTAAGTAGATCTACCACTACTAAGATGGCTGTCATTCCTTGGGACTTGGGTAGATCAGTTATAAAATCCATGGAAAGGTCCTTCCAGGGTTCGTGTGGGACAGGTAACAGTTGTAACAGTCCTGCTGGTTTTCCTGTTTGTGTTTTTGCCCGCAGACAGACAGAGCAGGACTTTACATAGCTCTCAATATCCCGACGCATTTTAGGCCACCAGAAGTCCTTGGCCACGTTCTGAATGGTCTTGTAAATCCCAAAGTGTCCCGCTGTGATGGAATCATGGCACTGGCGTAGGATTCTGAGCCTTAATTCCCCTTCTGGCACATATCTGGCTGTTTTGAACCATAACAGTCCATTTCTCCAGTGAAAGGTTACTTCTGAGTCTTGACCTTGTCCCGTCTCCTGCTGATATTTTAGCATGTCTGCATCTTCTTGTTGTGCCTTTTTGAGTTCCTCGTCCCATGAAGGCTGGCATGATCCCAACATTAATTTCTCTGGCAGGATCACGTACTGAGGTTGGTCCTCAGATTCACTTTCTTTGTATTGTGGCTGTCTGGATAACGCATCCGCTCTCTGGTTTTGGGCTTGGGCATGGTAAGTAATCTTGAAGTTAAACCGAGTGAAGAACTGGGACCATCTTATCTGTCTCTGGTTCAGCTTTCTGGCTGTTTGGAGGCTTTTGAGATTCTTGTGGTCGGAGCGCACTTCAATCTGATGAGAGGCCCCCTCTAGGTATTGTCTCCAGTTTTCAAAAGAATCCTTAATGGCCAGCAGTTCCTTCTCCCATACCGTGTAGTTCTTCTCTGCAGGCTTTAACTTCTGAGAGAAGTACGCGCAGGGGTGCAGCTCCTTCCCTTCTTGGTGTAATTGCAGAAGGACCCCCCCGATGGCAAAATCCGAAGCATCTGCTTCCACGACGAAAGGGCGATTCGGATCAGCAAAGCGCAGAATGGGCTCGGTAGCAAACCTTCTCTTCAGCTCCTCAAAGGGCTCGGTGGCGTTTTCTGTCCATTGGAACTTCTTCTTTCCCCTTAAACAGTCAGTCAGAGGAGCTGTTAATTTGGAAAACCCTGGAATGAACTTTCTGTAATAATTGGCAAACCCTAAAAACCGTTGTACATCCTTTTTGGTGACAGGTTGGCCCCAGTCCAATATACAGCTTACTTTCCCTGGGTCCATCTCCACGCCTTCCGCTGAGATTCAATACCCAAGGAAGTCCAGAGACTTGAGGTCAAATCCACATTTTTCTAACTTAGCATACAGGTGATTTTCTCTCAGTCTCTTCAACACCGTTTTCACATGCTGGTCGTGGTCTTCCTGGTTCTTTGAGAACACCAGGATATCATCTAAGTAACAGATTACATACGTGTCCAACAAGTCTCTAAACACATCGTTCATGAACTTTTGAAACACGCCTGGGCTCCCACAAAGCCCGAACGGCATGACCAGGTACTCAAAACTGTCCATAAGCGGTCAAGAATCCTGTTTTCCATTCATCTCCCTCCTTCATTCTGATCAGATTGTACGCTCCTCTCAAATCCAGCTTCGTGAAGATTTTGGCGGAGCGCAGTCGATCCAGCAACTCTGAGATCAGGGGCAGCGGGTAGCTGTTAGGGATGGTGATCTGGTTCAATGTGTGATAGTCGTTACAAGGTCTGAGTTCCCCCTCTTCTTTTTCACAAACAATAGTGGCGCTCCAGCAGGGGACTGTGCGGGGCGTATGAATCCTCGCCTCAGGTTTTTATCCAGGAATTCCTTCAGGGCCTCCCTCTCAATCTCTGTGAGAGAGTAGATTCTCCCCGATGGGATGCTGGCTTCTGGCACGAGATCAATCGCACAGTCGTAAGGGCGGTGGGGGGGGTAAAGTCTCTGCCTCTTTTTCATCGAACACATCTTTGAATTCTTCATACTTCGGCGGCAGGGTCACTTGCTCGATCTCTTGCACTGCCCCCGCTAAGGTGTTCTTGATTCCTTCAGGTTGGCAGTTCTCCTGACAATACTGTGAGGTGAACCACACCACCGCCTCCTTCCAACTGATTTTGGGTTTGTGCTTTGCTAGCCAGGGCATTCCCAGAATCACCTCAAAGTTCGAGAGATCTGACACGTATAGCGAAATGAACTCTTCATGCCCGGGGATTTGGAGTTTCACTTCCTCCGTGGCTTGTGTCACCCCTCCTGACTTCAGGGGTCTCCCATCGATAGTCTCCACAGCTAGGGGAGCGTCCAGTTTCCACCGGGAAATCCCATGACGCTTGGCTAGCTTTGCATCAATAAAACTTGTGGAGGCTCCACTGTCAATTAAGGCAGTGGAATTAAACACCACTCCTCTGGAAGTTGTAATCCGAATAGGCAAGACCAACACCCCTTTTGAGGGAGGTTGGATCGTTGGGGGGCCTTTATACAACGCTGCCCCCAGTCCACCGGCCTGCACGTGGACTGGGTGTTCTAGTTTCCCGACGGCTCGGCTTTCCCCCCCTTCAGTCCACAGTCTCTGGCCACATGGCCCGGCTTTGAACAATAAAAGCATAAACGTTCCCGGCATCGTCTTTCCTTTTCTTTTTCCGACAGTCTTGGACTAGCCCCTCCCTGTCCCTCAGTTGCATTACCTGCCATCCCTGCAGTGGGAAGGGTCTTGCTGCGGGATGCCGAGGCTGAGTATCTCGGGACCTCCTGCTTCCTTTCCAGGCGCCTTCCTTCCATCCGGTGATCTATCTGTAGGCATAGCCGGATGAGCCCTGGTAGGTCAGCAGGGGGGGAGGTCCTGGCCAACTCATCCAGGATTTCAGCATTTAATCCACTCCGGTACATAAACATCAGGGCGGCGTCATTATAACCCGTTTCCTGGGACAGAATTTTAAAAGCATTAGTGTACTCGGAAACAGTCCCTTTAGCTTGCTTCAGAGCACCTAGCTGTCACGCTACTGTTTCAGCTCTTTGCGGGTCTTGGAACATCTCGGTCATCTCCTGTATAAATCCTCTGTACCTTCTTAAGACAGTATCCTTTCTCACAAGATACGGAGTCACCCATTTTGCAGCTTCTCCCTCCAGGAGGCTAATCACGAAGGCTACTTTAGCCCCATCGTCTGGAAATTCTGTGTGCCTGACATCCAGATATAACTCACACTGAGCCACGAAAGTTGCCAACTGATCACTTTGTCCCGCGTATTTTGGGGGCAGTCCAATGGGAACCTTTACTGCGGCAGCTGGAGGGGCTGTTCGCATCTGGTCTATCGTGGCCTTCAAGGTTTGATTATCCGTCTTCAGCACCTTGACTGCTGCTAGCAGGCCTTGAACATCCGTCTGCAAATCAGCTACCTTAGTCCTCAAGAGTTTCACTTCTTCCGTCTCAGAAGTGGGGTTCGTCCCCCCCGCTGCTCCCTTTGACATCTTGTCCCAGTCAAGTGAAGAGAGCGTTGAGGGTGATTGAGGTGGCTCTGTCAAGCTGTCAGGCCCAGGATGAGACTCAGGAACCAGACCAGAGGTTGTAAGTAATTCGTGTTTTATTAGGGTAATGTCCAAACAAAGACTGCGTCTTCTCATGAAGCAATACAGTGATACAGGTCCTGCGGCATTGGGAGAAAGTTGACAGAGCAAGGAACTGCTTCCCGCCTGTTCTTTAAGAAGGGGCCAAACGGGCGCGCAACCTTTCGCTCCTCCTTAACTGCCCCTCAGGTACTGCCCGCCTGCCCCCCCTTCTCTCCTGTCTTTTCAGCTGTCTACGCGTACGCGGTGAGGGGGGAAGCATCGCCCCCTCCTCTTCTGAAGTTTCCGATTCCAGTATGGGGGATAGGGGAGGGGCTGATGGTAAACTGCCTTGCCGCTTTTCTGCTGTGGGCAGCCCTCCCTCTTCTCCTTCTTGCTCGGAGCTTCGAAGAGGGGGAGGTGTGAGAATGTCCAGGGAGGATTCTGAAACTCCAAAGCTCTCAGGCTCCCCGTTGCTAGGCGACCCTATCACTGGCATTTCCTCTGTTTCGTCTTCACTCCAAAGGGGGGAAGTTACTCCCCCTCCCCTATGCCATCCATCTGAATCCTCTTCTCCCAACTCCCCGGGACCCCAGCTCTGCCTCCCGACAACAGCCATCCAAGGAGCTCGAGCCAGAGGTGGTGGTTGGAGTGCTTCCTCAAGAGGAAGCATCCTTGCCTGCTAACTATGAGGAGTTTCGGGATGTGCTTGATAAGAAAGAGGCAGATCAACTCCCCCCCACTGGCTATACGACTGTGCTATAAACTTGATGCCAGGGGCGCGTATTCCCGCAGGACAGATCTACTCCTTGTTGGAACCAGAGTTGGCAGCACTGAGGGAATTTTTGGACACCAACCTGAAGAGAGGCTTTATCCACCCCTCCCAGTCCCTGGCTGGGGCACCTCTGCTGTTTGTCAAGAAGAAAGGTGGAGAATTACGCCCATGTAATGACTACAGAGCATTAAATCAGATCACCATCCCCAACAGCTACCCCTTGCCTCTCATCAAGGAGATGGTGGAGAGGTTGCGATACGCCAAGATATACACCAAGCTGGACCTGAGGGGGGCTTACAACTTGGTGCGGGTGAAGGAGGAGGATGAGTGGAAAATTGCATTTAAGACACACTATGGACAGTATGAGTACCTAGTAATGCCATTCTGATTGTCCGGTGCACCCGGAGTCTTCAAAAATTTCATGAATGATATCTTCAGAGACTATGTGGATCGCTTTATGATTGTGTATTTAGATGATATTCTGGTTTACGCCGACTCCCTCGAGGAGCATGAAACACATGTGTGAGCTGTATTGCAGAGGCTGCGAGAGCACCGCCTCTACACCAAGCTGGAAAAGTGTGGTTTTGATTTTAACACATTGGACTTTTTGGGGCACCGCATTTCCCTAGCAGGGGTGGAGATGGACCCTGGAAAGGTTCACTGCGTCCTCACGTGGCAGCCCCCAAAACCAAGAAGGATCTACAACATTTCCTGGGATTTGCCATTGCTTCATAGCTAATTACTCTGACCAGACAGCCCCTCTCACGGATTGCCTGAAGGGCTCAGGTCCTTTCTGCTGGACAGAAGCTGCACAACAAGCCTTTGAAGTGCTGAAACTACAGTTTGCTTCGGAGCCCATCTTGCAACATGCCGACCCCATGCGTCCTTTCGTGGAAGAGACAGATTTGTCAGATGTAGCCATCGGTGGAGTTCTTTTGCAACCAGCGCAGAGAGGGGGAGGTCTGAGACCCTGAGCTTACTTCTCACAAAAATTGATTCGGAGAAAATTACACAGTGTGGGAAAAGGAATTGCTGGCCATCCGAGATGCCTTTGAAACTTGGCAACATCATTTGGAGGGGGCGCAGCACGAGATTCAGGTGCGCATGGACCATCGGAATTTGGACAGCCTCCACACCACCCGCAAGCTCAACCAGAGACAGGTGTGCTGAACACAGATTTTCGCACGCTTCCATTTCAAAATCCATAAGTTGCAGGACTGGAGAGTGGGACCTTCTGAGGTGGAAATGCAAATCAATCCGGTGGCCTTCCGGCTGAAGCTACCCCCCACTTTCAAAATACACCCCGTGTTTCATCGCTCTCTACTGACGTTGGAACATCCTCCCAACCCACATCAGGCTCAAGTAGAGCCATCTCCTCCTCTATCAGAGAATGGGCAGGAGGAGTACAAAGTGGAGCAGGTCCTAGATTCAAGGAAGAGCTGGGGGAGCCTCTAGTATCTAATACACTGGAAGGGGTATGATCCGTCCGAACGTTCTTGGGAAACAGCGGAGGGCGTTCACGCCCCGGACTTGGTGAGACACTTCCATTAAGCTTATCCGAATAAGCCCAGACCTCGGGGGTGGGGGGAAATGGTGCATGGAGGGGGGATGATGTCAAGCCCCATCTCTCTCAGGAGGATCAAGGAGGGGGACTGGATGAGCGTCAGTGCTGGCTGCTAGAGCAAGGGGAAGGATCAGAGGGTGTTGAGACTTTCGAGGACGAGGTGGGAGGGGGTGTGTTTGACACTGTGCCAGTTCCCATGGACAGTTCTCCCACCGAAGAAGACCGCGCTCAGCTTCCAGACGCCCCCATAGAGCTGTTGGGGGATGTCTTGGCATGCACCCCAAATCCACCCCCCCGAGCTCCCCCCTTGGCACGTCAAGCCCTTCCCTACCTCCTGAAGCTGAGGCGGCACCTATCAAGGCTGTATTCCCAGATGAGCCAGGGAGGCACGCCCCCTTTCGCCCCACGCCAGATGCCAGGAGAAGCGCTTTGGTCAGAGGGAGGTTCTTCAAAGGAGTCAGAGATTATGGGCGAAGACTTTTCCTATTTAAGCCTGCTCCCCCCTGACCGGGGTGCTGACTCAACTTCCTTCACATGCTGCAGAGTTTACTTAGGTAGCCTAGTTAGGGATTGCAGTGAGCTAGCATAGTGTGCTTATGAAACGTATTACCTTCGATGTTACTTTAATAAAACAGGAATTGATTCCATCCTCGTCTCCATCTTGTGAGTCTCGCTCTGGGCAGGACAGAACTCTAATGAGTCAATCAGACAGGACTTACTGTTGCAGGAACCTTATTCTTCTATGTGCTGGGTTATTTTATCTTTAACAATACTTTCTACCAGTTTTCCTGGAACAGACGTTAAGCTAACAGTCCTGTAATTTCTGGGATCCCCTCTGGATAACTTTTTAAAGATTGGTATTTTTAAAAATAGACTGGATATAGAATCATAGAATAGTAGAGTTGGAAGGGACCTATAAGGCCATCAAGTCCAACTCCCTGCGCAATGCAGGAATCCAAATCAAAGCATTCCCGACAGATGGCTGTCCAGCTTCCTCTTGAATGCCTCCAGTGTCGGAGAGCCCACTACCTCTCTAGGTAATTGATTCCATTGTCATATGGCTCTAACAGTTAGGATGTTTCTCCTGATGTCCAGTCGAAATCTGGCTTCCTGCAACTTGAGCCCATTATTCCATGTCCTGCACTCTGGGACGACCGAGAAGAGATCCCGGCCCTCCTCTATGTAACAACATTTCATGTACTTGAAGAGTGCTATCATATCTCCCCTCAATCTTCTCTTCTCCAGGCTAAACATGCCCAGTTCTTTCAGTCTCTCCTCATAGGGCTTGGTTTCCAGTCCCCTGATCATCTTTGTTGCCCTCCTCTGAACCTGTTCCAGTTTGTCTGCATCCTTCTTGAAGTGCGGAGACCAGAACTGGATGCAGTATTCAAGATGAGGCCTAACCAGTACTGAATAGAGAGAAACTAGTACTTCACACGATTTGGAAACTATACTTCTGTTAATGCAGCCTAATATAGCATTTGCCTTTTTTGCAGCCACATCACACTGTTGGCTCATATTCAGCTTGTGATCAATGACAATTCCAAGATCCTTCTCACATGTCGTATTGCTGAGCCAAGTATCCCCCATCTTATAACTATGGATTTGGTTTCTTTTTCCTAAGTGTAGATCTTTGCATTTATCCCTGTTGAATTTCATTCTGTTGTTTTCAGCTCAATGCTCCAGCCTATCAAGATCCCTTTGAATTTTGTTTCTGTCTTCCACGGTATTAGTTATGCCCCCCAATTTTGTATCATCTGCAAATCTGATAAGCATGATCTGTACCTCCTCATCCAAGTCGTTCATAAAAATGTGGAAGAGCACTGGGCCCAGGACCAAGCCCTGTGGTACCCCACTCGTTACTTCTGCCCAGTTTGAGAAGGAACCATTGATAAGCACTCTTTAAGTACGATTCTGGAGCCAACCATGGATCCACCTGATAGTTGTTCCATCCAGCCCACATTTAGCTAATTTGCTAATCAGAATATCATGGGGCACTTTGTCAAAAGCTTTGCTGAAGTCGAGATATATTATGCCCACAGCATTCCCACAGTCTACAAGGGAGGTTACCCGATCAAAAAATGAGATAAGATTAGCTTGGCAGGATTTGTTCTATATAAATCCATGTTGGCTCCTAGTAATCCTAGTAATATAATCTAACCACCACATAAACTTTATACAAGCGAATGAGAGTTAATATTCAGCATTCACGTGAGAGCTGGAGGAGCCCTAGGTTCTGTCTCTGGCCAGCCTCTCCAACCCATCACTATTACATTTCCACATGAATCCGTCCTTCTCAGTCTAGATCTGCAGATGTAATGGAATGACGAAGAATTGTGAGGCAGTACAATGGAATGTACCACTTCAGACTATTTGTTAGGTAACACTTTTTTGAATGCTCCTCTACATAGATAAATACCTCATAGTCGAAAACTAGAACTACAAAGAGAAAGCTTTGTTTCTGAGGTGGAAATTTTCATCTGTTTTATGTTGTTTTATGTAGTGAACATTCAGAATTTTTGTCCCTCTCCTACAATCAAAAGCATTACAGTCCATTCTATCACCTCAGAATTCTGCCATCTCATTTCACTGTATGTGTAGACCAGGCCCAAGGGCTGCACGGGCCTTATAAAAGACAGCTATATAAATTGTGCCTGGTTTAGGTGGCTGCACTCCTGCTTGTCTCATCTCATGAGAAAAACTTCTGAGTTTCATCTCCAGCCAGGTGTGTTGAGCTAAGGCTGTGCCATGATTTTGCTCACTATGGAAGCCTCAGCATCTGATGTCTCGACAGCAGAGATCCACTGTTCCCTCCACTCCACAGTGTCCTATCAGCAGTTCTCACTAATTCCTCTGCCCCCAAGCTACAATAGCATTGAACTATTGGTCATTAAGTGATAGAATTGTAACACTGTATCACCAGGAAATTATTTTTGTTTGCTGACTCAGTCCAAATCTATTAAAGTGCTCCAGAAACCAAATATGACAAGTCAGGGTCCTGAGCTAAAGGCATGAGCGGCAAGAATGCTCCGCACATACACAGATGCTCTTGCTAGCTAGCTGTCAGTGGTATTTTTGCTGCGTTTGTTAAATATATAATGGATAGTGTCACAACAAAGATCAGCCATCACGTTATGACATTTATCTTCATAAATGAGGAGAGGAAGGGCATCTGCAAGTTATTCTACCGCTTGCTGTGAAACGATTAATGTCATATGAGATAAATCAGTATCTCCAGTACATGAAATGAGAGGCAGCATCCAAAAGCATGGCCAGACCCTACAAGTAGCTGTGTGTTGCAACCAATGCATTATCCACAAATATACAGCTGTCAACTAGTCATACAAGTTCTCAAGCAGGAATAAAAGTACTGTCTTACTTTTTTTAAAGTCGATGCATACTGGCTTTAGTATGATTGTGCAGTACAGCTCCTTATCCATTTGTATTTCTTACAACCTTTTAAACTATGTTTTATTATAGAAATGAAGGCCATCAAGATGTTTCATCCTAAATATCCTGCAAAGGGAAACATGGCCACTCTTGATGTAGAATGGCATGGCACATAAAACATGGGCGAGGGCTGCATATTTTGGTAAGAGACCCACTTGTAGCCAGATCCTAAGACCTGCTGTGGATAAACACAAAAACTAAGTAGCAGAGAACATTATGCAATGCAGCCACACAACAAGCATTTTTCTAGGGTTTGAAGCAAATACGTCATGCCAAGTGTACCTTTAAAAAGCCAAAATATAAAATGTAAAAACACACACACGCAAAAACCCTCACAGTTTAACTTGTGTGTAAATGTATGATTCCATTTTCATTTTTTAAAAAATGTAGATAGGATGGGAGATCCAGGTTAAGATAATGGCAATTGGTGTGTGTCACTTTTTCCATTCATGTGATTTTTGTACACATTACTTTCTCAGTGAATCCCACTGTACTATTTGCCCAAAATCGAAACTGCTATGGGCACAAATATTGAATTTCCTTCTGGATCAAATAGCAGTATGAATTATTATTATTATTATTATTATTGAATTTATTAGTCGCCCATCTGGCTGGTTCACCAGCCACTCTGGGCGACGTACAGAATAAACAATACATTAAACAGTAAAATTTAAAAACAACAGTAAAAGCCTAGGCCATCCCAAAAGCCTTCCTGAAGAGCCATGTCTTCAGGGTCTGGCGGAAGCTCATCAAAGAAGGGGCATGACGGAGATCATTTGGGAGAGAATTCCAAAGGGTGGGGGTCACTATTGAAAAAGCCCTCTCTCTGGTCCTCACCAGCCTGGCTATTTTAACCGGTGGGATCGAGAGAAGGTCTTCTGAGGCTGATCTTGTTGAGTGGCATCCCTGATGATGTTGGAGGCGCTCCTTCAGATAGATTGGTCCAAAACCGTATAGGGTTTTAAAGGTCAAAGCCAACACCTTGAATTGGGTTCGGTAAGCAACCGGTAGCCAGTGCAACTCCTTCAATACAGGAGTGATGTGATCTTGTCAGCGGCTACCTTTAATCAGACGAGCTGCCGCATTCTGTACCAGCTGCAACTTCCGGACCGTTTTCAAGGGTAACCCCACATAGAGCGCATTACAGTAGTCTAGGCGAGAGGTGACCAGGGCATGCACTACTGGTGGGAGCAAATGATTGGGGAGGTAGGGGCACAGCCGCCGTATCAGATGGAGTTGATACAGCGCCGTCCGGCTTACAGCCGAGATTTGAGGCTCCATGGACAGCTGGGAGTCAAGAATGACCCCCAGGCTGCGGACCTGTTCTTTCAGGGGCAATCGTACCCCATTAAGCACAAGGTCCACATCCCCCAACCTTCCCTTGTCACCCACAAACAGTACCTCGGTCTTGTCCAGGTTCAGCTTCAGCCTATTCCTTCCCATCCAGTCACTCACCGCCTCCAGACATTTGGACATGGTTTCAACAGCCAACCTTGGTGAAGATATGAATGAGAGATAGAGCTGCGTGTCATCCGCATATTGATGACACTGCAGCCCAAATCTCCTGATGATTGCCCCCAGCGGCTTTATGTAGATGTTAAACAGCATGGGGGAGAGGATGGAACCCTGTGGCACCCCACAAGTGAGACGCCAGGGATCCGAAACCTCCTCCTCCAATGCTATTCTTTGGTACCTACCGGAGAGGAAGGAACGGAACCACTGCCAAACAGTGCCCCCCATACCCAACCTCCTCAGGCGGTCCAAGAGGATAGCGTGGTCAACGGTATCAAAAGCCGCTGAGAGGTCGAGGAGGACAAGGAAGGTGCATTCGCCCCTATCCCATGCCCTCCTCATATCATCTACCAAGGCGACCAAGGCTGTTTCAGTCCCATGTCCAGGCCTGAAACCCGATTGAAATGGATCCAGATAAGAAGGAATGGCATAGGGGGACGTAACTCCCTCTTCCCTGTTCCACAGTCCTGATCATAGCCCTTGAAACTATTTTTTTTTAAACTAAAGGTATGCATATTTGATCACACATTGAACAAACCCTGAAACTATTTTTTTAATTAAAGATATGGACACTTGATCACACATTGAACAAACCCAAGGCCAGGGACACAAGGAAGCAGAAATTGTCTGTTATAAAGTGTAACGGTGACATCAGTCTGTACCCAATATCCCCATCCCATTTTCTTTGACTTCAACATTTCAGGAGGTTCAGTCTCTCTCATCTATTGTCACTGGGGGGGGGGGTTTAAACAAAATATTTGTATTATGCATTGTTTGGTTATGTTTACAGATCTTAGGGTGTAATCTACTTTGACACTTCTGCTTGGATGGAAAATTTGACTATAAATCATGCACAATTAGAAGACAGTAATAATTTAAAAGGTTACTGGGGCTGATGTGTTTGGTAGAGGTAACATTTGGCAAAGGGCTGTAGCTCAGTGGTACATAGAGCACACATATATGCAAAAGGCAGGTTCCATCTCCAGGAAGGGCTGGGGAAGATTCCTGTCTGAACTGGGGCATAAAGCATGGCAGATTCCAATCCCTTCTCACTCTTTCCAATCAGAGGTCCATGGGGGCTGACCCCCCTTTTTTGCAGACTATTATCTATGATCCCTCATTTATGTCCTTTTAATCATATGGAATGTCCACAGGATCATACTCATTATCTTTGCTTTCAAGTTGCCAGCTTCCAGCTTTGGGCAAATGTAAAATTAATGAGACATTATTTTGCTCTAGTTATCCCCCTTACCAGGGTGTCCCACCACCACCACCACCTTAAAACAGTTGACTAGAAAAAATGTTTTAGAATTCCTGTTCCAAAAAAGAATAGCATCTCATAAATTCATTAAGAAGAAAGGAAAAGAACTGCTCGTTTTCTGGAATCTGTATGATTTTTGACCCAGATAGGATTTGGAGTGCACATACAGATGACAAAATTCAATGTACATGCTACTTACATGTCACATTTAAGATTAAATATCTAGAAAGGCATCACAAAAAACTCTCAATAATGATAAAATAGGAATTGCTGTCTCCCTTTAGCCTCACATTGTAAAGAAACAACACACACACTACCATGCCAGACAAGTACAAAGATAGTCTTATAAAACAAATCTGAGGAAACCCCCAGGAAAAAATAAAATAAGAAAATACAGAGCTTCAAAGCTTCCTTGATTATTATGGATCAAAGAGAAAAGCCATCAAAACCTCCTTAAAGCAACAGTGTTTCTACATGTCTAAAAGAGAATTAACGTGGAACAAATATGGAAATAATAGGAAGTCTGTGTTAAGCCAGCAACAAAGCACGCCTTAGTGTAGTTAAACAAAGTCAAATCAAATCCCTATTTTATAACAGCATGAAGCTCTTTTCACAATAGTTTAAATTCTATTTATAGTAGCAGGAGTCAACACTTGAGATAAAAGTCAAAGGGATTAAAGTCAAAGCTCTAGCTCTACATAAGTTATGATACTGATTTTTGGTGTCGTATTTGGCCTTCCAATACAAAGACTGTGTGAAATATTCTCTTACTACTATATAATTTAGTTCAGCTATACTATCTCTGCAAAACAGAGAAGAGAGGAAATTGCATTTGGGTTTGAACAGCCAGATATATTAACTGGTAAATTTGCAGGTCACTCACACATGCACACACACATACTTTGCAATTAACAATTTTTTACTGCTTATCAGCCATGATGGGTGTCATTAAATTATAGGTTATTTTAATTATGAAGGAGAACCACATGCTCTCTGCCAAGCTGTAGGGAATGCTGCTAACGGTCTACTGACGGAGATACTGTTGTTAGTGTGCACATCAAGATTTGCCTATCATGAACAACTACTACACAGTTCAACATAAAATATGACAATGTAATTCAAGGTGCAGCTCCCTGTAACTCTACAAAACTATTTGCTTCTGTTTCAATATTGATGCAGTTTTAAGAGGCAAATAATTTCACTGAGTTCTATCTGAAGGGATAGTCCTGTAATGTCCAATGAGTTTGAGAACAGCTTCTCTGTCTATACATTGTGGGTAACATTCAGGAAATTACCAGACTATAGCTCTGTACACCTTAAATTACATTGTCATATTTTACGCTGAACTGTGTAGTAGTTGTTCATACATTTGTTGACCACTGAAGGAGACCATGTTGAAATGCGTTTGGTCACATGTTTAGGTATTTCTGTCTATAAGTTGTTTTTGTATTGGTTATCTATTTGTGATATTTTACCTTAACAGTTGTTGTTGTATATTTTGATTACATCTACTTTTGATTAATCAGCTGTGATAGTGGTACATATTCCTCTTTAAAATAATTTTATACAAAGTATCCACACCTTCATTATTGGCAGTCTTTAGTGTTTTTCTGGTTCCCAATTCTTTTTCCTTTTTGCTTTTCAGTTTGTTGGGACACACCTCTTGGTTTGTTTTGGTTTAGTGAACTGAGCACTCTGCAGGGGCAGATCTCAAAGTGTATAAATAAAATGTGCTGGACAGAGGTGGAGACACATATACATATATGAAGACATTCGGCATCTACCCTGGGCTCCTTCTGGAAGGAGGAACGGGATATAAATATAATAAATAAATAAATAAAATATTTCTGGTGCTAAAGGAGCACTGACTATTATGCTTTAGAGTCCATTGCTCTGTCTTGTAAAGATAGATCGGCTTCCCTTGAATGTCCTCCAATCCTTTTCCTTCTCTTCCTAATCTCTATCAGAATCATAGACATGGATGTGGAATTTCCCGTAACTGATATTTATTTGATGGATACACTTTACATGATCATTGTCATTAACATTATGACATCCTCAGGGTTTCTCCTTCCTATGACATTGTATTCTGCTGTTTTTATTACTGGGTTGTTTTTACCTATTTTGATTAATCATTTTTTAAAAGTGTAATCCTGAACACCCAGGAAACACCTGTACGGAAAAGGAAGAACAAAAATTTGTAAAAACAAGTAAAAATAAAGATGCTGAAACAACTACTTGGGCAGATAAGACAAAAAAAAACTATGATGATCAATAATTCCAGATGTACATGCCTTGACAGTAGTTGCTGCTGTCACCATGTACTCAGTAACCAACATTTGTTGTTGTTATGTGCCTTCAAGTGGTCTACGACTTATGGTGTCCCTATGAATCAGTGACCTCCAAGAGCATCTGTTATGAGCCACCCTGTTCAGATCTTGTAAGTTCAGGTCTGTGGCCAGTGGCATCACTAGGGTTGGTGTCACCCAGTGCGGTAACTCATGGTGTCACCCCCATAGACCTCCTCCTGTACCAGACCATACAGAATCCTTAGTAATGTTTTTTGTACTAATGTTACTCGTAAATCGTAATTCCCGTATATCACTGAATGTAATGGCAATAGTAGTGACATAAACAACTAGCAAAATTAAAATTACACCTTTAAATTACGATATCATACGCACAGCCTAAATGTATTTACATTTACATAGTTTCATGTGGTTAAAATGAAAATTTGGTAAGAAAACAATAGAATTCGAAGTAAAAACGTTTAAGAACTACATCAAAATTGATAATATCGCAAAATTGGAAAGCCTTGACTGTCCCATGGTAGATCGCAAATAGTTCTTTATAAGTTCTTTATAGGTTTCAGCTTTGAAAAGCTCCTCTCACATGAAGTTGGAAAGACTCACAGGGTTGTTGGAAAGACTCCACACACACACACACACACTTGTAAAAATACACCCCACATAATAGTTTATTGTCGAACCAGTTGGTCATTGCAGAACTGCCTAATTGTTTTAAAAATAGAATTGGAGAAGGGAAAGATTTACAACACAAACACAATTCTTTGTTATGTTTACTCAGAAGTCCCATTAATTTACAACACAATCCTAACCATGTCTGCTCAAAAGTAAGTCCTAATGAATTCAATGGGATTTATGCCAGGTACATGGGTTCAGCGTTCCTTTACTCCCAGAAAAGCAAGTATTGGATTAAAGCTTTCATACTGGAAAGGTTTTCAAAGCACTGCCCTCTCCAACAGCCCAGGGTCTGACTGCTACACACAAGAAAAAAAAAACTTTAACCCATATTCTTACTTACTCAAACTGAAGACCTCAAAACCACCATTTTGACATTGTAATGAAGCCTAAGGACTGCCTGGGTCAACAGATCACAAGTCTGGCTCCCCTTATTGGCTACAATCCTGAAAGAGTGGGATTAGAGGCCAGAGCTTGGAAAAGTTATTTTTTGGAACTATAACTCCCATCAGCCCAATCCAGTGGCCATGCTGGCTGGGGCTGATGGGAGCTGTAGTTCAAAAAAGTAACTTTTCCAAGCTCTGGCTAAAAGCTGCTATGGGATCGGTTAAAAAACAGATTAAACAGTCGCGGGGGGCTGACGTTTTTTGGGAACCAGATGACCTAGAAACTTAGTTATTTTTTTAAATTGAAGCTGAGAATCTGCAGATTAAAGTAAGTTAGCTGGGGACCCAGAGGGGACCCCCCAAAACCGGAAACTCCAGCCAAAAATTGGACACCTGGTAACCCTACTCCCGGGAAGCCACTCAGGCACGCAGCCCAAGAGCAGGCAGGAGATTCAAACCTTCTGTCTAAAATTCACAGCTGATGAGTGGGCAGGCCAGGCAGGGTGGGGGGAGAAAACGCTCTGCAGCCGAAGAGCAGAAGATTCCCCAAGAGGGAAGTGGCTGGCGAGATGGCCACTGCAGGGCTTCCCGATGCCTAGGGGCGGCTCTGGGTGTCACCCCCTCTGATGGTGTCACCCAGTGCGACCCGCACTTGCCGCACCCCCCTAGTGACACTGCTGACTGTGGCTTCCTTTAAGGAATCAATCCATCTCGTTTGGCCTTCCTCTTTTTCTAATCCCTTCTGTTTTTCCCAGCATGATTGTCTTTTATAGTGAATCATGTCTTCTCATGATGTGTCCAAAGTAGGATAATCTCAGTTTCATCATTTTAGCTTCTAGTGATAGTTCTGGTTTAATTTGTTCTAACACCCAATTGTTTGTATTTTTCGCATGGTATGCGCAAAGCTCTCCTCCAGCACCACATTTCAAATGAGTTGATTTTTCTCTTATCCGCCTTTTTCACTGTCCAACTTTCACATCCATACATAGAGATCGGAATACCATGGTCTGAATGATCCTGACCTTTGTGTTCAGTGATACATCTTTGCATTTGAGGTACTTCACTAGTTCTCTCATAGCTGCCCTCCCCAGTCCTAGCCTTCTTCTGATTTCTTCACTATTGTCTCCACTTTCGTTAATGACTGTGCCACGGTATTGATAATCCTTGACAAGTTCAATGTCCTCATTGTCAACTTTAAAGTTACATAAATTTTCTGTTGTCATTACTTTAGTCTTCTTGACGTTCAGCTGTAAGTCCTGCTTTTGTGCTTTCCTCTTTAACTTTAATCAGCATTCGTTTTAGATCATTACTGGTTTCTGCTAGTAGAATGGTACTGTTTGCATATCTTAAAATATAGATCTTTTCCCCTCCAATTTTCACACCTCCTTCATCTTGATCCACCCCCACTTTCCGTATGATATGTTCTGTGTATAGATTAAACAAACAGAGTGACAAAATACACCCGTCTCACACACTTTCTGATTGGGAACCAATCAGTTTCTCCATGTTCTACCCTTACAGTAGGCTCTTGTCCAGAGTATAGGTTGTGCATCAGGATAATCAGATGCTGTGGCATCCCCATTTCTTTTAAAGCATTCCATAGTTTTTCATGATCTACACAGTCAAAGGCTTTGCTGTAATCTATAAACCACAAGGTGATTTTCTTCTGAAATTCCTTGCTCCATTCCATTATCCAACGCATGTTTACAACATGATCTCTGGTGCCTCTTCCCTTTCTAAATCCAGCTTGGACGTCTGGCATTTCTCGCTCCATATATGGTAAGAGCCTTTGTTGTAGAATCTTGAGCATTACTTTACTTGCATGGGATATTAAGGCAATAGTTTGATAATTATTGCATTCCCTGGGATCCCCTTTCTTTGGAAGTGGGATATATATTGAACGCTTCCAGACTGTGGCCATTGTTTAGTTTTCCATATTTCTTGACAAAGTTTGGTCAAAATGTGGACAGATTCAGTCTCAGTAGCTTGTAGCAACTCCACTGGTATGCCATCTGTTTCTGGTGATTTGTTTCTTCCAAGTGTTTTAAGAGCAGCTTTTACCTCACATTCTAAAATTTCTGGCTCTTCATCATACGGTTCCTCCGTGCATGAATCTGTCATCCTGGCATCTCTTTGATAGAGTTCTTCAGTGTATTGCTTCCATCTTCCTTTTATTTCATCTCGGTCAGTCAGTGTGTTCCCCTGTTGATTATTCAACATCCCTACACGTGGTTTAAATTTCCCTTTCATTTCTCTAATCTTTTGGAATAGGGCTCTTCTTCTACCCTTTTTGTTGTCCTCTTCTATTTCTATGCAGTAACTATTGTAATAGTTCTCTTTGTCCCTATGTACTAGTCGCTGTATGGTTGCATTTAGGGTTCTGACCGTGTTTCTATCTCCTTTTGCTTTTGCTTTCCTTCTCTCTTTAATCATTTGAAGAGTTTCTTCAGTCATCCATTGAGGTCTTTCTCTCTTTTTAACTAGACGTATTGTCTTTTTGCATTCTCCCCTGATAATGTCTCTGACTTCACTCCATAGTTCTTCTGGCTCTCTGTCAACTAAGTTTAAAGTCTCAAACCTGTTCCTTATTTGATCTTTATATTCTTCTGGGATGTTTTTTAAATTGCATTTTGGCATTAGGATTGCTTTGTTGTTGTTCTTTAGCTTTACTCTGACTTTCGATACGACCAGTTCATGATCTGTACCGCAATCTGCTCCTGGTCTTGTTTTTGCATAAAGTATGGAACTTCTCCATCTTCTGTTGCCAATTATATAATCAATTTGATTCCTATATTAACCATCTGGTGATGTCCATGTGTACAGTCGTCTTTTCGGTTGCTCAAAAAATATTTTTGCAAGAAACAAATTATTGGCTTCACAGAATTCAATGTCTTTCTCCTGCTTCATTTCTGTCTCCTAAGCCCCATTTCCCCACATTGCCTAGTTCTTCTCTGTTCCCTTCTTTTGCATTCCAGTCCCCCATGATTCATATCTTGTTTTGGTGTGTGATCAATTTCCTCCTGTACTTCTGCGTAAAATCTCTCCAATTCTTCTTCTTCTGTGTTTGCCGTTGGAGCGTAGACTTGGATGATGGTTATGTTAATAGATTTCCCGTTTAATCTCATTGATATCACTCGCTCAGACCATACGTTGTAGCTCCTAATTGCTTTTGCTACATCACTTCTCACTATTAAAGCAACCCCATTTCTTCTTGATTTCTCATTTCCTGCATAAAATATTTTGTAGTTGTCTGATTGAAAATGTCCCATTCCAGTCCATTTTAATTCACTCACGACAAGTATTGCAATGCTGATGTGTTCCATTTCTTGCATGACAATTTCTAACTTTCCCTGGTTCAATGCTTCTCACATTCCATGTTCCTATTGTGTGCATCGTACAACTCCGGACTCTCCTTTCGCATCTGTGCGCATCAGCCTCTGGGCTTCCTTTCGGCTTTGACCAAGATGCTTCATTAGTCACACACTACTCGTACTTCTCCTTTGTTCTTCCCCAGTAGCTTGGTGAGTGCCTTCTGACCTGGAGGGTCTCATCTTCCAGCACTATCTCGTGTTGCATTTTGGATACTCTGTTCATAGGGTTTTTGTGGTAAGAGGTATTCAGAGGTGGTTTACCATTGCCTTCCTCAGAGTTTGGATGCATCTTAGTCTGGTGTCTCAGCTTTGACCATTTCGCTGTAGGTGCCCCTGCTAGGAGTCTAGCCTCTTGGTCTAAACTCCTGACGGCATTGCTTTCAGCTTCTTCAATACTCTCAAACCCCCTCACCACGTTAAGGTGTGCATCCTAAAGGGAGGTAACCAACATAAGCAACTTCAAACGTACTAGGTTGATCCTAAGCTGAGATGCTCAAATATATAATAATAGTATGGTGTTTACATGAAAGTACTGTTTCCTTTTTCTTTTCTGGAGAATATTAGTTATATAACTTTTGATCGTATAGCTTTTGGCCTCTAAAGCTCTTAACAGACTATGCCCTGAATGTCTGAAGAACTGTCGTCTCCTATATAAACCTGCCCTTCCACTACCATTGGAAATCCTCCTATAGATGCCCCTGGCCCCCACTTTGAAAGGGAGCAGCGGCTAAACACAGGACCTTTTCTGTAGTGGTGTGGGACCTCGCAACACCCTCCTCAGTGATTATTTACTAGGCACCTACATTGTTATCATTTAAGTGCAACATAAGAAACATTTCTGTTGTATGGGACCTTTGCTAAATTCTTCATATTGCTGCTTTGCTCCTGCTGATGCTTTTAGTGTAATTTTTCTTTATTGTTCAGTGTTTGGTTATATTATGACTTATTTCACAATTGTAAGCTACACTGAGAATTGAGGGTCATAAATCATTTAAATAAATAATTAAATTTTATCACCCTAGGGAGAACAAACCAATTAGGATGTGACCACACAGTAGATTTACCCAGACAATCCCAGTCTTGTGCAATAGCAAAAAGTTGGAAGAGCAGAAAGTCTATGAGAAAAGAAATTACGTTGTGTGCAATTGCTACTTCCTTCAAACAGGCTATTTTGTCAGTGCACAATCCACAATTTTCTGAATCACTCAATCAATATAGATTATGCATGAGAGCCATGTGGCTTATAGTCTCAGTGCACCAATATGCCCTCTATAAAGAATATCAAAACCTCCCTATGCAAACACAGCCAGCTTAAGGCATTTATGCTTTTATATTTTTAAAAGTTATTAAATGCAAACAGTTCAGTGGATTGCACATAGTCAAGTTTTAGCTATATATTCAAACTGATGGCTTGAGGCAGCATTTTGATGCGTATTACAGTTTAACCTTTTAAAATACTATAGATTGCCCTGATCATCTGATACAGAATGGAAAACAGACATAATGTCTATTATAACGTGCTCAGCAGCTTTATATAAGGCTGATTATCTTAACATCAACACCATCCCAGTCAGTATACCTAGCCTACATATGAGCTATTAACTGAACAGATTCCCCTCTTTAAAAAAACCTACAGTTTCCCTTGCTTTTACTCACTCGCCACCCTACCTGCCACCCTACCTGGCACTCGTGTTCATTGCCTAGTCAAACAAATTTTGCAATTCAGCAGAAACAGCACCAGCATGCATCAGTAGGCACCAGCATGCCCAATGGAGTGCATAGCATAGTCCAGCGGTTTCTCTGCCTGTTTACTAATTCAGCAGTCTCTGCCAATTGAATAGCCTGTGGTATGTTGGAAGAAGTAAGCAGGCAAGATAATCAGCCAGCAACTATCAAGTATCAATACTGCCAGGGAACAAGATCAGGAAGATGGGAACAGATGCAGGCCTTGGGGGGATGGACGAGGGCAGCTGACACCCCATCCCCATTTACCATCTGAAGTAACTGCCTTACTCTTAATCCCAACCAAACTAACAACCTTCCATTCCCTCAAAGAAATTGCACTTCAAGCTATTTAGTACTTTTTGCAACTGAACATTCTCAGTCACGCACACTAGTTTGCCAGTGTCAGATGCTTCATAAGCCTCATAAAGATAGGAAAGCCAAGGGACATGGAACCCAGAAGCAAGGAAGTGAAGAAAGAGTGCAGAGTAGGCAATGAATTGAGAAGGAAGAACTGAAAACTACAGAGATACAACAGATCCAAAGTCTACTTTCTTTTATACATTTTGGGGGGAGGGTCTGTGGGAATTTTTGGTACTGCACTGCTTGTTAGTATTTAAATGGTAGAAGGTGTACAAGCAAATGGACATTGTGATCCTAAATATCTGCCCCATTATAACGACATACAAGCCCACAATGTTAGGGCAACAGCATGTTTTTGAAGTTTAGTTGGAAATACACCCTATCAAAAGCACTTGGCAGGATCGGGCCATAAACCCCTTTGATACGCGCATTCTATGATGTTACCAAAGGGTCCAAGAATACAAATTCAAGGTTGTCTACCTCAAAAGAATAAAGTGGGGTAGACTACTAATTAATGAATTAACATTGAAGGAAAGGAAAATAGAGTCTCACAATGACAAAAATGAAAACATGCAGAATAGTGCAAACTAATGTTTATGAGAGGATCCTGAGGCTTCAAGCCTCAGCTCTTCCACAAGGGAACAACTTAAAAAACGTATCTGCATGTTCCAAATATGCAAATATGCACTCCTCTGTGGTTCTCCTTTGAGTACATCCAGAGACCAAATCCGACTTTGTACAAAAAGTAAGCAGTGCTGCATTTGGTGGACATGTACATATTTACAGATCATCTTAAAAAGATTTTTCCCCAGGAAAGAATTGAGGCTTGAAACACATTTGGATCTTTTCATAAACATTAGTTTGCATAAACCTTTTGGATTTTTTCCCCTTTTCATCATCATGCTGAGCTCTGATTCTAACATGATATGAAAGCACACCTTTGGAGTTAAGGGTGACACAAGTATAAGCATTAGGGGTATTTGTTATGATTCTAGCCTGCAAACAAACATCTCCATTAAATAAGTAGCAAGAACATGAGAGCCTGCCTTATACCATGTTAGATCATTGACTAATCTAGGAGCAGAGAAACACTTGTTGTTGTGCAGGTTCCAGTGAATCTCTACCTTTCTTTTCTCAAAACAGGGGCACATGACATTAGTCAGACTCCACCCTTTTTTACTCTTAAAACCTCGTCGGATCAGCACAAGTGTTTTGTTTTTAATTCAGCTTCAGGGAGGTTTCACAACTGATTGGTAGATTGACCACTTTGTCTTCCAGGTGTAGCCAAAGGACATTTTGCTGCAGGCTCAGGCAGAAACAGTGATTGGCACAACACTTAGCTGTGGGTGGTCCTGAAAGGACTGAAGGCAGCAGTGGGGAAGGGAGATGTGGCCAGCAGAGGGCAGTGTCACTTCAAAATGCAGCCAGAAAAACCATTCTGCTCACTTTTGAAGCAACTAGTGTGCCCACAGCCTAAGTCAGTATTATCTACAGGGCCAGTTCTAAAGGGCGGCCAGGTGGGGCACCGGTCCGACAGCCCCTGGAGGTACAGGGGGGCCCTCAGCCACCCCTCCGCTCCCCTTCTGTTATCTGCAGCCCCCCCCACGCCCCCCACCTACCTCTCTGCTGTCTTTTACCATTGCCCTTAATGAAGATGGGGGCCGCAGTTTCCCTAAGGTACTGAAGCCCCTGCCGCCATCTTAGCTAATAGCAGAGATGCGCGTGCATAGCACGCACGCGTGCCATCAACAAAGATGGTGGCAGAGGCGTCATCCCCTTAGGGAAACCGTGGCCGCCATCTTCATTAAGGGCAATGGTAAAAGACAGCAGGCAGGTAGGTGGGGGTGTGGGGGGCCGCGTGCATGCGTGTGCACATGCACACACTCACCGGGTGCCAGGGCAAGCTGATGCCCAAGGGCCCCGTCATTCCTGGAGCCAGCCCTGATTATCTACATTGACTGGCAGTGGCTCTCCAGGGTTTCAGACAGAAATCTTTCCTAAACTTACCTAGAGTTGCCAAGGATTGAATCAGGGACCTTCTGCATGCAACACATGTGCTCTACCCACTGAGAAACAGCCCCACCCTCAGTAAATTGAGCTAGCGCCTCCAAAAAGATACAATGATTTTGTAGAAACTGGCTTGTATTCTTGTACAAGGGCTGTAATTTTTGCCTCAGTTCTGGTACGCATGAAATCTGGCTAATACTAAATTCAAAGAAAGCTGCAAAGCTAACCCTTTTTTATCTGCAATGCACTAAGATACTATATCAAAGAGCACTATGGGAAAGAGAATAACAGGGAAATATCTATTAGTCAATGGGAGATGTGGTGAGGCTACACACAGAATTAATGTCCAATTTGTGCCAGAGATCCAGCAGAAAAATACTGCAAATTAAAATATGTATTAAATTATAGGTGCATATACACACTTCAAAAGGCAGAATTTTACCTGCACTGACAACCTTATTATTATTATTTACTAGTTGCTTGTTACCCAAAGGTTTCCAAGCGAATTACAACATTGTTAAAAACCAAAATAAATATATCACACCATAAAACAAAAATAAAACAACCACCTCCACATAGCTACAGACAGCTTTGGCAGCACACTAATATAAGTAGCAGCATCTCAGCCTATCAAATGCCTTGGAAAAAAGATAAAGTCTACTTGGTCCCGAAAACATGTCAAGAAAAACACTAGGCGGACCTCACTAGGAAGCATATTCCACAGATGGGGAGTCACAACTAAAAAACCTTAACTACTATTTCTGAGTATTTTACATCCTTTTATACTCTGGTAGTGTAGGAAGGCTTGGGGGAGGAATGGCACTGAGACAATGAAAGTTTTACATCTCTGTTAATCGGCCCTATCTGTGGTAGATTAAGCATGTGGTAATTCAGTACTCATAATTGTGTAGGGTGAACATCGATCAAGCTATCACAGGAATCATTGCTTCAGAGCATATTCATCTCAGCTGTTCACTTGTCACTGAAATTGATCCAGTAAGGCCTCAAATAAAATACAGATGAACCCCAAGAGAGCAGAATAACAAACTGGTAAAATGCTTACAGTGGACACATTATGGTGTGACCATGTCTTAATTAATCAGTCCCAGATTAAACTCTAATATACAGGGTTGATTTGATTTAAATCCAATTGGATTTAAATCACTTCTCTACAGGATTCAATTTTAATGATTTAAAGTGAGGAAGATTCTATTTAAACATTCTTTAGAAGAAGTACATTATTGTTTAATATAACCTTAATACATATGTAGGTTTCATTAGAAGGTGGGTACACACTAATTGTTTTTAGAAAATTTTGAAATCTGATTTAAATTTTAAAAATCCAATTTTTAAAATTTTTGTTTTCAATCACTGGTTTTTATCAGCCCTGCTAATACAATTACCAACCCTGCTTTTCTATCACATGGCTACAATATTGTGTATAAAGACTCTTGCCTTTGAGTTGGGTGGAAAAACAGACTAAATTCACGTGCTACATTGATGTTTAGATGTCCACATCACATTATTTCTTGTTTTATAGATTAAAACTAATCTGTGATAGAAGATTGCTAGATGTTTTGTTGCAGTACTTATAAGTATGCAGACAAACAAACAATTCATTTAGGCCAGAATTTAAAACCTGACTGACAACAGTAGACATCCTTCTGTTGTCTACTTGTGATCCCTTAACTGGAGGTTGCTGGAATTAAAAGTGAGCTGCGTACATGCCAAGCACAAGCTCTACCACTAAGTTATAGCACCATCTCAAGCCTTACAATGCAACTCAGCAATACAAATCCCTAATAAACCCAGTAATATTCAGACTTCCACGGAATTCATCAATTGGATGTGATCACATTAAACAATATTTATAAAATTGGGAAACAAGCCCTCTGGAGAACATGAAGCAGCAGCAGCAGGAGGGGATGTGAACACACAAACAATGTTGCATATATTTTGCAAGCAAAGGTCAGGAAGTTTCTCAAAGTATTGGCAGTGATTCTCCTGAGTTTCTAAGTGTTATAGGACAGAGATGGGGAACCTGTGCTCCCTCCCCGAGGTTGCTGGACTACAATTCCCATCAGCCCCAGCCACCATGGTCAGTGGTTAAAGATAATGGGAGTTGTAGTCCAGCAACCTAAGGAGGCTACAGGTTCCCCATCCTTATTACAGAGTTCCAAAAGTCCCTGACTGCTTGGGTGTCACTTATCACAGTCTGGAAATGACATTCCATAGGAAAGGGAAACAGGAAGACAAGTGCAAAGAGCCATGCAGGAGAGCACAGAGTATACTGTATAAGGGTCAAGCGGATAGATCCAATGGGGTTTGTAGATCTGGACATAAGTACTTCTGGGGTTAGAATGGGGAACAGTTCCACAAAGTTTCAAAAACACTACCATATAGTGGTTACAATGTACCCACACCACTCTGCTTCATATAAAGCATCACTGCTCTCATCCAGAGTGAGGATGAGACTAATACTGAAGGACGCTACATGAAGCATTAAAAAAAGCTTAATTTCCACTTCTTAACATCAAGTCTGACTTAAAACATTTCCTCATTTACATGAACAACCACCACTGCTCTTCTTGATCATTTAACTTCTCACTGTCAACCAAAGTTGCTGTGGGCACATGAAACAGCATGAAAGGTAACAAAAAGCAACTTTTTAATGCGAAAAAGTCATGTTAAACTAGTATGCTAAAGACACTTCAGATTCTAAGTAGCTCAATAGCTTCAGAGTCCTAAATACAACAAATGCCTATTCAACTATATGCAACTTTCTTTTGGTAGACACTCTGCATATTCACTCATTGGGAAAAGGATCCTCAGGAACATAGTGGGAAAACACATGGTGCAATCCATCCTTGGTGCAATCAAATGTTACTGAGTTCAGTAGGGCTTATTTCCAAGCAGGTGCGAGTTTGATTGCACTGTAAGTGTTCTGAGTTGAACATATTGCTTCGTGTTTTCCTCTGTTGTATGGCATCTAATATAAATAATCGTATTTCTCTGTTACAACTATGGTGTGTTACAGTTATTCTACGCTCCTATGGCTGATACAAAAGTTCAGGTTGATACAATGATATATATGCTGCATTAGCATCAACGGTTAAAGTATAATATTTACATATTCTACACAAAAGAATAAGTGGGCACACATCTGGCATCAGAAATAGCAATATTTAAAAAATGATTGAAGAACATTTCATCCTCCAAGGACACTCTGCTACTGATCTCAAAGCAGCTATTCCCAAACAAAGGAACTTCAAAGTGGAATCTGGAGTGTGAAGCCACTGACTTATAATTTATCAAAAGGTTCAATTGTATCACTTGCGGCTTGAATCAAGATAATGGATTTCTATCTCACTACATGTGTTAATTAGTTTACCAATGCTAGGATGTTTATGTTATCACTAACCCTGCTTTGTGAATGGTAATACTAGTAATTGTCACTGTTGTACTTCCTAAATTGAATTTCCCTCTGATCTCACTGTATAATATTTGACACACAGACACCACAGACACCAGCAATTCAGGATAACAATTCATGCATTTAATGAAGCAGACTCTAGTCCATGAAATCTTAGAATAAATTCGTTTGCTTTTAAGGTATCATAAGACAATTATTTTTATATAAATCATATGCAGAAGACCAAATTACAAAGGACCAGTGCCTTATAATCCCACAGAACACAGTAAAAAACCATCATTTCAAAAAGAATGTCCTTTATAAGAAACATGACAATAGCAACAAGAAATGAATGTTATTATAGATAGATTTACCACTAAGTATCAAGAAATAGGAAAGCAAACAGTTTTTAAAGTCAAGCTATATAGCCAGCAGCCAGTGTTTCAAGTAGTCACATAAACACACACCCTACACTGCTGCACTGAACAGAGAGTGAAACTTCACAAAATACACACACAGTACTCTACAGCAACACACATTTTGCTGCATGCAGCAATGTTGCAGGGCCACTTTACAATGCAATCCTATACATGTCGGCTCAGAAATAAGTTCCATGGAGTCCAATGAGACTTACTTCCACGTAAGTGCAGAAAGAATTGCAGTCCTAATTTGCAGTAAGACACACGTGATTCCAAGCTAAAACAATATTTTTGTAAATGTGCACTAAAACAGTACAACAAACATAGAAACAGGTGAGAAAGAAAATAAAGATTTATTTTGCTGATGAATATTGGTGTCCTTAGAAACACAACAGGCTTTCGAGGAATAGGACAACTGGGTATTTTCTGAGAAGGATGGATGAGAAACCTTAGATAAGCTCTACAGTGTGCAAGAAGATCCCTCACATTTAACACAAACATGGCAAAATGTGGCTACAATGGTGGGAAATTTAATTTCACTAATACAGAAAGATTAGGAGGGGAGAGAGGGAGATTCTTGGGCATTTTGGCCACCGACATGCCATATGGCAAAGTGCATACAGGGTCCCCAATACTCTTCTCACTTTCACATAAATATACATAAAGAAATTTCTCTAGCAAATTCACAATAGGAAAACAAGGAGTAAATACTGCTTGTTATACACACACATACTACGGTAGTGAATTCTGACCATCACACAGCCAAACACTACTCTGTTACACACGTGTCACACAAAGGGAGGTGCCCATGAAAATATGTTTTTGTTTGCACATATATTAAATGAGCACTAATACAACTTGCACATTGCACCCCATAATGAGGATTGAAGCGGGGTACCTATTCTCTAGGTTGTCATCTACACATACACACACACACACACAAATCCCAACAATAATGAATGAAAACACTATGGAGGAGTTATAATGGGGTGGGGTACACTGGCCCTCACTATAGTCACTGCCCAGGTGAGGAAGAAATCCTCCCCCTTCATCAGCCTTCCAGATCATTGTGGGATTACACCAACAATCAGGAGTGCTTATGGCTTGACCAAGTTGGGCGGGGGGGGGGAAGCTCAGCACCTCTATTCGGAGACTAGGATCCCAATACTGCGAGTGTTTTAACTCCCCCGGCCCTTCACTGCACGGCCTTTTTATACCAGAGGGTCTTTCCTGGTGGACTAACTCACTATGGGACGTGGCACGCAGACAGTCCACGAACAAAGTAGTTCCCAGAGAATACCCGATGCAAAGACTTCTGCACGGAACATTGTTCCACGAGAACGCAGCCTCCGCTGCCCGTCTCGTCCCGCACATCCAACATTCCCGTGAGGCGCGAGAGACGCTGACTCTGGCCTGCCCCACGCGCAGCACTGCACGGTCACTCCAGCATCCCCTGCCGACTGCAACAATGCAAAGGGCTCTGATCGGGAGTGGGCTGCGCCAGGCGCCTTCCCGACTCACCCCAGGAACAGCAGCCGTGCGGGCCGGCCCCGCATGCACAAAGCTCCGGTCGCACCTACCAGGCGGGCAGCCTCGGCCCAGGTGCGGTCCTTCTTCTTCCTCTTGTCTTTCATGTTTGCATCTCATTGAGATGGTTCTAGGGGGGGCGGGGGCGGGATGGAACGTGCAGGGACGGGGCGGGGGGAGGGAGGGGGAGCCCGAGGGTCCCGCACAGACAATGATACGGTGACGTGGACTTCTAGAACCCCTGAGGGAGGGGCGGGGGGACGGACAGGAGGTGGAGGGCTGGGCCGGCTCGGGCTCGCGCTCCCGCAGCGGCGGCGACGGCGACACAGCTGACAGCTTGAGGGATGCTCCGCTACGCAAGTCACAACAATGCACTATGACGTCACACAAGGGAATGGCGACTGCACAAAACATCCCAGCCAAGGCAGTCGTGCTCGCGAGCAAACCGCACGAGACACCCAGAGAAAAGAAAGAACTCCCAAAAATCTCGCGAGAGCTTTTGGAGACCCTCTCTTTAACCCACTCCCAATCCCTTCCGTCCTTTCCCTTCCAACCCCCTCCCTTTTTCATTTTACATGTACGTGGAGACTACATGTCCCAATGTGCAACTCGCCTGTGCTTGGTCCTTGTTTTTTAAGACACCAACTTGCATCTCGGGATTTGTAGTCGGCGGCAGCAACCAGAAAGTAACGACCCCTCCTTAACTCCCGGGATCGGTTACACAACAAGAAGCTGGTGTCCCTCTATCCTTGCCACTCCCCAGTACATCGGGCCTTGTCCCAGCTGTCGTGGCGCCCAGAAAGTGAGCGCAGGCGGGAAGGCAGAGGTGGCATGGCTGTTCTTTGTATCATAGCCGCGGCAGCTACCTCTACCAGCTCATCTGTGCTCACTCGCTCTCTTAGAAGCGCGGTGGCTGAGACAGCTCTCTCTGGGTGTATTCTTCCCCTGTGCCACTCAGAAGAGCTTATCCTTGCAACTGCAACTGCTCTGCTGTGTCAAAGAACTCAGTCCATGCCTCCCATAACCGCCCAGAGGGAGGGGGGACAGGTGAGAGGGGCGGGGATGGAGCAAGCAACAGGTTCCAGCTGCAAGGAGCTGCCACCCACATTGGCATAAGACAGCCCCTTCAAGATCCCGGAGAAGCCTTGATGCCTACACTACCCCGCCCCCAAGCTCCCTAGGAAGGTAGGAAGCTGCCTTATCCCAAGACAGACCGTTGGTTCATCTTGCTCAGTATTTACACACTGACCGGCAGTGACTCTCAAGGCTTTGCCTAGAAATGCCACCCTGGACTTCTACTGAGAGGAAGGGCAGGATATAACTTTAATAAATAATAGCAACAACAATATGCCAGAGACTGAATCTGGGACCTTCTGCGTGCAAAGCAGATGCTCTACCACTGGGCCACGGCCCTTTCCCCTAAGAACCTAGATCCACCTGGGATGTTTGTCAGAATAGTAAGATCCCCAAAATTTTCCTTCTCCCTTGAAATAAGTTGAAGTCAAGAGGAAAGATTTTAAAGGAAATTACTAGTTGTACATACCTTATTCTTTGCATGGAGCCAGCCTTTTCTCTTGGCATTCACTCTTTCTTACTGTGCTTTTGTTTAACTCTAATCTTCCACCTTACCTACTCTTATTTATCTAAGTCTTAATATATCCCAGTATTATCTTGAAAGGACTCGGTGCACTCCTATGATGAACACATTTCAATGGACATTCTAGTGAGTCAATGCAGTAGTACCTTACCCACTTTTCAGAGAAGGTTACAGTGCCATTCCAGCCTATTTGGTACTGCTTCCCACTGCTGCTCCTCAGTCATCAGGTGTTTTCTAAAGGTGCCTAATCAAAATTTCAATGCATCTCAATATTATTATTATTTATTAGATTTATATCCCACCCTTCCTCCCAGTTGGAGCCCAGGGCGGCAAACAAAAGCACAAAAAACACTCTAAAACATCAAAACAGACTTTATGATGTGGACAAGGTGCTTGCGATGATGCAGCCAGCAACATGTCCTCTCAATCCTTGCCCTTCTTGGCTTATTAAAGCTTGCCGAGGGGGTCTGACCGAGTGGATCCAGGGTGTGGTCAACACATCATTGCAAGAGGGAGTGGTTCCAGCTGCCTTGAAAGAGGCGGTGATTCGACCACTCCTGAAAAAGCCCACCCTGGACCCATTGGTTTGTGACAACTACCAACCGGTTGCAAATACCCCCTTTTTAGGGAAGGTGATTGACAGGGTTGTGGCGCAGCAACTGCAAGTACTCTTGGATGAAACAGCTTATCTTGACCCATCCCAGTCTGGGTTCAGGCCTGGTTATGGGACTGAATCGGCCTTGGTCTCCCTGATGGATGACCTTTATCGGGAGAAGGTCAGGGGGAGTGCGACCCTGTTGTTCTTACTTGATCTCTCAGCGGCTTTTGATACCATTGACCATGGTATCCTTCTGGGCCGACTTGGTGAGATGGGTATTGGAGGCACTGTTTTACAGTGGTTCTGATCCTATCTCCAGGCATGTTTTCAAAGAATAGCATTGGGTGACTGTCTTTCAGCCCTCTGGCAGCTGTGCTGTGGGGTGCCGCAGGGTACCATCTTGTCCCCCCTGCTGTTTAACATCTATATGAAGCCCTTGGGAGCAGTCATCAGAAGCTTTGGGGTGAGGTGTCAGCAGTATGCTGACGATACCCAGCTCTATTTCTCCGTAACATCTGAATCGGGAGAGTCCATGCAAGCCCTGGACTGCTGCCTGGACTCGGTGGTGGGCTGGATGAGGGCCAATAAACTGAGTCTGAATCCTAGGAAGACGGAGGCGCTGTGGGTTGGTGGTTCCCGAGTTCAGATAATTGGTCAGTTGCCTGCTTTGGACGGGGTCATACACCCTCTGAAAGAGCAGGTCCATAGCCTGGGGGTACCCCTGGATCCATCTTTGTCGCTAGAGACCCAGGTGACCTCAGTGGCTAGGAGTGCCTTCTACCAGCTTTGGCTGGTGAGACAGCTGCGGCCGTTTCTGGACCGGGATAGCCTGACCACTGTTGTCCACGCACTGGTAACCTCCAGGTTGGATTACTGTATTGCTCTCTATGTGGGGCTGCCCTTGAGGTTGGTCCAGAAGCTGCAGCTGGTGCAAAATGCGGCGGCAAGACTGCTCACTGGAGCAAGGTATCTCCAACATATCACCCAGCTGCTGAAAGAATTGCACTGGCTGCCCATTTGCTACCGGGCCAAGTTCAAGGTTCTAGTTTTGGCATACAAAGCCCTATACAGCTCGGGACCAGGATACCTGAAAGACCGTCTCCCAGTCGATCACTGCGCTCTGCTGGTGAGGGCCTCCTGCGGATACCATCTTATCAGGAGGTTCGTTCTGCACAATATAGGAAACAGACCTTTAGTGTGGCGGCAACTACCCTGTGGAATTCCCTCCCTTTAAATATTAGGCACTCGCCATCTCTGCTATCTTTTCGATGCCTTTCAAAGACTTTCCTCTTTCAACAAGCCTTTTAAGTTGAGACCTATCCCAGTCTGCGTCTGTGTTGGAATTGCTTTTAATATGTTTAATAATGTTTTTAACCCTTTTAAGGTTTTTTTTTAATTGTTTTTAATGCTGTTTTGTATTAATGTGTTTTAAGATCGGTTTTTATGAAGTTTTAAAGTTTTTTGGTGCTTTGTTTGCCGCCCTGGGTTCCTGCTGGGAGGAAGGGCGGGATACAAATTAAATAATTAAATACATAAATAAAATACATTAAAACAAAACATCTTTAAAAACATCAGAACAATGGCAATTGGTAAGAGAAGGAATTACTCCACATTCAAACCCATAAGACTGTACAGTAAAGAAAGCTTAGAGTTGGGTAGATAGGGTAGCAACTTATAAGTAAGCATTTTTAATGCAAAATATTTTGCCATTTTGTATTTACACATAACAACAACAAAATGTGAAGGTTAGATAGGTAATAATTAAACACATATGCTAATTTTGCCCTATGGCATTAGATGGATTCTGAGGATATCCAGAACAGAAAAAGATGCAGAGGAAGTACGCTGTAATTATAAGTGAATTCTTTTAAGATCATAGCCAAACACTGTGGGAGCATAATAATTTCAACAGAATGGAATTGCAAGGACTGGACTGTTAGTTTTTGAAAAAGTTTATTATGCTAGACCTGAAAGCATTGATCAGTTAATCAGTGAGATTAATGCTTTGATTAAAATAGAAACTCCAGTCATAGCATTAATCTCACTAACTGATCAATTCTTTCACACCAATTCTAATAAATAAAAGATAGCCATTTTGGTATCCCTGCACCTTTCACTGGGACCTGATCAGCTGCTTTGATTCTGTGGTCCTCCTATTGGAGCACTTTTCATCTTTCACCAGGCCAATGGAAGAAATTAAAGTGGAAAGCAATATTTTCTGCCCACTATGTCTTTTCCTGAACAGAGGAAAGGAAGACCTGAGGATGTAACATCTATTAGTGTGAAATAGTTTTATTACTATATGGAGACAATTCTTTTTTTTAAAAAAAATATGAATTTCCAATATACAAGCATATATATAATTGTATTTATTTATTAATTTTATTATTACATTTATATTCCACTTTTCCTCCAAGGAGCTCAAGGTGCTGTACAAACATGGTTGTCCCCCTCCCAATTTTATCCTCACAACAATCCTGTGATGTAGGTTAGGTTGAAAGACAGTGATTGCCCAAGGTCACCCAGTAAGCTTTATGGCCAAGTGCAGATTTGAACTCTGGTCTTCCAGGTCCCAGTCCAACATCCTGAATCACTACACCACCTTAGCACTCCATGCACGGAGACTATTTTTCACAATTGAAGAAGCAGATAGGAGCAAATACCCTGGGGTCTGTGAATTTGTGAAACAGACCATAATGGGATTTGGTAGCACACAAAGTTTAATCAGTCTTCTAAAAATTAATCAATTAAAACCAGAGCTTGGAAAAGTTACTTTTTTTGAACTACAACTCCCATCAGCCCCAGCCAGCATGGCCATTGGATTGGGCTGATGGGAGTTGTAGTTCAAAAAAGTAACTTTTCCAAGCTCTGATTAAAACAACCCAATTAATAAACTAAATATCTTTATTAAGTTGGTCATGTCAACCATTTTTATTGGTCTGTTTGGGTAACCTATACAGCTACTTCAGGCATCACCAGAAAGTTGGAAAATAAGAGCTGCAGCTGTAAGAGAGAAATGTGGCTATCACCCACAGCCTTCTGCAAGATTTCCTCAGTATGTTCTAACCCTGAGAAGTTGTGCAATATAATTCAGGTGTCTTTTATTTGAAAGCATAGTTATTGTGTGTGACATGCCTGCAAAGACACTATATATCATTTTTAACTGAATTATTGGTGAGATATTTGTACAATCAACCCAATTGTAGGATTATAATTCAAATAAGTGTTTAGTGTACTACCTGCTTCACATAGTAAATATAAATATAAGCATACAAATGTATATCTATATAAAGTAAATCTTTCACTTGTAACAATTAAACCTGTTAATAAAATGAGTTTGATGGTAACAATTTGTATCAGCCAATTATTGCATGTTTTTAAATGTAGCAGCTTCATCTACAATTCAGTGATTGCATTATATGATTCCTTTTGTAAGTTCCTGGGGTTATAACAAGGACAGGAAGACAAAATTATAAGGTATATTGTAAGAGAGTATATAACAAGTAATAAAGGTTTGTGGGCTGTAGGCTTTATAGGTCAATTATTCAAACAACTGGCCATTAGGTTACACTCAGCAATTAAAATAAAAACCTGCTAGGCTGTTTTGGGAAATGAAAGAATTTTAAAACCTATTAAAAAGATAATATTGCTTTTATAGCCTCCTGGCTATGTCAACTCATTTGGAATTTCAGAATTTTAAAAATTATTTCTTATACCACAATTATGCTATCATTTATTATAAGAAAAGTATATAAATGATCATTATTAATAATGATCAGTAAAGAATTATCTACTTCATGGTTCATGTCTGCTCTGAATTCATTAGGACCAAATATTTTCCTGGAACAAGAAGAAAGCATGCAAAATTGCGTATTTTACAGAGAAAATAGTACTGAAAATCACTGTTTTAGATATTTATTGACTTAAGATAACACTTTCAATATTGTAGCCCTTGCCATACTGCAAGTAAAACAAATTCAGCGCAAGGACATTTTGCATGCTGGTATTCTTTAAAACACCAATCCCTAAAACATTAGATGGAAATAAGATCACTTTGCATGCCCAAACAATTGTGAATTCATGCAACATTTGACACATGCTGAGGCAACTCAAGGGATTGTTTCACCATGTGCCCAGCTCAGCCTACATTTCTCAGGCCACTACAAAGGCGCTGAAGTCAATGTAGCACACAATGCAGCACACTGAGTTGCAAGTTAGGTACATGTGAAAGCAATGCAACAATTCATTTCACACTCATTTCTCCTCCTTGTATAAATAGTATTAAAACACAACAGAAGAAATATCTATGACAATATACGCAATAAAGTGTTGGCACTTTTTTGTTTAAAATCAAAATCTCAATTTTTCTTTAGCATTGCAAGTAATATTCTGTTATGTTGGGATTTTCCCATATTCAGATTAATATTTCATGTAAAAAATAGACTTTTGCCCTTTTTCTTTTTAACCAAAGGCTAGATTTTAATAGCTTTCCAGAATCTTATTCTCACAGTATATTTCCTCCATCTTTAAATGCTTCAATATGTTTCAGAATGTGTTGACTCAAACTGTGAAAAGATCTGTTTCAGAGAAGCATATATTTCATACTTCTACAGTATTTACATTTCAAAGCCAAACAGTTTCCTGATTCGGGGATGTGAGGATACAACTGGCATGCTATTCTTCTGAAGATGTTATTGAAATACTGTAGTGTGTTCTTGCAGCTGAGAAATAAAGGTGACACTGTCACAGAGTAATTTATGTATTAATTATAACTGAAGTTTCTTTTCTTTCTAGCATTCTTTTTCTTTCTAACAGAATCGTAAGTTTCATGTGCTAATTTTAAATTTATGTATAAGATTAAAACCAGATAAGTGACAAATACGTTTCCTCTAAAATAGGGATGGATCACCTGAAGCACCCCGGATGTTGCTGAACTACAACTCCCATCAGCCCCAGACAGCATATCCAATGGTCAGCAATGATGGGAATTGGAGTCCAACAACATCTGGTGGGCAACAGGTTTCTCATCCCTAATATAATAAAGTACCATAATATAATAAAATACAATAATAAAGTACCATGCCACCACCCCACCCATCCCTTTCCATCTAAACCAGAATATTGGCCCAACTGATCCTACACTAGAACAACTTTCTCTCAATGGTTACCTCTGGCATTAATCACTTCTGGAGTTGGTTGCAGGATGAGGGATTAAGAGGAAACAATATAATGTTGGCAACATGCCAACTTTCAAGGGCTCTTGAAGATATGCACCTATTTCAGGAAAGAGTGCTTAACACGTTTTGGAAAGTTGGGAGGTGGGCTGGTATGATGTTACTTACTGCCAGATTTGTCTGTATTTGCCCCCTCCCCAGCAAAATAACAAGCTTGTTTATTGGAGGCACAACATAACATGACCCTCCCACTGATCATGATAGAGGACTAGAAACACTGGGCCATCTTAAAGTGACAGGTTAAGCTTCACAATATTCAGTTTATGCTTACATTTTACCATTTGCACATAGAGGAATCAGACTGCGAATAGCCCTTAAGTGGATTCATCTGTAAGAGTTGACATGTGAAGAGTCTCAATATGAGGCACAGGTTTGGACTTCATGGCCTTCTGACACAGCGATTTCCATGATTTGTTGTGAGTACTGCTTCATGCACAATGCAGGAAGCTGCCATCTGAATCAGTCCTGTGCAAACCATTCCCACCTTTTGATGGCTATGTTCTAGTCACTCCTCAGGAGGCACTTAGAAGGCTATTTACTCTAGATCAGTGGTTCCCAAACTCCCCCCCCATGGACCACTTAGAAATTGCTGATACTCTTCGTAGACCACTTAATGATTTTTTGTCCTGTTGTAGCAATTGTAATGAACAGTGCTAGTTGTGTAATTTGTAATGACTTCTTCTTACATTGTATTTTATTGGATTCCATTTGCATTCCATAGAATTTAACTTGTAATACAATAAAATACAATATAAGAAATAAAAGCAATAAAAATGCAATTAAAAATCAATATGAATATTTAATGTGGACATGCCACAGACCACCTGAATGAAGTTTGTGGACCACTGGTGATCCATGGACCACACTTTGGGAAACCCTGCACTAGATTAAGGGTGACATCCAGCGATGTCTGCCTGTTTGTGTAACCCCTATTGATTATTGGATTGGCCCAGTGAGTGGCGAAAACTTAAGGAAGTGGTTGTATTTGGGAGTTTTAGATGAGAGAGAGAGAGAGAGAGAGAGGCTGGAGAGGAAAATCGCTGTTATTGCCAGGAAACAAGAATTAGACCCTTGTCACCTTGAATTTGGTAATGGGATTTTAATTTATGGGTGTTGGAGGGAGTGGAAGAGTAAATTCCTTTTAGTGACTTTATGTATTTGCACTTATCTTGTATTTTATTTAGGACTCTAAGGTTTGGTGTATGGGAACCCCTGATCTCCCTATCCTAGAATTTTCTGCAAGCAGCTTCTGCACTGGCGCCTTGCCGGATGCATGGAACTTGGGAATTATTATATTCTGAAGACATATGTTCTGTTGGGATATGTTGCATTAATTTGCCATTTTTGTTACCTGATTTAAACTTTCAAAATTCTTACAAAATTGTAATTGTGTTTGCATTCTTTTACAAAGTAGTCCCATAGAACCCAAGAGGTTGGTACACTTGCACAATGGAAAACCATATGTGCAATGGGACTACTGATCTCTTTTATCCCACCTTGAGCTCCTCACATATGCCAAAGTCTGTCTTAGAGGTTCTCCCAACCCTCTAGAGATTTCGGGGGAATAAGACTTTTTCAGGAGGAAGGAGAAGCTCCATTGAACAAACAGACATCCTCTCATGCTACATTGGATCTCACCTACTTGAAGGATGGCTGCAGTCACCAAACACTGCTTCTGGATATTGCTTAATAACTACAAATGGGGAGACTTGTTACCCTGTTTGTATGCTATAAATTAATAAGGGCTAATAAGACCTCTTTTCCGTTGATTTGTCTAATCCTGTTTAAATCCTTCTGAGTAGCCCTTACCACATTTGCAGAAGCGAATTTTGTATGTTAGTTATGTGTTATTTCAGTAATACCTCAGTTAACAAATCTTCCAGGAAAGAAGCTTTTAACAAAGTCTTTTTGGGGTGTGGGAGGTTGGGGGCACACACTCTGACATAGTCAGAATGTGGCTCCTTGTCTACTGGATTGTAGCTGTTGTAGGCAGCTCTCTCAGACATGGTTGGAATGGCATGTGATGCGTCCTTCCCTGGATCTCCCTGTCAGGTTCCTACCTGCTCGTGGTTACTGCCTGTCTCTAGGCACCACCAGGGACTCCACCAGTCCGGACCGCACTCTCTTATGGTTTACCTATCCGCTCTAGCACAGATCTCAACAGATCCCCCTGCTAGGCAACCACCAGTAACGTCCCAATACTAGTATTCCCAGAGACTCTGAATACTTGTATTGTTATTCTCTTCACCGCTGCCACCATTTGTTACAGTTCCCCTTCAGCCTTGGTCATTACCTTACCCTCCCTTCTGGTCTGTGAAACCCCAGCCAAGGATCAGGCCTTTGGTAAACCAAATTAAGTATTTATTACAGATAACAAAGCTAACAAGATTAACAAGATTTCTTCTTAAGGCACATAAGCATATGGTTTTACTCAATACTAATCCGAACTCCACCTCCCTCCTTCTTCACGCTCTCCTGGCAAACAACTCTCTCAAATTCACACCACATCCACCTATCAACATCCACCTCTTTCTCTTCTCCCCCCCCCAGATTCCACTCTCACTCTTCCTTTTATACATTCAGCCATTTTAAACACTCAGCCAATCATCTCGCATTCTACTGCCCATTCACTCCCCCTCTTTCACTCCACTTACCATGTATCTTCTAAAACAACAACACTTACCATATATACATTAATATAGGAACATCACATGGCACTCCTTGTCAGGTGGCGCAGGTGCCTTCGCAGTAAACAATGCTTCGGATGCCCTGGAAGCATTATTTACTACAGATGCATAATAATCTGCTCAAGTGTAGGGGAGGATGGCGCAGCGAGAGAGACCAAGCAGAGGGTGGAGATGGTGACTGCCCCTTGCCTGCCTGCTCTAGTGTACGGAGAGGAGAGCTATGCTTAAAGCTTTAGATTGCTATAGCAAAATGTGACATGATAAAAGACAAAAGGCAAGACAGGCATCTTTGAATGCATTTTGGAAAAAGCCTTCAACTGGTCTGTATGCAAGGCTTACCTGACCTGGTTGTTTCACTTCAGACATGTGTATGGTTAGTTTTGAATAAAAAGCCTGCTGAAATATGTGGAATGGCTGTTCTTTTTTGTGGTGTAGAAACCTATCCCTATTCTTTCGATGTTATTCCTCCTTCTGGTACCAAAGTTTCTGTTAAAGAAGAAATGTCCAGGGACACATGTACTTCGTTGAGGTATTACTGTATTTTCTTTTCCTACCATAAATCTGCTGACCATTTTCAGTTAGGAGAGAAAGGAAAACATCAGTCTCTGGCCATTCTGTCAATACCATTCATAACTTTATACAAGATGCTCCAGCCCTTGATCATTTTTATTGCTCTTTCTGTGCCCTTCGCTAGCTAGGAAAAATGTCGAGAAAAGTAGCAAATTCATTTATGCTTAGTGATGTGCTAATTGACAGTGTGCTAATTTAAGACTAATTAAATAATTTCCTCTAGGAAAAACAACTTGAAGCCTGGTCTGAAGACACTTGCCTAAGTCCCATTGAGATCAGTTGGATTTTACTGTCCAGCCCCGAAACTGGGCATATTCAGTATGTCATATGGAAATTACTTCCTAGCAAGGGTGGTAGGATTGTACTTGTACTTCTCAGTAACTGTATTTAGTATTGGGGTGCCAATCATGATATCAGAGAAAGTATTTTTTTAAGGATGTACATAAAACTTTATTAAAGGTTCATTTAGAATTTATAGTAGAAAGTAACATTCAGGTTATGTTGAATTATCTTATAAGTCTCAAATGTATTTGATTTATTGTACTTTTTCTAGGTGGGTGTCATAAAAGCTATAGCACATACCTTAAGGTGCATTAGTACCATTGCTATCAATAGATTGAATGTAATCGTCATTATGGTAGCAACTTATTGATTTAGAATTAAAATATATTTTAATTAGATATTTGTTTTAAAAAGCTAAAACATGTTTTCCCCTTCAAAGCAATTAGGGAAGTTCTGATTTCAGCTTTAAAGGTTGAAAATAACAGATGGATAGATAGACAGCATTCTTATATAGCAGATCAAAAGAAAAGATATTTTAAATTACCTGTCATTTCAATTACCAGGTTTTTCCTGTTGTTCCTCGCCCCACCTCATTTCACAATTTTTTCTGTAGTGAGTGTACTTTGTTCCACTACATGTTTTCAGAGCTTGACCACTTTTGCAAAATGGGGCTGGGAAGCCATAATTTCTAACTAAGAACCAGCAGCCAAGAGGCTGGAGGAACAGCAGTCTCTTAAACCCTTCCCTCATCTGCTGTCACTTTCCCCCTCCAATTCCCCAAGCTGCTTCCCTTCCCCTCCACCTCACACATCCCTCAGGTTACAGACTTGTGCTTAAGGCAGAGCTTGGAAAAGTTACTTTTTTGAACTACAGCTCCCATCAGCCTAATCCAGTGGCCATGTTGCCTAGGGCTGATGGGAGTTGTAGTTCAAAAAAGTAACTTTTCCAAGCTCTGGCTTAAGGTGTATAAATTGTATCTGTTTTATAAATGTTGTTTATACTTATGTAGCATCCGTCCCCAGTACCAGGGATTGGAATTGGATTAAAGTAATAGTAAAGTAGTTGTGTGTGTGTGAGTTGTATTTTAATTGTATTTTATGTATTTTAAATTTATTTTACTGTTTTTGTGATTTTACTGTTTACAATTTTATTATGTACATGTTTGATTTTATTTTTGTAAGCCGCCCTGACTGCCCTATTATAGGGTAGAAGGGCGGGATAGAAATATTTTAAATAAATAAATATTGTACAGTATGAGAGTAAGTGACTGCAAGACATATCACAGAAAAATATGAACCTATTCCCTACCAACCAGAGGGTACTATCTCAACATGGACCTCTAATTTTCTCATTAGTCCAAATCTGCATAACTCCCTATTTTTCCTCTACGTTTTTTAAACAATGGATTTTTACAACCCGCTAAATCTTTTCTCAATACCATTTTTTTATCTCCTTCAAGATAGTACCCGCACATCAGCTCCCAAAGCCACTTTGAGCTCAACTTCATTGATGTGAAAGCGGCATACAAATTTCATATTAAAACAAATCAAAGTCAAACTTACCACCTTAAGGGCTGAGTCAAATGTTGCTCTTTCCCCAAAGCATTTTCAAAGAAGAAAATGTCTGATAATGTAATGCAAATCACAATATGTTATGACTATAAATGTGTATACCTACGTGTATATGACTGGGAGGCCAACATCACTCATAGCTATCTTGTAGGTGTAAATGCATTGGAGTAAATGGGAGTTTTTTCCTCACGGAAATTGCAAATGTGGGATTCGCAGTCCGGATCAGGACCACACTGGGCAGCAAAGGATTGAAGCTCCCCCTTAACCTCCCATGACAGGATCCCAATCCAGATGGAGATCCCCATGCTGGCTATTTGTGAAAGAAAAGTGATGTCCTCAAGAGCAAATCACATGATTAATGTAACATGTAATTTGATATGAGGTTACCATGGATCAAATCCACTTTTTTAAAAAAAATATTATTGTTCTTTTCTTAGCCTACCTTTAGTTAGCATTTCTTAAACTGTGATCCGGAGACTATGAGTGGGCTCAGCACTGTAGCCCACCCCTGGTCATGCAGTAACCTTTAGGTAGACGGATGCTAGTAGCAGCAGCTCCAAGAGTAATAATAGCAACCTTGGAATAGGGAGGAAGAGGGTATGGGAGGGAAGCTGTATAGGAGGAAGAAATGAATGTAAAAGGTACAGGGAGGAGGGATGAAAGAAACTGGCAGTTTGGGGGTGGGAACAGAAGACAAGCTGAAAGGAAAAGGGGAAAAGAAATGACAGGAGATGAGTAAAAATGCTTTGAGAGGTATGTGAGGAGGAGGCGGCAAATATACAATAAAAAGCCTTCTCTGCTTAAAGCCTCTAAATCAGCAACTTTTGCCTAAAATGGGGAACCTGAGTCATGAATTTATTTTATTAAGAACATAGAAACATAAGAAGAGCCTGTTGGATCAGGCTAGCGGGCCATTTAGTGCAGCATCCTGTTCTCACAGTATCCAGCCAGATGCCCATAGGTAGTCCACAAGTAGGACCGGAGTGCAAGAGCACTCTCCCATCCTGTGGTTTCCAGCAACTGGTTTTCAGAAGCATACTGCCTCTGACTATGGTAGCGAAGCACAGCCATCATGGCTAGTAGCCACTGTCAGCCTTACCCGCCACAAATGTCTAATCCTCTTTAAAAGCCATCCTGTGAAGCTCTCACTTGTGGCTACCAGCAGACAGAAACGTCAGGTTTTCTTCTTACCCTTTACAGCTCTAGCACAGTTCTCAGAAGATCCCTCTGCTAGGCCTTACTACCCAACACTCTGTATCTCTTATAACCTTTAGACTGTGCCTTAGTCTCTGCCAGGCTATCTCGATACCTTGTGTCTATGGGTATAGGTAATTCCCAAAAAACCCCTGCAGCCTCTTGCACTGAAGCTTACAGCCCTGGGTTTCTCTGTGGTACTGGATACAATATATTTTCCTCCGCTGCTGCCACCATTCGATATAATTACTGTTCAGCCATGGTTATTCTGCCATCCCCCCTGGATTGTGTATCCCAGCTGAAGAATCAGGCTTTTTGTAAACCAAGAAATGTTTATTGAACACTAAAAATAACAAGATTACTTAATTACTTTGTTGACAAGCTTATGGTTTCATATATGTTTCTTATGTACTTTACTTCTCATTAATTGCCTCAGAACTCTGACTCACTCTCAACAACAACAATCTCCAAACACCACCAAAACCTGTCTTTCACCTCTCTAAACCTCCAACATCCACCACCTGATCCAGCTGTCATTCCTCCATATATACTCCCAGCCATTCAAACGCTCAGCCAATCATCCAGCATTCTGCTGCTCATGTACTCCCCCTCCTCTTTCACTCCACTTACCATATGTCTTCTATATAACCAGCACTTACCATATTTACAGTATAAGCAGGAACATCACAGTGGCCTTCACTGCCTCTTGTGGGAGCAAATTCCATAGTTTTACCACATGCTGTGTGAAGAAGTACTTTCTTTTGTCTGTCCTAAAATTTCAAAAATTTTAAAAAATCTTGAACATGTAAACACACACTGTGTACAGGGGGCAAATTAAGTATTATTTATTTATTAGTTATTTCATTTGTTAATTGCCTAATGCCAAGTGTTCTCTAGGCAACTTAAAACAGATTTTAGAAACACCGAGAAATTTAAAACAAGAATCATAGATAAAAACACACACAATCAATCTTCAGTACAGTAAAAGTCAAACGCAGAGTAATCATAGTGTAGCAATAATTAATAGGAAATGAGATGATCACTTTCTTTATAATGAATGAATGAATGACAGTTTATTCGACCATATGGTCAGTAAAATACATTAGAAAATTTAAACATAACAGTTATACATTGATGACAATTTTAATAGAATCAAGGAATTAAAATTTTTAAAATAGAAATCAGTTAAAACAATATAAAAATAGATTATATTTCATAGTATTATTCATCCTATTAGATCATATATTCAGCTAGGAGAGCTTTTTAAAATGTTGGATCTGAGTTTTTGAACAGCAATGCTATATTTTGCAACCTGGGTTGTTATAATGGGAGATGTATCTTCGAGAAGATATTGCAACCAAAAGCGTTCGGATTTATGTTGAAAAGTGGATAGAAGGGGAATAATCAATTGATGTCTTAATGGATTATAAAAAGGACAGTAGAAAAGTACATGTGTGTTATTTTCAGGTACATCTTCCCCACAAGGACATACTCTATTTTTGTATGGAATTTTAGTGAACCTACCCTCCATAACAGCCGACGGTAAGATATCCAATCTGATCTGGGAAAAAGCTTTACGATATTTGGGAATCTCTAGATTTAGTAAGTATGGCATTGGGGTGAAAAATGTGGGGTTATGTCTTTGGTTTCTGATTAGTAACAAATGTTGCTGGTGGTCAATATGTTTCAGGCGTTGGCGTATATTATTTATAGCTGCTTGGTATCCCATGGTGAAGATAAGTTGAGGTGAAAACCCTATCATTGGGAGTTTATCTACCACGAGATCCGCCCATAAAGATTTAAAATTGTCATTTAGAATATCTGGAGTAAAACCAATAGGGTTAAAATTAAGTTTTAACCAAACATTAATTCTTGAAAGCCATATTCTGGTTTCAATTGATTGCACTCCAGCTTCCAATCTAAGAATGTTGTTGGAAATACATGTTGGAATTGCCATTATGGATCTCAAGAAGATGGTCTGGATCGCTTCAAACTCTTTAAAGCTGAGATTCTTATTTACCTGAGAGCTGTAAATTAATTGTGCTATTATTTTAGCATTAAAGATTTTAATGGCCGGCAGGAAATATTGTCCGCCAGTAGAGAAGTAGAAAGCAAGCGGTGCTTTCATCGTTCTCTTAGCATTGGAAATCATAAGTTTGTTATGCATGTGACAATTACCTGACGCTTGTATGACATACCCCAGATATTTGAAAGAATTAACTTGTTCGATTTCATTTCCTTGTATTCGCCAATGATGATTGGTTTTTTTCCTAGTAAAAGCTATTATTTTAGTCTTATCGTCAGTAACTCCGTGTGACAATAAGTTGCTAATTTGGCGAGAAGTCTCTTCAGATCGATTGGGGTTCTCGATATTAGAGCAATATTGTCCGCGTATAGAAGGAAGTTTCTCAATTTTTTGGCTAATATGGGAGGGTGTGTAGCTGTTGTTGAAAGATTATGTACAATATCGTTAATATATATATTAAACAATACTGGAGCTAACACATATCCCTGTTTAACCCCTTTAAATGTTGGAACAGGGTTAGTTAAATGTCCATTAGTATTGCATCTTATTTGCATGAAGGTATTGTTATAAAGGCCCTGTATTAAGGTAATAAGGCAATTATCCATGCCTAGATGGTTTAATTTTGACCAAAGACGGGGGCGAGATATTGAATCAAATGCGGCCTTCAGATCTATAAAGGCCGCATAAAGGGATCCTCCTTTTCTGACTGCATATTTATCAATTAAGTGTTGAAGCACAAGTATGTGGTCAAAGATTGATCTTTTCGATCGAAAACCAGCTTGTTCATCCACTAAAATATCATTCTGCTCAATCCAGTCGTTCAGTTTTATATGGAGATGGGCTGCATAGAGTTTACTAATTATGTTAAGTAAACTAATTGGCCTATAATTGGACGGGTCGTTTATCGAACCTTTTTTATAAATAGGTACAATTGTAGCCAATCCCCAATCTTTCGGTATCGTTAATGTAGAATCGATATATGTGAACAATGAAGCCAGAACGGGAGCCCACCAATTTACATTCGTTTTAAAGACCTCAGGGGGGATATTGTCTGGTCCAGGAGCTTTATTAGACCTCAATTTAGAGATCAGATAGATAATTTCCTGTTTAGAGACTGGGGACCACTTCTGTAAAGACTCATTTGGTGGGTAAAGTGATGAGTTTAGGTCAATTTGGTCCAAGTATAAGTTATAGAAATATGATTCCCAGACAGGTGCTGGTATATTTATGGAATTGTGGTATTGAGATTTTGGCCAATGAGATGTAACTAGACGCCAAAAGCTAGTAGTGTTATTTTGTTTAGCAGCTTCTAGTAACTTTTGCCAAGCACTTTTCCTATCTTGTTGTTTTTTGTACTTAATTAATAATTTATACTTTTTCTTTATTTCACAGTATGCAAGCAAATCTTCACGAGTCCTTGATATACTAGCTTTTTGGTAAGTATCCCTCATTTGGCGGTTGACTATTGCACATTCTTTGTCAAACCATATCTTAGATCTTGAGCGATGATTACTGGAGTGGGGACATGATGTATTTATAATAATCGTTTGTAGATTTGTCATAAGTAGTTGGAAAATATGAAGTGTATAATGCTAGCAGTGGCTACATTGACATAGCCACTTTTCATACAGCTCATGTTCATTTATGGATTTTAAAACCGTATCCCTGGAATACAGATATATGTCCTAACCTATCACATTCATGAGCACAAATGTTGTTTGTAAGGCTCCATGATCATTGAATCATTTTGTTATCAAAAAGGTATAATAATTCAAAAATTCATGGAGTAATTCACAAAACAATTAACCTTTGTTTTTATTGTATTTTTAATGTTTTTATAATGTGGTGGTTGTAAACCACTTTGATATTTTTAATGAAATAAAAGTATATAAATATTTTTATAAATAAGAATAAAGTCAACAAATTGAGGAGGTTCAGTTTTACATAGGCAGCTCACAGACTTCAAAATGATTCATATTCTAAGATCTCAAAAGCTCCTTGAAACATTCAGGAGCCCTCAGACTAAGGATGGCAAAGTTCTTTATGATCTCAGGGAAGGTAAGCCAATAGCAACCAGAGGGGTTGTAACAAATCATGTGAAGTAGAGTAGAAACAGGTGGATGATATTGCAACAAGAGCACAGGGGTGTTACAGCCTGTCATATTGGAGCCCACTTGCTAGTTTTCCTCATTATTTGTTTTTAAATGAACTTTATTAGAACCTTAAAAAATACAATCAGTACAATAAAAAACATAACTGAAAAGCATCTGAAGATCACACTCACCTCCCTGCAGGGATGGGGGAGAAATTCAAGATGATTTTGCTAGAAGTGTTGGGTGCATTTAAAGGTGAATCTATCAAATTTGTGTTTTCCAAAACAATATGAGAGCTGAAACACAGCCATCCTTTGAACTTTGCACCTATCTGAATGCTGTGATACAGTTCTCTAACCAAACAATATTTACAAAAATGCATATATTAGGTAAATGTGTGCATAAAATAAATATTCATGAAATAACATACAAGCGTGCATTTTTAAGGAGAAATTGCTTGCAAAATGTGTACATTAGTAAAAACTGCATACAAAACTGAGTTTGTTAAAATTCATAGCAAAGTACTGAAGAATCTTGATGGGGATTTTTTTTAAAAATCACAGATTACTGCAGAAATGTGGACAACTGCAATTTCAGATTTGAAAAATGAGAAGCAGAGAGAACTGAAATTGACAGATGCCTCCATCCTTACCTCCCTGTCAAAGAGTCTATATAAATGGAAACATTTCTCATCCAGGAATCAGAGACATCACACTCACCATTTGTAGAGTCGGCTATAAGTTCAAACCTCTATGTTGATCTTACCTGCTGGTTAATACCATTGTGATGAACATGCCCACAGGAAAAGTAATCACACGACATTTAGCTGTGAATAAATGAGTGTTTAAAGCCAGTTCCCACTGCTACCTTCGAGCCTCTTGTACACATTTTCTGGCTCTGAGTTATGAGTAACTGTGCTAAAATAGATGCACAGATCTTGACACATTGTTTTCCCTTTATGTGGATACACAAAATATGCTACATGAAGTGGACCATAGGGCAAAACTGCATAGGGCAAAAAACACATCACCTTGGTGTTATGTGGTTTCCAAGGTAGCACAAATGAGAAGCATTTGTAAAGCCGAATCAACAGGAGGGCGTGCTTAGCTTAACCCTTTTCTGACCTGCCAACTCATCCTTGCAAATACCCTTTCCTCAGGGCATATTCCTTATAGCTGCTAGGCACAGCCTGAGAGGAACATTTGCAAGAGAGAACTGATGGATGGGGGGGGGGTTAAGTATGCCTCTCACTCTGTGCTTGCCTCATACCTCCAGTTCTGTCCAGAGTTGAGTACTACTGCTGCCCTACTCTGTCCTGCTTACATGATGAATTCAGGTCATACAGGAGGCACTTTCAGATGACCTGTTTATTGAGCATCATAGAGTGGTATTCAAACTTCATCCTCTCAGAGTAGATCCATTCAATTTAATAGACATGACTAACTTAGTTTCATTAGTTTTTATGGGTTTACTCTGAGTAGGACTTAACTGAATATAACTAGAGAATGTTGCATCAATACAAGTGTTACCCCACACTTTCCACAGTATTTTTGTGTCATTTTCCTTATCTCAAAAAGTTTGAGTTTGGGTTTGTTGCACATGACCTCCCAGTCAACTATAATTGTTGGTATGGGATTGATTCCCACCTGAAAATAGTGGACAGTCGGGAAGCACCCAGAGTCTCCAGTGGCTAAGCAGGTACCTTGCCATCAAGATGATAACCAGGTGCCCTCACCATTAAGATGTGTCCAGTGTATTCAACATGTGTACCTCAGCGCTATTCACATGCTCGGCATGGTAAAGTACTGTTTTTCATGTGTACTGTGTGGTTGTAGTTTCCACTATGATGTCATAAACAGAGTGATGATGAGGGGAACTAAACCCTGACAGCTGTTCTTTAACGATAAAAAGAGCCTTGGGATGTGACATTTTAGAGCAGGGAAGCCGTACAGAATGTATATATTATTAACCTTTCCTACACCAGCTGCTTCCTCACTCCAAATTACTTTTCTCCCCTGCCCTGAGTTGCTTCTTCCCCCAGCCCCATGCACTCTGTGAAATCCTGATGCTAGGTGAGGTTTGTTTTTGGATCTTTGCAATATCTCAGTGGAGTAGGAATGGTCTATGCAGTACAGAATGCAATATACTATGTATATATATCTTTTTTGTATAATTTCTTGCTCATATTTGGGAAAGTGAAATATAGTAACCTTTGAAGATCAATGTATATTAATAAGTATTAGCAAGGACAGAAGGATAGTTATTTCCCCCTGCAATTTAGCATAAGGTTTGCCTGTAAGATTCATTATTTTTATTGACAGTTTATTCTCCTACATTAATAATAATTAAGAATTATTGACCAGAAATACTGGGAAGCACAACAGAGTGGCTGCTTTTGGTAAACACTGTTGAAGAGGCATGTTATATAGGTTTCCTGTTGAGACCTGCCTCAGTTAGACAACTATATATCAAGAACTGGAACATCAACACTTCTTTTAAGTGAAAGCAATTTATATAAGAGCAAATGGTCAACACATCTGAAGACATGTTACATGATGGAAAATAGAAATGCATACCCACCACTGCTTATGAATGCAGCAGAGTGACCAATCGTAGATTTGTTATGTACCTATAACATGCATGCAGTAGAATACATGATATTTGTCTCACATATGTTATGGTGTTATGTCTAGGTGCAAGAAGTTGGGGTTAGAAGCATAACAGTAAAAAGCAAAATGAAAGCAGCCCTATACAGAATAGTTTGCTGTGTTAAATGACCAGAAATATCATAGCTGCTTTCTGAATGGAATTGCCCCTTATCATTTTTATACAGTGGCACAAACATTCTTTTAGAAATCATAAGGCTTATAACAAGGTATTTTATTGTACTCATTCATTCATTACATACCTTTTAAGACTCTACAATTTTGCAACTACAAAGCTACAGTATTATTGTGCTGATAGTTGAATTTTATTGCTTAGGTCTCAAGGCAGAAAATCATACTGTCTGACATCTGGGAGCTCTTATGAAAAACTTTAGTGGTGCAGGAACCTTCATGTAATTTTAAAGAGTGCTTCTGTGATCACCAACATGAAGGTAGCCCTACTGACTTCATTGAATGGCAACCACACTAATGAAAATGGTTCTTATATCACAGCATTTTGCTTATATCTTAACCTACACAATGGAATCAATGGAAATTATTCAGAGTTGCCATCTTTTTCTCTAATAGATTTTCTGTGGGTTGAAGAGCTGCATGGTAGGCAGAAATTCAAGATGAAATTTCCCCTAGCATAGGGAAGCAGCAATATTAAAGCAGCACCTAGTGAATTCTGCCCATCACACAATGCAAAAGCACAAAGCGTCTTCCAGGAAAAAAAAGGTTGGTAAAGTTAGTAACCCTAAAATCGTTACAAAAAGTTGACTATCAAGATACCACAGAACTGCCAAGAGAAGTTTTTGAAACCAAACTCCTCTGTTCACCCAAACACTAGATATAAGAACATGATCCAACATATATATATCCACTTACCTGGAAATTAACTTTATTTCTAAATCCAGCTTGGATGTCTGGCATTTCTCATTCCATATATGGTAAGAGCCTTTGTTGTAGAATCTTGAGCATTACTTTACTTACATGGGATATTAAGGCAATAGTTCGATAATTACTGCATTCCCTGGGTTCCCCTTTCTTTGGAATTGGGATGTATATTGAATGCTTCCAGTCTGTGGGCCCTTGCTTAGTTTTCCATATTTACTGACATTCTCAAAATGTGGACAGATTCAGTCTCAGTAGGTTGTAGCAAGTCTATTGGTATGCCATCTGTTCCTGGTAGGGTTGCCAGGTTCATGGCCTGAGACTGGTCCTGTATCTTTAGAAGAGAAAGTCAGCCAAGTGCAGGTATTCCTGCAACACAGTAATGAGGTCTTCAAGGTCTCCAAGAGGTCTTCTGTATCTTTAAAAGTTGTGAAGGAAGAATTCCACCTTGTGGTTTTTCTCATTACAGTGTTGCAAGAACACCTGCACTTGGCTGACTTTCTCTTCTCCTAAGGATACAGCATCAGTCTCAGGCCATGAATCTGGCAACCCTAGTCCCTGGTGATTTGTTTCTTCCAAGTACTTTAAGAGCAGTTTCCACCTCACATTCTAAAAATTCTGGTTATTCATCATACTGTTCTTCCATGAATGAATCTGTCATCTTTGCATCTCTTTTATAGAGTTCTTAAGTGTATTGCTTCCATCTTCCTTTTATTTCATCTCGGTCAGTCCCTTGTTGATTATTCAACATCCCTACCCTTGGTTTAAATTTCCCTTTAATTTCTCTTACCGTTTTGAATAGGGCTCTTGTTCTATCCTTTTTGTTGTCCCCTTCTATTTCTATACAATAGCCATTGTAATAGTTCTCTTTGTCCCTACGTACTAGTCGCTGTATTGTTGCATTTAGGGTTCTGACCATGTTTCTATCTCCTTTGGTTTCGCTTTCTTTCTCTCTTTAACCATTTTAAGGGTTTCTACAGTCATCCAATGAGGTCTTTATCTCGTTTTAACAAGAAGTATTGTCTTTCTGCATTCTTCCCTGATAATGTCTCTGACTTTAATCCATAGTTCTTCTGGTTCTCTGTCAACTAATTTAAAGCCTCAAATCTGTTCCTTATTTGATCTTTATATTCTTCTGGGATGTTGTTTAAATTGTATTTTGGCTGTTTCTTCTTATTTTCTCATTTCCTGCATAAAATATTTTGTAGTTGTCTGATGGAAAATATCCCATTCCTGTCCATTTTACTCACACCAAGTACCGCAATGTTGATACATTCAATTTCTTGCTTGACAATTTCTAACTTTTCCTGGTTCATGCTTCTCACATTCCATGTTCCTATTGTGTGCATCATACAGCTCTGGACTCTCCTTTCGCATCAGTGTGTATCAGCCTCTGGGCTTCCTTTCAGCTTTGACCCAGCTGCATCATTAGTCACAGCGCTACTTGTCCTTGTCCTTTGTTCTTCCCCAGTAGCTTGGTGAGTGCCTTCTGACCTGGAGGGTCTCATCTTCCAGCACTATCTCATGTTGCATTTTGGAAACTCTGTTCACAGGGTTTTCGCGGTAAGAGGTATTCAGAGGTGGTTTACCATTGCCTTCCTCTGAGTTTGGATGCATCTTAGTCTGGTGTCTCAGCTTTGACCATTCTACCTTGTGTACCTCTGCTAGGAGTCTAGCCTCTTGGTCTAGACTCCTGACAACATTGCTCTCAGCTTCTTATTTATTTATTTAATTGCATTTATAAACTGCCCTTAGCCAATGGCTCCCTGGGCGGTGTACAACATACATTCTTCAACACTCTCAAACCCCCTCACCACATTAAGGTGTGCATCCTAGAACGGGTAATTTTTTATAACTACATACAAAGTCACAGATATCCAATGACCATTTTCCTGTGTTGACATGCTCAAGAAATGAGGAATGGAAATTAGAAAATGAAAGACATATAGAGTATGATGGCAGATAAAAATAGAAATAACAAACACTCAGGTATTTTTTTCTTTAAAATCCTTGCTTAGGTTATTATATTGAAATGTGTCCATAATGAACTTGGTGTTCCCATGCCTATCAGTACAGTGGGGAAACAGGACAGGCTAGTGGATTCTGCATACTGGGGTGGGAGGACTCAGGTATGCAGGAATATATTAGTCTGTGATATTAAAAATAAAGGGGGAGGGGAAACACAGCTCAACAAGGATGCTCAACTACTCATGCTCAGTGCCCTCCAAGAGCCTAGAATACTGAGGGCTGTTGAACATCATTCTTTAAAAGAGAGCGGGGAAACAGAAAGGGTGGGGAAAGTAATTGGTTTGCTTGAGCCTCTAGTAACAGTTTGTGAGGCTGAGGCGGATTAGAGAGTGCACATGTATGTGGTACCCTAATTCCTCCTCTCATAAGGGCTCTGACTATTACATCTAAAGCATGGGAGAGAAGATTAATTAGGAAAATCAGTGATCCAAATTAATTTTTCCCTCTCAAGGGCTCTTTAAGCTGTAATTCGAAGAAAGCCCCTACCAGCTTACCATATCCTGGAATGGGGCATTTAAATTAGACTCAAGGATGAGTCACACACACCCAGTCACCCCGCCCCCACTCTCCCATACAGCATGGAGAGTGAGAAGTTAAACTGTTCCCATCTTGCATTACACTACACCGGTTTGGGCAAGATGAGCAGCTTCTACAATCAGCAGTCATTCAGAGGTAGGTAACATCTAACCCCAGAGCTCAGTAGTCTCATCTAATTCCGTTATGGAAGGGGGATTGGGGTGGGGGCATGGACACATTTGGAGCAGAACTACTTAAGGAGAAGGATAGAAGGGGAGTGTTCTGGGAGACTGAGGGAGGGAAAACGGAGAGGGCAAAGGGGAGAAAGCAGAGTGTCACAGAAATTGGGAGTGCCAGAGTGAGAATGAGTAGCAGAGAAAGCCATAGGAGAGTGAGCAAGCGAGGCCATACACACTCACACACACTCACACACACACACTCAAAAGTCAAATCCAGTAAATTAGATCCTGTTGCAATGGAACAATGTTTTCACAAGTCCTCACTCAACATCAGACTATGAAGCATATTTGTCTCCATTGACCAGGGACGTAATCATATAGGGTATCAGGGGGTCTTAGACCCTTTACTTTTTGGGGAGCAGGGTCCCTATGTCTCCAGTATCCTACAAGCCAATTAGCATGAAAGGGGAGTGTGTTACCCACTGAGAAGAATCTTCTAACATGCTTCCCTAACCTTTCCTGCAGATTGGAGCCAATCAGAGTGAAAGGAGCCGAGCCAAACACTGATAAGACTCTTCTCAGTAACTAACACTCTGCTCTTTCATGCTTATTGCACTTCTGAATTTGCCACTATACTACTGCCATTGACTGAACCATAAAAAAATAAGGATGCAGTGCTTTTCAGTACTGCCATGGTACAAAAAGATGGATCTGAGTCATGGATCCTTGGAAGGGATCTCCTCCAAATCATCAAATCATAGGTCACAACTGCATCCACATATGTGTTCTGTGATTAGTTGGTAGTTTTATTGTCATCCTGTGTAAAAATTATGAAGATTCATGTTTTGCATCATGTTTTGGGGGGCTGGGAAGCACCAGTTCTGTGATTTTTGCTGTGAAGTTCACCAAACCATAGCAGGACTTCAGTTTGATTGGGGGGGTACCCTATGTAAAATCTCCATACATTTCCACTTAATAGGCACAGTGTATTAGTTTTGATAGATATTTAAAGAGGTTGTTACCTTTGACCTTAAAAAGCCTCTGTGAATGTGTAGTACAGGTTTCTAAACACAAAAGGCTTATGTGCTAACCCACTGTGCCATTTAACCTTCAAGGCACTGTTTCTGTCAATGTGTATTTCTGTCTAGATGTAGGCAGCCCTGTCATGCGCTCCAACACACAGCAAAGCAAAAGGCAAGATTTTCTTCTTCCTGGAGTATAGCAGACAGAGCAGAGATAACAAGTCATGCTAAGAGCTGAATAATACTTGCAGCCTCTAAATTACAATTGGAAGCAATGCGACATGCCCATAAAAATACCTGTCCACTATCTACTACTAACGTACTATACATTTTTCCTTGCGGCTTTTAACAGCATGTCTATTTGAAGTCATGCAAAAATTCAGGATAATCCGTTATTTTTCTCAGGATCTTTTCCCCAGCTCTCATGGATGAGACTCTGCATGGTGGTTTATGCGTGCAAGGAGGCTGCGCACACTTTCTGTCGGGGTGGGAGAGAGAAGGGAGGAAAACAACTAGAAGAGGTTAACCGTTTTTTTTTTAAAAAAAAAACCTAAAACCTTTCCATCAAAACAAAACAATCTAGTGTTTATATGTTCGTCGGTAAAGAGAAATGGTTGCAGAATTTTAAAATAGTCAAGCAGAGCAAGGGGCAAGACCCTCAGGCTACAGAGGGAACACGTATGTGTTAATGTACGTATGTGTTGCAGTGAGGCAGACGCTTCCGCGAGGCAGCCGCCGTTGCCCTGGAGACGGGAATAACGAACTCCAGAAGAAAAAACACGACGGTCGTCGCTGCTGGGGGAGGGAAAGGCCGAGTCGAGCGTGAAGCAGGATTGGGGCCGGTGAGTTTCCACGCGCTTCCTATGGAGAGGAGTGGCGGCGCATCTCGCACCCCGCCCACTGCGAGGAAGGGAAGGGAGGAGGAGAGCTAGGCATTCCGCGGCCTCGAAAGTGGCAGTATTACTATTGCTGATTCAACGCCGCCTGATTAGGCACTCAGTTGCTGTGGCGGGAATGCAGCGCGCGAATTACGCGCGAATTCATATATAGGCTAAAAGGAGGCGCGGGAGTTCGCCGCGAGGATAAAGCTCCGCCCCGCGCCTTATGGTCGCGCACAGTATGCTGCGCATCGGCTAAAAGTTTCCTTTAAGGTAGTAAAGGTGTGCTCCGCTTGGAGTATGACAGTAAGATTTAAAACGGCTTTCAGAGCTCTGCGTACAATCCGCCCCTCCTCCTCCTGCCCTGTGATCACTGAAGGGCCAAAACACCAAGAAACATTATTTGTTCTGTCAGATGGTTTCCCTAGGAGGACATCTCCCCAAGCGTGTTTTGTGGTAGACAAAAACTTTGCAGATTTCCTCTTGCCCAGTTGAAGGATGAGTCTGAAAGACTGTAAAATTTGTTCTTGCACTCATCCTTGCCACACAACAATAACAATTCATTAATATGCAAAAAACCTACCTATAGCCAACAGATATTTCTATCAAACTTTAAAAAGCAGGGGAATTGGGCAGCTATAGTGAATGCACCAGGGGAGTAGGAGACCTGACCTCTCTTAGATATTGTACTGCCCTACAAATTTGTCAAAATGCAAACACAATTTGTGTTGGTCTTTCACTGTCCAATCCACTTGCTGTGTAGCTTGGAAGAATTTGGTAACATGTGCCTCTGAGCATATGGTGAGTGATGGCAACACCTGCCATCTCCAAAGATGGAGAATTAACATTTTTGTATGTTTGTTGGTGTTTTTTTACTCTGCTTCTTTCGTATGTTACTACTGTTTCTACAGAGACTCTAACCTAGAAAATTATATTTCTCTCATTATTCATCCTAGAAATCAGTGTCAGATTTATTTTTATTAACTTCAAAGCCTTTTTATTGGGCAATGTTATATGATAGCGAAGACAGCCTTTTGTGTTTCAAACTGGAGTTTATGTTCTATGTCTATTTTGGGTGCATTAACAGTTGAATCTGAAACTGCAGTTTAATGTAAAATCAGACTGATTGCAATATGTTGCTACTTAAGCAATAACTCTAGCTGTTGGAAAAAACAAACTTGGCCTGCCAAGATGCATGTTTTCAGCCTGCTATGCTTAAAACACTCCACTTAAGGAAAGGTGGACATGATCAATTAAAAACATAGAGCACACCTAGAATTTTACTACAATATATACCTCCCACTGTTTTATGTTGTGCAAACTGAGACTCCTCGTGTCCATTGGAAACTATTCTGCAGAATAGTCAGTGCCATTATAACACAATTGTTTTTGGAGTTTTCTTAGTGTTGCAAAGTGTTGCTGTAGTTCACTTATTCACAGAAACAGAAACAAAGAAAATGATATCCTATAGGAAACTTCACTAAAATTGCAAAGTAAATCAAACATATTCAAGTAACTATCTGAACTATATCAACTGTTTTAATATTGTTGCTTTCTCTCTGCTTAAATAAGATCAGCACAGCATATGTCTTATTTCTGTTATTTGGGCTGATTGCAGGTGCTGCCACGACTCACCATATGCTCAGAGGGACGTTACTAAATTTTTCCAAGCTACACAGGAAGTGGATTCACTGTGAAAGACCAACCCAAATTGTGTTTGCATTTTTACAAATTTGTAGGGCAGTACAATATCTCAGAGAAGAGGTCAGGTCTCCTGCTCCCCTGGTGCATTCACTATAGCTGCCCAATTTCCCTGCTTTTTAAAGTTTGATAGAAATATCTATTGGCTATAGGTATGTTCTTAAACTGCAAGGTGTTTTACCCATTAGTGAATACTTTAATCTGGGAGGTAAGAAATCGGATCCTGTGCAAGTTTGCTGAGAATGGATTTGCGTGCTTATTGAGTTTAGTGGGATTTACTCCCCTGAAATCATGCGTAGGATAGGTGGAACTGACTACAGGGGATGGGGAGGGGAAGAGAAGGAAGGAGAGGGGGAGGGGATAAGGAGGAAGGGCAGAGAGGAGGAGGGGAGAAGAGAAGGGCATGTTTGATCATTTGCATGTTTTTCGAATTCAACAGGATTTACTCCCATGCCATCATTCTCAGGATACATAAAACTGACCATGGAGGGGAGAGAGGGCAGGAGTGGGCAGGGGGGGAGGAAGAAGGAGAGGGGAGGAGAGGAAGATGGGAGGAGGAAGGGAGAGGAGAGGGGAAGAAGGGAAAAGGCAGCTTTGATCATTTGCATGCTTATTGAGTTCACTGGGATTTACTCCCATGCAATCAGGATAGGTAAAACTGACCATGGGAGAGGAGGAGGAGGGGAGAGTAGAGGGAAGGAGGAAGGGAGGGGAGAGGGTAGCAGAAGAAGGGAGAGGGTAGTGGAAGGAGGGGATTGGAAATCGAGGGGTGAGGGAAGGGGAAAATTGAGATGATGGGAGGGAGGAGGAGGGGAGGGCAGGTTTGATTGTTTGCATGCTTATTGAGTTCAGTGGGATTTACCCCCGTTTGATCATGCTTAAGATAGGTAAAACTGACCATGGGAGGGAGGGGCAAAGGAATGGGGAGGGAAAGGGCAAGAAGGAGGGGAGAGGAGGAAGGATGGCATGTTTGATCATTTGCATGCTTTTTGAGTTCAGTGGGGTTTACCTCTTTGCAATCATGATTATGATAGGTGAAACTGACTTGGGAGAGGAGCAGGGAGGGAAGAAGCAGGTCAGGAAGGGGAGAGAGGGAGGGGAGGAGACTGGATGGGTGGTCATTGGGTAGAGGGGAAGCCCCTTTCCTTTCCAAAAGGAAAACATTGTGAATGTATCATTCTTTTTCAGGGTTTCTCCCACCTTTCTATCCTATAGCAGGGCACATGTAGTCTCCCACCCAAATTTAAACCAAAGCTGTCCCTGGCCACATCCACACCAGGCCTTTATTTCACTTTAGACAGTCATGGCATCTCCCAAAGAATCCTGGGAAGTGTAGTTAACGAAGAGTGCTTAGAGTTGCTAGGAGATGCCCTGTTCCCCTCACAGAACTTCAGTCAGAGACGCTGACTGTTAAACTACTTTGGCTCCTGGAGCTCTGTCAAGGGAATAGGAGTCTCCTCTCAGCACCCTTCACAGACTCCACTTCCCAGGATTCTTTGGGGAAAGCCATGACTGTCTAAAGTGAAATAAATGTCTGGTGTGGGTGTGGCCCCTGATTAGCCAAGCCAAGCAGCTGTGAGTTTGGGTTTTAGAACACTGACATTTGGTTCTTACTGAGCATCCGGGCTTATCTTTGAATTCAATGTTAAAATTCTTAAATTAATTAAAAATCAGCCAGGCATTTTTTTAACTTTTAAACTGCAGAAGATGAAGGTCAGAGTATGGGGCACGGTCAGTATTAGGATTACAGGTACTCTGTGAATATGGCTGATTTTTAATGAATTTCAACAGATTACGAGAACTCTCAGAGAAAAAAGTCCAAAAGGGCTCTGGGGTTTCTCTCTCTCTTTTTAGACTTTGAACTCTACATTCTCTCTGGCTGTGTTGTGTATCTCCATGAAAATTTAGAGGGTTGTTAAGCAAGTGTTTCTGGGTTCAGGACTATAAGTTTTGTAAAGTTTTACTTTGAAATGAGCTTATAGGAAGCATCAGAATGGCATGGGGGGTATTTTCAATTTAACATTGCAGAATGCGAAAAATCCACGCTGCCTATAGTATACAGCCACTCTTGTGGCTGTATAATGAAGGGGCTCTTCAAGATCACCATATGTGCCACCACTCACCATATGCTCAGAGGTACATGTTACCAAATTTTTCCAAGCTACACAGGAAGTGGATTGGACTGTGAAAGAACAACCCAAATTGTGTTTGCATTCTTACAAATTTGTAGGGCAGTCCAATATCTCAGAGAGGAGGTCAGGTCTTTTGCTCCCCTGGTGCATTCACTATAGCTGCCCAATTCTCCTGCTTTTTTAAGTTTGATAGAAATATTTATTGGCTATAGATGTGATCTTTAACTGCATGGTTTTTTTTACCTACGAGTGAATTTCTCTACATTTTAATCTACGAGGTAAGAAATGGGATCCTGTGCAAGATTGTGGAGAATGGATTGATCATTTGCATGCTTATTGAATTCAATGATATTTACTCCTGTGGAATCATGCTTAGGATAAGTGAAACTGACGAGGAGGGGAGTTGGGAGGGGAGTTTTGATCTTTTTCATGTTTATTTAGTTTAATGGGATTTAATCCTGAGCAATCATGCCTAGAATTTATGAATCTGATCTGAGGGAGGGGAGGATGTGTAGGGGTAGGGAGGAAAAGGGAGGGGAGGAAGGGGAGTTAGGTAGGTAGTTTGGTGGGTGGGTGGGCAGGCACTGGGCAGAGGGAAAGCCCTTTTCCTTTCCAGAAGGAAAACATTGCTAACAATATCATTTTCTTTCAGTTTCCCTCACCTTTTTATTCTACAGCAGACACCTGTAGTCTCTCACCCAAATGTAAACCAAAGCTGACCCTGATTCGCGAATGGCTGTTTGTTTAGAGCACTGACAGTTGGTTCTTACTGAGCACGCCTGCACTATCATAGACTCCAATGTTAATTTTCTTAAATTAATTAAAAATCAGCCATGCTTTTTTTAAACTTTGAAACTACAGAAGATGAAGGTCAGAGTATGGGGCAAGGTCAGTAATAGAATTACAGGGACTCTGTGAACATGGCAGGTTTTTAATTAACTTCAACAAATTAAGAGACCACTGACAGAAAAAAGTCCAATGGGGCCTGGATTTTTTTACCTCTGTTTCAGTCTTTAAAGTCTGGATTCTCTCTGAGTGTTTTGTGCATCGCCATGAAAACTTAGAGGGTCATTAAGCAAACGCTTCTGAGTTCAGGACTATAGGTTTTGTAAGATTTTGTTTTGAAATGAGCTTATGGGAAGCAGCAGCATGACATGGAGGTATTTTCAATTTAATATGGTGGAATGCAAAAAAATCCATGCTGTCTACAATATACAGTCTCTTGTAGCTGCATAATTATCTCCCATATTGCAGAGGGGGAAGGGGGAACTGAAGCTAAGAGAAATTAGCTTTTCTAAGGCCAACTAGTGAGTTCATGATAGCGGAAGATTTGAAGTGGAGACTCAGTCTGCTAGAGGTGCTGGACTAAATCTATAGAGACACATCTCAGGAGCTACTACACATCATCCATTTGCTTCCCAAATTACACATACCCGGCAATTCTGATGTCCCATAGCTTCAGACATTGGTACCTTCACAGTAGGGGTGCCTTGTTATATAGACTCCATTCTCAGACTATATGCCACCAGTACTCCACATTGTTTATGGAACATCATGTGCTTCTGGATGACATTGCAGTTTGTTGGCAAGCTCCCAGGAAATACCATTCTAGCTACCATGATCACTGAGGCCCTTTATACCAACATCCCCCACAAACATGCTCTGCAAGCCATGGGGAATATCATATCGTATGCCTACTGCACACCTAGCTACCAAACTCTGCCACTTTGTACTTTCCCACAGGTATTTCAGTTTGGGGAAGAATATGTATCTTTAGATCAATGGCATGGCCGGGGGCAGTCGCATGTATCAACATGGCTTTAACAGCATGTTAACAACATGTTCATGGCTGATTTAGGAAAAACACTTTTGCAGCTCCTGTCCCCAAAAGCTTCTCTACCTGAGATACGTTGATGACATTTTTACTATTTGGATTCATGTCATGAACAAGAGACACTTATCCAGTTCCACCAGGACTTCAATAACTATCACCCCATCATCAATCTGAGCCTAGCCCTAGACCAGTCCATTCAAGAGGTTCACTTTCTGGATATTATGGTGCAACTACATAATAACAATAATATAAACCTCACCTTATATAGGAAAGTGACCCCTATACTGTACATACTTACATGTTTCCAGCTTTCACCCAGACCACAAAATCCATTGTTTGCAGTCAAAGAAAAGCATTTGTATTGTATTGATTGCTTCATGTGGAAAGCCATTTTGTTTTGCTGCTTTGTTTTTTCCTACTTCATAGGGTACTTTTTTCATAAACAAAGCTTCATTTGTGTTTCCCATTGATTTAACTGGAAAAATCACAATGTGCCTATAACTATAACTTACTTTGTAAGCCGCCTTGAGGGCCTTTGGCCGGAAGGCGGGGTATAAATAAAATTTAATAATAATAATAATTTGATATAACCACATCTGAGTTTTGTGGGCATGGGAGTCTTGTTCCCTCATTAGAATTTCAGCCTATTTGCATACTTTCTTGTGCATTAAGCCTTCCTTTTTCTTACATGGCACTTTAAAGCATCTGCACACAGCTGTCTCTGGCAGCTGAGGTGTCCGGACTGAAAGCTCACCTGGTAGAGGGACTTGATAGGCTTTTGTCTTTCGACTATAATTTTTCTTATTTTTGTTGTTACCTTGATGGATGGTGGAATTCCATGTGAACTGACGGGGTCTGGTAGCTGGACAGAGACAATCATCCTAACTTTGGCAACTTGCCAAAGAGTACTGAAGTAGGGCAGGAGATGTATCTGTCATTCATCTGCTGCAGTTGTCCTGGGCAAATAGTAATATTGATGAAGTTTCTTATAATACCTGACCTGAGTTGTTCAGCTGTCAAAGTTATAATTTGAACAGCCACAGATGAAGCTAGTAGCTGTGTCACTCGGAGCAGAATTACATGGTACATAGCAAACACAGGATTGGCAACCTGGTGTTTGCCTCATAACACTAATGCGGGTATGAGGGTGGCATTTGTTTGGGTGAATCAGCAGATGGGATGGTACTTGGTCGCATCTGATTCTCCCCTGCAATGCCCTCCCAGCCACTTTTTAATTATATTTTATTTAAAAATGTGTATCCTAGCTTTTAGTATAAGTCCTCCCAAGTCAGTGTACTGTACAAAATCATAAAATGTATAAAAACACATTTAAACAGTTAAACTCATTAAAATATGCTATAAAAACATTTAAGCAGCAGAACAATAAACAGCAATAAGATAGCAAGTGATAAAAATTAATAAAATGTGGAACAAAATAAAATATTAACCCATTCCTTGCCCCACCTCAACACCAAGATCAGAAATAACCCTGACAGCCGTGAATTTGCAGGAGAGAATAGTTGATTACAGGAATACTTAGCAAATGTAGGTTTGTAAAAATAATATGTATTTCCACTCTGAAATAATAAATCAACAGACTGCAGTCACAAATTTAACAGAAAGCCAGCCCTACTGAATTCCATTATTTCCATCTAAACATGTGTAGTATCTAACTTCTGTAAGAACTTAGCATCAGGATGAAGCACTATGGAGAATTTCAATGTATTCATTTACAACAGAAGCACCCTATTTTCATTATTTGATTTATTAAGTCTCTGACTCAAACTCTGCTAACTTGGCATCTCCTTCCCTGTTTTTTTCTCTCATGTTCTGTGGCAAGCTGTTGTGATGGTATTATGTGTGGTTTATTTTCAGAATTGTGAGTTATTGTGTATAACAGTGACATCTTTTGTTTAGAAGCTCAATTATTTTTTATTGTGTAATGCTTACTATCCCTTAACCTAGAGAATGAGTGAATAATTTTTTATTCCTCTGTGGGTTTGGAGGTTCTTTGTGTTTTTTCTGGAGCCACATGTATTTCTACAATGCCAACACATTGTGCGCAGTTCTTTTTGCTAATGTGGTAATAGGGAAGAAACATGCTTCTAGTGATAGATTTTTGGAAGTCCAGAAATTCAGTTTCTAAAAAGTAAGTAAAGTTATTCTGAAAACACTATTTCTGGGAGAAAGCAGAGAATACAAATGTATACAGCAGATGATGGCTTAATAGGAACTGTGGGGTTGCAGGTGATTGCTGGAAACCCATGCAATTCTTTGGGACAGAAGTTGAGTGCTGAATCAGTGCAGAAGAAAGGCAGTAGATTATTGATCATGTATAAGCCTTTATTCAACATAATATTAGGTGTTTTGAGTTTTTTCAAAAATAAATTGTTATGTAGATAAAATATTGTTAGGGTATGATGAAAATCACGAGAAAATTAAATCGATACATGTACATAGATCGGACAAAGTGTTCTTTCAGAATTACAAATCTATGAAGTTGAATCAGGTGTTTGTTTTGTCATTATAGTTAAGCACCAAACTGGAGCCACCAGATAAGCTCACATTTTGCCTCATCAGAAAATGGTTTTGTAGAAAGAAAATATCAAGTTTCAAAAAGAAATTTAACAGGTAAAAACTATTCAAAAGAATATTGGTGGGGGAAGGGCTGCTTTTCTTTCGTATCTGAACATTTAACACTCTTCAAAATGTATGTGTGGTTGGAACTAGACAAAAATACAGGCTTAACAGTATTTAACATCTACGCCTATCTGTGGCCAGAATATAAAAGTGAGCATGTGGGCTATTTTCCTCATTGGAAGCACCTTGACATTTATATTTGAACAGTGTTGCATTTTATGATGAATATTTGCATTTGCTTCAACTGATATCTAGGTATATACTACTGTGAAAAATATATACAAGTAACAATTTGTTGGGCAATCTAGAAATTCCCTTACAACATATATCATGCATATCCAAACAGATCAACAACAATTCTATATAGTACACTAGCAAAACACAATATTTTTGCTGTATGAGGATCTATAGTTGGAGAATTAATTTGTTTAGTTCTATATTTCTGTAGAAAACTTAAAAATATTTCTTACTTTAATTTATTGAAAGAAAGGACTACTATGTTGATCTTATGACCTTGTAATATGTTTAAAAATTAATATTATGTCAAAGGTTTCTAATGTCCTAAATTTTAGTGACATTATAAAATAATAATGTTCTTTATGATTTATCTTGGAACCATAGTAAATTAACAAATGGCATTTTAACTTTGTTTTGTTACATAGAAAGATACTTGATCCATCTAGCAGCTCTCCAGGGTTTCAGATCCCAGCCTTACCTGGAGTTGTCAGAATTTAAGCTGCAACATTTTGCATGCAAAGCCAGGGTATAGTTGTCCAGGGTCCTGGGGATGCGTGGGTCCTAGACTTTTTACTCTTTTTTGGAGCAGGGTCCCTATGTCTCCAGTATCCTTTCAAGCTGACTGGAGTCAATCAGGGTGAGTCAGCTACTGAGAAGACTCTTCTCAGTAGCTAGGACACTCTCCGTTCATGCTGATTAGCTCCTAGGGACATCTGTTGTTGTGTGAAAAGTAGTGCACAGGAAAGATTGAGGGGTGTGGAGATGACAATGGAGAGCAAGCAAGCCAGAGACAGTGGATGGAGATTCTCCTTTGATGGAGAATTTTTCTCCATGGGATCTTTTGCTGGGGGTCCTTAAAAAAATAATATTTGAGGACACAGGCTTGAAGCAAAAAGGTAGGCCTTTATTCTTTACAAGCATATTCAGGGTCAGCCTCCCAGAAACATCCAGGAGAGACTGCACTGAGACACTGTGTGCAAGCTCTTTTATAGAGTACAGTTACAGCATGTGACATTGATTCACCAATCTCACGAGTTCCTGCCCACACAACATCACAGTTCCTCCTCTCTACAATCATTCCAAACCAATCAGAAACTCCAGTGCTGATTCCAAGCTTCTGTCCATCTCGTTAATATCTCCATTGCCCTACTGTCTCTGATGACTAATGCTTTTTCAGGCCAGTACCATTGTGATGGTGCCTTCAAGCATACCCAGTACATTCCATATGCCATTGTTCCTGATCAGTCAGGCTGACCCAGGTACACCTGGAGATATTTGGACAAGTTCCTTGAGTTAAGTTTGCTTCAACTTAGGGTATTTGGGAATGTATGAGCACCCCCAGTTCTATTCCTTTGGCATAGGGGTTCTTATGTCCTTATACTTTTTCAGAAATCCCATTTCTTTATTTATAAAATACATAGCTCAAGAGGGGGGATTATATTTAAATACACTGAGCTTCATTTTAAAACCACACAGACTCAGGAAAAGACTGGGTGACTCTGGCTAACTAGTATTTTTCAGCCTCAGAGATTTAGAGGAGGCAGGCCACCCCAGAGTACCTTTTTCTTAATGAAAACACACTTATAAAGTTGTAAAAATAACACACTGAGTTATTTTAAAATCATCATAAAATCTCACTTTCTCTCTTCATTAAAACTTCTAATACATTTCATAATTTTTCCCCTAGGTGGAGTTCTTGCTCTACACAAGAAACCTATCTCTTTGGATCAAAACCAATATCATATTAATGACTGCTTACCAGTTATATGCTTGCTTGAATTAGAACAATAGACCAATTAATATATGTCAGTCATGCATCAGCTGAGTCTTGGCACCGGCCAAATTTGGCAAGGAAACAGGAGATCGCTGTGACCATTGCCATTGCAACAGGTTTTGCTTATATCTCTGAATTAAATGCTAAGATTCAGGGTTCTTTGTCAGCCTGAATCTCAGGGCCTAATAGGCCTGAAGTTCAGTGCTTAACTCCTTATGATTATAAAAAATATGCTGCCTTAATATCTATGATTATATGTGTGTGGATATATAAAATTCCCCATTAGGCAGGGGAGGGGAGAACTTGGACTGAAGGGTTTTTTCCTCTCTTTCTGCTGCACAGCCTCCAATTTGGTTGTTTAACAAGGATCTTATTCTCAACCCAGCAGAAAAAAAAGGAAGGGAGGACGAAGATATGTGGTTTTGTTCCAGCCGACTGCCAGGAGTTGAAGAGGAGGAGGGAGAGAAAAAATAAGAACCTAAGAAGAGCCTGCTGGATCAGGCCAGTGGCCCATCTAGTCCAGCATCCTGTTCTCACAGTGGCCAACCAGGTGCCTGGGGGAAGCCCGCAAGCAGGACCTGAACACAAGAACACTCTGCCCTCCCGAGGCCTCCGGCAACTGGTCTTCAGAAGCATACTGCCTCTGACTAGAGTGGCAGAGCACAGCCATCATGGCTAGTAGCCATTGATAGCCCTGTCCTCCATGAATTTGTCTAATCTTCTTCTAAAGCCATCCAAGCTGGTGGCCATTACTGCATCTTGTGGGAGCAAATTCCATAGTTTAACTGTGCAGTGAGTAAAGAAGTACTTCCTTTTGTCTGTCCTGAATCTTCCAACATTCAGCTTCTTTGAATGTCCACGAGCTCTAGTATTATGAGAGAGGGAGAAAAACTTTTCTCTATCCACTTTCTCAATGCCATGAATAATTTTATACACTTCTATCATGTCTCCTCTGACCCGCCTTTTCTCTAAACTAAAAAGCCCCAAATGCTGCAACCTTTCCTCATAAGGGAGTCGCTCCATCCCCTTGATCATTCTGGTTGCCCTCTTCTGAACCTTTTCCAACTCTATAATATCCTTTTTGAGATGAGGCAACCAGAACTGTACATACTATTCCATAGATTTATACAACGGCATTATGATATCAGCTGTTTTATTTTCAATACATTTCCTAATTATCGCTAACATGGAATTTGCGTTCTTCACAGCTGCCGCACACTGGGTCGACATTCTCATCGTGTTGTCCACTACAACCCCAAGGTCTCTCTTCTGGTTGGTCACTGCCAGTTCAGACCCCATGAGCGTATATGTGAAATTCAGATTTTTTGCTCCAATATGCATAATTTGACACTTGTTTATATTGAATTGCATTTGCCATTTTTCCGCCCATTCACTCAGTTTGGAGAGGTCTTTTTGGAGCTCTTCGCAATCCCTTTTTGTTTTAACAACCCTGAACAATTTAGTATCGTCAGCAAACTTGGCCGCTTCACTGCTTGCTCCTAATTCTAGGTCATTAATGAACAAGTTGAAAAGTACAGGTCCCAATACTGATCCTTGAGGGACTCCACCTTCTACAGCCCTCCATTGGGAGAACTGTCTGTTTATTCCTACTCGCTGCTTTCTGCTTCTTAACCAGTTCCTTATCCACAAGAGGACCTCTCCTCTTATTCCATGACTGCTAAGCTTCCTCAGAAGTCTTTGGTGAGGTACCTTGTCAAACGCTTTTTGAAAGTCTAAGTACACTATGTTCACTGGATCACCTCTATCTATATGCTTGTTGACACTCTCAAAGAATTCTAATAGGTTACTGAGACAGGACTTTCCCTTGCAGAAGCCATGCTGGCTCTGCTTCAGCAAGGCTTGTTCTTCTATGTGCTTAGTTAATCTAGCTTTAATAATACTTTCTACCAGTTTTCCAGGGACAAAAGTTAAGCTAACTGGCCTGTAATTTCCGGGATCCCCCCTGGATCCCTTTTTGAATATTGGCGTTACATTTGCCACTTTCCAGTCCTCAGGCATGGAGGAGGACCTGAGGGACAAGTTACATATTTTAGTTAGCAGATCAGCAATTTCACCTTTGAGTTCTTTGAGAACTCTCGGGTGGATGCCATCCGGGCCCGGTGATTTGTCAGTTTTTATATTGTCTATTAAGCCTAGAACTTTCTCTCTCGTTACCACTATTTGTCTCAGTTCCTCAGAATCCCTTCCTGCAAATGTTAGTTCAGGTTCAGGGATCTGCCCTATATCTTTCACTGTGAAGACAGATGCAAAGAATTCATTTAGCTTCTCTGCAATCTCCTTATCGTTCTTTAGTACACCTTTGACTCCCTTATCATCCAAGGGTCCAATCGCCTCCCTAGATGGTCTCCTGCTTTGAATGTATTTATAGATTTTTTTCTTGTTGGTTTTTATGTTCTTAGCAATGTGCTTCTCAAATTCTTTTTTAGCATCCCTTATTGTCTTCTTGCATTTCTTTTGCCAGAGTTTGTGTTCCTTTTTATTTTCTTCATTTGGACAAGACTTCCATTTTCTGAAGGAAGATTTTTTGCCTCTAAGAGCTTCCTTGACTTTGCTCGTTAACCATTCTGGCATCTTCTTGGCCCTGGTGGTACCTTTTCTGATCTGCGGTATGCACTCCAGTTGAGCTTCTAATATAGTGTTTTTAAGCAACTTCCAAGCATTTTTGAGTGATGTGACCCTCTGGACTTTGCTTTTCAGCTTTCTTTTTACCAATCCCCTCATTTTTGTGAAGTTTCCTCTTTTGAAGTCAAATGTGACCATGTTGGATTTTCTTGGCAATTGGCCATTTACATGTATGTTTAATTTAATAGCACTATTGTCACTGCTCCCAATCGGTTCAACAACACTTATATCTCGCACAGGTCCTGGTCCCCACTGAGGATTAAGTCCAGGGTTGCCATCCCTCTGGTCTGTTCCATGACCAACTGGTCTAGGGCATAGTCATTTAGAATATCTAGAAATTTTGCTTCTTTGTCGTGACTGGAACACATATGTGGCCAGTCTATGTCCGGGTAGTTGAAGTCACCCATTAATACCACATTTTCCATATGAGTCCGGCCATCACTGCGGGTTATAGCTCCACCTATCGTGCGAAGGCAAGAATGTTTTTGAAGTCAAGACTAGGGGTGTCAGGCCCCTCCCACTCTCCAGTTCATTCTTGCCTTCATACGAACAAGTTTGATATTTGCAGATAGCGTAGCTTTAGTTAAGTTTCTTGTGTCGTTTTGTGTGTTTGTCTGACAGTGTGTGGAGGTTTTATGTGAGGGGGTTTGGCCCAGCCCCTTTTCCCCCAGCTTTTGAGCCTTACGATTCTGGCAGAGACCGCGGCTGCGGTTCTCTAGCCTCTCAGGCGGGAGCTTGCGGCTGCAGCTCCCGATTCGGCCCGCCGCTTGGCTTGGCTCGAACCCTTTTGAATCTCCCCCTCCAGGAGCTTGCGGCTGCGGCCCTCTTGGCTTGTCATTCGGCGGCTGTTCGTCGTTCGGCGACGGTTTGACTCCGTCTCCTGTCTCCCGGCCCTTTAATTTTGCTGCGGCGACTTCTGCAGCCGGTGGCTGCGACTGATATCTGCTGCCGCCTCGCCGCTTTAGTTTTTTATCGGCCGTTCTACTCCCCGTCCCTGTCCCCCGGCCTTTTAAGTTGCCGCGGCGGCTTCTGCAGCCGGTGGCTGCGGCTGATATCTCCTGCTGCCTCAGCACTTAGTTTTTTACTTCGCTGAGGACCCGCCACTGGCTTAGAGCCAGTATTGTGTTATCGGGTCCGCAACTGCAACGCGTTGCTGAGGTAGTGCCTGGCTTTTTTCAGTCTGCTGGGCTGCTCAGTACCCACCATTGCTCCCCCTTCGTAATCCGCCATTTTGATCGTTATTTTCTCCCGCTCCTTTTACGGATGCCATCTTGTTTGTCTCCCTTTCCTGCCCTTTATATTCAGTCTACCCCATACTGAACAAAGGGGGCTTAGCTGGCAAGGGCTCCTTGTACGTACGTGTAAGATAGGATTCCTTAGTCCTTTGGACCCCTCTATCACACGACTACTGCTGCAGCTTCTGACAACTAGCTGGTAGCTAGCACCTGTACTTCTGTGGCTGCCTCATTATCGCTGTGACTGTGCATTAGACTTTTGAACCTTGCTGGCTCTGGTGCTAGGTGCACAACTTGTTGACCTGTACATTCTGCCCCATCTGTGGCCGTGTGCTAAGACTGTGATACTGTGCACAAGCTGTTGAATCGTACATTCTGCCCCCTCTGTGGCCATGTACCAAGCCTGAAGTCTATACTGTACATTCTGCCCCCTCTGTGGCCGTGTACCAAGCCTGAAGTCTATACTGTACATTCTGCCCCCTCTGTGGCCGTGTACCAAGCCTGAAATCTGGTCTGCATCATATTGACGCTGATCCCATAGTGCATTCTGCCCCCTCTGTGGCCGTGTACTTAGCCATCTGCCGGTGCATTCTACCCCCTCTGTGGTCGTGTACTGTTCCTGTTCGGGTCTCTACATTCTGCCCCCGCTGTGGCCGTGTACTGCACCCAAAGTGAATATAAGGTGGCGGAACAGCCAGCCAAGTCACAACCATCTAAGGCAACTAAGACTAAGCATGCTAAAGCACTGGCTAAGACTAAACATCTTTCCAGCCACAGCAAACCAAAGCGTCCACGCTATGTCTCTGGGCCGACCCCCACCACAGCAGCTCAGGAACAGCTAACGGATATATTTCATTCCCCTGCTGCTTCCTCTGACGTGGAGGACTTTGCTGGTTTTCCTACTCAGCTAACACTTAGCCAGCCTCCTTCCGTGTTGCCACCCAGGGCTTATTCTCCGGCTCAACCCACAGAGCCACCTACTCAAGCACAAACATCTGCTTCAACGGGGCTGCAGCTGTCCCATGATTTTCTTTCACAACTTCAGGGCATGCTGTCATATTTCACTCAAATGCAGTCACCACCACAAGTCCCCGCTATACCTCAACGCACTATGGACCAATGTGTGTGTCACGAGGCAAACCCTTCCGGTTCCCCAAATCCCTTTGACGTAGCTAGAGGCAGATGTATTGATGAAGCCTCGTATGGGGAGGAGTCAACCTTTGCTGATCACCCTGAAGGACACGACTGGAGTGACTATTCGGAACATGAGGAGGATACATCATATTGCTTGTTTAATGCCTCCGATTATCAGCCTCTAGCGTGCAGGGTAGTTAACGTCCTTGGTCTCCAAGCTGCGCCTCCAACTACTACCGCTCCAGCTATTAAAGGGGCCAGGGTTCTCAAATCCCCTGCACCTACTGAGCATTACATCCCGGTGCCAGATCCCATTGCCAAACTGGCCACCGAAGAATGGTCTCATCCATTCCAAATGCGCCGCTTCAAGAACCTGGCTGACAAATTTTACTCCCTAGCTCCTGACTTTGCCACTAAGCTAGCCGTCCCCGGCATAGACGAACCGATCGCTAGCCTAGTTTCACGATCTCTTTTGCCTAGAGAAGAAGAATCCCAACTGAAGGATGCTACTGAGCGAAGATTAGATTTTGCTGTCCGCAAAAATCATGAGGCCACTGCTTTCTCCATGCGCGCCTCCACATCAGCTTCCGTCTTCTCCAGAGCAGCGATGATGTGGCTGGATGATCTTTTAGAGGACCCTAACCCTGATCCTGTCTCTCTCAGAAGGTCAATGATAAAGTTGCGCAAGACAGCGGCATTTGTAGCTGATGCCACTTTGGATGCCACTCAACTGGGGGCACGAGCCATGACGGCTCAGATAGTTGCTCGACGGACCCTCTGGCTTCGCCACTGGCAAGCTGACTCTATGGCCAGAGAGAATCTTTCTCGGGCTCCTTACTCCGGATCTTTGCTCTTCGGTGAGGAAGCTCTAAAGGCAGTGCTGGTTGATCCCAAAGACGGTCAAAGACCAGAATGCTGAAAAGATGTAGCTTTATTCTGTGTACAGAGGCACCATTGATTTCTTGTATATAAAAAAAATTTCTGTGTAAAATTGCTAAAGCCCAACGCGTTTCAGCTTGTGCAGTCAAGCCTTCATCAGGGGAAAATTAAACTCTTCAATAAAATATTAAGACAAACTTTTTCTGGTATCTTCCTTATCGCTGTTGTCATGTGAAGATACCAGAAAAAGTTTGTCTTAATATTTTATTGAAGAGTTTAATTTTCCCCTGATGAAGGCTTGACTGCACAAGCTGAAACGCGTTGGGCTTTAGCAATTTTACACAGAAATTTTTTTTATATACAAGAAATCAATGGTGCCTCTGTACACAGAATAAAGCTACATCTTTTCAGCATTCTGGTCTTTGACCTCCTATTTGTGCTTCCAGTGAATGCTTCACACTTTTATCTTGATCCCAAAGACGCCCACAAACCGGTTTTGGCCACTGTCAAGAACATCGATCATAGACCTTTCAGGCCATTTCCCCCCTTCCGCACTGCCCAGCCCTTTCGAGGAACGCGGCCAGGAGGACGAGGCCGCGACTTCAGATCATATGACTCCAATTCCTTCAGGGGATCCTGGAGCCGGCGTTTCCAGGGCAGAGGTCAGTACCAAGGGCGCAGGGGTGCCTCATCGTCCTCATATAGGGGAGGGTCTCGCCAACGCAAGCGGTACTAATGCACCTCCTGTTGGTGGCAGACTACTTATGTTTAGAGACCAGTGACTGCGTCTGACTACGGTCGCCTGGATCAGGGACTTTTTTTGTTATGGCTATGCTATAGAGTTTTGGACGACCCCACCAGACAAATTCCATCCATCTCCTGGTCCCAGAGCTCCAGCCAGGCACAGCATAATGCAGACAGCTATACATCACCTCTTGGACATAGCGGCGATAGAGCCAGTCCCCACAACAGAGAGGTTGGAAGGGGTGTACTCCCTCCTATTTGCTGTGCCCAAACGAGATTTGTCATGGAGGGCGGTATTGGACCTCAAGTTCGTCAACCGTTTTGTAACATATCGCAGGTTCAAAATGGAATCCCTCCACTCCATTACAGAAAGCCTGCATGAAGGAGACTTCCTGGCTTCTATCGACCTAAAGGAAGCATATCTCCATGTCCCTATTTGCATAGCCCACAGAAAATTCCTTCGGTTTGCCTTTGGCCACCAGCACTTTCAATATAGAGCGATGCCGTTCGGCCTCTCTTCTGCCCCGAGAGTATTTACCAAAGTGCTACTCATTTTAGTGGCTTATCTCCAGACTCAAGGGGTCCATCTCTACCCATATCTGGACGATCTTTTAATACGGGCAAGTTCTGAGGAGCTGGCTCATCGTCATATAACGCTCACCCTCAATGTCTTGCAGGCCTACGGCTGGCTTGTCAACTTCGACAAAAGCCATCTTCAACCTACCCAATGCCTACTACATCTAGGGACGACGTTGGACACCCTGCAAGCAATGGTGTTTCTGTCTCCAGATCGCATCAATGCCATCACAAACATCGCAGGGTCCCTGATACAACAAACATCCGCAGACGTCATGCTTCTAGCCAGGGCGCTCTGAATGTTCATCTCTACCATCCATATTGTGCCATGGGCTCGAGCCCACACTCGTCACCTTCAGTGGGCTTTGTTGCCTTTTCAACAGGACATTGCCAGCTCCAATCATCGCACAGTTCCTCTGAGCCCCACACTGCGCCTTTCATTCCGCTGGTGGACGAGGGTCCAACATCTTTCCAGAGGCACTCCATTCAGAGAACCCCGCAGGACTGTTGTCACCACGGATGCCAGTCTCATCGGCTGGGGAGCACACTGCAACTCCCAGTACGTTCAGGGGGTTTGGTCCACCGCAGAGCAGACTCAGAGCATCAATTGGCTGGAGCTAAAGGCTGTCCACTTAGCTCTACTTCATTTTCAGTCTCTGTTCCCTTTGGACCATGTTCTCATTCGAACAGACAACACATGTGTAAAATCACAGACAGGGGGGCACCTGGTCCCATCCTCTGCAGGACCTAGCCTGTCTCATCTTCGTCTGGGTAGAACAACATCTACAATCCCTGAAAACAGAACATCTCAGAGGGATTTGCAATGTGACAGCGGACTGGCTCAGCAGACAACAGGTTTTTCTGGGAGAATGGAAGCTTCATCCAACCATTTTCCATCGTCTTCAGTGTCGGTTCGGCTTCTTCTCAATCGACCTGTTTGCTTCCAGTGACAATTGCCAACTTCCCAGGTACTTTGCCCGATACCTGGACACAACAGCGGAAGCAGTGGATGCGCTGTCAACACCGTGGCCAGACGGTCTTTTGTACTCCTTCCCTCCAATACCATTGTTACCCAAAACCTTGAGGAAGGCGCGAAGCGAGAGGGCACAGTTGGTTCTGATAGCACCATATTGGCCACGCCGACCGTGGTTCTCGGATCTTCTTGCAATGTCAGTGATGGATTCTTGGACACTTCCAGTCAGGCCAGACCTTCTATCCCAGGGTCCAGTATGGCACCAGGACCCCACTTGGCTCAATCTAACAGCGTGGCTTTTGAACGGGGACATTTGAGGTCGTTTGGCCTGTCTGACGCTGTTATTGATATTATCTTGGCCTCGAGAAGACCATCTACCACTCGTATTTACCAACATACTTGGGTGGCTTTCTCCAAGTGGTGCCAGTCCCACCACCACGATCCATCCCAGGCCACCATGCAACAGGTGCTGCAATATCTCCATAGCGGCTTTATGATGGGACTCAGACCCAACACTTTACGTCGACATGCCTCAACTTTGTAGTCTATTCTCTCGGTGTCTTCTTCTGGTGTGACTATTGCCTCACATCCGTTCATCAAACGCTTTCTGAGGGGAGTCGCTCTACGATCCCCGGCTGTTGTCCACCGGTTTCCCTCATGGAGTTTGTCGAAGGTTCTGCAGGATTTGCAATGCCCTCCGTTTGAACCCATCAGGACTGTGTCTCTACGTCTGCTGTCCTTCAAGGTCTTGTTCCTGATCGCGATCACCTCTGCGAGATGAGTTTCGGAACTGGGTGCATTGTCTTCTGCTCACCATCTCTGTGTCTTCCATAAGGACTCTGTTGTACTGAAGACCGATCCTTCCTTCTGTCCCAAGGTCGACTCAGTTTTCCATTGCAATCAGGACATTGTTCTTCCTTCATTTTGTCCAAATCCTACACATCCTCTTGAGAAGGCTTGGCATTCGTTGGATGTTCGGAGGGCTCACAAGACATATCTGTCTCGGACCCAGGATATACGACGAACGGAGTCTCTATTTGTATCCTTTAATCCACGTTCTATGGGGCATAAAGTAGCTAATTCCACCTTATCCCGCTGGTTGCGCGCATGTATTGCCTTAGCTTATGAGTCCCTTAAGCTTCCAGTGCCAGCTAGCATAACTGCTCATTCAACCAGGTCAGCTGCTACTACGGCTGCTTTTGCTACCAACGCTCCTGTTGCTGATATTTGCAGGGCTGCCGTTTGGTCTACCCCACACTCATTTATAAGGCATTATAAAATAGATCGCTATGCCTCTGCTGACACCTCTTTTGTCAGACGAGTGTTGCAACAGGTTCTTAATGAGGATTAGCATGTGGGTAGTCCCTTCCTGTATGGGCTGCTTTGGTACATCCTGCAGTGATGGCCGGACTCATATGGAAAATGGACCATTGGTCTCACCTGAAGGGTGATTTTCATATGAGTACGGCCATCACGACCCTCCCAGTTGGAGGATGACTAGATATTTTCTAATGTGTTATATATTTCTGTTACGCTATTATATTTAAATTTTCTAGTGAAGTCAAGACTGCTAGTTCTGTTATTTCGCTATGTTGGAGTCACGTTATTATGAATGTTACTATTGTGTTATTTTCCTGTGGGCCTGTTGGCCTTGTTTTTTGTATTGTTAGATATTTCTCTTTAGACTTGCTGCGAATGAACTGGAGAGTGGGAGGGGCCTGACGCCCCTAGTCTTGACTTCAAAAACATTCTTGCCTTCGCATGATAGGTGGAGCTATAACCCGCAGTGATGGCCGTACTCATATGAAAGTCACCCTTCAGGTGAGACCAACGGTCCATTTCCTAGTTTGGATGCTTCCTCAATTTCATATCTCATCTCCAGGTCTCCCTGAGCATTTTGATCAGGGGGACGATAGATTGTTCCCAGTATTAAATCCCTCCTGGGGCATGGTATCACCACCCACAATGATTCTGTGGAGGAGTCCGCCTCTTTTGGGGTTTCGAGCTTGCTGGATTCAATGCCTTCTTTCACGTATAGAGCGCCACCGCCACCAATACGTCCTTCCCTGTCCTTCCGATATAGTTTATATCCAGGGATAACCGTATCCCACTGGTTTTTTCCATTCCACCAGGTCTCCGTTATGCTCACTATATCAATGCTCTCCTCTAAGACCAAGCACTCCAGTTCTCCCATCTTGGTTCAGAGGCTTCTAGCATTAGCATACAGGCACTTGTAAGCAGTGTCTCTCTTCAAGTGTTTTTGGCACTTTTGGTTTGGCCTGTGGTAATTTTGCCCTTCTGAATATCCTGTGCCCCTGCTCTCACAGTGCCTGCTTCTAGGCCTACCCCTTTTAAAATTTCATCATTTCTTTGGTCTCTATCCCAGGGGGGAGGTTTATTCCGAACCAGACCTTCCTCAGCTCCTGTCGGGTTTCCCCCCTCAGTCAGTTTAAAAGCTGCTCTGCCACCTTTTTAATTTTAAGTGCCAGCAGTCTGGTTCCATTCTGGTTCAAGTGGAGCCCGTCCCTTTTGTACAGACCCGGCTTGTCCCAAAATGTTCCCCAGTGCCTAACAAATCCAAACCCCTCCTCCCGACACCATAGTCTCATCCACGCATTGAGACTACGAAGCTGTGCCTGTCTGGCTGGTCCTGCGCATGGAACTGGTAGCATTTCAGAGAAAGTCACCTTGGAGGTCCTGGCTTTCAGCATCCTACCTAGCAACCTAAATTTTGCTTCCAGGACCTCACGGCTGCATTTCCCCATGTCATTGGTGCCAATGTGCACCACGACCACTGACTCCTCCCCAACACTGTCTACCAAACTATCTAAATGACAGGCGATATCCACAACCTTCACACCAGGCAGGCAAATCATCTTGCGGTCTGCATGCCCATCACACACCCCACTGTCTATGATTGAATTGCCCACTACAAGGATCCCTCCACCCCCCAGAGATATATCCTCGGCACGAGAGGACAGCTGCTTATCCCCCAAGCAATGGGTCCCTTCTAAGGGATCATTTCCCTCTTCCTCGGCTGGGTGCTCTCCTTCCCCGAGACCATCATTCTCCATGATAGCAGGAGAGCTATCATCCTTGGAGTGGGACACAGCTATAGTGTCCCTGAAGGCCTCATCCACACACCTCTCTGCCTCTCTCAGTTTTTCCAGGTCAGCCACCTTGGCCTCAAGGAAATGAAGTCGTTCCCAGAGAGCCAGGAGCTCATTGCACCGACAGCACACTCACTACTTCTGTCCAACAGGCAGATAGTCGTACATGCTGCAGGTAGTGCAAAACACTGGAAAGCCCCCACACCCCTGCTGGCTTCTTACCTGTATAGTTTTGTTTAAGGTTTATCAAGTTAATGGGTTGGAAACTGCGGTTTAGTTGAGGTCAGGGAACAGACAGGCAGTGTGTGGGGCCCTGGCCTCCTCACCTTGCTGCCAAACTCGCTGTGACGCTTCGTCAGCTGGGGGCTCCCTCTAGCTCATGGAGCAGGCTCTGTCGCTAGGGTGCTCTGAATTTATGTGTGGCTGGTCCCTCCCAGCTACTGCTGCCAGCCAATGATGTGTTAATTGAGGCTGATGGCTCAACTGTCAGCTGGGGCTTAACTCCTTAGGATTATCTCAGGCTTCCTTCCTTTGAAGTCAGGAAGGCAGGCTTCCTTCCTTGGGGGGGGGCTGTTTGAGGACTTTGATTAGTGGTACTAAGAAAGGTTAACTAGCTTTTACTATGCTTACTGTGTTTACTATGTTAACTAGCTTTTAATATGTACAGGCGTGGGGGGAGAAAATGTGTGTGTGTGATGGTGTTTCGTTTTTAATGATGTTCTATTTATATGTGTTGTGCATGGTAAGGTGAAATACAAATGAATATGTCTAAGAGTGTCTATGTGTGTGTGCACACACACGTGCTGCAGCCAACACCAGAGGTTAGGATCAGGAATTTCCAAGGTTAAATTTCCTCCTCAAACTCATAAGCTCTGCCCAAATGCAGCTACTCTTAGTATGACAACTAAGAAGGGAAACTCGGCAAAGGAAATTCCTTACCTTACAGCAACTTAGTACATTTGCTCATATATGTATGCAGAAAATAGTAGATCTAGCTGCAAGGCAAACCATGGAGATCTGCATTGATCATTGCATGACTGCAGTAAGGGAAAGTACTCCAAAGTAAGAGAAGGAAAGCTCATTTTATTTTATAATCTTAGAAGGTTGTATAATCTTAGAAGGGGGCCTGCACTTCTGAATTTGCCTACACTACTGCTCAGAAGTAAGTCCTATTGAATTCAGTGGGGCTTACTCCCAGGTAAGTGATGTCTGAATTGCAGCTCCAGCCAAGAAAAGCTTGAGATGTAAATAAAGAATTATAGCACACTTAGATACTATAAGATACCTTTTTCAGATTAATAAATATTTTTAGGTAGTACCTGACTTCACACAGGTTGAGTCAAATCTATAAATATGTAAAAGATAAATGGTGGCGGTGTTAACTTGAATAGAGCTAATATATTCCACAACTTTTGAACTTAACCTAAACATGTCAATTACTAATAAAAAGATTACAGGTTTCAAGTTACTAATCCTATTGGGCTCTGTAAAAGATATAATATTCCTGGATGATTTTGAAATGGTAGTGTATAAATGGTGGTCTGCTTAGCCATCAATTATTGATGGAAAAAGAAGAACGCTGTTCAGGAGTAGTGTATGAGAATTTGGAATATAGCTTACATGGTCAGACTCATTAATATTGTGAGACTACAGGTGGGAAGGTAAATAGTGGTTTTTGTCCTGCTTGAATTTATTATGTTTTGTAAACTGACTGTTCTTTGTTGTAAGCCATATTGGGCACAGCTTGCTGTGGAAAGGTGGCATATAAATAAACTCAATCAATCAATCAATCATTGTATCAAGTAATGGAGTAGTTTCATACATTACTGGAATGTTAGGTGTAAGATGTAGCACAAACATATTTCTAATTAGGAGTTGTACTTCTTGTTGAACTCTACTTAAGGATGCTTAGCTTTTAAAAAAAGAATTATTATTATCTATTTTATCTTGTATATATGCTTATTTTGTATTTATCTTCTTATTGTGAAATGGCTGTAATAATCATAATAATAGTTGCAACATTGGGAACTTTGTAATTTAGAAAGAAAGGAAGGAAGGGGGAACATTATAGAGGTATATAAAATCTTTCAAGGTGTGGAGAGTGCATAGAGGGAAGTTTTTCTTCCTCTCACATAATACTAGAACTAGGGTCATCCAATGAAACTGAATGTCTTCACTGAAACAGACAAAAGGAAGTATTTGAACATGTGGCACATAGTTAAAATATGGAATTTGCTACTGTAAGATGTAATGGTGGCCATCAACTTGGACAGCTTTAAAAGGGGATGAGATTATACCAGTTGCTAAGAAACATAAAAGAGGAGAGGGTTGTTGTGCTCATTGCCTGCTTGTGGGCTTCTCAGAGTCATCTGGTTGGCCTCTGTGAGAACTTGGTCTAATCCAGCAGGGCTTTCTTATGACAAATCTCCTTGTTGTTGTTATATGCCTTCAAGTCGATTACGACTTATGGTGACCCCATGAATCAGCGACCTCTAATAGTATCTGTTATGAACCACCCTGTTCAGATCTTGTAAGTTCAGATCTGTGGCTTACTTTATAGAATCAATCAATCTCTTGTTTGGTCTTCCCCTTTTTCTACTCCCTTCTGTTTTTCCCAGCATTTGTCTTTTCTAGTGAATCGTGTCTTCTCATTATGTGTCCAAAGTATGATAACCTCAGTTTCATCATTTTAGCTTCTAGTGATAGTTCTGGTTTAATTTGTTCTAAGACCCAATTATTTGTCTTTTTTGCAGTCCATGGTATGCACAAAGCTCTCCTCCATCACCACATTTCAAATGAGTTGATTTTTCTCTTGTCCCCTTTTTTTAACGGTCCAACTTTCACATCCATACATAGAGATCGGGAATACCATGGTCTGAATGATCCTGACTCTTTGCATTTGAGGACCTTTTCTAGTTCTCTCATAGCTGCCCTCCCCAGTCCTAGCCTTCTTCTGATTTCTTGACTATTGTCTCCATTTTGGTTAATGACTGTGCCAAGGTATTGACAATCCTTAACAAGTTCAAGGTCCTCGTTTTCAACTTTAAAGTTACATAAATCTTCTGTTGTCATTACTTTAGTCTTCTTGACGTTCAGCTGTAGTCCTGCTTTTGTACTTTCCTCTTTAACTTTCATCAGCATTCATTTCAAATTATTACTGGTTTCTGCTAGCAGTATGGTATCGTTTGCATATCTTAAATTGGCGGCACTGGAGGGGGGCTGGCGGCAGGCAGGAAGATGGAGACGGTGCTAGAGGGCTGTCTGCGCAAATACACCAACCTCATCCAAGGCTGGCAAAGCAGGTACTTCATACTGCGTGAAGAGGAAAACGAAAGGTCTCTTGTCTCTAAGTTACAAATGGACGACGGAGTTTTTGGGAGTCACAAAGATCAGGTCTTGAAAAAGCTGAAGAAGAACCAATTTGTGTCCTGTCAAATTGAGACTGCCTTACCTCCGGAGCAGAGCATATCTAGTATAAAAAACCTGGCTGAATGCGGTTCTCTTATCATGACACATTTAAATGTTTTTTCTTTTCTTTTACTTTTATTTGTTATTTAATTTTGAGAATTGCATTATTGTATTGATGTATTATGATGTGTTGTTATATTCGTGTTTTTGTAAGCCGCCTTGAGGGCCTTTTGGCCATAAGGCGGGGTATAAATTTAATAAATAAATAAATAAATTGTTGCTATTTCTCCCTCCAATTTTCACAACTCCTTCATCTTGGTCCAATCCCGCTTTCTGTATGATACGTTCAGCGTATAGATTAAACAAATAGGGTGATAAAACACACCCCGTCTCACACCCTTTCCGACTGGGAAACAAATGGTTTCTCCATATTCTGTCCTTATAGTAGCCTCTTGTCCAGAGTATAGATTGCACATCAGGACAATCAGATGCTGTGGCACCCCCATTTCTTTTAAAGCATTCCATAGTTTTTTGTGATCTACACAATCAAAGGCTTTGTTGTAATCTATAAAGCACAGTGTGATTTCTTTCTGAAATTCTTTAGTCCATTCCATTATCCAATTTATGTTTGGGATATGATCTCTGGTACCTCTTCCCTTACTAAATCCAGCTTGGACATCTGGCATTTCGCGTTCCATATATGGTAAGTGCCTTTGTTGTAGAATCTTGAGCATTACTTTACTTGCATGGGATATTAAGGCAATAGGTTGATAATTACTGCATTCCCTGGGATCCCATTTCTTTGGGATTGAGATGTATATTGGATGCTTCCAATCTGTGGGCCATTGTTTTATTTTCCATATTTGTTGACAAATGTTTGTCAAAATGTGGACAGATTCAGTCTCAGTAGGTTGTAGCAAGTCTATTGGTATGCTATCTGCTCCTGGTGATTTGTTTCTTCCAAGTATTTTAAGAGCAGCTTTCACCTCACATTCTAAAATTTCTGGTTCTTCATCCTACGGTTCTTCCATGAATGAATCTGTCATCCTTGCATCTCTTTTATAGAGTTCTTCATTTTATTGCTTCCATCTTCCTTTTATTTTACCTTGGTCAGTCAGTGTGTTCCTCTGTTGATTATTCAACATCTCTATTCTTGGTTTAAATTTCCCTTTAATTTCTCTTATCTTTTGCTATAGGGTTCTTGTTCTACCCTTTTTGTTGTCCTCTTCTATTTCTATACAACTACTGTAATAGTTCTCTTTGTCCCTACTTACTAGTCGCTGTATTGTTGCATTTAGGGTTCTAACTGTGTTTCTATCTCCTTTTGCTTTTGCTTTCCTTCTCTGTTTAACCATTTTAAGAGTTTCTTCAGTCATCCATTGAAGTCTTTCTCTCTTTTTAACTAGAGGTATTGTGTTTTTACATTCTTCCCTTACAATGTCCCTGGCCTCTCCCCATAGTTCTTCTGATTCTTTGTCAACTAAGTTTAAAGCCTCAAATCTGTTCCTTATTTGATCTTTATATTCTTATGGGATGTTATTTAAATTGTATTTTGCCATTATGATTCCTTTGTTGTTGTTCTTTAGCTTTACTCTGATTTTTTATATGACCAGTTCATGATCTGTACTGCATTCTGCTCTTGGTCTTGTTTTTGCAAAAAGTATGGAACTTCTCCATTTTCTGCTACCAATTATATAATCAATTTGATTCCTATATTTACCATTTGGTGATGTCCATGTGTACAGTTGTCTTTTTGGTTGCTTAAAAAATGTGTTTGCAAGAAACAAATTATTGGTTTCACATAATTCAATAAGTCTTTCTCCTGCTTCATTTCTTTCTCCTAAGCCCCATTTCCCTACAATTCCTAGTTCTTCTCTGTTCCCTACTTTTGCATTCCAGTCCCCTATGATTATCAGAACATCTTGCTTTGGGGTGTGATCAGTTTCTTCCTGTACTTCTGCGTAATATCTTTCCAATTCCTTTTCTTCTGCATTTGCTGTTGGAGCATAGACTTGGATGTAGGTTATGTTAATAGGTTTTCCGTTAGATCTCATTGATATAATTCACTCAGACCTTGCTTTATAGCTCCTAGTTGCTTCTGCTACATGACTTCTGACTATTAAAGCAACCCTGTTTCTTCTTAATTTCTCATTTCCTGCATAAAATATTTTGTAGTTGCCTGATTGAAAATGTCCCATTCCCATCCATTTTAATTCACTCATGCCAAGTATTGTAATGTTGATACGTTCCATTTCTTGCTTGACAATTTCTAACTTTCCCTGGTGTACAACTCTGGATTCTCCTTTTGCATCTGTGCGCATTAGCCTCTGGGCTTCCTTTCAGCTTTGACCCAGCTGCATCATTAGTCACAGCGCTACTCGTACTTTGTTCTTCCCCAGTAGCTTGTTGAGTGTCTTCTGACCTGGGGGTCTCATCTTCCAGCACTATCTCGTGTTGCATTTTGGATACCCTGTTCATAGGATTTTTGTGGTAAGAGGTATTCAGAGGTGGTTTACCATTGCCTTCCTCTGAGTTTGGATGCATCTTAGTCTAGTGTCTCAGCTTTGACCATTCCACCTTGGGTGCCCCTGCTAGGAGCCTAGCCTCTTGGTCTAGACTTCTGATGGCATCTCTCTCAGCTTCTTTGACACTCTCAAACCCCCTTACCATGTTAAAGTGTGCATCCTAGAGGGGGACAAATCTCCTAGCTGGTGCAAGTTATTGTGCATTCAGTTGTGTCTGCTTTTTTCTTTTGACCAGCATGGGCAAGTGTTTGCACATACAGTAGCTGATAACTCTATGCTCTGAAAGAGGTTAAACCAGATAGAGTCAAACATAAGGCATAATATCCACATTGGAAATAAAACCTGATGGATTTCTTCAGAATCTCTACTTTTTAGCTACATGTTGTGTATCATGCTTACAGAGTCATTTTGGAATAAGTTGCTTGGATCCATATTTCAATTACGTGTCTATGTGATCAATTTCAGTGGCCATCCAGTAGATGCAAAATATAACTTTATGCTAGTTCCAATGTAATCATTTTATCACCTACAGATTGGACAACTCCCTTTGTTTTCTTAATCCTAACATTTCTGTGAAGTGGATCAATATTAATATTCTTTTTGAACAAAAGACATTGATGTAGAGACTGGGTTGACTTAGCTATGCTTTTTTCTGGATGCATTGGTTGCCTTAGTAACTGGAAATTGAAACTTAGTTTAAGTATAATTGCTCCATATATTTCTACAAAAATCACACATCACTGTGATCCTTTAAAACAGTGAGCAATTATTGGCAGAGAATTTCAAAGAAAAAATAATGATCAAATGCTGAAATATGCACAAAATATTTATATACTCAAATGCCAAAAAGGATAATTTTATCTAATTTTTCTTTTAATTTGTGCCACTCAAAAATATAGAATGACGGTTTAAACATGCAAGCACAGCCTGACCTGCTGTAATTTATTCAAAGCGAAAGCAAAGCATTTGGTAAAGCTGAAGACATTTCAATATAAGGTAAAAAACCCTACATGTCTGGACTACATCTGAGTCAGGATAGGTTGTATAAGTTCTGGATGAGTGCCTGGATGCAGTGGACTGGATGAGGGGTAATAAACAGAGCTTGAATCCTGAAAAGATGGTCTTGTGGGTAGGTGGTTCCCAGGTCTAGGAGATAGGTCAATCGCCTCTTCTGGACAGGGTTGTACTCCCTTTAAGCAGCAAGTTTGCAGTTTGTACTTCTTGATCCATCTTTATCACTAGAGGCCCACATGACCTCTCTGGCTAGGAATGCCTTCTACCAGCTTTGGTTAGTATGCTAGCTGTGACCATTCCTGGACTGGGAATGCCTGACCACAGTGGTCCATGCATTGGTAAACTCTGGCACTTTAGGTGGAGCTTCCCTTGTTATCTGGTCAGTAAACTGCAATGAGCACGGAATGCAGCAGCCAGACTGCTTACAGGAGGTTACGGACAACATGTTACTCCTTTGTTTGAATAGGATTGTCTGATTCCTTATTCTCTACTTTGATCACTGAGAACTGATGTGGCACTTTTGGTTGTTCCCCATGCCCCTGAGGTTCAGTCACCTTTACCAGGGATTGAGCTTTTAGTGTGGCAGACCGGGGCTGGCATCCTTTTTTACAAATCTTTTAAAAATGATACAGACAAGGCCTTTAGAATAAGCATTTTAATGAACTGATTTTATTGATGTTTTTATTGATGTTATTTGTAGTATTATGTTGTATGCTGCCTTGTATTTTTAATGAAATTTTAATTTAAATAAATATTTAAATTAAAAAAAGGTGGGAAGAAAAAGCTATCTTTAAAATCTTCTGCTTACATACTGACAAAGTTTTTTTTTTGCAGGGATACTTTCTGTGTATTCTTTGACAAAGATATACACAAATGTTATCCCATTGGGCACATTTATAGTTTTCTGAAAACTGCTCAGATATGTTGCTGTGTTTGCCATATTTCAGTTAGGAAAGTAAAACATTTGTGCCCTAATCTAACAATTGCCTTATGTGCAAGGTAGGAGCCAGAACAGTTGCTGCAAATATACAAACATGCAAAACACAAAAGCACAGATCCACAGATCTACCTTCTGTGTACATAGACAGAGACATTACATTGCTATGTGCAATTAAGCCAACCTCCATACATTAATATCATTTTCACATTGTTGAATAAAGGATTTAAATTCTGGAGTAGTTGTAATAAATTGCTCTTTTCTCTGAAAAGATAGAAAATGGAATTTATTAAAGAAAGTGACAGTTGTCTCTTGCGTTATTTAGATGTGATTTTTAATTTTTCAAATTTTTCAAATGGTTTGAATGTATTGATAAGCCATAGAATGAACTGTAGTGAGCCTAAACTATGTGCTCCTCCTCCTCCAGTTTTGCTTCTGTTTCAAGTTAAACACAGCTTGAAGTGTTGGATCAGTCTGGACAAACTGTGGTTAACTGTAACTATAGTTAGTGAAAACAAGCCAATTTCAAACCATAGTTTATAAAGCTGACTTGTTTTCATTGAGCATCGTTAAGATTAATCTCAGTTTACGGTTCAGACAACACATAAATCTGTAATTAACCTAAAACAGAAGTGGAAGCTTCATAGCCATGCCGGAATGGATAGTGCATGAGCACAAGGCTCACCTGGTCTCATTTTCATAATGGTAAACTATGGTTTAGCATTCCATTTAAATGGAGCCGTTGTAACTTGTTTTTGAAAACTGTTTTAGAAAGCAAATTGCTTGAAATTATGCCTTCCAGTTAATGAAGAATTGTTTTAGTGCTGAATTCTCACTTTTCTATTGAAGTCTCAGTTTTATATTTAATGTCTTTAAATCTATATGGTTAGAGACGTTTGAGTTACTGTGTAATTTAAAATGTTGTATATGTATGCTGCTGACTATTTAATTTTATTTAATGAAGTGTGAAATAGAATGTAGAAGCATTTACATAGCATACCTGAGAAGACTAAGCACCTGTACTAATGTTCTGTATTTTCTTCCCACCTCTTTTCTGTTTTACTGTATGTCATTTATTGCATGCAAAATGTATCCTGTGGTTGAAACTATATGGGTTTTTTTCCACTTCGCCCTAAATAAGAAGCAAATCCCATTGTTGTGAAATTACTTTCACCTACTGTCTAGGTTAATAATTAAGAGCAATGCAAAGTTTTGGAAGTGAAGAAAATAATTTCCTTTCCAATTATTTTCTTAGCTGTGAAGGGCTGGGATCATTGTTAAAATGTTCAGTAATTCAACAAACATGTCATAGTACTGTTTTTATTACTGTGCTTCTGATTTATATCAAGGTTTGTTTTTTTTTTGCAGTTATATAGCTTGCTACTCTATTCTTAACAAACTGTCCAGTATAAGAACCAGTTTGGAGCCTTTTTGTCTTTGGGATCAACCACTCTTGTAAATATGAGGGAGAGAACAGAATACAAGTTTTACTTTCACTTTTTTCCTTTTCCACAGCTGTTCCCACTTCTGAAAGACAAGCAGGTTTGCACCAAGAATTACAACAGTGAAAAATGAAAGTAAAGTCTTAGTTGTGTGCTCATTTGTCTCTCACATATGAGATCCATCCTTTTTCGCTCTTGGCCATAACTGATAAGAAATCCTTGACAATCCAATAATTTTTTAAATCTGCAGATATGAATTTTACTAACAATAGTGTATGTTCATCTTTTGAATACAATATAATAGTATCTTTTTTTAAAAAAAAATCAGGTTGCAAAGGGCAACAGTGACTGAAATGTCACTACTTTCTTCTTCTTCCAAGGATAACAGCCAACAACCAGAAGGTATTTTGTCTTTTCCTTCTTGCAATGTTGAGCAATTTATGTTTTCTAAAAAGCTTCAAATAGATGTAAAGCGTTGCTTTTGGTACTTTTGTATATATGCAGTACCTTGGTTGTATCTTTTCTCTCTCTTTCCATTTTTGGTGCTGCCCCTTAATACCTTTCATTTGGGATTATTATTTTCAGTTCTGCTTGCCATGATGTTGGAGTTCTTCATTCTTTAAAACCAGTAACCCAAATCAGCAAATTGATGCTGTCCACATGGTTCTCCAGCATGATCTAGCATTGCAGCCATGGTTGCTTGCATGTAGCACTGCCAAATAATTGTAGCTCATTTTAATAATTGGTGATTATGATGTTCCTATATTAATGTATATATGGTAAGTGTTGGTTGTTTAGAAGATACATGGTAAGTGGAGTGAAAGAGGAGGGGGAGTGAATGGGCAGTAGAATGCTAGATGATTGGCTGAGTGTTTAAAATGGCTGAACGTATAAAAGGAAGAGTGAGAGTGGAATCTAGGGGGTGGATGAGGTGAAACTGAGTGGGTTGCTTGGTGGGGTTTAGAGAGTTGTTTGCCAGGAGAGAGTGAAGAAGGAGGGGGGTGGAGTTCGGATTAGTATTGAGTAAAACCATATGCTTATGTGCCTTAAGAAGAAATCTTGTTAATCTTGTTAGCTTTGTTATCTTTAATAAATACTTAATTTGGTTTACCAAAGGCCTGATCCTTGGCTGGGGTTTCACAGACCAGAAGGGAGGGTAAGGTAATGACCAAGGCTGAAGGGGAACTGTAACAAATGGTGGCAGCGGTGAAGAGAATAACAATACCAGTATTCAGAGTCTCTGGGAATACTGGTTATAGGACGTGACTGGTGGTTGCCTAGCAGGGGGATCTGTTGAGATCTATGCTAGAGCGGGGAGAGAAACCATAAAAAAGGACAGTCCGGACTGGTGGAGTCCCTGGTGGTGCCTAGTGACAGGCAGTAGCCACGCGCAGGTAGGAACCTGACAGAGAGAGCCAGGGAAGGGCGTCACAGTGATAACTCTGATCAGTTGTTGTGGTGGAGGGAGGACCAGTAACAGATGTGCAGTCTGGACTATTATATGTATGTGAATTGGACTGGAACATGAAACTAAGGGTCAGGCTAGTTGTTACATGAGAATTGCCCATTACTTTTTCATTCTGATTCATTTAGCTTGTGGCGCCTGATTTGAATTAGGGTCAAAATGGGGAAGGGGGTTGCCTAACACTTGTTTCCCATGTCATGGCCCCAATCCACAGCTTCTCTGTAAGTTGTTATAAGCCACAGGGGGAAATATACACTTTTAAGAGAATACGCTGCAATCTATACACTCTTACCCAAAAGTAAGTCCCACTCAACTCAGTATGACTTATTTCTGGGTAAACACGTATAGGATTGCATAGCAAGCCTATAAATTTTTTCCTCCGTGGTTTTTGGGCTGCAATCTTAATTCCTGGCTGGGAGCAGCAGGGCTGAATGGAGTGGCAGAGCCATCCCCACATCTGATGTCCTGCACCTTGCGCTGGCCGGGGCAAAAGTTGGAGGGCAGTAAAAAATGCCATTTTTTGCTGCACCAGTTCCACGCTAGCAGAAGAGAGAGTCCCAAAGTGTGTCTATGGCTGGTAGCTGGCCTAGCTTAGGATCTATTGGATTGAGGCCCCCATAATGCCCCATTTTAGAGTTTATCTTGGTTAGCAGTAGTGGGGATACTGCTGCTGGTTGATTCTAACCACCAGCGCTTTCAGTGGGCACTATGGGAACCCCCGTGGTGGTGGAGGCCACATGCCAGTGCGGAGAGCCTGGCAGAGGGAGACCTTGGCCACATCCTAACCTCCTCCAGTATAACAAATAGGATTACTCTGCCGTATGTGTGTTATTTATTTTTTCACTGTGAATTATCAGAATATTTGCATGGAGGTTAAAATCTCCTGTTCCCATGATGGTTCTTATCCAAACTGGTGCTTCACAAGCCTGCTTTTTGAGAAAGAAAAAAAATGTTGGGAACTCGAAACACAGAGCTTCCATGTGGCATGTACATTTAAATTGTAGGGATCACACATTTATTGTAATGTTTAAAATGTATATTTATTACATGCATTTTTTCTCCCACCCCTACCAAAAATACCCTTGAATAATTGTAGGTATGAATGAAAATATTTCATTGGGTATCCCTTCAAGGCAACGTAGTTGTGCTGCTGTAAATACTCCATCTGCATGTGTTAACAAAGCTATTCATCACATTCAAGATCTAGAAATAAAAGTGGAAGAATCCTTTCAACAGGTACTTTATTTGCCAAGCTTCAACAAAACTTCAGTAGATCTCACTTTTATTTTACATTAAGAATAGGAATATAGTAATACTACAAAAACAATAATAATACAACAGTAGTAATAAAATCTAAGACTCTGGATGGCAGTATAAAAAACATTAATCAGAGATTGTAAAATGCCTGGGTGAATTGGCCAGGCATCAAAATGACCTCAAAGTAAACATCACATAAGTGGGGCACCACCTTTTAGAAGGCCCTTGCCATGGCTAATGTTCACCATGTTTGTGAAGACTAGTTCACACCTGTTGATGAAGCACTTTGGTTTTTTTAATATTAGGTGAGAGCCCAAGCTTTCCATATGCTTCTGCAAAGACATTTAGGATAGTTTGAAGATCTTTCTCTGAATGTTCGGAAACCACAATATCATCAGCATATTGAAGTTCTACGACAGGTTGACATTACCTTACTTTTTGCTTTCAGCCTACTGAGATTAAAAAGCTTTCCATCTCTTCGATATATGACTTCCACACCAGTAGGAAGTTTCCCGTCAATAAGGTGTAGAATCATAGCAATGCAGACAGCAAATAAGGTAGGAGCAACGACGCATCCCTGTTTTACACCTGATCCGACTCTGAATGGATCGCTCTGAAAGCCATTGTTATCCAAAACTGTTGCTCTCATGTTGTCATGAAGGAGTCGCAAAATATTCACAAATTTATCAGGGCATCCAGTTTTCAGAAGGATGGTCCAGAGAGCGGTTCGATTCACAGTATCAAAGGCCTTAGTCAGGTCAATAAACACCATATATAAAGATTGATTCTGCTCCCGGCATTTTTCTTGAAGCTGTTGTGCAGTGAAGATCATGTCCACTGTCCCCCTGGAAGGGCGGAAACCATTTTGAGATTCTGGGAGGACATCCTCTGAGAGCGGCAGGAGGCGATTTGCGAGGATCCTTGCAAGGATTTTACCTGTGGTAGCAAGAAAAGAAATACCTCGATAGTTCCCGCAATCTGTCTATCATCCTTCTTTAAAAGGGTGATAATTATGGCGTTTTAATATTAAAAAAACCAAAGTGCTTCATCAACAGGTGCGAACTAGTCCCTCTGTAGCACCATCAACCCAGCGTAATGGTGTGACGTTGAAGAACGTTTATCATGTCCCCTATCTTGGCAGCCATCTCTCTGTAAAAGCTGACATCGACGCTGAAATTCAACATCGTCTGAGCTCTGTGAGTGCCACATTCTCCCGAATGAAGCGTAGAGTGTTCAAGGATCGGGATATTCGCAGGGAGACCAAAATGCTTATTTACAAAGCCATTGTACTACCGACCTTACTGTATGCCTATGAAACATGGACCATTTATAAACGCTGCTCCCAACTTCTTGAAAGATTCCACCAACGCTGCCTCCAGAAAATTCTGCAAATTACTTGGGAAGACAGATGGACTAACGTTAGCATTTTGGAAGAAGCAAAGACTGCCAGTGTTGAAACAATGATCCGTCAACATCAACTTTGGTGGACCTGCCATGTTGTTCGAATGCCTAATCACCGTCTTCCAAAGCAGCCACTTTACTCCCAACTTAAGGATGGAAAACAGAACATCGGTGGACAGCAAAAGAGGTTTAAAGATGTTCTTAAAGCGAATCTAAAAAAATGTAACATGAACATCGACAACTGGGAAGACTTGGCCCATGAACGTACCAAATGGAGGTTGGCTATTATCAAAGGTGCTGTGGATTTTGAAGAAGCACGAATGCAGGGCGAATGGGACAAACAAGCCAAGTGGAAGGCACGTCAAACAAATCCTCATTGCGACCATCTTCCATCTGGAAACCTATGTCCTCACTGTGGGAGGCTGTGTGGATCCACAATTGGCCTCCACAGTCACTTACGGACCCACTGTTAAAGACCTTATCTTGGAAGACAATCGTACTCGGCCACGAGTGATCACCATTGAAAATATATGTAAGTTCAGGCCCACCTTCTTTAAAGACTTCAGCAGGAATCCCATCAGCTCCACCAGCTTTGTTGTTCTTCATTTGATTGATGGCTTTACTGACTTCATCCAAATTAGGGGATACTGCAAGCTCGTCTCTAGTTTGTTGTTGTGGAATTTGAGAGAGGACCTCACCAGCCACAATAGAGTTACAATTAAGGAGATCATGGTAATGCTCTTTCCAGCGCAGTGCAATAGACTCTTTATCCTTAAGAAGTTTGCTACCATCCATTTAACATAAGGGATTTGTACCATAATTAGTTGGTCCATAGATGGCCTTTGTGGCATTAAAAAAGCCCCGTGCATTGTGAGGATCTGCAAAGTGCTGGATTTCTTGAGCTTTCTTTATCCACCAGGAGTTCTTAAGGTCTCCAGTTCTTCTTTGGACCTCAGCCTTTGCACTGGCATAGATTTTTTTCTTAGCAGCACAATTAATGTCTTTCTGCCATATCTGGAAGGCTTTCCTTTTCTTCTCGATGATATGTTCAATCTCACTATCATTCTCATCAAACCAGTCCTGATGTTTCTTAGTTTGGTATCCAATAGTTTGTTCACATGCTGCAATAATGGATGTCTTCAGTTTAATGCAGTGTTCCTCCACATTTTCAGGGAGTTCTTTCGGTAGTTGTTTCTTGAGAGTTGTTTGAAAGCAGGCTTGCTTAATAGGATCTTGAAGGGCATGGATGTTCATTTTATGCCTTCATTTTCTTCCTTGGAGCCTATGTTGAGGAACAATATTAATGGCCATAGTAGATCAAATTAATCGGTGATCTGTCCAGCAGTCATCAGCACTCATCATGGCCCTAGTGAGGAGTACATCACGACGATCTCTGGCACAGACAATTACATAATCCAGGAGATGCCAGTGTTTTGACCGTGGGTGCTTCCATGATGTTTTAAATTTATTTTTCTGATGAAAGAGTGTGATTGTAATAACAAGATTATGCTCTGCACATTTAGTCAGAAGTAGAATGCCATTCAGGTTGCTATTGCCAACTCTTTCTTTCCCAATGGTTTCTGGTCATAGATCGAAATCATGCCCAACTCTTGCATTGAAATCTCCCAAAAGGATAATTTTAACCTCCTTAGGTATCTCTGATAAGATGGTGTCCAGCTGATTATACATTTTTTCCTTGATGTCTTCGTCGTCATCTAATGTTGGTGTATAAGCACTTACAATAGTTGCCTGCTGGTTTTTGGCAAAAGGAACTTCTGACAAGAGCTTCACAAGATTATTTTTAATAGCAAAGCCTACTCCATGTATTCATCATTCTTGTTCAGGCAGTCCTTTCTAGAAGAAGGTATAACCTCCTTTTTCTTCCTTCAGTCATCCTTCTCCTGCTTTTCAAGTTTCTTGGAGTGCTGCTATGTCAATATTAAAACGTCTCAACTCCCTCGTGATGGTGGCAGTCCTGCATTCAGGACGTTCACTATCTGTATTGTCCAGCAATGTCCATATATTCCATGTTCCAAAGTTCAATTGTCTTTTGAGATCACTAAGTGGTGACGCCACTGGACATGGTAATCCAGTCAGGGAGAGAGCTGAGGCAGACTATGTTTAGGGCACCTTTTCTAGCCCCCTCCCCATACGGGATGAGCAGAGTGGATCCTGAATAGGACTACTCAGTCGTGGATATAGCTGCCGAACTACTCAGCTGCCTCAGTCCTTGAGCCAGGATGACTGAGTCTGTTTCTCCCCCCCCATGTGCCGGTCCATGACTAGAGGCTTCTGGATTTCACAGTGCTGCCCCCGTCACCATCCGCCAATCACCATGGGACTTTTGGTTTGGTTTGGTTTGGTTTGGTTTGCTTGGAAGACGCCTGTGAGTGAATTTGTTTTATGTGGGGAGATTGGTGCATGACAATCAACACGCAATCTTGACAGAAAAAGGCTTTGTTCCAATGGCATGGATACCACGATGATTGGAAGTCTTTTATCTGCTGCAGCCTTCATCCACCTTCACAGCTGTTGTAACGTACACATTGTTATCCTCTGCCTGTTCTGCCGTTGAGGACTTTCTTGGATCGCTCTTTGTCTGGTTCCTCTCCCTTGACCTTACCACCATGGGTGACCCTGCTGGGAGTACATGACTCCCAACAGTATTGCTCACTGGGTTCATTGGAACACGCAAGCCCACTCAAATACTACATGCCTTCAGAAGTAGTATCCAATATCAGTAGTTTATTTACCTCTACTGTAGAATAATGTTTCTGTAGGATGTTTAGGCTATTTAATTTCTATGTCTCTTCCCCTGTGAAAAAATATCAAACTAGTTTACTGGTTGGAACATAACTGCCATAGGAGTTGCTATGGGAAAAGCTTCCTATACTAAAGGGGCCTTGCCTCATTTTGTAAGCATTGATTCTGGCAGGATTGAGGTGGTTGTGTCTTGATTGTGATTTCTGAGAAGGATCTGATCAGAATCTGATCTTCTGAGGCTTGGGTGGTGGGGGTAGAATGAGATTCAGAGGTTTCTCATGCTCCAGAGCCTTGGGGAAAGTTGGGTGAACTCTGAGGGTAAATCTATCCCCCACTTCAGCTCTTCCTTGGAGTCTTACAACTTCATCCTCCAAGCATGGGGAGGCCAACCCTAGGGTCATGGCAGATATTTTGATGAATTCTCTTTCATTTAAGAAGAGAGAGTAGATTCCTGTTCCTTTTACTTAGGGAGCTGAAATTACAACTATGCATGCAGTATTCCAATCAACTGTGCAGTAAGAGGTGAAAGCACTCCTGGCTTCCAGTGTTCCGGTCAAACAATGCACAAACATGTCCATCACGTACTTTTTAATTGTATTAACATTTTAATTATCTTAATTATTTAATAAATTAACTCACTGTAATTTAAATGTGTTTGATTGTTATTTAGGTTTTTGCTATTTTGGATTGCCTTATAATGGGCATCATTTATTTATTTATTTATTTAATTTCATTTTTAAACCGCCCATAGCGAATAGCTCTCTGGGCGGTGTACAAAAGATTAAAAGTACAGAAATACAAAATATCACAATAAATAAACTGAAACAAAGAGATTTAAAATTGTAAAATTAAACGCTTTAAAATGCCTGGGAGCATAGCCAGGTCTTAACCTGGCGCCGAAAAGATAGAAGCGTCGGTGCCAGGCGTATTTCTTCGGGGAGGCTATTCCACAATTCGGGGGCCACTACAGAAAAGGCCCTAGATCGAGTAACTGTCCTCCGGGCTTCTCGATGGGTTGGTACCCGGAGGAGGGCCTTAGACGCTGAGCGAAGTGACCGGGTCGGTTCATAGCGGGAGAGGCGTTCCACAAGATACTGCGGTCCCACGCCGTGTAAGGCTTTATAGGTCAAAACCAGCACCTTGAATCTGGCTCGGAAGCAAATAGGTAGCCAGTGCAAACGGGCCAGAACAGGTGTTATATGCGCTGACCGGCTGATCCTCGTCAGCAGTCTGGCTGCTGCGTTTTGCACTAGCTGAAGCTTCCGAACTGTCTTCAAGGGCAGCCCTACGTAGAGCGCATTACAGTAATCCAACCTAGAAGTTACCAGAGCATGAACAACTGAGGCGAGGTCATCCCTGTCCAGATAGGGGCGTAGCTGGGCTACCAACCGAAGGTGGTAGAATGCATTCCTTGCCACCGTGGCCACTTGCGCCTCCAGAGACAAGGAAGGATCGAAAAGAACCCCAAGACTACGAACCTGTTCCTTCAAGGGGAGTGTAACCCCATCTAGAACAGGGTAAGCATCCACCATCTGGGCAGGGAAGGCATTCACCAACAGTGTCTCAGTCTTGTCTGGATTGAGTCTCAGTTTATTAGCTCTCATCCAGTCCATTATCGCGGTCAGGCAGTGATTCAGCACATCCACAGACTCACCTGTAGAAGATGAAAAGGAGAAATACAGCTGCGTGTCATCAGCGTACTGGTGGCAACGCACTCCAAAACTCCTGATGACGGCACCCAGAGGCTGCATGTAGATGTTAAAAAGCATGGGGGACAAAACTGACCCCTGAGGGACTCCACAATGGAGAGTCCAAGGAGTTGAGCAATGTTGCCCAAGTACTACCTTCTGGTGACGATCCGCCAAGTAGGAGCGGAACCACTGCCAAGCAGTGCCTCCAACTCCCAACTCCACGAGTCTCCCCAGAAGGATACCATGGTCGATGGTATCAAACGCCGCTGAGAGATCAAGGAGAATCAACAGAGTCACACTCCCTCTGTCCCTCTCCCGACAAAGGTCATCATACAGGGCGACCAAGGCTGTTTCAGTGCCAAAACCAGGCCTAAAACCGGATTGAAACGGATCCAGATAATCGGTCTCATCCAAGAGCACCTGGAGCTGACCGGCAACCACCCGCTCCAGAACCTTGCCCAAAAAGGGGACATTCGCCACCGGTCTATAGTTGTTCAAGTCATCTGGGTCTAAGGAAGGTTTCTTTAAGAGAGGTCTTACTACTGCCTCCTTGAGGCTACTAGGGACTACTCCCTCACTCAAGGAGGCATTTATCACTTCCTTGGCCCAGCCGGTGGTAGTAGTCCTGCTAGCCTTCACTAGCCAAGATGGACAAGGATCTAGAGCAGACGTGGTCGCCCGCACCAATCCAAGTACCTTGTCCACTTCCTCAAGCTGCACCAACTGAAACTCATCCAATAATGAAAGACAAGACCGTGTTCTGGACACTTCAATGGATTCGTCTGTCATAACATCGGAGTCTAGGTCCCTACGGATGCATGCGATTTTATTTATTTATCATCAGCTGCTCCCCCCACTGCTATCTGACTACAAAATTTAAAATTTTGAAATTTGGGTGGGTGGGGTGGGAAGTAGGTTTCAAGATACTATTTGAAGTCCAGAGTAGAATTGGTGTCCTGTCATTGTATTGCCACAGTGGCTGTATAGTTTTCCCTTAAACATTAAATTTCAAATAGCACAGTGGTTGATCCTTTGATCCAGCCCTTTCATCCAACTTTCCACAGTCACATGCCACTTCATCAACTTGGATACATTTGGCAGATTACTATTATTTTACATGCCAGATGGTAACAGAATGTTAAATACTTTCACTTTGTTAAACGATCATAGCTTGTCATTATGAAAGTTGCCATTACAAGGATTGCCATTTCAGGAAATGTATATAAAATACACCAAACAATACTGTCATAGTTATGTGAAAGGTTAAAAAAAAGGTATATGGCTCATGAAACTATTTTAAAATTAATTCAGCTTAATCTCCATAGGTTATGTGGTTGTCTCTCTGTACAGTAACATTATTATATTCTCAGTGCAAATTCTAAAATATATAATATGTTAATAAAGCATCTCATTTATATTTACAGTATGATCTTTTATATAAAGTGGAGAAAATGCCATGGTAAGAATTTTATGTGTTTTGAATTGATAATTGTACTAGGCAACATTTTAACGGTTCTTATTTTATTAATGCACACATGGAGCTCCTACATGCATAACTGCTTCCCCATTCTGCTTGTGCACTCATAGGGGTCCCCACAGAGCTTTGGATCAAGGTATGATGATGATGATGATGTGTAACATAAGCAAAAATGACAAAATTTCCCTGCCCAACAAAATCTAAAAAATTTAAAGTATGGGGAAATAACTGAGGAGCAGAGTGGGAGAGGTGAGGGTACCGATAGATAAATGTGAGCGGATGCATTACCATTTATATCTATATAGCCTTTGTTGTTGTTGTGGAAGAGGATTGAGGGATTAAGGAGAAATGCCAGGAATGGGGAACATGTGGGCTCCAATGCTCATATGCCCAGCCAGCATGGCTAATGGTGAGGGAATTAAAAGTCCAGCAACAACATTTGGAGGGTGACAGCGGTCATATCCCTGGATTAAGCCAATAGTTGCATGAAAGAGGTGGGTACTGAAGATGAATTTGAATGTTCCGTGTAGATATTGGAAGGAAGTTCCAGCCTTAAAATATTGACTTATATTTACAGGGATTCAGATATTAAAAATGTTGAAGAAACTAAAGATATCTGGTTATCACTCTCTTCTGAATTGAAAGCTGAACAGTCATTGTATTGGGAAGGTAAACACTTTTGGCAATACTTTCTGTCACAGTGCTATTGGTCAAACTATTTGGGACTGCCTTCAAGTAGATTCCGACTTATGGCGACCCTGTGAATATTCATAGTGTCTTCATTGTAAGCAGTATTCAGAAGTGGTGTGCCATTGCCTTCCTCTGAGGCTGAGAGGCAGTGACTGGCCCAAGGTCACCCAGTGAGCTTCATGGCTGTGTGGTAATTCAAACCCTGGTCTCCCAGGTTATAGTCCAACACTCTAACCACTACACCACACTGGCTCTCTATTTAGTTGCAGTTATTTCCAGAGAGCTATTTAAACTGGTGAAATGCCCATTTAATGGTGGGAATGTTTGAAATCTGCAGTATGGTACCACTTGTCATTTAGAACTCAGGAATTTCAACAAGGAAGAGGATAGAATAATTCTGTTGACTGCTATGTCAAAACAGCTCTTATGTATAGTGAAGGAATATTTTTCTACTCCTGTTGCAAGATAGATTCTGTGTTCAGTGGTAATACTAAGATATATCTGGTAACAGTGGCTGCGAAAAAGATGTTGTAGTTTTGAAACTGAGAAACTGACACAGATTTTTTTTAGAAAATATATACCAAAATGTAAGCTAAACTGTAAACAGTTACATGCAATGACAGGATAGCATTTCTCTGATAATTTATCCTCACTGCCTCACTAACTACCCTGTCAGATTAGCTTTGTGTATTTGATTTTTTTTATTTTCCCATGAAAGAACATAGAGTTGTCTCTCCCACTACTTTTACATATAGCAGTAAGGTACTGTGCGTGTTGCTGCTAGTAAAAAAGAAGAGGGCACATGTTGTTTTGCCCAGAAGGTACACCTCAATAGTGCCTTATCTGATTGCTGCATAGTCTCTGATAGCAGAATAAATGGAGAAAACTTATACGCAGTTGAAAGACCAGGCTTTTCCTTAAGTGAAATCTGAAAACAAGATGTATTCCATGCATTATACACATTTTATACTGGTTGTTCTACATTTTTTTCCATTATGCTCCCACAAATTATTTCAACATATTCTGGATTTCTTCCACTTATTTTGAACCTTTGGCAGTCCAAATTAGGCAAAAGTGTGAAAGTTATCACCTCAAACTCTTACACTGATGGGGGACAAAATTCACTTTTAGGACTGTTCCTTTAAACTTAAAAAAAAAACCTGCAGAAAATTCTGCACAGCAGTTTTAACCCAAGGATTATTGCCAACAACAAAATTGCAGAGATTATATAGTCCCTAGGTAATTGCCATGAAATGACACAATAATGGGCCTCATTTCATAGCTATCAATATAAAGTAGCAGCATCTATCTGAATTGGATTTTTCTGGGCAGTCATACTTTATGTGTTGCTTTCTGAAAGAAGGAAAAACCCACTCAGGACTTCAGAATATCTGAAATTCTTTAGGCACCATCTGCAGTTTCATGTGTGGAACTGCAGCCTCCTCTAGTTACTCAGTGGGACCTGTTCAAGCCATGGACACTTTCTCCCTGACCTTCTATGAATGAAACTAACTGGAAAGGAATTTCAGACGTTTGAGCTCTCAGAGGAAAGCAGTATGGTAAAGGGAGCAGAGAAGTCACCAACATTAAAAAAAAAAAAGATGGGCAGAGGCAGGGCATTGGGATAAAGGAAGCTTTTGCTAAGGATGAATTGCAGAAAAGGAAGAATTGTGTGGGGGAGGAGGGAATCTGAGGCAAAGGGAGTAGTTCACATCCACACCATACATTTAAAAGCAGATGGTCTCCCCCAACATATCCTGGGAACTCTAGTTTATTATGGGTGCTGAATAATAGTGGCCAGTGGGGTGGCGCTGGTGGAGCTCCATTGCTCTCCTGGATTCCCAACATCGCAGAGTGTTGCCACTGGCCAAGAGGGGGAAGGTGATGTTTGGGAAGCTTGGCACAGTGTGGCATGTGGCAGGAGGAGTATCAGATTGACCCTGCTGCCGATGGGGACCACTCCATTTAGTCAGCTGGTTGTTGCCTGCCAGAATGTGGAGGTATTTCCTTTATCTGTGGAGAGGCATTTCTGAAAGGGTGGCAGTGATTTCTCTCATGGATTAGAGGTCTCCACGTGGGTACTATAGCTCCCCCTACAGCTCGACGACAGGAAATGCTTCAGGAAATGTTTTTTGCTCCTCCCTTCCTGCTGAGGCTCAGTTTTCTTTCCTGTCTCATCTCGGAGCACACCCTTTCTGGCTGTCTTCCTTTCTGGCCTAGCTTCTCTCCTCCCTTTTGCCTATATTCCAGGTTTTTTCGGCCTATCTTCCAGCTATCTATTTTTCTACTTGTTTTATAATCAAAAAATTTTTTTTACTTACCTTTAGTTCTCTGTCCTTGTTTCACTTCATTTCTTCTGCCTTCCACTCCCTGCAAGCATGGAAAAGATGGCATCTTACTCTTCGAAGAAGAAAAAATATTCAAAAAAGGCAGGGCAGTACTCAGCCTCGGCTGCAGTCAGCTCCCACCCACCCCAGATTCCTGCCAATGCTCAGCAGCAGCTGCTTATTGGCGGAGACGACCCTCTTGAGGGCACCTCTTCTTGGATGGACTCCATCTCTCCCCGCAAGCTTGCCAGAGTCAGTGAGTCCTCTCCACTTACCTCCTTACTGCAGGGGCCTTTAGGGGAGCCATTTTCAGTCACTCGCAATGCGGCGCCCTCCATTTTGTCCGACAAACACGAGGCGGTTGCCATTTTGGATCGGCACTCACCTGCTGCTTTGCAGGCTGCTCCTGCACTACAACAAAAAAGGGCACTTATTGAAGCAGATGCTTCCCATGACTTGCCTTTACTCCTGCCTGAGAATAGCACTGCGGTCCTCTTGGCGACACGGCTTCTGTGCTCCCCAGAACCCCTCTGCCTTGTTCCTATTGGGCCTAGGGAACTGGAGCGTCTTTCATCTGAAGATGAGGAACAAAGGAGATATGTTTCCCCAGTTCAATGCATGCAGATCCCCCCCATCCCAGCCTGGTTCTAATGCAATGCCTCAACAAATGCAGTTGTCCCTATCTGATCTGCTATCCCCTGCTGTATTGCAACAGCTTGATGCCATGACTGGGGAGCTTGTTACAGAATTAGCAAGCGGCAGGGCATCCAAAAGGCACTCTCTGTCCATACGGGATAATGCAGACGTAACACCCCCAGCCTCCAAAAGACCCTCAACTGCACATCCACACCTTGATAGGGTACCTTCACCCTCCCCACATGCTGTTGCTAGAGGCCACAGCACTCAGCAAATCCTCTCTTTAGACGCAGGCCAGTCTGATGACGACAGAGATCCTGATATTGAAGAAGAGGAATTGAGCGAAGGCTCAGATATGGATGACACTGAGTCTGCTAGATTATTTGTAGAGGCTCATTTTGCCCCTCTTTTCCGTAAAGTAGTGGCAGCTTTGGACTTAAATATGATGCAGAAACAACAGGAGCCTTTATCTAAGAGCTCTCTAGTGCTCCCCGTCCCTAGGCTTTCCACTAGATGCTGACATTATGAACCAGCTTCGCATTCCAGCTGTGGACGGGCCCATTTCCACTCTACTCCCCCATGCCCTCTTGCCATGGGACGGAGATGCTCAGTTGAAGGACCCCATTGAGTGCAAATCTGACGCAGCTCTGAAGCACTCTCACGAAGCTAATGCACTCTCAATAAGAGCCTCTACTTTCTGCTTCTGTACTTGCCAGAGCAGCACTGTTATGGACTGAAGACCTGCTTGACGATATTAACCCAGCTAGACTCAGAAAGACTCTACTCAAGATATCTAGATCCCTGGCATTCATAGCAGATGCCACTATGGACTCCGCCCAATTTTCCTGCAGAGCAATGGCAGCAGCAGTTGTAGCTAGAAGACATCTCTGGCTTAACCACTGGGATGTGGATGCAGCTTCACGTGCCAACCTAGCCTCTGTCTCCTTCTCAGGTACCAAGCTCTTCGGCAATGAGGCACTCAAGGAAGTCCTCGCAGAGACCAGAGATGAAAAGAAAGTGATGCCATCCCAAAAGCGAGAGGATAGGCACACTTTTAAGCATCCTGCCTCTTCCTCTTACCCTTTCCAGTCCTTTCGTGCCTCCAGGCTCACCACCAGGACACGTGACTTCAAAAGCGGGCACTCCTACTGGACCAGGCAGAGATTTCCACAGAAGTCTCAGACCCCTTCTTCCAGGCCCTCCCCCAACCAAACTAGACAAGGATGTCAGAACCAACAATGCTTCTGACTCACTGCCGACGCCACAAGTAGGAGGTCGCCTAACCCACTTTGCTTCCCATTGGCAACACACGACCCAGGACAAGTGGGTACTCACCATCATCAAGGAGGGGTACCGGATAGAACTTACAGAGTACCCGCCCACCAGATGCCTTCCCTCTCCCTTAGCCACTTCCATCAAAAAACACCAAGCAATATTAGGCGAGTTTCATCACCTGTTGGATATCTCCACCATAGAAGAAGTACCATCAGGAGAGGTTTTCTCAGGTCTTTATTTCATCTTCTTCTTGGTTGGGAAAAAGGATGGATCCTGGCGTGGGGTACTTGACCTCAAATTCTTAAATCAACCCAGAGAACCTTCAGGACGGAGACCCTTACGTCCATCAGAGAAGCTCTTCTTCCACTGGACTTTCTGGCTTCAATAGATTTAAAAGCCTACCTGCACATCCCCATATTCCCATCTCACAGGTGATTACTCCACTTCTATTACAATGGCCGGCACTTTCAATACAGGGCCCTTCCCTTTGGTCTGACTTTGGCTCCACAACTATTCACCAGGTCATGGTGACGTTAGTAGCTGGTCTTCGGATACAAGGATTGCACATATACCCATATTTAGATGACCTCATCTGGTCCAATTCCTTCCATCAAGCCCAGCAGGACGTTCACGTTTCACTAGACTTCTTGCAAGGTCACAGCTTTCTCATAAATTCCCAAAAGAGCCATCTATGCCCTTCTCAGCAGCTGCTCCACCTTGGGGCGACTATAGACACGGCTCAACAGCTCATTTCCCTGTCGCCACAGAGGGTCCAGAACATTGCCTCACTAGCTACTACTTTGTCCCAACTTTGATCCCCAGACTTGATGTTGCTTGCCAAACTACTGGGCATGATGGAATCAGCAATAGGGATCACTCCCTGGGCGCGCCTGCACTCCCGCCCACTTCAAACCTTTTTACTTCAGTTCCAATCAGTCATTGCACTATGCAACCATCATCATGTTCTCCTTCCATCTCTGGTCAAACACTCCCTCACTTGGTGGTCGGAAATGCGGAACCTATTGAAAGGTGTCCCACTACAGGATCCTCCCCGAACAGTCATCACCACCAATGCCAGTCTCCACGGTTGGGGAGCTCACTGCCAGGGGCAATATGTTCAAGAACGCTGGTCGACAGCAGAGGCTACCAGAAACATCAACTGGTTAGAGTTAAGGGCAGCACACCTAGCTCTTCGGCACTTCATGCCAATCCTCGCCTGTCCGGACGTCCTCATTTGCACCGACAACATGTCGACTCGTGCTTACCTGATCAAACAAGGAGGTACCTGCTCAAGGACTCTGAACCTAGAGGCTACCTCAATGCTACTGTGGGCAGAAAGACACCTGTCCTCAATTTCAGCAGAGGTACATCCAGGGTCTCCTGAACATCACGGCGGATTGGCTGAGCAGACAGCAGCTCTTCCCAGGTGAGTGGGCTCTGAATGTGGAAGTATTCCAGTCTCTCCAAGCGAAGTTTGGCAACTTCCAAGTAGACCTATTCGCTTTGGACGACAATCACCAGACAAAGAGATTCTTCTCCCGATTCAGGAGTCGCGGAGCAGAAGGACAAGATGCTCTGGCAGTAAGTTGGCCAAAAGGCCTCCTCTACGCCTTCCCACTGACTCCCTTACTGTCCAGAGTACTGAAGAAAATCAGAACAGAAGCAGCTCACGTGGTCCTTGTGGCCCCCTATTGGCTGAGACGCCCCTGGTTCTCGGGCATAGTTCACCTGGCACAAGGCCTGCCACTTCATCTACCAGCATGACATGACCTGCTTCATCAGGGTCCTCTCCTACACCCGGACCCACAATGGCTCAGACTAACCGCATGGAGATTGAGCGCAATAGGTTGTTAGCGTTAGGATTCTCCTCTGAAGTGGTGAATACCATCCTGTCAGCGAGACGCTCTTCCACCATTAAAAGCTATCAATCTACATGGAAAGCTTTCTCCTCATGGTGTGCCACACATGCTATCTCTCCAGAGTCAGCAGTGGTTGCTCAAGTTCTGCAATTCTTACAAGATGGCCTGAAAAAGGGCATGAGGCCAAATACTTTAAAACGACAAACATCCTCTCTCTTATCCATCCTGCTACCTACCAGCAATACTTCTCTGGCTGCACATCCTCTTCTCAAAAAGTTCCTGCGAGGAGCTGTTGCCGTAAGTCCTCCAGTACTGCATAGATTTCCATCATGGAGCCTGCATACCGTCCTCAGCGCTCTTCAGAAACCTCCCTTCGAGCCGCTTGCATCCGTTCCTCTCAGGGTCCTGTCCTTCAAATTGATATTCCTCGTAGCTATCACCTCAGCTTGCAGAGTATCTGAACTGCAAGCCCTCTCAATACAAAAACATCTGTGTACATTCCATAAAGATAAAGTGGTGCTACGAACTAACCCAGCCTTTGTTCCCAAAGTGAAGCAAAAACTGAGAGTAACCATACGCGCACCCTGGACTTCAGGAAAGCTGATTTTAATAAACTCAGAACAATTGTAAGTATGGTTCCATGGCAAGCCACCCTAATGAGAAAAGGAGTCCAAGATGGGTGGGAGTTTCTAAAAAAGGAAATCCTAAAAGTGCAATGGCAAGCAATTCCAACAAGGAAAAAAGGGGGGAAACAGCAGAAGAAGCCAATGTGGCTTCACAAAAAGCTTAGAGCTGACCTGAAAACAAAAAAGGACACATACAGGAAGTGGAAAGAAGGCCAGGCCACAAAGGAAAGAGTACAGGCAGGTATCACGGAATTGCCGGGATAGTGTCAGGAAGTCTAAAGCTGAGAATGAGCTGATGCTAGCGAGGAATGCTAAAAGCAACAAAAAAGCTTTCTTCAGGTATGTCCAGAGTAAAAGACAGAGAAAAGAAACGGTGGCACAGCTACTCATTGAGGAAGGCAAAATGATAACAGATGACAAAGAAAAGGAAGAAGTGCTCAATTCCTACTTTGGCTTGGTCTTCTCCCGAAAAAGGGCCTATGACCCTCCCAGGAAACATGAAGTAGAAGGGACAGGATTGGACCATGAGATTGATAGACAAATGGTCAAGGAATATCTAATCCCTTTGAACGAGTTCAAATCGGCAGGGCCCGATAAACTGCATCCTAGAGTATTGAAGGAACTGGCTGAAGAACTCTCAGAACCACTGTCTATTATCTTTGCGAAATCATGGGGGACTGGTGAAGTGCTGGATGACTGGAGGAGAGCTAATGTTGTCCCTATTTTCAAAAAGGACAAGAAGGAGGAACCAGGGAACTACAGACCATTCAGCCTAACATCAATCCCTGGAAAAATTCTGGAGCAGATTATAAAGCAGTCAATCTGTAAGCACCTTGAAAACAATGCAGTGATTTCTAGGAGCCAACATGGATTTATGAAGAACAAATCCTGCCAAACTAATCTCATCTCATTTTTTGATTGGGTAACCTCCCTTGTAGACTGTGGGAATGCTGTGGACATAATATATCTCGACTTCAGCAAAGCTTTTGACAAAGTGCCCCATGATATTCTGATTAGCAAGCTAGCTAAATGTGGGCTGGATGGAACAACTATCAGATGGATCCACAGTTGGCTCCAGAATCGTACTCAAAGAGTGCTTATCAATGGTTCCTTCTCAAACTGGGCGGAAGTAACGAGTGAGGTACCACAGGGCTCGATCCTGGGCCCAGTGCTCTTCAACATTTTTATTAACGACTTCGATGAGGAGGTACAGAGCATGCTTAACAAATTTGCAGATACACAGTTGGGGGCCACAGCTAACACCATGGAAGACAGAAACAAAATTCAAAGGGACCTTGATAGGCTGGAGCATTGGGCTGAAAACAACAGAATGAAATTCAACAGGGATAAATGCAAAGTTCTACACTTAGGAAAAAGAAACCAAATGCACAGTTGTAAGATGGAGGATACTTGGCTCAGCAATACGACGTGTGAGAAGGATCTTGGAATTGTCGTTGATCACAAGCTGAATATGAGCCAACGGTGTGATGTGGCTGCAAAAAAGGCAAATGCTATATTAGGCTGCATTAACAGAAGTATAGTTTCCAAATCACGTGAAGTACTAGTTCCCCTATATTCAGCACTGGTTAGGCCTCATCTTGAGTACTGCGTCCAGTTCTGGTCTCCGCACTTCAAGAAGGATCCAGATAAACTGGAATGGGTTCAGAGGAGGGCAACAAAGATGATCAGGGGACTGGAAACAAAGCCCTATGAGGAGAGACTGAAAGAACTGGGCATGTTTAGCCTGGAGAAGAGAAGACTGACGGAAGATATGATAGCACTCTTCAAGTACATGAAAGGTTGTCACATAGAGGATGGCCGGGATCTCTTCTTGATCGTCCCAGAGTGCAGGACACAGAATAATGGGCTCAAGTTGCAGGAAGCCAGATTTCGATTACATCAGGAGAAACATCCTAACTGTTAGAGCCATACGACAATGGAATCAATTACCTAGGGAGGTGGTGGGTTCTCTTACACTGGAGGCATTCAAGAGGCAGCTGGACAGCCATATGTCGGGAATGCTTTGATTTGGATTCCTGCATTGAGCAGGGGGTTGGACTCGATGGTCTTATAGGCCCCTTCCAACTCTTCTATTCTATGATTCTGTGTATATTGTGTGTGTGTGTGTGTGTGTGACTGTGTACATGAGAGAGGAGGTGAGATATGTATGTATGCATGGTCTGTGAGAGGGAGATATGTACTTGGGCAGAGAGAAAAGGGTAGAGAAGTGTGTATGAGGGAGGAAGGAGAGATATAAATATATGTGTGGTATGTGAGAGAGGGAGGTGTGTGTGTGAGAGAGCGAGCGAGCAAGAGAGAACAGTATCCTCTGTATGAGTCTGTGAAGGAGAAGGAGAGATGTATATGTAAAATGTGTATGTGCGAGTGTGCGTGAGATAGATGCATGTGTTTCTGGTCTGAATGTGTGCAGTGTATGAGCTAGGTATGCAAGACAGAGTGAATGTGGTGTGGCCATCTTGTATCTTTTTCCTGGTATTGGGGTATGTTCCCTGCTGTTATTAGACAATATTGTGAGTGAGTGAGAGAGAGAGAGAGAGAGAGAAGGGGGGGCTGTGTGTCTGGTGCTATTTACATCCCCTCTTAATTTGCATGTTTCACATGACGTTACTATCACACAGTTTTCTTGGTGTAAATCAATACTAACCCAATCCTCTGATAATGTGAAAAGGGAAGGAAAAAATGTCTCCACTCTGTATCTCGAGTGCTTGCAGATGTTGTGCTCCAATGCTTTTAGGTGGGTATGTCAATCGTTCCCCTCTCCATGCCCACTCCCTCCTCCTCCCTTCTTTCATTTCATTTCCTGAGGGCTGAAGAGTAACTTCCGGCTGCTGTCTCCCATTCTGCTGGCATTTTTTAAGTTGCTGCAAACGGTGCCTTTATTTTCTTTTCCCCCTAACTTGTGTGCAAAACCAAAACACTGCTGAAACAAAGATTTGTATTTCAGTTGTATTGTGCCAGTGAAAATACAAACAATTGTACTTCCGGGTTGCTGTTTTTTTTAATGAAACTAACTAGTAGAACAAACTGAGCATGCTTGGTTGCCAGGTAACCAGAGGGAGTGGAAATGTTAAATTAGAGGGCGTGGTCATTAGGAAACTGCATGATTGATCCTTCCCCTCTGATGTAAATAGAAAACACTGTGTTTGCAGCTGGCATTGAGCCCTTACTGTAGACGGCACAGATAGAAAACGGAGGTAAAAACAGTGTCTTTAGTACAAAGTAATGCTCCCATGTGGAAAAGCCCAGAGAGAGAGAGAGACTTTATAGCAGAAGTAAGTTGTGCTTCAAAATGAGCTCATGCTAGTCACATTCCCACCTAGCCCAAATGCCTTGAGTTAATTCTGATTAGATTCCCTCCCTTTGGAGGTACGGCTGGTATCATTAACTTTTGGGCACTGGCTAAAATGTATCTCTTCACCCAGACCTTTGGAGAAAAGTTATCCTTTAAAGCCAGCAGTAGTGATAATTTTCATTTGATGTATTGTGTGTAAAATTTATTTATGGTTTTATTTTTTTATATTAATCTTAATTGTTTAAGTGTAGACTTTTTTGTGTGTGAACATATGGATGAAGGGCAATCTACAAAGTGAATAAATAAAATAATAAAATAATCTCAGTCCTAAAATCAGTAGATGTGTGGGCTTTTTAGAAGCCATTTCATTTTAAGTGTGTTGTTCTTTGAGGCAGAACAGGAAATGCAGAATGTCTGTAACAATGAAATATTGATATGTGCGTAAATTCTGTAGTTTTGTGTGTCTGGTTCTAGAGCTCTGTGTGTGACATGCTAAAAATTTGTTGAAAATTAATCTGGCATTATGCATTTTAGAGAAAGATACTTGAAATGTGAAAGATTGCTACACATTTTTCTTCCTCTTTTTTTTAATTTCTAAAGGCATCCAGCCTTTAAAGCAGAAAACAACAGTTGTTCTGGCAGAGGTCACAGAATTAGTTACAAGATTAGAAAATGAACGTAAAAGGGCTGAAGAAGCTTTGGAGATTGAGAAATGCCGTAGGAAAAAACTATACGTAACTGCTGATGGCCTGTCACTTTGGAGACTGGAACAGCTTCCCATAGCTGTTCAAAAAGGTATGAAAATTAGCTAAACATATAAACCAGGGGTGAGAAAGTTTTTTTCAGCCTAAAGGCTGCATTCCATCATGGGCAGCCTTCTGGGATCACATGCCAGTGGTGGGCAGAGCCAGAGGCAAACGTAAGTGGAGCAACTGATGGAACTCTTACTTTTGTACAGTAAAAACCAGAGGTTTCTACATATAGCCACACCACATGCATATCTCTCTCTCCGCCATCCAGGCAAGCAAAGACATTATCACAGTTCAAGGACACATTCCAACCTCGCACTCAAAGGAGTCTCATTCGCATTCGTCTTGTATTCATCTCAGTCTCATATAGCATTCGGCCCCAAGGCTTGATGTTCCCCACCCAGATATAAAGAGGAGGAGAATTAATTGACATATCTATGAGTCACATTACATCTTCCAAAAACTGTATTGATTTACTGTTCAGAAATAATTTCCAGAGGGATAGCTATGTGGTCTTTTGCAGCAACCCCCCCAATAAAAACAAATCTTGTGGCACCTTAAATATTGACAAATTTATAATGGTATAAGCTCTCATAGACTGCAATCCATTTCCTGAGATGCATGCATTGTTATCATGAGTTGCAGGTTGGGGTGGGTAAGAACTGTGAAGAGTGCAGTTAGAAGGAAATGAAATTCAGAAAAGTACAGATGGTGATAATGACATTATTAATAGTGGTCATTCACAAAAATAAGTTGCCTTTATAACACAGACATCCTGACATTGGTAAGGTAGCAGTGTGTGATAAAAATCCATTGTGCTGATTCAGTCTGTAAGCGATAGTATCGAACTGCTTGATGAATTGTAATTCTGCAATTTCACATTGCAATCTCCTCTTGTTCCAGTATGTCCAGGATAAGGTCATAAGGTTGAAATGCTCTCTCACTGATTTTTCAAGATTGCCATTTCTGATGTCAGATTTATGTCAATTTATTCTTTTGTGCAGAGACTGGTCTGTTTATCCTAGGTAGACTGCAAAATGGCATTGTTGGCAGATGATGGCATATATCATATTGGAAGATGAGTAGATGAGTGAACCTGTAATGTTGTGGATGACATTATCAGATCCTATAATAGTGCTGTCAGAGTAGACATGGGGACAGAGTTGGCATCTGGGTCTCACACAGGGTCTGACCTTTGTGTCCTTATCTCTGTTATGTACCCTGTTGTTGCTGGTGAAAAGCTGTTTTTTAGGTTAGGGGGCTGTCTGTAAAGCAGTACAGGCTTGCCACCAAAGGTCTGTGAAAGAGAAGTGTCATTGTCCAGGATGGGCTATAGATCATAGATGATGCATTTGCCTGGTGTTAACCAGAAGCTGTAAGTGACAAGTGGTAGTCTGTCATTTTCTCTTCCAGATCTGTCCTGTAGTAGGTTGTTCCCAGGCACTGATCTGGCCTTGTTGTTCTGTCTCCCCCTACATGCATATTTTTCAGGATGGGTATTGTAGTCTGAGGAATGTCTGGTATAAATTATTTAACTGTGAGTCTCTGTCCAACAAATCTGAACAGATGTGATTTTGTTGTTGGGCTTGGTTATAGACAGTGGATTTGTGGTTGTTCTGGATGGAAGCTAGAAGCATGTTAGTATGTGTAGCAGTCAGTGGGTTTCCTATATAAGATGGAGCTGATATGTCCGTTATGTAGTTGCATAATAGTGATCAGCAAGTGAACCTCTTGTGTGGACAGATTTGGCTCAGGTTGATGATGGGATGAAAGTTGTAGAAGTCATAGTGGAATTGCACAAGTGCTTCCTGTTCATGAGTCCAGATGGTAAAGATGTCATTGTATCTCAGGTACATTAAGAGGCTTTGGGGGGCAGGAGCTGAGAAAGTGTTGTTCTAAGTTGGCTGTGAAGATGGTGGCATACAGTTAAGCTACACAAGTGCCATTGACAAGAAGATACCTGTTCCCCCAAAGCTGAAGTAATTGTGGGGAAGTAGACAGTGGCAGAGTTGGGTACCTAGGTGTGCTGTAGCCCCATCAGGGATGATATTCATAATGGATTAGTCTATCTTTGTGAAGGACAAAGATATAAAAGGCTTCAACATCCATAGTAGCTAGGATTGTGTTTTTGTGTTGCCAGATTGTCTATAGATTGTAGTTTGTTCAGGAAGTCAGTGGTGCCCCATATGAAGCTTGAAAAACTTGTGGCATATGGTCTGAGAAATGAGTCCGTACAACCAGTTAGACATCCCAGCTCTGATGGTTGTTGAGCCCCAACCCTCTTGCGAGGGCCTGGAGGGGGGGGATATGAGTTTCAGGCTTCTCAGCTGTCAGAGGACGAGGATGGCCCAGGAGTTGTTGAGACTCCGCAAGACCTTGAGAGAGGGAGTAAGGAGGATTTCAGGCCAGTTCCCACGGATGGTGCTATCCCAGCCGGGTAGAGCGTGCCGCCCCCAGACATGGCAGAGGAGCAGCTGGACGATGAGCCGGAGTGGGCGTTAACTCCCCCTTTACCCAGTAGCTCGCGGGATGAGTCCAACACTTCGCTGCCACCTGACCTTGAATCTCTGGCTAAGGAGCAGGTTCCTTGGGACGAGGTGTTGGAAGCACGCCCCCCTTCACCACGCTCTCGACACAGGGAGAAACGGACAGGCCAAAGGCAAGAATTGCACAGGAGCTAGAGAGTCCACTCCAAGACCCTGCCTATTTAAGCCTGCCACTTCTGGGTTGGAGCTGCTGAGTCAACTTTCTTTCAACGTTGCAGAGCATGCCTGGAGTGCAGTTAGGGAATTCTAGTGAGATAGCTTAGGGGTTTCTATGAAGTGCACTGCTTCTGATGTATCCATTACTTTAATAAAACACGATTTAATTGCACCAGCGTCTCAGTCTCGTGGATCCCGCTCAGAACAGGACAATGGTACTGCTACCCAAAACCATGGTTGTTTGATTTGTATATTTTTGGAAGCAGAAGATACCTAGCCAAGTTTGCTGGGGTGTACACAGATTTGGTCTTACACGTCTGTAGGAAATTCCTTCATCAGGTTGTGTAGTTCCTTCTGTGCCTCGATGGGGTCTGAGGATAAGAGCCTGTAAAATGTGATATTGGAGAGTTGCTTCTCAGCCTCCTGTATGCACTCCACTTTGTTCATGATGACAACAGTTCCTCCTCAGTCAGCCTCTTTAATTATGATGTCAGTATTATTTATGTGTGGATGGTATCATGCTCTGCACAACTAAGATTGTGTGGAAATCATGCTGTTTGCTAATTACCTCATCTGGGGTGTGACGGCATCTAATCTGGGGTTATAACCATCTGGAGAGATCCATGCAGAAATACTGGGGCTGCCCACCTGTCAGTCACTTAATATGACCAAAGTCAGCTGATTCGTGCTGGCTGCAATCCCTGTTTTTGACAGGGATCAGCTACACTCAGCACCTCTGCTTGGGAGCTCCTGAGTAGAGCCAGTTCCAGTGGGGCTTGCATTTGGTGCCAAATTTAATAGATGCTGAATACAAGCTCCTCTTGCCAGGAAACAATTGGGAACACACTTTTAGGCTATTAATTGTTCCTTTGTAGCTGCACAGCTGCATCTTTATCTGTCCCGTACTTGACATCACATAGGTGATGTTAGGTGTGGGGCATAGGTATGGTTCGGGAAAAAGGCCTTGCAGGCCAAATTAGAGCTCTGCTGAGCCTAATTAGGCCCACAAGCAAGAGTTTCCGCACCGCTGGTATACATCACGTTCCAAAGTTGCCAGGAATTTGACATTTTCTGCATTTGTTGACTTTAGTATTTTCAGCAATGGATGGTTATATCACTGCATTTCTGTCACTGCAACTCTATTCTCTGTTGGATCTCCAGAGCTTTATGAAGTTCAGATCTGAGGTAATTCACTATGATTTTTAGATGATCTCAAGCAGCTGAAGACCACAAGCAACTGGAACAATACCATTCTTTGAGTACCTTTTTTTTTTTGGCTTGGCCTATATTCTCATTTTCTCCCACTTTTAACAACCTCAAATAATTCAAATTCTGTTTTGAAAAATAAAACTCACATCAAGCCCTATGCTTATAACTCCCTTTTCATTAGCTGCAGCTTTTGTACAACACTGCTGGTCCCTTTTTTAGTATATTTTTTTGGGGGGATGCTGTGATTCTAATTCTTGAGGCTGAGAGTCACTTGTCCTGACTTTGATTAGGAAATCTCTGCTTTGTTTGATGTATATCACCCTCTCCTTTAATTCCATTGTTTCTTTGAAACACTTTGAAACAATGGTTGTTGCAACAGTTGTAGCTGAAGAGTGCTTGGCAAAGACTTGTTAATTTTAGATGGTGTGGGAAACCTGTGGCCCTCCAGATGTTGTTGGTCTCCAACTCCCATCAAATACCACCAGGATGGCCAGTGGTCAGGGATGATGGGAGTTAAACTGTCCTTGATTTAAGACATTTTGCAACACGTGTTGCATTTCTATATACTTTCTTTTTGCATTTGTTTTAGCATTTGACTTTCTACTCACACTTCACCCAAGTCTCTAGGCCACTTGGCTACAAACTACTGAAACCTTGCCTCAGATTAAAATCTAGCCCTTCCTGCCTCTCTCACACATGTGTGAGCACAGAATTGCTTGCTTGCACTCTGATTGGATTCTGTATTCTAGTAAATCAGCCTACTCCAATTTGGTACCCTGCAGATATGCTATACTAGAGCTCTCATTAGGTGCAGCCACATTCTGGACCATTAATAGGATTTTGTTGTTGTTATGTGCCTTCAAGTCAATTACGATTTATGGCAACCCTATGAATCAGTGACCTCCAAGAGCATCTGTCATGAATCACCCTGTTCAGATCTTTTAAGTTCAGGTCTGTGGCTTCTTTTATGGAATCCATCAAACTCTTGTTTGGCCTTCCTCTTTTTCTACTCCCTTCTGTTTTTCCCAGAATTATTGTCTTTTTTGGTGAATCATGTCTTCTCATGATGTGTCCAAAGTATGATAACCTCAGTTTCATTATTTTAGCTTCTAGTGACAGTTCTGGTTTAATTTGTTCTAACACCCAATTATTTGTCTTTTTCGCAGTCCATGGTATGTGCAAAGCTCTCCTCCAACATCACATTTCAAATGAGTTGACTTTTCTCTTATCCACTTTTTTCACTGTCCAACTTTCACATCCATACATACAAATCGGGAATACCATGGTCTGAATGATCCTGACTTTACTGTTCAGTGATACATCTTTGCATTTGAGGACTTTCTCTAGTTCTCTCATAGCTGCCCTCCCCAGTCCTAGCCTTCTTCTGATTTCTTGACTATTGTCTACATTTTGGTTAATGACTGGGCCAAGGTATTAATAACCCTTGACAAGTTCAATGTCCTCGTTATCAACTTTAAAGTTACATAAACCTTCTGTTGTCATTGCTTTTGTTTTTTTGACGTCCAACTGTAATCCTGCTTTTCATAGAATCATACAATAATAGAGTTGGAAGGGACCTATAAAGCCATCAAGTCCAACCCCCTGCTCAATGCAGGAATCCAAATCAAAGCATTCCCGACGGATGACTGTCCAGCTGCCTCTTGAATGCCTCCAGTGTCGGAGAGCCCACTAGGTAATTGTTCCATTGTCGTATGGCTCTAACAGTTAGGAAGTTTTTCCTGATGTTCAGTCAAAATCTGGCATCCTGCAACTTGAGCCCATTATTCTGTGTCCTGCACTCTGGGATGATTGAGCAGAGATCCCGGCCATCCTGTATGTGACAACCTTTCATGTACTTGAAGACTGCTATCATATCTCCCCTCAGACTTCTTTTCTCCAGGCTAAACATGCCCAGTTCTTTCAGTCTCTCCTCATAGGGCTTTGTTTCCAGTCCCGTGATCATCTTTGTTGCCCTCCTCTGAACCCATTCCAGTTTATCTGGATCCTTCTTGAAGTGCGGAGACCAGAACTGGACGCAGTACTCAAGATGAGGCCTAACCAGTGCTGAATAGAGGGGAACTAATACTTCAGGTGATTTGGAAACTATACTTCTGTTAATGCAGCCTAATATAGCATTTGCCTTTTTTGCAGCCACATCACACTGTTGGCTCATATTCAGTTTGTGATCAATGACAATTCCAAGATCCTTCTCACATGTCGTATTGCTAAGCCAAGTATCCTCCATCTTATAACTGTGCATTTGGTTTCTTTTTATGCTTTTGTGTTTTCCTCTTTTAACTTTCATCAGCATTTGTTTCAAATCATTACTGGTTTCTGCTAGTAGTATGATATCGTCTGCATATCTTAAATTATTGATATTTTTTCCTCCAATTTTCACACCTCATTCATCTTGGTCCAATCCCGCTTTCCGTATGATATGTTATGTGTGTAGATTAAACAAATAGGGTGATAAAATACACCCTTGTATCACACCTTTTTTGATTGGGAGCCAATCGGTTTCTCCATATTTTGTCCTTACAGTTGCCTCTTGTCCAGAGTACAAGTTGCACATCAGGACGATCAGTTGCCGTGGCACCCCCATTTCATTTAAACCATTCCATAGTTTTTCATGATCTACACAGTCAAAGGCTTTGCTGTAATCTATAAAGCACAGGGTGATTTTCTTCTGAAATTCCTTGGTCTGTTCCATTATCCAACGTATGTTTGCGATATGATCCCTTGTGCCTCTTCCTTTTCTAAATCCAGCTTGGATGCCTGGCATTTCTCACTCCATATATGGTAAGAGCCTTTGTTATAGAATCTTGAGCATTACTTCACTTGCATGGGATATTAAGGCAATAGAATTGGAATGTATATTGAACGCTTCCAGTCTGTGTGCCATTGTTTAGTTTTCCATATTGCTTGACAAATTTTTGTCAAAATGTGGACAGATTCAGTCTCAGGGCTCATCCAAATGGAGCAGGATATTCCACGTTTTCCATATTCAGTTTGTCATCTGACAGTCCTCACTTTGCCTGTTATTCACTCTTTCCCAATAAAAAAACCACGTTTTTTTTGTGCCCACACACGCAGCAGGAAGATCCATATATTCTTTTCACTTTTTCCCAGCTCCTCCTGTAAGACCACCCCCTATCAGCCAATTGGCCCACAAAAAATGACGTGTGCTCCTCTCCCCCTTTGCAACGAAGCACAAAATGCGAGCGCGGAAGTTTGAATTTCCTGTGGCTGTAATGGAGTTCTTTGCAGCTCGCCACTCTAGAGCATTTGTATTTTTGTATTTCTGTTAGCTCGTATTTGCGATATATTGCAAAACCAACTGTATGCTTTTCTACCTTTACGCATGTTAACGTTTCTGGAGATACATAGGAAGGTTTACTTCTGAGTAAATGCTAATGAAATCGAAGGAGGGAGAATAAGGAAGGATGAAAAAAGCCAGTTTCAGGAACAGCTTTGGCTTTGGGGGGGCGGGTAATGGAATGTCAGAGGTGCCGGTGTTCCCAAAGCCATGCAGCACCCAGACCATCCTCAAAGAAGGATGGGGAAATGGGACTTCCGGGAAGGGTGACTTAGCCTGTGCCTGCTTTTGAGACGGGCTCCTGCCTCAAAAGAAGCTTATTCAGATATATCAGTCAGATTTTTTCTTTTTTTGACTGATTAAACTTCTCCCGGGTAGGGAGAAACGAAGAGATTAACCTCAAAGCCTATTTTTGTTGGGACGACCAGATCTCATTAATTTATGGGACGAGGTCCAGCCGACGAAGGTGGGACGGATTTTTAACAACAAGCTCTATCTGGAAAAGCGAACGTTCATCTTATCTTCTAAGAGAGAACGCACTTACAGGCAAGCACCCTTCTTTCTATATTTTTCTTTTACTTGACTTAAATTGTTGCTGTTTAAAAGAGATTTGCCAGATTGATCGGTTTTTGACATCTCACTGGGGAGCCATAACTTCTCTCTGCTACTCACTAATTAATAGCTTATCTCTGTTTTTGTTGCAAAAAGCTGTCCTGGATTTGCATTCTAAAGATATACACAGAAGAGGGATTTCTATTCCAGATTTTTATTTTGAAGAATATTATATTGTCTGAGACTACTCTCTTTTTGGTCTATTTTATTTTGACGAATCTGTTTCCTGACGACCGCCATTAATTGTTTCGATCCTGGGAACTGCATTTTGTTTACTTAAGCATGGAGAGATAAGGCTGTCTGCTCTGTTTATACTGTGATGTCACCAAGTTTGGAGTATTAACCCAATTGTTGCTGAAATAAGAAGTGGTTTTCCTATATTTTTCTTTTAAAATGGCAATTAAGAAAGTGGCTGAGAAGCTGGAAATAACTATGTTTCAGAAAATAATGGATGAGATTGAGATAACGAAACAAAACCTGCGACAGGGTTGTAAGGAGCTGAAAATTGAATTGAGTAAAATGAAGCAGGAGATTAAAGATATAGGGGTCCCTGTGAGAGAGGTGACCCTGGAAGGGGTCCCTGTGAGAGAGGAGACCCCGGAGATTGGAACAAACGTGGAACAGGGAAAAGATTTGGAGTCTATGGACTTTAGAAACAAAATCTATTGTTTGGAGACACAGGAGATTAAAGACATAGGGGTCCTTGTGAGAGAGGAGACCCTGGAGACTGGAACAGGGGTCCCTGTGAGAGAGGAGACCCTGGAGACTGGAACAGGGGTCCCTGTGAGAGAGGAGATCCCGGAGATTGGAACAAACGTGGAACAGGAACAAGATTTGGAGTCTATGGACTTTAGAAATAAAATCTATTGTTTGGAACTCAATGTTATCTCTGAAGAAATTAATGAAGATTCTAGAGATAAAGTTATCAATGGCATGGATAATCTTCTGGACTGGAATGATGTGATGGAGCCCAATATAGAGAAAATCTATGGAATTAACTGCAGCCATGTGACAATGGAAAAACTTTCAAGAGATGACCCAGTGTATTTTGAAAAAAAGAACAGAGATATGATTTTACAGCAGTATTTCAGCAACCTATTCAGAATGGATGGCAAGAAAATATTTGGGATAGAGGTAATTCCCATTAGACTCTTACTATATGACTATGGCTTTGACAGCAAGATTATTATGGAATACTGATAATGGAAGATTGGATACTGAAATTACTGGACTTAACAAGACTACTGAAGATGGAAGATGGAAAATGGAACTAATAGGGATAATAGAACAATGGCTACTGAAATTACTGAACCTAACAGATTCTGATGTGATGGATTAATTGAAATGTTTATTTTGACTATGGTTATGACAATAAGATTATCATAATTAGTAATGAGATGGATTAATCGATATGCTTATCTGGAAAAAAAAATTGATAGATATATTTCTTAAAGAATTGAAACCTCTCTTTGACTTTTTGTGGAAAGAATAAAGTAATGTTTATGAGATTTGATGATTAAGTAAGATAACTACTGGAGGAAAGTGATTTTATAATATGACTTAAGAGACAGGATTGTTATATATTATAGACTTATAACTGATTTGATCTTTGACAAATGGGAAGTCAATATTTTACTCTTTATTTTTTATTTTTTTTTTCTTTTTTTCTTTTTGTTTAACTATTTTTGATTTTGTTTTTTGTCTTTGAATGTTTTATGATTTTGTCTTGTATGTTTTATGAAAATCTGAATAAAAATTATTGAAAAAAAAAAAAAAGAAGGATGGGGAAATGCAGGGGAAGCCTACTCGAAGGAGGAGGGGCTGCGTGTGTGTGTTTTAATAGCAGGCTCCTGAAGCACAGACTCGCCTTGCCAGTCTCCCCACCCCAGCCCGTTGCTGCCCCGCAACTCCCACCCCAGCCCACCACCTCTCCTGTTCCTGGGTTGAAATGGTGACTTTCTGACTGGCAGATCTCTAGCAGCTTCGCTAAGGGCACGGCACTTGGAGTGAAAAGTAAATGCTCCTGCTAGGGACAGGGGAAGAGAGGGAGGCGAGGGAGCCACACACTGCGCTTCAGCCCCCTCGCACCGCAAAAGGCAAAAATGGCAGAAGATCATCTCCCCCATCTCCTCTCTGTCTGGCTCTTCCCCAACCACCCCCTTGCTGTAGGTTTGGTATGCCTGCGAGTGCATGTGAGCGTGTTGTGAGGTGACAGAAGTGCGCGTCTGTGTGGATGGCTAATAGAGACCCCCATTTGAAACTGCAGCCACCAGAGACTCCTTCCCCACCGCCGCCCACATGGGATGGAAGTGCGTGCGTGAAGGAGGAAACGGGAAGGCAAAGCACTCCGGGACCCAGCAACCAGCCTGAGTGGCAGAAAGAAGCACAGAGCCGGCCGGAGGGTGGGGTGGAAGGGATTTCTTCGCCTCCGTCCAGCCCTCTGGCAGCTTAAAGGGGTAGCCCCCCCCCGTTACCAAGCACCCGGCGCTGCGGTAGCAACTACGTTACCAGGGCTTTGTTACACATGAACTTTGCCTCAGGTCGAGAAGCAGGAAAAGCTAAGGGGAGTTTACCCAGCCACTGTAGTACCGCCTTGTGCGCAAATGCACATTTCGGCATCTGGGAAGTACAAAGTAACATCCCGTGGCTCTGATTGGTTCAGTTTCCCGGGCTTTTCCAAGCACATTCGCGCACATGCGCAAAAGTGGAAATATGGTATTGGCTGAAAATGAAAGAAGGGGAATGGGGAAACGCCCAATGACCCCCTACGGAATGTCTCCTGCTCTAAAGTCCGCGGTATTGCATCCGAGCCCCTAACGTTGCAGCGGATGATTCACTCTTTAAAAAAGATAATCGCATTTTCTGCGGTTGTGCCAAAGCGGATTTAACTGCGTGAAAACACGCTTTTGCGCGCAACGTCATCAGGACGACCGAAAAATAATGAGAACACAAAGCGGTCATGTCACACATTATACAGCCATCTGGATGAGCCCTCAGTAGGTTGTAGCAAGTCTATTGTATGCCATCTGTTCCTGGTGATTTGTTTCTTCCAAGTATTTTAAGAGCAGCTTTCACCTCACATTCTAAAATTTCTGGTTCTTTATCATACACTTCCTCCATGAATGAATCTTTCATCCTGTCATCTCTTTATAAAAGAGTTCAGTGTATTGCTTCCATCTTCCTTTCATATCATCTCGGTCAGTGAGTGTGTTCCTCTGTTGGTTATTCAACATCCCTAACTTTAAATTTCCCTTTCATTTCTCTAATCTTTTGGAATAGACAACCCTTTTTGTTGTCCTCTTCTATTTCTATACAATAGCTATTGTAGTGGTTCTCTTTGTCTCTACATACTAATTGCTGTATTATTGAATTTAGGGTTCTGACTGTATTTCTGTCTCCTTTTGCTTTTGGTTTCCTTCTGTCTCTAACCATTTTAAGAGTTTCTTCAGTCATCCATTGAGGTCTTTCTCTCTTTTTCTAGAGGTATTGTGTTTTTGCATTCTTAAGAACATAAGAACATAAGAAGAGCCTGCAGGATCAGGCCAGTGGCCCATCTAGTCCAGCATCCTGTTCTCACAGTGGCCAACCAGGTGCCTGGGGGAAGCCCGCAAGCAGGACCCGAGTGCAAGAACACTCTCCCCTCCTGAGGCTTCTGGCAACTGGTTTTCAGAAGCATGCTGCCTCTGACTAGGGTGGCAGAGCACAGCCATCATGGCTAGTAGCCATTGATAGCCCTGTCCTCCATGAATTTGTCTAATCTTCTTTTAAAGCCATCCAAGCTGGTGGCCATTACTGCATCTTGTGGGAGCAAATTCCATAGTTTAACTATGCGCTGAGTAAAGAAGTACTTCCTTTTATCTGTCCTGAATCTTCCAACATTCAGCTTCTTTGAATGTCCATGAGTTCTAGTATTATGAGAGAGGGAGAAGAACTTTTTTCTATCCACTTTTTCGATGCCATGCATAATTTTATACACTTCTATCATGTCGTCTCTGACCCGCCTTTTCTCTAAACTAAAAAGCCCCAAATGCTGCAACCTTTCCTTGTAAGGGAGTCGCTCCATCCCCTTGATCATACTGGTTGCCCTCTTCTGAACCTTTTCCAACTCTATAATATCCTTTTTGAGATGAGGCGACCAGAACTGTACACAGTATTCCAAATGCGGCCGCACCATAGATTTATACAACGGCATTATGATATCGGCTGTTTTATTTTCAATACCTTTCCTAATTATCGCTAACATGGAATTTGCGTTCTTCACAGCTGCCGCACACTGGGTCGACATTTTCATCATGCTGTCCACTACAACCCCGAGGTCTCTCTCCTGGTCAGTCACCGCCAGTTCAGACCCCATGAGCGTATATGTGAAATTAAGATTTTTTGCTCCAATATGCATAATTTTACACTTGTTTATATTGAATTGCATTTGCCATTTTTCCACCCATTCACTCAGTTTGGAGAGGTCTTTTTGGAGCTCTTCGCAATCCCTTTTTGTTTTAACAACCCTGAACAATTTAGTGTCATCAGCAAACTTGGCCACTTCACTGCTCACTCCTAATTCTAGGTCATTAATGAACAAGTTGAAAAGTACAGGTCCCAATACTGATCCTTGAGGGACTCCACTTTCTACAGCCCTCCATTGGGAGAACTGTCTGTTTATTCCTACTCTCTGCTTTCTGCTTCTTAACCAATTCCTTATCCACAAGAGGACCTCTCCTCTTATTCCATGACTGCTAAGCTTCCTCAGAAGTCTTTGGTGAGGTACCTTGTCAAACGCTTTTTGAAAGTCTAAGTACACTATGTCCACTGGATCACCTCTATCTATATGCTTGTTGACACTCTCAAAGAATTCTAATAGGTTACTGAGACAGAACTTTCCCTTGCAGAAGCCATGCTGGCTCTGCTTCAGCAAGGCTTGTTCTTCTGTGTGCTTAGTTAATCTAGCTTTAATCATACTTTCTACCAGTTTTCCAGGGACAGAAGTTAAGCTAACTGGCCTGTAATTTCCGGGACCCCCTCTGGATCCCTTTTTGAAGATTGGCGTTACATTTGCCACTTTCCAGTTCTCAGGCATGGAGGAGGACCCGAGGGACAAGTTACATATTTTAGTTAGCAGATCAGCAATTTCACCTTTGAGTTCTTTGAGAACTCTCGGGTGGATGCCATCCGGGCCCGGTGATTTGTCAGTTTTTATATTGTCTATTAAGCCTAGAACTTTCTCTCTCGTTACCACTATTTGTCTCAGTTCCTCAGAATCCCTTCCTGCAAATGTTAGTTCAGGTTCAGGGATCTGCCCTATATCTTCCACTGTGAAGACAGATGCAAAAAATTCATTTAGCTTCTCTGCAATCTCCTTATCGTTCTTTAGTACACCTTTGACTCCCTTATCATCCAAGGGTCCAATCGCCTCCCTAGATACTTCCATGATAATGTCTCTGATTTCAATCCATAGTTCTTCTGGTTCTCCGTCAACTAAGTTTAAAGCCTCAAATCTATTCCTTATTTGATCTTTATATTCTTATGGGATGTTATTTAAATTGTATTTTGGCATGATGATTGCTTTGTTCTTCTTCTTTAGCTTTACTCTGATTTTTGATATGACCAGTTCATGATCTGTACCGCAATCTGCTCCTGGTCTTGTTTTTGCAGAAAGTATGGAACTTCTCCATCTTCTGCTACCAATTATATAATCAATTTTATTCTTATATTGACCATTTGGTGATGTCCACTTGTACAGTCATCTTTTTGGTTGCTCAAAAAATGTGTTCACAAGAAACAAATTATTGGCTTCACAGAATTCAATAAGTTTTCTGCTGCTTCATTTCTGTCTCTTAGGCCCATTTCCCCACAATTCCTAGTTCTTCTCTGTTGCCTACCTCTGTTGCATTCCAGTCCCTTATGATTATCAGCACATCTTGTTTTGATGTGTGATCAATTTCTTCCTGTACGTCTGCAAAACATCTCTGCAATTCCTCTTCTTCTGCCTTTGTCATTGGAGCATAGACTTGGATGATGTTAATAGGTTTCCTGTTTAATTTCATTGATATCACTCGCTCAGACCTTGCATTGTAGCTCCTATTTGCTTTTGCTACATCACTTCTCACTATTAAAGCAACCCTGTTTCTTCTTGATTTCTCATTTCCTGCATAAAATATTTTGTAGTTGCCTGATTGAAAATGTCCCATTCCTGTCCATTTTAATTCACCCACACCAAGTATTGTAATGTTGATACGTTCCATTTCTTGCTTGACAATTTCTAACTTTCCCTGGTTCATGCTTCTCACATTCCATGTTCCTATTGTGTGCGTCATACAACTCTGGACTCTCCTTTCACATCTGTGCACATCATCCTCTGGGCTTCCTTTCGGCTTTGACCCAGATGCTTCATTAGTCACAGAACTACTCATACTTGTCCTTTGTTCTTCCCCAGTAGCTTGTTGAGTGTCTTCTGACCTGGGGTTCTCATCTTCCAGCACTATCTTGTGTTGCATTTTGGATACTCTGTTCATAGGGTTTTTGTGGTAAGAGGTATTCAGAGGTGGTTTACCATTGCCTTCCTCTGAGTTTGGATGCATCTTTGTCTGGTGTCTCAGCTTTGACCATTCCACCTTGGGTGCCCCTGCTAGGAGTCTAGCCTCTTGGTCTAGACTCCTGACGACATTGCTCTCAGCTTCTTCTACACTCTCAAACCCCTCACCACGTTAAGGTGTGCATCCTAAAGGGGGTAATGTATGAGAATATCCAAAGAAGATGAAAGGAAGCTTTCTCCTTTCCCTTGACCTCCAAGATACTCTCTTATTTTCCATGTATTTAGCAAGGCAGAGTAAGACTGTTTCTTTGCACATCATTACTATTTTGGACCAGGTGGTGAAATGATACAAAAGCCTGGGTGCATGAGGAAATAGGGCAGCAGTTTAACTGCTGCTTTCCTAGATTCTTTTTCTGTCTCCTTCCTATTCTGAGATAGTTATTCAAGTAGACAGTTAATATCTCATCAAGTTTTCATCACATTTAACATTCAAGTATCAAGATAGGCAGGAGAGCCAAGGGACCCTGCTCAAGCTATGAAAGAGTCAGCAATAGCAGATTTATTTCTAGCTTGCTTCCCAGTTTGCCCCTTCTGTGTAGCACACTGAACAATGAAATGGAAATGGACTGCCTTCAAGTCGATTCCGACTTATGGCGACCCTGTGAATATTCATAGTGTCTTCATTGTAAGCGGTATTCAGAGGTGGTTTACCATTGCCTTCCTCTGAGGCTGAGAGGCAGTGACTGGCCCAAGGTCACCCAGTGAGCTTCATGGCTGTGTGGGGATTCGAACCCTGGTCTCCCAGGTGGTAGTGCAACACCCTAACCATTACACCGCACTAGGGCACAGGATGTGCAAAATAGGCAAAGAATTGAAGGATGGCACCTATTTTCAGGTTGAAGTGGGATTTACTCACTACTTTATATGTTAAAAATGCTCTGAGTGGCCCTCCAGTGCTTGTCGCGACATCTCCCTCATTCCCACTCATGGCATAAGTTGGGCTATCTGCCACCAACAGTGCTGGTTCATGTTATATGTAAGTACTGCATACTCACTAGCCCAGGGATGGTGTCAGGCCCAGGATGTGACTCAGGAAGCAGACCAGAGGTTGTAGTTAATTCGTGTTTTATTAGGGTAATGTCCAAACAAAGACTGCGCTTTCTCATGAAGCAATACAAGGATACAGGTCCTGCGACATTGGGAGAAAGTTGACAGAGCAAGGGGCTGCTTCCCGCCTGTTCTTTAAGAAGGGGCTAAACGGGCGCGCAACCTTTCGCTCCTCCTTAACTCCCCCTCAGGTACTGCCTGCCTTCCCCCCCTTCTCTCCTGTCTTTTCAACCGTCTGCGTGTGCGTGGTGAGGGGGGAGGCATCACCTCCTCCTCTTCTGAAGTGTCCGATTCCACTATGGGTGATAAAGGAGAAGCTGAGGGTAAACCATCTCTCCGCCTTTCTGCTGTGATCAGCCCTCCCTCTTGCTCTGAGCTGCGGAGAAGGGAGGGCCTGGGAATGTCTGGGGGGGATTCTAAAACTTCAAGGCTCTCAGGCTCCCCGTTGCTAGGCGACCCTATCTCTGGCATGTCCTCTGTTTCGGCTTCGCTCCACAGAGGGTAAGTTCCTCCCTCCTCCCTCTGCCAGCCATCTGAATCTTCTTCCAACCCCCCAGGAGCCCAGCTCATCCTCCCGACACCATCCCCCTTCTCAAGCTGTGCCCCCCTCCTCCTGTCTGGTTTGGGGCGTTGAGGACAACGTTGATGGAAAAGTTTTACTAACTCTGGAGCATGCACATCATCTGCATTTTCCCATGATCTGTCAGCCACCCCATAGCCCTTCCAGTGAATCAAATACTGCAGCTTGTGGCGTCGGATCCTGGAATCCAAGATTTCCTCAACTTCAAACTCAAGCTGCTCATTTATCAGGAGTGGGGATCCAGGAGGCTCCTCCGGCCGCAGCTCACTGGGAGGGGCAGCTTTCGTCAAGAGGGATCGATGGAACACAGGATGTATTTTAAACGTGTCAGGTAGCTTCAGCCGGTACGCCACGGGATTGATTTGAGTTTCTATTTCGAAAGGACCCACCCTTTTGTCTTGTAATTTTCTACATTTGCCCGGCATCTGGAGGAAACGGGTGGACAGCCATACCTGGTCTCCTGGTTGAAGGGGGGGGGCTCCTTCCTGTGCAGGTCAGCAACTCGCTTGTACTCTGTTTTGGCTTCGTTTAACTGCTGTTTCAGTGTTTGTTGCACCGCTTGCAATTCTTTTAGGAAGTCCTCAGCTGCCGGCACCAGCATTCCTTCTGAGCTGCTTGGAAAGATTTTAGGATGGAATCCATAATTCGCGAAGAATGGGGTTTGTTGAGTGCTGGAGTGTAGAGAATTGTTGTAGGCGAACTCTGCAAAATGCAAATAAGATACCCAGTCAGTCTGTTGATAGGACACATAACTTCTTAGATATCTTTCCAAAACGGCATTCAAGCGTTCCGTTTGCCCATCTGTCTGGGGGTGATGGGCGGAGGAGAGTTTTAATTCCATCTGCAACTGTTTCCACATTGCTCTCCAAAATTTGGCTGTGAACTGAGTTCCTCGGTCTGAGACTACACTGTTTGGCAACCCATGCAGTCGGTAGACTTCTTTGATGAATAACTTGGCCGTTTCCTTAGCCTCTAAGGCCCCTGCACAAGGGAGGAAATGCGCCATTTTGGTGAGTAGATCTACCACGACTAAAACGGCTGTCATTCCTTGGGATTTGGGCAGATCAGTTATAAAATCCATGGAGAGATCCTTCCAGGGTTCATGTGGGACAGGTAACGGTTGTAACAGTCCTGCTGGTTTCCTTGTTTGTGTTTTTGTCCGCAGACAGACAGAGCAGGACTTTACATAGCTTTCAATATCCCTACGCATTTTAGGCCACCAGAAGTCCTTGGCCACGTTCTGAATGGTCTTGTAAATCCCAAAGTGTCCCGCTGTGATGGAATCATGGCACTGGCGTAGGATTCTGAGCCTTAATTCTCCTTCTGGCACATATCTGGCTGTTTTGAACCATAATAGTCCATTCCTCCAGTGAAAAGTTACTTCTGAGTCTTGACTTTGTCCCGTCTCCTGCCCATATTTGAGTACGTCTGCATCTTCTTGTGCCTTTTTGAGTTCCTCTTCCCACGAAGACTGGCATGATCCCAACATTAATTTCTCTGGCGGGATCACGTACTGAGGTTGGTCCTCAGATTCACTTTCTTTGTACTGTGGCTGTCTGGATAAGGCACCAGCTCTCTGGTTTTTGGCTTGGGCTTGGTAAGTGATCTTGAAGTTAAACCTGGTGAAGAACTGGGACCATCTTATTTGTCTCTGGTTCAGCTTTCTGGCAGTTTGGAGGCTTTCCAGGTTCTTGTGGTCGGAGCGCACTTCGATCTGATGAGGGGCCCCCTCTAGGTATTGTCTCCAGTTTTCAAAAGAGTCCTTGATGGCCAGCAGCTCCTTCTCCCAAACTGTGTAATTCTTCTCTGCAGGCTTTAACTTCCGAGAGAAGTACGCACAGGGGTGCAGCTCCTTTCCTTCTTGGTCTAATTGCAGAAGGACCCCCCCCCCGATAGCAAAATCTGAAGCATCTGCTTCCACGATGAAAGGTCGGGTCGGGTCAGCAAAGTGCAGAATGGGCTCGGATGCGAACCTTCTCTTCAGCTCCTCAAAGGCCTGGGTGGCGTTCTCTGTCCATTGAAACTTCTTCTTTCCCCTTAAGCAGTCAGTCAGAGGAGCTGTCAATTTGGAAAACCCTGGAATGAACTTTCTGTAATAATTGGCAATCCCCAAAAACCGTTGTACATCCTTTTTGGTGACAGGTTGGCCCCAGTCCAATATACAGCTTACTTTCCCTGGGTCCATCTCCACGCCTTCCGCTGAGATTCGATATCCAAGGAAGTCTAGAGACTTGAGGTCAAATCCACATTTCTCTAATTTAGCATACAGGTGATTTTCTCTCAGTCTCTTCAACACCGTCTTCACATGCTGGTCGTGGTCTTCCTGGTTCTTTGAGAACACCAGGATATCATCTAAGTAACAGATTACATACGTGTCCAACAAGTCTCTAAACACGTCGTTCATGAATTTTTGAAAAATTCCTGGACTTCCACAAAGTCCGAACGGCATGACCAGGTATTCATACTGTCCGTAAGCGGTCAAGAACCCTGTTTTCCATTCATCTCCCTGCTTCATCCTGATCAGATTGTACGCTCCTCTCAAATCCAACTTCATGAAGATTTTTGCAGAGCGCAGTCGGTCCAACAACTCTGAGATCAGGGGCAGCGGGTAGCTGTTGGGGATGGTGATCTGGTTCAATGCGCGATAGTCATTACAGGGTCTGAGTTCTCCCCCCTTCTTTTTCACAAACAATAGCGGCGCTCCAGCAGGGGATTGTGAGGGGCGTATGAATCCTCGCCTCAGGTTTTTATCCAGGAATTCCTTCAGGGCCTCCCTCTCAACCTCTGTGAGAGAGTAGATTCTCCCCGATGGAATGCTGGCTCCTGGCACTAGATCAATCGCACAGTCGTAAGGGCGGTGGGGGGGTAAAGTCTCTGCCTCCTTTTCATCAAACACATCTTTGAATTCTTCATACTTTGGCTCGATCTCTTGCACTGCCCCCGCTAAGGTGTTCTTGATTCCTTCAGGTTGACAGTTCTCCTGGCAATACTGTGAGGTGAACCACACCACCGCCTCCTTCCAACTTATTTTGGGTTCATGTTTTGCTAGCCAGGGCATTCCCAGAATCACCTCAAAGTTCGAGAGATCTGACACGTATAGCGAAATGAACTCTTCATGCCCGGGGATTTGAAGTTTCACTTCCTCCGTGGCTTGTGTCACCCCTCCTGACTTCAGGGGTCTCCCATCGATAGTCTCCACAGCTAGGGGAGCGTCCAGTTTCCACCGGGAAATCCCATGACGCTTGACTAACTTTGCATCAATAAAATTTGTGGAGGCTCCACTGTCAATTAAGGCAGTGGAATTAAACACCACTCCTCTGGAAGTTGTAATCCGAATAGGCAAGACCAACACCCCCTTTGAGGGAGGTTGGATCGTTGGGGGGCCTTTATACAACGCTGCCCCCAGTCCACCGGCCTGCACGTGGACTGGGTGTTCTAGTTTCCTGACGGCTCAGCTTTCCCCCCTTTTAGTCCACAGACCCTGGCCACGTGGCCCGGCTTTGAACAATAAAAGCATAAACGTTCTCGGCGGCGTCTTTCCTTTTCTTCTTCCGACAGTCTTGGCCTAGCCCCTCCCTGTCCCTCAGCTGCATTACCTGCCATTCCTGCAGAGGGAAGGGTCTTGCTGCGAGATGCCGAGGCTGAGTATCTCGGGACCTCCTGCTTCCTTTCCAGGCGCCTTCCTTCCATCCGGTGATCTATCTGTAGGCATAGCCGGATGAGCCCTGGTAGGTCAGCGGCGGGGGAGGTCCTGGCCAACTCATCCAGGATTTCAGCATTTAATCCACTCCGGTACATAAACATCAGGGCGGCATCATTGTAACCCGTTTCCTGGGACAGAATTTTAAAAGCGTTAGTGTACTCGGAAACAGTCCCTTTAGCTTGCTTCAGAGCACCTAGTTGCCGCGCTACTGTTTCAGCTCTTTGCGGGTCTTGGAACATCTCGGTCATCTCCTGTATAAATCCTCTGTACCTTCTTAAGACAGTATCTTTTCTCACGAGATACGGAGTCACCCATTTTGCAGCTTCTCCCTCCAGGAGGCTAATCACGAAGGCCACTTTAGCCCCATCGTCTGGAAATTCTGTGTGCCTGACATCCAGATATAACTCACATTGAGCCACGAAAGTTGCCAACTGATCACTTTGTCCCGCGTATTTTGGGGGCAATCCAATGGGAACCTTTACTGCGGCAGCTGGAGGGGCTGTTTGCATCTGGTCTATCGTGGCCTTCAAGGTTTGATTATCCGTCTTCAGCGCCTTGACTGCTGCTAGCAGGGCTTGGACATCCGTCTGCAAATCAGCTACCTTAGTCCTCAAGAGTTTCACTTCTTCCGTCTCAGAAGTGGGGTTCGTCCCCCCCGCTGCTCCCTTTGACATCTTGTCCCGGTCAAGTGAAGAGAGCGTTGAGGGTGATTTAGGTGGCTCTGTCAAGCTGTCAGGCCCAGGATGTGACTCAGGAAGCAGACCAGAGGTTGTAGTTAATTCGTGTTTTATTAGGGTAATGTCCAAACAAAGACTGCGCTTTCTCATGAAGCAATACAAGGATACAGGTCCTGCGACATTGGGAGAAAGTTGACAGAGCAAGGGGCTGCTTCCCACCTGTTCTTTAAGAAGGGGCTAAACGGGCGCGCAACCTTTCGCTCCACCTTAACTCCCCCTCAGGTACTGCCCGCCTTCCCCCCCTTCTCTCCTGTCTTTTCAACCGTCTGCGTGTGCGTGGTGAGGGGGGAGGCATCACCTCCTCCTCTTCTGAAGTGTCCGATTCCACTATGGGTGATAAAGGAGAAGCTGAGGGTAAACCATCTCTCTGCCTTTCTGCTGTGAGCAGCCCTCCCTCTTGCTCTGAGCTGCAGAGAAGGGAGGGCCTGGGAATGTCTGGGGGGGATTCTAAAACTTCAAGGCTCTCAGGCTCCCCATTGCTAGGCGACCCTATCTCTGGCATGTCCTCTGTTTCGGCTTCGCTCCACAGAGGGTGAGTTCCTCCCTCCTCCCTCTGCCAGCCATCTGAATCTTCTTCCAACCCCCCAGGAGCCCAGCTCATCCTCCCGACAGATGGGTAGTGGTGGTGGTAATTATTATTATTATTATTATTATTATTATTATTATTATTACCATCATCATCATCATTATTAACCGCCCTTCACCAGAAGGTCCCAGGGTCACAGCAATGTAAAGTATAATATTAAAACCATTTTAAAACAAATTAGAATCACAACTACAGTGGGCCCTAAAAAGATATATCACAAGTGCCAAGGCCATTGTAAAGAGGTGCGTCTTCAGCATATGATGAAAGCTATATTATGAAGGTGCCAGACAGCTCTCTGTGGGGAGAGATTTGTACAACTTAGGATCCACTTAATTCAACAATCTATGTGGCCCTCCATATTGTTGTTGGACTATATTTACCATCACTCCTAGCCAGCATAGTCCATGGTCAGGGATTATGAGAGTTGTAGTCCAGCAGTGCCTGAAGGGCCACAGGTTCCCCATCTTTGCACTAGCCCGTCTGGAAGCCAACAGGAGCCACAGGTGGAGCCAATTGGGGAAGAGGGGACATGGTGTGCTGGCAAGACTGAGAGCATTTAGGTGTGCGCATAGAAGGTGCAGAGGGGAAGGAACAGGGAGATGCAACCAAAAAGGGCAAGAGGCAAGGGACTTATATGGGTTTGGGTAACATCTTTACTTGGCAGATCTTGGGATGTTGATGGGAGTTTCAAGTATGGCTCCTTCTCTGGAAGACCTCAGGCCCAGTTCTCTGGCTTCTAACTTATCTTTGTCATTTTTTTGTCTCCAGCAGTGGTAGGAGGGTGATCCTTCACATCCGGTGTTAAACCATATCAGCAAAAATAGCTTGTCACATGATGTAGTAATGTCTGTCCTGTTATCTAATGCTCACATATTTCTGGAGGTTTGCTATCACAGGCTTCTGTACAATATGGGCATCCCTTCAGAGAGGGACAGTCAGAGGGACTGTTATGTGCAGAGAAGGATTCTGTGAACATACATTTCATAGGAAGCTGTATAAAGATCTGAGAGCATACCTCCTAAACTTGTATGTTCAATCCTTCAGTACAATCATCATAATTTCATTAGACTGCACAGCTTATTTTCTTCTTCTACAGAATGGGAGAAGTGTTCACGAGATATTACAGAATTACAGTGGCATTTTGAAGAAAAGAATCAGCAACTCCAGGATGCAGTTAACCAACTGACGCAAATAAATGTAGCTAATGCAAAGGTTCTGGAACATATAGGCTACATGAAGAAATACAGCCCTCTGCTGGGAGAAAAGCTGAGTTATGAAGATAATGCTATGGAAGAAGCACAAAAGATATACATGCAGGTAAACAGATTAAATATTTTTATTTATTTTTGCCATTGATTTGGTGCATGCCCTTTTCAAATGTCTTTGCTCAAGAACTATTACATACATCTAAAGATGAAGAAAGTACAGCACAATATAAAATGTATTTCCCTTTTGAAGTAGCAATCTGATTAGTTATCGAACAGAAAGACAGATTTAACATAAAAAATAATATATATGTTTGGTCAAACTCTTTGATATTTATATAAAAATAAATGTTAAATTAAATATAGAACCAACCAGTGGCTTTAAATTAATGGATAAATCAGTATCTTCTCTCAAACCAGAGATAAGTTTATAAAATTAACAATGTAATCCTATACAAATCTATTCAACAGTAATTTCCATTGAGTTCCACTAATTTCCATTGAGTTACTCCCACATAAGCGTGCATAGGATTGCAGCTTAAATAAGAAACTGTAAACCATTTGAAAGAGAGCCAGTGTGGCGTAGTGGTTAAGGTGCTGGACTACAACCTGGGAGACCAGGGTTCCAATCCCCACACAGCCATGAAGCTCACTGGGTGACCTTGGGCCAGTCACTGCCTCTCAGCCTCATGAAAACCCTATTCATAGGGTCGCCATAAGTCGGAATCGACTTGAAGGCAGTACATTTACATTAAACCATTTAAATGCAAGTTGATTAAGGGCACAATCCAAGTCATATATATGCCAAGCTGAGGGGAGGTAGATACCACAGATTCCTGGCTCAGCTAGCTGGGTCCCACTTGTGACACAGCCACGGCACAGCCAGCCCAACCTCATTCAGGCAGGGATGCTTTGGAGAAGCCCAGCCCAGCATAGGGAAGCCATTGTCCAACCCAGAGACAGAGGAACCAAACTGAGATGACAGGATATCTTTTTCTCATTTTATTAGAGTTATGGTTACATCCAAAGTGGTGCACTTCACATACCTGTCTACCCTGACTCACTACTTTCCCTAACTATCCTAACTAAGCAGTCTCTGCAGCATGTGGGGAGAGTTGGCTCAGCACTAGAGTCTTGGGAGGCACCTGCTTAAGTAGGGAAGGTCTTCGCGCATAAACAATGGCTCCGACGGAGTTCCACCCTCTGAAAGTCTCTCTTCTCATGCCTCCTCACACAGGATGAGGGGGGGAGAGCCTCAGATGGCCCATCCAACAACGGGGCTTCACTTGGTGACAGTGCGGGCTCTGAGAGTGGGATGCTGATTGGCTGGGAAATGTTTGAAGTGCCTGGCGGGGATTCCTGTACGGGGGTGGATGGTGCAAGCAAAGGGTCGCTTCCCAACAGTCCAGGCGGGTAACTCGCAGGCGGGGCTGGAACTGTCTCAATGGGGGTGCTAGCCATGGAGTCTGCCGGCTGCCAGAACCCTCCCCTCTTGTCTCCCTCCAATGCTCCAAGGAACCTCATCCTCATCTAACTCCTCTCCTTCATCTAACTCTCCCTGCGTCTGGGATGCAACAGCAATTGGAAGCCAGTGCAAGGCCCCCAAAAGGGGCTTTCTGGGGGCGTGTCAGGGAAGAGGCCAAGAGTGGGGGACTATGCTATTTCCAGGTGTCATTTGGCTCCCTCCCTTGGCCCTCTGTCCCAGCAGCCCCATGCCAGGAAAAGGGATGGTGGAAGAGAACATGCATTTTGATTCCTTCTGCCATGCCATGCCAGCATAACCAGCATCCTTCCGTCCCAGAAACTTCTGAATGGCAGCTGGATGTGGTCGCCCTTTCCACCAGCTCCACCTCTGCAGGCTCCACTCCCCACCAGATGGATTGCTCTGTAAGAAAATGTTGCTACTGGAAAAAGCAAAACACCATAGTATTTGCAAAGCAAAGTCATTGGAAGGACATTGGTTCTCATTGGTAGCATTGAACTATTGTAAAAATTCATTAGAGAAATCATTTATAATAATTTCATCACTTAAGCACAAAATGGCCATGTTCGTATATCACAATAAGCCAAGTTTCCTGGTTCATTCTTGCTTCTTGTGAATAAGCAGTGTGCTGGTGCATGCAGTCTGTTCTCTCTTCCCTTTGTGCAAGTGGATAAAACTAACCAGGAAGAGCCAGCTTACTGTGACATGGAAGCTGAGATCCTACTTTGCTACTCCCAAACAAGCCAGGATTTGTAAGCGAATTTCAAACTTATACTTCTAGCTTGTTTAGGAGTAAAAAAATCAGGATCCCTAGTTCACACATCACAAGAAACTAGTGCTTCTTGGTTAATTTTACTAATGCATATGAAGGGAGAAGCCAAGTGGGAGTGAGCAGGCTGTGTATACCAGTACACTGCTCATTCACAGTAAGCCAGGAATCCTGGGTTATTGGGATGGATGTGCAGATGAAGCCAACACCTTCGTTGTAGAAATTACAGTTCCTGTTTTGCCTCACAACAATCCTGTTAGATGGGTTATGAAATGACCCTTTCACAGATGAAACGGGGATAAAGCTTTACTGAAGGCCAGTCTGGGAATTCATGGAGATGTGAACTGAATTGGACTCCTAATTAAGTCTCAGCTTTATGCCTTATTCCATGCTAGATATGCTACAAGACTGGTTGTTTGGACTAATTTCTAGAAGTTAAGATGCTTCCTTGAAATTTAGCCCACCAAATTCATGGGCTTTGGAAGCGTCTTTTGTAGCCTATTGGCTCTGCCAGACACAAACAGCAAGAAGCCAGCAACATGTCTTTTCATTTTACTGTTACGGTATTAACTTGTTGGGAAATTATATACTTGTAAGCATGATAAGTAAATGGAGAACAGCACCATGCTACTGCTTTTCATATATAAACTTGACATCAATAATCTCTTCTTCATGGTTCTTGAGAAACCATTTTTTGTGTGTCAAAGGGAACATGGTAAGATTATTGAAAAAATTGATTTTGCTGCATGAATTTGCATTGTGTGTATATGAGAGAGTAATAGGAGTTATGTAGTTGAAACTGAGACAAAATAAGTAGAAACTTTCTAAGATTCTGAATAGTCATATCAGTAGGATAGAAGCATTTAAATGCAGGCTTAGCAACATATCCAGCTTTAAGTCAGTGGTGTTAGCTTGTACACATTTTAAAGAAGCTTCCCGATTAAGTAAAGTTTGATGCAATAGAACTAGAGACTATAAAAGATGTGAATTTTTTGATAATATAAATTCAAACTTTATTTGATTAGTCCTCCTCAAACCACTATCCTGAGGAGGGAGCAGGGTTATCTACTCTAACATAGGCACAGATGGAGAAAGTCAAAAGGAGGATTTTTGTAACTTTGATTCTTTGAACAGCTTATGCCATAATAAATGTGTTCATCTTAAATGTACAACAGGACTCAATTTTATTGCAATGGACTAGCACTCTCAAATTTTTTAAATAGGCTACGATTATTCACATCCTCTCAATCCATCTTCCCAAGGCAAAGAACTTTAGCCACCACCCTTTTGGGAGAGAGGAAAATAGCTGGCTGCATAATACTCAAAATAAGTAGACAAGCTTCCCAAAGAATTGCATGTAAATTTGCAATCCTACTTCCCATTAAACTCATTAAAAATTAAATTTATATCCCACTCTTCCTTCCAAAGAACCCCAGGACAGCAAACACATCTGTAATAAAAATATAATTAAAAACAAAATAAATTTATTTAGAACATTTAAAAACTGTTAAAAACATCGAAAAACAATGAAATACAATAAAACGTAATCAATCATGTGTGTGGTTAGGTGAAAAGAAACGTTTTCAGCAGGCTTCTGAAATAATACAATGATGGTGCCTGCCTAATGTCAATAGGGAGGGAGTTCCAAAGTACAAGTGCTGCCACATTAAAGCCATGACTCCTTACCAACGCAGAGTGGACATTGTGTGGCAGTTATAATAGTGCACGTTCTGCTGATCAAAATGATTGAGTCACTACTTATGGGGTTAGGCGATTCCTTAAGTAAACTGGTCCCAAGCCATTAATGTCTTTATATACCAATAGTAAAACCTTGAACTGAGCCCTGTGGTGAACTGGCAGCCAGCGCAATTCTCTGAGCACAGGTGCAGTATGCTGGCAGATTCTCATTCCTGTAAGCAATTGTGCTTCAGAATTCTACACTAACTGCAGTTTCTGAACCAAGCGCAAGGGCAGCCCCATGTTGAGTGCATTACAGTAGTCCAGTCTTGAAGTCTTTTGAGTAAACAGACATAGGATTGAAGTGTAAATCTCAATCTTATCGTTTAAAAAGTGAGATAGAAAAATGCAAAAGAATTATACATATGTAAACGAGATAACACTACATCTTTCACAGGAGACAAAGAAGTAAGAGGAATCTTATGATATTCTGAGCTTTGCACTGTCAAAATAATTTCTTTTCTTTTTTAAGACAAAATGTATATATGATACTGTTCATCAGAAACTTGTGAAGGTGAAAATCGTGCATCAAGAAATCATAGAAGAATGTGAAAAGGAAAGAATATCTATGGCTCAACAAATACAGGCAGCTGAATTACAGTTGATCTATTTAATGTAAGCATTTACATTTTTTGTACTATTATTGTTTTTCAAGTGGTCTCTGTCATTTGTACATAGGACAACTGAGTTCCCTACCTCCTTTGGGAAGCAATGTCTGGTTAAGGTGCTCATACTCTCTTCCTTTTGTCTGTTTTGCACATATTCAGTGTTACAGGAATTAGGCACCAAACCCAGGGATGCCAGTACAGGATTTTGTATGTGGATTGCCCACCTCCAAGCCACTTGTAAAAGAGAACACAGATTTGCATGAAATTTGCATGCTTTGTGTCATATGAAATTTGTGTCATCTTTTGCAGGTAGAATGGAGGGCCCAAAAGTATATCAATGGCCACACACACAATAAATGACTGACAGAATGGGAACAGGTGAAGCTTTTCTCATAATTATATAGCCATACTAGAAAATGCTTAACTTATTGAAGTTTTGCCTGTGTCACAGCTGTTAAAGGTGCAAGAACCCTGTTTTGTCCCAATGCCAATTCTAAGCCAAAACCTAGATTTTAATCCTGTACTCCCTTATGTAAGTGTAAATAAGCCCCATTAAACACAAAGAAACTTACTTCTGAATAAACTTATATACTATTGTACTGTAAGTTAATTATATAGTGGATTCCTAAGTGCCTGGTCTTTACTCCTGCACAGCAATACACATGCCTAATTAAGCCTCATTACAAACTTTTCACAATTTTCATTTGACATTGAGAGAAAAGTCTTTAACACCCACCTGCACTTTTTATGTAAATAATATTAGCAGAAAATAACTGACCTCAGACAAACCCACCAAATAAAATATGTGACGTGGTTGTTGGGAAAAAAATGAAGGGCAAAATACAGATATTCAAAGGACCATAAAATGAGACAAGAGCAGAAAAAGCACACTAAGGGGAAGGGACAACAGCAGCCTTTTAGGACCCCAGAGATTCCTATCACGTGGTCTTGAAACAACTCACATGTCAATCTTGGCTCTGACTTCACTCATTGGCTAGAAACACTGAAAGGTGGAAGCAACCAAGCTGGATCATCTGACAGAAATCTCAGAACGGTACCTTCATATTTTGCTATGTAATTTTTTTCTGGGAGGGCTAGATACTTAACTTTAAAAAAAGGAAAGAAAGAAAGGTGAAAGTCTGGGGCCCCTGCTGGCTGTGGGTACAGTACATCAATACCCTATTGGCGACCCTGACCAAACCACATGAGTGGCTTCTAAATATTGTGTAGTACAATAGTGTCTTCTAATTATACCCAGTCGATCACTGCACTCTGCAAGTGAGGACCTCCTGCAGATATTATCTTATGTGGAGGTCCATTTTGGACAATATAGGAAGCGGACCTTTAGTATAGTGGCACCTACCCTTTGGAATTCCCTCCCCTTAAATATTAGACAGGCATCATCTCTGTTATCTTTTTGGCGCCTACTAAATATCTTTCTCTTTCAACAAGCCTTTTAAGTAGAGACCTTATCCCAGTCTGGGTCTGTGGTGGAATTGCTTGTTAATAGATTTTAAAACTTTTTTTAAAAAAATGTTTTTAAAGGTTTTTAAAAAATGTTTTGTTTTAATATGTTTTTAAGGATGTTTTAATATACTTTAAAGTCTGTTTTTATGATGTTTTAGAGTGTTTTTAGTGCTTTTGTTTGCTGCTCTGGGCTCCTACTGGGAGGAAGGATGGGATATAAATCAAATCAAATAAATAAATGTGTAGTGCAAATATGGATTGCTAATGTTTTATCTTGGGATTTGGGCCTTTTTCATTTTATCTTCAGCCTCGGTATTTGCAATGTCAAAAAAAATCTAAAATGTGTTCAATTTAGAGTTATTTAGTTCTTTCTATTTTTTCGTCCTTGATTGGAATGCTTTCAGCAATAATATGCAGAACAGGAATTGCAAGAGGAAGTACCTCAAAGAAGAGTTAGTTCCTATTATGAGGGTTTTACAGTCTCACCTGTCCTTACCTTGTTAGTCCAGCTAGATTAGCAGTAATTAGTATGAGAATCTATACCCTAACATGGAGATCAGTGGATGATTGCCTGTGTTTTAGAGGGCTAGTCACCCAGAAATGCCTAAGAACTGAGCTGTTATATTTCAAGTGTCTTGTAACAAGAATACTATGTTTGTCATTTTGCAACCTATATCTCCAGTTAACAGAGTGTTTTTGGTAATAAATTATAAGTTGCATTTTGTAACATGAAAGACTACTAGTAGAAAGGTTTAAATTTATTTGTGGGGACTTCATATTTCTACCAGATACTGAACAATAAGCCTTTTTGTTGGCCAATAGCTGAGATTCCATAGCTCTGATGTTGGAGAGTCAAATGGTAAATCTATTGCCAAACCATGGAATATTTTTTTCTGAGGAAGGAAGTAATCAGAGTATAGCACTACTTATCTCAGTGAAGATTTTTAATGAGACCTAATCTTCTGTGTTTTCTATTCATTGCTGAAGCAGGAAAGTTTCCAGGTGCCAGAGACAAATACCTTGGTGTTGTAAAGAGCTGACAAGTCTGCAGTTTCTTTGCAAGTGTGTATTTGCACTAGTAGCTGATGAGGCTGTAGGGATGGGGCACCATTGCCCTCCCAGTTATCGAATGCAGTAGGTTGCTGCCACTGACCGAGAGGGGTGAAGCATGAGGAGCTCATTGTGGTGTGTGGTGGCAAGAGTGTCGGGTTGTCTCTACTGCCATGCTGTGTACTATACCGAGCTCCCACAACTTGCTCCTTTTCCTCTTGGTCTGTGGCAGTGATTTGCCACATTTGGAAGCTGGAGAGCAACAGTGCACCACCCACCTCACCTCACCGGCCATTGCTGCTTATTCTCATGGACAAAGTAATCTTCAGCGCTATAGAGTATGTCATTTGTGATATACTCATTATAGGAAATGGTTCTGAACTAAAGAAAATTAATTTTCTGAACCCCTTTATTAATGGGATTTGTCATGAAATCTCATTGATTTGAACAGAACTTGGACACAACTTGCTCTTGATTTGGACTATCTGTGATATTGAATGATACAAAAAATTAGTGCCTTGTCCACCGATTCAGCTTAATTTTATGATCATTAGGGATGGTCGAGAAACTTGATTCAGTTTGCATTTCAAGCTGAATGTATCAAATTTGCCCTTTGTGAGACAGTATGAGAACCAAAACACAGCCATTCTTCAAATCTTGCACTTATTTGAATTTTGCAGTGCACTTCGCCACCCAACCAATGTTTACAAAAATGTACATGTTAGGGGAAAGTGTACATAAGAATGAATATATGAATGAAAATAAAATACAAAAATGCATTATATCATGAGAAATTGCTTGCAAAAATGTGTTCATCAAAACTGCCTACAAAATGTGTTTATTAGGATAAATTTGCACTAAATGCTGGAGAATTTTTGTAAGGATTGCTGAATTTAAGACTGGAAAAATTAGAAACTGGTAACATATGGAAAGCAGGAACTAGCATTCAAAAGTATTCTACTTCACTGGAATTAATGGACACAGAGGCTTGGATCCTAACTTCCATGAGCAGTTTATCTCATGGAAGATAGTTTTCTCACCTTCCCCTCCCCCATTGTAATCCCCTTGCCACTTGAAAGTGAGCAGACTGGAGAATTCTCCAAGAAGCTGCAGTAAGAAGGGTGAATTAGCAAAAAATGGCGACCCTCCCTTGCATAAGAAGAGGTTCCTTTATTTAGCTAGAGTGCTGATATTTTATGGCCTGAAGATATTTCAGTGTGCTGCACAACTAAGACACCTTTTTGAAACATGTTATTGGTCATGCTTTTATACTGCCTGTCCAACTGTGTTCCCTAGGTGGTATACAGCCCTCTACTCCTGTCTGCATCTCATTGGAATTGTTTTTAATTGTTGATTGTTTTCAGATGTTTTCATTTGTATTTCTTTCTTTTTTTTACTGATGATGTGGTCCACCAATGGTCCACGAGTTTCATTGAGGTGGTCCATGCATGTCTGTGGATTTGTGGATAAAGACAAGAGATGGCACATCCATCATATTAAATATATTTATTTTTAATTTTATTTCTGTTGCTTTTATTTCATATATTGTATTTTATTGCATTGTAATACAATAAAATGCAATATATAAGCAATAAAAGAAGCAATAAAATACAAATGAAATCATACAGCATCTAGCACAACACATTATAATGGCTACAACTGGCAGAAAAATTATTAAGTGGTCCGCCAAGACGCTCAGCAATTTTCAAATGGTCCATGATGGGGGGGGGAAGTTTGGGAACTATTGCTTTAAACAAAAGTTAATGTATAGTTTAATATGAAGGAGCAGCATACTAGTGCATGCTGCTCAAACATCCCCACTCCAGTCCTTCCCTGCTCTTGGCTGTGCCACACTGGGAACAAACCAGAAGACTTGGCTTGTGTCATTCAAACCCCAGCTCATGGTTTGTTTTCCACAAACTAACCACAAGCAGTAAGCCAAGAACAAACCAACATGCTGCTCATTCACATTAAACTATAGTGAATAACTACATGTGAATCAAGCCAGTATGAAAAGCAGCTAGTTTTGAACCAGCTAGTGATGGAATTTGTTTATTGCTTCCACCCTGCATCACATTCTGTCGGTCAAGCCATTCATTCAATGTTGTGTGTTTTTCCACTATTTCTACTTTTATTCAATTTGACTGCCCTCCCACCCCCGCAAAACAATATCACTTTGTTAATGTTATTTTTAATTCCCTATAGTGGTGGGGAGAGTGGCTGAAAGGAATAAAGGTGTGTGTGTGAGAGAGAGAGACTGAAAATAACATGAATGTAGGGAGGAAAGGAATAAGAAGGAGGATCTTAACTTTGGACATCCTTTCCTGGGCTTGCTGGAAGGATGGGTGGACATTTAAAGGGTTAATAGCACATGATATATTAAAAGATAAAGCCTTTTCAACTTGGCTGTTTACCCAATGTCCATGTTAAGGAGGTTTTCCAGCCTTGACTTAATCTCTGCAGTTATCCCTTTAAAGTTCCGACTAGGCAGGTACAGGATTACACAAAATACCCTTGGGAGTCTGTAGTTCTCAGCAGAGCACACATCAAACCCTCTCCCCAACCACAATCGCCCCCTTCACAGGCAATCTGTCTCTTTCTCCTCTGCCTCTCCCCCCTCCTGCTAGCAAAAGACCATGCACCTCTGTCTTGTCTGTTGAATGTACTGGGCTCTAGCTGTCACACTGTCTTTTCTCTCTCCCTTTCTCCCTCTTTGTTACCCCCCTCCCAGCTAGCTAATATGATTTGAGTCTGTCAAGTCAATATACCAAATGTTTTTCCAGCCTCTTTTTCTCAGAGTCAACAGAGCAGAGGAAAAACCCTTCCCCCAGTCCTCCCCTTTGCCTCCTATCTGAATCATACTTGGATCCACCACCCCAGCTATAGGAGAAAGCAAGAGATTGCCTGCCTGCCTGCCAGCCTGCCTGCCTAGTCAGTTACGCACTAGCAAAGCAAAAGATCAGGCACCTCTTTTCTGCTGATGCTGAACGTACTACCTTTGGTTGTTGGCCTCTCTTCTCTCTCTTTTTCCTATCTGCCTCCACCCTCCTGCTAGCTAGTGCTTGATCCTCCCCCCCAAAAAAGCAAAGAGCATGCTAGTCAATTTCACAGTCACATTAGTATAGCAAACAGAAAGCAAAGACATCCGTTTAATGTTACATTCACTGCAGGGTTTTTCGTTTTTTAAAAAAATCCTGGTGTCAGGGAAGAGCCACAGAAACTTGTAACATAAGGATCAATTTGCACTAGATGGCAAATGTGTGAACTCCCTGGGAATCCAGTGCTACATTTGAATTAAGAGAAATTCTCAGCCAACCCTAGCACCAAGATGAGACTAGTATGTTGATAGCAGGCAAGCACTTTATTCTTCCTGTAGTTCACTTGACTCACACATTTTATCTATCAGCTTCCATCATATTATGGCAAACTTTTGTTAATAACAGATCAGTAATGCAGATCAGATTGCTGCCAATATGTTTCTTGAATAAGGGAGCAATCAAAACCCAATATCCGCTGCGATGGGTAGAGTTTGGAATAGCCAGAAATCTGACTGAGCCCAGGCTCTGCCTGGGCTCCACCAGATGAAGTTCTTCATCCCGGCTGAGCCAGAGATATGCTGGTTGAGGTTCTCTATCCTGACTCAACTGGGGCTCAGTTGACTGAGCCAAGGCCAGGGTAATTCCCCCAAAGGGTGGGCATTCTAGGGGAGTGGCAGAGGTGAAATGGTCACGGGACAGGGGAAGACTTACCCCTATTCCTAATACATTCAGCTCAGTCTTGTGACCTTGCAATCCAGCAGACGTTACACTGCCAAAAAGGGTGGTATAAGTCAAATTCTGTTTTAAAGGCTTGTTTCCCTCTGGCAGGCTCAGGCTGTTTCAGTTGGTAGTAGCCCCACTCCTGAATGGAATCTGAACTAAAGATAAGTTACACTGGCATAAATTACTCCAGCATATTAGGTTGGCTTCCTCTAAGTTGGATTGCTCTGCCCGTGGCTGACAGTTAGCTGATACGAAGTATGCTATGGGAAAAGACTTGGACTGTAATCCTATGTGCATTGAACTCAGTGGGGCTTATTTCTAAGTAAACATGCTTAGGATCATGCCTTATATTAGATGTTGGAAACATAAAGTAGATTCAGTACCACTGTACTAGCAGTGGAATGAGGTTTGATGTCTGATTAAAATTAGATTATTCTGATGGGCTTGGTAATATTGTGTTAATAAATACATTTTCAGTTTACTTTTGGTAAGATGGATGACTTGATTCTTGCCTCATCTTAGGAATCAGTTAAAAGAAGCTGAAATGCTTTACGATGATTTCAGTAACAAGATAAAAGCAAAAAAGGAAGCAATAATACAATGTAAAAATCGTCTTGAAGAATTAATCAAGCAAGAAGCAAATACAAAGGCTGACTTAATGTCTTGGCATGATAACGTGAGTTTTGGATATTTATATGCACACAAATAAATCCTCTAAAACCAAAAACCAAATGCAATCCTTAACATTTTCTCTATTGAAAAGTTGTGTCCTATAATCGTTCCAATAAATGCAAGTGTTATATAGTGAAGTGAAAAAAACTTTTCAGCTTGCCAAGCCCAGGGTCAGCACCCAGCACACTTGGACATCTGTTGGGACCCATGCATCCCATCAGGGCCTGCCCTTCTGTGGTGAATGCCACTGAGGGGGCTCCTTCTAGTAGTGCTGCTATCAACTAAGAGCCCTCTTTCACTGCAAATGAGCACCAGCACTGCCACCAGCCACCCCCACATTGTTACCCTGTGGTGCCTGTATACTTCCCATAGTTGCCATTTCTATTTTCCCATAATGCAACGCAGGAGAGTGCCCAAAGTAACATTAGATGTTCTGTGGCATTGGATTATGGACAAATAAAGATGGCAGCTGCCTGGTGCTGATCAGAGCTGAACATCTTATCAGATTCATAAGAAAGAGTACCAGCACTGGAGGATAAGACCCAAACTACAGTGACTGGGTAGGGGCCATCATCAGCACTAAGCCAGGCACCCAAGCCTGGCACTGCCCCTGCAACTTGGTTTTCATTTCAAAAGAATGCAGATGGTTGTGTTGATAAAAAAACCCCACTAACAGTCCTATAAAGTTCTTCATGTTGGCATCTGCGAAAAAAGTGATACACATATATGATAATTTGAAAATGGTTGCAAAGCCGAATTTATTTTCCTCTTCCTCAGTTAATTTCCTTTTTTATGTTAGAATGCCATTTTCATTTTTATTGTTTAATACGTTAGTTATGTTTAATATAGTTTAACAACTTTAAATCTTGATTCTAGGCCCTCATCTGAGAACTGATGTAAGCTTTCCTTTTTTAGGAATCCTAATCAGAAGCACAGACTGAAGACAATTGTTTTGTGCCATGACCACATTCACTGACACAACCACATGCACTTCTTTATTCTGGTTTGGGAATAGCAGTTCCCTGTAGCAGGGTAGTTTTCAATTTTTCAGTTTGCACTAACAGGCAGAAAAGGACCCAAGTATTTTTTCTTGGGGACAGATGTCGAAAAGGAAACATAATTATGACTATGAAATAAGCAGCAAATTTATTTGCACTTTATTGCTCACAAGCTATAACTGAAACCCTGAAAGTAGATATTCAAGATTTTAACAGCTTTAGCTGCATCATGCTGGAGATGCATTGCAATGCAGATATTATTTATTTGTTAGTTACACTTTTATACTGCCTATCCAACTGTGTTCTCAAGGCAGTTCACAGCATATTTATTATTTATTTATGTATAAAAGTATTTCTATACCAACCTCTCGCAAAACATCAGGGCAGTGTACAGTAATATAAAAACACTTCAAAGCAATACAAAAGATAATTAAAATGACTGGTTATTCAAAAACACGTTTTAAACAGCTTCATAGGCCTGTTGGCACACAAAAAAGCAAAACAATCATACAAAGTCCCAAGAAACATCATAAAAAGTCCAACAATACAAAAAAAATGCAAAACACAAAGTCTAAGTATGCAATCCTCCCCCTATCCCCCCCCCGGATGGTTACACAGATTAGTTTGCAGGTGCATCTTTGGTGGTGACAGCAGTTCTCTCACTGGTGGTAATAAATGGAAAGCCCTGAAATGGAGTGTTGTGAGATGGGGTGCCGGTGACTCTGGATCAGCTGGATCTAAAGCCCCACTGGTCCACTGGAGAGCCTGATCCTTGGAATCCCCCAGCCATGCCAGCCTGAAGTTGGTATAGTGATCTTTAAAAGAAAATTTCCCATCTTCTACCTTTGCTTGTGTCACCCAGCCAGGCTTGGGATGTGGCAGTGGGTCTGCTGTGTGGCTTCCCCGCACATCCCACTTATAACTGTTCTGTTACTTAGGAGTAAGTCCCACTGTAACACTCCCAAGTAAACATGCACAGTATTGAACTGTTAGTCATCTTTGCACATGCATAATTTGACAATAAGCAGATCTTGGCTTGGATCCTGACTTCTCTGTTCATAGGATACTCCCATTGACAGAAGGTAGGCTTTTTAAAAAAACTGGTTTTCCTTTCCCCTTGCAGCCCCCTGTGACCTCCAAAAATTTGCTGTGAGTGGTTGATCAGCCCTCAGGAGCAGCATGGGAGGTGATTATGGAGCCTTTCCCTCTTCCCCAGTGGAAGCTTCATTTCACAGAAATGCAACTCAGGATCCCAACTAAAATTTGGTGGCCCGATCCTTGTTACGTTTGTTGAGTATACTACCAATACATTCACAAAGAACTCCTCTTAAATAGTCATTTTCTTGCTAGTTGCCAGACACAGGATTTTTATCTGTTTGTTATTTTAGTAAACAGCAGCTAAAGAAATCTTACTGTGATGAAAATTTCCAAACTCCAGGTTTGTTGGAATGTTGCAAGTAAATGTTGAATGAACAATTAAGCTATCTTTTTAATATTTAGGTAAGGCGGTTGAATTTGAAAGTTGCTGCTCAAGAAAATGAGAACAAAGATTTACTGAATGAATATTTTGAAGAGATGAAAGTTATGGAAACTTCAGTAAGTTTATAAAAGCAGATGAATATATTTGTGTTTTCCATGTGTTACATAATTTTCATAGTTACTATCTTCCATATTGTTTCCTAGAAATCCACTCAGGACTCTGACCTAGAAAATCTGAAAGAAAGACTCCTGACTCTTCTTGAAGAAATAGCCAAAACACAGAATGAAAACAAACGTCTTTATGATGAAAATGGCGGATTTGTGCAAAAATTCAGAGAGAGGTAAATGTAATTGTTAATAATTGATAGGCTTTCAATCTGACCTACAAGCAAATTGAGTTGGGACTATTTGGGGTTTTTTGTAAGTGTGCTACAGGATTGCTGCTTTAATCAAACCCAAGCACTATAGTTAAACCAATGCATAGATCATAACTTAAAGTAGTATCTTGAGGAAAATGTATTTCAGCTTTGCAGACAAGTACAAAACATTATTAGCACACACAAAATGTATTATTCTTCCAATACAGAGGTGATGAGAAGAGGGCATGTTATAAAAGCCTGATGGGAATAATAGCAACAAAACACTCAGCATACTCCTCAAACCTAACAAGAGGAAGAATAAGCTTCTTTGAAGAAGCAACAAGTAAGATGACAGTATAGAATACAAAGTGATCACACTAAAAGACTCCAGAGAACCATTTCTTTATAAACTTCACACAGCCCTATACAACACATTCCGCTTAATTCATAGTCTTCCAGCAAATATTTTCTGAACATTCAAACCTGTACTTTGCTTAGCAGACGACAGTGACTACAAACTGGGTAGCAAAAATAATACCCTGTTTTAATCATGCTAAATCCAAAGAGGAACACAGTAGGGACCTTGTGGTCTTTGAAAACTGCCCAAAGCTTTTATTACACCCTCAAGTGAACAAGGTAACAGCCCCAAAGCAGTTTCATTAGCATGATTCCCAAACTGAGATCAAAACTGGAAGAAATGTACATACATTAACTGCATATATGTATTGAACATGTCTGATTTTTTGCATTTAAAATCAGGAATTGGGACCATGGTGCATAGTGAGGGAGGATTAACCTGTCTGAAACTGTTGTTTGTCCCAGGAGGGAAGCTGCCATGACCTACCATTTCAGTCATAAAGATCAGATACATTACTTATGTCTGTGTATTTAATATATTGAGCTGGTTCATATGTAATGCTAAGTTAAAACATGAGTTAGGTCATGGCAGAGCAACTGCAGGAGGACTTAGGGAGTAATGCAGTCTCAGTCTCCTGTCTGAGAACCTGCATGGTCACACTAAGCCACGTTTTTACTTCCTATGAAGATAAGGCTATTGATGGCTACTAGCAGCAATGGCTATGTTCTACCTTCAGTATGCCTCTGAATGCCAGTTGCTGGGAATCACTGGTGGGGAGAATGCTGTTGTGCTCAGGCCCTGCTTGTGGGCTTCCCATCTGAATACCACTGTGAAAACAGGATACTTGACTAGATGGTCCACTGGCCTGATCCAGCAGGCTCTTCTGTTCTCATTACTGCGTCATGTGAGTTGGTTCATTGTTTACTTAAGATCTGACAGAGTTCATAAACTCTACTCCACTATCCAATCTGATACAGGCATTTATATTGCATTTTTTCCTTGTTTTATGCTCATACTTCTTTAGGGTATGGTTCACACATTGTTTTAGCTACAATCCTTTGTCTTAAGCTGCAACTACGTATACGTTTGGGGAAATAAGCCCCATTAGTAATCAGTGGGATTGAATTCTGAGCAATTGTTTCTTCTTCCCCTCTCATGCCAAGTATGAGATATTTCGTTCTCCTGTGCATGGAAAGATGATATCAGGTGGGTAACTAGCTCCACCTAGTGGTTGAAGGCAAAAGAGTACTGCTGACGTTTTACTGTAGGTCCGTTCCCAGTCTGCGCCTGCTCCGTCCGCAGTCTGCCTTCCATTGTCACCAGGAGCTGGTTTTACCATCCTTCTGTCCAAATCCTGTCCATCCTTTAGAAAAAGCCTGGCACTCTCTTGATGTGAGAAGAGCCCTTAAAGTTTATATTTCCAAGACTAAATCATTTCGGAAAACAGATAATTTGTTTGTCTCCTTTCACCCAAAATCCATGGGGAATAAAGTCACCACATCTACGCTAGCCAGGTGGATCAAGGCATGCATTTCCTTGGCATATGCCTCTCTAAGATTATCCCGGCCCGCCGGGTTGATAGCTCATTCTACTAGGGCGGCGGCCACATCAGCGGCCTTTTCCCATAATGCCTCTCTGGGGGAGATATGTAGGACAGCCGCATGGGCCACTCCCAATACCTTCATTAAACATTATAAAATAGACTCCTATGCTTCAGCCGAGGCAGCCTTTGGTAGGAGGGTGCTACAGCATGTCCTCTCAGATCACTAGTACCCATAGCCCAGCAGTATTCCCACCCTATATGGGTCAGCTTTGGTATGTCCCACCTGATATCATCTTTCCATGCACAGGAGAAGAGACATTTGGTCTTACCGTGAAATCGGTCTTCTCTGTGCATGTCAAAGATGATATCAGGGCCGCTCCCTATGACGGCTGGGCTGACTGTCCAAGTGCTGTTAGACCTTGAGCAGAGAGTGTATGAGTACTGTTGTCTTGTCTTTTTGTGGTATTATTTCATTTCTTTCTGTGGGCTTGTTATTAAAAAACTGCGGACGGAGCAGGCGCAGACTGGGAACGGACCTACAGTAAAACGTCAGCAGTACTCTTTTGCCTTCAACCACTAGGTGGAGCTAGTTACCCACCTGATATCATCTTTGACATGCACAGAGAAGACCGATTTCACGGTAAGACCAAATGTCTCTTCTCTTTCTGGTATCCTTCCTGTAGCTTTTTTCTTTATTTACTCTTCCAGTCCTGACAGTTTTCCCCCTCCATCCCAGCTGTAATGGTGTTCCCTGTTCTCCCACCAAGGATTGGTTTTTGGGGAAACCAGCAATGCTCAATCATCAATTGCACTGACTTTAGCCCACTTGTGGTGTGTGTGAAGGCAGACTGCTGCACTCACAGTGGTGCACTATATATTAATGGCACCCTGAATATGCTCAGTGCTTCCCAAGTGCTAAACATAGGGCTGGCAAAGTCCCTTGCACTATGGCACCCAAGCACCCGACAACCAGCTAGCTGTCAAGAGCTTAGGAAGTTCTGCACAGAGGACTTTGACAGGTGGGCAAGGCAACCTACCTGGCAGTCATCTGATGTAATGACATCAGATGGGTTGTCCAATCCACTTGTCACAGTTGATCCATGGGTGTAGGGACAATTAATGAGCTGGACCACGGGGCCAAAATAATTCCCCACCCCTATCCTAATAGATAGGCCTGGTTCACACAACACAGTAAGCCAAACTATGACTTACCAGGACTATGGAAAGTGCAGGTTCCCAGAGAAAAGCTTACAGCTGCTTTGTTCTTCCCCAGTCCTTTAGGTTTGTCTTGGTTACAGCTCATGGTTAGGGAGGAGAGAGCTAAACTGCGATCTTGAGCTAAACTTTGGCTTAGCTCAGTGCGGAGCAGGAGCAAAAGGAACCAAGGACTATAATTTGGCTGACTGTGTCATGCGAACCAGGGCATAGAGTCAAGCTGTGGCATTGACAAACAGAATGCTTATGTCTGAGACTCAATTCATTGCAGAAGTGAACCTTTAATAGGAGATGTGCTGTGCATCGCAAAGCAATAGTTACTCCTCATAGGCAATCTTTCTATCTGGTTTCCAACAGCTGTTCAGTCCAGTATATATTGATATTCCAGTGTACCTGTAGAAGAACAGGCATTGTGTTTACACATGCATGCAGGGGTTTCTAGTGTTGCTAAAGCAGTGATAAGCAGTTGTAATTATGCTCTGTTTGATCTTCAGTCCTGTATTGATATTAGAATCTCAAAAGCAAATGGTGGTTATGTTGGCACAAGTTTGTGTGAACCATCTTTCATTTTTTAAAATTTCATGAATGAGGATACTGCAAAGTACTTCTGTAACATAGGCATAGGAGTTTTAAAAATCAGTGCAATCGTAAATATAGGAAGTAAAGCAAAATTAAGATTGTTTTTGCAAAATTATCAAAGGTGTTTAACCTTTAATAAATTATCAAATATTATCAAATAGTGTTGCAATGCTTTTGTTTTTAACTTCTTTTAACAGTGCAAGAAGGAGAGTGGGATATCAATCAGAAATTCAAGTTTTACAGAAAAATATTCGCAGATTAGAAGAGCATTTAAAAAAAGCGAATAAAGAACTCTATTCAGCTGAATTGGCTTATGATGAAGCCAAAACCAAACTGGAGGAATTGGAGCAAAATATTGCTAAAGAAAAAATGCGTTTCAAGGTTGTTTAAAGTCATTCTATTATTATGAAAATTTAATTTTTTAAGGTGTGAAATGATTGCATAGAATATAATGTTTTATCTCCATGCTGTGAAAAGCTCCACCGGCTAATTTCTACAGATCAAGATCCTATGAAAGGTACAAGAACAGGCCAAGGGTTTTGTGTGTTTTTTGCCAGTTGGCAAATTTACTCTAAACTTTTCCCATTCATCAAACTGTAAACCTGTTTAGCAACTGTCAGCCACAAGTGTCCCAATTCATTTAGAGAGATCTGCGCATGTAAGCAGCCTTTTGGATCCATTGTCAATGCAGTTGCATATTACAATTTTCATCCAAGCCTTGTTGACATGGCTGGATGTGGATTTCAGTGGAAAAAGGTATATGTGCATCTGCATCTGGAGTGTCAGTAAGTTATATATGAATCATTTCCTGCAACTACAGATGGATTAGGATCGGGCTTAATGACTGGAACTTCCTTTAACTGAATAGTGGTTTCTCATAGAAAGTGGAAGTAAGTTCTTGCTTTTGGTCAGCAGAAAGAAAGGCACATGCAAACTATATGGAACAAGTTATTATTTTTTGGGTAACTTATAATCTATTTCTGCAAATGTGTTATCAGCACTTTGGTCTGTCTCCACTGGACTCCGCCACACTCAATATCTTTCTGGTTGTCTTTTAACTTTGAATCTTATGATTGGAGACTCTTTTTTAAAATTTATTTCTAATGGTCTGGAATACTGCGAGGTTGTGTACGTAAGCTGGAACTACCTAGAGATGGTACCTCAGGACTCTGAGTTGAAAAACAGTCCTGTTTGTAACAGAGCCCTAATGCTGTGTGAAATAGTTAATTGTGTGATCAGAGATTGAAGGATAGCTCAGAGAATCAAAGACCCCAATTATTCAATAAAGAGGCAAGAATGGATTTTATGATTTCCTTGAATGAAGAGGTTCCCCCCAGATCAGGGGTGGGGAAATTCTAATCCCCATTTCAAGCCTCCCCCTCAATAGCAATGGGGCTTTAAAAAGCAGCTTTATTTGGTGCCAATGAGAGCTGCATTGTAAGCCTAATTGCTCCACATTGGGAGCAAGAAGGGAAGGCAGCTGGGGAGAGGGGGAAAGAGAAAATGGCATGGATCCACGTGTGTGTGTTTCTGTGTGTGTGTTTCTGTGTGTATGTGTGTGTAATGGTTGTGGGCCCTGTCCACTTTTAGCACTAGCCATACACACTGCTGGCATGCAGCCCCTTACAGATTTCCCTGAAGGAATATGGCTTTCTAGGAGTGTGTGTGGTGGTGGAGGTTCCTACTCGTGCGCAAATCCTAAAATTCTTCTCTTTACATCTCTTTCTCTCCTCACCCCCTCCATTGCCACATTTTTCAAATGACAGGTTATTTTCAGATTTGTAATTTTCTGCCATCTCATTTACAGAATATATTTTGAAATGGAATATATATTTTCTTTATTTTATTATTTATTTATTTACTCAATTTACTCAATTTACTCAATTTATATTTATTATTATTTATTTATTATTTGATTTATATCCCTCCCTTCCTCCCAGCAGGAGCCCAGGGCAGCAAACAAAAGCACTAAAAACACTTTAAAACATCATAAAAGCAGACCTTAAAATACATTAAAACAAAACATCTTTAAAAACATTTTTTAAAAAGCTTTCATGACATCTTTAAAAAAAGGCTAAAAACATATTGTTTTAAATATATATATTTAAAAACACATTTAAAAAGCAATTCCAACACAGATGCAGACTGGGATAAGGTCTCAACTGAAAAGGCTTGTTGAAAGAGGAAGGTCTTCAATACATGCCGAAAAGATAACAGAGATAGCCCCTGCCTAATATTTAAGGGGAGGGAATTCCACAGGGTAGGTGCCGCCACACTAAAGGTCCATTTCCTATGTTGTGCGGAACAGACCTCCTGATAAGATGGTATCTGCAGGAGGCCCTAACCTGCAGAGCACAGTGATTGACTGGGTATATAAGGGGTAAGACAGTATTTCTGATATCCTGGTCCCAAGCTGTATAGAGCTTATATCTCACCCTTTCTCCTGGTAGGAGCCCAGGGCCAAGTATTTTGTTCTCCCTGCTTGTGGTGGTGGTGGTTGTTTTGCTGTTACGGATTTTTCTATCTTTACTTACAGAACTTGGAAGATAATGTAAAAAAACAAATTAGAGATGAAATAAGTGCTTGGAAGCTGACTCAGGTATGGAGAATAGATTTAAATTAACCTTTTAAATGTGTTTTTTGGACATCAAAATCTTCCTTTTCACATTGTTTTGGGGGTTACATTCACAACATCTCTCTTGAACCAGCAGTGGGGAAAACTAACAATGGCTTCAGTTGTGGAGGCAATTGATTAATGTCTTTCTTCATGAGGAAAGGTGCCGTCAATTATTAAGAAGCCCTGTTTAACCTTCCTCTTTCCCCGGTTAATGTAATTCTGCTCCTGAGTAGTTAATTTATTAATAACAATATCTGAGCTTATTTGGGGTCAAAATACCTTGGTCCACCTTGGGACAAAAGCATCACCACAGTCTCAGAATTTAACTTCAACAAATCAGACACAATCTTGAAAAGAAGTGCAAACCCTTAAACATTGCTTGGTGTTTATATAAACTAATAATTTTGATGACAAATTGAACATATCTGCAACTAATACAATAAATTAAAGCTTTGCATTGTGTGGTTATGTGAGTATACAGAAAACTCAAAATGATTACATGGTAGCAGTGAGATGAGAAACTTGAAATAAAATAAACTTGAGATTAGAAAAACCATATTGTTGACAAAACTGGCACTACTATTATAGCAAACAAAATTACTAATTGAACCACTAACAGTGTTGGTCTCTCGGTTCCAACTAAGCATTTTGAAGAAGAGATCCTGAAGAAGGGAGAGTTTCAAAGAGGAATGCTACATTTGTTACCTGGTTTATACTTTTGTTCTGATTGGGGAGTGGGGTACTCTCCAGGGATGATCACCAACCAGAGGTGGGGTGTTCATCTGTTCTATTTATTCTTACATGTAGTTTGGGGAGCATCTAGCTTTGACCCTGTACTATCCCTATCATGTTGTTTTGAAGCTCTTTGGATATTCTTAGCATGCTTACTTGGCATATTCTTTCTCCCTGAACTGTCTTGAATTTCCGGTCACATGTGACATCTCCTATGAAGTATGTTTGTAGAATTGTTAGGCTTTAAGAAACAATCAACATCAAGGAAAATCATTTTTGTTGTCACTGCAAGTACTGTGCATGAAACTAGCAAACAAGGTCATGCTTCTCTACTCGTGATGGAGCATTCCGTCTCATTTTTCAGCAGGCCTTTTTGGTAGGAGCTGTGAAGCCTCAAACCAAAACAATCTTTGATGTATTCTCCAGTAGCTATAAAATGCCTGGCATAGTAATTTTCCATCACAAGCTCCAATTTTGCTTCAGGATTTGAAGATGTTTCAAAAACCATGTGTGCCAGGCGTAGCCAGTATGATGCCCTCCAGGTGTTGTTGGACTACAATACCCAGCCTCAGCCAGCATGGCCAATAGTCAGGGAGGATGGGAACTGTAGTCCAACAACATCTGGAGGACACCATCTGAGACAGAGAACTTCATGCATGTGAACATCAGGCTGAGGTCTCATAATACGAATCTGGGGTCCCCTCATTATATGCATCTTGTATCTTCCTGAGAATCTTCTCAGAATACTTAATGAAGCCATTCAATAGTTTTAGGACCAGGCTAACAGTATTAATTTAGCTTTTCAATGCAGGATTGACAGAGAATTATGTGTGCTGCAGGAAAATGGGGAGGAGGAACCATTCCTGGCCAAAAAAAAATGGGAGTGAATTTTTGGGGCTCAGAGCATTACATTGATAAAGTTAAGGAATTTTCAGCCTGTTCATTGCCTGATTAATAGCTTCTCAGAAGCTGCTCTAAGTTTCCTGAAGAAAGTGTGGGATATATATTTAATAAATGAACTTCTCAGACATCAGAACTTCTCAACCAGTACTGAATCTCCTATGCTTGCTTACAGTTTTTGATCATGCAGTTTTAAGCTCAGCTCCAGGCATTACTGGATGTTGCAAAATCTGTTCTAGTCAGATTTCAGGCTAGACATTGGGACTGATACTTGATTTGGTCACTTTGGATGAGGATGTCTAACTATAGACTGAAAGGGGAATGTGATTCACTCAGTATTGCTGGATCTTTCCATAGGTTTTAATTACCTTTGACATGAGAATACAAGGGGCCAGCCTAGGGTGATTACAAGATAAATGGTAAACAGCCTTTTGCTTACCTTGAAAATGACTTAGGCCCTAGAGCATTCAATTTAGATGCTCAAAGTCTTATTCCTTCTGCTGCCTGCAATCTCATCACAGTTCCCAAAGGGAAAAAAATGTCCTTGAAGGCTAGGGTGGGGTGGCAATCAACAGAAGCTGCTCCCTTAAAGAAAGGAAGGTCAGCTAGGCTGTTTCTCCTTCCCCTGACAGTTTAAAACATGAAGACACTCCCAGCATAGTGATGGTGGCAGACTGTTTTCTGTTGAGGATCATGGGGGTAGAACTCCAACTTCCATGAATGCTGGCAAAAAGTGTTACTGGCGTTTTCCACCATGAATCATAGAGATTGTAGTTCACATTCTACCTTACTCTCTACTCTTGCCCAACTTCCCTGCAAGATTCTACTTGTATATACTATAAGCAAGTTACAAAATGTGAATGCTTCAGAAATTGTAAATTAGGGAAACAAAGCATTAAGGATTTTAGTAGAAGATTATTAGTATGTACAAAGCCTTAGACTTTGGATGGATTGCAAAGTTATCTTTTATATAAGCAATTGCCCCAGAAGTGTATTTTTGATTGAAATGAAGCAAAAATGTATTGCTGGATGTCTTCCTTTTTTTCCTGTGTTTGATGTACTACAGTGTATATATTTTCTTTATATTATGAACAGAAAAGAGTTAGAGCACTGCAGGCAGATCTAGATAAAAGGGGGAAGGAGTATGCGAAGTTAGAAGAAAAAATTCAGAAGAAATTAGCAGAACTTGAACAGCATGTAGCTGACCAAGCAGCATTGCTAGAAAAAAATAAAGAAATTCAAAAATCATATGCTGAGGTAAGTTAAAACTGGTAACACTATGATGCTGACTGTTCTCTCTGTCCCAAGGCAATGGGAGAACTTTGTCTTACTTTTATTGAAAGTGGAGTGGTCAAACTGGCATTTAGAATATTATAACATGTGAATCCCTTAAAAAATCAACTCTTATTGTGACTTTCCTCTTCTCCCAGGCATTTTAGCATGTGTTTTAAATCGTTTTTATATTGTTTTAAATTTTAAAATTGTGTTTTAAATTGTTTTTAAAATATGTGTTTTAAATTGTATATTTTTAAAAATGTTTTCGATTGCTGTAAACTGCCCAGAGAGCTTCGGCTATGGGGCGGTATACAAGTGCAATAAATAAATAAATAAATATAAAGGTTTAAAAGTAATAATATAATTTAGAATCACATGCAAAATAGCTGATAGTGTCAATTGTAATGGCTGATATAAAATGCGAAAAAACCATAACTAATAGTATTTTCAAAATAGCATGTTAATGGCAATGACTAATGCAGTTAGCCCTTCCCCAAGAAATCTTTAGTAGAAACCATGTGACCAGGACCACATCATTAATCTTTCAGAGTCTTATTAGGGGTGTGCCAAGAGTTATATATCTTTGTCCTTAACTCTAGGTTTATTTTGGCTCAAAAACTTGGAAACAAAGTTCATGAAAGCATCTTCATAAATTGATGATAAGCCTACATTTGTCTTATTCCTTAAGTAGGGTTCATGAAAACTATTCCATGCACACATTTTAATTATAGATGTTGTTCACTAGCCAGTAGAGTGGAACTGTTGACTGTTCTTACGACAATTCTTTTTTTGGTGGAGCAAGTCCGGCCCCCAAATTTGCATTGTTTCTTTACTGGTGGTGTTTATTGGGGTGTGTATTGATTCTGTGTACTTACTGAATTATGAGACTAATAGAGCTTATTCAGGTGAGAGTTTCACATTGACAGGTGAGATTGTGCTATAAACAAGGCATTTCAAGTCAGATCAAGGACTCCCTAAAGTCCTGACCTGCTCCATGGACTTGAGTGCCCTCAAAATGGTATATTTTTAAAGCAACCACTGTATTTTTTAAAAAAACCAAAACCAATATCCTGAGATTGAGTGGGGAGGGGATGGAAAGGTAGGAGACCTTTCATTTTGACTAAATTATTTTCCCAGAGTACACCAATCACAATGATTTAGAGGAGGGATGCTGAAGTAAACACTAAAAATTGTGTTTGTTTTTCATGTGGTTCTATGCTGTTTTTTTCACCACCCCGCCCTCTCTACAAATCAATGGAGAAATCTCTCGCCCAGGGTCAAGGGGCTGTATCCTCACAAATCTGTTGGGGTGGGGTGCAGAACATCTCCCTCTTTGCTTGGGAACCATGCTCTTTTTTCCACTACTACCCCATGATTGTTATTGTACCAAAATGGTAAAGTCTATGATTGTGGGAGAACCACTGCAGCTATCGTTCTGGAATTTGACAAACTTTTGCCCCCAGAAGGGGTGACAATGTTTGCCAATTGCATCTAAGTCTGGTGAAAAATTAAAAGGATCAAATTTTAAATATGTCCTGCATGAAAATCCCTGAATGTATCTGCCTACAATTGACTTAATCCACTCTGGAAGGCTTCTATGTCTGGAAATTCCATTCATTTATGTGATAAGATAAAACAATTATAGATGTTTTTAAATTCTCCATTATAGTGAATGGGGAGAGAAAACATTGCTTCATTTTTAACTTATCTAGACACCAAATATTGAGTCAAATTAGATAAATTAGAAAGAGTGGCTCTGAAATAGATTGGACTGCTTCCCCAGTTTATTTGTTTATTTTATTGCATTTATACCTCGCCTTTCTTCCATCAAGGAACTAAAGGCAGCAAAGCATGTGGTTCCCAGGTGGTCTTCCATCCAGGACTGACCAGACCCAGACCTGCTTAAGTCAGCAAGGTTGTGGTCTCATGTGTTTTCAGACCATGCCCTGGGTTCAGATATAGATGCAAGTTAGATCTTGTGGCCAGTGTATAGTGTTGAGAACAGTGGTAGTCTTGACATACCACTGCATGATAAATGCAATGCAAGAAAACAGTAATTGGATCCAGAAAGTAAAATACCAACCATGGTCAAAGTGTTTATCAAATGGAGCTTTGGATTTGGGTTTTTCAATCATTAGTTTCCTATGCCACATGACAAGTCTCTTTCAACACTGAAGGGAGTTTCATAACCAAGAATATGCCACATAATTGAGGTTTTCCATTCAACGGGGAAAAGTAAATAATTCTGTTGGATACAATCAAGTCCTTGGGTACTCTTTGGATCCTGGCCACTGATGATCTTTGTGTAGTGAATATATCCATCTAATGTAGGAGAGTTGGATTCCAGTCCTAACTAACCCATGGATTTGCTGTCCTTTGGCAAGTCATTGTCTTTTAGCCTTGGTTTCTAGTCTCTAACATGATGAAAAAATGTGACATCTCAAAGAGTTTTTAATGACTTAAGGTGGGTAAATGATCAATAATTATTAATGTCCACATATAAATAATATTCCTGTTAAACTGCATTTTTAATTATTCAGGTCCAGAGTCAGGGTTTGGCATTGTTGGACACCTGGTGAAGCCCACCCCCAACAAGGAAGCCCACCGCTGACTCTTCGGGTCAAATGGACCTGTTGCTCCTTTTTTTGCTTTTGCTGCCTGCACATCTCCCCTTTCTGACCATGCAAACAATAACAAGACTGAGGAGATGGAGATCTGCCTCACACATTCTTTGCGGCCAACTGTACAGATGGAGCTTAGAAGAACAGGACAGCCAAATAGGCAGCAGTGACAGTTATGAATAGAGATGTCAAGGCCTGGAAAAAACTGGGTATTACGGAAAATGTATGTTTCTTTTTCTTTTTTTCTTTTTTTTCAGGATTTTTTTTTCTGGGCCTTCACATCTCTAGTTATGAGGTAGGAGCACTAATAACAAGTGGTAATTATTCATGTAATGGGCAGGGGGAATGTTATACTGTGTATAACATATGAAGCAGTGCAACTGTTTCCTCTACTTAATAGTATCTCATCCCATGTTAAAAATAGATTTATCTCTATAAATATGATTAGCATGTATTACAAGAGGAATTAAACAGAATGTTATTGATTAAGAAAAGGAGCATTCATGCATAAATACTAAAGTTTAAAGAAAGACGTTTAGCTGTTAATAAATTTTGCATGGAATGAGTTGGATTTTATTACCAGTTCTTTTATCTATGTTTATATTTTTCAGCAAATTACCCATTTGAATAAACAGATTCAAGAACTTGATGAAAGGGAGGCAAAAAGAAAAAAAGTGCTGGATGAACAAAAGAAAGGTTTGCAGAGCTTATTAACTGATGCAAAGGTGAATATGTTAATATGAGCACTAACAGGTTCTATTTACATTATATTACCATACTTTGATGGTTTATTTTGAAAAACTAGCTTGTAATTTTTGTTCAGTTACTTTGGCTGTGTATAATCTATATGTAGTCTTTTTTGTTTCATGCTGAAACTAGCTTATTAGGTCCATTGCCTTGGGATAGGGTAAAGTGCCAAGCAGAATTATATTGGGGTCATTGGGAAGTTCTCTGTTGGTTTATTTGCCACACTGGCTCATATTGCTTTGAGAGCTTTAGAAAAGGAAGGGTGAACATCAATATAAGGAAGGAAAGGGGTTGGACCATAATAGAAATAGCCTGCTGATTGCACCTTTGCACAGCAGATGGCATCTTTTTGTAAATTATGGTGTATGTTTACTATAATAGTGACTAAGTTGCCTATGTTAGCAAAGGAATAAATGTATTTTGGCTTTTGCTACTGAACATTACATTTGTATAAATGTGCTCGTAATTATAAGCCTTTGTACAAAAATGTCTTATTTGCATTATTATTCCATACAATGTGTATTTTTACAAAATAAATTTTATTCTGGTAAGAAATTATCAATTTCATATAGTTAAGCAAGTAAACAAGGGCTTTTTTTAAATATGAAAGCAGTTTTTTAAAAAACTGTGTCCTATGCCTACAATACTCCATAAATTCTTCTCAAGTACTCCCATTTAAAAGCATATTAAGGACCAGGCAATTGCCTGCTAATTCTAAGTTGTTTCCAGGTTTTATAAATACTTGTCTAATCCCTGTGCGTGCAGTATATACAGGAAAATGTTTAAACTGTTGATTTGTTAAATATTACATAAGTGAGTATGGGTATGGGAATGGAATAAGATGGCAATTGAGTCACCGTGCAATTCCTTATTGACTTATTATTGACTGCAGTATTAGGGGGACAGGGATTTAACCAGGTCAGCAATGTGATATCAACATCCCTTGCATCCACACCACCTGTTTCTAGGGACATTTAGCATAAAATCCAGTGACATGTAGTGGATAAAGTGTTGCACTTGGACTTGGAAGACCTGCAGCTACTTCCCTGGTCAGTCATGAAGCTCACTAGGTTCCTTGTCCCAGTCTATGTGGAGCTACCATTGAATATAGTTTAGAATCTTTGGTGTATGTAAAATGCTGCAACTCAGCTGTTGTTATATTTGCTCAGTTAAAGTATTTACATTGGATGCAGATTTATTTCTTGGCCCAACTCAATATACTGGTTTACGCTTTTTAAAACCATAAATGGCCTGGGTCCTGATTACTTCATGGCATACTTCTGACAACTGAGATTTTCCAAAGGGTCCTGCTGAAAGTTCTGTCTAATGCAGTGGCTGTTAGCTTCCATAAGAAGCATGGCTTTTTCTGTAGCATCCCCAGAAATTGAAATGCCCTCTCTTGGAAGATATTTGCTGCTTATTTTTTTTAAAGGCAGGTTAAGACTTTTGTTTTCTGCATTTTCTTCAGTAGTTAATGTATTCGATTGCTTTTTAGTCTGTTGTTATGTGGGGTGTTAATAATTGGATCTATTCTTTACAAATTGCTTTGGGTTTTTTTCTCATTTTATTTATAATCAAGTTTCTTTCGTTTAACCTATTTTACTACATTATTGTGTATATGGGCTCCCTTGAGAAAGGGTGAGATACAAATGACATAAAGTAAATAAAACAGTAAAGAACAAAATTTCTTAGTAATAGTCAAGACTGAAAGAGGAAAGCAGTTGCCTAGATCCAACACACAGCACAATCAAGCAAACTAATTTGGCTTTCCATGCTGAATCATTAACTTCCTGGGTGTCATAAAAGGTATCATTCTGTTCCAGTGTCAACCTACTAGGGTAGCTTCCTGGCATCAGGTGTACTATTGCATAACTCTGTTCTTGCCACCACCCACTTGACAACTAGATCAATGGTTGCAGGATTTCCACCAGCCTAGAGTTTTCTACTTGGAAGTAGGGGGATTTATTTATCTTATTTATTTATTATTTGATTTATATCCCCCCTTCCTCCCAGCAGGAGCCCAGGGTGGATTGCCAGCTGATTTCCAAATATCCTTCTTGGCAGTTTCAGCCATGATCTCCTATGCACTTTTTAACCAAGTAATATAGCCCAAATGGTCTAAGCAATGTGTGGAGACCAACATCCAGTGAGTGTTAGCAGAAACTAGTATATCTCAGAAATCAAACAAATACTTTTATTTAAAAGAAGCATATTAAAAGAAGGAAGTGGAGAAAAATGGGGAGTATGCATAATCAACATGAAAATAAAACACGGTATCAGGATATTGGTCAATCTTTCCCTACGCTAGGCAAACTAATGTAGCACAGGCTTATGTCTAGGGTCACTTCCTACTTGGTAGTGTCTGGAGATGGCTGAAAGATGGGTAACAAAGAATATGGCATAATGCCTTGGTTTACACTGTTTAATCAGGATGGTCTTGATTGACAGCTAGAAGGAAAATTGACCAATAAGGAGGGACCCATGTAGGCAGGGGATGATAAAGGAAGAAGCAGTTAACACTAGCAATCACTTCTAGAAGGTGAAAAGTAGGACAAAAATGGCTATGGTTTCCTACCAGAGAGTGATGTGGAGTCACAGGAATGCTGCTTTTATGCATGACTGGCAGGACATCATAATATGGAGTCTGCAATTCCAGCCAACTCTGTGGAAGATTTAAAATGTCAGTCTTTGCAGTTTCAGGGATTCTTGACACTGGACTTCATCATTAGGTATATGTATTCCACACTGAATGAATTATGTACTAAGTTTCTTTGTCATGATTCCTGGGGTGTAAGGGTAGGGATTGGAAAGCCTTCAGATGCCCAGAATTATCTCTTACTTCATAGGAGGCATGGAGTATCCTTACTTTTTTTGGTCTGAATTCAGGAACCCAGTTCAACAGTGGGACCCTCATAACAGACCCTGTAATGAAAATTCATTTCCAATGAAACTGTGCCCCTTTAGAATTCCCCTGTGCTTGAAAGACAGCCAGGAGGAGCATAAGATGGGAATGCAGAGGTGGTCTCAGAGATGTTGGAAACTCCCAGACTTTGGTCTTAGGGGATTTAAAAAAACACACAAAGACTGCCTTGACAAGTCCACGTAGGAACTTCATGGCTGCCAAGACAACTATAGGGTTTTCTCAGTCCATTGCTGGTCTGACACATGTAGCAGGACATACCCTGAACCTGTTTTTTGTTTTTTGGTGAGCAGTCAGTTGGTAGATGGTATAGTAGTGGGCTCAATTACCCCATTGCCATGATGAATCAGTCCAATTGTAGCAATACCCCCATGCAAGGCTGGAGGAACTAAGAGACTGATGGAATCTGAGGGATTCTTGAATGCTCTTGGGTATTCTCCTGTGCATGGAAAAGATGAAATCAGGCGGATAATTAGCTCCCCCTAGCGGTTGAAGGCAAAAGAGCACTGCTGGAGTTTTTTGCAGATCCGTTCCTGCTCTGTGCTTGTTCCTGCCTCCTCAGTTTTTCTTTTGCCTTCACCGAACGCGGTTGGACTCTCTCTGCCTCTGTTGGTTCAGGCCTGTATTATCTACTTGTGTAGTGTTTTTTGTGTTATTTGGTCTTATTCTTTACCTACTGTTTGTCTTATCCCTCTACTCCGTTGCCAGAAGTTTTTTTAAAAAATGTAAATCCCTAGCGTCCTTCCCGGGGCAGTTTCCTCCATGGCAAGGAGCAGCCAGCCCCTCCCCACGGCCGCTGGAGCCTTCTAATTCTTCAAACTACCCTCCCCAGCCAATCTCGTTGCTATCTCTCCTTCGAGAGCAAGCCTCAGAGTCAGCCACTTTATCATCTGAGGCTGCATTCCCTCAGGAGGCAACGACCCAGCTCAAGCCGAGGCTTTTCGTGCCCTTTATGGACAGCCTGCATTTTTCCCACGCTCCAGCGATAGAGGGAATCGGCGGATAGACGCCATGGTCCTTTGCTTTCATTCGCCGACTCCCTTCATCAGAAAGTCTGCGAAGAGGACAGCTACAGCTCCTTCTGGGTTTGGCATTTCACCCCCCCAGCCACCTCTTAATAGTTTTCTGCCACGGCAGCATAGTCATCGCCATTCGCGGGGCCTCCCCTCCCCGTTTTTCCAGCTGCAGCTGCCACAAGCTCCCTTGGTTAAGCCCCTTAAGCCCCGCAGCGCGTTGCTCCCATGGGGAAAGCAACACGCAAAATGGAAAACCCTCCAAAGAGAGTCCCCCCCCTGCGCACCTACAGCTGACGCAGCATCGGTGCCCTTTCCCACCCAGGTTACAGGGCAGTTACAGTCTTCGGGGGATCATTCCGAAAGGGCGGTAGCCCGCCCCTCTACCATCAGGCACGAGGTGGCTGAGGCGCAAGTGAGGGTGGGCAGGGTGGCTGTAAAGGACAGGATGCCTATTCCCAATAAGGCGGCCAATATAGACAAGCAAGGTCATGTCCAGCATACAAGGGACCACAGGGATCTGGAACCCTTGTCAGACGAGGAAGGCTGTCAGCCTCACTCTTCGTTGGACACTATTTTCTCCACCACCTCTTCTCCTGAGGCCTTCACAGGCTTTTTGGAAGAACCAATTCCTGTACAACAGTTCCAAGAAGCAGGGGGGCCACAGGCTCCAATCCTCTTGCACTCAATCTCAGCCTATCCAGTTGCACATGTCAGCCCATTCAATTCAACAGCTGAAGGAACAGCTCAGGGATTCCCTTTTAATGGATCTGGCTAGAGATTTGTCCTCTCAAGCCCCATCTGGGTCGCAGCCCTTACACGACCACCTACAAGCCGCTCGGGTACAGATCTGTGTTCTGCACCTAGCCGCGCGTCCCCAGATCCCTATGCAGCTTCTCAGGGCAGGCACCTTCAGTCCCCAGAACAGGCACCTGTTGACACAGACAGCGATTTAATTGTTTTGGACGAAGAGGAATGGAGTGGGGAATCAAAATCTGAAGAGATTTCATCCACTAGGGTATTTCAGGAGCCTCATTTCCTCCCACTGCTGTGCAAGACGATGGAAGCCCTTCCTCTCACTTCTGCAGAGGATCCTCCTACTCCATCCACATCGAGGGTCTCAGCGGTATGTCCAGATCCAAAACCTAAGTCTAGAGTGTTGAAGTTACCTTCTCTTCTTCCGAAGGTACTCAAGTCAGAATTTGACATCCCTTTACAATTCAAGAAATCGGTCTCGATAGCCAATAAATATTATATGCTGGAGTAACCCATCATGGACCAGCTGAAAGTCCCACTCATAGATGCACCCATTGTCAACTTACTAAATCCATCGTTGAATCCGAAGGACTCGGATGCGCACCTCAAGGATGCCACTGAGCGCAAAATGGACCAGGGGCTTAGAAGGGTGCATGAGTCTAGTGCACTTTCAATCAGGGCAGCAGCAGCCTCCTCGGTGTTTGCTCGAGCCTCCCTCCTTTGGTTGGAAGGCCCACAGCAGGATGCAGCCCGGGTACGTAAGTCTCTGCTGAAGGTCTCTCGAGCAGTTACCTTCATGGCAGATGCATCCATGGATGCAATGCAGTTTGCAGCAAGGTCACTGATGGCAGAGGTCTTCACACGAAGAACCCTTTGTCTGCGACATTGGGAGGCAGACCCTGCAGCCCACTCGAATCTTGCCTCGGAACCATATGTGGGGAGCAAGTTATTTGGAGACAACGCCCTAGCTAATGTCTTGGAAACTAAGGAAAAGAGAAAATCAATGCCGTCCACCAGAAAAAGGGATGACGGAAAGGTCTTTCGTCGTTCATTCCACCCATATCACTTGTCACAGTCCTTTCAGGGCTCACGACCATATGGACGGCAGAAGGACGCTCGCTCCAGCTGTCCCTTCTGGAACAGACAACACAACCAGCATAAGTCCCAACAACACTTTCCTGGTTGATTGGGATTTGGGTCCCAATCACGTGGAAACAAACACCAATTCTGACGCCTCCTTTTCGCCATCTCAAACGTTTTGCTCATCGATGGAAGGAAACATCTTCAGATCAATGGGTCCTTTGCACCCTTCGATACGGCCTTCGATTGGAGTTCGCTTCCACACCCACGATGAGATTCATTCCATCCCCTCTTTCAGTGTCTCCACACAAGAGGGAAAGAGTTTTACAGACAGTCTCTCATCTCATTCAAATAGCAGCGATAGAGAAAGTCCCAGCAGGAGAGAGATTTTTGGGAAATTACTGTCTATTCTTCACCGTTGAGAAAAAAGATGGATCGTTCAGACCGGTACTAGACCTCAAGGGTCTAAACAGTTTCCTAAGATACCGCAGATTTCGTATGGACACCTTGCTGTCAATCAAGGAGGCCCTAAGGAAAGGGGACTTTCTCTCATCGATTGACCTGAAGGAAGCCTACCTTCATGTCCCAATCTTTCCTCCTCACAGAAGGTACCTTCGGTTCACTGTGGGGCAAGACAATTTCCAATTCAGGGCTATGCCATTTGGCCTATCATCTGCTCCCAGGGCATTCACGAAGATCGTGGTTGCCTTGGTCGCACATCTCAGGACACTGGGGATTCATCTCTTTCCTTACCTGGATGACTTTCTGATCCACTCCCCATTGTTGCACAAAGCCTAGGAGGACCTCCATGTCACATTGGCCTGTCTCAAGGACCATGGCTTCCTAATCAACGAGTCCAAGAGCCATCTCTTTCCGTCTCAGCGCATAACACATTTGGGGGCGATCATAGACTCACAGGAGGGCCTCTTAATGTTGTCCCAAGAAAGAGACAAGATTTGTCCCAAGATTCGCAAAGCGGCGTTGGGTGCCCTCTCTTCCAACTCAGCAGACCTAATGGAGTTAGCAACACTTCTGGGTTTGATGGTTTCCACATTTCAAACTACACCATGGGCTCGTCATCATTCCCGCACTCTTCAGTGGGCGCTCCTACCCTTCCAAAGCGACATAGCAGCCAGACACCACCGCAGAGTAGCTCTATCGCCATGGGTTTCACAGTTGCTGTTCTGGTGGACCCACAAACCCAACCTATTATGTGGCATTCCATTCCAGGATCCACCTCACACCCTGATCACGTCGGATGCCAGCCTGTCAGGGTGAGGAGCCATATGCAACGGTCAGATGATTCAGGGCACATGGTCATCACAGGAATCCGTACTGCCGATCAACCTTCTAGAACTTCAGGCAGTCCATCGGGCCCTCGGACACTTTGCAAAGGACAGGCGATTAGGAGCGGTGCTCATCAGAACGGACGACGTGTCGGCCAAATCTTATTTAAACCGTCAGGGGGGCACACGCTCCTACCTTCTTCAGAGGGAAGCCTTTCTCCTCTTCCAGCGGGTGGAGGAGAATGTGGAATCGATAGCAGCAGAATACAACTTCCCGAGCCAGGAGCTCCCCCCACGGCAGCCGCCGCCACAGACAAAAGATCTAGGAGCCAGCCTCGCAAAAATGGCGCTTCCCCTTTCCAGAGAGTTAGAAAGAACTACAGGCTCCGGGCCATACTGGCCCCCAGCCCGTACATCATCGCCGCCCACCACTAACACCATTACCGATTCTAAGTCTGTCGTCGCCGGGCAAGAGTAAGGAGGCTCTGGACAAGGACAAGGACAGAATTAGGTTCTATTTTATTGTTTAGATGTTAATGTCCTGATGTGTTTGTATGTTCTGTTATGTACGTCGCCCAGAGTGGCTGGACAACCAGCCAGATGGGCGACTAATAAATCTAATAAATAAAAAAATAAATAAATACCTCAAGGGGAGGCCAACAGCCAAGCAGACTGGCTCAGTCGAGAGAAGCTGAATCAGGGAGAATGGATGCTTCACCCAGAGGTCTTTCATCAGATAGTGGTACATTTCGGCCAGATTCAGGTGGACCTGTTCACCAGCAGCTGCAATTGACAGGTAAAGAGGTTCTTCTCCCGGTATGCGACACCAGGTGCGGAAGGGATAGATGCCTTAACCTCCCGGTGGCCTCTAGGCAGACTGTATGCCTTCCCTCCATTTCCAGTTATTTCCAGGGTAGTCAGAAAACTTCATGCCGAGAGGACAGCAGTTTTACTGGTGGCTCCCTGGTGGCCAAGGAGACCATGGTTTCCGGATCTCCTCGACCTATCGGTGGAAGCTCCATGGAAGCTTTCGGTAAGGAAGGACCTGCTCTCTCAAGATCAGCTCCTGCATCCAGACCTGGAGTGGTTGGCACTTCATGTATGGAACTTGAACGGAAGAGACTCTTAAAGAAGGGCATCTCCCCACAGGTATTAGAAACCATGATGGCCTCTAGGCGCCCATCCACACTCAGAATATATGAGGGCACATGGAAGGCCTTCTCATCTTGGTCTCGGAAGAAAGGAATTCTTCCTCGGAAGACGGGGATCAATGAGATTTTGTCCTTTCTACAGGAGGGCCTATCCTTGGGGCTGAGACCTAACACCCTGAGGCGCCAGGTTTCAGCCTTATCGTCGATTCTCTCCAGATCCCCAGACAATCCGATCGGATCTCACCCTTTCGTCAAACGCTTCCTCAGGGGAGCGACGCTATCAGCGTCACCTATGGTTCATCGCTACCCAACTTGGGACCTACATAAGGTGTTAACAGCCCTTCAACGGCCTCCATTTGAACCTCTGGGTCAGGTTTCCCTCCGTCTGCTATCCTTTAAGGTCTTGTTTCTTGCGGCCATTACTTCAACCCGTCGAGTGTCTGAATTGAATGCCCTGTCTGTCCTCAAAATTTTTTGTGTATTTCATAGGGATAAGGTAGTCCTATGTACTGTTCCTTCCTTTCGTCCCAAAGTACTGTCTACCTTCCATTGTCAACAAGAGCTAGTATTACCATCCTTCTGTCCAAATCCTGTCCATCCTTCAGAGAAAGCCTGGCACTCTCTAGATGTGAGGAGAGCCCTTAAAGTTTATATTTCCAGGACTAAGCCGATTCGGAAAACAGATAATTTATTTGTCTCCTTTCACCCAGCATCTATGGGGAATAAGGTCTCCACGTCCACACTAGCCAGGCGGATCAAGGTGTGCATCTCTTTGGCGTACGCCTCTCTAGGGATAGCCCGGCCTGCCAGGATAGTGGCTCACTCCACAAGAGCAGCAGCCACATCAGCAGCCTTTTCTCATAACGCCCTTGTAGTGGAGATTTGTAGGGCAGTGACATGGGCCACGCCCAATACTTTCATTAAACATTACAAAATAGACTCCTATGCTTCAGCTGAGGCAGTCTTCGGGAGGAGGGTGCTACAGCATGTCCTCACAGACCAATAGTTACTGCAGCCCAGCAATATCCCCGCCCTACATGGGTCAGCTTTGGTATGTCCCACCTGATTCATCTTTTCCCTGCACAGGAGAAGAGACATTTGGTCTTACCGTGAAATTGGTCTTCTCTGTGCATGTCAAAAGATATCAGGGCCACTCCCTAGGATGACTGGGCTGCCCTTACAAGCACTATTAGACCTTGGGCAGAGAGTGTATGAGTACTGTTGTCTTGTCTCTATCTATGGTTTCTCTCAGCCTTACTCGTATGGGCTTGTCATTGAAAACTGAGGAGGCAGGAACAAGCACAGAGCAGGAACGGATCTGCAAAAAACTCCAGCAGTGCTCTTTTGCCTTCAACCGCTAGGGGAAGCTAATTAACCACCTGATACCATCTTTTGACATGCACAGAGAAGACCGATTTCACGGTAAGACCAAATGTCTCTTTTCTGGTTAGCATGATAGGCATCCCTATTGAGGACCTTGTATATCTCCATGGAATGAAGAGGGCCATCAACATGGTCTATGCTAAGCATCCTTTCCAATCTTGTGGAGATTAAAGCACCCCCTTTTAGGGAGAACTCCTAGTTATGGAGCAGACCAGATGACAGCTAGTGTGTAAGTGGCACAAGTATGGTACCTAATACAAATGTGCACAGGTAGGAACACATTTTCATATCTACCATATGACAGTGAAGATAGCTTACTTCACCACTGTTGAGTCCTCAAGGAATAATCTGGCAGAGCTTTTCTAAGCGAAGATGGGGCTGGTGGGATTCTTCCAGAAGGGAGAAGGCATCAATCCCTCGGGACCCTGCTGTGTATTGCCCAAGCCAATGTATAGTGCCAAAGGGCAAGGTTCTTTATGGATCTGCTGCCATTGCGTGCCAGAAATCGATGACAAAGATATTATATCGGAATCCTGTATACTGATTGTAATCTTCTATTCAGTCTTCATTTTGTGTATTTTATATGGTTTTGATTTATTTATGATGCGTATGTACTAGTCTGTGACCAAAATAAAATTTTACTTTATGGATCTGGAGACAATAACACAAATGGGGTAAAAGTTACAAGTTTTATTGACTACTGAAGAAAGCATACAAAGACAGAAAGAAAAATAATCTCATGTTCCTTCTGCTGCCTGGGAACCCTCAGAATGACAGCAAACAGACCCATGAAGGAGTTCACTGCGTAGCACACAATCCCATGGCTTGGGTCTATACTGAGTTCCCCCTCGCTGAGATGTCCTTTCAGTCACCAGGAACCCCTCAGAATGGTGATGAACAAGCTCCTGTGGGGTCTGATATATGGCATCAATGTTCCAAAATGGTTTTGCAGGGCATTATATAGCCTCAAATGCTAATGAACCACACCTGCTATTTGGGTCATTCCTTAGTGCTTATGTCCATGTTTATACTTTCTCAAGGCCAAAACAGCACTGTAATTCGTGGCAAGCAGCCAAGATAAATAATTGATAGGTTGACTGGTGATATTAGTAACTTAACTCTGTGAAAGAGTCAAATGGTCAGTGTTCCCATGCACTGCCTGAGATATGTTAGTCAGAGAATATTTTGCACAATAATTAGGCTGTATACTATAGCCAGCGTGGATTTTTCACATTCTGCAATGTTAAATTGAAAACACCCTGCATGCCATTCTGATGCTTTCCATAAGCTCATTTCAAAACAACACATTACAAAACTTATAGTCCTGAACTCAGAAACACTTGCTTAACAACCCTGTAAATTTTCATGGCGATACACAAAACAGTCAGAGAGAATAGAGAGTTCAAAATCTAAAAAGAGAGAGAAAAACCCGAGAGCTCTTTTGGACTTTTTTCTGTCAGAGTTCTCATAATCTGTTGAAATTCATTAAAAAACAGCCATGGTCACAGAGTACCTGTAATCCTATTACTGACCGTGCCCCATACTCTGACCTTCATCGTCTGCAGTTTAAAAGTAAAAAAAAATGCCTGGCTGATTTTTAATTAATTAATTCTTCTGTACTTCACATATTCACAGAAATAGAAACAAAAGAAAATGATTTCCTATAGGAAACTTCACTAAAATTGCAAAGAAAATCAGACATATTTAAAGTGACCGTCTGAACTATATCAACTGTCTTAATAATGTTGCTTCCTCCCTGCTAAAACAAGATCAGCACAGCATATGTCTTCTTTCTATTATTTGGACTGATTGCAGGTGTTGCAACCACTCACCATATGCTCAGAGGCACATGTTACCAATTTCTTCCAAGCTACACAGCAAGTGGATTGGACTGTGAAAGACCAACCCAAACTGTGTTTGCATTTTGACCAATTTGTAGGGCAGTTCAATATCTCAGAGAGGAGGTCAGGTCTCCTGCTGCCCTGGTGCATTCACTATAGCTGGCCAATTTCCCTGCTTTTTAAAGTTTGATAAAAAATATCTATGGGCTATAGGTACGTTCTTAAACCATAAGGTTTTTTGCCTATTAGTGAATATGTATTGTAAGCAGGCATTAACCAGCCTTTGGCCCAAAATATCCCTAGGCATGCAAGGAGGAATAACTAAGTCTCCTCAAAATATACACCCCACATTCTTGATATGCCATCATGCTGTGATGATTTGCTAAATGTTTTGAGTATAAAGCTGGGTGTATCTGGGCCAACCATGACTTCAACTTTGGAACAGTTTTTGGGAAAATGTTTCGGGCACCATCTAGCGTGGGTAGTTGGGATGAGTTTCAGTTGCCGTGGCCTGATGACATGAATAAGATGCTATTCAACCTTCCCCTATAGTCTTGCCCATCCTGGCTTTTAAGAGTGAGCGAGCGTGGGCCCAGAAAACTTCCCTGAAGGAGGGTTGTGTGCAGTTGCCCTGAAGGTGGTGGTAGTACACTCCCTTCTGAAAAGGCCCTCCCTGGACCCTGACATACATGACAACTATTACCTAGGCTGTTGATGTGCTGAACCGTTGCCTGACCGCGATAATGGACTGGATGAGAGCTAATAAACTGAAACTTAATCCAGACAAGACTGAGACACTGTTGGTGAGCTCTTTACCTGCCCAGATGGTGGATGTTCATCCTGTTCTAGATGGGGTTACACTCCCCTTGAAGGAACAGGTTCGTAGCTTGGGGGTCCTTTTTGACCCTTCCTTGTCGCTTGAGGCTCAAGTGGCCTCGGTGGCACGGAATGCGTTTTACCATCTTCGCTTAGTAGCCCAACTACGCCCCTATCTGGACAGTGACGATCTCGCCTCAGTTGTTCACGCTCTGGTAACTTCTAGACTGGACTACTGTAATGCGCTCTACGTAGGGCTGCCCTTGAAGACCGTTCGGAAACTTCAGCTAGTGCAAAATGCGGCAGCCAGGTTGTTAACGAGGACCCGCTGGTCTGCGCATATAACACCTGTCCTGGCCCACCTGCACTGGCTGCCTATTTGTTTCCGAGCCAGATTCAAGGTGCTGGTTTTGACCTATAAAGCCTTACACGGCGTGGGACCACAATACCTTGTGGAATGCCTCTCCCGCTATGAACCTACCCGTTCACTTCGTTCAGTATCCAAGGCCCTCCTCCGGGTACCAACTCATCAGGATGCCCGGAGGATTGTTATTAGATCTAGGGCCTTTTCTGTGGTGACCCCCGAACTGTGGAACAGCCTACCTGAGGAGATACGGCTGGCGCCTTCGGTACTTTCTTTTAGGCGCCAGGTTAAGACCTGGCTATACTCCCAGGCATTTTAATGTTCAATGTGTTTCATTTAATTTTTTTTCACTTAACTTGTTGCTGATTTTATTGTAATTTTATTGTAATATTGTATTTTAATCTTGTTTTGTTCACCGCCCAGAGAGCTATTCGCTATGGGCGGTTTAAAAATGAAATAAATAAATAAAATAAATAAAAATAGTTGCAAATATCCCCTTTCTGAGAAAGGTGCTTGAGAAGTTGGTAGCTGGTCAGCTTCATGAGTGTATGAAAGAAGCCAATTAACTGGGCCCATTTCAATCTGCTAAATGCCTGGGTTTTGCACTGAAATAGTTTTGGTCACTCTGATGATTTGTGTCAGGAGACGGTTGGGTGAGTGCTGTGCTGCTAATTCCTCTTGATCTCTTTGCAGCTTTTGACACCATTGACCATGGTATCTTCCTGGACCAGCACCATCAATCAGGAGTTGGGGGCACTGTTTTACAGTGGTTCCAATCTTATTGATGGAACTGGTTTCATAGAGTAGCAGTGAGAGACTTCTGTTTGGCCCCATGACAGTTGTGCTGTGGGGTCCCACAGAGATCCATCTTCCATGCTATTTAACATCTGTATGAAGTTGTCGGGAGTGATCACTGGGATTTGTGGTGAAGTGAGGTCAAGCAAGGCAAATCAGATCATATCAGGACCTTGGGCAGTTCCCAGTGGGACCTGCAAGCTGAGTTTGGGGAAATGTTGTCTCAACAAATGCTGAGAGTCATCTGAAGTCTTAAAAAGGTTGACAGGGCTTGCCCTTCTAGTGGCTCCACACTTCTGAGAAAGCTATTTACAATATTTAAATGGCCTGTAGCCTATCCTGCAATTGCAGGTGCCCATGTACTGGTGGAGCCGGAGAGGCTGCAGGGGAATCATCCTCAGACTCTGAGGATGATGAAAGAACCACTTCATTAGGCTGAGGCAGTGTAGAAAGGAGTGTGTCATCTGAATCAGAGTACTCCTCAGGCTAACACTGGAGCTCTAAGCCAGGGGATATGTATTTATTGTATTTGTACCCCACTCTTCAGCCAAACATTCCCAGAGTGGCTTGCATACAATCAATATAAAACAGTCAGGAAACATGACAGGAATCGGGTGAAGCTGGGCAGTGATACCCCATCACTTCTTCCTTCTCTCCCCAATCTTAAAAAAGGAAGAAGCAAACCCCAGCACAGGGCAAAGGAAGGGTTCACCGCTGGGTGGCAGGCGGAGGCCTGAGGAAAGCTGCTAATACTGGAGCAGCTGAAGCATTCTGCCAGGAATAAATTATTATTATTATTATCATCATCATCATCACTCACATAGCATGTTAGGACAGCACTGCAAGATTGGTCAATATTATACTACCCATATTGCAGTTGCATGGAGCTGAGGCTGAGATATAATGGCTTGCCTAAGAGCACTTAGTGCATTTGTAGTAGAAATGATATTTAAGCCAGAATTCAAAGCTTCACAGCTCATCTTCTGAACCCTCTATACCAGAACAGCTATCATAACCAATATTTAATAACATGTAATGTAAAGACTAATATATTATCTACATGAGAACATGACTGAAAAGAGCATGCGTATTATTGAGAAAGGGGTGTTGAGTGATGTGCAAACATTTAAAAACAATATTTTTGAATTGTTTTTGAATTCTGGTCTTCTATTCATAAAACACATTTGAGATCAGTAACTTTGATGTATAAGTTTGTGCCTTTATAGAAAAGGCATTATTCCACTTGCACTAAATGTTTCAACTGCACTTCCAAAAACAGTTTTATTTCTTGGGTATGCAATTTCATGCATCATTGCACATAATTGTGCACTTAAAACACAGTCTCAGGATATCTTCCCAACTTCACAAGTGTATTTTTTATTTTGTTTTCAGAGGAAATGTTTAGATATTTCAAGCCAGCTTGATAAAGTCAATGCAAATATTGCAAAATTCCAAGATCAAATTGCTAAACTATCTGAATTGAGCAAAGGAAAGCAAAAACAGCTGGACAACACAGAGAAAATTTTAGCAGAGTTGAGGTAAGAGATTCCATTCCTATAAAGTGGTGAAGGTAATACATAAATCTAGTGTAAATGATGAACACTAGATTGATATATTTCCACCACGTATTATCTGAAGAGAACATAACAATGTTTATCAATAAATAAGCAGTATTTTGCTTTTTTTGTTATGCCCAAATAGAAAATGTTCATGATGAGTAAGCTCTCTTGTAAAAAGTATTTTAGGCATTAGAATGGTATACCCAAACCTAATGTAATTCATGGTCAGTTGCATCTTTAATTAGTGGGAGATCATTCACTTTGTTTGTTTCTTTGGGTCAAGAAATATGACTTTTTATTTCCTTGGACTGGTAAGTTCTAAAAAGAAAGCATGAAGAGTTCTGTTCAACTGAAAATACCAGCCAGGTCATGAAAGTCTTGAGTAACCATGTATTCCAACAGGTTTGATGTTTAGGGACAAAGATCTTTAGCTGTACAGAATTAAAGAGGAAAACATTTTGTGACAAGGAACACTGGAGTAACCTCACAAGCTGTGGAGCTTATAGAGAGAGCTCCTTGTCTTCACCCACAACTCATGTTGAAGGTAGCTTCTGTCCCTACTTTCTCATAAATAATCTTATGAGAATCATAAAAATCATAAAAATCAAAAGGATTTTTTAAAAATGATCTTAACAACAAACATTATTGAGACAAGGAGTTCTTCACAGAAGTAAATAGCATTGTTATAATAATAACAATGCTCGTGCTGGGAGGAAGGATGGGATATAAATCAAATAATAAATAAATAAATAAAATAAAAACCCTACAATGAAACAAAAAAAAAACAGATTACTGACAAGAGGATATTAAAACAAGTCATAAAGTTACAGAACAAAGCACATATCAAGGCAGATCAAAATCAAATAACAGAACTATCATCAAGTTTGAGGCAAATTTAAGTGACCGTAAGGAGGGATGTCACTGCACTGATACTGTTTAGAGGGCTTTTTTTAACGTCCAGTGCCTCAGCACAGCACATGAATAAAAGTGAGTGGTAAGGAATTGGTTATCATACTTTGGACGCATCATGAGAAGACATGATTCACTAGAAAAGACAATCATGCTGGGGAAAACAGAAGGGAATAGAAAAAGAGGAGGACCAAACAAGAGATGGATTGATTCCATAAAGGAAGTCACAGACCTGAACTTACAATATCTGAACAGGGTGGTTCACGACAGATGCTGTTGGAGGTCGCTGATTCATAGGGTCGCCATAAGTCGTGATCGACTTGAAGGCACATAACAACAACAGATGCATCCTTGACCACTTAACTGACTTGTTAGGTTACACATTAGCATTACCTCCCATAACTTTCTCAACCATTCCGTATGAGAAGGTAGGTTTGATTGCCTCCATTTACATGCTTAGGCACTGTTTTGCAGCTACCGATTTGCTAAGAAGAACTTTGTGAAGATACAGGGATAACCTGTCTCCAACTAGTTGAGGAATATAAGCTTAGATTTTTTTTCAAATTTCCCCCACATTTTCTAATATGCCTATTCCAGCACTAAAGGCTGGGTTTATGCAATCTAACTGGAGTGCTATACTGTCAATCAACTCATTATCTTATATTGAGTTTAAAGCATAACTGTACAGATTGCGATTGCTGACTTATTTTGCAACAAATGCTAATAATTTTGTGTTCTTTATTAAGAAATCCATAGAAAAAATGTTTCTTACCAAATAAGCTGCCCCTACCAGCACACAGCATTATCATTAGCTTTTCTGTTATGCCAATGAAGAGAAAATCCTTTTTCCAGATTTTTGTACGACCTGCTTATTCTTCCTTATGGTATCTATGAAGGCATACATAGTGTACAAATATGTTTTCTTAGTGGTTTTTAATGTCCCGTTACACTAGCATTACCTGCCTCTGTCCTTACTTGCCTCCCACAAGCTATACATATGTATTTGCAAATAAATACAAAACACCACAAGTCTCCAGTACTCTCTCATCATGAGGAAATTAACATTGTAAACCCGTCCTGGAATGTCCTACCACCAGGGGAAGTGGGAAGCATGAAATAATAACTTTAAAAGAGAAAGATTAAATATCTAAAATTTAGGCTGTACTCCCAAGCACATTTACAAGGTAGTAAGTCCACCATTGAGTTTAGTGAGGTTAACATATGAGTAAACTTGCTTAGGATTGCACTGTTGGAAGAATACCATCCATATGTTGCTGAGCCCTGCATGTACTCAGCTTTAGTATGACACTTTTTTTCTGAACAATCCTGGATATTTGTACCAACAGCACTTCAGGATGCAGTTTTTTGAAACATATCTTGAAGTTGTGCCTGACATTGATTAGATGTGATTCTACATAGTGGAGTGTGGTACAGTAATACCTCACATTAACGTACTCAATGGGACCAGAGCGAGTACGTAAATCGAAAATGTCCTTAAAGTGAAGCACCACCTTTTAAAACTTTTTTTCCCTCTCCTTCATGCGGAGCCTCAAAGCCCCGCACTAAAGCCTCTGCTGCTGCGCTGCCGCGCCTCTCAGCTGATCGTGATCACGCCTCCCAGCTGATTTGCGGTGGCACAATCATGTCTATTTCCACCCCTGCGCTCTAAAGCCTCTGCTGCTGCACTGCCGCGCCTCTCAGCTGATCGCGATTGCGCCTCCCAGCTGATTTGCGGTGGCACAATCGCGTCTATTTCCACCCCCATACGCTAAAGCCTCTGCTGCTGCGCTCCCGCGCCTCTCCCTAACCCTGACCCTAACCCTGTAAGTGGTTTGCTAGCTGTGTTTCTGAAGAAATACAGGCATATGGAGCATGTACGTTATAGCGAGGTGACGTTAAGTGAAGCGACGTTAAGCGGGGTATGCCTGTATATAAATATTTGCCACACTCCATTATGTAATATAAATGCTTTACTGTGGCATATAAGCAGTCATATTAAAATGAGAATAGAAACCATGTTAACGTGGCACTTTAAAGCAGCCTTTCCCAACCAGTGTGCCTCCAGATGTTGTTGGAACACAACTCCCATCAGCCTCAGCCATTGGCAATGCTGGCTGAGGCTGATGGGAGTTGTGGTCCAACAACATCTGGAGACACACTGGTTGGGAAAGGCTGCTTTAAAGACTATGGGCTGTATCCAAAGAAGTCATCCCATTAATACAAGGATCTTCTACTTGTACAATGGCACTCCCCCCCCCATTCTTCCTGTGCACCCTACAACTTTGTTGGATAAAATCCCAATAAACATATTGTGATACAGGTTTTTGCACAACATCCTTCTTCATCAGATACATGGGCAGTGTTGTATATGCACAAAAATTCACTTCATGTAACTATCTCCATTGTTGCCTTCATACATCTTGCATACAAATGTTCACACCACAGAAAGAATTTTAAGTTTAAAGGTGCTGTAGGACAATTCTTTTGTTTTTGCTAAACTCCCTTGAATATTTTATAGGTCACCTTAAAGACAAGTTTATTTACAAAAGTACTATCCAAATCTCATGACAGTTAAGTGCACCAAGAAACCACCTTGGCAATTAAGTGGTATATGAATTAATAATGGTGAGAAGTTTGCATCTGGCAAGAACCCATTTTTTAGCATTGCAGAACTTTGTGCATCTCTTCTCTCTAGCTCAATAGTAGTGCACATTCTTTGAATGCTGAAAGTCTTGGGTTCAATCCTGCCACCTCCAGTTAAAGGATTACAGGTAGTGGGGCTGGGATAGACTGCTGCCTGAGAGTTTGAAGACTGCTGTCAGTCAAGAGTAGAGAGTGCTGGGCTAGCTTCATGTGTTCTATGTTTCTGTCAGCTATATAGTTCTTCCAGGTAACATTTATTGAGCCACTTGCCCTTCAACAGCACCCCCTGCCAAACCCCAAATTGCTGTTTAAACTCCTCTGAATTTGGCAGGGGGAGCTAGTGGAAAAGAAACAGCTCAGTAAACCTTATGTGTGTGCACTGTCCCTAGCACACTTATAAAACATCTCACTAGATCACTGCCACTATGTTTCTGCAAGATCAGTCTGCCTAGCAATTCCATATAATGTTTTATTCTAGTAATGATTTTTTTCTCTTAAAGGGAGAAGAATTCTAGAATAAAGGCAAAGGAGCAGAATGCTCAGACATTAGTTGATTTTCTCCATGATCGGCTGGATTATATTGAAAAAAAAATAAAGACAGACAGTAGAGTATTTGAAGAGTTGCTGTGGAATAGACAGAAAGCCCTGAGAACTCAGAAGGTCTGTGTTGTTTGAATGATTTTTGTTCTTTGCCTTGTTTTTAATTTTTCTTAAGAAACTTAATGCAGGTTTAGTGTAAAAAACAACAACAACAACACTGCCCTATGTTGAATATTTTAGCCAAAATGGGGATTTCCTGATGAAGCTTGACTCCAGCATTCAGGCCATACTATATGAGGAGGTGGAAGTCAACAAAATATCCTGCAAGACACTGTGTCCTTCCAGTGCAAGCACTGAAAATCCATTAATTATTTCAGTTTATTAGGCTTCAGCAACTGGCTTGAGTTTTGTTCACAAAAATGAAATGAGTGCCTTAAAAAAAGCCTCTTGTTATTTGTGATACAATTTTTGCAGTCCATTTACATTTATGTTTAGGAGTTTTGCAGTTATCTTTCACTCTGGGTGTGTAAAAAAGCTATTTTTGAAGACACGATTGAGATACTTCTTTGTGACAACACTGTGTCTCCTATGACTAAATAGATTCAAGTTGCAAATTGCACCCAGTAAACATAAACAGTAATTGACATCTGTTTCTGGCCAATACCTTTCCAGTGAAAGGCTCCTAATTAACTTAAGATGTATACAACAAAGTGGAAGAATTTGCAGGCCAGTGGCTGTACGCATGTTTTTCATGTATGAGATCTCGGGGATAAGATCCCTGACACATATACGACCCAATTGGTTCAACTGCAAATGCAGAACCATAAAACACACCAGCACAAACATGTCCATAGATTGTTTATTGAATTTAGTGACTAGGAGTTGTGGTGCTGAAATTGTCACAAATTATTCTTGGTGTGCTGGCCTGAGATGCTGACAGATAGTTGCTCTGAGTTCATATATAGTTTGCTGTAATAAAGAAAATTAGTATTTTGTCAGCTGGACCACTCCCAGTGGAATATTAGGATTCTGATCCTTGGCTTCTCACATCTTGCTTTAACTTTACCGACTCTTTTCTTGTTCTGTTGTTTTTCATTTATATATGGATCAATACCTGGAACTTTCCTTGATTATTTGTTCTGCCTTGATACAGATTTAAAAACAACCAAATTCTGCAGATTCGTAGCATTTGCAATTGTGAACCGTAAAAATCAACTTTCGTTTGTGAAATTTGCAGGCATGCTGTCCATGGCAAACTGCTGGTTCAAAACTCAGGTTTCATAGATAAAATTGGAATTTGAAGGCTGGCATTGGGTTTTGGCCCATGCTGGCTTAACCTACAAAACTTTTAGATAAAATTAAAACAAAGAAATAAAGACAATGTAGTTTGTATCCAATTAAATAATTTAAATCAAATAACAAGTTCCTAAAGTGCACCATAACTTCTCCTCCCCCTGTGTGCTCCCCAGATCTGCTCTGGGTTTCCCCAACCCATCAGAGCAGATTTGGGGGTGGTGCAGGGGGCATGCGAGGGGAGGAGAGGGATGGGAAGTTTGGTTGTGTCTAAGTTGTTCCAAGTGCATAATGATTCAGTTGGATTCAACACTTTGTGTTTTGACTGTACTTGTGATAACATATTATTCAATTTAGGAAGTGGTGCTGAATTGTTTGAAAGAATATATGATCTTCAAATAAACATCACCATATAGATTTGCAGAACAAATACGTATTTGGGCACATGTGTCTGTTTGGGCCATAACTGTACTAGATTATTGCTGTTGCTGTGATTTTTCAAGACTTGATTATCTATTTTATTTAAGAACATAAGAACATAAGAAGAGCCTGCTGGATCAGGCCAGTGGCCCATCTAGTCGAGCATCCCATTCTCACAGTGGCCAACCAGGTGCCTGGGGGAAGCCCGCAAGCAGGACCCGAGTGCAAGAACACTCTCCCCTCCTGAGGCTTCCGGCAACTGGTTTTCAGAAGCATACTGCCTCTGACTAGGGTGGCAGAGCACAGCCATCATGGCTAGTAGCCATTGACAGCCCTGTCCTCCATGAATTTGTCTAATCTTCTTTTAAAGCCATCCAAGCTGGTGGCCATTACTGCATCTTGTGGGAGCAAATTCCATAGTTTAACTATGCGCTGAGTAAAGAAGTACTTCCTTTTGTCTGTCCTGAATCTTCCAACATTCAGCTTCTTTGAATATCCACGAGTTCTAGTATTATGAGAGAGGCCAGTTCAGATCCCATGAGCGTTTATGTGAAATTCAGATTTTTTGCTCCAATTTTGCTCCAATATGCATATTTTGACACTTGTTTATATTGAATTGCATTTGCCATTTTTCCGCCCATTCACTCAGTTTGGAGAGGTCTTTTTGGAGCTCTTCACAATCCCTTTTTGTTTTAACAACCCTGAACAATTTAGTGTCGTCAGCAAACTTGGCCACTTCACTGCTCACTCCTAATTCTAGGTCATTAATGAAGAAGTTGAAAAGTACAGGTCCCAATACCGATCCTTGAGGGACTCCACTTTCTACAGCCCTCCATTGGGAGAACTGTCCGTTTATTCCTACTCTCTGCTTTCTGCTTCTTAACCAATTCCTTATCCACAAGAGGACCTCTCCTTTTATTCCATGACTGCTAAGCTTCCTCAGAAGTCTTTGGTGAGGTACCTTGTCAAACGCTTTTTGAAAGTCTAAGTACACTATGTCCACTGGATCACCTCTATCTATATGCTTGTTGACACTCTCAAAGAATTCTAATAGGTTACTGAGACAGGACTTCCCCTTGCAGAAGCCATGCTGGCTCTGCTTCAGCAAGGCTTGTTCTTCTATGTGCTTAGTTAATCTAGCTTTAGTAATACTTTCTACCAGTTTTCCAGGGACAGAAGTTAAGCTAACTGGCCTGTAATTTCCGGGATCCCCTCTGGATCCCTTTTTGAAGATTGGCGTTACATTTGCCATTTTCCAGTCCTCAGGCACGGAGGAGGACCCGAGGGACAAGTTACATATTTTAGTTAGCAGATCAGCAATTTCACATTTGAGTTTTTTGAGAACTCTCGGGTGGATGCCATCCGGGCCCGGTGATTTGTCAGTTTTTATATTGTCCATTAAGCCTAGAACTCCCTCTCTCGTTACCACTATTTGTCTCAGTTCCTCAGAATCCCTTCCTGCAAATGTTAGTTCAGGTTCAGGGATCTGCCCTATATCTTCCACTGTGAAGACAGATGCAAAGAATTCATTTAGCTTCTCTGCAATCTCCTTATTGTTCTTTAGTACACCTTTGACTCCCTTATCATCCAAGGGTCCAATCGCCTCCCTAGATGGTCTCCTGCTTTGAATGTATTTATAGAATTTTTTGTTGTTGGTTTTTATGTTCTTAGCAATGTGCTCCTCAAATTCTTTTTTTGCATCCCTTATTGTCTTCTTGCATTTCTTTTGCCAGAGTTTGTGTTCTTTTTTATTTTCTTCATTCGGACAAGACTTCCATTTTCTGAAGGAAGACTTTTTGCCTCTAAGAGTTTCCTTGACTTTGCTCGTTAACCATGCTGGCATCTTCTTGGCCCTGGTGGTACCTTTTCTGATCTGCGGTATGCACTCCAGTTGAGCTTCTAATATAGTGTTTTTAAACAACTTCCAAGCATTTTTGAGTGATGTGACCCTCTGGACTTTGTTTTTCAGCTTTCTTTTTACCAATCCCCTCATTTTTGTGAAGTTTCCTCTTTTGAAGTCAAATGTGACCATGTTGGATTTTCTTGGCAATTGGCCATTTACATGTATGTTTAATTTAATAGCACTGTGGTCACTGCTCCCAATCGGTTCAACAACACTTATATCTCACACCAGGTCCCGGTCCCCACTGAGGATTAAGTCCAGGGTTGCCGTCCCTCTGGTCGGTTCCATGACCAACTGGTCTAGGGAATTAATCATTTAGAATATCTAGAAACTTTGCTTCTTTGTCATGACTGGAACACATATGCGGCCAGTCTATGTCCGGGTAGTTGAAGTCACCCATTACTACCACATTTCCTAGTTTGGATGCTTCCTCAATTTCATAACTCATCTCAAGGTCTCCCTGAGCGTTTTGATCAGGGGGACGATAGATCGTTCCCAGTATTAAGTCCCTCCTGGGGCATGGTATCACCACCCACAACGATTCTGTGGAGGAGTCTGCCTCTTTTGGGGTTTCGAGCTTGCTGGATTCAATGCCTTCTTTCACGTATAGAGCGACTCCGTCACCAATACGTCCTTCCCTGTCCTTCTGATATAGTTTATATCCAGGGATAACCGTATCCCACTGGTTTTCTCCATTCCACCAGGTCTCCGTTATGCTCACTATATCAATGCTCTCCTCTAAGACCAAGCACTCCAGTTCTCCCATCTTGGTTCGGAGGCTCCTAGCATAAGCGTACAGGCACTTGTAAGCAGTGTCTCTCTTATTATTTGATTTATATCCCACCCTTCCTCCCAGCAGGAGTCCAGGGCGGCAAACAAAAGCACTAAAAATACTTTAAAACTTCATAAAAACAGACTTTTAAATACATTAAACCAAAACAACTCTAAAAACATTTCTTTTGAAGTTTTGAAGACATCTTTAAAAAGGTTAAAAAACATATCTAACTGCATTCATGGTAGACTGGTCTGTTTGATGTTGGATATGTTTCTTTTCATATGGTTGTTTTGTTCTTTGTCATTACATACACGTAAGCATAAAAAGGCAGATAAGTTTTTTTATGGTGAGCATGTGGGAAGGAGGGCTTACATTCCAGTTGTTGGGAAGCACAATAGGGAAAGTAGGGATGGAAAGAATGGTCTTAATTTCATTTGGGTCCCTTGCACATGAATAGACTGGCAAGTGGGGGGATTCAATTTTGTTTGCATTGAAATGGGAAACTACCTAATTCACACTTCTCAAACCAACACACAAAGTGAAACACAATTATCCTTTGAAATTTGCAGTTTTCTGAATTTTGTGATGCATTCCCCCAACCAAATTATGTGTATAGAACTGCATATATTGGGGAAAATGTGCATAGAAATACATATATTAGCGAAGATAATGTTCAAAAATGCACTATTTGGGGAAAACTGATTGCAAAAATGTGTATACTAGCCAACACTGCATATAAAACTGCATATGGTGAGAAATTTGGATAAAATGCTGACAAATCTTCATAAGGATGTTTAAAAATTATTATTATTATTATTGCTGCAGAAATATGGAGAAATGAATGCTAAGACTAGAAAAATAGGAAACAGAGAAACCCAAATTGACAGATTTGTCCACCTCTGTCAGCAAATACTTTCTGTCAAATATCCATGCCGAGTTTTAAGGTAAAATACTAAAAAAATCTACACAGTCTAATTTATTTATTTATAAATATATTTATATACCGCTATTTCATTTTTTTAAAAAAACAAAGCAGTTTATAACAAATAAAAAACCACACCATAAAAATCATTACAAATACATTAAAAACATATTCTTCTTAATTGACTACATTAGCCTGGAGAAACAAAAAGGTTTTCAGCAGGCGTTTAACGGTTAAAACAGATTGCATCTGTTGAATTTCTGTTAGCAGAGCATTCCAGAGAACTGGGCCAATGACACTGAAGGCTCAATTTTGTGTTGATGTTAAATAAGCCTTGCTAACTTGCAGAATGACCAACACTGCTCCTGCAGATGATCTCAGTGATCAAGCTGGGATAAAAGGGTTTAGGTAGTCTCTAAGATACCCTGGACCTAAGTTGTTCAGGGCTTTGTAAATTAATGTAAGGACCTTGAACCTGGCTTGGTAGTAGATGGGCAGCCATTGCAGATATTTTAAGAGTGGTGTCACATGTTGTCGGCCTTGTGCCCCCATCAGCACTCTGGCCACCACATTTTGCACCAGCTGAAGCTTCCGAACCAGAGCCAAGGGCAGCCCCACATAGAATGCATTGTAGTAATCCAGCCTCAATGTTACCAATGCATGGACTACAGCTGTCAGGCTATCCCTGTCCAGGAACAGCTGTATCTGACAAACCAGACAAAGCTGGTAAAAGGCAATCCTACTCACAGAGGATATCAGGCCTCTAGCAACAAAGATGAATCTAGGAGTACCCCAGAGCTACAACCTGCTCCTTCAGAGGGAGTGTGACCCCATCCAGAACAGGTAGCTTGTCTATCTCCTGGGCATGGGAACCACCCCATCTTCCCAGGATTCAGTTTATTGGCCCTCATCTATTCCACTACAGCATTAAGACACCAATCCAAAGCGTTCATATCCTCTCCTAATGCAGATGTTACGGAGAAATAGAGCTGGATATCATCAGCATACTGCTAGCACCTTGCTCCAAAACTCCTAATGACTGCTCCCAGCACCTTCATATAGATGTTAAATAGCACTGAGGAGAGAATAGTACCTTGCAGAAGTCCATAGCACAACTGCCAGAGGGCCAAGGAACGCACCCAGCACTACTCTCTGGGTATAGCCCTGAAGGTAAGAGCAGAACCACCGTCATATGGTGCCTCCAATGCCCATCCCACTGAGTCAGTCAAGGAGGATACCATGGTCAATGGTATCAAATGCCACTGAGCAGAAGTAACAGGGTCACATGCCCCCTCTCTCATGCTAAAGATCCATCAGGGTGACCAAGGCTGATTCTATTCTGACACCAGGTCTGAATCCAGATTGTAATGGATCTAGATAATGTGGGCTTTTAAAGAAGTGGACACACCACCGCCTCTTTAATCACTGTAGGCATTACACCATAAGGGGTGTGTCCTGATAGCTGTTGATTGAAGGGGTGTATCCTCATAACTGCTGAGTGCAGCTATCAGCAGCTTTGTGTGCTGGAAGTTTCATTCTGTTTCCTGAATCCTAACTGAGCAGAGCAGAGAAAGCTGCATCAGCTGGTCTAGTGGGTATACAAGCAAGCCACCTCTCAGAGAGCTAGTGAACAGGGAGAGCTAACAGGAGTTTGGCAGCAGAGGTATAGTGAGGAAGAGATGTAATGGAGGATGAGGAAAAAGAAAATCAAATGCACAGTTATAAGATGGGGGATACTTCACTCAGCAAGAAGGATTCAAGTGTCCTTAGGTGGCCATCGTTTTCAGTCAGAGATTTCTAAAGCAAAGTTTCTAGCGAGAGAGTGGCAGTGGATATAGTGTGAAATGTAGGGCTTGGTGTTCTAGTGGAGAAAACAAATAGCTGAACTGAAAGAACTGTATTATATTTTATTAGCTATCATATGTGTTTAGGCTGTGTTGATATCTTTTATGGGCCAAAAAGAAAGAAGCTTCTAAAATGAACCTGCAGAGATCCACTGTTCCCTCTAGGCTGTGCTGTATTTGCAGGGTAAGGGTAACAAATTGTCTGGCTGTAAAACTGTCTTTCATTAGTTGAATCAATGACAGTGTGCTACACTGATATGTGAGAAATCCCATGCTACAAGATAGACCTTGAATTGTGCTCCTTGCTCCTGGTAGACTTAGTATTACAGCAAATGTGGTTTATGTCCTGTGGGAAGTGCTGGCAGCATTACCCAAACAGATACCCCACTGTCTGATTTTATTGGCTTGCAGGAAAACTACACTTACCCTCCTAAGGTATATGGGTGCTATGATGGCAATAACATTTAGAATGAATATAGAAGGGAAATAATGGAAGGGATAATGGGAACTATAAAAAGTGCAAATTTGTCTATAGCTGCAAAGAAAGGCAAGGTATGATAAAAGTACTACAATCTTTGCTGTAAATACTGATTGGTGAATAATACTGTAATAGTTGCTCACACGGGATGAAAAATACATTATAGTGAATGTAGCAATTAGAAGCAAAAATGTTCTCAAAGACAAACAAAACACAAACAAAATTTGATTTGTACTGGCTTACCCTTTGTTGTAGCCTCTTTGATCTCTGAAAATCTGCTTCAGTGAGTTTGGGGAACCCTCCAGAATAGTGTGGGAGAGGCCCCAGGAGGCTGGGGGAAGACGGGGAATTGCCAGAAAGTCACCTCCCACCTTCCTTTCATGGAAGCCTCTGGAGCATTGCAGACCCTTTCAGCTGCACTGGATCCAACCCATAAGAATTTAGATAAGTTACTCATCTTACTAACATTAAGAAAAATGAATTTGCAAACACCATGTTAGAAATATTTTTTTTAAAGACTTCAGCATTTTGCCTTTGGGGATTAGGCTTTTGACCTATATAAAGGGGTTTATACTTTACAATCCTCCTCTAGGATGCACACCTTAACATTGTGAGGGGGTTTGAGAGTGTTGAAGAAGCTGACAGCAATGCCGTAAGGAATCTAGACCAAGATGCTAGACTCCTAGCAGGGGCACCCAAGGCAGAATGGTCAAAGCTGAGACACCAGACTAAGATCCATCCAAACCCAGAGGAAGGTAATGGTAAGCCACCTCTGAATACCTCTTACCACAAAAATCCTATGAACAGAGTATCCAAAATGCAACACGAAATAGTGCTGGAAGATGAGACCCCCAGGTCAGATGGCCTCATTGAGCTACTGGGGAAGAACAACGGACAAGCACAAGTAGTTGCTGTGACTAATGATGCAACCGGGTCAAAGCCGAAAGGAAGCCCAGAGGCTGATATGCACAGATGCGAAAGGAGAGTCCAGAGTTGTACAATATACACAATAGGAACATGAAATGTGAGAAGCATGAACCAGGGAAAGTTAGAAATTGTCAAGCAAGAAATGGAATGCATCAACAGAGGAATGGGAGAGATTTTAGGCAGAAGTACAAGAAGAAATTGATCACACACCAAAACAAGATGTTCTGATAATTATGGGGGACTGGAATGCAAAAGAAGGGAACAGAGAAGAATGAGAAATTGTGGGGAAATGGGGTTTAGGAGATAGAAATGAAGCAGGAGAGAGTCTTATTGAATTCTGTAAAGCCAACAATTTGTTTCTTGCAAACACATTTTTTGACCAACCGAAGAGTCGACTGTACACATCCACATCACCAAATGGTCAATATAGTAATCAAATTGATTATATAATTGGTAGCAGAGCTTGGAAAAGAGCATGGCCACTGGATTAGGCTGATAGGAGTTGTAGTTCAAACAAGTAACTTTTCCAAGCTCTGATTGATAGCAGAAGATGGAAAAGTCCCATACTTTCTGCAAAAACAAGACCAGGAGCAGACTGTGGTACAGATCATGAACTGGTAATATCAAAAATCAGAGTAAAGCTAAAGAAGAACAACAAAGCAATCCTAATGCCAAAATACAATTTAAATAACATCCCAGAAGAATATAAAGATCAAATAAGGAACAGATTTGAGGCTTTAATCTTAGTTGACAAAGAACCAGAATAATTATAGATTGAAGTCAGAGACGTTATCAGGGAGGAATGCAAAAAGACAATACCTCTAGTTAAAAAGAGAGAAAGACCTCAATGGATGACTGAAGAAACTCTTAAAATGGTGAAAGAGAGAAGAAAAGCAAAAGGAGATAGAAACACAGTCAGAACCCTAAATGCAACTTTACAACAACTAGTACGTAGGGACAAAGAAAACTATTACAATAATTATTGTATAGAAATAGAAAAGGACAACAAAATGGGAAGAACAAGTTACTGAAACTGAATCTGTCCAAATTTTGACAAAAAATTGTCAAGGAATGTGGAAAACTAAACAATGGCCCACAGACTGGAAGTGCTCAATATATATCCCAATTCCAAAGAAAGGGGATCCCAGGGAATGCAGTGATTATTGAACTATTGCCTTAATATCCCATGCAAGTAAAGTAATGCTCAAGATTCTACAACAAAATTTCTTACCATATATGGAGCAAGAAATGCCAGATATCCAAGCTGGATTTAGAAAAGGAAGAGGTACCAGAGATCATATCGCAAACATACATTGGATAATGGAACGGACCAAGGAATTTCAGAAGAAAATCACCCTGTGCTTTATAGACTACAGCAAAGCCTTTGAGTGTGTAGATCATGAAAAACTATGGAATGCTTTAAAAGAAATGGGGGTGCCACAGCATCTGATTGTCCTGATGCGCAATCTATACTCTGGACAAGAGGCTACTGTAAGGACAGAATATGGAGAAACCGATTGGTTCCCCATCGGAAAGGGTGTGAGACAGGGTTGTATTTTATCGCCCTATTTCTTTAATCTATACACAGAACATATCATACAGAAAGTGGGATTGGACCAAGATGAAGGAGGAGTGAAAACTGGAGGGAGAAATATCAATAATTTAAGATATGCAGATGATACCATACTACTAGCAGAAACCAGTAATGATTTGAAATGAATGCTGATGAAAGTTAAAAAGGAAAACACAAAAGCAGGACTACAGCTGAACTTCAAGACTGAAGTAATGACAACAGAAGATTTATGTAACTTTACAGTTGATAATGAGGACGTAGTCATTCACCAAAATGGAGACAATAGTCAAGAAATTAGAAGAAGGCTAGGACTGAGGAGGGCAGCTATGAGAGAATTAGAAAAGGTCCTCAAATGCAAAGATGTATCACTAAACACTAAAGTCAGGATCATTCAGACCATGGTATTCCCGATCTATATATGGATGTGAAAGTTGGACAGTGAAAACGGGTAAAAGAAAAATCAATTCATTTTAAATGTGGTGTTGGAGGAGAGCCTTGCAGATACCATGGAATGTGAAAAAGACAAATAATTGTGTGTTAGAACATATTAAACCAGAACTATCACTAGAAGCTAAAATGATGAAACTGAGGTTATCATACTTTGGACACATCATGAGAAGACATGATTCACTAGAAAAGGCAATAATGCTGGGAAAAAACAGAAGGGAGTAGAAAAAGAGGAAGGCCAAACAAGAGATGGATTGATTCCATAAAGGAAGCCACAGACCTGAACTTACAAGATCTGAACAGGGTGGTTTATAACAAATGCTGTTGGAGGTCGCTGATTCAACGGGTCGCCATAAGTTGCAATTGACTTGAAGCCACATAACAACAATACTTTACAATGAGAAGAGAAACTATGTCAATATGCTGTTTTTAAAAATCGTGAAAGAATTTTAGCAGTATTTCAATCATCTAGACACTGCTTAGAAATGTCTTTAATAAATATGTGTTTAATAAACAATAAATAAACAAATAAATCTACTTCCTATTGTTTGCAAGCCAACAAGCCCAGTTTGTGATTTAGTAGATTTATATAAATTTGTCTTCTTCTAGAATCTGTTTGCCCTCCTTCTAGATTCATCAGTCTTCCATTCAGTCATTCTTTTTAATGGACCCATAAGATGGTCCAGTCTCACCTTCATCCAATGAACTAAATGTTTTTCCGATGCAATTTTTTCTTATATCTGTGTAATTGTTGTGTAAACATTACCTTAAAAAGTCTTATCTTTGTTGAAAATAAAACGTAGAATGTGTGTGACCACAGTTCCACATTATGAGGGAAGTCTATGTGTGTACAAAAGCCTTTCCTCTACAAATGTTTTTCCCCATGTGTGGATAGTAGGGATGTGATGATGGGGCATGGCCAGTGAGCATGACCTGGCTTTTCTCCTCTATGTGATCTTTAATTGCATGTATTGAACATCCCAAAGGGATAATGTGGTTAGGAAATAAATGAATTTCCCTCTCTTTAAATGCTTTCTTGTTACAGATTGTGTGTATGGAATAGGGGTTTTAAAGCGCAATCCTGTGCATGTTTACTTGAATCAGTCCTTCTGAGTTCAGTGGGAATAAGTGTG